>NC_082665.1:122732311-124111811 GCF_025265405.1 Mesoplodon densirostris
TAAAAGGTACAGATGGTTAGAACACGAATGTGTGACGTCAGGCTTGGTTTTAAAAAGTTCCCCGTTCCCTACATCAATTGTGTCTCTTGGGACAGACTTTATTTAGAGGATCGATTTGGGTCTAATGGCAGTCGGGAGAAAAGGGGACCTATGCCAGGACTGTCAGTGTCTTATAGTGCTGCACTTATAACAAAAAGCTTCTTTTAGCCCCATAAAAAATGAAAATATCAGAGTGCAACACGAAAAACACTGCTGACTAATAGCATGATCCTTCCAATATTCTTTGGCATACCAAAGACTTGATTCTATAGAAACAATTATCTAAAATGACATTCATCATAAATTATATTTTCAAATTAAAATGGATTCTCACAGCTGTGAGGTAACACTCATGATGAAGCCAGACTGCTCTTGCTTTGCATCCTCAGTACCTCTCTCCCCTTTACTTCATCAACTCCTGCACATAAAATAGGAATACTGTTTCCCACCCCGCCTCTCCTGTCAGTTCAGTGAGGGTGAAGGAGTTAATATTGTGAAAACACTTGAGTTCTCCGCAACAGAGGTGTTGTGATAATATTGCTAGAGTACTTTTTGATCACAAGTCACCTTTGTAAACAATTACCCAGGTGCTATGTCCAATACACTGTTCTTAGTCCAGGAGTGTAAGAATTTACCCTCATTCATACACAAGCCTATTAAGCACTGTGGATGTCTAGCCAGGAATTAAAACATCCCCCTCTTTCCCCAACCCACCCCAAAAATCTCTCCTCTGAGTTAAAAGTTCTAGAATTTAAAAGCATAACAGGAACTTGATTAGGAAGAAGGGGAAGATTCACTTTGGGGAGAACAAGTGCATTTGAGAGTATGAACGTAAATTGTGGACCAAGTATGCATTTTAATAGGTTTTAGGACTGAGCTAATGAAAGTTTTCAGGGCTCTTTCTAATTAACGTTAATTAAAGTATTTTACAAGCCACCATCCCTGACAACTTGCAGATAGAAGGTTCCAAGCTCCCAATAGATAATGCTTAATATCCAGCTTGATTCTCACCCTCCTCCACCCTGAACAACATTTAATTTGCATCTTAATTTCACTATCTGTAAAAACTAAGCATAACATTACCTGGCCTACTCATCTCACACAATCAAATAAGATAATGATACGAAACGCTGTGGGAACTCTGCAGAACCATTCAAATTTAATGTTATTATTACCAACTACATTTCCATAGCTGGAGAGAGGGTGACAATCATTCTGAAAAATAGGAATAAGAAATCTATGTCATTGAGCAATAAAATGAAATAAGATTCATATTCAAATTCTGATACTATTAAATCTTTATTATAAGGTTATTCTGGCATATAAATATTATATATATATATATATATATATATATATATATATATATAATATTTAAATATTAAAGGAATCTGTAGTATTGAAAAGTCCCATGTCATCAAAGCTGATGACGCCAGGAACTTGAATGGTATTGGTAATCTCTCTGTCCCACCCTTATCGCCCCACCCTTTTCTAAATGTCACTTTCATTCTCCCTTACTGCAGCCAGCAGCTCAACTCACATCTTAAGTACTGTGCAGTCATGAAGGAAACATCAAATTTTAAAAGTCTCAAGGAATGACTAATCAGGCTAGACTCACGTGCCCATGCCTCAGCCAATCACTACAACCAAGGAAGCAAGGTTGGAGAATTGATGACAGCTTCCGTTCAGAATTCATGTTTAAAACAGTGGGAGGAAAGATGTCATGTAGATGTGACCACCAGGGTAATTGCTGTGAGCTAGGCAGCCACACCGAAGTTTACTTACTGTGCTACAACCCTGGTGGGCATTTGCCAGCACCTTATATGCATTACATCATTTAAGATTTTCAGTAACCTTTTTGGGTTAGGAAACGGGTCCAAAGAAGGGGTGTGCCCATTGTTACCCAACTAATCAATGACAGGGCCTGGATGCATGAGGACCTGGAAAGCCAAAAGAGTAGCTTATGTTATAGGAAGTAGACAACTATTGATGACTTTTGAACCAGATAATCCTTATATTATAAAATGGTTTTTATGATGAGCCTGAAATACATGGAAAATGCATATAATAAACTGCCAAAGCAGCAAAGATATGTTCAGAGACCTAGAGCATAGAATTGGAAAACCTCATATACACATAAAAGAGTTTCTGGAGGGGAGGAAATAGAGTATGAAGGAGAAGCAATCTCCATTGAAATGATGCGTGAGAATTTGTCAGACTGGAAGAAAAATGAGTTTTCAGATCAAAGGAAGTTGCTAAGGCTCAAGCAGAGTATGTTTTTTTTGTTTGTTTTTTTTTTTTTTTTTCTTTTTCTTTTTTTTGCGGTATGTGGGCCTCTCACTGTTGTGGCCTCTCCCGTTGCGGAGCACAGGCTCCGGACGCGCAGGCCCAGCGGCCACGGCTCACGGGCCCAGCCGCTCCGCGGCATATGGGATCCTCCCAGACCGGGGCACAAACCCGTATCCCCTGCATCGGCAGGCGGACTCTCAACCACTGCGCCACCAGGGAGGCCCCAGAGTATGTTTTTTAAATTGAGACCCATACATAAGTGAAATTAGAGAATACCAAACACAATAAAATGTTCAGAGTTACCACTGAGGAAAGTCAAGTTATCTTAAAAGAAATGACAGTCAACCTGTTAGCAGGTTTATTAGCAACAATAGGCTATGGAAGACAATGGGAAATATCTTCAGTGTATTGAGAGTCCATCCTGAGAAACTAGAATTCTATTCCTGGCTAAACCATCTTTCAAGAGGAAGAATAAAATAAACACATTTTTAAAATTTAGGACTCACAGATGGTTGTTGAAAAAGATACGAAAGAATATACTCCAACAAGAAAAAAGCTGAACCCAAAAGGAATAAGTGAGTGGGAGAAGGAAGAATAAACAGATAAATCAGTGAATATCTTGGTTAATCTAAATCAGTAGTATTTTTTTAAGTACCCGTATTTTGGAATTTTAAAACCAGGTGAAATTAAGTTATTAGCCCTTAAAAATGTGGTAGATAATGACAGAAAGGAGTTCTGACTTAAAGACAACTTTTTTTATTCAGAAGGAGTGAGGTAGTCTTAAATTTTAGACTTTGACAAGCTATCACATTGGTTAAAGTTTTTTGTTGCAAACAACAAAATCCAAGCAAGAACTTCTTAAATCAATCTTCAACAGCTCCCAGAGTCACTGGGAGAGCTGAAAAAACAAGCGTGGGCTGAGCTTCTAGAAAAAGTGCCCTAAACCATGTAATAGAGCTGGTGTGATAAAGAAACTGCTGCTGCTCCCATCAAACACCAAATGCCAGGAGCTCAACTTCTCTTCATCTGTTCCCGCCATCAGCATCAATGCCAATTCTGTGTCAGAAAATTAGTCTTGCGGCCACTGCCACCTCCACAAACTGGATATTGGCCTCTACCTGCACCAGGACAGTGGGAGCCATGTGCAGAGCTTGTATCCTCACATCCTCACATTTCCACTCGTGCTTCTGGTTAGCAGAGCCAGTGTCCTAGGCCTGCATCCTAGCTGCAAGGGAGGCAGGGAATTTGAGTTCTCAGTTTTACACAGGGGAAGAGGGATCTGTGACCAGGGAATTATCCCAAATATAGAAAGGCTATTTAAAAGATTATGACAGGGCTTCCCTGGTGGCGCAGTGGTTGAGGGTCCACCTGCCGATGCAGGGGACACGGGTTCGTGCCCCGGTCTGGGAAGATCCCACATGCCAAGGAGCATTCAGGCCCGTGAACCATGGCCGCTGAGCCTGTGCATCTGGAGCCTGTGATCCGCAACGGGAGAGGCCACAACAGTGAGAGGCCCGTGTACTGCAAAAAAAAAAAAAAAAAAAAGATTATGACAGCCTAGAATATGACAGAGTCCCTTAGTGGTATATATATTAGACATAGGAGACTCACCAAAATAAGAGAAATAGAATCTGTGACTTCCAAACCTATGGAGAGAGATAAAAAAATGACCTAGAGAAGAGTTAGTTACCAGATTAGCAGGCAAGAAAGAAGAAAAGGAAAAACAAACTAAAATTATGATAAATAGGAAACTCAAATAAGATTGTATAAAGAAGTCCAAGTATATTATTAATCACAATAAATATACATGGTTTAGGCCTGTCTATTAAAAAGCAACAACAACACAACAAATACATTCAGACTGGATTTTTAAAAAAAGAAATCCAACTATATGCTGTTTGCAAGATATATGGTTAGAAAATATCACCAAAAAGTTTGGGGAAAGGCAACTAAAGAAAACTATATACCAAGAAAATACTAACCCCCAAATTGTTTGTCTAATAACATTAATTGTCAGGCATAAGAATTTAAGGCCAGAAGGACTGATAGAGATAAAGAGGTGATTTGTAGGAATCATAAAAGAAACTATCCCCCATGAAGATATACAGTCACGATACATTCATGAATTTGTGTGCACTTAACCACATAAAGCAAAATTTGTTGGAACTATGTAGAGAAGTTGGCAACTGCACCATCAGAAACTAATAGACAAGCAGACAAAACGTTAGAATACCATAAAATCAATAAGCTTGATACCATGTGAGATTTATACATGAACACACGTGTACACACACATAATCAACAGTAAAAAATATATAGTTCAGGGCTTCCCTGGTGGCGCAGTGGTTGAGAGTCCGCCTGCCAATGCAGGGGACGCGGGTTCGTGCCCCGGTCCGGGAGGATCCCACGTGCCACGGAGCAGCTGGGCCCGTGAGCCGTGGCCGCTGGGCGTGCGCGTCCGGAGCCTGTGCTCCACAACGGGAGAGGCCACAACAGTGAGAGGCCCGCGTACCACAAAAAATATATATATATATATATATAGTTCATACCACTTCTCCAAGACACTAAATCCAGCCATTTTACTGGTGATTTTTACCAAACATACAGGAGACAATGCCTTTCCTCTGTTATATTTCACAAAGTAAGAAACTAAGAACCAAGTATAACTGAGACTCATGATGCAACAGGTGCTGCTCAGACATCTTGCCTTCCAAAGCAACCCTTGGACCTGTCCAGTTCTTTGACAAGGGCACTTATTTCAACAACAGGGCCCTCAGAACCATTTCATTGAGTCAAAAGCTCTTCTAAGGGGGTCTCTGCTTAACTGCTTCAATTATCTCTCTGCTGATGACTGCTCCTCTAGTTGAAACACATGGAAAATGCATATAATAGACTGCCTGAGATAAAAATATACAATTGTATGAATGGTATGATATAAGCTCTTTTAAAAATCAAGCAAGCAAATATCTGAATAGAAAAAAAAATTCAACTCTGGAAGAAAATATACTGCAACATTAAATAAAATTATGTCTGAGTGACAGATGTATGAGTCCTTCTGTTTTCCTGTATTTCGCATATTTTATTTAGCAAGAAATTAAGTAGTTTACAAATACACTGGCACTTCGTGATTTCATTACTTCCTTGGAATAAAAAAGACATGAGACATATAGAAAACAACAATCAACATAGCTAAAAAAATTCTAACTATATCAATAAGTACATTAAATGTGATTGGACTAAACACCCTACTCAAAAGGCAGATTTTATCAGACTGAATAGAACAGCAAGCTCCAACTCTGTGTTACAGGTCAGCAAGAGACACACCTGGGATTCAAAGATATAAGTAGATTGAAAGTAAAGGATGGAAAAGATACAGCATGCAAAAAATAACTGAAAGAGAGTGTAAGTTGTTACCACTGCTATAGGAAACAGTATGGAGGTTCCTCAGAAAACTAAAAATAAAATTACCATATGATCCAACAATCCCACTCCTGGGCATATATCCAGATAAAATGGTAATTCAAAAAGATACATGCACCCCTATGTTCATAGCAGCACTATTCACAATAGCCAAGACATAGAAGCAACCTAAATGTCCATCGACAGATGAATGGATAAAGAAGATATGGTACATATATACAATGGAATACTACTCAGCCATAAAAGAGAATGAAATAATGCCATTTGCAGCAACATGGATGGACCTAGAGATTATTATACTAAGTGAAGTAAGTCAGAAAGAGGAAGACAAATACCATATGATATCACTTATATGTGGAATCTAAAATATGACACAAATGAACCTATCTACAAGACAGAAACAGACTCACGGACATAGAGGACAAAATTGTGGTTGCCAAGGGGGAGGGGGTTGGGGGAAGGATGGAGTAGGAGGTTGGAGTTAGCAGATGTAAGCTATTACATATGGAATGGATAGACAACAAGGACCTACTTTATACCACAGAGAACTATATTCATTATCCTGTGATAAACCATAATGGAAAAGAATATTAAATAAACAGAATGTATATATATATGTATAACTGAATCACTTTGCTGTACTGAAGAAGTTAACACAACGTTGTAAATCAACTATACTTCAATTTTTAAAAAATAAGAAAAAAAAGTAACCACAAGAGACCTAGAGTGGCTATATTAATATCAAACAAAATTAAGACAAATATTACTGGAGACATTTTTGATAAAAGGTCAAAACATCTAGATGATATAACAATTATAAATATATAGGGACTTCCCTGGTGGTCCAGTGGTAAAAAATCCACCTTACAATGCAAGGGATGTGGTTTCAATCCCTCGTCAGGGAACTAAGATCCCACATGCCGCGGGGCAACTAAGCCCACGCTCCACAACTCCTGAGCTCACGCACCTCAACTAGAGCCTGCGTGCTGCAAACTACACAGCCCATGTGCTCTGGAGCCTGCGTGCCACAACTAGAGAAGAGAAAAAAAAAGCCCGCACGCCACAATTAGAGAGAAGCCCACACACTGCAATGAAGAGCCTGCGCACCACCGAGAAATATCCCGCATGCCACAACTAAGACCCAACACAGCCAAAAATAAAAAATTAAATAAATAAATAATATTTTTAAATAAATAAATATATATGTGTATATATATGTGTGTGTGTATATATATACATACATACAGCTAGGAACCAAACCCCAAAATGTATGAAACAAAATCCAGCAGAAATGAAAGGAAAAATAGACAATCAATAATACAGATTTTAACACCCTACATTAAATAATTAATAGAAAAACTAGAGAAGACTTTAACAACACTATCAACCAACTTGTCTTAACTACTATTTATAGAACACTCCACTCAATAACTGCAACATATACATTTCTTTTCAAGTGCTCATGAAACATTTTCTAGGATAGACCATATGCTGAAGACCAAAATAAGTACAAGTAAAATAAAGAATATTGAAATTATACAAAGTATGTCCTCTGATCACAATGAAATTAAATTAGAGATCCATAACAAATAAATCTGAGAAAACACCACATATTCGGAAATTAAACAACAAACTTCTAGATAACCCATAAGTCAAAGAAGAAATTGCAAGGGAATTTAAATAAGTTGGGCTGAATGAAAAATATACAACATATCAAAAGTTATGGGATGTATCTAAAGCAGTGGTTAGAAATGTATAACTTTAGATGCCTGTATCAGAAAAGGAAAAAGGTCTCAAATCAAAAATCTAAGCTTCCATCTGAAGCAACTAGGAAACAAAGAGCAAACTAAACCCAAAGCAAGCAGAAGGAATGAAATAATAAATGTTATAGCAGAAAAACAATAGAGAAAAAAATTTTAATTTGCTTCTTTGAAGGGATCAACAAAATTGACAAACCCTTAACTAGACTGACTAAGAAAACAAGAGAAGGCACTAATTATCAAAATCAGGAAAGAAAATAGGATACTACTACCTACCCTATAGAAATTAAAAGGATTATAAGGGAATGTTATTGACAGCTTAATGCCAACAAATTAGAAGACTTGGATGAAATGGACAAATTTCTAGAAGTACACAAACAAAACCAATTCTAGAAGATATAAAGTATTTGACTAAACCTACAAGTAAAGATACTGAATTAGTAATTTAAAATCTCACAAACAAAATCCCTGGCACAGATGGCTTTACTGATGAATTCTATCAAATGTTTAAAGAAGAAATAGGGCTTCCCTGGTGGCGCAGTGGTTAAGAATCTGCCTGCCAATGCAGTGGACACGGGTTCGAGCCCTGGTCCGGAAAGATCCCACATGCCGTGGAGCAACTAAGCCCGTGTGCCACAACTACTAAGCCTGCGCTCTAGAGCCCAAAAGCCACAACTACTGAACCTGCGTGCCACAACTACTGAAGCCCGAGCACCTAGAACCCCTGCTCCGCAACAAGAGAAGCCACTGCGATGAGAAGCCTGTGCACTGTAGCAAATGGTAGCCCCTGCTCACCACAACTAGAGAAAGCCTGCACACAGCAACAAAGAGCCAACACAGCCAAAAATAAAAATAAATTAAATAAAGAAGAAATAATACCAGTCTTTCATAAACTCTTTCAGAAGACAAAAAAGAGCACTTCCCAACTTATTTTATGAGGCCAGTGTTACCCTGATACCATACCAGACAAATCTGTCACAAGAAAAAAGAAAAGAAAAAAAAAAAAAACTACAGACGAATCTTTCATGGACAAAGATTCAAAAATCCTTAACAAAATATCAAATCGAGTTCAACATTCAAAAAAAATTATATACCATGACCAAGTTGGATTTACTTCAGGAATGCAAGGTTAGTTTAACATCTGAAAATCAATTAATGTAATATACTGTATTAATGGAATGAAGAACAAAGATCACATAACCTCAGTACAGTAGGAAGAGCCAGCAAAAGAGATTGAGTGGGATAAGAAAACACACATCAAGACAATGTATTTCAGGTAAGAGAGTAGTCACCTGGTTGAGTGCTGCTAAGTCCAATAAAAAGAGAAATGAGTATTGACCATTGGATTAGACTCTCTGGAGGTGGCTGACAGCCTTAGGAAGGGTTTCAGCAAACTTGTGTCATTGAAAATCTGAAGGGAATGAGAAGTGAAGAAGTGGGGGGAAAGAGTACAGACAATTTTTTTCAAGTACTCTTGTTTTAAAAGGCAGCAGAGAAGTGGGGCAGTAAATGGAGAGGAATGAGAAGCCAAAGGGAAGTTGTTTTTGTCTTTTAAGATGGGAGTTATTACCTGTGTATAGGCTGAGGAGGGACACAGTCGAAAGGGGGAAATTGACCAGGCGAAGGAGAGAGCAGATGCCTGCAGGAGCAAAGTCTTTGAGAAGGCAAGGGGGGATGAGATGTGGTTCAGAGGATGCATCAGAACATGTCAAGAACTCTGAAGTGTCTGAGACTTAACCCTACTTGCATGCTAACAAGTTAGCCTGTCACAATTTCATGGATGCTGGCAGAAAATATGAGACTCCTGGGTCAGAGACAAAGGACTTCATTTCTCACAGCGAGAGTGGTAACCAGAGTATCAGAATTTTCTTGCGTCAGTTTCCTGAACCTCAGTTCCCACAGAGCAGTGTGAAGAGAGCCAGGTGACACCTGCACACTCAGTGGGTTGCATTACAAGTAAGGAAATCTGAACTCAGCAAACCTCGGTCTTTTATATGGGGCAGTAAACATGCCTGTCCTTTGCTCCAGACAGAGACATTATTTTTATTACACTGGACAGTAAGCATCCCTGATGTTGGTTCCAAAGGGAGACACTATCTCTATCTCCAAGGCCGTTCACTCTGCAAACATCCTTGATAAGATAGCCTGAAACAAAAGAAATGTGAGACACGTGGAGAATTGTCTCAACAGAAAATTTAGCCTTAATTAAGAGCACAGACACCTCATCCATCTTAAGGCGTGGAGGCTGGGAGAGTAGAGAAGATAAGGTTATTGGACAAGATGCTATTAGCTCTCTTTTGTTTTGTTTTGTTTTCTTCCCACAGTATCAGTAGGTGAGAGTATCAGGTAAGACTGAGGACTGGGCATCTGGAAGAGTGAGAGAGGGTAGACTAAGGACATGAAGAGTTACCAGGCACTGCCGAGGGCCCTCCTATAATTTATGATCATAAGTTTAAACAGCAAGTTATGACTGTTTTAACCAGGTTTGTTCCACTGCTTGGGTGTAAGGACAAAGTATAGAGTTGGCTTTAACCAGGACTGGAGTTTTTCCAGGCAAGCATGATAGAGAAAGAAAATGGCAAGGGCGTTGTGGATGTACACGAAGAAGTGATGACAGTGGTGGACCAGGGAGTCTAGCTGGATGAAGAAGAGAGTGAGGAGAGGAAGGACAGTGAAAAATGGATGGGGCCAAAGGATCAGAGCTCCTGATGGGGTTGGAGAGTGGCTGGAGTGCGGGTATTAAAATAAGTGAACTAGGAGACAGGAGGCAATGGTCGAATAATGGAGTGCTTAAAATCAAGGTTTTGAGTTATACGCGCATGGGAATGGGTACCTAACGTGGGGTGGAGGAAAAGATCATTGGAGGTGAGGAGTTTAGGAAACTGAGTGGCCAGAGTTGTCAGGTGGACCATTTATGAGCTTGTCGAAGTTACCAAGAAAAGCTGGTCACATGGAGAGAAAGGCAGGTGCAGATGAATGAGGGGAGATAACTGGAAAGTTGCTGGCGATTACAACAGGGAGGGGTGGCAGGTATTGTGGACTGATGGCAGACTATTCCTTCATTTAATACATTTTTTATATTTATTTATTTATTTATTTGGCTGCACCAGATCTTAGTTGCAGCAATCAAGGATCTTCATTGCCGCTTGCGGGATCTTTTAGTTGCGGCATGCAGGATCTAGTTCCCTGACCAAGGATCGAACCCAGGCCCCCTGCATTGGGAGCATGGAGTCTTCACCGCCAGACCACCAGGGAAGTCCCAATAAGTATTTATTTATATGTGACCAATTAAGCACTATGGGAGAGAGGACTTATTATCACTGTCCTCAAGAGTTGTATGAGCTAAATTGAGGATAATGCATACACCTGTAAGAAGCTAAACAGCAGGGCAAACGTTTCAGTATGGTGAGGCAGAAAGAACACTAGCCTGAGGTTCCTGAGATCTGAGCTCTATTTCCAGCCCTGCCAATAATTAGCTGTGAGCTTGGGTCAATCACTTAACCTCACCTGGCCTCAGTTTCCACATTTGGATATGGATTAAATGATTCCCAAGAGACCTCAGCGCCTAATATTGTGATACAAAATAATACACCTATCACAAGGAAGTCAGGAAGAATAAGCATGATTATCTAGATGTTACAGAAAGAGGAAATTCTTTCTGTAATGAAGGACAAAATAGTTTGTCCAGCATCAGACTGTTAAATCAGGTTCATTGTTGTTTGTCTTAGTCCATATAGGATGCAGAATAGGTGCCCTAATCTGTGTTTGTTTTCCTCCACTTACACAAAGTTGTGTTTGTCTTTCCATTATGTCTCTTTGGTTCTGGCTAGGTCATGACTGCTCATGTCAAAGACCAAAGAAAATGCCATTAGAACCCATCACTGGAACATCTACATTTAACACCACCCTGAAAGAATACGTTTTTATGGGAAGCAAAGAGGTATGTTGCCCTCTAGGAAGTGTATGTCACCTTAGGGTAATTAGGCTGATGTCCATTCCCCTGATGGCAAATGTAATGAATGCGCCCAATAACCCTTGACATCAACATAATGTTGGGGTGGGATTGGAGGTCAAGGTTTAGAAGGATATAATTGAGATGAAGAGTATATAAACAGCTTTTCAGCTTTTCATCTATAACAGATTCTTCCTTTGTAACTGTAATTTACTCCTATATTTTTTAATATATGCAAGTACATTCACTCATATAGTTAACTATATTCACTCATATAGTTCATTGAGATCCAGCTGTATGCTAGGCCCCATTATAAGGGCTAGAAGTACCGTACAGAGCAAGATAGCTAAGAGTCCTGTCCTATCTCCCTTTGCCAATGTATACTGAACCAGGGAGATGGACGTAATAAAAAAATGAGTAAGTAAGATATTTTTCAGAGTACAATCAATGCTATGAAGGCTGTAAAGCAGGGTAACAGGGTGTACCTTACCAGGTTCTGATTCCCTCAATTTAGAATGTAAGTACCACAAGAGCTTGTCATCACTGTACCCTTTTGCCCTGCTTAGTGAATTTTAACTATGGGCTCCTTTAGATACAGTTGTCCGGAAAGTGAGACCTAAAAAAAGAGTTTTCAGCCATGCAGAGATGGAGGGGAACGAGCAATGTTCCAAGGAGGCAGTAAGTTAAGCATGTTTAAGACACATAAAGAAGGCCATTGTGGCTGGAGCGTTGCAAGGACAGGAAAGTGTAATATAAGGTGAGGTTGAAGCCCAAGTCAGGGACTAGAATAATCTGGGCCTTGTAAGCCAAATGAGAGGTTAGGAGTTTGAATTTTCATTTAATTGCTGTGGTAAGCCATTGGAGGGTTTTAATGAGGGATATTCTGTGACCTTATTTTTAGTTTTAAAAGTTTCCTCTGTCAGTTGGGTAGGGAATAGACCAAGGGGAGCATGAGAGGAAGCGGGAGATCTGTTAGAAGGTGAGAGGTGATGGAGGCTTGGTGCAGGGGAAGAAGTGCTGGGAAGTGGTTGAATCTGAGATCTCTTCTGATCTCTTCTGAAGGTAGAACAACAGGGCCAGCTGATCGGCTGCGTGTGGGGTGTTAGAAAAAGAGAGGAGTCAAGAAAGTCTCCAGTGTTTTGGCTCCAGTAACTTGGTGCTGGAGGTGCCACTCACTGACAGGGAAGGTGGGGGAGGAGTAGACTTTTTGCAGGAAAAATCAAGGATTCCATTTTGGCCATGGGACGCTTACGGTGCTTATTAGGCTTCCGAGTGGTATATAGGGTTTTGTTTTTTTTTTTGAAGTGTAGTTGATTTACAATGTTGTGTTAATTTCTGCTATACAGCAAAGTGACTCAGTTATACACATATATACATTCTTTTTTTATATTCTTTTCCATTATGGCTTATCCCAGGAGATTGGCTATAGTTCCCTGTGCTGTACGATTAATGGTTGATATGTAAGTATGGCAAGATGCCGGCGTTGAAGATCTTTTGTGTGTCACTGGCATTTAGATGCTCTGGAAAGCCGCAGACTGAGTGAGATCACCCAGGGAGAGCATGTGGAGGTGAGAGCCAGAGACCAAGCCTTGAACACCTGTCAGGGAACTCCAGTTTTGACCTTCGAACAGTATGATATTTTACATGGAACGGCACTACCTCCCAGGTCAATCCGTCAGTCTTAAGTCCCCATTTTGTCTTTCTCCCTCTCTCAACAAGTAGTGGGAGCCCACCTTAGGGGGAAGCCATCTTGGTGAGAACCTTTAATCACACAGGTCCCCCTGGGACCCACCAATATGGCGTCAGGTACCCAGGCAGAGGCTGGTCCCCACCGTGCGTCTCTCCCATCTGCAGAGTTCCCCAACTCCCCCAGCCACAGTGCTCCCTCCCTTCCTCTCTTTTCCTCTGAACTGCTGTCTTCCTCATTACTGTCCATACCTCTGCAGACATTCTTGCTGGTGTTGTAGCTCCTTATGCAGAGCAGGTGCCCTAATCTGGGCTTCCCTCTGCTCATACAAAGCTGTGTTTGTCTTTCCATTATCTCTACTTGGTTCTAGCTAGGTCACCATTGCTTACCCCTACTTTCAGCTACATTGTATCTTCCTCAAGGGCAGGATATTCTCTTATTTATCTTTCTATCCCTGATCGTGTTCTGCGTTGCCCCATTTAGAATGTAAGTAAGTACCATAAGAGCTGGGACCTTGTCCGTTGTGTTCACCGCTGTGCTCTTGGAGCATGGAACAGTGTTCTTGAATAAACACAGACAGAGTGAATGACTACAATAGCTGTTGATAGGTTTACGTTCTAGATAAGTGGTCAAGTGCCCTGCCTCAAAGGAGGACTTTCTCCCTTTTGCGTGACAGATGTTATCTCCACTTTGGGCCCCCTGTAGAGCTTTACCACTACACACACTGAACGCTGCAGTATAAAGAGGTGTTTCACTTCTCACCACCTTTATGGACCCTTTCCACAGTCTGCTGATGCTGAAGTAGATAAGAACAGGGCATGCGTTTGTGGTCTGTGTAACACATATGTGCAGTTGGGGTCTGTGGTAAATTGTCTGCAAAGGTGGCCGTCAACAATTTCTTTCATCTCTGTATGTATATCATCTACACATACATCATCCTCCCAACAAGAGATGGAGTTTGTTCCCCTCCCCCTTGAATCTGGTGGCCTTGAGACGTGCTCAGTAGGAGTCAAAGTAACATCATATGACTTTGGGGCCTGGGCCTTAAGAGTCCTTGCAACTTCCAGTTTTACTGCCTTGGGATCTAGACACCATGTTTAAGAAGCTTGGAATTCTGGACAATATGAAACCACATGGAGAGAGAGAAGCCCAGCCAGCATCCAGCCATCCCAGCCACTGCAGCTGAGGTGTAAAACATGAATAAAGCCACCTTGGATTCTCCAGCCCAGCCAAGCTGTCCCAGCCAACCAGATGCAGCAGAGACAAACCATCCCAGAGGAACCCCACCCAAACTGCACAATCATGAGAAAATAATAAATGGGGCTGTTTTAAGCCACTACTTTTGTGGGTTAGTTGTTATTTAGCAACAGATAACTAAAATAGGATCTGTTCCAGAATTCCTTTTATGACAAAACTTCTAGAAACACATTACGTTTAAAAGCAAAGTGCCTGCAATTTCTAGCAAAGCTACAGATGCAATTATCCCTTGTCTCAGCTGTGTCCCTTCTAGGAATCTATTCCAAAGATATCCTGGCAAAAATACAAAGAGATATATTGGCTGTTCACTGCAGCACTATTTGTAATAGCAACAAACTTCAAACAGCCCAAATGTCTATCAGTAGGGGACTGGATGAATAAGCTATGTAGCATCCATGTGGTGGAGTACTATGCAGCTGTAAAAAAGGAATGTGGACCACCTCTGTGAACTGCTGTGGAGGGATCACCAGGATATAAGGTTGAGTGAAAAAAGCAAGGCAGAGAAAAGTGCATGTACTATGGTATGTTACTATTTAACTTTTTTTTAATTTTTATTTTTTTGACCTTGCTGCACGGCATGTGGGATCTTAGTTCCCCAACCAGGAATTGAACCTGTGCCCCCTGCAGTGGAAGCACAGAGTCTTAACCACTGGACCGCCACGGAAGTCCCTTAATTTATTTTTTTAGTGAAAGGATAAAATATAATACTTTCAAAAGATATTTATTTCCTATGGGGGAGAGAGGGGATAGGGTAAATGATACCACAGGAATATAATCCACAAACTGCAGACTGTGGGAAACATTATAAAATAACCAATCCAGTTTCTTCAACAAATAAAAAAAATTTTTTTAAAGGGGATAGAATGGGAACCTAGTGATTAAAAAGAGGGACTTAAGAGCATATGAACCGATTGCAGTTTTTGAACCTTTTTGTATTCTGATTTGAACAAATAAACTGAAAAAGGTTATGAGACAATGGGGAAATGTAAACATGGGTTGAATATTCAATGATATTAAGGATTTGTTATTTAAGTGTGATAATGATAGTGTTATCTTCTTAAAAGAATCGTCATATATTTGAGATACACACTGACATTTTTTATGGTTGAAATGGTATGACAGTGGGAGTCGCTTCAAAAGAATTACATGGATTGGTGAGGTGGATGAAGTTATAGATTAAACCAAATTGGCCATGAGTTGAAAATTATTGATTCTGGACAGTTGATTCATGAAGGTTCATTATGTTGTCCTCTTTACTTTTGTATATATGTGAAATTTTCCAAAATGTTCCCATAAGACCCCGTGTTTTAAGGGCACTGAATCCATTCTCTTCATAATAGCACAGCTTAGGTCCATCATCCCTAAGTCACGGCATCTATGTCAAATGGAAATCATGTCTGTGAACCATGATGGGTATTTTGAACTCGGGGTGACTGACACCACGTAAGTGATTTTAAAGTTACAGTGAGTTCTCAGGAGGTCCAGGTGTTTTCGTTGTTTTGTTTTTTAAGAATTTCCTGTGCAACAAAGACCTACTGTATAACACAGGGAGCTATACTCAACATTTTATAATAACCATAAGGGAAAAGAATCTGGAAAAGAATATATGTAACTGAATCACTTTCCTGTACACCTGAAACTAACACAACATTGTAAATCAACTATACTTCAATAAAAATTTTCATTTAATTTAGTTAAAAAAAGAATTTCCTGTGTCATTGTTATCTCTTACACTGAGGGGAAGTTTTAACAAACATGTAACTAGTCCCCTTCTTCTCTTCCAAACACGTGCCATTCATTCACTCGATCATTCAGCACTCTTTGTTCGAGTGACTGCCATGAGAGCTTCTGGCGTTAGGGAGATGGTGCTGCCAGCCGAAAGACTGTCAACATGCATGCCCAGATGCTTACCGCACCATGGCACAGTAGAGGGCCGTGGTCAAGGTCTGTGCCAGGACAGAGGAGGGACCTGGGTGCTCTGCCTGTAGCAGGAGGCTGGGGGAGAAATTTTAGAAGAGGGGGTGTTGGAGCATGCTAAGATGCTGGTTCTGGGGAAAGAATAACAAAGAATTGGGATTGGCTTATTTTGGAGGAAAGGTGTAACCTGATGCTTTCCACTTTACAAAATTCTTTTACTTTCAAATACCAAAGTGTCTCATCTCCTTCCTCCAACGAAACAAATGATATGTATCAGTGGTTCTCAAAGTGTGGTCCCTGGACCAGCAAATTGTGGTCCCTTGGGAACTCTTAGCAGTGCCAATGCACCAGCCCCAGCACAGACGTACTGAATCTGAAAACTATAGATTCGCTTCCATAAATGCAACTTTATGAAGAAGAAAGAAACCTGTCTTTTTGTCCAACTTTTAAAAAATACACAATTATAGTGGACATTTTGGGAGACTCCAAAGTAGAAAAACAGTTTAGGTTGACTGAGAGCCTGCCAGAGCAGTGCTTGTGGAGAGACCAGTGCTCCACAAAGAGAGCCACAAACGCCAGGCTGGGCAGCTCCTGTCAGCCACCCAGGGGCAAGTGCAGACTAGGGAGATTAAGCCTTGAGGGGACCAGGGCGGTCTCCTTCTCTGAGATAACAATCCTTAGCCAAAGATACCTGAGGCCAACAGCTAAATAAAAAGATTATCCTCTAATGAGAGTATGTAGGACAAGGTATAATGGGTAATAAAACTATATAATAAAATTTTTGTGAAAACATAAAAACTTTTAATTTTTTTCCTGTGACTACTAGAAAATGTTAAATAGCCTATGCAGCTCACCTTTCTGGCTTGCGTTATATTTCTGTTAGCACAAGTGGTATGTAAGATGTATATAAAATGGAGGGTAGGCAGGAGACAAAATCTGACCATTTTTTCCTCCAGCTCTGAGCAGGACAGTGGGTATCCAGAGGCACATGTCATCATTTCTTATTCATGTGTCATTTGTGTTTGTTTGGTGAAGATAGCTTGATGATACTAGCCATAAAAATCCTGCAGCAAACATCTTTTATATCCATATTCAAAAAGCAATTTTTTTTCAAAAGGCAATTTTTAATTCTAGAAACTAGGCTTTCCTATCGGAAGAGAATACATGGATTAGTAAAAACTAGAACATACAGCAATATATACCAAAAATAGCCACCCCTGCTCCCCCCACCTTGACTGCTTCAGACATGGTTAATTAATCAGGACATTTTTTTCCTCTGGTCTCAGACACAGCATCGATGTCCTTATCAACAGAGTGGTCTGAGAAGCTATGTAGCTGGTGAGAAATGCAGCCATGGTGCAAAGCTCGGTGGGCCTGACTCCAAAGACTGAGTTTCTTCATTAGGCCACACAGAGTCCAACTTCAAAACAGGTGCACACTTATATTTCTAGTTTAAGTCAATAAAATGTCCTCCTGATTTATAAATCACTGTCTTATGAATTTGGTTGCGCCAGTCCCCCCCTCCCCCCCGCACCCTGATCAAATATCTTTTGATGTGCTGGCAAACGTGAATATCTGATCTTTCAACTAAGAACCAGGCTCCAGGCCAGGAATGACCGGTACAGAGCACGTGTGCTCACTCTCTTCTCCTTTAACCCTGACAGACATTGCCAATCAATCTCAGTGCTCTTTTTTGTCGAACCTAGACATAGCCTCAAAGTCCTATTCAACAGGGTGCTCCAGGAAGCCACTGCCACCTGCCCGGTGAGACTCTATTGATTTGCTGGCCTGGATGATAGTGACCTAACAAAACTGTTCCATGTCCAGCTGGCTTTTCCCGAAACTCTGACCTTGTGCCCCTCTTTTCTTTTTCCTAGAAGGGTGGATAGGTTCTAGTGCCAATCCAGAAGGTTTGTGGTGCATAGGGGAACCGGGAGAAAAACACTGGCATTTTAGGTAGTCGATGTTCCATAAAACTGTCTTCAGTATTCAATATCTTCAATAGAATGGGCACATTCATACAACACGATTTTCTATTTTTCCAGAGGCAAGCGCCAGAGGTTTCCATACAGTTCTCTTCAAATTCTACTACTGTGTCTGATTTAGAACTCACCAGGTAGTTTTTGGATGGAATTTACAACAGTGATAGTTATAGTTGTTCCTGTATCAGGATTATTTTGGCTGCAAGTGATATATATATTTCTATATTGAGAATGTTGACATTGCTGCTATTCAAGAAAGTTTATGCTGGATGTCCCTGGCAGTCCAGTGGTTAAGACTCCGCACTTCCACTGCAGGGGACACGGGTTCGATCCCTGGTCAAGGACTAAGATTGCACATGCTGCATGGTGCGGCCAATAAAAAAAAAAAGAGTTTATGCAGCCAGTAAGCAAATTTATCAACATAAATGATGGGTGTGGCCAAAAGGGTGATGTCCCAGAGGAAGTACACTGCAAAAATTTCACATTAAAGAAACTCTCAAGGATATTTGACTGAAAGTGCAAAGGATAAAATATTGGAAGCTGATCTAAACTTAGAAAGGGTGCGACATTTGCTAAGGCATAGAAAAGATGCTCTGAAGGGGAGCACTATTCAAACTACTCTTGATAAAATTTTTACAAAGAGAAAAAACATTTTGTCAATGTTTCTGTTTTAACTAATAATGTATTAAATATTAGTTTTGCTGTTTTTTAAAAATGTATTTTATTGAAGTACAGTTGATTTACAATGTTGTGTTAATTTCTGCTGTACAGCAAAGTGATTCAGTTTTATATATATTCTTTTTCATATTCTTTTCCATTTTGGTTTATCATAGGATATTGAATATAGTTCCCTGTACTATACAGTAGGACCTTGTTGTTTATCCATTCTATATATAATAGTTTGCATCTGCTAATCCCAAACTCCCAATCCATCCCTCCCCCACCCCAACCCCTTAGCAACCACAAATCTGTTCTCTATACCTGTGAGCCTGTTTCTGTTTCATAGATATGTTCATTTGTGTCTACATATAAGTGATATCATATGGTATTTGTCTTTCTCTTTCTGAGTTACTTCACTTAGTATGATAATCTCTAGGTCCATCCATGTTGCTGCAAATGGCATTATTTCATTCTCTTTTATGACTGAGTAGTATTCCATTGTGTACATGTACACACATCTTCTTTATCCACTCATCTGTCGATGGACATTTAGGTTGTTTCCATGTCTTGGCTATTGTAAATAGTGCTGCTATGAACATAGGGGGTGCATGTGTCTTTTCGAAATGTAGTTTTGTCTGGATATATGCCCAGGAGTGGAATTGCTGGGTCATGTGGCAACTCTGTTTTTAATTTTTTTTTTTTTTTTTCTTTTTGCGGTATGCGGGCCTCTCACTGTTGTGGCCTCTCCCGTTGCGGAGCACAGGCTCCGGATGCGCAGGCCCAGCGGCCATGGCTCACGGGCCCAGCCGCTCCGCGGCATATGGGATCCTCCCAGATCGGGGCACGAACCCGTATCCCCCGCATCGGCAGGCGGACTCTCAACCACTGCGCCACCAGGGAGGCCCTGTTTTTAATTTTTTTAAGGAAACTCCGTACTGTTTTGCATAGTGGCTGCACCAATTTACATCCCCACCAGCAGTATGAGAGGGTTCCCTTTTCTCCACACCCTCTCCAGCACTTGTTATTTGTAGACGTTTTAGTGATGGCCATTCTGATCAGTGTGAGGTCCTACCTCACTGTAGTTCTGATTTGCATTCCTCTAATAATTAGTGACGTTGAGCATCTTTTCATGTGTTTGTTGGCCATCTATATGTCTTCTTTGGAGAAATGTCTGTGTACATCTTCTGCCCATTTTTCGATTGGGTTGTTTGTTTTTTTGATACTGGTTGTATGAGCTGTTTGTATATTTTGGAAATTAAGCCCTTGTCAGTTGCATCATCTGCAAATATTTTCTCCCAGTCCATAGGTTGTCTTTATTTCGTTTATGGTTTCCTTTGCTGTGCAAAAGCTTATAAGTTTGATTAGGTCCCATTTGCTTATTGTTGCTTTTATTTCTATTGCCTTGGGAGACTGACCTAAGAAAACCTTGGTACGATTTTTGTCAGAGAATATTTTGCCTATGTTCTATTCTAGAAGTTTTATAGTGTCATGTCTTATATTTAAGTCTTTAAGCCATTTTGAATTTATTATTGTGTATGGTGTGAAGGTGTGTTCTAACTTCACTAATTTCCAGTTTTGCTATTTTTAAACTATCCCTGTACATTTACCAATCAAAGTAAAAGGTTTTAATATTTCGGCAAAATTTTTAATGGAACAGTTGTAATTTGTCCTATTGATTATTAAGATTGCTTTGCTCCCTTTCAGCTTGCATGGTCATTTTTATGCTCCTGAACTACCATGCAATGTGAGGACCACCTGTATGTTGGTAAAACAAGAAGAAATTCAAAATGATAGAATTGTACTAATGCTTTGGCAATGTAAGTGTATTTTAAAGTGTAATTGGGATTAGAAAAAAGATAAAAGATGCAATAATATTATAGACACATCTGCCGGTGCAAACCTATAACTCACATAGCTATTTCAAAGGTGTGTGATGCATCTGAGGCACAGGTGATCTGGGTATTCCTTTGCCTGAAGGATGGGAATATGAAAAGTTAAGGATGGAGAACAGGTGGAATCACTGTATAACATCACATCCCCGGAAAACATGGTGGTCAACGTCAAGCCATCTTCACATTTGCTTCCTAAGGGCGGAGTATGCACCAATTA
The DNA here is from genome assembly GCF_025265405.1 of Mesoplodon densirostris. Classification (NCBI taxonomy): domain Eukaryota; kingdom Metazoa; phylum Chordata; class Mammalia; order Artiodactyla; family Ziphiidae; genus Mesoplodon; species Mesoplodon densirostris. The sequence continues at coordinate 122,753,384 of NC_082665.1, forward strand.
AAAGGCCACTGGCTGCAAGTTCATCAGGACTCCAGCTCCTCTTGCTGGGCATTTCTGCCTTCTGCTTGCACATTGGCTCTATTTCAGGCTGGAAGCAAATCAGGGCAGCTGTCCCAGGCATTGCATCCAAATGCCATGTCATCCAGAGGCAGATAGAGGATGTTTCTTCCAGAGTCTCCTTCTCAGGAGTAAGGAGAAGCCCTCCAGCCTATTGGCCAGAACTGGACCACATGGCCACTGTATCAGTCAGGGTTCAGGATGGACAACTAAAGCCATTCTATGCATTCTCGATATAAAGGACTTAATACAGAATTAGGGGCATACATGACTTCTGGGAGAGCTGGGGGAGCAGAGTTCAGAAACTCTCCTAGAAGATCAGAGGAGTTGACCCTGATAGATCTTAGCCTGAAACACCTAAGTGTGTAATTCCTCAAGTTTGTGCCAGGAAGCTGCTGACAATCTCTCAGCTGCCCACCTATACAGCTCCAGCCATCCCTAGAGGAATAACACCATCCTCTTTGTAAATCTTGCCCTGAATTCCTCTTGGAAGCAGTCATCTGGAACAGGCTGAGACAGTGACTCTGGGAAGCATGCTTCCTAGACTCAGAAGGGAATGTGGTAGAACCACACAGCTGGCCGCAGACCACACCCACACACCCACCCCAACCCAGCCCTAGCACAGCAGAACGGCCACTGCGATTGGATTAGGTCGTCAGGATTTCCCTTTGATCCTGGGAGTAGGGTAAAGTCAGTCTCAACTGTCACATGGGGGAGGATTGACACCCATCCCCCCTCCCAAATCAGTGCTTGACTAGCAAGGAAACCGGGGAAAAGCTGTTGGTGAGACAAGCAGCAGCTCCTGCTACATGCTGTTCACACCATAATTGGAATTTTCTTTGCAAATAAACATATTTGTTACCAAAGTAGCTAGCTATATATTTCAAAGAAATGTGCTCTATAACAGTCACCACGCATACCTGTTATTACGCACACGGTACAATCTCCTGCAAGAGGCTCAAATCCCATGCTAAATTGTAAAATTCCAGTCAGCTGATTGGTAATTTATAGTGTTACTGCATTCAGTAAAAAGTTAAAGCTCCTTTTAGAAAATTCCTCCATTAGCTCTTCTCCTCCAGGTAAGCAGCCAGATTTATTTGTCTGCTGCTTCTTTATATGCCTTACCAGCATCCTGAGCACATCCTTGATTTAATGAACTGACTTGTACGGCCATCCCCCTTCCTGCCGCTCATCTTCCTGATCGCCATTTGGCTGTTATTTTACATCCCATTCAATGCCTTTCCAGGTTCTTCAGACTGTGGGACCAGTTTTCCTCTTTGGAAAAGGAAAGCGAATGGCTGGGAATCCATTTGGAGGCCCAAGGAAAGAATGCAAATGTCAAGGATACTAACTGCTGATTTTCTTACCAGGGCCGTTTACAGTAAATTCTTTCTATAAGAAAGCCCTGAAGACGAGCCTTTCTGGGGGAGGAATCAGGAAAGTTATGTATGTGCAGGTGCCAGGGAGTGGCTTCTGTTCTAGAAGGGCCTCAGCGTTTCCTCCCACAGGCCTCCTTGAGTATGCAAGCTGCATATGTATTTATAACTCTGCAGTAAAAAAGTGAACTTTATTAGCAGAGATCACTGTCATAATTCAAACAATTGCACTCTGTATAGCAACCAGAGACTATAGGCAGCAGGGTAATATATGTTCTGCCAAATCGTGTGCAAGTACAGGCAAATTAGGAGTCACCAACTGGGCACAAACAAGGAAGAGGAAGGACAAGACTTGACTGCCCCTGTGGGGGACCCTAGGGGCCTGCAGAATGTGTCCAAATGCTTCTTCCAGGGAGCTGGTTTGTCCTTGAGGTCAGTGACTTCATCATGCATTTTTGCATCCACGCATCCTAGTAGCAGCCCTCAGTAAATGTTTGTTGAGTGAACGAGTGAATAAAGTGTTGACCCTAGGACGTGCAGTGGCTCCTGAATTGTTCTCTGTATGTGTGTGTACTCCTCCCTGTCCTATTCAAACATTTATTCTAAATCAGCGGAGCCACAGCTGTGCACTTGAAGAGGCCCACTCGCAAACACTGTGGCCAAGTGAGGCTCTCAATCTAGGGTGCACGTTAACATCACTTGGGGATGTTTGGAAACTCCAGTGCTCACGCCTTAACCTCAGACCAGCTGAAATCCGAATCTCCAGAGCCGAGGCCTAGGGATCGGAACCCTGCCACTTAAAACCACAGCTCCAAGCGGGCATGAAGGCCGCTCTGGCTTAGGGACTGGAGGACCCAGGAGACATCCCTCAGTCCAAAACGTTTCGAAGTTTAGATCAGCTTCCAATATTTTATCCTTTGAGCTTTCAGTCAAATATCCCTGAGAGTTCCCTTAATGTGAAATTTTTGCAATGCCACCTTTATTGGGCCCAAGGTGCAGATAGAAAGGAAGTACTTCTGATAGGACTTAGGAATTTGTACTCCTCTGGACTCTGGGCAGGGGAGGGCGTGTCACATCTCTCGGGAACATACAGCACCAGAAACAACAAAATGAAGCCATGCTGTGGAGCCATTGCATCTCCATCCTGCCCAGGCTAGTGACCCCTCTCCAGCCTCCTGGCCACTGGCACATGTCCACCTGGAGCTCTCTGCCCACTGCCTGGCAGCTGCAGTCCACGGCCTTCCCCCAGGTCTCTCCAGCGACCTCCTAGTCCTCTTGGGGAAGGTTGGGGGAAGGTGGGTCACGGTTGTTTTGTTTTGTAGACATCTTTGGGGTGGGGGACGGCTGAGCGGTGTCTCGGGAAACTCTAAGTCGCTACAAGCTGCAGCAAGTGTGTGTCAGTGGGAGGTAAGAAAGTCAAACAGGGCTGAAAACTGTGCCAGGAACCTGCCTGGTAGATAATCAAAACTGGCCTATAAATAACTAATGGAACAACGAACATGCTGTTGAAGTTATTTTCCAAAGCAGCCTAGAGGCAAAATAAGTGCTTCCCTTGAGCAAATCCTCAAGCTGTTCCAGGAGGCCAAGGAAAAACACAGAACACCTATCTGGTGGTGGTGCCTTTGCATAAACAATTTCTCCAGATAACTGAAAGACATCCTCACTGATGACAAGAAACCCCACCTCTTAATTGTGTAAGGGAACTTTTTCTCAAACGGGTTATCTTCTCCCCAGAGGAGGTGAACAGAGTGCATAGTCATTTATTGGCTTTTGGGGGTCCAGAAAGCAGAACCTAGATTTCTCTTGAATCACTCTTCTCTTACAGCCTCTGGCCAGGCCCCAGGAGTGGAGCATGGGACCCAGGCTGAAGGCCATCAGAGTGGCTTGCTTCCCCTGGGTACGGGCCACGGACTCTAGTGCACAAGCTTTGTGACAACTATTCCCCTTGCTTTGAGCCCTTTCTGGCTGCCATATGCTCAGATATGTTTTGAATAGATACAATCACAGCAAGTCTGGCCTCTGTATAAGTAGAGAGTACTAAAATGAATGCATTATTATTTCTTTTAGTGTTCTTAAAATTTACTTTGGTTTTTTGAACATCTTCAAAAAGACTCATAAAACTTCCTGTTCCATGACTTGAGAATACACTATGGAGAAACAGCTCAGGAAAGTAATCTAAAATAATCCATACCCAATTTCAGTCTCATTTCTGAAACTATTTTGTGCACAGTCCTATTCTGCCTTGGGACCCTAGCCATGGCAATATTGATGTATTGAGTGGCACAATTAAAGTAAAATAAAACATTATACCATTTATCCCACAATCAGCTTTTATGAGACTTGCATCATCATAGACCTTTAAGAAAAAAAACTGTGTGTTGTGGAAAATTTTGTACAAAACCCTCTGTACCTGACTCAGTTGTGAAACTCCCCCAGGCCTAATAGTTTAGAATTGTGGGTGAAATTAAGCCCACTTATGGATTAAGTTCCTATACTTGGTTCATTGCTGAGCTAGTGAAGGGAGGTGGGATGCTGTCAGAAGCCACCATATCGAGATGTGACAAGGAGAGAGGAAGCAGCAAATCACTCCCAGCTGCAGAGCCATGCAGGGTGGAGAAGACAGCCTTGTAAGCCTCACCAGGCCCTCTTCTGAGGGCCCCACTGTTATTACCCAGAATGACAAATGCGGTTCACAATTACAATTTTGTGTCATTAAGAAAAGTCTACAGTTATGGCCACATGGCTTTTTTTCCCCAAGGCAGGGAAGTGCGTAATGCATTGCAGAAAGCTTTACATCAAAGAACGGTTAGGTCTGGACATTTAAAATGGCAAATTTGAATTATCTGGGAAAGTCACTTATGCAGATTCCCCAATTCCAGTGAATAGGATAGAAAATTATAAAGAGAAGAGACCAAGCTTTTAGTTCCAGTTGTGTTATTAACTAGCTATGTGGTCTGGGAGCTCAGTTTTCATACCTTTAAACTGGAAAGGCCTAGATTTACACTGTTTAGTATGGTGCTGCATACAACTACTTACATTTAAATTAATTAAAAATAAATAAGATTTAAAAATTCAGTTCTCCAGACACATTTCAAGTGCTCAGTAGCTTACAAGAGGTGACTGGCTGTCATATTGGAGAGTGCAGATTGGAACACTTCCATTATCACCCAAAGTCCTATTGGGCTACCCTGATCTAGATCCCGAGGATAAAATATGTTTCATCTCTGTGCCACTGCCTATTGATGGATAATGGTAATGGAAAACATCCCAGGCTGTCTGCTCAGCCTGTGAGCCATCCCTGCCCTCTCTGAGAACTGCTCCCTGGTCCACAGGAATGGGCACTGCATAGCTACTTTAAGAGCTGTCACTTCCTTTTAGACGATGGCTGATTGGGCCAGCAGTGGTCACCTGACCCAAGCACACTCACTCAGACTCTTTCTTGGGAATTTGATGCTGAGATTCAGATATAGTCTCTAAACATGGGTGCTTTGAGTGGCCACATGATCTCAAGAAGATTGGAGATGCAGAGAAAGGCTAACTGCAGACAGAAACAGTGAGACAAGCAGGCAGAAACATGCAGAGATAAGGGACAGAGTCCTGATGGCTTTCCAGTTCCTGGTTGCTGAGGCCTAGCTGCATTCTTGCACTTGAATTTTGGGAGACACCTTTGTATGTTTGTATGATATTTCTCCCTATTTGGCTCAAGGTGGCTCAAATTGGTTTCTATTACTTGTAACTGAAGAATCTACTATCTAAATCAAGAATAGTTTCTAAAACTGTCACTGTTTGCAAATGACATGATACTATACATAGAAAATCCTAAAGATGCTATCAGGAAACTACTAGGGCTAATCAATGAATTTGGTAAAGTTGCAGGATACAAAATTAATACACAGAAATCTGTTGCATTCCTATACACTAGCAATGAAAGATCAGAAAGAGAAATTAAGGAAACAATCCCATTTACCATGGCAACAAAAAGACTAAAATACCTAGGAATAAACCTACCTAAGGAGGCAAAAGACCTGTACTCAGAAAACTATAAGATACTCATAAAAGAAATCAAAGACAACACAAACAGATGGAGAGACATACCATGTTCTTGGATCAAAAGAATCAATATTATGAAAATGACTATACTACCCAAAGCAATCTACAGATTCAATGCAATCCCTATCAAATTACCAATGGCATTTTTCACAGAATTAGAACAAAAAATTTTACAATTTGTGTGGAAACACAAAAGAACCCGAATAGCCAAATCAATCTTGAGAAAGAAAAACGGAGCTGGAGGAATCAGGCTCTCTGACTTCAGACTATGCTACAAAGCTATAGTAATCAAGACAGTATGGTCCTGGCACGAAAACAAAAGTATAGATCAATGGAACAGGATGGAAAGCCCAGAGATAAACCCACACACCTGTTGTCACCTAATCTATGACAAAGGAGGCAAGAATATATCAATACAATGGAGAAAAGACAATGTCTTCAATAAGCGGTGCTGGGAAAACTGGACAGGTACATGTAAAAGAATGAAATTAGCACACTCCCTAATACCATACACAAAAATAAACTCAAAATGGATTAAAGACCTAAATGTAAGGCCGGACCCTATAAAACTCTTAGAGGAAAATATAGGCAGAACACTCTTTGACATAAATCACAGCAAGATCTTTTTTGATCCACCTCCTAGAGTAATGAAAATAAAAACAAAAATTAAAAAATGGGATCTAATTAAACTTAAAAGCTTTTGCACAACAAAGGAAACCATAAACAAAGCAAAATGACAGCCCTCCGAATCGGAGAAAATATTTGCAAATGAAGAAACTGACAAAGGATTAATCTCCAAAATATACAAAATATACATGCAGGTCAATATCAAAAAACAAATAACCCAATCAAAAAATGGGGGGAAGATCTAAATAGACTTTTCTCCAAAGAAGACATACAGATAACCAACAAACACATGAAAAGATGCTCCTCATTGCTAATTATTAGAGAAATGCAAATCAAAACCACAATGAGGTATCACCTCACCCCAGTCAGAACAGCCATCATTAAAAAGTCTACAAATAACAAATGCTGGAGAGGGTGTGGAGAAAAGGGAACCCTCCTATACTGTTGGTGGAAATGTAAATTTGTGCAGCCATTATGGAAAACGGTATGGAGCTTTAAGGAAGCTAAAAACTAAAAATAGAGTTGCCATATGATCCAGCAATCCCACTCCTGGGCATATATTTTGAGAAAATTATAATTTGAAAAGATACATGCAGCCCAGTGTGCCAATAGCAGCACTATTTACAGTAGCCAAGACGTGGAAGCAACCTAAATGTCCATCAACAGATGAACGGATAAAGAAGATATGTGTATATATACACAGTGGAATACTAATCAGCCATAAAAAAATGAAGTAATGCCATTTGCAGGAACATGAATGGACCTAGAGATTATCATACTAAGTGAAGTAAGTTCGACAGAGAAAGACAAATAGCATATGATATCACTTACATGTGGAATCTAAAATATGACACAAATCTTCCCTGGAGGAGTGTATCTGGACCAGCAATCTTATGTTCTCTCCCCAATTTATTTTACGATTTCCAGACTGTCCTCTGGAGAGTTTCCTCTCAGGTCACCATAAATTCATGAGAACCAGCCAATAAGGGTTCCATGCTCTCTACCCAGCTACAAATGAAGCAGTTCTTTTATTTGTGTTATATATTGGGCTTCCCAAGAACACTGTCTTAGGTCAGGTTCCCCGGAAGCAGAGCTGAAGCAGTTTTAGGTACACACAGTTTATTGAGGGATGCCCTGGAAAGGAGTCTGTAAGGGAGTAAAGGAAGCAGGATGTGATCTCAGGTAAATTCTAGCCTTGGTCTGATCCATGGTCACTCTAGATTGTAAGTTGCACTACAGAGTTGTTCCACCTTGAGACTAGGGGACCAGGATTTGTGCCCCTGTATCCATCAGTCATTGGCTGCTTGGGGTGACACATCTAAAAATTTTCTGGGTGGGACAGCTCATCCAAAGAAGGATGTGTCCAGAGAAGGTCACAGGCAGACGCATTTAGCCATAGGACTTGCAGCAGCTGGGAAGTACTGCCTAGTGAGGGAGATTGGACAGGACACCATCAGCCTCCGATGACCTAAGTGGAGAAGACAAGGCCAGGACCAGAATACTTAATTACCATCTGGCATTTTGGCCTCAAGCATCAGTGTGGAATCACAGTGAGTAGGGCTGGACCCTGAGGAGCCACAGGGGCTCCCGTTCAGAGGGGCTTGGGGTCTAGAATCCTAATAGGTCAGGCATTCTCACTGGTCCTTTCTTCCTGGGTCGACATTAAGTCTCAGCCTTCTGCATCACAATTTTGGATGGCTAAGAAAAGTGAGAAAAAGGAAAAACGAAGAGACCAAATCTCCAAATGGAGATATAAACCTTAATACTGTGGCTTAGTATGAAGCAAACCCTTGTTCTTCATGCACTGTCTTAAGGCAGATTTAGTTGAGTGCTTACACCGGGCCCAGCACCCTGTGAGGATGTGAAAGCAAATTCCAAGGAGCAGTTCCAAGGCCATTTGAGCAATGGCGTCTTGACTAAAGTAAATGCTGCTGTAGGCTATTTGGTGTCCACAAGAAGGGACAGACCAAGAGAGGTGGGGCTTAGGAAGAGTCTAGGTCAGCGGGGAGTGCTGAGAAGTATAGCAACAGCCCCAAGCGAGCCTGCCAGGGACTCCAAGGAAAGAGCTGAGGTCAGCCAAGTGGCAGTATCTGAGGAAGCCAGTTAAGGTCAGTGTTCAGAAGCCCAGGCCAGGGAGCTGGGCTCAGGCAGAGGGAGATGGCATAGAGGCATGGCAGGGCCAGGTGCTGGGTGAAGGAAGATGAGAATAACTTACTTAGCACCTACTACTTGCCAAGAACTTTGAATACATTTAATCCTCACAATAACCTTGCAGGATAACTATGAGATTCAGAAAGATGAAAACAGTGCTTCTCAAGCTTTAATGAGCATATGAATCACCTGGGATTGTGTTAAAATGCAGATTCTCATTCAGTGGATCTGGGGTGGGCCCAAGATTGGTAATGCTACACTGCTGGTCCACAGACGGTCCTCTGAGTTTCAAGAGGTTAAAACCCTCACCACAAAGTCAATGTCTTTATTATTATGAAGGAAAGGTACGGAATGAATGGCAAGAAAAAAAAACAGTCTGGTTTGAGAGTCTACTCTTCCAGACAGAGTCATGGCCATGGACTCTGGACCGTGGCTGTCTGCTCTCCTGGGTGTGGGCAGGAATGGGTAGGTGTGGGCATGGAGGTGTGCTGCCCTGAAGAGGGGAGTGGCCCACTCTGGATGCTTGGGAGATGGGGGGGGTGGCTCTGACAGTTCTCTGGGGTGACTTATTCATTTCGAAGCATCTGACCCAGTGTACTTTAGTCACTGCTCATCGTTGGTTTAATGATCAGTTAATTTGGATAAGATATTATGGTAGAAATTACTTTTCAGCAGCGACTTTCAAATTGTCAGCCTCAGAATGAAGCGGACTCCACTTCTCAGAAGTTCTCTTGATCTTTCTTTTTTTTTTTCTTTCTTTCTTTCTTTCTTTATTTATTTTTTATTTTACAAATTTAATCAGTTATACATATACATATGTTCCCATATCCCCTCCCTTTTGCGTCTCCCTCCCACCCTCCCTATCCCACCCCTCCAGGCAGTCACAAAGAACCGAGCTGATCTCCCTGTGCTATGCGGCTGCTTCCCACTAGCTATCTACCTTATGTTTGGTAGTGTATATATGTCCATGCCGCTCTTTCACTTTGTCACAGCTTACCCTTCCCCCTCCCCATATCCTCAAGTCCATGCTCTAGTATCTTGATCTTTCTTTAAAAAATGGTTTGTTCTTTATCTAAGACCTTCTCGTGGGACTTATTATTAAATTTTCTCCTCTATCTCATTATAAATATTGGTACATAAGCTTATTGAAACATTTATCAGGGCCCCCTGCTAGTTTTTAAATTGTGATAGTTATTATTATGTATGTTTTAAAAGACCTTGCGGGCTTCCCTGGTGGCGCAGCAGTTAAGAATCCGCCTGCCAATGCAGGGGACACGGGTTCGAGCCCTGGTCCGGGAAGATCCCACATGCCGCGGAGCAACTAAGGCTGTGCGCCACAACTACTGAGCCTGACCTCTAGAGCCCGGGAGCCACAACTACTGAAGCCCGTGCGCCTAGAGACCATGCTCCGCAACAACAGAAGCTGGTGCAGCAAAGAAGACCCAACGCAGCCAAAAATAAATAAATAAATAAATTTTAAAAAATAAAAAAATAAAAAAAAATAGAAGACCTTGCATTCATAATATGCTCTACAGTTTCTAGAATGCTTTCATTGACATTTTCTTCCTTTTGATCTTCACACAGGAGATCACTGACCCCGGAGGTCAGTGTTATTTTCTCAGTATATAGAGAAGGAAATGGAGGTACAGAAAGGTGAAGTAAACCGTTAAGGTCCTGTGGCTACATAAGGGTGGAGATATTAACATTTTTTGAGTATTTGCCGGTGTCAGCCACTGTGCTAAGCTTTACGTGTAGTAGGTCACTTAGTTCTTGCCCCAACTCCATTATTATCCCCATTTTGCAGATGAGAATGCTGAGGCCTAGAGGATTACCTATTTATTCAAGGTTACATGGCTAGCAAGAGGAAGAGCCAGGGTCAGAACTGAGGCATTGGTGCATGTAACTTCTACACTAGAAAGGGCCTGTTGCAATGTCTGTGGCCATAGCAGAAGAAAAAGCACTTGTGAGGATTTCTCTAGCCCTGTCCTAGCATAAATGGCATCCTGGCCAGCCACAGGGAAGACCTCTGGAGGCTTGGAAATGTCACTGTCATATAGGAGGAGGGGTTCTGCCAGACTACCAAAACAGGTAGATGGTAAGTAAAGCCTCTTAAAATCATGTGTGGGACCCAGACAGCACCACCTCTGGAGGGTAACTGACACTTACACTTCGGTGCAGGGCCAGCTCCAAACCAACCCACCCCAGTCTGCTCCTCACTAGGTCTTCTGACTTCCCCTTGCTCAGCCCATGTGCATCACTTTGGCACCCGAATCAGAGTTCCAGCATGAAACTAAGTTCACCCAGAAGGTACAATGAAAAGACTTTAATAAAGGAATTGCTTATAGAGGGGTGATCCGGGTCAAGGGAGCAAACGGGGGCTTGAGGCACCAAGGGACCAGCAGCAGCGGGAAGCTGTCACCACCCTTTCCGTCTTGGAAGGAATAGAGAGGGGAAGAGATGTTCTGTTTTCTCTCTCCTCCCACCTTCCAGTTTCCTGCCAGTGCCTCTCATTGCTGGGTCTGCTCAGAAGCCAGCTGGCCAGGGAGCATGGCTGATGCAGTCCCCTGGGATCAGCCTCCTTGAGCACAGAGCAGGGCAGAGAAAGGTGGAGAGTGCGTGCAGGAGGGCAGAGTCAGGCACTGAAGAGCCAGTGCAGCATCACTAGGCAGTCTCTTCTCTCCCCCCTCCTCCACCTTCCACTCCACGTGCTGGGCAGCAATCTCCAATTCTGCATCATTCACCCAAAGTGCCCTTTTCCAAAGAGGCTTCCCTGCTACAAGGAATATGGAAGACTGGCCAGCAGGTGGGTCCTGTGTGTTTAAGAGTCAACCATCTGGATGTGTGAACTGGGTTTCTGGAATTTGTGTTGCTCTGGTGTGGAACTGGGTGTGAAGCATGCTGGCTGATGGGGGATGAGAAGTTACAGGCTGAACAAGGCAGTGGAAGCCAGATGTTACGTCATGGCACCAGGGCCCCCTGAGGAACAGTGGTCTGTGGGGTCCACACCTTGGGCACCTGAATGTCAAAGGATGCCCTAAGCATGTGAAACCTTGGACATTGTGAGAACAGACTCTGGAGCCAGATTGCTTGGATTCAAATCTAGACACCATCACTCACTGGTTGGGTGACCTTGGGCAAGTTATTCCTCTTCTCTGCCCTCATTTTTCTCATCTAAAAAATGCGGATAATAACAGTACCTACCTGAGTGGGTTTTTGCGAGAATTAACAGAGTTAATCCACAAAGTGGATTTTAGAATCCCATATACAGTAATCACCATCTAAAACCTAAATTTAAAAACCTGCAGGGCTAGTGTCCAATCAAATAAGGATTTTTATCAAAAATTGGTGAAAATGTGTCAAAGTAGAAGGAGGTGTAGGCAGGTAGTGGGAACCCAAACAAATAAAAAGGGAATATACTGAATCAGGTTCAAGGGCAGTGTATCCATCTGCATGTATTTTGCATTTCAGTCTCACCAGGAATCAGACTGCCGTGTTGGGACTTGATATGACTAAGTTGGCGAGTATTTATTGACGACCCTTTCTAGCTCTCCTAGGGAGACTCTCTCGTTATGTAATGTCCCACCCAATTCCCATGTAAAGCTCTTCCCAAAGAGAATTGAATTCACTTGGCATTTGACTAAATATTTGAGAAGATGTTTTAAAAAACCAGTTTAAGAAGATCTCCTAAAATCTTATTTTCTCCATTGTCAAAATTAGGAAACAACATTCCTACATGACAAGCTTGTTCTGAAGAACAAAGTGTCTGGCGCATGGTGCTCCTTAAACACAAGCTCTCAGTATCATGTTTCATGATTTTACCTTTGAAAAACTTGACAGGGTTGTACAAGAAAATATACTCTGTATTTTGACTACTTTGAGGAATTGATTTCTGTATTTGGATAATTAAACTATAAGACTTTCAATAAACATGAGATTAATTTATATAAAGTCATATTAGAGATGTAGGTATACAGTTCTACTATGAAATTATCTTATCAAAAAATTAAATCTTGGGCTTCCCTGGTGGTACAGTGGTTGAGAGTCCACCTGCCGATGCAGGGGACGCAGGTTCGTGCCCCGATCCGGGAGGATCCCACATGCCACGGAGTGGCTGGGCCCATGAGCCATGGCCGCTGAGCCTGTGCGTCTGGAGCCAGTGCTCCACAACTGGAGAGGCCACAACAGTGAGAGGCCCACGTACCCACCCCCCAAAAAATTAAAAATTAAAAAAAAAATTAAATCTTCATCTGATCAAGTCTCTAGATCCAACTACAAGGCTACCAAAAATACAGAGGACAGAAGAGTATGTTAAAGGACACCATGGGGATGCAATTAACAAAATCCGGACGGTAGGTGTTATGGACTGAATTGAGTCCCCTCCTCCCCTGGTTTCCCTGCCCCCGCCATCATATACTGAAGCCCTAACCCCCAATGTGACTGTATTTGAAGATAGGGCCTGTAAGGAGGTAATTAAGGATAAAAGAGATCATAAGAGTGGGGCCTTAATCCCATAGGACTGGCGCCCTTGTGAGAAGAGGAAAAGACACCAGTGATCTCTCTCTTTCTTTGGGTGTGCACACATAGAGGAAAGGCCATATGAGGACACAGCAAAAAGGTAGCTGTCTATAAGTCACGAAGAGAGCTCTCACCAGAAACCAACCCTGTTAGCAACATGATCTTAGACTTCTGGTCCCTAGACCAGTGAAAAAATAAATCTCTGTTGTTTAAGCCACACAGACTGGAATACTTTGTTATGGCAGCCCAAGCAGAATAATATGATAGTAGGAAACTCTACAGGACAAGCAACCTGGTTTCTTCAACAAATGTCTGCAACAAGAAGAGAGAGAGAGGGAGAGAGAGAAAGAAAGGGCACACACTAGGTGGAGGTGGACTCTAAAATTCAAGAAATTTAAAAGACACCAATCATTTGCATGGGCCTTATTTGGATACATATTCAAACAAAATGGAAAGAAGAAAAAGATAACTTTAACTACAGTATCTCTCAAATTTCACCATCTCCTTATAAATGAGGTATTAACATCATTTTGCAAATGAGAAAATAGAGGCTCGTTGAGGCTAAACAATTTTGCCTAAGATCACTGTAGGAAATAAACTTGTAAAGTGCTTAGAACAGTACCAATAGTCTAGGAAACACTCAACAAATGTTAGCAGATAGCAAAAAAGAAAAAAAAAGAAGAGGAAGAGGAAAAAGAGATGTTTACATTATTTATGACATTTATGGGACAATTGGAAATTTGAACACTGGATATTTTATTATATTAAGGAATTTTTATTGTTACTTTTAAGCGTGGTCAAGGTATTGTGGTTATCGGTTTTTTTTGTAAAAAAAAAAAAAAAGGTATCCAGATACATGCTGAAATATTTACAGATGAAATGAAATGATGTCTGGGATTTGCTTCAAAATAATATGGGGGATAGCATGTGATAAAATAAATGAAACAAGACTGGCTATGAGTTGATAGTTGTTGAAGCTGGTGATGGATTTGCATGGGTTCATTATACTATTTTCTCTGTTTTTTGTGTATGTTTGAAATTGTCAAGAACTCAGGTACTTTTTGTCTATAACCAACATATCTTTATACTTGTCTATCTCCACCCTCCCCCTTTGCAAGCAAGGAAGAAAGAAAGAAAGAAAAAGAGAGAGAGGAAGGAAGGAAGGAAGGGAGGAAGGGAAGGAGGGAAAACAGCATAAAGGTATTACCAGTAACCAGGAAAAAAAAATTAGTCATGGCAGGTTAACCTTCCTCAAAAAAAAGAAACTTTTCCTGTAAAAAATACGTTTAACGACTTCAAAAACAGACTTTTTATAAAATAGGAAGAAGGAAAGAAAAAATGGCAAAAAAAAATTGAGTTGTGGTTTTATGTGAAACTGCCACTCCTTCCAGACAAAATCACCTGCTCATCTTCCTTGTCAATCTCCATTGTCACCCCAATCATTTCCAGGAGCTGCCACCGGTCTGTTCCTCCGGGAGTGGAAGATCCAGTAAAATTCATTATTTTCTTGATCGCCACCAAGGCTCCAGGACTTATGGGACAGGCAGAATTGGCGGGATCTTCTGTCTGGTGTGTGCTTGACCTGGCAGATAAAATCAACAAGGAAGATATGCATACACCCAAACAATCAGTCCCCACAATGGGTTCTCACTTTGTGCTTAGTATGTGCTGGCTTTGTATGGGATGTAGTTGTGATTTTATTCCTAGCCTCAAGGAACCCACGATCTAGTAGGATGGTGTGGTGAATACACACAGAATTAATGCCTTAGCCCATAGAATAGGGCTTTTGAGCTTACCAAGTGTTTTCACAGATACGGTTTCATTTGATCCTTACAACAGGTCCTGAAAGCAGCAGAGTGACTATAGCAAAGTCAATTCCAAACTTGGAGTTATAAAATGACCTTGTGATAAACTTGAAGGAAATCCCCCTGAATTTTTTTTTATTGAAGAATAGTTGATTTACAATGTTGTGTTAGTTTCTGGTGTACAGAAAAGTGATTCAGATATATATATATTCTTTTTCAGATTATTTTCCATTATAGGTTATTACACGATATTGAATATAGTTCCCTGTGCTCTATAGTAGGTCCTTGTTTTTATCTATTTTATATACAGTAGTGTGTATCTGGTAATCCCAAGCCCTTTATTTATCCCTCCCCCCCACCCCCTTTCCCCATTGGCAGCCATAAGTTCCTTTTCTATGTCTGTGGGTCTGTTTTTGTTTCATAAATAAGTTCATTTGTATCACTTTTATAGATTCCACATATAAGTGATATCATATTATATTTATCTTTCTCTGACTTACTTCACTTAATGCGATCATCTCTAGGTCCACCCATGTTGCTGCAAATGGCATTGTTTCATTCTTCTTTATGGCTGAGTACTATTCCACTGTATGTATGTACCACATCTCCCTGACTTACAATCAGTCATTGGGTGCTAAGAGGTGGGTGTCTATCTGGGGTAGGCAAGAAAGGATTCTGACTACACTTAAGAGAGCTTAAATCCAACCAGTTACACAAGACATGATATGAAAAAAAATGTTTCTAAAATATGTTTTTTTAACTGACTCCCACTTAATATGTGCTGTTTTCTCTGTAAGACATACTGATCTCACTAAATACTTCTGGCTGGCAGTCTTTTACACCTACCGATTATGTTGTAGGTTTTCCTAGAGTCAGTTAGTTGGGTTTGTTCCCAAACCTGTTTATGCCAGTTGTGCTATTTCATAATTATGCAGTTAAAAAGAATATTATGTTAACCCATGAAATAATGAGTACAAAAAATAATGGGTTTTTTTAATGAAAATTAATTGGTGCCATGGGAGAACTTGATAAAAGTATTTTTATTAAGTAAAGTTGCTATTGAATAATATGTAAAGGAGACAACTTTGTGATGAAAATTGTAAAAATCTAGATGGATTCTGCTCTCAGATTGCTTTGTAGCTGTCTTTATGTTGTTGCTCTACAAAACTAAACTGGAAATTGTAGATGATACCTTATAAGTGGGCTTTACGCAAGGGAAAGGAGGTCGATTTTAAAGAAAAGGTCTTTGTCCTGTAGCAAAAAATTGGCACACAGGGTCCAGTGGTTAGGACACTGAGCTTCCACCACAGGTGGCCCAGGTTCCATCCCTGGTCAGGGGACTAAGATCCCACAAGCCACGTGGCTCAGCCAAGAAAAAAAATTGGCACACATTTCAATGTTTTAGAATAAATGCTAAATGCATTCCTTTTTATAATTTCCTCAGTTTTTTCAATGAATTTGGTGTTTTTAAAATTTATTTATTTATTTTATCTTTGGCTGCGTTGGGTCTTCGTTGCTGCGTGCGGGCTTTCTCTAGTTGCGGCAAGTGGGCTACTCTTCGTTGCGGCGCGCAGGCTTCTCATTGCGGTGGCTTCTCTCTTTGTTGTGGAGCACAGGCTCTGGGCTTCAGTAGTTGTGGCTCGTGGACTCTACAGCGCAGGCTCAGTAGTTGTGGCGCACAGGCTTTGTTGCTCCGTGGCGTGTGGGATCTTCCTGGACCAGGGCTTGAACCCGTGTTCCCTGCATTGGCAGGCAGATTCTTAACCATTGTGCCACCAGGGAAGCCCCAGTGAGCTTGTTTTCAATTTACTTTTTAAACATATTCTCCTAACAAACTACCTTTCTCAATTTGGTTAGATAAGAGGGCTTGTACTGAACTACACCTGCATGGAGCCTAAACAAAGAAGAGTCAAGGAGAGTCAAGGAGAATGAAAAGTTGATGACGTTCTCCAGGGCTGTCCACGCGACATAGGAGCAGACTCATATAACTACTCCTTGGAGCTCTCTCCGAGTGGAGGGCATGGGTGGTTGAGCTCATCTACATTGATGTCATTGGCCACTGGGGTTGTTTAACATCCCCCTTGTTCTGATTTCCTCTTCACCAAGAAATCATCTGTCTACGATCTGGCCATCCATGTACATTTCCTCCTAGAAGAGAATGTGCTGATGAGAGAAGACTTGAGTCCTGATTCCTGAAGCTGTTAACATTTTTCATTGTAAATTAGCGAAGTATTACAATGATGTATAATTTATAGGAGACAGTACTGCCTCTTATACTTCTAGTGAAAACATACCTTGAAGCAGGTGGAAGTCATCCAACAGTGTTAATATATCTGCCAATTTAAAAATATTGCCAACAGATTCAAAATGTTTCAATACCCCCTGTGACCTAAATGAAACTGCCAGTTTGCAATCCATGCTCCAGAATCCATGATGCAGAAGAAGGAGACATTCTTTTTGTGGTTGTTGTTTTGCTATTCAACTTTGCTATTCAACTGGGTCTCTTTGCATCAGCAAATGTATTTATTTGCCATGGATTGAGGACCTACTATGCATAAGACACTGTTCCAGGTGACTTACATACATTCAAATAATCCTCATAATCTGGCAAAATTTTGATTTTATAGATGAAGAAGCAGATAGAGAAGTTAGCTAACTTTCCCTAGCATGCACAGCTAAATAGAGCTAATATTAGAGGTCACGTTTCTCTTGCTTCAGCATTCTTCTTTTTCACTAAAAAATATCAATATTAAATTCATCAGTGTTCCCTTTTCCTGCAATTAAAAAATTTCTGTCACTCTAACTGTGAATCTTTTTTTTTTTTGCTTCATTTGCTAAACAATTACCACAAGTTAAGACTTCCAGGAGAAATAAATACTCCATATTATCAGGAGACATTCTGAAAGAAGCCAAGGTCAGCCCTTGGCTAAATAAATGGGCAGCGTCAATGGGTTCTGTGCTTGTGTGACCCCCCGCAATGCAGAGGTGCTAACATCGGGTTACACAGCAGACAGTTGCCCGAAGGAGAGTTAAACTTGTGACATTTCAACAGCCAACACAACAAAATTTATTATTAGCTGTTTACCATGTGCCAGGTACTGTGCTAAGAATTTGGAATGTCTTTAATTCTTACAGCAAACCTATGAAGAAATTGAGGTGCAGAAATGTGAGGTAACTTGCCCAAGGTCACATAATAGTAAATTGAAGAGACCAGATTCAAGTTCAGGTTTAGTCTGGCTCCAGAGTCCATGCCATTAATCACCTTGAGAGTCTATCTTCCAGTTATATTAACCGTTTGTTGGATGAACATTTCGTGCCTGGCACTGTGCTCATGATAGACACCCATAGTTTTTCATGACTTAACTTCTCTTTTCCTTTAATTTCTTGGGCGGCATAAGCAGGCAGTTTATGTTATATAGTCTGGCCCCTCCTTGAAGATGCTCAAATAACTTATTTTTTGAGGAATCTAGCAACTGTTATGCTAAAGAGAGTAAATTAAGGACTACAGGGTACTATGATGATGATAATTACAGTTTACTGAGTGCTTACTCTGTGCCAGGCATCTTACTAAGCACTTTATACGTAATATCCTATTTTATTACTTTGCACCAATGCTATGAGGCAGATACAAAGTAACCAAATATCTCCAAGAACCCTTAGCCAAGGTAAGGATAAAGGCATGACTTCCCTACGCTGATTGAGACACAGTTGGAAATAAGCTATAGAAGGGAGGGATTTTGAGAAGTGAAACCAATGGAAAAGAATAGATCCCAGAAAACATCCTCATGCACGAGTGGAAACTTTATCTACAACAGAGCTGGCATTGCAGATCATTGGAAAAATTAGAGACCATTCTATAGTTGGTGTAAGGGAAATCAGATGTACATGTGGAAAAAGAATTGGATACCTACCTCACACAATATACAACAACCAATGAAGTATGCAAAGAAAAGCTTCAAAACCTTTAGTAGAAAATATAGGAGAATATTGGTGTGATCTCAATGTAGGAAAGAATATTTTAAATGAAGAACAAAAGTGCAAGTCATGAAGGAAAGTTTTGTCAAACTCAGTGCCATTAAAATTAAGAAATTCTGTTTATCAAAAGGTGACAGAACGAATGTGAAAGACAAGTTAAAATCTGGGAAAAGAAATTTGCAAAACATATAACCAACAAAAAAATTTATCCAGGAAGTATGTTTTATAATATATATATTGTATATGTAAAACACATATATGCACTTATAGCAAACATATCTATAACACACATCTTAGAAATTAATTTTTAGAAAGGCAAAATCTAACAGAAAGGCATTTGACAGAAGAGAAACCATGAATGTCCAATAAACACATGCAACCATGCTCAATCTCATTTATCATTAGGAAAATGGAAATTAAACCTGAATGAGATACCATTTTATAGCATCCAAACTGATAAAACATTTTAAAAACACGTTGGTGAGGCAGCTGTGGAATAACATAGATTCTTACATACTGTTGGTGGGAATGTAAATTATTCCAACCACTTTGAAAATAATTTGGCATTATTTAGTGAAGTTGAACATACACATAAAATGTTCCGTTACCCAGCAATCCCAGGGATGTGTACGCACACACACACACACACACACACACACACTTACCCCAGATCAACTCTTACACGTGTGCAACACAAGGCATGTACAAATATGTCCATAATAGCATTTTCTTTGTAGTAGCAAAACAATAAGAAACAGTTTAATTGGCTACCAAGAGAAGAATGGATCATTTCTGCCATACTTACACAACACCTTACTGCAATGAAAATGAATGAACTTTAGCTATATGTATCAATATAAATGCATATTTCAAACAAAATGCCAAGTGAAAAAATCACATTGCAGGAGATTATATGCAATATGATAACATTTATATAAAGTGCAGAAACAGGCAAAACTGAACTGTATGTTGCTAAGGCACGCGTGGAAGTCTATTTTTTTTTTTGAGTGATGGAATCATATACCCAAACTTTAGAGCTGTGCTTACTTTGGGAGAAGGAGGGTCAGGAGAATGGCATGAAGGTAGGGCACAGAGGGGATTTCAACAGAACTGGGAACATTCTCTTTCATGAGCAGAGTGGTAAATCCATGAGGGTTCATGTTATTATTATTATTATTAAATTCCTTATACATTTTTGAAAGCTTGAAATAAGGTAGAATGGAGATAAGAGATGAGAAGATGACTGGAATCGTTGGCTACATATTTAATAACCCAAGGAAATAATATCTCTTGGAGATACCAACCCAATATTCTCTTTTATCTTCTCTATCAACCTTCGCCATCCCTCTTACCTCCTCCAGCCAAAAAAGAAAACAAAAACTAAACAAATAGTGAATGAATAACCCATAATTTGAGTGAAACCAGTTATTTATTTTAGTTTTTTGAAATAACACATGGAAATACAATAGTTTGGTACAGTGCCTGGTACAAGGTAACTGATCAGTAAATGTTATTTTTTTATTATTAAATTTATTTATTTTTGGCTGCGTTGGGTCCTCATTGCTGCGTGTGGGCTTTCTCTAGTTGGGGCAAGCAGGGTCTACTCTTTGTTGCGGTGCGCGGGCTTATTGCAGTGGCTTCTCTTGTTGTGGAGCACAGGCTCTAGGCACACGGGCTTCAGTAGCTGTGTCACGCAGGCTCAGTAGTTGTAGCTCATGGGCTCTAGAGTGCAGCCTCAGTAGTTGTGGCACACAGGCTTAGTTGCTCCGCAGCATGTGGGATCTTCCTGGACCAGGGCTCGAACCCATGTCCCCTGCATTGGCAGGGGATTTTTAACCACTGTGCCACCAAGGAAGTTCTAAACCAATTATTTAAAAAGCAAACCCAATAAAAAACTTATTGGTGAAATGAAGATACCAAAGATATTCTCATAAAGGCTGAGGGACAGGAATTCCCTGGTGGTCCAGTGGTTAGGACTCTGTGCTTCCACTGCAGGGGGCACAGGTTCCATCCCTGGTTGGAGAATTAAACCCCTCATGATGCGCAGCCAAAAAAAAAAAAAAAAAAAAAAAGGCTGAGGGAGGTGTTCTGTCATGATATTTGGTCTTCAGACTTTTTTTTTTTTTCTGTGAACTTTAAAAAAAATTTTTAAAACTATGTACAGCTCATAATTTTTATGTTTACATCTAAAACTTTTCATAAGTTTAAGAAGTAAAGAAGGCAATTCCCTATTTATTAGTAATACTGACATCTTAAAACAAGCTTTGTATAATTTTAAAAATGTTTCCAGTGAAATCTATGTACTATAGTAATTTGATATATAATCATCCATTTAAAATATACAAGAACAAGCTCTTCTTAAAATATTGACATTTAAAACAAGACTTTAATTTTTAAAAATGCTTCCAATGGAATCTATGTACCATAGTGATTTGATATCATTATCCATTTAGAAATGGTAGAATAAGCTCTTCTAAATGTTGCACCATTCTTTCTTCTCTTTGATTCATATTTTCATTCCTTTACCTTATAGAACTTTACCCTTATGAAACATACTTTGTGTCATATTTTTCTACAACAAAAAGGTGTGTATAAACTTAGAGTCCTTAAGTATCTAAGTACTAAAAAGTTTCTTCTGGATTGAGTCATACAATGGTTAATAGTATACAGTGGATAAAAACACAAATATACGTTTTGGTAGTTATTATTATTAAACACAATTTTTATTGGAAATTGATCTCTTCATGAGATGGATCAATTTTTTTCTTTTTTAAAAAAATACTTATTTATTTATTTAGCTGCATTGGGTCTTACTCGCGGCATGCAGGATCTTTTGTTGCGGTGCATGGGCTTCTCTCTAGTTGTGGCATGCGGGCTCAGTAGTTGTGGCACGCGGGCTTAGTTGCCCCGCGGCAGGTGGGATCCTAGTTCCCCAACCAGGGGTTGAACCCACGTCCCCTGCCTCGAAAGGTGGATTTTTTACCACTGGACCACCAAGGAAGTCCCCAGTTTTTTTTTCTTTCCTTTTTTCTACTCTTAAAGACAATAAAATAATATATCCATGTTGACAATTACTTGATGCTAAAGTGGAATAGGATTCAGCAGTGTCGAACAATACTCTGCAAAGAATAATTTGTGGTTTTAAGATTTGCAATTGAGGATACACAGATTCTGGTTAAACCAAAAGAGTGTTCCAAGGGAGAGTGTCAGGGGCTTATGAAGGCAAAAGCCGCAAGGTTGTTAGCTGTCTGGCAGGAATTACGATTGACTATGATGTAGGAGAGGAAATATTTGGCCTTAAGGGATAGGCTGTCATGAGTTATTTTAAGGTAAGGGTCCAATAAGTAGCTTGAGTTTCTGGATCATTGGGCAGGTGTTCTGGATGCCTGCATTAAGAAAATAAGTGGTCAAGGTTCAGATTCTATCAGTACTAAGATGTGCGTAAGTAAGTCCCACTTCCTCACTCCTAGCTCCATTTTAGAGAGCTCTCTTAGCAATACCAACTCCATTTTGATTTTCCTTTCACAGAATCAATACTCACCCTATTTTTTCCTTTTTTAATAGATGTAAACGCTGAGAAATTTTGTTCCTGTTTAAGCAGTGAGATTGGAAGTTTTGTTATAGAAACGTCATTTAATTCTTTGAATTCTTTTTGCATAAATGCTAAAAATCACTTAGTGGTTTTTTCCTCAAAATTATTTTAAAATAACTATCAGTGGATAATTCACATCTCCTTTAACTTTGTTGGGAGCAATGAATCAACAACATTTGACTTGTAAAAATATTTGTAACCAGTTATTAGAGTTAGTCACTCTCCCAACAATAACACCAATATTTCAAATTGTTTCTTTTCTTGGGAATGGGGTGGTTTTTGCACCCTGAAGCAATGCACCATTGTAAGATTTGAGATGGAAGAGAGGAGAGGAGAAAAGTAGAAAGAAGTCTATGGTAAATGGGAGCATATAGCTTTGGTCTGACTCTTTCTTAGACAGATTTTAGGAAACAGTGAAAATGGGTATTGAAGATCTGGAAATTGATTCCTTTAAAACTTCTCAAGACTCTACATGGAAAGTTTTCCAGACTACTCTTGGAGTGTAGTCTGTGTACAAGCAACATTGGAATGGCTGGGAGCTGGTTAGAAATGCAGAATCTCAGCCCCACTCCAGACCTAAAGAAACAGAATCTGCATTTAACAGAAATCTCAGGGTGATTCATTAACACATTAAAGTTTGAGAAGCACTGGACTAGACCATTACCACTCCCCCGTCCCCCAGACCTCATAGTTCATGCATTGACTCTTGTGTGGGTTCCTTCAAAGTGTAGGCAGGGACTTCCCTGGTGGCACAGTGGTTAAGAATCTGCCTGCCAATGCAGGGGACACGGGTTCAAGCCCTGGTCCGGGAAGATCCCACATGCTGCGGAGCAACTAAGCCCATGCGCCACAACTACTGAGCCTGCGCTCTAGAGCCCGCAAGCCACAACTACTGAAGCCTGAGTGTCTAGAACCCGTGTTCCGCAACAAAAGAAGCCACTTCAATGATAAGACCTGCAATGAAGAGTAGCCCCCGCTCACCCCAACTAGAGAAAGCCCGCGCGCAGCAATGAAGACCCAACGCAGCCAAAAAAAAAAAAAAAAAAAAAAAGTGTGGGCAATCCTTTAAATCCCTCTCCAGCATCTGCTGCTCATGATTCTGCCTTTAGTTCTCCAAGAAGTCCCCTGGTTCAGTTTCCAGCCACCTCTGAGACTGAGCTGGGCTTCCTGACTACAAATAATTTAAAGACTGCTTATGAAAAACCAGATGGTCCCTAAGGGATCCCTGGTGATAAGTGGCAGCTGCTGGTTCTCACTTCCTTCTCACTAATGATCAGATTTGGGAAAGAGATTCGTTTTCCTCTCTGAGTGTCACTTGGGCCTGTGATTTTGAATTACGGGATGTTAAGATTGGCAAGACCCGCCTGTGTCACAGAGAGCTTTCCTCCTATCACCCCTGTGAACATTGTGACCTTGTCATTAGGAGAGCTACAAATAGTTGCTTTTTTTTAAGGAAAATAAAAGCCTATTCAAATAGAGGGTCAAAAGCTACTGGCTCTAGCAAGGAGAAAATGGCAGTGATTGTATCGTTGAAATGTCTTTGCCTTTCCCTGTAGTATTTCTGCTGTGTTGACAGTTGTGCCATCCAAGCTTGGCCTGGCCCTCCACCCGCCCCTGGGCTCTGCGTTCACTTTTCATGTGTGTGAGATTCCAGATCTATAAACAAAGGGGCCCGGTGCCAAGGTCTCCCTCTTGGGCGCCAACACCCAAGTGTCAGTGGTGTTTGGAAGCAGACAAGCCGTCCGTGGGAGGAAGCATTTCCCTGGCATCATTCTCGCTTTGCCCCTGCAGCGGGAAAGCCTGTGTTACGCTGGACAGAGCAAGAACGGCTCAGAGTTCAAACCCTGCTCCATCACTCATTGGCTGGGTGATGTGGGCAAGTGACCTAAACTTTCTGAACTGCTGAGTCTCTATCTTGAAAATGGCATCAACTCAAATGGTTTCAGGAGAATTAAATGAGACTTAGAACACAAAGTATGTAAGTGGATGCTCTATAAAAGTGACTTTTCTCCTCCCCAAACAAATGGATGGTGTTGCTTAAAACCATTGCTTCATAAAGTCATGGGATCTTAGGCTGGAGCAATTCTTAAAAATACCTTATTTGCTCTTGAAGAAACTGGAGGGAAAAATAATCTGCGTGGATGAGCCAAGATTCAGATTTTACAAAAGGGCTAATTGTGCTAATGATAATTTAAGATGACGGTGGCCGAGAAGGGACACATTTCTCTACAGCTGATTGGCCACAGAGCTGTGCTGTAGGTTACGAGAACTCAGTCAGAATGCAAATAGAAAAGAAGAGAGAGGAGACAGGAGAGCAGAAGGAACACAGCCCTGAGAGTCCTCCAATGCACTGTATTTGCTGCTTTGAACAGCATTTCGAGTAGTGAAAGTAGATGTTAATATCAGTGGTTCTCAAAGCTTGGTCCCTAATCAGCAGCATCAGCATCTCCTGGGAACTTGTTAGAAATACAAATTCTCTGGCCCCAGCCCAGACCTACTGAATCAGAAACCCTGGTGGTGGGCCCAGCAGTGTTTTAGCAAACCTGACATGTGATTCAGCTGTATTATACACTAGAGGTTGGGAATTACTGGTTTACATTATAGCACATTATCATCTTTTCTAAAGCAAAGTAAAATGACATCATAAATGTCTTAGCATTTGAAATTCCTCACCTCCTTGACATATGCTGTGAAAATTCCCAGATATTATTGTCTGCTGATTCTTGCACAGTCACCAGATATAACTTCCTCCACTGCCTTGGGTGGGATTTGTTTAATCAGGAAACAGTAAAAAAAAAACAAAAAACAAAAAAACACAATGATTTTGAAAATTAAGCAAATGAATCTGATCTCGCTTCTATTCTCTAGAAATACCTTTCCTCTGCTGTTACAATATATTTATAACTTTATTGCAAATTATACAAATCACCCAGTTTTCATTTCCACACCGTAACAATCTCATCTCTAGAAGCAGTCACGATGAAGCCCTGTGTCGTCTGGAACATGGCGATATCTGTGATGATGTCGTGGTGACCCACAGGCAGAGACTGGGCCCTTCCGAGGGGCATCATCACTCGGTCCCACCTTCTGCTTATTCAGAATTTCCTGTTTGGTGGTTAATAGTCGAGGAGAAAGCCAGAAGTTAAAGGCTGTAACACATTCTGCCTCTTTTCATATTCTGTCATCATCGGCTGTTTACCGATGTGTCTCTTATCATGTGTTTGCCTCAGTCCCCCAGATGGGGGCTCCTCAAGGGGAAGTCATCTTCTAATCCCCTTCTACAGGGCAGGCGTGAAACAGATGTTCATGAACGTGACTGAAACAGATGCCCAGCGAGGCCAGGAGGCTCTCCCAAGGCTTGGGACTCCTCTGAGCGCCCAAGGCTATTCCCTATGGCTCCCTTTGTTACCCCACCTCTATTTATTCTGTGGGTGTTTATTACTTGCTTTATTTCCACGTGGCGTTCTCTAGAGACTTTGTAAATGATTGACTGCATTCATCCCCCCAGTTCTGCAGAGATCAGGCTCTGTAAATACATTGGAAGCCGGCGATTCACAGCTAAAAGCTTTCTAATGAGGACAACTCCAACGTGTTATTTTCAACATTCGACTCCCCAGTTTGAATAATTCATGGGGGAAAAAAAATCTGTTGAACTAGAAGTGACTGGGCTATTTTAATGATAGTCGAGATTCGGAATGTTTTAGAGCTGGAGATTCTAAGAGGAGACTGAAGGCGGGAAGTGATTGCCGTGCACCCAGTGAACTGGTGAACCCAGGTCTTCTCTGGCCGACACCCTCGCCGGCCAAGGTCTCACAGTGGCTGGTCATCAGCCCAAAAGCAGCACTCAGATCTGAAGATGCACACGCCCAGCGCTTGGCCTCAAGCCCGGCAGCCTGCCACACAACGCCAGAGGTCAGGTCCAAGGGCCTTCTCCCTCGCCTTGCTGGGCCACGGAAGACCCAGGGAGATTATATGTCCTTTTCCATCTTCAATCTAGCCCAGTTGGTCTCAACTGGCTGCAGATTAGAACCCCCTGGGGAGCTTTTGAAAAATTGGATGCCCAGAACCTACCCCAGACCAATTACATCAGGCTCTGGGGGTAGGGGTGGGGCTGGGGCCTCAGTCTTTGTAAAGCCTCCCAGCTGATTCCAACCTGAAGCCGAGTTTGAGAAGGGTTGAATCCAGCCCTTCGTCTTGTCTCGTATTCTCTTGAAGGCCAGGACCCTCTTCTTGTTCCTTCTGTTTTCTTTTGCTAATTCTTGGGCTTTCACACCGTAAACACACAGTCTACATTATGGGTGCTGCCACTGCAAGCCCTTTAAGACATTTGCACAAACGGCCCTGCAGTCCCCTCTCATCTCTCTCAGTTGGCTGTGTCTCCTCTCCTCTGGGTGGCCCTCCTCCAGGCCTTCTCAAGGTCCCCACAGGGCCTCACTCTCCCAGGGTGGGCAACTATTTGTCCCTGCACCTCCTCCTGAAGCCCCCTCCTCCTGGGCTTCCACCTGAGACAGCTGTAAGCCTGGACCAGAGACACTGGGAGCCCGGGCTGGACAGCAAGCTCCAGGGAGGCTGCTTCTATGATGATTGGTCCCAGAGGGAATAATTTTTGCAGCAGCTCTTCTTTTGTTCTTGCTGGCTAAGTGTGTGGGCGTGCAGCAGGCATTTGCTGGGGAATGTCGGCAAAAAATAAAACTTTTCAAGCTTCAGCTCTGTAGACAGATTGAGAGGCCTCCCAACAGTTCAGAACTGCCGAATCTGGATGCATCCACCCACTTACCCCCCAGGAAGTGGTAGGTCGAGTTCGATGTTAACAGTGGCCTAGCTTATGGGACTTTACATCAGAAGGGTGAGGCTTGAAGATAAACCAGTCAACAGGTGATTTTTGAACACTTGCTGCGTGCAGAGCACCGTGCTAGGCACTGATAAAACCAAGGGGGAATTCACCTCTGCTAAAAGAACTTTATGGGCCTGGGCCACGGGGAGGAATCAAGGTTCGGGGGAGGCAGCAGTCAGTCTGACGGTCAAGAAGAGCAGAGGGCTGAGATGCAGCCCCTGACTGGGCAGGGACAGGAAGAGAGTAAAAAAAGCCATAAAAGGAGGAGGGGGTGGGAATGGCAAGATGACAAGTGTGTGTTTAGCTTCCCAGGATTTAAAGTCCTGCAACTGTTTGCCTAACCTATGCTCACCAACCATACTGCAGCCGCCCCATTGTTTCAATCTTGCCGTTTTGACCCCTAGCACATTCGGACCCTGCAGAGAGCTCAGCAAACACTATCCCGAGACAGCTGCAGCTTCCTTCCCAAGTCGTCTCTCTCCCTCTGCGTGTGTGTCTCTTCCTCATTTGCTGGCTCCCACCATGCCTCTCCCTTGCAATCTCTTAGATACAGAACATTTTTTTCCCGTGGATAAGTAGAGAAATAAATCCAAGCTCGCAGCCTTTTATCAGAGTAATAATGAATACAACTGGTAGAAATAATCAGTACAAAATAAGGTTAACAACAGCTAACACTACATACGGGGGAAAAAATAGCTATTGAGTGAAAATTACCTGAAGAATCAAACCTTGACGAAATGCAGACATCCAAATCTGTTTGGGAACAGTTAGATTTGGTAGAAGTAATGGCCACAAAATGAAACTCACAAAGGCAGATGTTATAGTTGATAAAATTTGACCCGGACAAAAACCTGAAAGTGAATCAAATTTCACTGTAAAATTTAAACAGGAAAAGAATCGACGCCAATGACGATAATTCTAATAAACTTTAATAAAAATGGTGAAAGCTGGAAACTAATTGTGCTGTAGGGAAAACTGATCAATGAATTTCATTACTTAATGACACTTGCTCTAGAAGTTCCTTTCTTGATGGAAATCTATCAGTGTTGGCATAATTCTGATTAAAATGTGTAAGGCCAAACTTCCATTGGGGTTTAAATAACAATCAAAAATTATCGTGGGGCTTCCCTGGTGGCACAGTGGTTAAGAATCCGCCTGCCAATGCAGGGGACATGCGTTTCAGCCCTGGTCCGGGAAGATCCCACATGCCTCGCGTCCACTAGAGAAAGCCCACCCAACGAAGACCCAACGCAGCCAAAAATAATAAATAAATAAAATAAATAGTAAATTAAAAAAAAAATTATCGTGACCCCCTAGAGGCAGCAAGGTGGGAGCTAAACCACCACTCCAGGCTGGGGCATTGGAATCTGTATTTCAAAAAGAATATTCCACATTTTGAACCTTAATTTAAACAAACCAACTGTTAAAAAAGTGTATTGGGGGGCAACTCTGGAAGTTTGAACATGGACAGGATATTGGGTGGTATTAAGCAATTGTTTCTATTATTTTTAGGCATAAGGATGTTATGATCATGTTTCTTAAACATGGACAGAACTGTCTTTCCCCCAACTCCACATGTTGAAGCCCTAACCCCTAATGTGACTGTATTTGGAGATAGGGCCCTTAAAGGAGTAAATTAAGGTTAAATAAGGTCATAAGGGGGTGGGCCTGGCCCAATAGGACTGGAGTCCTTATAAGAAGACGAAGAGAGGGACTTCCCTGGTGGCACAGTGGTTAAGAATCCACCTGCCAATGCAGGGCACATGGGTTCGATCCCTGGTCCAGGAAGATCCCACATGCCGCGGAGCAACTAAGCCCGTGTGCCACAACTACTGAGCCTGCACCCTGGAGCCCGCAAGCCACAACTACTGAGCCCACATGCCACAGCTACTGAAGCCCGTGCACCCTGAGCCCGTGCTCTACAACAAGAGAAGCCACCGCAATGAAAAGCCCGCGCACCGCAACTAAGAGTAGCCCCCGCTCGCCGCAACTAGAGAAAGCTCACACGTAGCAACAAAGATCCAATGCGGGCCTCCCTGGTGGCGCAAGTGGTTGAGAGTCCGCCTGCCGATGCAGGGGATACGGGTTCGTGCCCCGGTCTGGGAGGATCCCATATGCCGCGGAGCGGCTGGGCCCGTGAGCCATGGCCGCTGAGCCTGCGCGTCCGGAGCCTGCGCGTCCGGAGCCTGTGCTCCGCAACGGGGGAGGCCACCACAGTGAGAGGCCCGCATACCGCAAAAAAAAAAAAAAAAAAGATCCAATGCAGCCATAAATAAATAAATAAATAAATAAAAAGAAGGGGAAGAGACACTGTGAGTGCACGGTACAGAGAAAAGGCTGTACTACAAAAACCAAGGAGAGAGGCCTCAGGAGAAACCAAACCTCTCCGCGCCTTGATCTTAGACTTCCAGCCTCCAGAACTGTGAGAAAATGAATTTCTGTTGTTTAGGCTACTGAGTTTACGGCATTTTGTTATGGCAGCCCTGGAAAACTAAGACAAGTCTTTACATAGTAGAGATACCTACTGAATTATTTATGAGTGGAGCAATATGAGATTTGCTTTAAAATACTCCAGAAATAAAAATAGACAGTAGGGGAGTATAGAAGAAACAAGACTGGCTAAAAATTGACAACTGCTGGAGCTGGGTAACAGGTACACAGAGGTTCATGACACTCTTCTCTTCTGCTGGAGAGCATGTTTAAAAATATCCAAATAAGTTTTAAAAATTGCCATGGGCAATTGTAAGGTGATTTTGATGCACATCCAAGTAGATAATTACTGAAAGGGTTTCTCATTATCTTGTGTTCTAACCTGGGTTGATATGGCCTGGAATAAATGTGTTACTAACATGTATTTATAAATAACATTTTAACTAAATATAATAAGGCAGTAGGGAAAGGAATGAAAATGCCAACTGCAGGCAGTGGAACTGTGGGTAAGGAAGAGCAGGCAGGGAAGAAGGAGTCAGCATTTACTGAGTACCTAATGCACACTGGGTGCTTTGCAAACATTAACTTTGGATGCTCATACTGGTTTAGGAAGTAGACTTTTAAATTTTTTTATCTTTTAAAAAAAGCTGTAACATGAAGAGACGAAGGCCCAGAGAGGATGAATGAATTCCCAAGATCGCATGCAAGGAAGTGACTCAGCTGGGACTTGAATCCCATCTGTTTGCCTCCAAAGCGCACATTCTTTTCCCTGGCCATTACTGCCTCCCTGGATATTGCCAAATGACAGATCATAAAGGGCAGAGGAGTTCTGACGAGGATGAGGTCATGAAGACGTGGGTCCAGTACACACTAACAAAGGACTAGGTCCTGGAGGTGGAGTGAAGAACACGAGGGCATCCCTGGAGTGAGGAGGGACAGCAAGATACAAGAACCTGGTAGTGGATAGAGAATGAGAGACCACTGTGGCTCCTGTGGACGTGTGGTGAGGGTAGGAGCGGGGCATGGGCAGTGCACTTGAAAGAGAAGCTGTCCCAGGACTTGGACCTGGACAAGATTGGTAAACATAACAGATCTCAAAACGAGGTGGGAAAATGAAGCCTCCATCAACAGGTGAGGGAAGCCAGGAGTAAGCTGTTTCAGGTGGGGAGAGGAGAAAGGGATTCATTCAGTTTAGACATATAGAACTGGAGATGAGAGTGGAACATCCTAGTGGAGAAGGCCAGACGGCAGTTGGGTTGACAGAATGTTGGATTTGAAAAATCATCTGGTCTACCTCTTCGATCAAGAAATGGGCATACAAGAAGTAACCAGGGAGTGCCCTGGGATACACAGAAGATTTTGGCTCCTTAAGTCTGGCTTACACCGTGGTACGAAATATAATCATCTGTTCTTTGCTCGCCTATGTGTTCCAGGCACTGTTCTGGGTGTCAGGGTGAAGCAGGCCTGGAGGGACGTAGATGCCTGGATTATTACAAAGGTCTATTGACTGGTCTTCTTGCTTCCACCCTGGCATCTCCTCCATTTTTTTCTCAGACAGTAGCCATTAGGGTTTCTATGTTACTCGGAATAGTCTATGTAAATGGGCTAAATGTAAAAGGAACCTCCTAGATGGTGGTGGAATGCACACCCTGTGCATCTACATGAGACGGTCCTGGGAAAGTGATCCTGTAAAAAGTCAGATCCCATCACTCTTCTGCTCAGAATGATCCAGGAGCTCCTCTCTCTATTCTCTGAACACATAAGCCGCACTCTAGCCTTAGAACCTTTGCATTGGCACTGCCCTCTCCCTAGAAAGCTCTTCTGCCAGATATCCATCCACAGCTCCCTCAAGGCCTTACTCAAATGCCACCATCTCAATGAGGCCTTCTTTGACCTTCTGTTTTAAATGGCAACTCTCTGTATCTTCCCTGCTACATTCTTAATTTCCTATACCCTGCTCTGATTTTTGGGGGGGTCCTTATTATTTGTTTCTTTTGTGTGTGTGTGGTACGCAGGCCTCTCACTGTTGTGGCCTCTCCCGTTGTGGAGCACAGGCTCCAGACGCGCAGGCTCAGCGGCCGTGGCTCACGGGCCCAGCCGCTCCGCGGCATGTGGGATCCTCCCGGACCAGGGCACGAACCCGTGTCCCCTGCATCGGCAGGAGGACTCTCAACCACTGCACCACCAGGGAGGCCCCTATTTGTTTCTTTTTAATGTCGTGTTTATTTTAACTTAAAAAATTTGACTGTCTACTCTCATTGGAATAGAAACTAGACAAGGACAGGAGTCTGTGTCCCATCTGTTCACTGCTCTAACCCCTGATTAAGAACAGTGCCTGGCACATAGCAGGTGCTTAATGAATGAATTACAGCGTAACAGGGTGGGTGATTGATAGAATAAAGACATGGACAAAGTGCCGGGAAATTAAAAAGTGGCGCCAATTCCACCTACCTGAGCGTGTCAGGGAAAGTTTCCCAGAAGAGGTGACAGTTGAGCTTGGACTTGAAAGAGAGATAAGTGGGTCAAGGCAGATGTGGTCGGCTGAATAATGGCCCCCAAAGATATCCAGGTCCTAATCCCTGGAGCCTGTGAATGTTACCTCATAGGATAAAAAAGATTTACAGATGTGATTAAGTATCTTGAGATGGGGAGATTATCCTGTATTACCCTGGTGGACCCTAAATGCAATCACAAGTGTCCTTATAGGAAGTTGATGTCGCAGCAGCAGAAGTCAGTGTGACAAGGAAACAAGGCACTTTGCTGCTGCCTCTGAAGACGGAGGACGGAATCACAAGCCAAGGCTGGCAGAGAATGCAGCTCTCGAGGCTGGGAAAGAGAAGGGGACCAGCTCTTCCCCAGAGCTTTCTGAGGGAGAATGCCCCTGCTGACACCTTGACTTTGGCTTAGTGAAACTGATGTTGGACTTCCGAGCCCCAGACCCATAAGAGAATAAAGATGTGTGTTGTTTTAAGCCACCGAGTTTTGTGGTAATTGGTTACAGAAGCCATAGGAAACTAAGAGAGCAGGTAAGGGCATCCTAGTAAGAGGGTAAGAGCATGTACAAATCATGAAGGTGGCGGCACACTCAAGATGCCCCTGAGAAGTGTAATGTGTCTGGGTTAGGCAATAGGGAACGGAGAAAGATGGAGCTGGAGATGTAGCAGGGGCTAGAGTGTGAATCCCCGGTCAGGACCGGAGGGTTTATCCTCTCGGCTTCAGGGAGTGCTGCTGACAGAGAGCCCTTACTGTCAGCCCTCCTCCACTTTTTCTGAAGATAACCACCTGTCCAAGCTCACGCCAGCTTCGTGGGGCAGCCTACATCGAGTGATTGGTCTGCACAGGAGCATAAAGACTGTCCAGCTCACTCTATTTCGGGAGAATTCTGAAGGGTCACCCAGCTTCAGAACCACCCCTCAGGGATTAGCTGAAGATTTGTTGTGATGATTTCTCCTGTGTCCAATCCCGCCTCCTTCCCTCCCTTCCACAGGTGTTCATTTCAAGATCCTCCCCAATAGACATCCCACATGCTGGTCCTTGCATCATTCTGCTTCCCTGGGAACTCAACCTGCCAATGTGAGCTAAGAGGTCTTTAAGGGAGGGGATGAAAAGTAAGATTGGTTGGGGTGGTGATTGGGAGGAGAGATCAGTTAGGAAACTGGAGCAAAATGCCAGGTGAGAGACAGTGACGTCCTGGATGAGTGTGGAGGCAAAGGGAACTCTGTGTGTGCTCATCAGCTTCTCCATAACAGCCTCATGGAGAGAAGGTCAGTATTCCTGGAGAGACCTCGTCCACTGCATGGACTTAAAAGAAGTCCTTTCTCAAGATATGGCCCAAATCATTGCATTCTTGCCCTTCATTTCTAATCTGATTTTATAGAACGAGTCTGCTTTCTTACCAAAAATATGTTCTCTGTTTCCCTGGTGAGCAATCAGCTTTGGGAAGCAACAGATTTGATCAATCATTCTTCCCCAAACAAGAGGCCCACTGTCCTGGGAAGCCTACCCTAGGAAGTGTTCTTTCCATTTTTCCTTGAATACCTCCAACACCAAGGGCTCATGACCTTCTTGCAAAACAGTATATTCTCACTCTAAGCAGAGATCATTATGTTAAATCTGAAACTGCCCAGAGCTTTCACTTGGTTCTGGTTCTGAGGCCTGATTATTGGCATCCCTTTATCTCACCTAGTTTGCTCAACAGTAAAATGGGGCTAAAAATACAATCTACCTTATGAGGTTGTGAAAAAAATGTTGAAAGCATACCTGGCACATGGTAAATGCTTAATAAAGGTAGATATTATGGATGTTAGATGTCAATCGAATATATCTCTTCAAAAAGCACTACATGGTACTTCCCTGGTGGCACGGTGGTTAAGACTCCACGCTCCCAATGCAGGGGGCCTGGGTTCTATCCCTGGTCAGGGAACTAGAGCCCACATGCATGCCACAACTAAGGAGCCGGTGAGCCACAACTAAGGACCCAGTGAGCCACAGCTAAGACCTGGCACAACCAAATAAATAAATATTAAAAAAAAAAAAAAGCACTGCACGATGACATGTGCCCTCTTCAGAGGAGAGAGAAAGAGATAGAGCTGTGCTGCCCTTGAGTTGTGAGTGGATATGGACTGGGCCTTTTTGAATTAAATGTATGTTAAGCACAGATATGGTGTGTGGACTCTCGTTCAGGATATGTGGAGGGTATAATCAAGGTGTCTCCCAGGGCTTATTTCTGCCTACTTAGAAGAAGAAAGTATTTGCTTTCCATTTACCAAACAGCAGGCTAGCATAATAAGAAGGGATTGATTTTCTCAGCATTCCATTAGCTCGAGTCTTTAAAGAGAGCATAATGCACTCCAGTGGGAAGAGGAATTGCATCATCCGGGAGCAGGAATGGGGTATGGAGAGGAATCTGGCTGGTGTTCCAGCTTTCAAAGGGGATAATCCTACTCTTCTCCACATTTACAGTATACGTTTTTAAAAAAAATTCTTTAAAGTCCGGCAGTTTATACCCACATTTCCGATCCAGACACACATTTCATAACCAGCTCAGCTGCTGATCAGTTAAATAATATTGAGTGATTTTCATAAATCTAAACTTTTGCTCAGAAGAACCCAGTGGAAGAATCTGCAGGGTGGTGGTTGGGGACAAGTCATCAACAGTGGTGTCAAAACCCATTTGATCGATGGCATTAAACACCAGCCGTCTGCACACTATCAAACCACTGGTGGGAGAAAGAAAAATCCAGTTAATCCTCTGGTTGTTTTGTCTACCTGGAATTTACACAAGTGAACGTTAGAAACTGGGAGAAGGAAATTCTGCTTTCTGGAGAATTCAGTGATTTTTTTTCCCCCACTGAAGAAAGGCTGCTTACTGGAGGTTTTTGTAGGACATATAGTATAACCAGTGGCAAATGTATAACAACACACAGGGGAGGGGAGGTTGTGGGGTGGGGGAACGGGGTGTCCTGATTTGTAGAAGTTGCTCATTTCTGTTGTGTAGATACTTTCACATAACCTATTTCAAACTATCAACTTGACATCACTGAATGTGATCTTGGGAAGAGATGGCACACCATTTTATAGGGTTTCCACCATCCAGATACAATAGATGTAAACAAACTCAAGAGCATAGATAATAGTGAAATGTAGTAAAATAATTGGGAAGTGGAAATTTTGAGTACTTATTATCTTTTTAAAAATATGTTTATTTAAGTATAAGTTTATATAATTTAATTTTTAAAATTGAAGTATAGTTGATTTACAATGTTGAGTTTTTTCAGGTGTATAGCAAAGTGATTCAGTTATAATATATATTCTTTTTCATATTCTCTTCCATTATGGTTTATTACAGGATATTGAATATAGCTCCCTGTGCTATACAGATGTCCTTGTTGTTTATCTATTTTATATATACGATTGTGTATCTATTAATCCCAAGCTCCTAACTTATCCCTCCCCCCAATAAGTTAATTTTTAATTATGGCTGTGTTTAACAGCCAGCTCCCAGAATTCCTGAAATTATAACAACTACTAGTTCCTATGAGCCCATACAAGTGGCTCCAGCTCACCATGACCCTTGTGGCACTTGAAGACAAAAAAACACATATTCCTTGGGGATCGGGGATACAGGCATGTCAGCTTCTCTCAGGTCCAACCCCTAATCACTCACTCACTCACTCATTCATTTTCTGTTTATTCAACAAATATCTACTGAGCATGTGTTGGACACTGCAAATCCTGACATGACCAAGAGGAGCTCGACGTGGACAAGGGAGCTGATTCCAGGGGAGTGTAATGAGATATGTGGCAGAGATGGAAACAGGCAAGGCGACAGGAAGGAAGAGTGGGCTCCTGGACTGCAGCCCGGGGGACTACCGGTTTGACCTCTGAGCCATTCTAACACAGTGGATCTTTCCCCTTATTCATATTCTTCTCCCTCAGCTCCCACAACACTGCCCTCTCCTGGCTTTCCTGATGCCTTGTTACCTGCTCTTCCTTAGTCTCCTCTGCTGGCTCCTCCTCACCTCCATGACCTCTAAATGTTACAGTGTCCCAGATTCTAGTCCTTGCACTTCTTCTCTTTCCTACCTCCCCTCCTCAATGGTAATTTATCCAGGGTCATGGCTGTAGAGCACCCACTTCCAGCTCTGACCCCTCCTCTAAACTCCAGACTCATCTCTCCAATTGCCCACTTGAAAACCCTACTGGATGGCTTATAGATAAGTCAAATTGACCATGCTGAAGCCCTGACCTTCTGTCCTCTAAAACTTGTTCCTCTCCATCCCCCCATCCCAGGAAATGGCAACTCTAGACTTCTAGTTGTTCAGGAGCTCAAAACCTGTAAGACATTCTTGACGTCTCTCTTTCTTTAATCCCCCAAATCCAATCCATTGGCCAAGATTGGGGACTCTACCTTCAAAACACCCAAAATGCAACCACGTCTTAGCACCACTACCACCTTCACTGTGGACCAAGCCATCATCATCTCTCACCTGGATATTGCAATAGCCTCTTAATAAAGTCTCCCAGTTTTCACTATTGTTCACACCCCCCCCCCAATCACCTACAGTCTAATCTCAACATAGCAGCCAGAGTGGTCCTATTGAAAAAAAAAAGATCATTTCATTTACCTCATAGAATTTTCATGTGTATTACAGTGTTTGGCATATTGCACACATTCGATTTTTATTAATTATTATTGTTGCATTTAAATTCACAGGCTATCATATGTTATCATGATTTCTAATACAGGCATACCTTAGAGATTTTGAGGGTTCAGTTTCAGACCACTGCAATAAAGCAAATATCTCAATTAAGTGATTCACACAAATTATTTTTGTTTCCCATTGCATATAAAACTTACATTAACATTACACTGTAGCCTATTAAGTGTGCAATAGCATTATCTCTAAAAAATGTACATGCCTTAATCTAAAAATATTTTATTGCTAAAAAATGCTAACTATAATCTGAGCCTTCAGTGAGTCGTAGTCTTTTTTGCTGTTGGAGGGTCTGGCCTGGCTGGCCGCTGACTGATCAGAGTGGTGGCTGCTGAGGGCGGGGGTGGCTGGCAGTTTCTTAAAATTAGACAACAATAAATTTTGCCACATCAACTGATTCATCCTTTCATGAATGATTCCTCTGTAGCATGCAATGCTGTTTTATAGCATTTTACCCACAGTAGAACTTCTTTCAAAACTGGAGTCACTCTTCTCAAACCCTGCCAGTGCTTTATCAACTAAATTTATATAATATTCTAAATCCATTGTTGTCATTTCAACAAGCTTCACAGCACCTTTACCAGGAGTAGTTTCCATCTCAAGAAATCATTTTCTCTGCTCATCCATAAGAAGCAACTCCTCATCCATTCAAGTTTTAACATGGGATTGCAGCAATTCAGCCACATCTTCAGGCTCCATGTCTAATTCTAGTTCTCTTGCTGTTTCCACCACATCTGCAATTACTTCCTCCACTGGAGTCTTGAACCCCTCAAAGACATCCATGAGGTTTGGAATCAACTTCTTCCAAATTCCTGTTAATGTTGGTATTTTGACCTCTTCCCATGAATCATTAATGTTCTTCATGGCATCTAGAATGGTGAATCATTTCCAGAAAGTTTTCAGTTGACTTCGCCCAGGTCCATCAGAATGATCACTCTCTATGGCACCTATAGCCTTAGGAAATGTCTTTCTTAAATAATAAGACTTGAAAGTTGAAATTACTCCTTGGTCCCTGGGCTGCAGAATGGGTGTTTTGTTGGCAAGTATGGAAACAACATGAATCTCATTGTTCATCTCCCTCAGAGCTCTTGGGTGACCAGGTCCATTGTCAATGAACAGTCATATTTTGAAAGGAATCTTTTTTCTTCTGAGCAATAGGTCTCAACAGTGGGCTTAAAATATTCATTCAGTAAATCATGTTGTAAGTAGATGTGCTGTCATCCAAGCTTTGTTGTTCCATTTATAGAACAGAGCCAGAGTAAATTTAGCATAATTCTTAAGGGCCCTAGGATTTTAGGAATGATAAATGAGCTCTGGCTTCAAATTCAAGTCACCAGCTGCATTAGCCCCTAAGAAGAGAGTCAGCCTGTCCCTTGAAGCTTTGAAGACAGGCATTGACTTCTCCTCTCTAGCTGTGAAAGACCTAGATGGTATCTTCTTCCAGTGGAAGGCTGTTTCATCCACATTGAAAATCTGTTGCTTAATGTGGCTACCTTCATTAATGATCTTAGCTGGATATTCTGGATAACTTGCTGTAGCTTCTACGTCAGCACTCACTGCTTCACCTTTTACTCTGATGTCACAGAGATGGCTTCTTTCCTTAAACCTCATGAACCAACCTCTGCTAAGCTTCACACTTTTCTTCTGCAGCTTCCTCACCTCTCTCAGCCTTCATAGAACTGAAGAGAGTTAGGGCCTTACTCTGGATTAGGCTTTGGTTTAAGGCAATGTGGTGGTTGGTTTGGTCTTCTATCCAGACCACTCAGACATTCTCCATATCAACAGTAGGGCTGTTTCACTTTCTTACCATTCGTGTGTACACTGGAGTAACACTTTTAATTTCCTTCAAGAATTTTTCCTTTGCATCCATTCACAACTTGGCTAATTGTTTGGTTCAAAGGGCCCAGCTTTTGGCCAAACTGGGCTGTTGACATGCCTTCCTCACTAAGCTTAATCATTTCTAGCTTTTTTTTTTTTTTTTTTTGCGGTACGCCGGCCTCTCACTGTTGTGGTCTCTCCCATTGCGGAACACAGGCTCCGGACGCACAGGCTCAGTGGCCATGGCTCACGGGCCCAGCTGCTCCGGCATGTGGGATCTTCCCAGACCGGGGCACGAACCTGTGTCCCCTGCATCGGCAGGTGGACTCTCAACCACTGAGCCACCAGGGAAGCCCTACTACATTTTATTATTATCATGTTCTTGAAGGTAAGGCTATTATATCTGTATGTTACAAATACTAAATAATTTTCTGCTACTGTACATCTCTTCCCAACTCTCATGGTATTCAGTGCCATCATATGGTAGCTGGAAATCAGCTGCAGTGGGAGTATTTACACCATGGAGATTAGCAAGGGCGTTTTCACTTGGAGGTGCAGTTGTTAAACATTTACCATTACGGATAAAGAAGATGTGGTATATATATATACAATAGAATACTACTCAGCCATAAAAAAGAATGAAGTAATGCGATTTGCAGCTACACGAATGGGCCTAGAGATGATCATACTAAGTGAAGTCAGTCAGAAAGAGAAGGACAAATACCATATGATATCACTCATATGTGGATTCTGAAATATGACACAAATGAACTTATCTACGAAATAGGAACAGATGAACAGACACAGAGAACAGACTTGTGATTGCCAAGGGGGAGAGGGGTGGGGGAAGGATGGATTTGGAGTTTGGGGTTAGCAGATGCAAACTATTGTATGCAGAATAGATAAACAACAAGGTTCTACTGTATAGCACAGGGGACTATATTCAATTTCTTATGATAAACTGCAATGGAAAAGAATATTTAGAAAAAGAAAGTATATATATGTATAACTGAATCACTTTGCTGTACAGCAGAAATTAACACAACATTGTAAATCAACTGTACTTCAATAAAAAAAATTTTTTTAATTTACCATTACACCACCAACTTGGGTTAACTAAAAAGTTGAAAAATACAGTGCTCGTGAATTAGCCTTGCTCTGTATAAAGCAGCTTCGTGTAGTGGAGAGACCTTTGCATTGACTAGTTCTGCTAATACTTTGAAAACATCATCTCTGTCCCTCAAGACCCTCAATCTCTTAAGCAGGCAAAAACATAATACTCACTCCATTGACCCATAGGATTATTGTGAAAACAAAAATTCATTTTAACTCCAAAAAATTGTTCTGTGGTTTATGATTTGTGGTTTAATAGAAGGGCTTAAAAATGAATATCTTATATAAACACAGGGCATTGTGACAAAGCATTGTGCAGTCTCAAGAGAACAGACAACAGATATAAAGGCATATTTTGCTATTTCCTTGACCTGTGTCTGGCTGGATGTGAGGAGTGATAGGACAGTGTTCCAGTGCCCATTGATGGAATCTGTGCACCCTTTTGGGGGAAAACTTGATACACTGAAGTAGCTTTTAAGTTGGCACATTTTGGTTATGCTGGGATACTTGAGTGAATAACTCATGGCTAAAATTAAGGCTTATTAATAACTCAGAATTTTACATTAAGATTATTCATTTGTATGCATTTTTTTTCCACACACACACAAAAAATGTGTGAACAAAATGTAAAGGGATTTATTTAGCACTAAATCCTGTGATCTGTTTGTTGGGGCAAAGTGCTAAGTGCACTTCCTTCCTTCCCCAATTCTCACTCTCAATCTGCAGCTGTGAACTGAGTTTGGGGCAGAGAGGGACAATGTCCACTCCTGATTGTTGCCCCCTTGTGGCCATTAGACAGAAGCTTGAGTAGCCTGAACCACCTGCTGTGGACTACAGACACTTGGGGAGGGGTAAAGTCTTGGCAAGAAGTATCTGAATCCTTTTCAATTCCCAAAGCTTTGTCTGTCAAATAAAGAATGACTATTTTTCCAAAAAAAAAAAAAGAATGCCTATTTTTCAAATTCATCTGGACACCATTGTTATGAACCAAACACAATCTCATTTCAAAGCCTTACTGAACCTATAGCGCCTTTGGGTCATGGGGGCCTCCATATGGTTGCATTGGTTGTCCTCTGGCAAAGGGTGCCCAACTGAGGGGGCTCATACAAGGGCTGAAAACCAGTCCCAAGTCTCTTTCATGGGCCAACTGCCCTACTTTGGGGCCGAGCCAGCCCTGAGAAGAAGTGGCACCATTTTCTAATGGATCCATCTAGAAAGCCCTCTTTTACCTCAATTTCATAAAGGCATAGAAGTAGACCAGGGGTATTACATATGTTCTCAATCGACAGATACTAGTCAACAATTACCAGAGTTGTACAGGTGTCCAAGTATTTTTGCCATCAGAAAAAGAGGTCTTCATAAACAAGACCAAAAGACAACCCTCAGAATGGGAGAAAATATTTGCAAATGAAGCAACTGACAAAGGATTAATCTCCAAAATTTATAAACAGCTCATGCAGCTCAATAGCAAAAAAACAAACAACCCAATCCAAAAATGGGCAGAAGACTTAAATAGGCATTTCTCCAAAGAAGATATACAGACTGCCAACAAACACATGAAAGAATGCTCAACATCATTAATCATTAGAGAAATGAAAATTAAAACTACAATGAGATATCATCTCACACCAGTCAGAATGGCCATCATCAAGAAATCTAGAAACAGTAAATGCTGGAGAGGGTGTGGAGAAAAGGGAACACTCTTGCACTGCTGGTGGGAATGTGAATTGGTACAGCCACTATGGAGAACAGTATGGAGGTTCCTTAAAAAACTAAAAATAGAACTACCATATGACCCAGCAATCCTACTACTAGGCATATACCCTGAGAAAACCATAATTCAAAAAGAGACATGTACCAAAATGTTCATTGCAGCTCTATTCACAATAGCCCGAAGCTGGAAACAACCTAAGTGTCCATCATCGGATGAATGGATAAAGAAGATGTGGCACATATATACAATGGAATATTACTCAGCCATAAAAAGAAACGAAACTGAGCTATTTGTAATGAGGTGGGTAGACCTAGAGTCTGTCATACAGAGTGAAGTAAGTCAGAAAGAGAAAGACAAATACCGTATGCTAACACATATATACGGAATTTTAAAAAAAAATGTCATGAAGAACCTAGGGGTAAAACGGGAATAAAGACACAGACCTACTTGAGAATGGACTTGAGGATATGGGGAGGGGGAAGGGTAAGCTGTGACAAAGCGAAAGAGAGGCATGGACATATATACACTACCAAACGTAAGGTAGATAGATAGTGGGAAGCAGCCGCAGAGCACAGGGAGATCAGCTCGGTGCTTTGTGACCGCCTGGAGGGGTGGGATGGGGAGGGTGGGAGGGAGGGAGATGCATGAGGGAAGGGATGTGGGAACAGATGTATATGTATGACTGATTCACTTTGTTATAAAGCAGAAACTAATAAAAAAAAAAAAAAGAGGTCTTTATGTCCAAAAGGGTTAGAAAACCCTGAGTGAGATCTTCAGTCTCTCTGGACCAACATTTCCAGTTTTCCCCCGAGTTGTGTGCATGTGTGTGTGTGCGTGAGTGTGTGTGTGTGTGTGTGTGTGTGTACGTGTGGTAAAATCCAGCTAACCTGGTCTCTGTTAGGGGGTGAGCGTTGTAACTTCATTCTTACACACACAGATACAGTCATAGGCACACCAAACACATACACATCACACTCCTGCTTTTGAGACACAGACTATTTCCCTTTTCCGTTGCCCACTGGGTCTACTTCTATCTCTGATTTCCAAAGCCTTCGATGACTTGGCCTTTGCTCGTTCATTCCCACTGTTCTGCGTTGGTGCAGCCTCCCTTCTCAACCTGCAGGCATTCCTTGTTAACCTGGGAATTGAAAGACATATTTCCTTCCTGCACTGCCTACCCTTTGGGTCTCGGTTCATCAACTCTTCGATATATATGTGCTCTTCTTTCTTTCCTGGTGGAGCTCCATCTCCAGGAAGGTGGTCAGGTTCTCTGTAGCAAGAGCTACATCAGTCATTTCTCTCTTATCTTCCCACACAGCACTCTGTACAGCTCTTTCTTGGCAGGGGGAGCCCAATAAGTCAGCGACCCAACTGAACCGACATCAGAGGAAGGATCAAGACTGCTCAAAAGAAGGTCTAATGTCACGGGGGACATTGGATGATGGCCTCCAAGGAGCCCCCTTCCTCTGCAAGGGAAGGAAAGCAGCTGGCTGACCACGTGATGACGCTACGGGCACAGGGCAGCCTGGTACATCAGAGGCCCTCAATAGCTGTTTTGTTGGAAGAATGGCTCAACTGTACTTCTAAGTCAATTTGAACCCAAAGCAGGAAGGGATTGACAGACTGCCCACCACTCCCACAAAACTGATAGACAGTATTTTGAAAGCATTAAGTAAATTCTGAGTGTAACCTTGGTGGCAGAATAAAAATGGATATGAATGATTAGCAATTAAAAACTGCTCAGTCTCTGATTTTTTTTCCAACATTATATCTATTTTTCTATCTGAAAAGAGTATATTTTCCAACTCCTTTTACATTCCTCTGGTGGAAAAAAAAAAGCATAAACACCACTTCACTGCTGATTGATCCTTTCCAAGATTTCACCTGTTTTTCTGTTTGAAGAAAGTATGTTTTTCAGCTTCTA
The DNA here is from genome assembly GCF_025265405.1 of Mesoplodon densirostris. NCBI lineage: Eukaryota > Metazoa > Chordata > Mammalia > Artiodactyla > Ziphiidae > Mesoplodon > Mesoplodon densirostris. The sequence continues at coordinate 122,796,582 of NC_082665.1, forward strand.
TTGTTTTCCTCTGATGAAACACTGGAGCAGTTTGGTTCTTGAGTTATTTTTTTGCCATGTAATTAAGCTGATTAGTATCCCATATGGGGTGGAAACAATTGGTTTCACGTATACTGGTGTACAGTTAGCCACAGAGCTGTAATTGTTTACATGTTTCTCATTTCCTTGTGGAAATTTTTAGACTTTGTTAGATAAAGATCTGGCAGACTTGAACTCTGAATATTACAGCCTTTGGTTAGCAGACGTGGCTGTATCCTGTTCAGATCTCCAGGATGAAATTGGTATTCTACAGTTTTGTACATAACAAACTTTGAAGATGCATGCCTCCCCAGCATCCCTTTCCTCTTGCCTGGTTCTGGCGGCGCCCTGGTTTTTGCTCAGGGATACTCTGCCCCCGTGCAGGCCTGAGGTTTAGGGAAGCTGATTCAACCTCTGGTTGCAGTGAGAGCTTGATTGGTCTATAAGTAATCTTGCCCCCTTGCCACAGAGATTAGTTTAAGAATCCAGATCTTAATAATCAGCACGTGGCATCCCTCAGGCCAAGGAGATTGGTTTAGAAGTGGGCGTGTGCCCAAATTCTGGCCCATGAGATGAAACAGAGGGTTTGGTAGGAGTTTCTGGTCAGGAGGGCTTCTGATTTTAAGAGTGGAGCTACTGGATGAGATGATCCTTCTTCTTATGGACGTTGCTATGGCCAGACTGCAAGGCCTGGAAATGCTACAATCACCTTGCTGTCAGCCAGGGTCTGTTGCCAATCCACAAAAGAAGAAGGGGACAAGCAAATCATAGAGAGGCAGATTGGGGGGCTTATGGAACCACACCTGATGGCTACCTAGCATCTGGACTTTTTCAGCTACATGAACCAATAAATCTCCTTTAGTGTACAAGCCAGTTGAAATGGAGTTTTCTTTTACTTGCAGCCAAAAGCATCACTACCAGTACAGAGAGTTTTACCAAAGAAATGTGAATCAAAAAATAAGAACTCAGTCTTATGAAAGATAAACATACATATATGTGTACATTTAGAAAATAAAATACAGAGCAGTCCTAGATATAGTATAGACCTCCCTCTTCTATTTTCCAAATGAAGAAATAAGTTCAGAGAGTTTTGACAAAGCTTTAAGTAGCAAAGTCAGAATAAGTGGAAAAACCCTAGATATCAACAAAAAGCTATACTTGGCCAAATTTCTTCAGAGAAGCCCTATGGGCGACATGGCACCAGTCCTACCTTCACCTAAGTTTAACAGCTAAGCCCAAGGCCTCCTACTCTTTTGCTGTAGTTCTTGTAAACTATTTGAACAGTAAACAGTTCTGTGAGTCTTCTGGTTTTCTATATAATATTCTGTCTTGATAACCTTGCCACTTTCTTTAAGGGGTTTGGCATTTCTTTGTGAGGAAATGGTGAAGAAGAGAAATCCCCAACTTTCCTGGACATGAGCACAGCGCCCTAATACACATAGTGTAGTCAAATTCTATCTGAACCTCGCTCTCTATCCCCAAGCAAGTTTTCAAGATATTTTTCTAAATATGGAGAGTTCTCCTGCCAAGAATTCTGGTGACAGTTGCTGAGCAATAAAATTTCAATCTTCTGACTACGAATGAATGAATGAACAGTCTCTCCACTGATACATCAGATTGTATAGATTCACTGGCAGTCTTTTGAAGAATCTGCTGCAGTCTTACTTTAATAGTGCTACTACCTTTATCTTTTGAAAGGACTCTGAACTTTCTGAAGTTTAATAATCAGAATTTAAAAATTTCCTCAGTATTGAACAACGGGTATTATATCATTATTTACCATGTAAGTATTATTGTGGCACATTACAAAGCACTGGTAATATGGCCATAGGAGATTTACACTTGCCTAATTATTTAACCCTTTAGTTTCTTATTAAAACTTGACTCATAATTCCATAAGCATGTAGGATTTCAGAGGAGAAAACACTCATTGAAGCCTAGGATATTTAAGGAGATTTCAGCAGTGAGACATGAGTTGGCCAGGTAGGACTCAGAGAGGAGAAAGCAGAAAGGTATTCTTACCTGGGAGAATGCTGTGGACAAACGTGTGGTGATAGGAATGCATTAAAGCATACTTCAGGGAACAATGGCTCAACCAGTCTGGCTGGAGCAGAAAATAATGGGGAATCCTTTTTAAAAGGTAATGTGTAGAAAATTTTAAAACCCTAACTAAGTACTGTAGATTTTCCTCCTGTAGGAATATGGGAGCCTCATCCTAGACCACGGAGAGATGCGACTGCAGGCTTTTTTAAGAAGGTGAGTCTGGTGGAAGAGCATATGGCACTGTAAGCTGGGGCCCATTTTAGATGGAATGGAGAGGTCCGTGTGCACCTGGAACAGCGTGACGGAAGGAAGAGTAAAAAGGGTGAAGTGGTGTGCCACTGTAGGAGACATTAGGAAGAAGAAGATTCAGCTGCTCTGGGGACCAGCTGGAGGAGGAAATCCAGACCGAGAGGGCATCGAAAATGATTCTGAGGGTCGCAGCCTCTATGATGGGTGGATGGATGAAACTGCCACTGGAAAAGTCGAGAAATGCAGAAAAAGGAGCCACCTATTAGATGGGAAAAGGAATTTTTTTCCCTGAAAGATTGAGTTTGAGGCAACAGGACAATAAAGCAGGTACTCCAGGCAGTTGGATAGGTGCAGTTGGAGGAGAGAATAGTCAGGGCTGGAAATAAGGATTTGGGAGATGTTGCCCCCTCAACAGCTATTCCTCCTTCCTTCTGAATAGAATCCCACCTGCATTTGGGTTGCGAGGGCCCAGTTGGAGAGGAAAAATCATGACGGTCCTGAGCCCAAATGGGGTACCTCGCTTCCCTTTGATTGGTCCAGGGGTGAGCCATGTGATCCTATTCTAGCCAATGAGACGCACGGGTTTCTGAAAAGGATTTCCTTTCTCCAGGAGGAGAAGGCCTGCTTTGCTTTCATCTCCCTCCTTCCTGCTAGTGACTGTCAGGAGAGAATGGGATTATTGGAGCAGCATCTTGAGGGTTGTGGCTGACACACTGATGATGACAAAGCAGGAAGAGGGTAAGAACTTTGGGCACTGGTGCCCTCGTTGACGTGCTGATCAAAGTCTGGATTTGCCAACCTCCAGACTTCTTGTGACACATACATTTATTAAATGTCTCTGTTATTTAACTCTCTGTTGGTATTTTATTATTTTCACCAGAAGATATTTTAACTGCTATGGATGTAATTATTAACGCCTGTGAGAATAGATGTGACCTGAGAGGAATGGAGTAAGAAAAAGACAAAGCCTGGAGAGATATACCCATATTTAGGAGGTGGAAGCTTTTCACTAATTAAACCTTACGATTTCATAAAAATAAGCGACACAGAAAACTTGTTTTCATCATGAAAACACACACACAAACACACACCCCTACAACCTCCCTCCCGCGAGCCACATTTTCCATAGAGCATATGTTTCAAATGAAGAGGTATTTATGGTGGCTACTTCCGAGACCAGAAGGATGGCTACCGCAAAAATGAGGGCTACATGCGCCGGGGAGGCTACCGCCAGCAGCAGTCTCAGACGGCCTACTGATTGCTTGACTTCAGTCCCCAGTGCCCTAAACCATTCAACGTTTAGGTCCAGCCACACCCCAGTCATTAAAGGTCTATTTAGAGTTGCTGCAAAAAAACCCCCCCCAAAAAACCAAAAGGGAGATCTGTTTCGGTGTGGAGTTCCAGGGGGGTGATTATTTCTCTGATGTGCTTTCTATTGCTAAAATGGAGTACCTCTGAATGAGACTGTTTGCTCAGCGAGCGCCTCGTTCCTCCTTCTCCCTGGAAGAATTAGAAAGCAGGAGGAATCAGGCCGCGGTCTCTCCCTGTGATGGGTAAGGAGCTCTGTTTATTCCTGGGGATAGTGGCCACAGGCTGGAGTGAGGGCTGACTCACAGGGTAGCGAGGAAATGGCCTGGATCTTTGACCGAAGTAAGCAGTGTCCGATTCCACCTGCGGGGAGGAAGGAGAGGTTATGACAAAGAATGCCATATCTATTCCACTGAGCAATTAAGGCCATTCTTTTTCTTGAAAAAGCATTCTCTTAAAACGTTAAGGATAATGTAGCTCCCATCTTGACAGAACGTACTGATGACTGCTAATGGATACATTCTTTTAATAAGTGAAGAGGCACAAGAAAATTGCCAGATATTAGAGTCCCACACATCTTATCTGAGTCTATAATGGCCCTATCAAGTGACCCAAGTGAAAGAAATGTGACTCTTCAGGGGTTAAAGGAGTCTATCTTTCCTTAGTGCAGTATAAACTCACTACTAGGAAGAACAGTAATCCATTGGTCTATCCTAGGAAATGTTTAAAAGGGGGACCATATCTCAAGTTAAATGATGCATTTCTTTTTGGTAGAAAGAAAATATGAAATAGAACCTCTGTGCACCGTGGATTTATGTAAATAGCCTCTTACTGGCAATAGAGCCCAAAGTTCTATTGGGTCTCTGAGCCTTGGAATCTTCAGCCAAGAAGTCAAAGAGCCTGTGTAGGGCTGCCCTGGTGGCGCAGTGGTTGAGAGTCCGCCTGCCGATGCAGGGGACACGGGTTTGTGCCCCGGTCTGGGAGGATCCACATGCCACGGAGTGGCTGGGCCCGTGAGCCATGGCCACTGAGCCTGCCCATCCGGAGCCTGTGCTCTGCAAAGGGAGAGGCCACAACAGTGAGGGGCCCGTGTACCACAAAAAAAAAAAGAGCCTGTGTAATATGTTGTTAATCTTATTTGTTCTTTTTTTCAATACCTTCCATGGTGTTTTTGTTGGTTGGTTTGGTTTGGTAATTTTAAACTCTATCCTTAGAAATGTTTCTCAAGATTCAAGTAATTCTTAGTACTCCAATCCTGGGGGACACTTCTTAAAATTTATAAAGAATTCCAACAAATAAGAAAATGACAAACAACCCCAGAGATAAATGGACAAAAGAAATGTACCAGGAACTCAAGAAGAAATGGCCAATAATCCTATAAAAAGATGAATGATTGTATAGTAGTCTGCAACTTGCTGTTTTCAGTACAGCAACTAAGCCTCTAAGCTTCATCCTTCCATGGTATTGTGTGTGGCAATGTTTATTTTCACTGTTGGAATGATATTTCACTGGGTGAGTTTTCTATAATTCCATTCTCCCTACAATACATAGAGCGTGAATCTATATTTATAAAGCTCAAAAACAGCCCAAAGAGATAAAAGGGATTGCAAAAATTGTATATCTGGTGGAACTATTAAAAATAAAGTAATGATAAAAACAAATTTTAAGATCTTCCCTTGGAAGAGGGGGAGATTGACATTGGGGGTGGGATAGGAGAATATCAGTTATCTATGGCTGCATAGAACACCACCCCAAAACTTAGTGGCTTAACACAAAAACCATGATTCTCTGGTCAGGACTTCAGGCAGTGGTCAGTCAGCAGGGCTGCCTTGTCTCTGTCCCACTAGAACTAGCTGCCTCTCTCATGTGGCTGCCTTCACTGCAGAGTCAAGATGGTCCCACTCTCAGGCCGGGCACCTCAGGCCTTTTGCACATGGATTCTTTCTTCATGAGGTGTCTCATCCTCCAGGCCCTCTCTTTCCACGTGGCCTTTCCCTCCAGCAGGATGACCTGGAGTTCTTGACAAGGGGAAAGCACCCACGTAATGCTTGTGTAATTAAAACTTGATGGCAAGTAAAATCTATTACCTAATGCAGGAGTGCCCTGTGGTTAAATACTTTTTGGAAATACTGCACCTGGCATCCCCTCTTAGAGACTCACAAGGCAAACAATAAGCTTGCTAAAGGCTCTGGGGGTCCTGCAAGGAGCAAAAAAGCAAGGCCTTTTTTTTGGTAAAAGGAGCTGGTGAGAAAAGGCAGAGGCCCTCCATCTTCTCTTTCCTCAGGGAGGTACGGAGGGAGGGCTGGCTTAGAGAAAGCTATTAGAAGGGTTGGGTCTGCCTGATGAGAACACCCTCACCATCCGAGCTCTGATCTCCCTGCTCCCAGGAGAGTAGCGTGTGACGGCAAGTGGCTCTTCGTGATCACTGAGGCCTGCTGCACACAAGTAAGGCCTGTAGGAAGTGGGTCACTGCAGAGGTCAATGGTGCCTCTCCTGGAATCAGGTCTCCTGTGTCTCTGCCCCTCCTCACTGCCCTGCCCTGGTCTTGAACTAGCTCACCTTCCTGATTCCTGCCTCTCGTTTGCTTTAACCCCTGTGGCCTGCTTTGGCTCAATTATCCCGACCTGTTTTGTGCAACTTCAGTTTGTCCCCGATGCACAGTGACCATAAGCTCCTTGGACTTTCTTTTTTCTCTTTACTTAATTTGAAAGTTAACCCATACTGGTTTTAACAAATTCAAATAATACCCCAAAGTGATAGTGTCCCCTTGTCTATTCCTAGCCCAAGTCCCAACTGTGTGTTTCCTTCTAGATGATTTTCTATATTTATATAAACACACATGTGCATATGTTTGAACAAAATGGGTATCAATATGTGCATATCGTTCTGTAATCTCCCTTTCCATCTAGCGTTGTATCATGTACATCTTTCCAAGATGGTACACATAGACGAATGCAACTCCTCTTAATAGCTGCAGTTCCAAAGTATGGAAGTGCCTTTATTTATTCAGCTGTTTCCCTCTGATCAACACTGACATTGCTCCTTATTTTCTGCCGTTGGAACCAATGTGGCAGTGATCTGCCTCGTACATGAGTCTTTGCACATTCAAGCTCTTGTTCTGAGGACCAAGTTCCCAGAAGTGGTAGTGCTGAATCTTAGGGCTTGCCTGGCCTCCCCTGTCTCAGTGTCCTCTTGACCCTGATGTCCTAGAGACCCCTGTGGTCACCTGCCTGGCTGCTCAGGCCATCCTGGGGTTCACCCGTTCCAGGGCCCGTCTGCCTGGCACCCTTCTGGAAAGCAGTCCCTTATCTCCTGCTTAATGAAGCTCTGCCTTGGCAGCACAAGTTAGTCATTGTTGGTTGATAACTATGCGTCAGTACAGCACCTGCCACATTGTGTTAGCATTATTTTTCTACTTGTCTAATTTCCCCAGTAGATCAGAAATTTCCAAAGGCATCACTGTTACCAAACACAAGTTTGCGTGTGTAAGGCAAAATAAACTGGAATATCAGAGTTTGGAGCAGAGAAACGTTTACTACAGGGCCAAGCAAGCAGAATGGGTGGCTTGTCTCAAAAGACAAGCCTTGGAACGTTTGGAACGTTTGGTTTCAGCAAAGCATTGTTAAAGGCCAAGTGAGGGAGGAGCAACCCAGGGTCTGTGATCAGCTCATGCACAATTCTCTGATTGGATGATGGTGATCAAACCTTAGGCACCAAAAGGTCTGGGGGCTACACGCTCATGATCATCAAGTAGTTAACTTCTTCCATTTGGTGGTGGGTTTTAGCCTCTGAAAAGCTCAGGAAATAGGCATGAGATACTATGATCTGGGCAGTTCAGAGAGGAGCTACAGCAGAGGATATGGGGGAGGGGTCTATCCTGGGAAGGCTCCGTATGGTCTTGCACCATTATATCATCAGGGCTTAGGGCCCTGATGGGGCTTAGGGCTTAGCACTTGGTGAATGAATGAAGGGATGAATGAATGAATTCATTAACAAATTTAATTGAATTCACACCGTGTGCTAAACACTGGCACTGTGTATATACAGCTATGAACAAAGCCAAACTTCCTGCTCTTGAGCGGTGGAGACACAATAAACACATGATAAATAATTGGTCAGGTGGTAGTAAGTGCTATAAAGAAAAGTATGGCGGACACCTCTCCTCAGTCAGCCATTAGACACTGGCCAGCACAGAAAGGGGTATGGTATGGTCTTGGGCACAGTGGCTCTCCTCAGCCATCCCCAAAGGGGTCACCACTGAGGGCTGTGGGCAGCACTCCCAGCAGCTGAGGGGGTGAGGCCTTCGCTCCTGAAGGGGTTTTTCTCAACGAGGTAAAGTGGCCTGTTCTGACGGGGAGCACAACAGGTTGGGGGCTGGCAGTCAGTAGGCCCTGGTTCTAAGCCCTGTTGCTTTGGGGAGAGAAAGTAAGAGGAAAAATTGCTGAAAGGATTTCCTGGGTCTGTTTGCTTGCAGAGTCCTTTCCCTTCCCCAGCTCCGCTCAAGGTGCTCACACCTGCAGGCTGGAGTTCTCCAGCTCCCCGGCAGCTCTTTCTGACCAGGGCTGGCCAGTAGGAGCCACTAGTCAGACATCATAAGCAGGAGGAAGGGCAAGGCCAGGTATTTCTTTCCTCCTCTGCCTTGCACAGAATCTCCATTAGGAGCCTGGCTCCAACTCTGCCGTTCAGACCGAGGGTGGGTCCAGCCTCCATCAGGGAACCTCTTCCCCTGGGCTCTGGTGACACTACTGTGGGAGACATGAGATGCTCAGGTCCCCTTCAAGGAAGGACCTGCTGCCCAACGGCAGGGGTGAAGCTGGCAGCCCACCTCCAGCCATCAGCTCCTGCAGGGTCAGCCTTGCAGTGTCATGCTCTTCCCAACCAGCCCACATCCCCTGACCAAGGGGGTGGGTATTAAGTGCCCAGCCATTTTGGCTGAATGCAGGACATGCTGGTGGGCAACACTCCAGACCTGGCTGAGGTTTTGTTTGGTCTGCACCACAAGGCAGCTTCTTCCTCTGTCATCCTGTTTCTCCTTTCCCTCCCAGGAGCTGACTCCTAATAAACACCATGAACCCCAAACCATGCCTGTCTGCTTCTAGAGAACCCAACCCGGGCACCACTTCTTCCTCTGTCCTGTCTCAAAGGCCAGTGGCTTCCTGTGTCATTAATCTCCCCAGGGCCCTTTTGAACACTCAGATTTTGCATCGTCTGTGTAACCAGTTCACTGCATCATATTCCCATCTGTTTAAATACTTAAACTGGGTTCTGTTTTCCTGCTTAGAAACTGCCTGACAGGATGAGTTTTGCATCTGAATTTAAGTTTATATTCTGGCCTCCCCTCCTAAGCAATTGTGTTATAAAAGGGCCCCCTAACTCACACAAAAATATTACGAAATACAGTCCTTTAATGGCCTCAGGGCCACCTGTCAGTTGGAGGCTTGTAACACTGCCTTTTGTTTTGTTTTTTTGGCCCTGGAATCTTAGTTCCCCACCAGAGATTGAACCAGCATCCTCGGCAGTGAAAGTGCAGAGTCCTAACCACTGGACCACCAGGGAATTCCCTGCCCTTTGAAAGAAAGGACATGGCCAGCCGTAGAGGTGCCCCTTAAGCAGGTAGAACCAGCTAGCAGCTGATGAGTCAGAGTCCCCCACGGTTCCCAGACCGGTGGCCAGCGCCGCTTCTCACCTTCCCCTGCTCCCTGCTGTCACCCGTGACTCCAGCTGAGGCTGGACATACTGGGCACCAGCACTTCCGGAGCTGGGCTCCCGCTTCTTGGCACAGACCTCCCCCCACCCCTCCCCCTTTGCCACTGGCTCTGAGCTTAGCCGGTCTCTGGTCTGCACCTCCCCCGTCTCTCCCCTGAGGGCAGGGCTGGGACTGGGGTGATGACAGGAGCCCGGGGTACACATGTCAGGGGGACTCCCTTGGAGGGGTGGCTGTGCAGGGCCCGGGGGGAAGCTCTTTTTGGAAGAGTAAGATGGGAAGCTGGCCAGAGGCCAGGAGTGGCGCGGGAACCCCTGTGTCAGTCAGGGCACAAGCAGGAGACAGAAATCAAAGCAGCTTGTTTTTATAACAGAGAGGATGCAAGAGGAAGACTTGTTAACGAGGTAACTGCAGAGGCCAAGCAGAAGTCTAAAGTATCACGGAGGCAGCATCTGGGAAGCAGCGGCCCCCCAAGCTGGGGGGACGCAAAATAAAGGGAGAGACTGAAATTACGCAAACTTAGAAACTCGGAGGAGGGACCTGGTGGCTGGGACTCCAATCTCCGAGGAGTAGGTGCTGCTCAGCGGGTGCTGGTGTCTCCGAGGGGCCCCAGGAAGCTGGGTCTGCGAGTGTCGAGGAAACTGCAGACTGGATTCAGCTGCTGCCACGGGGACTGGCTGGGTTGGTGCGAGCAGGAACCGGGAGGAAGCGGAGGGAGCAGCCCCGCCACCTCCAGCCCTGCAGCGCGCTCTACCGCCCCCTGTCGGCAGACCCCGGCAGCGCGCGGCTGATAAAGCCGGGTTTGGTCCGCGGAGCCCCAGCCCCAGCATCTCATAGCTGAGGACAGAAGGGAAGGCTTGGAGCCAAGAGACTGAGAGCGTTGAATAACGGGGCATCCTTTCCTAAAGAGTCCACATCCGAGGAGCCTCAGACAGGAGTGGCCTGGGACCTGGCCAAGGACACAAATCAAAGGGAGAGGTAAGAGCAGTTCCGGGCCCTGGCAGGTGATGGGATATTCAGTTTGCAAACAGGAATCAGAGTTATGATAGCAGGATTTCAGGAGTGTTTAGAGACAGGCAGGAGCATTTCTAGAGCTCCTGAGAACTTGGCAGTGTTGATGCAGTAAAGCACCAGCCTCCATGTCTTTCTTCCTTCCCAGCCCCCAACCGCGCATCACCACCCACACTAGCCTCCTCATTGGCTGCTGGGTCTGCACTGTCGGATACAACGGTTAGACTTTTCACCACTCTCTCAGTGACATACCACAGAAGTGCAGTCCTCAGGAAGTGACCGTATTCTTTTATCTGTTGCTGCATACGAATTCCCCCAAAGTTGAGCAGTGTAAAACAACCAACATTTAATATTAATGAATTATTATTAGTAGTAATGATGATCTCAGTTTCTGTGGGTCAGGATGCCTTTGGTTTGGAGCTTCTCACAAGATTACATGAAGGTTTCACAAGGGCTGCCTGCATCTCAAGGCTCAACTGGGGGCGGATCCTTTTCCAAGCTCACTCCCTGGCTGTTGGCAAGTCTCAGGTTCTCACTGGCTATTGGTCAGAGGCCTTGCTGGGGTCCAGGCGTGTAGGCGTCTCCATAGGGCAGCTCATGACACGGCAGCTGGCTTTTCCCAGAGTAAGAGAGAGTGAGGGACTGCAAGAAGGGCAGAAGGCACAGGCATTTTACACCAGTTTCAGAAGTGCCCTCCCATCACTTTTGTTGTATTCTATTTGTTAGAAGCAAGTCCCTAGGCCCACTGTACCCTGGAGGGGGCAGATTACAAAAGGCATGAATGCTGGGAAGTAGAGGGTCATCGGGAGCCATTTCCAAGGCGGCCTTCTCACCATGACTCAGCCCATAGCTGCGCTGAATTTCTCAGAGCAGGAGATCTCCATCCTGCGTGAGTAACAAACTCCAAAGGCTCAATTCAACACATGTTGTCTCCTGTTGCAATCAAGTTACACTTTATAACAAAGTTAATGTAAGGCATATATAATGATACACGTAAGTATTATGGCACCATATGGTAATTAGGCATCCATGGTAGAAGGCTCTGAATACTTTTTCAGGTAGACTGCCTATTTCCTCTTCATTTGTTTGGTCTGGTGGGTTTTTATCTTGCTCCTTCATCTGCTGTGTGTTTTTCTGTCTTCTCATTTTGCTTAACTTACTGTGTTTGGGGCCTCCTTTTCACAGGCTGCAGGTTCGTAGTTCCCGTTGTTTTTGGTGTCTGCCCCCAGTGGGTAACGTTGGTTCATTGGGTTGTGTAGGCTTCCTGGTAGAGGGGACTGGTGCCTGTGTTCTGGTGGATGGGGCTGGATCTTGTCTTTTTGTGGGCAGGACTGCATCTGGTGGTGTGTTTTGGGGTGTCTGTGAACTTATTATGATTTTAGGCAGCCTCTCTGCTAATGGGTGGGGTTGTGTTCCTGTCTTGCTAGTTGTTTGGCATGGGGTGTCCAGCACAGGAGCTTCATGGTCGTTGAGTGGAGCTGGGTCTTAGCGTCGAGACGGAGATCCCTGGGAGAGCTCTCACCGATTGATATTACATGGGGCCAGGAGGTCTCTGGTGGATGAATGTCCTGAACTCAGCTCTCCCACCTCGGAGGCTCAGGCCTGACACCCGGCCAGAGCACCAAGACCCTGTCAGCCACACTGCTCCCAAGTCTACTGTTGCTCCCAAAGTCCACTGTCTCAATTTGGGATGATTCGCTGTCTATTCAGGTATTCCATAGATGCAGGGTACATCAAGTTGATTGTGGAGCTTTAATCCAGCTGCTCCTGAGGCTGCCTGGAGAGATTTCCCTTTCTCTTCTTTGTTCGCACAGCTCCTGGGGTTCAGCTTTGGATTTGGCCCCGCCTTTGCATGTAAGTCACCCTCTTTTGTCTGTTCTTGACCCAGACAGGAGGGGATTAAAGGAGCAGCTGATTAGGGGACTCTGACTCACTCAGGCCGTGGGGAGGGAGCGGTATGGAATGCAGGATGGGCCTGTGGCGGCAGAGGTAGGCGTGATGTTGCAACAGCCTGAGCTGCACCATGTGTTCTCCCGAGGAAGTGTCCCTGCATCACGGGACCCTGGCAGTGGTGGGCTGCACAGACTCCCAGGAGGGGAGGTGTGGATAGTGACCTGTGCTTGCACACAGGTTTCTTGTTGGCTGCAGCAGCAGCCTTAGTGAAAAACGTTATTTTGAGTTTTTAAGAAATAAAATATTCATCTATATTTTTGGTATCTATTATATTTATAACTATGTAAGAATTGAATTGCCCTGCAGTTAACTATTTCTTTGCTGTTCAAAGTGTGGTCCATGGACTGGAAGCCTCAGCATCACTTGGGCACTTGTGAGAAATGCAGAATCTCAAGCTCTGCTCCAGATCTACAGAATCAGAATCTGTTTGCAAACAAGAGCCTCAGATGTTTTGTACCTTCATTAATGTTTGAGAAACACTGAATTACTTGACATATGTTTCGTAGATATTCAATTAAACATTTATTGATTTTGATTATCTAATTTTCTGTTTTGCATTTTGGAGTCATTACATGTTTTTATAAGCTCTCAAAATTTTTCAGAGGATTTTAAGACATTCCTAGGTCCTAGCCACCATGTCTAGAGAGCCTAGGGGATGAATTTGGTGAATCCTGCACATAGTCACATCCCCTTTGGCTCCAATCTCTGGTTTCCCTCCACAGTTAACAATTCTTCAGGTCATCTACCTGGTTCTCATACGAGCTCTTCCCTGAGATCTGGCTATGATGATACCCATGGCTCTCAGAGCCACTGTCCATGGCTGAGGGACCCCAGTCCTCAAGGCAGGATTCAGGGATACCACATCCCAGGCCTGGTTTGGCTGGCCAGGGAGACAAAATCAACCTTGTCTTTTCCAATTACTACTCCTACTGAAGAAGTAACCTAGTCCCATTTTTTTTTTTTTTTTTTTTTTACTATTCACTAAAGTACAATATACATGTAGAAATGTACACATACCAATTTACAGCTCAATACATTTTCATGCACTAAACATTCTCCCCAAATCAACCCACAGGTCAAGGAATAGGACATTACCAACACCCAGGAAACCCTTGTAGTCACTACTGTTCCTTCTCCTCCAAAGTTAACCACTGTTTGGACTAATAACATAGGTTAGTTTTTAAACGATTTTTATTCTTTATATAAACAGATTGATACAGCATATTCTCTTTTGTCTATCTTCTCTCACTCAACTTTACGTTTCTGAGATTCATCCATATTGTTGTGTGTAATTGTAGTTTGTGTTCTCACTGCTGTATAGTGTTCCACTGTGTGAATTCAGTACAATTAAAAAAATCATGATATCATTGATGGGTATTTGGGCAGTTTCCAGTTTGCAGCTAGGCACATCTTAGTACTTTTCGGGGGGGAAACATACATACAACACACTTCTGTGGGAATTATCTGGGAGTGGAATTGCTGGGTCATAGGGTATATCTTTGTTTAGCTCTAGTGATACTGCCAAACAGTTTCCCAGACTCTTAACCCTATTCTTCATCTAAAAATGAATTGTCCTGCCCCCATTCTATCCCTTCTTAGAGTTGTGACAAATTTCAAACATGACATTCTTTCTCAACTGCAAGACTTATACATTTCTACCAAAACATTGGTGCTAATATTTCAAAATAAATAAATACATCCATGAAATCCTCAGCAGTGGCAGAGGGAAAATGCAAAGAATCCGGATGACAGCTATAACGCCAAGATGTGAAGACGGTTTTCTTTGTTGCCGAGAAGGTTGGGAGCCTTTTTGCAAAAGCTGCTGCCAATCACGCTTGCTGATCTTTGCAGGGCTAATTAACAGCACTCGGGCAAGCAAGGGGGACGGGCGGGCGCCTGCATGGTGATGTGAATTGAGCCATCCCAGGGCTTATGGCTAATTATAAACACAAAGAGCACTTAAAGGCTGTGATTTGAAGAAAAAAAAAATCCCTGAACAAAACCAAGAAAACCTCTTTGGAATTCTAATGCCAGCATGCTTGTGATTGCATGGCTTGAGGGCAAGGGTACCTCTACCGTGGACTAAATCACACAGCACCCTATGTCACGCAGCCACACTCCCAAACATGCTCAGGGGAAGGGCTTCCTTTGTGCCATGAGGGAGTTGGGGGAAGTGTGTCAATTCCATTTCCAGGGCGTCCCGGCCCTAGCATGATAAACCTGTTTACACCAAGCATGGAGAAGCAGACCGGGGTAATCCAGAGCCCTGCAGGGGTGGGTGCGGTGGGGTTATCTGTGCAAGCTTTAATCCCCATTAGCTACAAAGCACAAATAATCCATAAAGTATGCAAATCAGATCCCAATGAATAGCACTTATTAGCATTTCCTGGAACTGACCAAGGAGAAGCTGTGAATGTATGCCAAGGAGGAAAGCAATTCTTGTGCACCTCATTGCAAAAGCTTGTCTGATCAGGCAAAAAACCCTGGGCTTGCTGGGAGGGAAGAATAAAGCTGAAACTGAAAGGAAGCTTTGGTGCCCTCAGATCATCTGGAAGAGTGTCCTCACAGTTCAGGCATGTGGTGTGATTTGACGTGAAATGGAGGAATCAGATACGAATGAGTTTCCCGAGCTTCCCCATCCCTTAGGGCACTGCCTGGTTGAGGCCCTAATAACCTCTGCATATACCCACATGCATCTTCCTGGCAGCCTCTGAGCAGAGACCAGGACAACCAAGGGCCCCAAAAACTTGAAGAAAAGGGCTAGGGTGGGGGGAGGGGGCAAAAGAAAAAGAACTTTTACTTAAAAGGATGATGGAAAGCTGTCTGCACGAATAATCTTGCACTCTCGGGCAGGGGATCTTGATCTTACCTGATCCTCGATTCTTTTGGCAATTTAGTGAAGCCTCTGGACTCCTTTGCAGAACAGATTTTGAAGTGCATAAAATATAACACATAGTACATTAGGAGTTTGGGATTAGCAAATACAAACTATTATATATAAAATCGATACACAATAAGGTCCTACTGTATAGCACAGGGAACCGTATTCAAAATCCTGTAATAAAACATAATGGAAAAAATTATGAAAAAGAATATATACATATGTATATATAACTGACTCACTTTGATGTACAACAGAAACAACAGAAACAACATTGTAAATCAACTATACTCCAATAAAAATAAATAAATAAATAAAACACCTAGTATTGTATTAAAGTATGTATAACTATCAAAATATTTAAAATATAATATGTTACCAAATGTGCTTCTTTATTAACACATGAAATATTGAGATCCAGTAGCAGATCCACTGACTACAACAGTTTTAAAGCAATGATGAGCATGAGCAATATTTTAAGATATCTACCACATAATTGTAATATAACATAAAAATATCTGTGATTTCACTTAGTGACAGTCACAGGTGCTGCTAACATCCCTATAGTGCAGGGGTCCCCAATCCCTGGGCCACAGGCTGCACAGCAGGAGGTGAGCAGCAGGTGAGTAAGCGAAGCTTCATCTGTATTTACAGCCGCTCCCCATTGCTCACAATTACTGCCTGAGCTCCACCTCCTGTCAGATCAGCGGCGGCATGAGATTCTCATAGGAGAGCCAACCCTACCGTGAACTGCACATGTGAGGGATCTAGGTTGCACACGCCTTATGAGAACGTAATGCCTGATGATCTGAGGTGGAGCTGAGGCGGGGGATGCTAGCTCTGGGGAGTGGCTGCAAATACAGATTATCATCATCAGAGAGGTCTGACTGCACAGAGACCATAATAAATCAATTGCTTGCAGACTCATATCAAAACCCTATCAGTGAGTGGCAAGTGAAAACAAGCTCAGGGCTCCCAATGATTCTGCATTATGGTGAATTGTACAATTATTTCATTATGTATTACAATGTAATAATAATAAGAATAAAGTGCACAATAAATGTAATGCACTTGAATCATCCTGAAACTATCCGTAGGAAAATTGTCTTCCATGAAACCGGTTCCTGGTGCCAAAAATGTTGGGGACTGCTGCTGTAGTGTGTAACTTACACCCAAAATTGAAGGAAATGTGAAATTTCAGGTACAGATTATTAAAGATAAGGATGTACTTTTTTCCCATCCAACTTTACAAACTTTCTGAATTCTACCCATAGACTCAAGATTAAGAAACTCCATGGCATCAACTGAATTTTAAAAGATATATTCAAGGTTATTAATAAATGTTTCCCTTGCTTCAAAAGACTTAACAACAACAATTTAAAATAATTCTTAGGAAAAAATTATTCTTATGGACATTGACATTGAAAAGACTGATACAGCTATTGCCCCCCTGAACGTGCAGCTTGCCAGCAACAGAAACGAATGCTGAGCCCCTGATATGGCACTGGTCCTCCAGGAGACCAACTTGCCCTCACAACAATAGATCCTATTCTGGGTGCGGGTCTGTCTTTCATGCCTACAGAGCCTCATGGAGCACCATTTTCCAGGAGTATCATTTTTTTTTAAATCATTAGTGTTGTGTTTTCCACATAACATTATCCTCTATGCCATCAAGAGTTTTGGTGGCGCAACATTTCTTAAAATGAATCCATAAAAAATCCAAAAGCCATTGGGGCTGGGCTCTTTTTAAGCTGAATTGTCCATTAGGTAGGGCCAGCATTCTAGGGTGGAAGGGATGGTGTCTCACCCCAATTCTCCTTCAGTAAGGAAGCCCTTATTCCCTCAGCTGCTAGGAGTATTGCTGGCAGACAGTCCTGACATGTTAGTCCCTGTTGAGGATTGCCTCGTTTGAAGAGGGCCACCTCACCCAAGGTTCTGCCTCCTTCTAAAAGCTGGCTGACACAGGGGTGGAAAGCTTTGGCCTCTGCCCCAACTTGGAACTACTGTAAAGGATCATCTCAGCTTCAGAACTCCCCCTGGGTTGGGCTGAAGCCTTCATTGTGACTACATCACAGCCCAGTTTTCCTTTCTACCCAGTTCTGTTCCCTTCCATAGGTTTGACCCAAGGACTTTTCCTAATAAATCTTCTGCATGGTTATCTCCATGTCAGAGTCTGCTTCCTGGTGAGCCGGACTGACAACACGTACTTTTGGATCATGTTTGGCTCATAATTGATGGCTTCTCTCACCCACAACAACTTTACTCCAAAAGGTGGTCACTGCTTTTCTATTACTCTGACATTTTCTTCCAAGCTGTGACAGCCATCAATCTGTGAGTTTTGAAGCTGGTACTTTTGATTTTCACACATAAATGACAACTATGTGATGACTACAAACTGGCCACTGAAAGCGACTCTAAGAGGCCATTAACTGTGACTCTTATCCCATCCCAGAGATATTAAATGTGAAGAAAATTTTTCTCTACCAAGGTTGCCTTTCCCATTTTCCTGAGTTTCTTTTGGGTTTAAAAGGCTCAGATGACCTCATGGCTTTGGCTTTTACTGCACAACCTTGTCCTGCTTGGTCTTTGGTGGTGGCCAAGGAAACCAAGGATCACAACTAGTCTGTTTTCTTGCCCTGACCTGTGCCAGAGGGTCCTGGGGAGCCTTGGGCCTCACCTCATCTCTGGCAGTTCTCCTGACATCTGGCTGTGGTTTTGGAGCATCCAGCCTTTGTCTAATACAGGTCCCTGTACCCCTAGCCCTTGTGAACTCTCCCACCAGCCTTCTTCACTGTCATTGGAGTCCCACCGGGGTCCTTGCTTTGTCTAGGTCAGCCCCGCCACCATATCTACTCCATGGTGGTCACCCCATGTTGGCAGAACACTTGGAGAGTTCCTTCCTCCTAGGGCTCCAGGGGAGAAGCAGGCTTTCTTCAGACCCTCAGACCTAAGTCTTCCCTTTCCCTTTTCAGTGTTTCAACATTAGAAGGAGGCAGGACCAGGGGCCCACTCAGCAATACTCACCTGTATCTCACTTTCTTACCTGTCTCAATCCTTCTCCATCCTACCTCATACTCTTATCTGGCATATACCCAGAGAAAACCATAATTCAAAAGGAGACATGCACTCCAATGTTCATTGCAGCACTATTTACAATAGACAAGTCATGGAAACAACCTAAATGCCCATCGACAGACGAATGGATAAAGAAGCAGTGGTACATGTATACAATGGAATATTACTCAACCATAAAAAGGAATGAAATTGAGTTATTTGTAGAGACATGAATGGATCTAGAGACTGTCATACAGAGTGAAGTCAGAAATAGAAAAACAAATATCGTATATTAACGCATATATGTGGAACCTAGAAAAATGGTACAGATGAACTGGTTTGCAGGGCAGAAACTGAGACACAGATGTAGAGAACAAACGTATGGACACCAAGGGGAAAAGCAGTGGGGGTGTGTGGGTGGTGGTGTGATGAATTGGGCGATGGGGATTCTCATGTATACAGTGATGTGTATAAAACTGATGACAAATAAGGACCTGCTGTAAAAAAAATAAATTAAATTAAAAAAAAGAGAAAAATATTGAATTTCAAAAGCTCATTATATTAAGAAAATCAGAAATGTGTCATATAAAATATTCAGAAGTAAATACCATTAATAGTTTGGAACACACACACACAAGCACACACAACATGCACACAAAACATACGTGCACACACAGAGATACATGGGCAGGATCCTGCTCTTCTAGCATAAACAGGTCAAAGTGAAGTGTGGAACAGGTTTATAGTGGATCATGAGAGCATATTATTAAATTTTCAGGAGTTTTGTGAGTTGGTTGATAAGCACAGCCATTATTAAAAAAATAAAATAAATTATTTTAAAAACAAAAGTAATACATACTTAAATATACTCATCAGTTTCTAATTATTTTACTACATTTTGCCTTTATGTGTGCTCTGGAGGTCATTTACATCTCATGCATCTGGGTGATGGACGTGTTGTATAATGGTTTGAGGCTGTGCACTTCTTCCCATATCTGCGGTCAGTGACATCAAGTTGGTAGCTTGAAACTGACCATGGTGAGACTATTTAACCCCAGGGTCTTTTCTTGTTTTCAGACTGCTGGTTGTTAAATATTTAACAGCATACCACCGGGTTAAAGTTATGCTAATGGAGGTGATATATATTTCGTCTGCAGGTCCAAATGAAGGCTTTTGGTTTTATATATATGTCTATGTCTACAACTCCCTGCCTAGAAGTAGAATAACTGGAGATGAGGAATACAGCTTGCTTCACAATCAATACTAGATGAAGTTAAAAAGGTTTCCTTGTGGCAAAGTATTTAAGAGTTAGCGAACTTAAACGTATTATAAATTTTTCTTTAAAAAACAGACAATGTTCTAAACCTGCTGGCTTTCTCCATGAGGAAGTTTGTGTCAGTAAAATGTACCTAAAAGATATTTGGAAGGCAGCTATGCTCACCACTATACCACCAACGCACACCCTAAAAGATATTTGGGAAAAATAAATTCACTTGTCTTTTGGAGGCAAAGGTCATGTTGTAACAAAGTGTGAGTAAGTAATAGCTTTTCAAAATAAACGCATGCTTTGGAGAACATAAGTTTATACTAAAAATGGATAGTGGAAATTTCTCCAGAGTTATGTGATTTTTGAGGCTGAAAATTATGTGAGTGAGCCACTTATAAAAACTCACCTATCTGCTTACTTTCAAAACTTGGAAACAGGGTATTCTAGCCTTATACACAAACTAACTTATTAACAATATGAAAAGGTAAAACCTTCCAATTATTTTGCAAGAACAAAATTTGACTTCAGGAAAAATGGAAACTGTCAGCTGAATTTCAACAAGTACCTTTGCATAATTGCATAATTGGTGGATGAGACTGGAAAATGAATCTCACTATTTATTAGGCATGGTCCATAAAGCACTTATTCCATTTGGTATCTATGCATGTTGGTGAAGCTCCTTTTCAGTTATTTTAAAACCGAGTATTAGAATAATCTGAATTTAGAACCAGAACTTCGAATGGATATGTTACAAAGTGTTACACCAAGATGTCAGAAAAATCAAGCATATTTTACCATCGCTAAAACACATTTTTTTAGTGAGAGCAAAAATATGCTGTGTCCCAATAATTAAAATGAAAATGTTTTTTAAAGGTCTTTTATTTGATACTTGTACTTTCCTTTTAAAATTCTCAAGGGTGGTGCTTGGACCAGCATCAGCATCATCTGGGCCTCTCAGCCCTGCTTCACCGCTTTGAGTTAAATGGAGGAATCACCTACATCTGAGAGTTTTGGCAGAAGTATGATCAAGGGATGACAAAGGTACTTTTGTCTTAAGTAATTCCTGACATTTTGAAGTCAGTTTACAGTAAAACAGACTTTCTGAGAGTAAATAGATTCCCTACTTGGTGTAAATCCCAACTCTGATTTTATACTAGCACCAAATCATAAAGGTATATAATAATACTAGCTAACATAATATGTACTATGTGCCAGGCATTGTCCTAATTTCTCCTCTTGAATTAACTCATTTAATCCTCCCTGCAGCCCTGCAAGGTGGATCTGCTGTTTTCCTCATTTGACAGATGAGGATGCTGAGGTCCAGAGATGTTATTTGCTCAAGGTCATACTGCTAATACGTGGCAAGGTCAGGACTTGGACCTAGTGAGTATGGCTCCAGACCCCATGATCTTAATTATTACACTGCATTGCTTGGGTACAAACTGTATAAATGAATAAATACCTGTTTCTTGGGGATGCATACTCAAATATTTTTACGGATGGGGAACATGATCAAAAAAGTTTGGAGACTACTAGCCTAGGGGATATGAGCTCAAATGACATGAAAATCTTTTCATAATGTGGCCGCAGCCAGTCTCTCAGACCCACCTCCTGCTCTTCTTCCTTACAACCTGTGCTCTGAATTCTACCGTCTTCAACTAGACCCTGGCATCTCCCTGAATTTCTAATGCCTCCTCTCATCTCCTACTCCGACGTGGCCTTCGGAACTTGGCTCAGGCCTCTGCCTTCCCTTTCCTATCTTCTCTTTCCCCTACAAAGGAATCTTTTGTACGCCCAGCATTTTCTGCATACCTCTCCGTGACACTTGCCCCACTATTTTGTAATCACCTGTTCACTTGTTTATTTGTGTATGTCTGGCACCTAGTGCAGAGGCTGGCATGTCGTAGGTGCTGTTGGCGTGAATGCACGATGGATGAAAGAGAAATCAACCACTGCCCTAGGAGTTGCTCTGTGAGCTGTAATTTGTGTAACGGCCACCAGAGGGGGGCAGACGAACAGGGTCCAGTGAACAGTACCATCTGGAAGAATTCAGGCTGAGAATTTAAGGAACTATTCTACGGCCAGAAGGGAAGTTCGCTGGGCACACAGGCCATTCGTCTGTTTTGGACAAGAACAAACAAACCCTTCCTGGTAAGCACAGGGATAAAGTCTGTGCTTTATTTTAATTTTTTTGAACCTGGACAGTCTTCAAATCAGAAAACTTGGATTCTGGTTCCAACTCTAATATCTACTTAGCTTGTTGGATCTCAGACAAGACCCTTGGGTTTTGGAGCCTTAGCTTCTGAATTTGAAAAATAAAAGGTGTACTCATTTTGCCTACCTCCCAAGGATGTTCTGAGATGCACAGGCAATAATGCACATGAACACCCTAAAAATGACAAGGCAACATGTGAGGTGTAATTAGAATCAAGGGGCTAAAGAAAAATAAGTTCAACCACCCTCGTTCAAAATTAGTTGTTTGAAGTGTGGGTTGAAAACCAAGGTGTCCTTTTGGTTCAATCAGCACGGACCTACCTCAAAAGCAGAGATGCATGGAGATTTCAAGCTGGGGTTTTTTTAGACCATCTCATTAACTTGGCTCCCACTTGACCATCTTGGCCATATTGCCAGGGACTCACTAGTCCATCTGCATCTAACATCATCTACACCTGGATCATTCACATATCTCATCACACCTGTACATTTTTAAGAAAAATTTTGCAAATGTGCATAGATGTTATTGGAGTAAATAAAACAAAAATCATATAAAAGCTTTCCTGAGTTTCTAGTCAAAATGTATTTTTTTAATTAATTAATTTATTTATTTTTGGCTGCCTTGGATCTCTGTTGCTGTGTGGGCTTTCTCTAGTTGTGGCAAGCGGGAGCTGCTCTTCTTTGCGGTGTGCGGGCTTATTGTGGTGGCTTCTCTTGTTGGCGAGCACAGGTTCTAGGCGCAAGGGCTTTAGTTGTTGCAGCACGTGGGCTTAGTAGTTGCGGCACGTGGGCCCTAGAGCACACGGGCTTTAGTAGTTGTGGCTCACGGTCTCTAGAGCGCAGGCTCAGTAGTTGTTGCTCTGCCGTAGCATGTGGGATCTTCGCGGATGAGGGATCGAATCCGTGTCCCCTGCATTGGCAGGCGGATTCTTAACCACTGCACCACCAGGGAAGTCTCAAACTGTATTTTTAAAATCAGAAAATAATTAAAAATACACTTAGAATGGAGTTGCATTATGTGCATACTGAACCCATGCGAATTCGACGATATGGGCTTAGCAAACTCACAAACAGCAAAACAACAATGAAACCTATAATCATTTAATAATGTTAGCTGTTTGGCTACCATTCCTCTCAATGAGGGGATGTCTGGGCTGAGCAGAGATTGGTAGATGTGACTGTTTCCTCTTGGTGGGTCTCTGACCCTACAAATGCCTCTCAAAATAAGTGTATCTCTGCATTTGTGAGTCATTTAAAGGATTTTAAAGGGGAATGTTTATATGGGCAGTAGTTTCGCCTTATATTTTATCTTTAGAACCTAAGTCACCATAGAAGATGCGTCACGTGGAGGTCTGGGAAATTTTTTGGCACAAAATAGGAAGCCTCAGTGGAAACGGCTGATGGAGCTCAGAAAAACCTGAGACCCCCAGTGGCTCCCAGAGATTGCGGCAGAACCTCAAGTGAGCCTTTCACTCAAGGCCAGTGATCTTCCCACCCACAACTGTGCACAGCTCTACACCTTTGGCTCTGGAGGACCCCCTGCACTAGGCCTCGGGCGTCCGTGAGCTCCTAAACTGTGCATGTCTGCGGTACCCTCTCCCAACACAGGCAGTCCACCCTCACACATCTCTTTTCCAGGGTCCCCCCTCCCCCTAGAGCTGTAGGGCATGGCAAGTCTTCCTGCTGATCGTCTCCATTCTGTTTCTTGGGTAGCCCTAATATGTGAATCTGGACGTGAGCTGGAAGAGATTCTCAAGTCTGTTTTGAGTCTCACTCAAGGCAATCAGAGGCGTGTGGAAAGAGCCTCGGAGGCCAAGCAGCCTCCAGAAGGCCAGCAGACCCTGGTTTCCTTTCCTCCCTTCCTTCCTCAGAAACACCAAGGCCGGATGCACCCGACAACCCAGCAGCCCCATACCCTCTGACCCAGCTTTTGAGCTGCCTTTTCCTCTTGGGTGTGGCCTTGCTTCCCTGACACTTCTGACCTTTATTCCTTGAAAGCCAGAGGACACTCTGGGGGCACGGGGGCACGTCAGTGCCTTGCCTGGGAGCACGGGCCGCTGGCAGGCCCAGGAGTGTGATCAGGAGGCCTGTGTCGGCACCCGTTTCACACTCACCCACTCAGCCTCTAAACTGAGCCCGGCTTTCAGTGCTACTCGGAGCTGCCTTCTCTCCTCTCTGGGGATGGGGAGGTGGGTGGCGAAGAGACCTCTTAAGTGAGGGGGAAAGTCAACACCGAGGCTCTGGAACAGGAGACTCCACAAGCCACAAACGAGGATGTGGAAATTAGGATTATCAGGCCTCCAAAGGCTTACTGACCTTCTTGAAGAAGAATGTGTGGAAACTGGTGGAATTTTCCTATGGCTGCCACAGCTGGGTGGCCTGAGCTTCTGCACAAAGAATTTAGTTAGATCTCAAGGAGAACTCGCCAACATCAAGAACTCGTAGACGCCAGAACGGGCTGTGAGGGAAGACTGTGGAATCTACTTTGGAGGTCTTTAAAAATTAGCTGACTTCTCTCCAGTCTGTGACGGTCTGGAATGACAGCCCATGGAAAAAACTGAAAGCATGGCAACGGCAAAGCTCTTTTATTTACACCTACCCTTGATTTGAAACTGTTTCAGGTTTGTTATAATTCCCCGCATTCTTTGAATGCATAACACAATATTAAACACACATTGAAGGTGCTTTGCACCCAGCCTGGATACTGGAGCTCCACAGTGGAGGAAGGAAATTGATATCTGACAGAAAATCCCCGAGAGAGAGATCTTTGTAAGGAGAATTGAGGTTCAAGGCCCTCCTCTGAGGGGCTCCCAGGACTTTTCCCACTAAGTGCCCTCCCCTCCACTATTTGTATAAGGTTTTGTAACCTCTGAAACCTCCCCCCAGACTCCTTCCTCATCTCTTTCCTAATCTAGTCCCTAAAACTTCCAGAAGACTCTCTGGATGTGTCCTGAATCCCCTATTGCTGCTTTAACTGGGAAACACAGAGGCAGGAGAGTGGGCTGAGAGAGGCAGCCTGGGCGCAGTCAGGCGAATCTTGACCCTGAGACCCCCCTCACTTTCCTCTTCCTTTTCTCAGTCACCCTCAGACCCCATCCTCTATATTTAGCCATGTTTTCTGAACCAAAACAGGGACATGGGATCTGACAAGTGTACTTATGGGAAAAATGGGATGTGGTGTCCTTGAGACTGGAATTGGGAATCCTAGTCTCGGACCACACAATAAGCCCTAACCACAAAATCAAGTACATGCTTGTTGGCTTCTCTAGACCTTGTCAGTGTGGCAAGGATTTCATATACAGATGGATTCACGTGTAGATGAGGCCACATCAGCCATGGTTTAGGGACCCCAAATAGCATGAGAGCCAATGTAAGATGTTCATAGCATCCCCCCACCCCAAAGATAGTAAAAGGGACAGTTGACCCTTTAGCAATGTGGGGATTAATCCACATGTAATTTACAGTCTTTCCTCCACATCCGCAGTTCCTCCGCATCTGCGGATTCAACCAACCTCAGACTGTAGTACTGTAGTATTTATGATTGAAAAAAAAATCCATGTGTAAGTGGACCCGCACAGTTCAAACCTGATCGTTCAAGGGTCAGCTTCTTTCCTCTGCCCTCTGCCCTCTGGGAAGTACATGAACGCCATGCAGTGGACAAGCAGACATCACATACTGTGCTGCATGCATTTAACTCACACATTTATTGAATTATATTTATTCTGAGAGACAATATCATTTTTTTTCAGGTCCCAGACATCCCAGAAGGCATTCAAAAGCTTTGGACCTCAGATGCTCTGCCTATAGGATCCAGTGGATAAAATGCCTTGGACATTGGACATTTGCTTAGAGGAACAGACTCAGAGAAATAAGCACACAGTTTTGGCATATCAACTGCAAATCCAAACATATTGATAAACGTTACTTTAAAATGTATGTTTGTGGTGGCAAGAGGGCAAGTGGTGGGCTGTTGAGGGAAGGAAGGTCCTCGAAAAGTTCCAGAAATTACTTGACTCATCGTGACCGTCCTTGGGTGTGAATGGAAAGTATGTCATATTGTTAATTACAGGGGCACAAAACGCCCTTAGTTTTGCTGTTGTTTTGGGAACAATTTCTGTTCTATTTTTAGGGAACTTAAATATTCGTCAATGCAGAGGGCTTCTATGGATTTGGCCACCTTGCCATTCCTCACCACAAAGTCTTCTACCGTGAAGGTTTTTGGGGCCTTGGCCCTCTTGGTATGAGGTGTCTTCGATTTATGAGGAATAAAGGGGAATGCCCAGCTGAACAAACACTGGGCACCGATTGTGTGTCACACTGTGTTCCAGGTTCTGTGGAGTCTAGTGGTGAATAAGACCCACAAGGGCCCTGCCTGCATGGAGTTTCCACTCAAGTGAGGGTTGATAAATAATAAAAACATATGTAAATGAACAAGGTAATTTCAGATGGTGTTAGTACCATGAAGAAAAGAATCTGTTGATATGCCTGAGAGAGATAAGGGAGAAGGGTGTGAAGCTACTTCAGGTTGCACGGTCCAGGAAGACTTCTTTGAAGAACTAGCATCATAACCAAGGCTTGAAAGCTCAAAGGAGCCAGCTGGGAGAAGGTCTTGGGGCGGAATCTTCTAGGCATAGGGATCACCTGGTACAGAGGCCCTTACATCTTTGGTAAGTTTCAGAAACATAAAGAAGGCCAGTGAGGCAGGAGCATGGGTGGTAGAGGTGCATCCCAGGAGATGAGGCCAGTTTCAAAGGAAACTGTTTATGGGTCCACTATTCAAGCCAGCATTTGCTCTGGTGTCCTGAACACCTTGTTCCCCAGAATGGGACGCCCATTTCTTTCTATCCCATTGACTCCATCCTCACGATTCAGCTGCTTTTCGCCTCTGCTTCTCTCTCTGTTGTCTTCACCATTGGCAGCTTCCTGTTTCTCCATCCCTCTCTCAGTTCATTTTTTGCATTAACACTTCCCTAGGGCAAGGACCTGAGCACATTGGGGAATCACCACCAATAAGACTTGGTCCTGGTGGATGGGGTTTCAGGCGAGGCCTCTCATTGGCTGCCGTCTCCCCTGGTCTAGCTTCTCCCGCCTGGGCTCTGGGTCTATCCACTGTGGCCAGGCTCTCATGACCAGAGCTTGGCAACTTACTTTGAAGGAAACTATAGTGACTACTTCCCTCAGGATCAGGTTGTATGCTTGGCCAGAATGAAAGAGACTGACAGAGTTTTTACAGGAAGGATACTTATAACCACGTTCCAGGAAACAAGGCTAATAGGGGGCTTGTTCTTTTTCTTTTCTTTTTTTTTTTTTTGGCTGCGTTGGGTCTTTGTTGCTGCATGTGGGCTTCCCCTAGTTGTAGCGAGTGGGGGCTACACTTCATTGCAGTGCGCGGGCTTCTCATTGCCGTGGCTTCTCTTGTTGCGGAGCATGAGCTCTAGGCACGTGGGCTTCAGTAGTTGTGGCTCGCGGGCTCAGTAGTCGTGGCTCGCGGGCTCTAGAGCACAGGCTCAGTAGTGCACGGGCTTAGTTGTTTCACGGCATGTGGGATCTTCCTGGACCAGGGCTTGAACCCGTGTCCCCTGCATTGGCAGGTGGATTCATAACCACTGCCTCACCAGGGAAGCCCTGTGTTGGACTTTTTAATCCTTAAAACCAACATAGTACCAGACTTCTAATAGATGCTGGATACATTATTGTGGATAAAAAATAAACAAATAGGGCTTCCCTGGTGGCGCAGTGGTTGAGAGTCCGCCTGCCGATGCAGGGGACACGGGTTCGTGCCCCGGTCCGGGAGGATCCCACATGCCGCGGAGCGGCTGGGCCCGTGAGCCATGGCCGCTGAGCCTGCGCATCCGGAGCCTGTGCTCTGCAACGGGAGAGGCCACAACAGTGAGAGGCCCACGTACAGCAAACAAACAAACAAACAAACAAACAAACAAATAGCCTTAAGCCCTATTTACATTTTTGCACCGTGGGAAGAAGCCAGAGAAATATAGGGAAGCAGCATTTTGAGAAGGAGGGCCTAGGGAATCGAGACTCTGAAATCTGAAGAGAATTGTCTGTGTCATAATTTTGCCTAGAATTGATCCTTCCCTAGAAAATAACGCCCACATCCACAGCAGCTCAAACTGGCAGTGTTCTTGTTTTCAGAAGCATCGCCACAATGGACTCTATGTCACAGAGGTTTGGAATTTACTTAGTTAATTAACAAAGATCATTTGAATTCCAACTGTGCCAGGCCTTGTGCTTATTAAAATGTGAAGACAGCCTGACTTGTTTTCCTCCAGGAGTTTGTAGTATCCTGGGGAATTGGTAATGGGATTTTGTTTTGACTTGATGCTATTTTTGTGAAGACTTCTGCAAGTAAAATGTTCCTGCTGCAATTACAGGGAACTCAGCTGACCAATGTTCATTCAGCTCCAAAAAATGTTTTTAATTTTTCCAGGAAGAAAAAACATGCATAAAGCTCACCCAAGAGAGGAAATGTGGATGACACTCCCCACCATGAACACAAAACATTTTTGAACAAACGACTCATGAACAAATAAATAAGAATATATAGGATGCAGACACATAGAAGCAAGAAAATTCAAGCTGTGTGCTTCTGACACACCCGAGTCAAAAGGATGGAGCATATTTTTCTGCCTAGAGGCACAATCTGTCCCCAAAATCCTTGAGAATCATGGTCCAACTTCTACGTGTGGGGATAAAATGTCTTTGGGAGATGTTTATAAAGGAAATGGAAGCTGGTGAGACCTAGAATGGACCCTCTGTCTCCTAGGTCAGTCTGCAAATACACCAGAATTGATGCTGGAGGAATACCAATATACAGATGACATCAACCAATGGACCTATGCCCATGGATCACAGAGATATAGGATGGATATCTTGAGGTGGAATTTGACCTAGAGGTGTTGGGAAGAGAGCAGAGAAACATGCCTAAAATTCTTCTCTGGATGTTGACCACTTAGTCAACTGTCTGAATCTGAAATAGCCACTCACTTCTGCTTTTCTTCTGAAAGTTAAACTTCCGAGATCTAGAAATGTATTTCAAGGAGAACCTAAGGATAGTTGTTTGCCTAGTCACAGTGTTATTAAATAGTGTACATGATTGGCTCCAGTTCTTCCCCCTCCCACTGTATACACCCTCTGCCATCTATATTTGCCTTGTATATTTGTACCTCCCTGACCTAGACTTGTGCTTGGGCCAATGGAACGTGGTGGAAAGAGCTGAGCCTAGTCTTAAGGGGTAGAACCTGATTCTCCTTGTCTTTCTCTGTACCTCTTCTATTATCATGAGAAAAGCTTGTCCTGGGGAATTGCTGCCTCCTAGCAACAATCAAGACACATGGATCCCCATGAACCCCAAATCAGTGAGATGCCAAGCCCAGCTGGACTTTTAACTTGAAGCAGAGCCACTCAAGTACTGCCAGCCTAGATCAGCAGACCCACAGCCAACCCTCAGACACAGGAGCAAGAGTTAATAATTGTTGTTTAAACCACTATTTGAGTTAATTTGTTACATAGCAATAACTGACTGAAACAGATAATAATAATAGCCCAACTTGCCAAGGTCATTCAGCTAGTGCCCAGTGCAGATGGAATTCAAATTTGGCTCTAAATTCCATGCTCTTAGTCACCTCCTTATACAACTTTCAGATGTGAACCTAGTTAATACTCTGGTGAATTCTTCCCATGCAAAGATTTCTACTCTGGAATACAGAGAAAATAAGAAGATTTTAAGCCAGGAATGAAGAGAAGATGAGAAAATACACAGGCTTCTTTTTCATATGATTTGCAGGGTAGAGGAGAGCTACAATCATACCGGAATAATGCATTCATGAGAAAATTCAGTCAGAGCCCCCCAAAGTCTCATAAGGAGAGGGACAAGTATATTAAAAATAGAAAAGTAAAACAAAGCAAGATTCAGGATTAAAGAATGGCAGGC
The DNA here is from genome assembly GCF_025265405.1 of Mesoplodon densirostris. Classification (NCBI taxonomy): domain Eukaryota; kingdom Metazoa; phylum Chordata; class Mammalia; order Artiodactyla; family Ziphiidae; genus Mesoplodon; species Mesoplodon densirostris. The sequence goes on from NC_082665.1 coordinate 122,826,232, forward strand.
CATAAAAAAAATAAGGAAAGACTTCCCCGCATTCCTGCTACTGTACTAAGATTTGCCTGTCATTTATTAGCTTTGTGACCTTCTCCATGTATCAGTTTTCTCATCTGTGAAATAGGGCTAATGAAAAAAATGACTTCATAGGGTTGTTGAGAGGATTAAACAGGTGAATACATATCAAATACTTACAAGAGTGTCTGGCACGTGGTAAGTGGTATACGCATGTTAGCTTAACGATGCCTACGTAACAGAGCTCCGGACTTAACATCTGCCTGGTGCTTCTGACTCCACCACTGGGATGGCTTTGTATAGTGTTAACGTAGCTACCAGAAGTACGTTTCTCAGAAGTCCTTCCAAACTGCCTGGCCTGACAAGCTACAGCGACTTCAGGATTGATCCCCACCAAATGCAGAGGTAACAGCCCTGCACGGACATCTTCATCAGCCCCCACCATATATCCCTATAGAGCAAATCTATGTTTTTCCATTTTACTAATCATGGCTCTGCTTCCCTGGTCACACCTTCACTGGTACTCCCACCCCCCCACCTTAACATATGAGTTGGGAGATAAGACATTGGCAGCATTGAGAATGCAGGGTTCTTTACAAAAATGTTTGCATTACCATGAACCTAAGCATTTCGGTTCTCAGCTATACTCCCGTCACTCACCACCTCCCTAGAACTTCTCTGTAGGAGAACTTTGAGCAACAGTGAATGAATACTGGCTGCTGAAATCCTCACAGAACAAATACTCAACTCCTGGCTTCAGAGCACTGACGGGTGGAGTTAACCACAGATCTGTCATCATATTTCAAAATCAAATCAGTAGAATATCCCTACAAATAAAAGAAAAAAGAATTCTATCTACCTCAATATTGCTATTTTCACAATTTCCCAGAAGGAGTTGTACAGAATAATACAAATGCTATGAAGATAGTTCCAAATGAAATGCAGAATTCATAACAAGAGGATGTTGTTATTCAGGAAAAAGGCAACCCAGTGTACTTTGGGATAGTACTGCAGCCATGAAAACAAGCTCAGGGTTCGTGTCAGATAAACAGTTGTAGTCACAGCTCTGGAAGTTTAGGAAGTGACTCATCCTGAGGAGCGGGCACTGGGTGAAGGCAGTCGTTTACCTCAGCCCTTTGGCAGCTGACACACACATTCTTTTTTCCCTGTGACTTTGCCACTGGGGGATGCTGCGGCAGCCACACGGCATCTCCATTTCTACTGCAAATGTCATTTACCTCATCTGCCCCAAGATGCCTGCATTCTCGGCCCTCAACCTTCCACCGTCCTTGGGGAGTCCATTCTCTAAAGCCAATGGATTTCCTGCTGGGTGGAGAGAAAATACTTCAAAAAGCCTCTCCTTGCAAGAGGGACCCACTGTTAAGGACTTTCTATCTGAGATGTGTTGGCTGAGTCCATGGGACAGACAATAGAGCAGGATCCAGTCCCAAACCCAGTCAACCAGCAAAGGAAGGAAGGGACTGAAAGGGAGATCAGAGAGCAGACACAAGGCAAAAGTCACTGTGTGTGGGGTGTCCTGCAAACAGGAAGTGATGGCTGGGGTCAGGGCCACAGCAAGGCCAGGGATGGAGGCATGGAGGAGGGGTCAGGCAGGAGAGGTTGAGGGTCCCCTGATTCTGAAGCTTGGGCTGGAGCTGGGGCAGTCGAGAGTCATCACCAGAAGGGCTCTGCTGATTACACTGTTGTCCTTTCTTCCCTCCCCTGAGTGTGCTTCATGACTGGGACCAGGAATTTCTACTGGCAAAGCCATCAAAGGGTGAGCACTCAGGAAGCAGTGTGGTACAATGGAGGTGTGTCTTTCATTTGCACAAGGGCCCGTGAACTACCGTGTTCCCAGAGGCGTTACTCATAATGGCTCCCAACCTGAAACCAACCAAACTATCACAGCTACAGAATGGATCAGAAGTAGAGGTATATTTATAAACAAATTGTGGCTGATTTATACCATATTAGACTCAAACGGTAGTGAAATACTGTATTAGACTCAAATTATTATACACTGGGTGGCTTCCAATCACAGAAATTTATTCTTCCCAATTCAGAAGGCTAGAAGTCCACAATCAAGATGTAGGTAGGGTTGGTTCCTCCTGGCAGCTTGGAGGGAGGTTTTGCTTTGTCTCTCCCACAGCTTATGGTGGTTGCCCCCAATCTCCAGCTTCCTTGGCTTGTGGCTGCATCACTCCAGTCTTTGCCTCTGTCTTATCAGGACCTTCTCCTTTCTGTGTCTTCTGGTAAGGACACCAGTTATAGGACTTAGGGTCCCCCTCAATCCAGTATGACCTCATTTTAAATGAGTACATCTGCAAAGACCCTATCTATATAAGGCCACATTCCGAGATTCTAGGTGGACATGAATTTTGGGACACTGTTTAACCCAGTACAAATACTACAAAATAATGAACATCACTAAACTACAGCTACATGCAACAATGTAAATGAAATTCTCAAACCCAATATTTAATGAAAGAAGTTAGACACAAAGGACTATGTACTGTGATATTACACTGTAAAATTCAAGGTTAGGAAAAACTAAGCTATAGTGTTCAGGGATGGTGACGGTACCATAACGAAAAGCAAGTCAATGATTCCTATAAGTCAGGATAGTGGTTACCTTGAAGAGGAGACGGGGAAAGGTGGATGAGAGGGGTTTCTGGCCTGCTGGAATGTTCTATTTCTTCTTTTGTGTGTGTAAGAATAGTTTGTTATCATTTATTTAAAAAGACACATAATAGTAAATGTATAAATTATTCCTGGAAAGATACATAAGAAACTGATAACAATGGTAGTCTTGAGGGGGATAGGGGGATGGTAGCATCTACGTGGCCCATGGGACCAAGGTGGGAGACTTATTTTTCATTGTATACCCCAAATTCTGTAAGATATGCATGTATAGCCTATAAAAAAATTAAAATAAACTGCTCTGTGGTTTGTCTCCTCTGAAGAACTAGGTAATACTGACTCCTGTTTTAAAAATATAACAAAAAATATAGTAGTAGCAACAAAAATGAATCTTGACCTTTATCTCACACTTTATACAAAATAAATTCAAAACTGATCATAGATTTAAATGTAAAACTATAAAACTTTTAGAAAACATAGGAGAAAGTCTTCCTGACTCTGGGTCAGGCAGAGTTCTTAGATAACAACACCAAAAACACAATCCACAAAAGAAATTGATAAAGTGGACTTAATCACAATGTAAAATTTCTGCTCTGTAAAAGAAAATAAAGATAAGTCACAGACTAAGAGAATATATTTACAAATCATGTATCTGACAAACAACTTTTATCCAGGATATATAAAGGACTCTCAAAATTCAATATACAGATAGAGAACAGATCAGTGATTTCCAGGAGTTTGGGATTGGGGAGGGTTTGACTACAAAATAGCAACATGAGGGAAATTTTGCTGGCGGTGGCACTGTTAGGTAACTTGAGTGTTATGGTGCTACATGACGGTATACAGTTGTCACAACTCATAGAACTGTACATTTAAAGAAGTGAATTTTATGGTATGTAACTTTAAAAATAAAGTTAAAAAAATCACAACCTGATCAAAATGGTCCAAATTACCTACTTACTGACAACTTATCATTAGCCCAAATGTAGATGATGTTGATCAAGCACAATGGAATGAGGACACTGTAAATAACCTGAATCCCAGTATGTAATGGACCATGGCTGCCTTTGGGCCACTCATCTCTAACTCGTATTTTCTTAGAATGCCAGGAGATAGGAATGTACTACTGAGTAAAAACAGCATTAACTGTGGGACAGTTTGAGAGAACAATTATAATAATAAACTCTTCACTAGCCCCTACTACGTGGAAATCATGTGCGATGGGACTCAAGAAGTAAGTCGGGAAAGTCCATGCCCCAGTGATGTACAGTAGAAAATACTTAATGATTTTATCAACACAAGATAGTGTGGCTGGCAGTTCAGTTAAATAATCAAGACTATCCTCCCTCTCCTGACCCATCACATTTACGCTGTAGTTGAGAGGCTGGGGATGACAAGCCCTAATTGCTTTTCCTTTCAACAACCTTGTACCTCAAACAGAAATCCAGTTGCAGCTCTATTATTATTGTATTCAGAGGATCTGATTTTTCAGAGGGTAGGAAAACGGGGGAGACCTTTGAGGAGTTATAAGACTGTGGCCCTCCTGGGCATCTGTTCCATTAACAAATTTTTTTTTTTAAGTGACAAGAAGAGGGGAAAAGAAGACTGGATTGTCTTTAAAATGCTTTTACCTCTGAAATGTTTAGGAATCTATTCTTTTGTTTTTGTTTTTGTTTTTGTTTTTTTGCTGTACGCGGGCCTCTCACTGTTGTGGCCTCTCCCGCTGCGGAGCACAGGCTCCGGACGCGCAGGCCCCGCGGCCATGGCTCATGGGCCCAGCCGCTCCGCGGCATGTGGGATCCTCCCGGACCGGGGCACGAACCCATGTCCCCTGCATCGGCAGGCGGACTCTCAACCACTGCGCCACCAGGGAAGCCCCAGGAATCTATTCTTTAAACAGAATACTGGAGTGAAGGGTACTCCCAGCCTGTTGGCATAAAAGCCCTATCACTGTGGTGCATGACTTAATGATTTGGGTTTTCCACCTGGCCGTTTCTTTCCTCACTGGCTTCTAGATGTATCTAAATGAGCTCATGTTTCCCAGCCTAAATGAACCCAAAAGAATCAATTAATTGCAGTCTGTGAGACCTGGGAGCAACAGAAATATGAAATTTTTCACATGAGTTTTTTGACTAGTTTGATCCTGTTTAGGCAATTTTTTTTTTTTTTTTTTCGGTATGCGGGCCTCTCACTGTTGTGGCCTCCCCCGTCGCGGAGCACAGGCTCCGGACGCGCAGGCTCCGGATGCGCAGGCTCAGCGGCCATGGCTCACGGGCCCAGCCGCTCCGCGGCATATGGGATCCTCCCAGACCGGGGCACGAACCCGTATCCCCTGCATCGGCAGGCGGACTCTCAACCACTTGCGCCACCAGGGAGGCCCCTGTTTAGGCAATTTTGACTTAACAGAAAGGTAGTACAGTACAATGGTCAAGGGAGGGACTCTGGTGGCAGTGTCTGGGTTCAAGTACCAACTCTGACACTTCTTAACTTTATGTCCTTTCTGCCTCAATTTCCTCACCTGAAAAATGGAGTTAATCATAAAGTGTACCTCATGGGATTGTTGTGACAATTCACTGAGTTTATGTATCTGAAGCACGTAGAAGAATGTGTGACACATGGTAGGTACAATTTAAAATGTTTGCTAATATTATGTACATGCTCTCCTCTTTTAAATCTTAGTTATAAAAACCAGTATATCAAAACTAAAAGGTTTCACCCATCCTGCTATGTATTGGTGGCATCCTAGAACCATTCTTGTTACTACAGACATTAAAAAAAAGAACAGTGGATTAAAAAAAAAAAAAAGGTAGTGGCAAATGGTCAGTAGGGGGCTGAGAGGTCCTGTGACACAGGGAAGACCCAAGTCCGTTGGGCTGGGTGCCATTCTTGTTCTACCACTGAGTCATGTGAGCTCCCTTTGACCAGAGTTTCTACATCTGTAATTAGAAGAAGGATGGGAATTCCCTGGTGGTCCAGTGGTCAGGATACGGAACTCTCACTGCCAGGGCCCGGGCTTCGATCCCTGGTTGGGGAACTAAGATTCTGCAAGCCCCGCAGTGTGGCCAAAAAAAGAAAAAGAAAAAAATTAGAAGAAGGGCCAGGCAAATTCTAAAGTCCCCTCCAGCTCTAGCAACTAGTATAAGATTTAAGTCCATACGTAGAGATTTCAAAGTTTGTCTTCTGTCTCCAACGCACCTGTTTCAAGGTGCAGGCTGTAAACACTGCTCATGTACTGCTTCCATGGTGCTTTGGGGCTTTCCACGAATTCCTTGGGTCAAAAGTTATATGTTCTACGTTCATATTGCTCTAACACGTGGTTTGCTGATCATGTACATACTTAGAAATCGTTTATAATAACTCAACCAATGCTAGAGCCACAAATGAGTGAAATAAGTATAGTACATTTTGCAAATGTAGATGAGGATGCTAACTTGGGAATAAATTATCATTAATTAAACCAGCAAGTACTTTAAATTGTAGTTTGGACACGCTTTACCTTATAATATGGTGTAAGTTTTGATCACTTGCATATGGTATAGGCACTTGCAAATAGTATAGTCTAACCCATTGGGAACTAAGTTATTCCAATTTCCCCAATCATTTAGTTCATGTTACAATTATTGTAAAGTTAATCCAGTTTAAGCCCTTGTTCTTCAAATTGGTCTTTCTTGGTCTCCTAAATTTAAAATTAACTATGTCTTACTCCACTGTGAGGAGAAGTTCTATTAAGGTCCCATTTTTCTATCTTGAATAAGATAGAAAAAACACAGGGATTTAGTTAATTTAGAATTTAGTTAAAAACACAGGAATTTAGTTTTCCTCAAATATAACACTGTATAAGGACCTTAATAAGTTACAGTACTTGACATTAAGAGGACTTGAGGAGAAGGCAGTGCTTTCATTCAGTGCTGTGCTTTGTGTAACTATTACTTCTATTTTGCTGATGGGCAAACTGAGACATGGGGAGGAATCCACTTAGAAAAGAAGAAAAAAGTTTTAGGCAAACACAAAGCTGGGTTTGACTGCGACTGGGCCACTTACTACCAGGGGATTTCAGGCAAGGAACTTTACCTCTCTGCACTGATTTCCTTATCTGTACAGTGGGGCTAACAATATCTAACTTGCGGGGCTACAAGTGATAATTAAATGATTTCATATTCGAAAGTGCTTACGATGGTGTCTGGTTAGTCTGAGTAACTTACAGTAAAAGATCTGATTGAAGAGCGTGAGTGGCTGGTCCAGGTCTCTCCACCATCCTTATCTAAAAGCACCCACCTCCAGTAAATGCTTATGCTAAAAAATACAGGCTACCACTTCCTTGTCTGCAACTTTCTAAATGACTTACTATACTTTTGTGGGTCTGGGTCCCTCTCTTCCTCCTCCACTGCCAGGGCCCAGGACTCACAGGGAGACGCCCCAGGGAAGTGCTGCTCTCAGCACCCGGTCTCACTGCCCCATCCTCCCCGAATACTTTCGGCTCCAGCAGGAAATGCATGGCTCTCTGAAACGTTCTAGTGCTTGACGTGGCTGGTGGTTACAAAGGTGTTCATTTTTTCGTATTGCATTAAGCCATTTTACTTTCTGTATGCATGCTATCTTTCACAATAAAACAAGTGGGTGTTTAGAAACTTATAGCTCCAGGTTCTGGCAGTAGCTATGGGGTCCTGGGTAAGTTGCCTCTCTGGACCTCAGTTTCCTCATCTGTAAAATGAGGAGATTGGGCCATATGACCTCTGAGGCCCCTCCCAGGCCTCCCATTCTGGGTTTATAACCCATCTGATTCTCCAAGCATGTCTCTGAGGAGGGGAGAACACCAGCCATTACATTTACAAAGAAGGGAACCATTGAGCGAGGCTTATGACATCAGAGTCAGACTTTGAAACCAGAAGTGATCCCTGGTGGCCTCGGCCTGCAGCAGCTTGAAGCCAGGTCTCAGTTCCTCAACCAGAGATGGAAGTCAGGCCGCAGCAGTCAGAGAACCGGATCCTAGCCACTAGACCAAGATGGCCAGTGGTCAGTGACAAGGCCCTGGCTTGTCTGCTTTGTAGGAATAAATTTCAACAAAGAGATGGAAAATAGTGAAACAAGTAAAGTGTTTATTAGGAGGAAAAAGTACACGTGAATAGGCCCACACAGGCGGGCTCAGAGAGAGAGTCGTGCCCTCGTGGTAGTTTAAATCACTTACATGGGACATTTCTTCCAGGTTTCCTCTGACCAATCATCTTGCTTTGCCTGGTCCTGATTCCGTATTTGGTATATCTCAGGGTCCTCCTCTGTGTGCACGAGCATCTCTTAGCTAAGATGGACTCTAGTGAAGAGGCCTATGGGTAGGTTGACATCACCTATTATGGGGTGGCACCTCCTTCCTTTTTGGCCCCCTAGGAGCCTTTCTGTGTATGTGTAGTCAGGAAGGTCTCCTTGACCTTGAGAATGAGAAATCTGTGGTCTCTTTATCTCTTATCTGGGCAAGGCTCAGCTCTCCACTGTTCCTGCCATTATTTTATCTTGGAGTATCTGCCCCCAGGAGACAGATTCCAGCTGCTCAGCCTGGGTCCCGTCTATCTCCTGCCTCAAAGGGACCTGGATTTGAGTCTCGGTTTTGCCCACAGTCATCAAGAGATCATGAACAGATCTCTTCAGCTCTCTGGGCCTCAGTTTCCTCAGCTACAAGATGGTTTTAGGAAAAGGATCTTCCTTACAGAGTTGATGAGAAGATCAGAAAGGATGATGTGCATATGTTACCAGGCCCGGTGCTTGGAATCCATAAAGTCGTTGGCCTTTAATCCTCACTTCAATGCTGTGAGGCCCTTATACTTCTGGGTTTTTCTAGCTGATAGTGTCGGGGCTAGGAGGGAGGGAGGGAGCAAGTGATACAGTTACAGCAGTACTTTACGAAGGTTCCTCTGGTAGCTGTGGGACAGATTAGAAGGAAAAGAGAAAGAGGGCAGGTGGGGAGACCCTGCCGGGACTGGGCCCCGCAGTTGCCACGAGGTGTCACGCCCAGTGTGGCTCACCACTGTGGTCAAGTGTCCGAGAGTCACCTTGTAAAGGTGAGGTGGGGAGGCCAAGGGCAGGAGGCTCCAGTGATGACCCAGGGGCTCCAGGTCAGTCCATCACAAGGTCAAGGGTGAGCGGGGAGCAAGCCAAGAGGGGAGGCATTAGAGGACACTGCCTGGAGAGCCTGGCAGCCGGAGCAAGTGGGTGTAGACTAGGCACGGAGAACTTGAACTCAAGACTTCTGCTTCACTGCCCAGAATGGGTTCCAGTTCACATACCTTTTCAGAAATCTTTATTGCTTAGGAGTGAGTGGGGGGACTTGGTAATGCAGGGTCAACCCTTCTTCTACCTTATTTCTATCTGCACTTGCACTTCTCACAAATGGGCCATTGCTGGTTGTTGGCCAGTCGTGCCTCTGGTTTATGACTGCTTGAGGACTGTGTTTCTGCACAGGTCATCTAAAGGGCAGAACCCCAGATGCCTCAGTGCCTCAGATCTACCACAGTGATCACATCCTTTAGAGACAAGCGTTCCTTATGGCCTTCTAAAAAACTCCGACGCCCCAGACCTCAGAGTTAGCACATTTCTCCAACATTCTCATGGGATTGCCATCTCGGATGTTCCCCTCTGTGACAGGATAACAGGATACAGGAGAACGCTGGGCATGTGGGCAGTGAGATGAGAGGGTGGTGAGCCTCTTCTTTGACCAATAAAATGTGCTCCACAAGGTCAGGCTATATCTGGGCAGAGAAGATAAACTTCATACACTTTGCTATCCTGAAAACTTTCCTTATCGAACACACATCTTCCACCAGTGCTCACATTTCCTTGACTGGAGGAAAAGGCCTTTCGTGCCAAGCATGGTGAGGCTCTTTACAAACGGGAACTCATGCAAATATCGGAACAACCCATTTTGCAGACAAGAAAAGTGCAGCTCAGAGGGGCCATTGGCTCATCCAACCAGGGGGAGGCCGCCCAACTGGGGAGGGAGGGGTGTTCAAATTCCTGCTCCCTGCTTCTCAGCTGGGTGACTTTGGGAGAGCTGCTCAACCTCCTTCTGCTTCTGTTTCCTCCTCCTCCTCTTAGGCTTGGAATGAAGATTAAATGGGGAGATGCATATGACAGGGTCAATGTAAACGCTGGCTCTGCTCTCAGCCATGCTAGGCAGTGGGTAGGCCCTGTGGGTTTAGGCAACAGGTGTCCCAGATGAACCCAAACTGGGATTCGTGGAACTGGTAGGTTGAGACTTCTTGGGGTGGGGGGGTGCTTATCCCTGAATCATTATGGGAAAAGGCTTTTGTTCCTTGGCTGATGGGGGAAGAGGGATGAGTTTCCTTGGAAGGGGTTGGGAGAGAGGCTTAGAGATCAATTAGAGAGAGGCTGGCATGCTGTCGGTCCCCCCCCCACCATCCCCCCAAGCCATGCATTGTAGAGGTTGGACAGGAACCAGCCCCACGGCTCCATGACTGTGGAGAGACAGATGCACAGGTCAGGAGCATCTTCCTTCCTCCTCTCTCTCCCCTGCTGGCTTGTCAGCCTCAAAGCAGCAGGAACATGTCCACAGCCAAGATGGCTCACATGCAGATGACAGACTGACCCTCCCAACCCCAAGCCCCACCCTGGTGTGAAAGAAAGGCCAGTTGGCACAATTAATAGCTAGCTATTCAGTGGCAAAACAACCATCGCATTGATCAAGGCAGGGATTACTTCTAGTCAGTCCTGACTAGGTTTTGGGCCAGCAGATCTGGCTTGGTTCTCCTCTCCCTGTTTATTTAGTTCTGTAAGTGTGGAGGGGATGCATTCCACATCTGAGTGCCCATATCTGGACAGGATATCAAGACTGCACCGGCCGATGAAATCCATTTTAAAGATCATCCATCATGGCTGGAAGGAAACTGACAAGCCCCAGAACATAAAATTTGAGGTGTAGCCCCTGATGGAGGCTGTGGGACAGAAGACAGGGCTCATGTGGTTGGCTGGCCCCCCGGTGGCAGTTTTCCTATTTCCTAGGCATGTCTTTTCTATTTGGATGTCCAGAAATTTTAAAAACACTCCTTCAGGACTGCGTTCAAATATTTGGGCAGGTCTGTGGGAAGCTGCTTTTGTGTGTGAGCTTGGGGTAAACTGTGGGTGTGCTGACACTCCCCCCGATGAAAGTGCTCCTTGCTCCTGTGCCTGGACATGGCCTTGCCCAGCCTGGCAGGCATGCATTTTTCCATCTCCTTGGTGTGAAATTCTAGGATTTGTTTTGTGTCACTTTGGATCTTGGTGAAACCACACGCAAAGGGAAGATTAATGGCAAAACTCTGCTTCCAACTGCCAGGAAAATATTTTGCCCTTTACAGTATGAAAACAAAGAGGCACGTCAGCTGAGTGGTCTGGAGGGAAGAGGAAGTTAGTGTTCCCTGTGTTAGTGCAGGGCCCTCCTATGCCCTTTTTACTGGGCTCCTCTCCTGGACGGGACTTTATTTTTTTCTCTAAGAGTCTCTTGTCTGACAACCTAAAATAGATCCAATTTGTCTGCAAGTGACCTCTGAACAGTACCCAGTCTGTGCAGGGCCCTGTGTCTCCTAACGTAGGCCCACTTGATCTGTAGGGCAACCCCACAATGAAGAGTGGACTAACCTTACCTTACGGGTAAGGAAACGGAGGCTCAAGGCATTAATTAACTTCCTCAAGGTCACACAGCAACTAACTGATAGAGCTAGAATCCAAATCCAGGCTTACTTGCCATGGGCCCTTTAATAATGTGGCATACATCAGATTCTGGCCCAGTGCCTGGCACAAGCAATGCTCAGATGTATGAGAGAATGAATTAAAGCGTCCTCAGGCTCAGATGGCCTGGGGTGCCCTGATGTTACTACCTTTCCTTCCCACAAGGCCTTCTCAGGATGCCCAAGTGTCCTCACCAGCAGAATTGACATGAAAATGCTTGCTCTTGTGCGTGAATCGGCTGTTGATCTCTGGTGGACCCACGAGGGAACAAGGAGGGCTATTGAGCTGGGGGTGGGGGATGAAAACACTCAGCTGTCTGACCTCACATGTGCTAGACACCTAGCATCTCTGGACCTGCACAGAAGGCAAGAGTGGTCCCTTCGCCTTGGCATCTTTCTAAAGCTTAAATGAGATGTAGTTTATGAAGCCCCTGGCTCATGGCAGTGTTTATGAACTGTTTTGTTTTTGTTTGGTTTAAAGACTTTAATCCGGGAGCCTCATGCCTAGGGAGGGAAGGGATGCAGTGTATGGACGGTTTGCTTGGCTGTGCATTTCTCCTGCAGTTGGTCCACAGTATTCATTTTGCTCTCAAAACCGTTCATGACCCCAAGGCATTTAAGAACCACTGCGGTCCAATTTGATTTTTGACCCATGGTTAGAAACTGCTGAGCTAAGAATATATTAAGTGCCCACATGTTCCTGGAATCATGCTACTTAAACAAATAGAACAGGAGGGACCTTTGCCTTCTAGAAGTTCACCATTTTTTTTTTTTTATTTCTTAGCAATGGTGAGAAGATGAAAAGTGATGACAGTGAGAAGAAGGCTAATAAGTATAAGTAATGGAAGAGATTTAAATACGAGGTACACTGTAAATCAAATATTAATCACAAGCTGCCAGTGATAAATATTCTTTATATGTTATTGTCTCTTTTTCTAAATGAAGCTACTTGTGTTCAGTGGGACTGTTCACATTTTCCTTCTTTGATCACACACACATGTCTTAACAATAAGGTTAGGAAGATCCTGAGGCTTTGCTTCCAATTAGTCTGAAATTTTTACCTTAGTAGGAAGCTTATTGACATCATTCCACGGGGGACTTGTTTATCTAATTTTATTTTATTTTTATTTTTATTTTTTTTAAAGTATTTTATTTCCTTGTTAATCTTTAGTGCAAATTGTTCTATCTACTGTTGAAAGTGGGTATTGAAATGGGGTATTTTTTGATTGTCTGTTTCTCCCTTCAGTTTTGTCAGTTTATGCATCACATATTTTGGCATTCTGTTGTTAGGTGCATGTATGTTTGTCATTGTTATATCTTCTTGATGAATTGACTGTCTTTTTTTTTTTTTAATTTTTTGCCTTATAACAAATTTAATCAGTTATACATATACATATGTTTCCATATCCCCTCCCTTTTGCGTCTCCCTCCCACCCTCCCTATCCCACCCCTCCAGGTGGTCACAAAGCACCGAGCTGATCTCCCTGTGCTATGCGGCTGCTTCCCACTAGCTATCTACCTTACGTTTGGTAGTGTATATATGTCCATGCCGCTCTTTCACTTTGTCACAGCTTACCCTTCCCCCTCCCCATATCCTCAAGTCCATTCTCTAGTAGGTCTGTGTCTTTATTCCTGTCTTACCCCTAGGTTCTTCATGACATTTTTTTTTCTTAAATTCCATATATATGTGTTAGCATACAGTATTTGTCTTTCTCTTTCTGACTTACTTCACTCTGTATGACAGACTCTAGGTCTATCCACCTCATTACAAATAGCTCAATTTCATTTCTTTTTATGGCTGAGTAATATTCCATTGTATATATGTGCCACATCTTCTTTATCCATTCATCCGATGATGGACACTTAGGTTGTTTCCAGCTTCGGGCTATTGTGAATAGGGCTGCTATGAACATTTTGGTACATGACTCTTTTTGAATTATGGTTTTCTCAGGGTATATGCCCAGTAGTGGGATTGCTGGGTCATATGGTAGTTCTATTTGTAGTTTTTTAAGGAACCTCCATACCGTTCTCCATAGCGGCTGTACCAATTCACATTCCCACCATAGAAGTTCACCATTTAAAAAGAGACAGTAGTGGGTGATGCAATGGCTGAGTTAAGTACATATGTAGGTAAGTATCAGAAATGACGTGGGAAGCACAGAAAAAAATGTTAAATATTCACCAGCTGTATAAAAGCAATAGATATTCACATTTTGGTTCTATTTCAACTTTTCTTTCAAGAGTATCTAACAGCCAGCTAGTAGTGGGCACTTACTCTGTGCCAGGTGGTGGGTTGTTTGTTCTAAATGCTCGATCCTGTTTAATCCTTACCACCACACTGTGGGGTGGTTACAAGTATTAGCTCTATTTTACATACGAGGAAACGGTGATTCAGAGAGGCGAGATAACTAGTCCCAGGTTACACAGCTAGTCAACGGTGATACTCAAAATCATGAGCTGTCTGGGACTTACCTTTGAAGATGTTTTCATTCCTCTGGCACCTTTTTTGGCCCAGAGTAGTGAGTACTACTTCTACTATTGCTACTACGAACACTGCTGCTGGTACCACCACTACTACTGCTACTGCTACTGTTACTGCTACTACGACTACCTGCAAATCTGCTCAGAAGGTGCATGGCTTCTAAAGAGTAAGGAGTGAAGAGCCTGCTGTAAATCTTACATAATCAATTCAGTATAAGACGTTTTAAAAGAGGCAAATTGCACAGCCTTGGAATTGGCTTCTCAAAATTCCACTGGTTTTTAATCAGAAAGGAAAATGGAAGCGAGAAGAGAAGCCAAAGGAGCTTTGGCTGTGAAACTCTCTCTCTCAAGCCTTCTCCCACGACTAATATAATTAAATGATAGAATCGACTCTGAATTGGACAGTTGATCTATTTGGATTCTCAGAGGTACCCTGGACCCCATGCCCACAGAAGGACAGGAATTGGAATATAAATATTCCATTTGTTTTGATGATCAAGGACATCATCTATTTGGCAAATAGGTTATTTGCAATTCCCAAAGGTTTCCCTGCCAGATATTGCTTTTTTCCCCTGTCTGTGTAAGTATCCCCTCCTCTTTCTTTCAAAAACACCTGACATGTTAAGCCCTCTGCTAAGCACATTTGAAGATGCACAGTTGAATTCATCCTTTGATGAACTTACAGACTAGAAAAGGAAATATGACTATAAATATACATCTCTTCCGTTTTTCCAAGAAGAATGCAGCACATGTGTGATGTTAGAGGGGTGCAGACAGAGGTTCAGAGGGCTGCAGAGGACTTCCAGTGAGGGGCTCCGAGAAGGCATCAGGCATGTGGTGACACGGCTCTGTGCCTTAACAAATGGATGGAGTTTGGACATTCAGAGATGGGTCATTCCTGGTGGAGAGAACAGTCTGAGCAAAGACACTGAGGCAGGAAATCACGAGTGTATTGGGAGCTGCAGGTAGCTTGGCTCAGCAACGGCCCTCTGAATAGAGGTGTGACACTCCCAAGACACCTGTGAGAGGGGCCCGCTTGCCTACTGTTGGTCTAATTGAAAGAAGTCCAGGCCCACTTGCCCCCTGTCTGTCTCTCCACCATGATGGAGGACAGGCAAGGTTCTGTGCAGAGGCCAGGCAGAGAGGCATGCAGCAGAATAGGATCCAGGGGCAGTGGGAGGGTAGAAGGGTCTTTAGGGCCTTTCCTGAAGAGGTAATGCATTTGACCTGTGACACAAAGACAAAGTCTGGGTGGCTTTTAAGAGGAGATAAAACCCTGCGAAGCTGAGGGCTGGGAAGGGAGCTGGGTTTTGGAGGCCAAGGTGGTGTCTGATCAGCTCTCGCCTGGGCCAACCATGGGAGATCGTCCCCCCCAGGCCTCAAGGTCTAGGACAGGAGTATAGCTACAGAACGGAATTCTAATCCAGTCAGCGAAGGAGAACTCCGTGGAATATGGACCCACAGAGCATTTCCTTCCTAACCAGCCCAGCCGACCAGCCAGCCTTACCTCTGTGTCTAATGGAGTATCCCACAGGCTTTTCCTTTTCTGCTGCTCAAATTGCAAACTTTACTCTCTGAGAGAACCTGGGCAAGCTACTTAGCCTCCCTGAATCTCAGTCCTCACTGTGGTCCAGGTTTCATAACAGGACTCACTCCGTGGAATTGTGAAGATGAAATGAGTTCATACACAGAAGGTGCTCGGCATAGCCTGTGTTAATCTATCTCTTTATTCATCAACTCCACGCCCAAGGGGAGCAGCAGAAGCCAGATTGTCAAGAGCAAGCTGTCAGAAGGATGAGACGCATCTCCCAGGAACGGGGGTCCTGAGAGCCACGGGAAACAGCAGGCACCACAGGCCGACACCTGGTGCTGGAGGGCAGAGGTCTCTCCCCATCAGAGACACTTCATCCACACCACCGACGTCACACAGAAGCTGCGTCTTAAAGCGGGCATGGGGATTAATACGTGCACAGGGAGGAGAAAAAATGTTAGTGTCTTGTCCTTCCTCAGCACCTTCGCATCCAGAACACGCTTCCCCCCGGCAGCAGCTCCTCGGCTACCATGCAACGTGATGGAGTGGCTTTTTTCAAAGACTTTCTTGCAGAGAAAAAAAATCTCTTTTTAGAGGAGAGATGCTAAAACGATACACGTGGAAGCATCTGAAGTGGAAAGACCCTGAATATCAGAGGATTCAGGTTTCCAGACCATATCCTTAGGGCTGGGGCACCCACAGAGAGGGTATGGATGTGCTGTCAGAGGAAGTTTGTCTGTTTGTGCAGCTACAGAGAGGCACGCAGTGACCTTACTAATGGAAGCAGAGAGGAAGCAAGAAGGGGGTGCCCAGCGAGGCCGTAAGATGAGTGTCTTGTTGACTAAGGTTGACGGCCTTGCTCGCAGCCTCGGAGACTAAAGTCACAGAAATGCATGAGCCTCGCTTTCCTGAGGGCCGGACACTGACCTACTTCTGTGGCCCATTCTCCTCCTGAGATGTTTCCCCACTCTTGAGCTGACATATTCCTTTTCAGAGCCCTCCAGGTAGTGGGGCATAGGGCGCAAATACTCACCCAATAAAAGGCAGCTTTAGCCTCCACAAATCTTCACTCTCTGTTAGCATAAGGAATTGGTATTTGAAATTTGCATTTCCTCCTCCGTCCCCAGTCCAGCTTCTCAAAGGACAAGCATATAACGGCGGGGGGTGGGGGAGGCATACCTCCAGGCATATGTCTGAGCATAACTATTAACAATGTCCCCTCCCCTTTTCACTCTCACAAGGGTCCTAGTTTGGGCTGTAAATTACATGATCGCTTGCCTCAGCTTAGTTGCCCTCAGAAGCAGACACTGAGAAAGGGATTCAAGTACAAGTAGTATATTTAGGAAATGCAGGAAACACACTGTTAGGAGACTACGAAGGTAGAAAGAAAAGGAATGTAGCTGATTAAAGAGTGTACTGTTAACAGTGGCTACCGTGGGCACCTGGAGTGTAATCTCCGGGGGAAACTCTGAGAAATGGTGCAGAATCTATACTGCGGGCATAGTCTTCTCTGGTAGATCATTGGAGTAAAATTGGATGAGAGGAAACATGCGATATCTATGAATTAATAAGGATTTATGGTGCTTATTTTGTTTTCTGCAACCCTCTAACACCTTATTACTTGTCACTGTTCCTTAAAAATTCTTTACTATGGTCTTGCTGTCTCATTCCTCTCAGGAGTTTGGAACATATTTCAGAAGACATAGCTCATTTTAGGGTACCCAGAAGATCTTCTGTAACATCTTCGCCAGCTTAGACCTTAATCTTTCAGCATCCCAACTCCAGAGGCAGAGGAGACAATCTAACTGGGCCAGCCCAGCAAATGGTTTGATTTCCACCGGGTCAGGAGTCCACTCTGGTCCAATCACCTGTGGCCAAGGATACAGGATCTTGAAATAACATTACAAGTTTAATTCCTTTCTTTGGCAGGGTCTGTGGATGAGAGGAAGTTCCAAAGAAAAAGGTAGAGCTAGATGCAACCCTAATCACACTGAATTTCTGGAACTGCAGAGCCATAGACCGGATAGCATCCTTACCTAGACACTGACAACCAGGGACACTCAGCCTGCACAACTTCCCTGCTCTCCTGGGCTGGACTGTTACATCACTGGCCTCCAATGAACCACACCTCCTGGTGTTTACACCTTTGTGTACTCCTCTCCCACACTGACTCTGCACTTGACCATGGGACTTGCTTTGGTCATTGAGACATTAGCAAAGTGATGCCAACAGAGGCTTGATAAATGAATTCACATTGGGGCTTGTCCTCTGGAAATGCTCCTTCTTGGAAGCCAACTGCCATGCTATAAAGAAACTTGGGGACTTCCCTGGTGGTGCAGTGGTTAAGAATCTGCCTGCTAATGCAGGGGACATGGGTTCGAGCCCTGGTCCAGGAAGATCCCACATGCCACAGGGCAACTAAGCCCGTGTATCACAACTACTGAGCCTGTGCTCTAGAGCCCGTGAGTCACAACTACTGAAGCCCACGTGCCTAGAGCCCATGCTCCGCAACAAGAGAAGCCACCACAATGAGAAGCCCATGCACCGCAACGAAGAATAGCCCCTGCTCGCTGCAACTAGAGAAAGCCCGCGCACAACAATGAAGGCCAAACACAGCCAAAAATAAATAAATTAATTTAAAAAAAAATAAAGAAAGAAACTTGGGCTAAATTACAGAATGGTAAGAGGTCATGGAGGATGAGAGACCATCTCTGATGTCCAAGACCCAGCCACCTGAATAGAGCCCCAGTTGAATACAGCCCATGAGTGACCTCAGACATACCATGTGGAAAAGAAGAACCACTCAACTGGTATCAGTCATGAAAAACAATAAATTAAATCATGAAAAATAATTACTGTTTGTTTTAAATCACTGTTTCAGGATGGTTTATAAGGCTACAAAATATTGAAATGCATCCCCTGTCTAAAATTTCCTTGGCTACAAAACTCATCTAGAAATCCAGATGTCTGGCTGAGGACCCTTGGAGAAAATGTTTTGGATCTGGGAATGTAGCCAAAGGGCCTTGAAAATGAAATCTGGAGATGTCTTCATTTCTCCTGTTCTCCTGGAAATTGAGAACATTTCCCCCTCAAATCTCGAAAAGAAAAAGAAACCGTTAAGCCATGAGGCATAAGAATGTTCCACTAACCAGCCAGATGAGACCAGGCCCTCACACAGTGCTCCACACGCCTCTCTTACATACCTCGTTTCCTCCTCAATTAATACATCTACTTTAAGGGAAGGCCGCAGATGTTTTTTTGGTTCTCCTGAGACACCAGGAGAGAAAGCTCCTTCAATGACTCTTGTTCTATTGCCCAGTCTCCTGTGAGGTGGCCCAAATTGTGATGGGTTGTATGTCTTTAAAAATTGAAGGGGGAATTTTCCTGTTAATGCCAAAGAAATTTACCCAGAGAGGCAATCACCATCTTCTGAGGTAATTAAAAATACTACTGGGTATGACCTTTCAGGAATGTTTGATGTTTGTCCATGGCTGAAGCTATACAACTTCCTAGTGTCCCCAGTTGCTTACTGATTCCATTCAAGATGCATGTTTCCAAGTATTGCTAAATGCACCCAGAGATTTCTATTCCAAAACACCAAAACTGGCATTGACCATCTCTTCTCTTAAGTCACTGAGCAAGCTCTGAACTTTGCCCAGAAGCAAGTTTTCATTCATTCATTGTACAAATATGTTATTGGACAGCTACCCTGTCTGGATACCCAGCAGGGATCACTATGGTGGCCCAGCAGCTACTTCCTTTGAGGCTAGCCAGGGTGCATTCTCCCCTTGGGAAGCATAAACCAAGCAACCCTTTTTTTTTTTTTTTTTTGAGGATGGGAGATGACCTCTTTCTTTTGGATCCAATCTGATGAGGCTTCTCTCCCTCCCCAAGCCAAGAGTGAGCCCATGATCCAAGCCAGGACAAATAAATATTCTCACTCTGGATTTTAAATCAAAACAGATTAATAAGGAGACTGAAAACAAGTTGGCATTTGGGGATCTCACACCGCAATCAGGCTGTTTTTACTAGAACATTTCCTGCCATTTTAATTTCCCACTTCTTAGAGCTGTCTTGCTCCTACTTTTTTCCAAGCCCTGTCCTCTGGCCTATTAATTCCAGATGTCCCTCCAACAAATCTCCTTTACCTTAGATTAGCCAGACTGATTTCTGTTGCTTTCATCCCAAACGCCCTGACTGATACAAGAAATGAATGAAATAGACATAATCCCAGCTTTTACAGCCTATTAATTTGGTCGGGAAGACATACACTAAACAAATGAAAAAATATGTATTACAAAGAGTTGTGAAATAAAGGAAGAGGATGCTATGAGAGAGAGTAATGGGATGATCTAATTGATTTTGTGGGGCTGTTGAAGACAGCTGCTGAGATCTGAAGGATGAGCAGGCACAGAGAGACAGAGGGAAAGAAAAGAACCCTCTGTCAGAGGACAGAGGGCAAACAAAGGCCCTGAGACAGGGAGAAGTTTGCTGCATTCCAGGAAGGAATGGAGGCTGGTGTCTTTGGGAGGCATGGCATGAGCTGGGCTAGAGAGATGGGCTTGCACCCCGATCACACAGTCTTGTAGTTTATGGAGTTAAATTTGATATCAAGACAATAGGAAGAAATTATTGGAACATTTTAAGTATGTGAGGACATGATCTGATTAGATTTTTAAACAATTCCTCTGGTTGCTGTAAAAAGAGTTGGCTTAGAGGACAAGAGCTAGGGAGTTATTGAGTGTTCTGGGAGGGTGATGATGCTACTTAGGCTAGCTGGTGGCAAAGGAGATGGAGAGAAGCAAAGTCCTATTGGGATTTGTAGGTATTTGGATACAGGACCTCCTGCTTTGGAGTGTGACTGAGGCAGGAGATAGATGGGCTCCAGGCTGGGCATTTACAACTGGTCTCCTGTTCACTCTTCCTGGGGTGAGAAGATGATGGGCTCCAGGCCGGACATTCATTACCCGCCCCCTGTTTACATTTCCTAAAGCAAGAGAAAAATGGGCTCCAGGACTACATATTTATGACCGGACTCCTGTCTATGTTTCAAGATCTGCACCTCAATATAAAAACCAGCAACAGAAATAGGGTAAATAACCAGACATTGGACATTTTTATGCCAGGGACAGAGTGGGACTAAACCCTGTTAAAATATCCAGAGGCATACATTTCCCATCCTTGGGGCAAGGGAAACATTGCATATGCACAGAAAGCCTCCTTGGGGGTAAAAGGGAGGGGCACCACCCCATAATATGTGATGCCAAGGCCGTCCCGTAGGCCTCTGGGCTGGAATCCATCTTGGAAAAAATTTGCGCATGTGTGTTGGGAAGGGTCCTAAGGCATGTCAGGTGTGGAAAAAGAAACCAGGTAACTGGCCAAAGGTAAACAAAGACCCGGAAGAACTGCCCTATGTAAGTGACCTAACCGCCTCTTGTCAGCGCTCCTCCTCACTGGGGAGGACGCCCACACCTTTCCTCTCCGGGTGGGCATCTCTGCCTTGCTTCTGTCATAACTAAACAAACTGTTTCTTTGTGCGCTCTCCCACCTGTCGTTGTGCTATGTCTCTAATAATAAACTTTGTACCAGTTTTTACAGTTTTTGCTGCCGTGAGAAATGCATTTTTCACTGGGGGCAAGAGCAGGGGATGCGGTGGCCAGGATTCCTAGTTTTCAACCAGGCTCCCCAGGTTCAATTCCAATTCCAGAGCAGGGAATTAAGATCTGGCTTCAGACCACCACTCACTGCTGCCTCTCCGAGATCATGACTGCCGGTGGGCAAGGACCAGCCCTGTTCATTTCTACATCCCCAGGAGTATCTGCATCCTTTGTGCTTCTGTAGAATATCATAATTTACGAGGTGCTTCTTTGTCCAAAGCTCACTTGATCCTTGAAGCAACCTTGAAGCATTGTTGAAAATCAAGCAACAGAGACCCAGAGGGAGAGGTTAAATGGCTGAGGCACACAGTTGATAACAGCTAAGCCAGGACTCAGATCCTACTCCTCCGCATGAGAGCCGCTGCCTCTAGCTCAGTATTCAGCCCCTAAACTGTACGATCCCCAGAAACGTTTACAGATCTGAAAATGAACTGGGATCTTCTCTGCCCTTTGGTGGCCATTCCTTGTCCAAATGAACCTGGGCTCTGAAGGATGGTCCTGGTACTTCATCTGTATCCATCTCCCACACTCACCCTGTGGCTACTGTAACCACTGTCTGGCTTTGCCCAGCACATGCTGAGCACTCTTTGACCAAGTCATCCATCCATATCACCTTTTATCTCACCCTGCCTGGATCTCCTTCAACATTCTTTCAAGTATTTTTGTCATCCCTCCCTGGAATGCCTGCCTCCCTTTGCCTGGGTTAATGTCTGGACGGGCAGCATCAGCATCCCTTGGCAACTTGTTAGAAATGTGAATTCTCAGGCCCCACCCCAGACCTACTGGATGAGAAATTAGGGGTGGGTGGGGGGGTGGCCTGGCCATCTGTGCTTTCATAGGCCTGCCAGGTGATTTGAATGCATGCCAAAGTTTGAGAACCAGTAGCCTAGATCTTTCCAGGAACAGCCCAGATGCTGCAGACAGCTGAGCTGAGCTGGGTGTTTTCTAGAAACCCAAGTCCGGGGCTGAAGTCACTGATGGCTCTTACTCCAGCTCTAGGCCCACATGGCTGAGAGGTGGTGACAACTCCAAACTGAAGAGCCTAGTGAAGCTCTGAGGGGTATTTGCGGGGCCAGTCTCTGCTGAGGCCTCTCTTGGCTTGCAGATGTCTTCTTCTTGCTGTGTCCTCCTCACAGGGTCTTCTGTCTGTGTGTGCGCATCCTTACTGTCTTTTTTTGTGTTATAATTTCTTATAAGGACACCT
Source organism: Mesoplodon densirostris (assembly GCF_025265405.1). Lineage (NCBI taxonomy): Eukaryota > Metazoa > Chordata > Mammalia > Artiodactyla > Ziphiidae > Mesoplodon > Mesoplodon densirostris. Next base: position 122,848,462 of record NC_082665.1, read on the forward strand.
GTTAGATTGGGTTGGGGTTCACCCATATGACCACATTTAACCTCAATCAACTCTTTAAAGGCCCCGTCTCCAAATACAGTCACATTCCAAGTTACTGGGGAGTTAGGGCTTCAACATATGAATTTATGAGGGGACAGCTCTGGACAGGGTGTGACCAGAATTCTCTTCAGAGGAGTAGGAAGCAATTGCATAAGGTGGTCAGAAAGTGTTTCCCAGAGAAGGTGATATTTAATTTTAGTCCTATTTTTCCAGGTGGATAGGTTTTGAAAGTGAATTCTGGGCAGAGCAAATGTTCCCTGAAAAGATAAAGAAGCAGGGCCATCCTGGTGGGCTTGGAGATAATAAGTATTTTATTGGCTACAATGTGTGGTCCATGATATTGTACCTTGTTGCCCAGGTCAGGGGAGGCCAGGGGCCAGTTTAGAGTCCCCAGTAGCTAAGACTAATGCATCAGTTGGGTTGTTTGGTTACAGGTATCAGAAACTGACTCAAGTTAGGGTAAGTCAACATGGAATTTACAGAAGGATATTAGGGAGAATTGTTGGGAAGGCAGAAGAATTAAACATAGAAATGGTGCTCCAGGGAACCATGCATCAGAACTGCTAAATTACCTTGGCAGGGTGGTCCAGTTGGAACGGACAAGCTCTGACAGCTTTCTCTGCCCTTTAGACCCTCCATTCAAGATTCAAGATCCCAGACTGATAATGCCAAGTGTTGGTGAAGATGTGGAGCAGCTAGAACTATCTTACAATGCTGATGGGAAAGTGAATTGATACCAAAACTTTGGAAAGCTGTTTGGCAATATCTACTAAAGGTAAACATATTTCTATACCCTATGGTTCAGCCATTCCCCATTTTCAAATATAATAAATTTTGGTGACACCTGAAGGAATTAGATTATATCAAGTCACTGTACTCTTTACTTGCTTTTCCTTTAACATCATCTTCTTTCAGTGCTCTTTCAGATAATAGGAAGGCTTGCCAGTAAATGCACAGGATTTTTGTTTGTTTGTTGTGAACTCCCTCTTCTCTCACAGCCAGTGGTACCCTGAGATATCCTAGCATATCACACAATCATGCAACTCCACATACTGACAGCTTTCAATGGAACAGTGGGTATGCTTATTGTAGAAACATAATCACTGTAAATTTTTTGCATGGATAAAAACTTGGCAGCATCACCTGAGGGTCTCTCTCTACACCACTGTGGGGTTGAGGAGCACAGAGCTAGTCTTTGTATCTAGCAAGGGCTAATTCCAGGTAATGAAAGGGCATTTCCGGAATTGAATGGACTCCCCTTTGATTTGCTTGGGGAAGGTTCTCCCTGACTTCTCCTGTCGGTCTGATTCCAGGCTGGATAGCTCAACCACTGCTCTGATGATGGACAGCTCTGCTCAATGGAAAAATAATGTTCATTTTGCCTCTTCTGACTTCTTGGCCATTTTTTCCAGCCAAAAAGCTAAGATCTGGGACAGCTACCTTGTGCATGCCATTCAAAGGACTTCCCCATTATGGTCATTTTTTAGAGTGGCTGGACAGAGCAGTGTGCCCACCAATATATTGTATATATATTGCTTTAGACCAATATACAGTTGATTCTTGTTATTCATGGTATTATGTCCTCTAAAGACATCAAGAACACTGCATCACTGAATACTGAAACATTGCTCCTAGGGGAAATACAAGTATGACTATGAAAGCAGTGCAACTATTTGACTTGGGGGTTACAAATAAATTTTAGCGGGTAGGTGCTATTTGCAAACATAGAATCTGCAAATAACGAGGACTGACCATGTATTGTTCATATTTTCATGAGAACTTAAATCCTCTAACCCATCTTTCCATCCCTGCCCTTTCTCCCCAAACTATGCTATGTCCTCAGGACTCCAAACTTTTCAACAGTCATTTATTTTTATGCCATCCAGGACGGCAGCCTGCAGCATTCTGGAAGGTACATGCTGCCTAGTGTGAGGTTATATATGCCTGACAGAAGGTTCTAAAAAAATACTCCCAAGGTTCCTCCCCACCCCTCACTCCATAGAACCCTTTTCTTCCCATTTACTCTCCTTTCTCCCCTTTTGCACTTCTCCCTGGGGCCCACTCCCCTGCTCTACTTTCAGACCACATCTCATCTCCCCTCACCCGTGCCCCTCCTCCCCAGAAGGCCCATAAGGCCTTCCATATAATTTTCCTTTGGAAAAACGGATCCCTTGCAGTTTGTGTGACTGAAACTACATTGCTGGCTACTTTGTGATTCTCTCCTGACCTGGAAGTTGGGGATGGAGAGTCCCTCAGGGAAACCAGCTTGCAGAGGCCCTGACATCAGTTAGAGCAGAGCTGGAACCACCACTGTTATTTGGGGGCTTATCAGTTCTGTTGCTGCAGGACACGTCACTCTACAGCTCAGCGGCTGAAAACTAGTATGTATTATTTCTCATGGGTCAGGGACTCCAGGCTGGGCTCAACTGGGTGGTTCTGCTGTTCTCTGTTTGGCTCAGTCATCACAGTCAGATGGGGGTCAACTGATCTAGGATGGACCTGTTGGAAGTGGCCCTGCTCCAGTGTCTCTCTTTCCTCTCCTGGACTAGTGGGCGGACCCAAGCACATCCTTCTTAAGGCAATTGCATGAGTGCAAGAGAATAAGCAGAAACACTTACAAAGCCTTTCAAAGGCTTGGCTCAGAACTGACATACTGCCTGTAGTGTGTGGATCCCCAAAGCCAGCCTTCAGGTGTGCCAGAGCTCAGCGAAGCTGATACACTCATGGTTATAATTTACTATAGCAAAAAGATACAGATTAAATCAGCAATTGAGCAAGACACATAGGGGATGGTCCAGGGTACCAGCTGTCCCTTCCCAGTGGAGGTCTACAGACAGTGCCTATTTCTCCCAGCAACAATGTGTGACAACACACGAGGAATATTGCCAACCAGGGAAGCTCCCCTGAGCCTTGGTGTCCAGGGTTCTTACTGGGGGTTGGTCACATAGGCACAGCTGACAGCTGCTATGTGCCTGACCTTAGTCTCCAGCCCCTCCAGAGGTCAAGGTGATACTATGTAGTCCAAAGCCCCCTCAAAAATCATATTGTTAGTGTCACTATCTGGTCTGGCTCAACGTCTCCAGGTAAACAAAGACACTCTGTCAGGCAGGATATTCTTGGGGCTTAGAAGTTACCTCTTAGGAACCAGGAACCAGCCCAGGGCCCAGACTTTCTTTGGAATGTGCAGAAAGAAAGTTTGGACCCCTCAAACTTGCTGAGTTGATCCTTTATTGCAGGTTGTCTCTTCTGTCTCAATCTATTGGCCAAAGTATGTCACACGGCTGAGTCAGAGTCAGAGGGCAGCACAGTGTCTCAGCAGAGGGCGTGGATGCAGGGCCAGGGGAAGAGCTGGGGCCATTCATGCGACCCGCCACGAGGGCCTGTCTGGGCCCAGGCCTGGGCCAGGGGCCGCCATGGTCTCATCATCCTAGGACACAGCACCACGCGCACACCTCCCTGCTTCCTGTGTGCTGTTCTGTACTTTCCCACGACCCCTCATCTCCCAGGAAAGTTCCAACTCAGGCTGTAAGTTTCACTCCCCCTGAAGGCCTCCCCCGACCACCCCCAGCAAAGGCAGGGTCTCCTGAACTGACTCATGGTCCCGCCTGCCCAGGGCTCTGAGACGGGAGACGGCCCCTTCACCACTCTCCTTCTGATCATCCCCCAACTTAACTTCACCCAGGACAATGACTTGCCAGCCCCACATTTGCCTCAGAGACCCCCTGCCTCAACCAACTGCTGCTACTCTTGACAGGCCTGCTCTCTGCCAGGAGCAGAATGTGTGGGTCGATCCTTCTGATGGCTGTTTTCAATGCCCGGTCGTCACGTTCCCTGGCTGGTTCTTCTCCTCCCACCTGCTGAAGCGATTTCCACGGCAGCACAGAATTAGTTAGAACCCTTTACAATCCACGCCCCATTGCCCAGGCTTGTAAAACGCTTTATGAGCAAATATATTGCCTCCTCCTTGGCTGCCGGGGTGTGAAATTGGAGTGGCAGTAAACATGGTCTGAATCCGAGCAATTCCTGGGCCTGTCTCAGAGCAAAACCAAGCCACCCGATGATTTTATCTGACTCTGAAGATGAAGTCGGCCTCTTCCCAAATGTCACCTCCTCCATGAAGCCTTCCTTAGTCCCTTAGTGGGAAGTGATTTCTCTCCAGTCTGAAATCTCACAAATGTCTCTGTACACATTCTTCCTGATATTATTTCCTTTTCCATAAGTGCCTCATTTTCTCCTCCATATTGTAGGTAATCAGAGGCCAGGAACCATATCTGTCCCCTCCACAGCACCAAAGGCCCTGTGTCAATGTTTGCTGAATGACTATTTGATGGTAGCTGATAGGTGGCCCCACATAGCCCCAGTCTCTAAAAGTTAGGTCCAAACTGGAAAGAGAAAGAAGGTCCAAGGAGCTCTTCATTCACCCCCAGCCTGCAATGGGTACAACAGGCCACCCCACGGGGACCCCGCTGGGGACATGACGATGCTGGGCAGGTGGCCAGTCGGGAAAGAAGGAACCAGAATGCAGGATGCCTAAGGGTGGGAATTTGTTTTAGTCACTTTTATACCCTCAGGGCTTAGCAAAATGCTGCCCACTCAGAAACAGTCAGATCCAACAAAGCCATGCATGAGGGCAAGGCCCAACTAGAGGAGCTGGTAAGACAAGGCACTAAATTTAGAGATGGGACTGAAGTGAGCAGTTTCTTAAAAATACTTTAAAAGCTGAAGCAGGGGTGGGAGAGCTGGCCCAGAGTCAACTGGTAGGCTTTATTTCTCTTCTTTCCCCTCCAGGGCTGGGACTGTGGCCTTGAAGCAGCAGCCCATGCCCCATCATGGGCTCCCACAGACCCCTGGGTGCCAAGTCACGATCGGCCAGGTGAAGCGTGGAAGAAGCTTCCAGGTGCTCTAGAGCAGAGCTGCTCACACTTCAATGTGCGCATGGGTCAGTGCAGATTTTGTTAACATGTAGCTTCTGGGTTGGCAGGTCTGGGTGGGACCTGAGATTCCACAGTCCTCACAAGGTCCTGGGTAATGCGGATGCTGCTGCTCTGAGGACAATATTTGAGTAGTGGCAGGCCAGACTAGCAGTGGTTCTCGATGCTGGCAGTTTATAATCAACTGGTGGAACTTTTAAAGTACTAATGCCTATCACCGATGACGGGATACCTTGCTATGAGGTCAGTGGGTCTCTGAGTTCGGTCCCTGTGCTGGCAGCATCAGCATCACCAGGAAACTTATGAGAAACACAAATGCTCAGGTCCCACCACAGACCTCAAACTGCAGGGGCAGGCCCAGCAATGTAGGTTTTAACAAACCTTCCAGGTGCACACTAAAGTTTGTGAACTATTGCATTTTTTGCCTCCTGATGTGATGTAATGGGAGGTACAGAACATCACACAAAATCACTATGTGGGGTTCTTGCTGGAAGTACTTTACCTGAACCTCATCTCGAGGAAATAGTGGTTATCTCAATAATACAGTATGGTTGTGGAGAAGAATGTCCCTTTTCTTAAGGGAGGTATGCTGAAACGTTTAAGGGTGACTTGTCAATGTGTACAGACTACTTTTTAATGGTTTGGCCAAAAGGGAATGTGTGTGTATGTGTGTGTGTAATAAGAGATATGGTATGGGTGTAGCAAGATATTAATAGTTGGTAATTTAGGTAAGAGGTGTAAAGGAGTCCCATGAACCCTTCTTTCAAATTTTTTGTATTTTTGGAATTTTAAAAAATAAATGAAGAAATATTAACCAATCTGGGCCAGGCCTTTAGTGTTCTCTGATTCAGTTGTTTGAAGGTAAAAGCTGAGTACATTGTAAAATCTCCTCCTGGTGATTCAAATGTGTAGCCAGTATTAAGAACCTCAGTTACAGAGCAGCTTTTCTTAAACTGTGATCATAAAACCACCTGCACCAGAACTCTCTGGGCTGCTGGTTTAAAATGTAAATCCTGAACCTCATTAATACACTGAAATCAGGATCTCTGAGGGGTAGAGACTCAGGCAAGCACCATGGAGGGATTCAGATGCTAATATTTGAGAATCATTGTTTAAAACCCTTTGTCAGAGTATTAGGTCACCAATCCAGATTACTACAGGGCCCAGGATGTAAAATGAACTAATGAAGCAGGCTGGGTGTGAGGCAGTAGGGAGCAGTGGGGAATAAAGCAAACAAGAGAAAAGATGCTCAGTTTAAAGCCCCAGCTTCCAGCTGAGACAGGAATGTGCTGCCAGTTGCCCAGTATTCCATTGCCAAATCTTTCTTTTCTTTTTTTTTTTTTGAAGATACACCAGAAATTCAGAATTTTTAATCCCCCAATTTAAAAGTGTTGGTGACTTAAAAAATATTCAAACACTGTAAGATCTGTAGTGATGTCCCCTCTTTCATGCCTTATATTTGTAATATGTGCACTATCAAAAATATATGTATATTCAAACAAGGCTAAACCAAACATGTCTGGGGGTAGTGTTCAGCCTCCTGACCACTCATTTGTAACCTTTGACTTGGACTTGGCTAAACAACCAGGATGCTATGAGGGCCACGGTTCAAGGGTTCTATAGCACATCAGAGAAAATCCCACAGCCTGCATTCTAATCATGTCATGTCCTGGAACAATGGTTTCCTCTGCGGGAATCTTCCCAAACATCCCCCGCAAAATTCCTCTATTGTCCTTAAGACTGATGGGGTTGAGGGGCAGGAGAGCCTGAGTGGGCGGTGCTTCCATTCCAAAGGATTTTCCCACTTACTTTGGGTACTTTCTGTGGCTCCCAATCCAGCAACCATGTCAACTGCCCATAGATCCTTGGATACCAGGCCCTGGTCCCAGCAACTCCACTGCCCTGTTGTGTGAGGGCAAATCACATCCCCTCTCTGCACCACCAGCTCCTCCCCATGGCAGAAGACTACTGCCACTGTTTTTCATCAGCAGAACTCTTTATAAAAAATCTAGGGCTGGGCCTCCCTGGTGGCGCAGTGGTTGAGAGTCCGCCTGCCGATGCAGGGGATACGGGTTCGTGCCCCGATCTGGGAGGATCCCATGTGCCGCGGAGCGGCTGGGCCCGTGAGCCATGGCCGCTGGGCTTGCGCGTCCGGAGCCTGTGCTCCGCAACGGGAGAGGCCACAACAGTGAGAGGCCCGCATACCGCAAAAAGGGAAAAAAAAAAAAAAAAAAAAAAAAAAATCTAGGGCTTCCCTGGTGGCGCAGTGGTTGAGAGTCCGCCTGCCGATACAGGGGACACGGGTTCGTGCCCCGGTCCGGGAAGATCCCACATGCTGCGGAGTGGCTACGCCCGTGAGCCGTGGCCACTGGGCCTGCGCGTCCGGAGCCTGTGCTCCGCAACGGGAGAGACCACAGCAGTGAGAGGCCCGCGTACTGCAAAAAAAAAAAAAAAAAAAAACTAATGAAAAATTACAGCAAAACCCAAATATAAAACAAAAGTGGGGCCTCCCTGGTGGCGCAAGTGGTTGAGAGTCCGCCTGCCGATGCAGGGGATACGGGTTCGTGCCCCGGTCTGGGAGGATCCCATATGCCGCGGAGCGGCTGGGCCCGTGAGCCATGGCCGCTGAGCCTGAGCGTCCGGAGCCTGCGCGTCCGGAGCCTGTGCTCCGCAACGGGGGAGGCCACAACAGTGAGAGGCCCGCATACCGCAAAAAAAAAAAAAACAAAAGTGATACAGGGTTAATTTTTCCAAGGTTGATTGGGACACCTCAATGCCTGCCAAACCCCTCATGCAGCCATAAGGTCCCAAGGAACAGAGTTTGAAAACTACAGGGCTTACTTATTTTCAAGCAATTTTTCCAATTTGGAAATGCCATATGTAAGATATTTATGAGCAATTTCCTCTCAGTCTCCCATTGGTTCCTATTTTTAATTACAACTGTAGGGAAGACTACTTCTCCAAAGCATTTTTTGAAGCCTCCTGGTTATGCAGAACTGTGCTAGATGCTATAAAGGGAAGTAGCCATTGCCTCCAATTCCCAGGCATTAGGATTATAAATACTGGAAGGTCAAAGGGGAAATGAACCTTAGACAAATTCTAATCCTGTATTTCATGATCTATTCTAACTCATAACCTCTTTCTGATAAACATAGAGATCTCACAGACTGAGAATTTTTTATGTCATCCCCACCATCTGCTTTGAGAAAACTTTTGTTCAGCTTTATTTTCTGTAATTTTTATTATGAAGACAATAGGTATTATATTTTCATGTTCCAAATAAAAATTATGTAATAACAGTGTAGTATTTTTTTGCTTTTTCCAAAACACACACATGTCACCCCAAAGAATGTGATATACCTCCTCCACCCTCACCCTCCCTCCAGTCACTGAGAATAACTGGCCCAATTCATTCTTCTTCATTTATGCTTGAGCCTTGCTTTCCTTGGTTACAAAGTGTGAGGCTGTAATACGGGGAGTGAGGTGGGGCTGGGGCGTTGGTGGGGTATAGATGAAACAAGATTAGCTTTGAGTTAATAATTGTTGAAACTGGGTAACTGGTATACTGAGATTCTTTAAGTGATTCTAAAGATCCATTTTTGTATGTTTTGAAATTTTCCATAATAAAAGGGTTAAAATGAAGATACTATTATCTGCCTGTGGGTTGAAATGGAGTATTTTGCCCAGCTGCAAACCTAGAAGCATGTTGGACAGTACCTTCACTTGCTGCAGCCAGGTCTGTCCACGGTTCTCATTCTGTCTCCACTCCCTGACTCTACCCATTTTGTTATACCAGAGTCTCACACTGCACGCCCCGAGGACACAAAGGGAATTGTAGCAGTACAAATCCCAGGTTGGAAGAAGCCCCTGACTCTGGGTTCCTTCACCCACATCTTGCCGGCAGCTGATGGAGCTGGTCCTGGCCAGGGCAAGTCCTCTCTAGCCTGGGGCACAAAGAGTTAACACTCCACCCCTGGAATGACTGGGTTTCCCTTTGGTCAGTGTTGCCTTTCAGGCTCATGCCTGCCTGATGACTCAGTACAGACCAACGCGACCATGAGTTTGTGGTTCCTGAGTATAGGGGTAACTGACTTGTATTACCAAAAATTGAGACCTACTTATACTTGGCTTCTCCACCCAGGCTGAAATAACTATCTGTATCCTGAGTGGTGGGGAAAGCCTTCCATAACCCTGGATTCCTCATAGGATGGCCAATGTAGCCTCAAGGGGGAAAAAAATAATCAGAGGCTGCTACTAACTAAAGAATCTCTGGGACTTGAACACAGGGAGGGGGTGTAGGGGTGAGAGGGTGGACAGGCAGGGCACCAAAAGGACTGACATCCGAAAAATCCGCCTGTGACAAAATGGTTTCCAACTAATTAAACATAAAAAACCTCTTTTAGGGAAGATAATCCTATTGGATCAACTTGCAAGGTTTTTCCAGCCAGCTTCTGCCTCTTGGAGCTTCAATTAAAAGCTGTTTCGCAGATGGCAATTTCTGAGTCACAAAGTTAGACGCTCTGGCAACCATGTGTGCTTTTGGTTTCCCAGGGGATCCTGGCCACATATGGCCCTGGAAGAGGTGTGACAGTGTTTTCTTGGCAGGCAGTAGACAGCCTCTCTCCCATCTTAACACACAGACGACAGGCATTTCAATGTACCCATCAAGGACAACTAGCAGGAGGGACTTCCTTGTTAATTCAGGAATTTGGGGGCTCTGGAAGTCATAACATATCAATTGATTTTGCCTGAGAAATGGAGCAAAACATCATGTTTAGGAATGGAGCCTAAACGTCATCTAGTGCAGCCCCTTCTTTTTACAGAATGGAGAAACTGAGGTTCAGAGAGATTATGTAATCTATCTAAAGTCACCCAGCAAGGGAGAAACAGAGTCAGGACCAGTCTCATTTTTGTTTACTATAGACATGACTTCTCTGTTTATTTTGGGACTGAATACATTGCCTGATCCTGTCCTTATACTCATGGCGTTCCTAAGGGACATCTTCCCAATGATCTGACAAACTGGCCAGCAGAGGGGCTTGAAAGGGTCACTGTGTCCACCTCCCGCTTCATTGCAGGACAAAATCAGGACCCTCTGAAGTGGAACTTCATTGTTCTCCTCTTCAAAGCTTTCTACTAATGTTGAAGTCACAGCTTCCCTCGGGTGTTGTCTAAGAGAAACAAAGCTGGACACTAGTTGAAGGTGGTAGGACAGATTTTATTCTGTTCTACTGCAGCTGGGGAGAGACCTCAGCTCAACTCCACTGAAACAAAAGATGGGAGGCCTTTAAACACTAGGGCGAGCTAAAGGAAAAGTACTGAAGGATATGATGTGGGGTTAAGTGTTTGCTATTGAAGTTAGGCTTCCACCCTCCCATAGAGGCTGGGAGACAGGGCCCTGTGCTTCTTGATGATTACATTTCAAGTGATGGCTCTCAGGTCCTTGAAAAAGACAGTCCTGGCTTGTGGAAGATACATCACAACAGGACAGAGAAAGGATTTACAATCGCATGTTCTTCAAAGTAAATGCTTCTAAGAAAAGGGAGGTCAGGGACATAGAATCAGGTTTTTGGAACAAACAGGAAATCCTTTTGGCCGTGTTGAGATTTCTCAGGCAGGAACTTAAGGGGACTGGGACCATTGTCCTAGGGATGCAGGCTTGAGGTGTTAGTGTTGTTCAAGTCTTTTAGGGTAGAAGGTGGACAAAATCATTTGTGCCAAGAGTCTGCAGTGCTCATGGGCCAAAGATGAGGCCAGTCAAGAGCTCAGAGGAGCCTGATTCAACTTTGGCCAAAGACAGAGTCTCTCTCCGTGCTGGCAAGACTTCTGCTGCCCTGACTATCAGGAAGTTGATTCAAATATTTCCCCCAATATCCCACTATGGTTTAAGCCTATTTCTTCCTGTTCTTTACTGTGGCTGGAAGTTGGTTCATGTTCTACTTGGATTGCCTCTTCATATATTTATAGTCAACCTTTCCCAAACTGGATTTTAAGTTGTTTGAAGAGAGGGCCCATGTATCACATTTTTAAAAAATCTTCCATTGTACCTTGTAAGTAGCTGGCTTGATAATTATTTTCTGACCAAAATCCCAGATGACATTCCATTTTCAATGGTGCTAACAACATTCTAAGGCCATATCCTATTTCTAGAACCATCTCTGTGGTTTTTTCTGAACCCTCTTCCAACATAGGAGACCAAAATAAGGTTTAGCCATTTATCTCGGTTCATTTCATGAGCACATTCTCTTTCCAAAAGGCCCCCAAGAATTCAGTTCATTAACATTTTACTGAGCACGAGCTATAGGCCAAACTGATACTGCCCTGGGTGCTGGGGAGGAAAAGATCAGTGGGTCAGGGTTTCTGCTGTCAAGTAGCCTAGGAGGGAGACTGACTGGTAAATCAGTGATTCCAGGACTTAGCGAGCAGCTCAGTGGTAGAGGTGGGTGCACAAAAGAGGGGTCCCTAAATCAGTGTGGGTGGAAGATGGTCAGGGAAAATCTTCCCAGAAGAGACAATGTCTGCTTGGGTGGGGTTCCCTCAAAGCAGAGTCTGGGAGGAGAAATCTTGTACAAGTGACTTATTGAGGGAGATCAGAAGAAGCCTGTGAAGAACTGAGGCAAGTGAGCTAGAACAAGGGAAAAAGTTAGGTTCCTGCTGAAGTCTAGCCTCTAGTCCTGGAGGGTATCTGGAGGCAGTGTGAATTACACCAGAGTTGTCCTTCCTTGAACCAAAGACACCAGACTTTTGTACTCCTTATCCTCCAGTCACTGGAGTGTTGGCTTCTAGCTTTGAGCTGTTAGAAGCCAACACTCAGAGCAGCTGGCGGATGGGTGTACCTGCCCAGCTCACAGGAATCTGGGTGGGTGCCCCCAGCTTCCCTCTAGTACAACTCCTGAACTGACCCCTGAGAGAGGGGAGTAGTCAAAGTTAGTCAGATGGGATATATGGGAGGGGGAACAGTAGGGCATTTCAGGGCAAAGTTACAGAGGGAAGAGAGGACACGATGCATTTGCCAAAGACAGAGGTTTCGTGCGTGGTTTTATTTATTTATTTATTTATTTTTGGCTGTGTTGGGTCTTCGTTGCTGCGCGCGGGCTTTCTCTAGTTGTGGTGAGCAGGGGCTATTCTTCATTGTGGTGCACAGGTTTCTCATTGCGTTGGCTTCTCTTGTTGCAGAGCATGGGCTCTAGGCACACGGGCTCAGTAGTTGTGGCTCGCAGGCTCTAGAGCGCAGGCTCAGCAGTTGTGGCGCACGGGCTTAGTTGCTCTGCGGCATGTGGGATCTTCCCAGACCAGGGCTCAAACCCGTGTCTCCTGCATTGGCAGGTGGATTCTTAACCACTGTGCCCCCTGGGAAGCCCGAGGTTTCGTATGTGCTTTAACTCAGGCTGCTATAACAAAATGTAAAGCGGGTGGCTGATAAACAACAGAAATTTATGTCTCACAGTTCTGGAGGCTAGAAGTCCGAGATCAGGGGGCCAGCACGGTCAGGTTCTGATGAGAGCCGTCTTCTGAGTTGTAGACTGCTGTTCCCTTGTTGTATCCTCACATGGCAGAAAGAGGGCACAGAGCAATCAGGAGTCCCTTATATAAGGACACTAACCCTAATCACCTTTCAAAGGCCCCACCACCCAGTACCATCACACAGGGGGTTAGGATTTCAACTTATGAATTGGGGGTAGGGGGACACATACATTCAGTCCACTGCACTGCAGATGGGATAGACAGAATACTGGGTTTAAAAAGAAAAGGGTGTGTGTGGCAGCAGTTAATAGCAGTGGGCGAGGGGTCCTTTCCCATCTTGGTAATTGATGTCCACCCTTCTTCCACCTTAAAGGAGACTGCAGATACAGTCACTGGAGAAACTGAACCAGAGGGTGGAAGAGGGCTCTGACCAGGATACACAGAATTATGACCAGTTGAAGTTATGCAACATTTGAGTGGTTCCAGTTCACAAGGTTGTATGAGTTTCTCCCCCAGAAGTAGGAGATATTTATAAAATCTTCTCAGGCCAGGCCCCGTTCTTTCAAGAGGCATTTGATTTATTCACCTGCAGTCAAACAACCAAGAAGCCCAAATACAGTCATTCATCACTGTGCAATTGTTTACCCAGCCTGTCACTCTCACTGGAGGCTGAGTTGGTCCTGGCCCCAAATCCATCTCCCCCAAGCCAAGCTGGTGGCTCAGGACCTCGAGTTCTGCCTGGTGACCACAAATGGATTAACTGGTGTTTTGTTCTGTTTTTCTCTTTTCCTGAGAAGTTCTTCCCTTTAGAAAACATGGGCACCGTTGTAGCTTTTCCCCCTTCTGGGACCTCAGTCTGCCACATGTTCTCAAAAATAATAGCTGAGTGTTTTGTAGTAACACTTGTCAACAACACCCTACGTCTCACACTTTGCTGGTTTGAATATACTTATCTTCAAACAACTCTTCCTCTATGGAGTTTAATTTGACAACTTTCCCACCTATGGGAGATGATACTTGTTTTGGTATGTGATTATAGTTAAATCTTTGATAAATGCATTAACGAAGTTGCACGAACCAAGGATCTACTCTGAACTTAACTTTTAAGGGTGCCAAAAGATTATCAAAGGCTTTTGTTGAGATGGTGTGTGTTAGTGTGCACACAAATTTGATTGGATGGTGGTTATACGCAAAATTACAAAACAGCATCCAAGTTCCACAGATGTCCTATGGAAGCTGCATATCCTTCTGCACTTTTCTAATTGCCAAAATAACTTTGTGTATCCTCAGGAACTGTTCTGATTTTCATTTTCACCTTGGTGGCATTCCTCATGTATTTTCAGGCTGTTGTATCCATTCATTCATTCCATAAATATATTACAGAGCATCTGTTGTACTGCAGCCACAGTCAGGTGCTGGAAATACAACCATGGACAAGGTACTTAGGGTTCCGCCTCTCATGGAGCTTACAATTTAGGAAGAGAAATAGATACTCAGTAAATTATTTAAAAATGTTTAATCACAATTGGGACAATTTTAAGAAATAAAAATACAGTGATGTTCTGACTACCTATGGCTGCATAACAACCAGCCCAAACTCAGTCTGAAAGTCAATAGACAGTGTGATGTTGATGATCACTGGACAGGGGTGGCTCACCCAGCTCTGGATGGCGATGGCTGGGGTGGCATAAAAGCTGGCCGCCGGAATCATTTGAAGGAAAACCCCCTTGCCTGTCGGGCAGTTCATGACGGCTCTCTGCTGGGACCTCAGCTGGACCTAGCAGATGGAATACACCATGTGGCCTCTCCGCCTGACCTGGGCTTCCCTACAATGTTGTGGCTGGGCTCCCAGGGTGTGTGTCCTGAGAGAGAGCAGGTAGATGCCGTACCATCCATGCAGTCACAATGTCCTGCACAACTTCAAGGAGAAGGGAAATAGTCCCCACCTCTTGATAAGGGAAAGATGAGGTTTTGGAAGAGCACGTAGGATCACAAATGTGGCTCGGGCAATTTTTGGAAAATGTAATCTCCCCCAAGTGACTATGAGAGGGCTAAGATTTTATTAGAGGGATCCAGGCAGGGGTTTTTAAGCTGGGACCTGGAGATGGGGGGGAGGAGTGGAGAGCATTCTAGACAGTGGGTCCTGGCTCAAGAGGAACGTGGCTCTAGGGAGAAAGGAACGAAAGGGGGCCAGGGCAGCCGTGGCATAGTGAGTGAAGACGCATGATGGAAAACTGTCAGCAACGTAAAAGTCCTCAGCGGGGGCCCTCAAGGTATTTAACCAACCTGTACTTAGCATCCGGCTTACCTATCGCTGCATCACAAACTACCTCAAACTTCTTGGCATAAAAGAGCACCATCATTTGTTATTTTTCTCCCATGGTTCTAGCGTTGCCTGGGCTCAGCCGCGCAGCTCTTATTAGGGGTCTCTCATGTGGCTGTAGTTAGATGGGGGCTGGGGTCATCACGAAGCCTTCCTCACTCATATGTCTGGTGCCTTGACGGGGAAGACCCCAACAGAGGGGGCTCCCCAGGCCCCTCTGGCTCTGCCCTCTGGTCTCTCCATGTGGTGCCTCCAGCACGCAGCTCCTGGGTAGCGAGGCTTCTTACAGGATTCTCTGCATTCACATACCACTCTTCCAGGCAGTCACAACAGCCCATCCGTTTCCAAGGAGAAGGGACACAGACTTCTTGATGGTTAAGAGTGTCAAAGAATCGGTAGACATGCTTTCAAACCACTACATCTGGGGCGAGCGTATAACCCACTGTCCAAAGCGAGACATCCTTGAGAGTGAAAGTAGGTGCTTTTCCAACATGAACCAGGACTGTCCTCGCTAGACCAAGACATATGGTCCTTCCCGCTCCAATGTCCACAGCCCTCTTCAGCTCCTTTGCCTCTGACATTCATTGTGTCATTTTCAAACACACTCATTGAAATTTGTGTTTTAAAATTTATTTTCTGTTTCTTGATCATTTCTCACTTCTAGATCACAAATAGTATCTTGAGGTTGCTTTTTCCTAATGAGCCTGAAACTTGATGGTTATGAATCTTGTCCTACAATATCTTTCATGCAAACTGGGGCAGCTTCTGGCACTGTGGATATAAGCACTTAGGATGCCTTCCATGTCAGATGAGAGAGACCCAAGCAGTGGAAGATTTTGCTTCGAGAAATGCTTTTTAAAAAACCTCATTTTTTGGCTAAGTGGTTAAAAAAAAAAACAAAAAAACACAGGGATGACTCACCAGTTGAAATCAAATCCTTCATCCCCAAAAAGTGTTTTTATAAGAAGTGGGTGTTTTTTTCTTTCCCCAAAGGCAGACTGCATAATATTTGGTGCTTCTCTCTTCTGAGTAATATATTCCATCTCAGCGGAAAGTGACAGTTTCTGACTGGAGCCAATAACGCTTTATTTTCGGAGCTGGGCATGATACCCCCTTATGTGCCTTCAGCCCTAAGAAGAGTTCAGCTGTGGACACACTGACACAATCCCCCTTTGCCTCCCTTCCCTTCAGTCAACTATTAACCTGTCTTTCTGAGGACCCTGGAGCAGAACGGATGCTTACGGAGAGCGTTTGGAAACAGCACCAGGTGTAAACAGCACCAGCTGTAAACAGCACTCAGGCATTAACAAGCATGGCAAGTTTATTGTCCATCAGGAGTCCAACCACTGTCCATCTTTCTCTCCTAATCCCAGTTCTCCAACCAGGAGCCTTTATTCCTCTCACAGGTCTCCACCATAAAACCTTTTCTTTCTGTTGTTTCTTTCCCAAGACTCTACAACTCTGTGTCATTACTGAAAAAAGTCGATGTGATTCATTTCTGATCCATGAAAACAAGCACCCCATTCCACTCTGTTTGTCTTCTTGGAGGCTTCTGCAAACACTCCTTGCTAGAAAACAAAAATGTAAAACTCGTATGCATTTCTGTTCCAGACTGAGGTCCACAGGAAACTTGTACGAGTCCTGAGCTATCGCCTCAGCTTCATAAATTGAGCGAGTATTTAACAGAGATGTAACAAGAGATGAAGACTAGGAGAACAGAGGGGAAAGAGTTAAAAGAGCCACTAAGGGTGGCAACAGCAGCACCAACAGCTGCTCAGAACACAAGAGGGGCTGGACTTAGGGTGACCAACTGTCCCAGGTAGCCTCGGGCTGAGTGGGTTCCTGGGCCGTGGGACATTCATTTTTCCAATCTAGACGTTCCCAGGAATACTAGGATGAGTTCATCACCTGAACTGTCATCCTCTTCCTTTTTTTTTTTTAATTTTATTGAAGTATAGTTGGTTTACAATGTTGTGTTAATTTCTTCTGTATAGCAAAATGACTCAGTTATACATACATATATATATATAAATATATATACAAATATATATATACATATATATACATTCTTTTTCCTATTCTTTTCCACTATGGTTTATCACAAGATATTGACTAGAGTTCCCTGTGCTCTACAGTAGGACCTTGTTGTTTATCCATTCTCTATATAATAATTTGCATCTGCTAATCCCAAACTCCCAGTCCATCCCTCTCCTCTCCCACCCCACCCGCCTTGGCTGGAGTCCTCTTCCTTAATCAGAAGCTCCACTCTGCTCTGCTGGGAAGAGCCAGGTTCTGCTCTGGAACAGGAGGAGGAAGCAATGCTGGGGCCAGGCAGGGGCCTGGAGGGAAAAGAATAAAGCCAGAGGACTGCTGGTTACTTAGGCTTCTAGGTTCAGGGGACTAAGGGATGCTTTGGATAAGAAAGTGGCAGTGGTAATGGTGAACAATACTGTCAATGGCTCAAAAGGACCAAGGCAGAGCTCCACTCCATAAGGAAGGGATCACTTAACGTGTAAGATGAACAGGTTCAGATGAGCTTTTAAGCTCCCTTCTGGGCAGCCTTCCAGAAGAATCGCTGGGGTTAGGGGTGGTCTGGCCTCTAGTCCAATCCCAGAGCTCCACTCCATCCCCCTCACAGGCTCTGGGCCCTCCTCTCCATGTCCATTCCCAGGGGGAGGGCATTAATTATTCAAGCTTCCTTTTTTGTCCTCGCCGGCCATCTGTACCCCTTGCTGCTTCAAGCCAAGAGAAAAATCTGGCAGTGCTGCCCTGCTCTGAAATAGCTGGAGGGGACAGTTAACATCACCATAGACTCCCCTCTCCAGGTCACTTCTCTCTTCAAGAAAAACAATTTCCAAAAGTCAGAAATAAAGCAAAAAAGGATGCAAAAAAGAATGCCTGCCTCAGGGGCATTGGACCTTCTAGAAGGAAATAACTTTGACTTACTATTTACTCTTGATTCCATATTTTGCAAGTGTCTAAAATTAGCTACTAATTTGTTGAAAACCATTAAGATACAAGTGGCTTTTATCCAATAGTGGTGTAAATGATTTTTTTCCTGTAGAGATAAAAATGACTTTCTGTTTATAGAGAAGATAACACTAAAGGTTGTAGTTTTATTGCCTCGAAGAAAAATAATCAGTGTTGTATCTAACTTAGCGATCTTACTCCCCATTTTTTTCTTTTACTTACCATCAGGTCGTCTTATACACCTGGTTCTCTAATGAATGAATTAAAATAAAACTTTGACATGTATTCATTAGATATTTGTAGGAGAATTATACTTTCTTTTGCCTTTTTAACTTTTGCCTTTATAGTTTTTTTTCTTGCCTTTTTAACATTTTAAACATACTTTGCACAGTCCCCCCCCAACCACCACCACAGCTCTGGTTCTTGTTCCCTTTGGACCCACAAAAATGCAGTTCTAAGAAGTCACAAGTCCTCTTCGTCTTTCTGTCCTTGAAACACTGATGACACACTGGACCTTCCTCAAGGCTGTGGTAAGCGCACCTTTGGGTACAAATTCTTTAAAAGGATTTACTCAGTTGCGGATAATAGCAAAATCTGGACACCGAGATGTCCAACAATAGAAAATTATGACACATCAACACTAAATATCATGCAGCTATTATTAAGTGTAATCATTGTCAAGTCTGTTGCAGCCACAGGTAAATAAATGCTTAAGCAAACTTGTGAAAAGATGGTGTATAAACAATGAACTGGAAGTTAAGACCAATGTGAAAATATATGTGAGGGGGTGCTATTAGGAAGCTTTCTTGTTTTCTTCCCAATTTTTTAACATGGCTTTTGTCTTCTCAATCAAAAAAAAATGTAAGAAAGATAGTTTAAACCCCAAGCAAGCAGAACACTAATATTATATGATATTATTGATATGAAATGGATAGTTACCACCAACATGGTCATAAAATGATGGTTTGGAGATTTCACTGAGTAACTCTCCTGAAATCTCCCACAATTGCTCATTCTGTCACCCTTTCACCTCCGAATGCTTAGGGACCTCGGAAGTCACTTTAACTCCATCTGCTCTATGACTGGGCAGAGAAAGGCAAGACCTAGGGCGTTAGATGAAACTTGGTGGAGGAGGACTTGGGGGAGCTTCTAAAGGTCTATGAGGACACACACAGACCTCAGACTCATGGACAGATATTAGCAGCTCTGCTCACAGACCCCAGGCAGGCCCCCAGGTCCCTCTGGGAGGCTGTCAACTCCAGCCACCCATCCCTGCCCATGTGACATTGTCACTGCTGCCAAACCTCTGCCAACCCACCCAAATACACCTTTGGGCCAGAGAAGCTGAATGTGCACCCTCTAGACCCCACACTGGGACCAGGACCCATACCCTTTTGCTCACCCTGCCTTCCCATCACTTGGAGCATCCACCCCTGGCCACGGAGAGCCCTTCCTGACCATGGACGTGGTGCCTAGCTGTCCTTCTGAGCACAAATGTTTCCCTCCCACCCTCTTGGAGGAAACCACAAAAACAAAGCAGGAGCCAGCTTTGTTCTGAGGGGAATGTTTTCACCCTGTTCCCACTTCATGAAGCTCGTTGGCCCGTAACACAGGCAATGAAGCATTTTGAGGCTTCCCAGAGGTGCCTATGCAGCTGACCTAATGGCCTGCCAGCTTGGACCTCACTTGGAGTTGCTCTCATTTCTCTGGCAGCTGACATTTTTAAACTGGCTCATCTTCTGAGTACGTGTATTTACAAACAGACTTTACTGACATTCCTTAAAAATCTCCCTCCTTCCAAGTCCCTGAGTCAGTCTCTGTTCAGCGAGTCAGAGAGTCATATTTTGTTTGATAGGTTGGTATGTACTTAGCTATTTTTCAAGCGCATATCCCAAGCATAAGCTCCGGATGGGCAGGGACATATTTTACATTTTTTAATATCCTAGCAGCTAACGTAATGCCCTACACAGAATAAATATCTATTGGCAGCCTGGAAACAATCCTAACATTCATCAGTAGGAGGGTGGATAAACAAATTATGGTCTATTCATACAATGGAACACTATTTAGCAATAAAAAGGAAAGAATCACTGATGCATACAACAACGTGGATGAATCTTGAAAACATTACACTGAGCAAAAGCAGCCAGACACAAAGGAGCATGTACCGTATGATCACATCTGTTTGAAGCTCTAGAGCCAGCAATGCTAATCTGTGTGGACTGAATGCTTGTACCCCTGTCCCCATTGTTATGCTGAATCCTTAACACTCAGTGTGGCTGTATTTGGAGATGGGGCCTCTACAGAAGTAACTAAGGTTAAATGAGATCATAAGAGAAGGGCCCTGATCCTACAAGATTAGTGTCCTTTTAAGAAGAGATACCAGAGGTCTCACTATCTCCAGATACAAAGATGAGGTCATGCTGGAACAGGGTGAGAAGGCAGACACCTGAATCGACTGGAACCTTCCTCTTGGACTTCCAGCCTCTAGAACCATGGGAAAGTAACTTTCTGTTGTTTAAGCCACCCAGCCTTTGGTATTTTACTATGGCAGCCCAAGCTAAGACAAGACCAGAATAGTGGATGCCTCTGGGGGAGGCATTGACTGGAAAACGACACAGAGAACTTTCTAAGGTGAAGGAAATTACCTACATCTTATAGGATGGTGGTCACATGGATATTTACATATGTATATGCAGAAAAGGTTTGAGCTGTATACTTCAGACGTATGTATTTTACTGTATATAAATTATAAGTCAATAAAGAAGTGAAAATTAAACCTGTTGCTAAGAATGATTATCTCTTCACTGTGATTCACACCCTCCAACTGATCAATTTGGGATGAAGGTTTGACAAGCACCTACTGTATACAGATTCTTGCACTAATCACTGGTGTAGCAAAAGGGGAGGGGGTGGGAGTGCAGGGGAGCCACCCTGGGCCCTAGTTCCCAAGGAGACTTCTCCAGCTCCAGAATCAATACCTGGAAGTCCTCAAGTCACAGCCACTGAGCCAAATTGGACCCAAAACTAACAGCTCCTTATTTAAGAGACTTTTTGACACCTGGGAAGCCATGTTAACCCGTCATGTTTCCACAGAGGCAGCTGTTGCCTGGTTCCTTCGAGAACTAGCCAGCCACCAGATCTGCTCAGCTGCTGGCAAATTCCACCAGGGCAAACAAGAGGGAAACGGGAAAGCCGACGCAGAAAGTCTTAATGAGATATTAAACTGTGCAATCCTGACCTTAAAGACTCCCTCTACTCAAGCAAAAGAAGCTGAAAAACAAATTACGCCCACATTCCAGCAGTTAGGTTTTCCATGGTATGCGGAATTAACGGAGCTGTTAGCACCTTGGCACAGAAATGAGAAATGCCCCCCCAGGTGGCTCCCACTCCTTTCTTTCCTGATTTTGGCAACGCCGATGAGATGCAGTCAGACCCCACCGCAGAAGCATCATAAACAGGAGCAAAATCTACGTGTTCCTCCCCAGGGAAAATTGTGCCATTTCACTTGGGGATCCTAGGTTTTTTGCAATTGAAAAAAACAAATGTTCTTTTCATAAAATCGCTGACATTCTAGAAAAGGTAAACCCGAGGCATGCCTGCCACCCATCTTCCACCCGGAGTCCTTAGCAGATGTTCTTCATTGAATGTTGTTCACCATTTGTCATTGAGCCCAGTTCTAGAAGCAGTGATGTGTTGGAGCCGCTGGGACCAGCTCATGAGAGCCGACGGTTAAATTTCAGAAACCTTGGGACTTCCCTGGTGGTCCAGTAGTTAAGACTCTGAGCCCCCAATGCAGGGGGCATGGGTTTGATCCCTGGTCAGGGAACTAAGATCCCGCATGCTGTGTGGAGCAACCAAAACATAAAAAAAAAAAAAAAAAAATTCAGGAATCTTGCTAGCTGCTTGTTAAGCATATTCATTATTAAAACTTAAATGATATAAGTTTATACTTAAACGAATTACATTAAAAGAAAAAGTAATGGGTACTCAAAATTCATCCCTTCCTAATTGTCTTATCACATTTTATTATTATCTATGTGCCTGAGGTTACTTACAAATATGGTATCTGCAATACTACATGATGGCGTTCTACTGTACATCTCTTCCAAACTCTGTGTTGACAGATATAGTATCCGTAGCTTGAAATATGTCACCATAATAGTATTTACATCAGAGAAACCAGCAAATCCTACAAGTCAAGGCATCCTCCCCACTCCCCTGGCAAGAGCCAGTTGTTAAACATCTACCAGCACACCACCATTGGATGTCAACGTCAGATGATGAGAGACCCCCGAGGAGGCAGACTGAGCCAACCAAATTCCTGCTGCCTGTGATGGGGGAAGGAGTGTTGGTCACCATGCCTTTCCTTTAGCATGGAAAGATACAACTCTGAGCACTCATAGAGGAAATCGAAGCAAAGATGGAGAGAGTCCTTAGATCCAGCCATGCCTGAAAGCCAGCCAGATCTGCTACATTTCTTACTAATGTGAAACTTGCCTAGGGCCTTTGTGTTCTCACTCTCACAAAGACACACAGCTTAGCCCAGGAGGGGACAGGTAATTGTTTGCCCTGGAGTCTTCCATGAGAGTGCCAGAAGGAGTCAGCCAAGGACCACGGGCCAAGGTCAGTCAAAATCAGAAGCAAACATGGGGTGTAGCAGCTGGAGAGGCTGGTCAGAAGGAGGGCATTTGGGAAGCCGTGAAACTGGAGAGGGGTGCAGGCAGGGGTGTGAGGCTCCCGGGAGCTGATCTGGGAGTTCTTGCTGGGCAGTCTGGCTTGGCTACAAGGGGTAGCAGAGGCTAAAACATGGGCAGAGAGCAGGCCCAGGTCTCAAAGAACTTGCTCACAGAATTGTAACGGAGATAGTTTTTTCTTAATTTCAGGCAGTGAAACACACAAAGGGGAAACATCCCCACAGTCGGGGCCAAACAAGGGCACTATGGATAAGTGTAGGAGCCTGAAAGTCTGCCTGAGTCAGCGACTCCAACAAGTGCTTACCTCTCACAGCTTCTTCCCTTTTGTTTTTCCCCCTTACTTATTTTGACTTAAAATCCTGCTTTAAAATACTGGAGCCCGATCTTCGCCATGCATCAGAATCACCCAGGTACCTTTCCTAAAACGCAGATTTGGGGGCTGTGCCCCTTGGAAATGTGGTTGAGAGATTCCAGAATTAGGCCAGGAATTAGCCAGGATATGAGTCCCTCGGGTAAAATTTCTCATTTTATTGTCAGTTTTTTCCATAATGGCACCCCTGGCAAAAGCAGCATAAGTGAATCTGTTTGGGTGGAACGAAGGTGGAGGGGTGCCTTTGGGCTGAGTGGCAGGCAGGACTGGCCGCGGAATTTGCAGGGCCTGGCATAAAGTAAAATGCAGGGCCCCGGGCTTCCCTGGTGGCGCAGTGGGTGAGAGTCCACCTGCCGATGCAGGGGACACGGGCTCGTGCCCCGGTCCGGGAAGATCCCACATGCCGCGGAGCGGCTGGGCCCGTGAGCCATGGCCGCTAAGCCTGCGCGTCCGGAGCCTGTGCTCTGTAACGGGGGAGGCCACAACAGTGAGAGGCCTGCATACCGCAGGAAAAAAAAAAAATGGAGGGCCCCTTGTTCAAAAATTATTAAGGAGTTCAAGATGATGACAGCAGAAGTGTTAAACCAAGCATGGACCCTTCTGAGCAGGGGCCCTCAGTGAGTGCCCCTGAAAACAGCCCTGGTAGCAGGGCACCATTTGCCTGTGGGGTTCCTGTGTCATCTAAGTATTTGTGTTACTGACCAGGGTTCTTGGCCTCCTTAATCAATAGAAATTGGTCAGAGACCAGACAAGAAATTCAGGCAAGGCTTTATTGGGGCCCCTGCTGCAGCAGGAAAGATCGAGAACAAGTAACAGGTTTCCTTGCTCACTCACTCCTCAGACGGGGGCAAGCTGGTTCCTTACATGGGGTGAGGGTAGCGGTGTGTCCAGGGGTCGGGCCAGAAGGGCGACTCAGGTGGTTTGCCCACCTCTATGGTGGTGTTGTGTGCAGGGGGCATGCACAGTACCCTGCTTTTTCTCCTGACACCCTGCTTTTGCTCCTGGCTCTTCAGAAGTGGCAGTTGTGTTTTTCGTCTTTTTGTATCTTGTTGTCCATAATTGCCCCCAACTGTGCATGTGGGCAGTTATTTTTAGTCCCTTAGAGTTTCTTTGTATTTTGTTGCTGAAGGAGACATTTTTCCAGGTGCAAGCATTGCAGCAAAGGGCCCCAGGTCCCAGGTCCTGGCCTGTTTCATTCGTACCCCAGGGGCTGCCCACTGGCTTTCAAGGACAAAGGCTCCAGGCAAAAGACAGTGAGTCTCCAAGCCCTGTGCCTTGACTTTGGAGAAAAGCCATGGTCCTACAGCATCTGACAGAGCAGATCTTCAGAGTTTGGGGAAGTTCCACTTCCTCCCAGGTCCCAGAGGCCCCAGAGCTCTGGCTGGGCCCCTGCTGGAATCCGGAACAGACACAGAAATGTCTCAGGGAGATGGGAACAGAGGTGGGGGGAGAGGACCCTGCATCTGGCAGCCCAGGTAGAAAGGAAGACACAGATAAACATCCACAGAGGGTCAAACGTGCTCGGCTTCAGGCCTGACTCACCCTTTCCACTCTCTGATCCTGTCTTGAGACGAGACTAAACCATTGGGGTGACCAACTCATCCCAGTTTGCCTGGAACTTTCCTAGTTTTAACAACGCAAGTCCTGTGACCTGGTTAGCCTCGGTGAACCGGGTTGGCTAATCAGCCTCTGTAAATCAAAGTCACAAAAAATGCCCACAGGGGTCCTGTATGCAAGGGCTCGGGTATTCCTGTGGGCAGGTGTCCTCCAAAACTCATTGGCTTAGTTCCCACAATCTGATGCAGCAGGTCAACAGCTTCCCTACCTGCAGGTTCATATTTCCTCCTTGTTCACCAGGATTTTCCATCACTCACAATCAGATCCAGCAAGGACAGCTTACTAACTGTGGCTATGGGCAGTGACTGGTAGCAGCTGCTTTGGGTTTTTCCACCCAAAACAATCCCATGCTTTGAGCAGTGGTCTCCATCTCTGAGGACACATTAGAATCCCCTGGAGGACTGGACTTCAGTGTTGTTCATACCTCCAAGGTTGGGGCTTACTTGGTGGCTCAGTGGTTAAGAATCTGCCTACCAATGCAGGGGACACGGGTTTGAGCCCTGGTCCGGGAAGATTCCACATGCTGTGGAGCAACTAAACCTGTGAGCCACAACTACTGAGCCCGCGTGCCACAACTACTGAAGCCCGTATGCCTAGAGCCCGTGCTCTGCAACAAGAGAAGCCACCACAATAAGAAGCCCGTGCACCGCAACGAAGAGTAGCGCCTGCTCACTGCAACTAGAGAAAGCCCACACTCAGCAACGAAGACCCAGCGCAGCCAAAAATAAATAAATAAATAAATAGATAAATAAATAGATAAATAAATAAATTTAAGGGGAAAAAAAAGCTCTAAGGTTATTCTGATGCATAGCCAGGGTTAAAGACCCACAGCACTAAGACCTAGAACACTGGGCACTTAATTTCCCCTCTCTAGGGAACCCTCTTGCAATGTTGGTGGGAATGTAAATTGATACAGTCACTATGGAGAACTGTATGGAGGTTCCTTAAAAAACTACAAATAGAACTACCATATGACCCAGCAATCCCACTACTGGGCATAGACCCTGAGAAAACTATAATTCAAAAAGAGTCATGTGCCACAATGTTCACTGCAGCTCTATTTACAATAGCCAGGACATGGAAGCAACCTAAGTGTCCATCAACAGATGAATGGATAAAGAAGATGTGGCACATATATATACAATGGAATATTCCTCAGCCATAAAAAGAAATGAAATTGAGTTATTTGTAGTGAGGTGGATGGACCTAGAGTCTGTTATACAGAGTGAAGTAAGTCAGAAAGAGAAAAACAAATACCATATGCTAATACATATGGAATCTAAAAAAAAAATGGTTCTGAAGGACCTAGGGGCCGTACAGGAATAAAGACGCAGACATAGAGAATGGGCTTGAGGACACGGGGAGGGGGAAGGGTAAACTGGGATGAAGTGAGAGAGTGGCATGGACATATATATACACTACCAAACGTGAAATAGATAGCTAGTGGGAAGCAGCCGCATAGCACAGGGAGATCAGCTCGGTGCTTTGTGACCACCTAGAGGGGTGGGATAGGGAGGGTGGGAGGGAGGGAGGTGCAAGAGGGAGGAGATATGGGAACATATGTATATGTATAACTGATTCACTTTGTTATAAAGCAGAAACTAACACACCATTGTAAAGCAATTATACTCCAATAAAGATGTTAAAAAAAAAATTTCCCCTTTGTCCAGAACAGTTTTTTTCAGGACAGTCTTCACTCTGTGAGGGGTCTCCTTCAGCTCACTTTTCTGCAGCTGTGGAACGGGCCTGCACTCAGGCATAAGTCCTGGTTTAAGCAATATTTTTTTTAAACCAAAAAGAACATCTGCCCTATATTACATTTTCTAGATTATCAAAGCATTTGGCACTGTCCTTTCTGATAAATGCAGACATTTTATCTCCAGGTACCTGTCATTTAAAGATGAAAATCCTGAACTCCAGGGTTCATGGGCAATGACCAGGAAGATCTATTGATTGTCCAGTTGGAACATTCTTATTCTTTGGGTACTGTGAATCTGATGACCAACCATGTTCCCTTCCTTACATTGACTGCTAGGAAGCTCAGAGTGGCTTACTTTTGCAATTGCTTACATATTTTGTGTGTTAACTTTACTTCTGGTTTCATCTTACTCCCTAAGCTTACTTTTCCTTTGACCCAGTGTCCTTAGCTATTTATTCTGTCCTATTGATTTGAATGTACACTCAAGCCACCACAAATCCTTTCCAAAAAAGGAGACTAATATATTGATAAAAACAAAGTGCAGGGCTTCCCTGGTGGCGCAGTGGTTGAGAGTCTGCCTGCCGATGCAGTGGACACAGGTTCGTGCCCCAGTCTGGGAGGATCCCACATGCCGCGGAGCGGCTGGGCCCGTGAGCCATGGCCGCTGAGCCTGCGCGTCCGGAGCCTGTGCTCCGCAACGGGAGAGGCCGCAACAGTGAGAGGCCCGAGTACCGCAAAAACAAAAACAAACAAACAAAAAAAATCAAAGTGCAAATGGTAACTGCTATGATTAGGAAGAAGCAGGGCACGAAAAGTACTGCAGACTCTACAAGGCAGATCATGCTGACCCTCATGATGCAAGACTTCCAATCTCGGATGCATGCTTCTGCCCCACAGCCACCTCTACCTCGTGGAAAAAGTATTAGTGCTCAGACACCCAACCCAGGGAATTCCCCGCGGCCTTCTCTCTGAAACTGTCTCCTGGCCTCTCCACACAGTCCCAGCTGAGGAGCTGACAAATGCCTTCAACAGCACACTTATCCTTCCCAATCAAGGGCACAATTATCTTGATTGGTTCATAAGCTCAACTCTGTGCTCTGTAGGGGTGATATCACTGCTGGGTCAGAGTGCTACCAGAGTCAGTTGTTCTAATGAATTCATTTACAGAGTTGCTGCAGGGCCTTTTGAAATCACTATGCAAATGTCACTTAAAACTTGCAGCAATGTTTTGAGCCAAGAGCGTGGGCCTTTTTATTGGGAATGCAGGGTAGTCTTAAACACCTGAAGTAAAGCTCTTTGTGGCTGATGACTTGGTTCTCTGTGGGGTTATATTTGTAGAGGCCAGGAAGTTGGTTATTCCAAGAATGCTTTTGCTCAGAAGGCAGGGAGGCTGGGTGGGATATTTAAGGTTTCTTCATTTTCCTCCAGCTGTGTGACTATTGGGAGATTCTGTGTAAATGGCTCAGGCACAATCTCCATTTTATAATGCATGTTCAGTTTCCACCATAGTGCTGAAAAATCTCTGGAGAACATTTAATCCAGCCCTTTCCTTCCATGAATATATAGGGACTTGTCCAAGTTCACACAGAGAATAAGTTGCAGAATTTGGACTGGGATCCAACGTCCATCACACCTGTGACCACCCCAGAATCAGGTGCGTTACCTTCAGTTCTAAGGCAGAGGGATAAATTAGGAGTTTGAGATAGAAATGTATACACTATTATATATAAAACAGATAACCAACAAGGACCTACTGTATAGCACAGGGAACTACATTCAATATCTTATAATAACCTATAATGGATAAGAATATATATATTTATATATATGTATAACTGAACCATTATGCTGTACATCTGAAACTAGTACAACTTTGTAAATCAACTATATTTCAATAAAATTTTTAAAAAATAAAGTATTAAAAAAATTCAGTTCTAACTTCTTAAGACAAACTTCATAGACTTCCTCCAAGCCCTACCTCCAATCTATTCAATATTCAAGGTACATTCATGAAGACGTCCATCCTCCAAGCATTGCAGAGTTGCCTGGGGCATCTATGCCTCCAACCATCTGCATTAGCAGCCTTCTGAACACATAACTGAACACGAGTCCTGATGGAGGTTCCCACAGACCACGAGAGTTCTCTGTCAGGAATCCAGCCCTGCCTTCCCTCTACAGCCAGCAAAGGCCTACATTTCTATCTGCCCCACTCTTGCTTATTAGCAAAACACTTTTGTCAAGAGCCATCTCCAGCTTTGTATACACTCTCTTTCTCAGGGATCATGTCATGTTTTGCAAAGAGATTGCACAAGGTTTTCAAAAGGCTCCTTTAGAGATAGTCCCACCCTTGCAAATTGGGACACAGCACAGGGCATATCCAAGGGGTAAAGCCCAGCCACCATCTTGGGAACTGTTGTCCTCATGGCCTTCCTCCACCCACGTGTCCTACCACACGACACCCTCCCCTATCAGGTCTTTCACAGTGTTTGGGGAGAGTTGGGTGCTAAACTGACAGCATCTGGATCACATCAGATCTTTAAATGTCAGGCTAAATGTATTTCCTAGTCTTTCCCTGAGGGCTAAGATTGGACTACTCATAAATTCATCTCCTCTCTATCTGCATGGATTTTACACTGTAAACGTTCACAGATCAGCCATTTCCAATGCCTTCCCATCTCAAATGGCATATAAAAATGGAAGAGCTCAGGCTCAGCCAAGCTGCCAAGAAGTCACGAGCTGTAGGCATGTGACCCATTGTTTGGGTGCTCAAGATGATAGTAATGCTGGCTGGAGTTTATTTCACATAGCCACCCTGTTGTCTCTGGTTCTGGTCCAGCCTACAGAAGGGAGGAAGAAGCTTTGAAAAATGATAATAAACTATGAGGTCACAGACCAGAACATCCCAGCCCCACTGGACCCAGCCAAACCAAAACAGTCTTAGTGGCAACAGAAGCCCTGTGGGTCACTATGAGTCAGGGAATCATGGCTGGTAGTACCAACCAGACTGGGACTCACAAATTGGGGGATCCACTTAAGAGTCATGGCTTAGAATGGAAGAATCTCAACACCAGTCTCAGACTGCCTTCTATCCTAGGTTCTAATCTCTAGCACCTCAAGCAGTGCCCAGCACACAGCAGGTGGTCAATAACCCCAGCTGCCTTCCCTGTTGGGCTGTGATTCCAGAACCCAACACAGCACCCGGCATATAATAGGTAGTCAATAAATGTTGGTAGACTGATTTCATTCAGAGAAAATTTACTGGATGGACAGATGCATGGAAGGAAGGAAGAAAAGAAGGAAGAAGAAAGGAAGGGAGGGAGGGGGGAGGGAGAGAAGGAGGAAGGAAGGATGTTATTAAATCTCTGCCTAAAGCTAACAAGTCAAAAAGTTGGGCTCAGTTCCTCACAAGGCAATCCCTTCAGCTATTGGACATTTACACTAAATGTTATAAAGTCCTCCCGTTGATGGAGCCCAAATCTGCCATGTTGTAACTCACTCTTGGCAGTTCTAGTTTTCTCATCTATGTCTTCCTGGATCTTTCTAGAGCATCCTTCCCAAAAGGAATCAGACCTTCCCTTCTGCATTCTCTTTCTGTTAGCATTGGAAAACTAGCAAGAACCCACATAAGGTTTTAGCTGTAGAATCACAAGAAGGGAGGATCTTAAGAAATCAACAAGTCTTGTTTCCTCTTAGAATTTGTCTGGTTTGTTCTGGTTTTGTTCTGGTTCCCCGGGCAGCTGTGGAATGATTTCTTTGGAAAGACCTAGGTCTGCCAAGCTTGTTCCTGACACCAAGAGCAAACTTCCCTATACCAAGATAGTGACCACAGAGCACTGAAGCCCATGGACATTTTGATGACTTCATGATGTATCAATTAGCTAGACTGATCTACATTTCCCAGAATGCTCATTTTTACACATTTTCAGTGGGGTTGGTTATATTGTTTTCCCCAGTTCAGATATTTGAATGGATTCTCCAGACTCCACAGAGTATACTTATGTTAAGACTTTTATTTAAAGGCGAAAGATCCAGTGGAGGGAGAGAAAGAGAATGCAGGGGAACAGTGTAGTTTCTGAGAGACAGAATTTGTGCATCGGGGCCCAACATTTGTCCACAGAGACCACACTGAATCTCTGGATTCAACAGCCAAGATCTGTGTGAGGAACCTTGGCTTTAGGAGAACTCACTGAAAAGAGCCAGGTGGCTTTTACAGGAAAGTAGGATTTATTGGTGGGTGTGAGTAAGGAGAGGACACAGCCAGCCAAGGGGCTCTTTAAGTCATCCAGCCAGGCTTCTCAAACTGGGGAGGCCATTGCAAATCGCCAGTAAAGAAGATAACCCTGAGGTTTGCCCGGAGAGTTTCAGACCTCAGACAGCATACCACATATCCCATTGCCTTTATCTTGGTCATACATCAAAAGTCAGACACTCAGGCACCCCCAGAAGTGAAGACAGAGCTGTTCTAGTATCTCCACAGTGGGGCACAAGAGTGACTCTTGGGAAATCTGGAAGGGCAGAAGGGAAGCAACAGACATTATGTAGCTCATACTACACAATGTTGCTGATCTGCTGACTCACCTCATTGGCCGGAAGCGGTAGGACTTGCCCTGAATCCTCCTTCAGCTGTTCTGCTCCTGTGTCTGGGCCAGGGGTCTGCGTTTAGCTCCAGACCAAAGGACCCTGGCTTCTGCAGGATACTCATACCACTTACATAGAGGCAGCAAGGATGGACATGGGTTTTAGTCCACCTCACACTGGGGTTCCAGCTTGGTCTTGATTTCCCCCACTTTGTATCTATCTTTCCTTCGTAGCTGCCTGTCTTGTGGACTTCAGGCTTCAGCATCAGATGTGAAGCCACCAGCTTTGCAGAGACCGCTTGCCAGCTCCCACGATGATGTGAGATCATATCTCTGTAACAAGTCATGTATCTCCCATTTATGTCTCTTGGTGGATCTGTTTCCCTGGCTGACTCCTGACCCCTGGCTGCCAGGTGCGCTGCCATTCCCTGGGAGCACAGCCATTGGCTTCTCCCTCCCTCTGTGTTGCAGAAAATGCCAGATGGTGGCCAATTCCCTGGGCCCTGTTTCCCCACACACTACCATTCGACTTGCAAGCTCCTCTGACAATCTCTAGTCTGTGTGCAGGTGGAAGGCTGGGCAGGCAGCCCTGTTCTTAGTGATGGAGTGGGCTGACCGGCTGTGCAGATGAGCAGATGCCAGACGAATAGCCCAGGAGGCTCAGCTAATTTCTCACGGGGGGAAAAATGCCAAAACAGTGACAAGAAATCGCTGGAGAGCTCCTGTAGCCACAAGGAATGGTGGTCCTTGGACTTCTAATAAACCTCGAAGCAGGAGAGTGAGGTGAGCTCACCGGACAGACTACAGGGACACCTAGCCACGTGGATGTCAGGGCAGACTTCTAGGCATCTCTTGGCACTCCCAGAAGGCTTAGCATGCACAGGAGATGACGATCCATTTTCTCCAGGCTCATACCCAACAGGTGGGGTTTTGCACACCTTCTATCAGAGAGATTGCAGACTGGTGGTCCGTGGGCTGAAGTTGGCCTGCCGCCATGTTTTGTTTGGCCTTCACGGTGTATTTGAAGGTTTTTAAATTCACTGCCAGCTTTTACAAATTTAGGATTTCACATTTAAAAAAATCTGAATTTCCCACTTTTCTTGAAAAACCAGAAGATTTGGCAAGTCTCGGCCTATTTTCCTGCATGGCAAAAATTGGCCATAGCTGAGGAACAGCTCTTCTTGTTAGACAGGGAGAGAAACTCTCGGCTCCTGCAGTCCCCCTCAGCCTACTGCTCTTGCTTATATTACCTGCCTGGCTTCTGGAGGCGTCTGAGTTTACAAGCCCTGGCCATGCCATCTGCAGCAGATGCTTGGATCCTCTCCCACTGTAGTAGAAACCGAGGCTGGACTTCAATCACCAGTGTCTGTACCTCTCTGCCTGAGGACTTCCTTTGGCATTCAGTGCCTCTGTCTGCTCCCCAGCATGCCCTGAGTGCCCCTCCCCAGCAGACCTCGGCTGATGGGGGGTTGGTGCATAAATACCCCAACCCTGAGGCATGCTCTACTGTGGCTCCCAAACAACCCCAATGATATTAAGCTCTAGGTACCCACAGTAATAGCTGTCCTGATGACATGCTCTTCAAAGACTGCCTTCCCTTCCCTATCTCTCTTCCCCCTCCCCTCCATGAATAAACTACTTGTTCAGTTTTTTTATACAGTAACAAGACTTCGTAGGAGTGATGTTCTACAAAGTTGCTATGAATACTGAATTAGCAAATACAGAACCACTGCTCCCTGGTCTTCTGGTCAACCAATCAATACATAACCTTGTTTTATATGTTTATGTTCAAAGACACCTTAATATATACTGTGGATTCATTAACATTGAACTCACGGCCAACAGCACTAGAAGTTACGCTGGAAAGAAGCTCATCTAACACATGCATTTTCCCCGTAAGGCTCATCACAGCCTTCTGCGCTTACGACCCTAGACAGCACTTCAGCACTAGGCTTGGGGGCCATTTTAAGCAGCAAAATCACCAACACAAAGCACAAAAAATGTGTAAACATAGCACTAGATAGAACAGGATACTTGTTTATAATACGAGAGCTGGAACAAGGTCAGAGTGTCACCTGTGTGACCTTAGCTGGGAATGTGCACATCACATAAGTCAACATTTTTGCCACTCTGCACTCGTCCACCAATGATTGTGAAAGTGACACAAGTATTAATTTCAAGGTTACAAATAAATTGTAGCAAGTAGGCAAATTCACAAAACCAGAACGCATCAGGATCAACTACACCCCAGAGCCCGCTACTAGGGGACTCCAAATGAAGACAACATCACAGAAGTGCTTTCCTCCTCAAGTAATTCAGAGGCAACTAAAAACCCTGGAAGAAATATAAAACAATAGTTTCAGGAATTGTCAGTTAGATAACAGGGAGAGTGATCCCTGAGAGAGGGGAAACAAATGAGGTGAGACCTGTGAGTGTGTTGCCTGGAGACCATTTCCAGGCTACAGTGTAGGAAGGGGATCCCAGGTGGAGCAGGGTGTGGCCCTGGCTTGAGGAGATAGAACTGGGAGACTGAGGAGGCCAAGGGGGTTAGAGCATGCAAAGCAGAGACCTGGGGAGCAGAGAGCTACACACAGAGAGCTCTGGAGATGGGCAAGGATCCCAAGTCTTCACAGGAGTTCTGATCAGAACATGCCTGTGGGTAAACAACTCAAGGCCAGAGAAAGAACCACCCAAAGGAGCAGAGGGAAGAGTCCTCAGAGCTCACACAGGGCGGGGAATAGTCAGCGGCAAGAGTGGAAACGCGCCATTCATGGGGCGTCAGGCCGAGTACTCAGAAGGTCTTGCTTCAGTAAGTGGGGGAAAATTGGCCCTTAGCTAAAGACTGCTCAAAGATCAGACCATTTGACCTTCCAGAAAAAAAGCTCAACAATATTTATAGAAATACGAACATATCCAATATCCAACAAGATAAAATTCACAGCATCTGGCGTCAAATTGAAAATGACTAGGCGTGCAAAGAACCAGTGAAAGGTGACCCGTAATGAGGAGGAAAATGAATAGAAACAGATCAAGAAGTGACACGGATGAGGATGTTACTCATCGAGTATTGAGAAGAGCCATGGAGACACGGAGAAAGCAGAGGGGAAGCAGACAAACAATGCCACATGTGGAAGGAGGGGTTCTGATGGGAAGAGGTGGGTGGGGGGCTCTCCCTGAATAGGCGATCTTGGAGTTGACATCAAAGTGGAGAAGTGAGCCATATGGCTGGACTTCTGGGGAAAGAGCCATCCAGCAGAAGGAAGGCCAGGTAAAGGCCCTGAGGTGGGATGAGGCTGGCAAGTTGGAGGCCAGTGTTACCCGAGAGGGTGGAGGAGGGCGCTCTGCCCGAGGGTGGAGGCTGTGCACCCTTAGGTCTCCGAAAGCTTCCTGGAATCAAAACTCTCCATCCTATCATCCTCGTTAACCCCCAGATGTCCTTACATTCTAAACCCCATCTCCCAGAACGTCTGCCTCTTAAACCTGGAAGTCATACAATTCCCACCCCCCCAGCACATCCTGATGTGGGATATGGAAAATACAGTCCAATCTGGCAGTTCCTATGAGCTGTCCATTGGGCGCCGTGCTGGGCTGTCAAAACAATCGTTTAGGACCTACTCTTTCACCTCTGACTCTGAGTGGCTTCAGGGAAAACAAATGTGAACACACACACACACACACACACACACACAGGCTGGAAGCAGCAACTGAATCCAAAGGAAAAACATTTTTTTCCCATGAGATGTTTATGCTCACAATTTAAGATTAAAATCAAGTCAGAAACAATGAGCAATTCATCCAGGAACCCTGCAGTGACAGCCCTCCCCACCCCACTCCTGGTTCCTCTTCAGACATCAGGATGGTGGCATCTCATGGTGCCAGCTACCCACCCTCCATCAATCCGGTCCACCTGACGCCTGAGGCCTCTGAACTCGCTGGCTCCCCTCCTCTCTCCCGTCTCCTTCACTCCCTCCAGGATCTTCAGGTATCATCTATGTGCTGCTGGCGTCTGGCTGTTTATCTTCAGGCCAGACCTGTCCTCTGACCTCCAGCTATCATATATCCCCACGTATCCATATATCCAGCTGCCCACCCTTCCCCTCCCCTTGGCTGTTGAAACGCCATCTCCAACTATGCGTGTCCCCAATGGAACCACTGCTTTCACTGCCCTCTCCATGCTCCCAGGCTTCCCCATCCTCCTTGACGGCAACTTGATTCTTCCAACTGCTCAGACCAAAAACTTGTAATCATCCTTGACTCATCTTTCTCTCACACTGGACGTTAATTCACCAACCAATCGTATAGGTTCTTCCTTAAAATACTTTCAGAAGCCAAGCACTGCCACCTCCAGGGATGCCCTTATCATGTCTCACCGCAGTAACACCTCAGTTGGTCTCCCTGCTTCTGCCCTGTTCTCCCCGACTGTCTAACCTCAGCATAGCAGCCAGAGTGGACCAGTTAACGTCCGAGTTGACTGTGTCTGTCTTCTGCTTACAACCCTCCAAGGGCTCTCATCTTACTCAAAGGAAAAGCCAAAATCCCGACCTTAGCCCCCCGAGGGCCTAAGTAATCCCCCCTCTTGCCTCTCTCATTCCATTCCCACCCTGCCCACTCTGTTCCAGCCACACGGGCCCTCTGCGGGTCCTCAGAAGGCCAGGCATGCTCTTGGTCTCAAGACCTTTGTACCTGCTGTGCTGTCTGCCCCAAATGCTCACCCCACTGAGCTGCCCAGTCCTCCTTGTTCACAAATGCTTCTGAGAGCCCTTCCCTCACTCAGTGTCAATTGTCAATGCCAGCCCCTGTTCCCCAGCCCCCTTCCCTGCTTTATTTTTCTCCTTAGCCCTTATCACTGTCTCTCCCACTGTATATTTTATTTTTTTATTATTAATTTTCAAAATATTTATTTATTTATTTGGTTGCACCAGGTCCTAGCTGCGGCAGGCAGCCTCCTTAGTTGTGGCTTTTAGGCTCCTTAGTTGAGGCATGGATGTGGGATCTAGTTCCCTGACCAGGGATCGAACCCAGGCCCCCTGCATTGGGAGTGTGGCGTCTTAACCATTGTGCCGCCAGGGAAGTGCCTCCCACTGTATATTTTAATTATCTGTCTGTCTGTTTGTCTTTCCCACTAGGATGTAAGTTCCACACATTTTGCTGTTTTATTCGTTGCTATACCCCCAGTCTCCAGGATAGTTTTGGCACATAGTGGGTGCTCATCAATAGTCACTGGTTGAACGAAGGACATTTACAACTGAAGGAGCATGCCCCTCTTCTTCTGACCGCCAAGCCCTCCCCCACCCCCACCACCCCACCCCCACCCCCCCACTCCCCCCCCCCCACCCATCAACCTGCTCAGAGGCCAGTGCAGAGCAGGCATTCAGGTGCTGTTGTGGGCAGGAGGGGCTTGTGACAAGAGCATCTCCCCCAGCTCCACTCCTTTTCAGAAGGTTGAGGACGGTGGTCCTCAGACCTGTGGGAGGCTGAGTGTGTAAATAGCCAGTGAGCTCCCTGCATTTCCATCCCAGGTACAGCCTTCTGGAAGTTAGGAGGGAATACTCTTTCCCGCCCCTTTGGGTGGGGAAAGAAGCCTTCCTGTGAAGGAGATTCAAATCAGAACTCCTGGGATGTTCCTGTTGGGTTTGGTCCTGGCGGTGACGGCGTTTGTTTTCCCCGGAGTCGTGTTCCTCTGGTTGCACAAAGCCTGGGAACAGTGAGGGCGTTAGGACCATGAGCAAGGCGCACGCCTGCGGCGTCTGGCGGAGCTTCTCGGGCTGGCTGAGCGGGGAGCTATGTGTGAAAGGAAATTAGGCTGCTGCCGGCTTCACATCTGTTGAGCTGACCCGACTTGCAGGGTCCAAAAGAGGACGGCTGTCAACTTTGCCAGACTGAGGACCCACCGGCTACCCCCAGACATCTCATAGCAGCCTGACAATTCGTGCAAGGGGGGGAAGCGAAACACGTGGGACTAGACCCCTGAGCAGAAAGGAATCATTATTTTTCCCAAAGAGGAAAAGGGCATCAAAGGGTTGGGGTGGAGGGAGGCGCAAACAGTTCAGTCTGAAGTCCCTGTGAACGGGCTTTTGGAAGGCAAGTAAAGACGTCCGCTCAGAGAGGACCTGGGCTGCTTGGGTCCGTGGCTTTCTGATTGTAAGTGGAAGCCGGTCTTACACACCCTGCTGGCAAATGTCAGCCGGGGAAAAAAGGAGCAGGTTAAGTGACCGGCAAAAAAACCTTCCAGGTGGACCCAGGAAGCCAGGTTCTGCTGCCAGCTTGGAGGAAGCCGGAGCAGGAGGAAACAGTGAATTTGAACATGACCTGTTGCGTTTGGCAAGTTCCAGCCACATGCTGCTAAGGAAGCGATGCAGGCGTGGACCTTGCAGGCTGCAATTCCTGCTGCTGGGATGTGTGTTGCTGATGCTGGCCGTGCTGCACCCTCCCCTGCCTACCCTGCCCCAGGCTGTCCCACCTCAGGTCGCCGAGCACGGCCCCGAAGCCGGGTACCGCCTGGACTTTGGGGAAAATCCCCAGGAATTGGTGCTGGAGTCCAAGGACGAGGACCAGGAATACGGCCCTCTGGAGGGCTTGCCGCCCTTCATCTCGCTGCGGGAGGATCAGCTCCTGGTGGCTGTGGCCTCTCCCAGGGCGAGAGGGAACCAGAGCCAGGGCAGGAGAGGTGGCAGCTACCAGCTCATCAAGCGGCTGAGCAGGAGGCCGGACGAGGACGCCCCAGAGAGGGACTGGGCGGCCGAGGAGGAGGATGCGGGG
Organism: Mesoplodon densirostris; assembly: GCF_025265405.1. NCBI lineage: Eukaryota > Metazoa > Chordata > Mammalia > Artiodactyla > Ziphiidae > Mesoplodon > Mesoplodon densirostris. The sequence continues at coordinate 122,885,908 of NC_082665.1, forward strand.
GCATCTGAAGAAGAGGCACTGACCTCGCTCAGCCTGGAGGAGGCGCTCAGTGCCCGCATCCCCCTGCAGAGGGCGCTGCCGGAGGTACGGCATCCGCTGTAAGTAGGCCCTTGCTTCCCCTTCCCCCGTTCCTGGAGGGCAACCAGCAAACTCAGGGATGCAGACGTTCTGCATTCTGCTTCCACTGCCTCGGGGCAGCGCTTCTCCACGTGTGGTCCCTGGACCAGCGGCGGCGGCAGCAGCAGCATGCCCTGAGGACGTGTTAGAGATGCAGAGGCAGAAACCCTGGGTGGGGTCCAGCGATCTGTCTTTAACCAGCCCTCCAGGGGAGAACCACCGTCCTAGAGACAGAAGAGGAGGAACCCTTCCTTGTCCCTTCTCTTCCCGTCCTGGGTTCTAGTCCTTCTGTCTCTGTGGATTGTCAGGTCAAACAGCTTTATCTCTATAACCCAGAGGGGCCTAGAGTGGATGTTCTCCAAGACACTTCCAGTTCCAGCACATTTTAATAGTATGATTGTTGGGTTTACTTTTATTTTGGATGAAGGTAACAATTGCAGCTAACCTTTATGTGGCTCTTGCCATGTGCCTGACTTTAATCAAAGAGCTTTTCATGTATTGACTCAAAAATCCTTACAACTTATAATGATGGGTGCTAGCACTACAATCATGCCTATTTTATGCGTATGAAAATGAGGCACAGAGGAGCCAAGTGACTTACCCACAGTCACACAGCTAGTAGGTGCCAAAGCAGGGATTTGCTCCAAATTGCCTGAGCCCCCCACTCTACGCCCCCTTCCTTAGTTGGCGAAACTAAGGGGACAGGTCCAGGACCCAGGATCTAGAACACTGCACTCAAGAAGCCTGACCTGGCAGGGTGCCCCCACCCCCAGGAGGTAAGCTGGGAAGTAGGATGACATAGGCTGTGCCCAGGGAAATGGTGGGCTCGTCCTGGACCCCCTGCCCTCCCCACCATTACCATGGCGGGTGCAGAGGAGGGGTCTCGTTACCAGCATCCAGGAGCAGTGCAGCTGGGTAGTTGGATGACTAGGTCCTTTCCCTATAAGCACTGCTCTTCCCAGAGCCCAGAGTCTCCCGGGAAGCAAACCCATCCTCCAGCCCTCTGGGTGGGAGGACTGGAGTGAAGCAGCAGCTGGGAGCAGGACCACATACTTCTCAGACTCCTGATGGGGCTCCTCTGAACCTGGCCACTCAGCCTCTCGCCCTCAGGGGCGTGCAGATGCAGTTGCCTGGAGGGTGAAGCCTCCTTAGACTGTGTACCTCAGAGTCTCACTCATGTCACCAAAGCCCCGGCCCTGATGCTCCGACTCCAGGTCTTGGCTGAAACAGCTCTTTTCAGGCAACTCCCAGACCCATCCAGGCCCCGCCCCCTCATCACAGGTTTGTGCTGTCTGCAGCCTTAAATTGTAACACTCATGACAACCGAAGCTAAATGGTCATTGATGTATCAGTTTATTCAGTGCCTGCTTCCCTTGCCATGCAGTGAACCTGTAGTCTCAGCACACAGTAAAGAAACGATTGCTGAATGAATCAATATATCATTTTCCAATTCTTTTGATACATCTTTTCATTGGCCTGGAGCAAGGATGTTTTACCAACCAGACACACGGCCTCGATCAAAAGTCTCTGGCTCCCAGGGGCTTCCCTGGTGGCGCAGTGGTTGAGAGTCCGCCTGCCGATGCAGGGGACACGGGTTCGTGCCCCGATCCCGGAAGATCCCGCGTGCCGCGGAGCGGCTGGGCCCGCGAGCCATGGCCGCGGAGCCTGTGTGTCCGGAGCCTGTGCTCCGCAACGGGAGAGGCCACAGCAGTGAGAGGCCCGCGTACAGAAAAAAAAAAAAAAAAAAAAAAAGTCTCTGGCTCCCAAAGCTGTGAGTGTGTGTGTGTGACTCTGTGTGTCCGCATCGTGCAAGTGTGGGTGCATTGTGTTGTGCGTGTGTCAAATGGATGCTGTGCATGTCTGTTGTGTGTAGTGTGTTAGTGGTGCCCGTGTGCCTGGTGCCTGTGTAGGCTGTGATGTGATGTGCACGGGTGCAAGCTGTGTGGTGTCTTTTCATGTGTGCATGCGTGTTGTTGATGTGTCAATGTTCATGTGTGTATGCATCGTGATGGCGTGACACGTGCACGTATCATGTATGTTGTGCACATGGCATTGTGCCTGTGTGTGTTGTTATGTGGTGCTTGGGCTGTATGTTTTTGTGGTACGTGTGTCATGACTGTGTGCACATGTGTGATATGTATGATATGCTTGTGTGTGTGGTGTGTTTTACCCATGCGTTGTGTGAGTGGTGTGAAGGGCATGGGTGTATTGTGTGTGTGTGGTTCATGTGTGTATGTTGTGTATGTTGTGCACGTGGCGTGATGGGCACGTGTGCATGTCTGCATGTGTGTGTGCTGTGATGTACGGCTTGTTTGGCATGTTTGTGTGGTCTGCATACATGCATATTTGTTGTGAGTGTGCTGCACATGTGCATTGTGTGGTGTGTGCTCCGTGTGTTATAAATGTGTTGTGCAAGGGGTGCGTGTGTACTTTTGCAAGTGTGTTGTCTCTGTTATGCTTGTGGTGTGAAGTGCATGGGTGAGTGTTGTGTATGTGTGTGCATGTGTTGGTACACTGTGTCATGTATGTGATGTGCACGTGTGTATGTGTGCATGCGCGTGTGTGCACCACTTCTGAGGGTGCCTCTTCCAGCCAGGGTGACCAACTAGTCTCAGTTTGCCGGGACTCTCCCATCGCAGTAACCCCTCGGTCCCAGGCTCACCGGGCTGGTAGGTCCCCCGCCCACAGCTTGGCTCTGTCCGGCAGGATGTGGCGCCCTCTTCTGGCCTCATCCTGTCCCTGCAGCCTGTGTGCCCCACCTGAGACCCCAGACTCCCCTCCCCCAGAAGCACACAGGCACTGGCGCCGCCCCTTCCTGGCAGGCTCCAGGATGCACAAGGGATTCTCTGCAAAGTAAGGCCACAACCCTCCCTCCAGGGTGCCAGGACTCTCCTTCTCCCATCACTCTATTTATTAAAAAAAAATTTTTTTTATTGGAGTATAATTGCTTTACGATGCTGTGTTTCTGCTGTACAGAAATCTGCTGTATGTATATACATACATACATACATACATATATCCCCTCCCTCTTGGACCTCCCTCCCCCCCATCCCACCCATCTAGGTCATCACAGAGCACCGAGCTGAGCTTCCTGTGCTTTATAGCATGTTCCTGCTAGCTAGCTATTTTACGCATGGTAGTGTATATATTTCAATCCTAATCTCCCAATTCATCCCACCCTCCCCTTCCCCCAACCCCATCGTGTCCACATGTCCGTTCTCTACCTCTCCGTCTCTATTCCTGCCCTACAAATAGGTTCATCTGTACCATTTTTCTAGATTTAAAACTGGGCCCAAATACAACGCATAAAAGAACAGCCATCTCTTAAGCACCTACCCTTTGTGTCTGAGGACACTCTTTATGCCCACCAGATTGCATAGAGCCTGTTTCTCAAATTTCAACACGTATGCAAATCGCCCCAGACATCTTGTGAAAATGCAGAGTATGCTGGTAGTTGGCCAGGGGTGCAGCCCCAGATGTGACATTTCTATCAGGTCCCAGCACTGATGGTCCAGAGACCACAGTTTTGAGCAGCAAGGGACTACATCACTGGTTCCCAAACGTATGTGCATATTAGATTCCTGCAGATTGTTTGTTTAAAACGTAGATTTTTCAGACTCCATCGCTAGAGACTATCGGTGGCTCTGAGTTGGAACCCAGCGATCTGAATTTTTACAAGCTGATACCAGACAGTTTGGGGAACCACTGGTATAGATGGCAAGTGGAGAGGTAGTAGGGTTCTGGAAGTTTCCATGGAGGAGGTAGTTCTGGGATTGGAGAATAGAGAAGAGAGGCAGAAAGGAACACAGTCCCCTTCATGGCCCAGGGTTTTACACTTAAACACAAATGTCAGGTCCGCTGTAGCTGGCTGCACGCTACCTGCTTGTGCCAACTTATAACTTGTGTTTACCGTTTGGCCCATGTTTCCCTGGTTTATATGCCTGCAACTGTGACTAAAGCATACACCCGTAGAACAGTGGACCTGGGGTTGAATTCTGGACACCACCCCTTACTGTGTGACCTTGTGTAATCACTCAACCTCTCTGAGCCTCGGTTTCTCCAACTGTAAAATGTCGATGAAAATAACACCCTTGCGTAGGGTTGTGGATCAAATGAGATGAAATGTGTGCTGATTCCCCCGCGCCAACCCGCCCCCCCACCCCCCAGTGTTCAAGTCCAAACAGAAGATGCCCTTATTGTATTCTCTAGCATAGGACCTAGGAGTGAGTTGGAAAGAGGGAGGAAGATTGGAGCGGGCAGCTGTGGGCCTCACACCACTGTCCTTTTTCTGACCCATGAGTTATTTTCTGCCCCTCCAGCTGCTAAGTCATCACAAATTTGGCAGCACATCGGAATTACCTGGGAAGTCCTAAGAAGGACTCCTGCGCGGGTCCCACTTTCAGGGATTCTTATTTAGTTGGTCTGGGGTGAGGCCTGGGTGTCCCCTGGTAGTTCCAATGTGCAGCCAGGGCTGAGAACCAGGGCTGCGAGGCACCAGGCACTCCCCCGCCAGTGGGGGGAGGTAGGAAGGAGCATCTCCTCCTCTGCTTACCCCCCACCCCCGACTCCTGCTCCAGAGGCCCCTTTGGCAGGAGCTTTGTTGTCAAGGAGGAGGGGTGCTGCAGTCCACAGGGTCAGGTCAGTTCCTGGTGGGCAGCGAGACACCCTAGGATGGCTTTGGCACCTGGGCTGCAAAAGAGAGGAGAGGCAGCTGACAGGGCATCATCAGTAAATCTGGGAGAGTGGGCATGCCCCTTGGGGAGGGGTTAGTAGCCTGGGGCAGAGACTGGGGGCTGGAGCCCAGCTCATCCCCCTCCATCAACAAGAGAGGGAAAACAACCCAGTATGTATGGGACTTGGCCAGCCAGGTGTCAAAGGGAACCCACAAGCACCAAGCCCCCGAGTCCAGCGTAGCCACGGCCGGGAGCGGCGCCTCCCTGGATCTCCACCCTGGACCCGGCCCCCATAGTGGGCTTGTGGTATAGACAGAGCTGAGTGTGACTCTTTGAGATCGAATGCACTTGTGGTGCCCAGTGCAGTGGGGTCTTGCCTTGTGCTTCGGGCCAGCCTCGGGGGTTAGATCAGAAGTGATCAACCTGCATCTTATCTTTTTTTAATTACTAGGGAAAGCTGGTGTTATTTACCGCAGTGCCACTCTAAGTGTGGGCCTCAGACCTGCAGCGTCAGAAATGCTGAGTCTCAGGCCCACTCAGACCTACTGCTTGAAAAATTCTGTTTTTAACAAGATCTGCAGGTGGTTTATGTCCGTGTTAAAGTTTGAGTAAGCTGATGAGGCCTACGGTTCACAGCCCTGCCTGCATGTGAGCGTTTTGTGAATCATCACGGCCAGACTCCCCACCCGCAGACCAACCAAGCAAAATACAGCTCACCGGGACTCGCTCTCTAAGTGATGCTTGTGTGCAGCCAGGCCGGGAGCTACTGATCTAGGTCCCCTTAGGTGAAAAGGAACAGAGACACTCATGTGACTGCAGGTGGCAGGGTTACTTCGAGTCTTCCCAGGGAAGTAAGGAGCAGGGACTGCCCGGGGAAGACTGCAGGCAGTGCAGGAAGGGGACTCACGGGTCACAGTGCTCCTGGGAATGTGCCTTCCTGATGTCCTCTGGCAGCTAGAGGCCCGGCACTCACTCCTGTTGCAACTTCCCTGCTGATGTCCTGCTGATGTCTTGTCCTCTACTCAAGCTGTCGTCTAGCACCCACCTGTATCAACATCACCTAGGAGCTTGCTCACTAGAGATGCAGACTCTCAGGCCCCACCCCAGACCTCCTGGACCCCAAATATGCATTTATGGAGATACAGGGTGATGTGAGTGCCTGTTAAGATCTGAGAAGCGCTGGGCTACCTCTTGGCTTCTGATGCCTCATCGTTGGCTTACTGCCCTTTCTGTGACCTGCTACCAGCTGCTGACCCTCGCCGTGTGTCTGAATATCACCTTGAGACCAAGGATCGATCTGGGGCATCTGGCCATTCTTGGGGCAGCTGTCCCTGTTAGGAGGAGATCTTGCACCAGGAGCCTTCAGTGTTCAGACCAGAGACTCCTAGTCGGTACCCATCTTTAGTCCAGGGCTAGGGAGCCAGGATCAGAGCAAAGCCAAGGATGCCTGGAGCCCCTCAGAAGGAGGCTGGGAGACTTCAGAGGACTCCCACAAAGCGAAGGGGATTGCATGCACCTTGTGTGACTTGTCTCCACCGTGGCGAGTGACAGGCTGGCAGCCTCAGCCTCACCTACAGGCTCCAGCCCTTCCACATTTCTTTCTCATCTGTAAGCTCCTTTGTCCATCCTTCTAAGGCATCGTCCGCAGGCTGTGTCCCCAGCCGCTCTATCCCCAGGTCTGGCCTGGAAATTGGTGTCCCCAAGGTGAACTCTACCAATTAGAGACACAATGGGCTGAACCTTGGGGTTTTCCCAGAATGCAGGAAATTGGTATTATTGTCCTGTGTCTACAGACAGCCAGCCTATACAGCCCTTGAGAGCAAGAACAGTGTCCACCTTCATTCATTGAATAATTATTTGTTTAGCGACTATTAAAAGTGAGAAGGTGAGCAAGCCCCGGCCCCACCCCCAAAGAGCTCAGGGTACACTGAGGGATGCAGACAAGTAACCAGCTGTTACATCGCTGGGCTCAGGGCTGAGACAGGGAAGCCCGTCTCAGTGGGGGGGCCTCTGCTGATTTGGTAGGAGCAGGGGGTCAGTCACTCCAAACCAGCTTTAGAAAACCCGGCAGAAACCTTTCTACTCTGGCCAGGCAAGGGAAGAGCAGGAGAGGGCTTGTGTCACAGCCAGGCCATCTGGTGCACTGCTGTGACTCATTCTCTTCAGAATCAGCCTCCAAATGCATGTTCTGAGTTCACGGGGACCCTGGAGCTGCATGAAGTGAGGGCGTGCATCTGTGTGTAAACACAGACGCAGGCTCTCCTGATCTTGGAGTGTGAAGACATAAAATTTGCACTCATTGAGCGGCTCTCCTGGGCCTGAATGATCCCTTTTAATCCAGGCAGCAGCCGTGGGCTGGAGAAAGGTCTCAGACTCCCTGTGCTGGCTAATTAAGGGATATAAATAAATAACAGAGCCAAGATTCAAAGCCACATTGATTTGATTCCAAAGCCCTGGGTCTTTCCTTCCCCACCTGCTGCCACTCAGAAGATGGACAAATAGGTCAGGGTGGGCTTTTGGACACTTGTGTGATGTATACAAACTGAGACAGTAAAGTATTCACCAGGTGTATGGTTGAAGGACAAAGAAAATGCCTCCATTATTTAATAATGAAAGCATGCATTTCTTCCTGGATCCCTTCATGAGTACCTGGTGACATTTGGACACTGCTTCACAATGTACAAAAGCTGTTTCTCTGCCCCGCCTCATTCACACCCCCCAGCAAAGCCGTGGCACAGACAGAGCAGGAAAAACATCCCCACTGGACAGAAAGAACCCAGGTCACCGGGGGAGGGAAGCGACTTGCCCAGGGCCCCTGCGTGGACCACTGACCTTTTGCTCTCTTGCTTGTTTACCTGCCTACTTTATTCCCTCAAAGGATTTGAAGATATATTAGGAAATAGAAAATTGCTATTAATATCATGTTTAGTCAAGATAAAGGGAAGTATACTTTAGAAAATCTTTCCTTCCTTTCCTGGTACAGGCCAAGCCCCTTCCCACCTCCAGGCCTTAGCAGAGGCTGTGACCTCTGCCAGGAACACCTCTCCCCACTCACACACCTTCTCTGACTGTGTCCCACCCACTCTCAGGTCCTGGCTTCAGTTGTTGAATAATTCTTCGGTTTTCTGTTTAATAGGATATAAACTCCACGATATCAGAGACTATCTGAGTTTGGGCTCCCCCAAAGCAGACCCTAAGGACAAAGAGTTGTTTTGCAGGTGATGCCTGGGAGCCCTGGTAGGGGACAGGGAGGGTGGAGCAGCCAATGAAAAGTGGGTTTGCAGGCAGTTACCTCTGCAGGCAGCTAGAGCTCAGCCCTGGGGGGAACCTGGGAGATAGCATCTCGTGGTTACCCACCCCCACCCTTAGGGTCTGGGTTGCTGGATATTAATACAACAACTCATTTTAGTCACTGACTGAGGGCAGCTCCCAGGGGTGGAGGGAGGTTACGCTCCACCTCTTCAGGCATCTGGTGCTTAAGGAGAGCATCTCTGGCAGTCAGAGAAAACGCTCGGGCAATTGGAAGTCAGGCTGTGCTGTATTATATGATATCCCCGAGGGGATATGGGCAGGGCACCACAGATTCTGCTTCAAGGATTTTATCTACTTAATTCATCTTCCAGTCCTCACACATAGTAGGTTGTCAGTCAATATCAGTTAAATGACTGGATGGAAAGATGGAAGATCAAGATCAAAGAGAAAATTAGAATGAAAATAAGCAACCAATGACTAAATATCCTACTTCCTTACTCTGAGCTTCCTGGCTGCCGAAGTGAAAAAGGAAACACGATAAGTATCATGATCCTTGTTGCTCAGGAAGAGGAAACACACCAGGTCCTCAGAGGAGGAAAAGCTTTTCCTGGCACTTCTATCTGACAGGAATTTCCCTCCAAAGTTGCATGGAGGGGATAGAAAGTGCTGGAGGAGACAATTCCCCTCCACAGGTGTTACAGAGACTGTAATGCAAAGCAGGTGTCCTGAAATGCCTTCATGTACTGTTCTCTGATCAAAGCTGAGAGCATGATGTCAAGCAGAACTCCACAGAAGCAAATTTCTAAGGCAGCCAAGACAGTGGGATCAAAGTAAGTTGCTTTCTAAGGACTTTACTGAATCAGTGTAGACAGTCCAGAGCTTGTGATGAAACCAATGGATTGCATGTTCTTCAAAAAACACCCCCCTCATCACAGTCACTGTGATTTGGACATCAGAACCCAAGCCTTATGACTCTGAATCCAGAACATTCTGTTAGCACTTCAGTCCAAGATGGGGATATGTATATACTGGTCAAGAGCACAAGGTTTAGAGTCACAATGACCATCAGCAATTTGCTGTGCAACTTTAAGCAAGTCACTTAAGCTCTCTGGGCTCTAATTTCCTCATCTTTAAAACGGGACTGTGTATCCATTATCTAGTGCTGCATACACACGACCTCAAAATTTAGTGGCTTAAAAATTGGACGTCATCTTCTAGACAAGGCAGTTGAGGAGGAGGGAGCGATTGGGAGGTGGGCTTGGCTTGGCGTGCACTCCGCACCTCGGGAACGTTATTGCGCGTGGAACGTCTGCTTTTGGCAGACTATTGCCCAGAAGAAAAGATGTTTGGTTTTCACAAGCCAAAGATGTACCGAAGTATAGAGGGCTGCTGTATTTGCAGAGCTAAATCCTCCAGTTCTCGATTCACTGACAGTAAACGCTATGAAAAGGACTTCCAGAGCTGTTTTGGGTTACATGAGACTCGTTCAGGAGACATCTGTAATGCCTGTGTCCTGCTTGTGAAAAGATGGAAGAAATTGCCAGCAGGATCAAAAAAAAACTGGAATCATGTGGTAGATGCAAGGGCAGGACCCAGTCTAAAGACTACCCTGAAACCAAAGAAAGTGAAAACTCTATCTGGAAACAGGATAAAAAGCAACCAGATCAGTAAACTGCAGAAGGAATTTAAACGTCACAATTCTGATGCTCACAGTACCACCTCAAGTGCCTCTCCAGCTCAATCTCCTTGTTATAGTAACCAGTCAGATGATGGCGCAGATACAGAGATGGCTTCTGGCTCTAACAGAACGCCAGTGTTTTCCTTTTTAGATCTCACATACTGGAAAAGACAGAAAATATGCTGTGGCATTATCTATAAAGGCCGTTTTGGGGAAGTCCTCATCGACACACATCTATTCAAGCCTTGCTGCAGCAATAAGAAAGCAGCTGCTGAGAAGCCGGAGGTGCAGGGGCCAGAGCCTCTGCCCATCTCCACTCAGGAGTGGTGACTGAGGTTGATGTAGAAGGGGAACAAAAAAATGAGTTAAATTTTGGAAAACACCAACAAAATGACCTTCCTATTTTTAACTTGGATACCTGTTATTCTGCCAAAAGTTGATTTCTAGAATAGTTTTGAGTGGGTTATTTTCCCTCCAGTTCCACAAAGTCTGAAGCCAGTATCTAGCTTACTAAAAGAAAAAAAAGAAGTGTACATAATATTTAAGATGCTGAGTATTTCATAGGAAAGCTGAATGCTGCTGTAAAGTGCTCTTTAAGGCTTTTTTAAAAAAAAAAAATCCCCTTCTAATGAATGAAATTAGGGGAATTTCAGGGGACAGAGATGGGATTTGTTGTATGATAAACGTATGTAGTTTTAGTCTTTCTATATTGAGAAGCAGTGGTTGGGGCATTTTTTAAGATGGCTGGCTACACTTGTTTTCCTTCGTTATAATAAATTTGTCATAACTCAGTAAACACAGACTTGCCCCTAGAGGTAGTTGTTAATAACTTTGAAACATTAAGGCGTTGCCAAGGTTCTGATGATTCAAACCTGTACTACTGAATATTAAGCAGGACGGACTAAGCTCTCTAGTGCGAATATCTTGAAGGAGTAATTTCTAAATATACAGAGGTAACTTGACTGTATATGTTGCATCCTGTGTCACCTCCCTCCATATTGATATTTGATAAAGTTTTTAATTTATATGAAACTTCTAAAGCATAATCAAAGTTCCTCTTGGGGAAATGTCACATCTTTAGGATAGGCAATCCTATATGAATAGTACCAAAGCATTACCCCTTGGTAGAGAATGCACTCTATTAAAAACGTTAAATTATCTGAAAAATAAAATGTGCAAGTCTTCAGGATGGCACATGAAAAAAACAAAGGTTAATGCTTCTTGGGGCACATTTCTTAGAGGGCTTGCAAGTGTGTAAATAATTTATGTTACATGACTGGTGACTTCATTGAAAATCTGCACAATTCAGTTTTAGCTCTGGATTACTTCGGTTGACCTTTGTGAAGGTTTTATCTGTGTAGAATGGTTGTTTGACTTGTTTTAACCTATTAGGGTTTTGGGTTTTGGGTTTTTGTTTTTTGTTTTTCATTCAATATTAAAGTAAAATTCTACTAAAAGAAAAGAGGTGTGTGTTAATGCTGAGTGGGTTGGTTTTGGTTTGGTTTCTTTTAGTCAGGCTTTCTGAACATTGAGGTGTTAGATTATACATCCTAAACGTGGAGCTCTTCAATTGTAAAACCTTCATTAAAAGCCTTTTACTTGAACCCAAACCAAAGTACTATCTATTGCCTCTTTTCTAAAAGTTCAGGAAGAATATATCACCAGTTCAGACTTTTCATAATGCGGGAGGGTCATTTGCCTACCTTGTAATAACATGACTCAGTGCTTATTTTTAAAACTGGATTTTAAAGATTGGATAGTATAAGTAACAAGAAGGAGTGAGCCAATTTTTATGGGTACCCTATAGTTTTATAGTTCTTAATCTAAGCTTAAAATTTTATATTTCTTCCTTTGGAAAAAACTACAAGCCACCATATGCACAGACTACATAGTGAGTTGGGTCAGCTTTCCCACAGACTTTGAGGTGTATTACAAGAATCCCAGCCATTATCATCTTCCTCCTGAGTTATTTTGAAATGGTTTTTTTTTTCTCTCTTTTTATTTTGTACATTTTGGCTGCAGTATTGGTGGTAGAATATACTATAATATGGATCATCTCTACTTCTGTATTTATTTATTTATTACTAGACCTCAACCACAGTCTTCTTTTTCCCCTTCCACCTCTCTTTGCCTGTAGGATGTACTGTATGTAGTCATGCACTTTGTATTAATATATTAGAAATCTACAAATCTGTTTTGTACTTTTTATACTGTTGGATACTTATAATCAAGACTTTTACTAGGGTATTGAATAAATTTAGTCTTACTAGAAAAAAAAAAAAAATTGGACGTCATAAAATTTTTTAATTTTGTGCTTGAAGAAAGTGAAGACACAAACCCAGAAATGGTAGAAAATATTTGCAAATCATGTATCTGATTAGGGATTTGTATCAGAATATATAAAGAACCCTTACAATAACAATAAAAAGATATCCAACTTAAAAATAGGCAAAGGATTAGAATAGACATTTCTCCAAAGAATACATAGAAAATAGTGAAAAAGTACATGAAATGATGCTCAAATCATTAGTCAGTAGGGAAATGCAAATCAAAATCACAGTGAGGTACCATTTCACCCACACTGGAATGGCTAATAAAAACCCCAGATAATAACAAGTGTTGACAGGGATGTGAAGAAGTTGTTGGTGGAATGTAGAATGGTGCAGCTGCTTTGGAAAACAGTTTGGCAGTTCCTCAAAATATTAAACATAGATTTACCACATGACTCGGCAATGCCAGTCCTAGCTCTATACCCAAGAGAACTGAAAACATATGTTCACACAAAAACTTATACATGAATGTTCACAGCAGCATTACTCATAATAACCAAAAATGGAAAGACTCAAATGTCCGTCAACTGATGAATGGATAAATAAAATACAGTCTATTCAAACAATGGAACATTATTTTATTCAAACAATGGAACGTTATTCATCAGTAAAAAGGAATGAAGTACTGATACATGCTTCAACATGATGAACCTTGAAAACATTATATTAAGTGAAAGAAGCCAGACACAAAAGGCTCCATGTTATATGATTCCATTTATATGAAGTTTATAATCTTTAAGTAGTCCTCTAAAATAACTCTACTTCTTATTCTCATTTTACAGAGGAAGAAACTGAGGCCTAGAGAGGTATTCAGGCCCTTGGGAGGCTTGTAAGAAATAATAATAGCTAGCATGTATTGAGCTGTTACTTATGAGTAAAGCACTGCTCTAAGTACTTTGTATGAATTAACTCATTTGATCCTTCCAACAAACCCATTTTACAGATGAAAAATACTGAGGTTAAGTAAAATGCATGCTCAAAAAGGACTTACTGGAATCAAAAGTATTTTGAAAAATAACAACTGATTACTACAGATGTGACTGGTTCTGGGGATCTGGAAATTGTTGAAAGGAAAGATGGTTATCAGAGAGCTTATGTCTCTTGTCCAAGTCACACAAGGACAGATCCAGGATTTGAACTCAATGCCAAAGCTTGATGACACATACGGACTCTTCCTAAGATGCCCTGAACTGTCACGGTGATTGAGCTCTCAGGGTATCACATGTCACACCCCCCTTCTCCATGCTGTGCTACCACATGGGCCCGTCTGCCCACCCCTATGAGACCCAGTGCTGATGACCACGGGCTGATGACCACGGACCGCAGAAGCCCAGGCATGTATCCAGAGCCCTTCCTTCCACGGGGGTCTACACAGCCTGCCCTGCCCACAGGCCCTTGCGCCTGCTCACCCCGCCCCCCAGAAACAAAAGAATCAATCCTGGTTCCTCTGAAGATCATTTCCCTGGCCCCGAGACACAGGCCTCGCCACACCTCTGTTGATGATACTTAGTGCTGCTCTCAGACCACGGTGTGAGCACTGGCCTTCCCGCAGGAGCCCACGCCGCTCAGCCCTGAAAGGCCACGGTACCGCCACGGCTATTTCCAGTTCACGGCTCCGGGCAGTTCTGCGGTTGCCTGAAGAGGTGTTCCGGCGCCACCTGTTTATGTCTTGGAGCCCGTGTGAGCATGTTTCCACGGGGCAGGTGAAGGGTCCTCTCGGAGCTGGTGCCAGGACACCTGCCTCCGTGGCTCAGGGAGGTACCGCCCTTGGCCTTGGAAGAGCTTCTAGAAGCCCATTTGCCTTTCAAAGTCCTCACAGCCTATTGAGCTCATCCCAGGCTTGCCTGTCATCTCTTCACCCACCTCTCTCACCAGGAAGAGAGAACACAGTTCTATCTATGCATAAAACCTAGAAAACCCTAGTGGAGGGAGAGGAGGGGAGTCCTCTGAGATTCCCTTTGAAACCCCTGCTCCCCTGGTTTGTCCTCTTCCCTTCCCCCTCTCCTATGCAAAGAAGAGCCAGAAACACAGAATTTCAAGGCTGGAAGAGCCTTCTTGATCCATCCTGTAGTGATAATACATCCTCTGATCATGGCAGCGAATACTTACCCAGCGCTCAGTGCCAGCACCATTCTTAGTGCTTCGTGGAAAAGCCATCTCATCTTCACAGCAGCCCTGCAACACGGGGGCTACTGTCACCCGCCTGCAGACACCGAGGCCCCAGGAAGCCACGTTACTTGTCCAGGGTCGTCTGCACAGCTAGAAAGTAGCGGGGCTCCCGCATCCACAGCTGAATCATCTCTGCAGGGAACGTCCTGTGAGGCCAAGGAGAGAAAGTCGGTTGCCCAGGGTCCCCAGCTCTGTAGCCCGGCAGGAAGCTCCCCCGTCTCCTGACTTGAGGAGCGTTAAATATTGAGTATATTACCCAAAGAAACTCAGCGAGTAGCAGGGGGGAGATTCAAATCAAAAGTTGTCTGATTCCGAAGTCCAAGCTCTTTTGACCACCATTCTACAAGGACACATGCGTGCACACAGACAAAGACACACGGACACACAGACACACAGACACAGAAGTGTTGTTTCCTGTCCACATATTCTATAGATTGGGGTGGAGAAGGGGTCAGGCCCCGGGGAAGGTATGGCTGTGTTCTGCCCTGAGGTGATGAGCTTCAGTCCCTCTGAATCTGCACCCATGGGCATCCCATCTGCAGGCCTCCTTGTCCCCAAACTCCTCTCCTGTCTGACTTGGAAAACAGCCAGCCTCCGAACAATCGCCCAAGTAACGTTTTTAGGTTTTCTGTACTCACTGAGTCCACTGAGGCAAGATATCTTTTCAACAGCCACTGGAGGTCCCCATCTCTAGAACCCCTGGATCTGCCAATATGTACAACCACACAGGAAATGGAGAACACACAAAGGGAAATTTGAACCTGTTTGTGAGCAGATCTAGAGCAGTTCTGGGGGCAGAGTGGAACTTCTCGAACTCGGATAGACTGCAGGAGGAAAGCTCCACCAGGGCCTGGGGTGAGAGGAGGGGCTGTGGGGTGGGAGAGAGGGAGGGTAGAGGGGGTCGAAGACTCAGCCGAGAGTGCAGCATGCGCTGGGGCCTCTCCGTTATCGTCGCAAAACTTCATGGGAACTGGTTCCACTTTGGATGTGTTATTTGACCATCCCTGAAATCAAGCTGTAAAGGTTCATGTAAAATATAGTTCATTATTTTATTCATCTTAAGGATGCTTCTAAGGACACTGTCATCTCTTGAGGGACTTCTTTCTGAAGTCCATAGGAATTTCTTTTAGAAATTAATGCCAGGTATAAAAACTAGTAAAATCTAAATGAGATCTGTATTTGAGTTAATAGTATTGAACAATGTCAGGTTCCTGGTTTGGATCATTGTGGATCACTCGGCGAAGCTGCATGAAGATAACACGGGAACTCTCTGTACTATTTTTGCAACTTCTTTTGAGTCTTAAATGATTTCAAATGAAAAAGTTATAAATTGTAAAAAAAAAAAAAAAAACAGTCTAGGAAGAACATTGCTTTCCCTAAAATATCTGGTATGTAACTTTTCTGATGGTAATAATTCTATTGCAGAATAAACCTCCCATTTTATTTTGGCTACCAGGAAGCTCAGAGTCAAATTTTAAAATCTCTCTAGAAATACCAAGGCCTTTTTGACCTATGAATGTATGTTCTTTCTCCAGATGTTGACTTTCTACTTGTCAGCTAATGAAAAATGCACAACCTAAGAGTTGCCAGTTATGTTTTATTTGGGAACCTTACTGAGGACCATAGCCCGGGAGACAGGCTCTCAAATAGCTCTGAGGAACTGCTCCAAAGAGGTAGGGGAGGATATATAGGAGGTTTTGCTGAAAACAAACAAACAAACAAACCATGGAGTTGAACGTCAAAAGATAACTGCTAATCACAAAACACAGATATCTCAAGTTAATGATTTTAGTGCTTTTCTACATAAGGGAAGATGCAAAAGTCTGGGCTCATTGAAATTATTCCTTAGATAAGTATCTTAAGTATCCTCTTTTTCTGCATCCTGAATCCCCTCAGGGTGCATTGCGGGTGAGGGATGCACTGGCTGTTGGCTTGATGGCTACAACATTCTTTTCTTTTTACTGGAATGGCAGGCGACATTCTTTGTCCACACACTCTTGTTTCTATTTCCCTACTCTTGACTTTTCAGCCTTATTTTTTCTTTTACCATTCTTTTATGGTACATATTTCTTGAGAGTGACTTTAGATACTTTATGAAAAGAAATAGTGTATAAATACAGAAACAATAAGACGATTGTCACAGCTACCTTAAGAGATGTTCATGCGCTTTTTTGTTTAATTGTCTAAGATTTCTGTTTTACCATTAAGTTAAAGCACTTACCTAGTATCAATCCCCCACCACATAGGATTTTGCCCAGAAAGTCATGGGCAGGTTTCCAGAGTGTTGAGAGCTCCAGCTTTGGCTGGGACGCACCCGGCAGAGGGATGTCCAGCTGGTGAGAAGCTCGGGCTGACCCTTCAGGTGGCATCTCCCCGGAGCAGGGCCAGCCTCCTCTGATCATCCCTCTGTGTGAAGTCCCACCAGCACAGATGCCTTTAGATGCTGGAAGTTTGAGGTCCTTGAGACAACCCCAATTCAAATGCAAATACTCCTCTGAGGAGGGACCAGTGGTTTCAGCAGCTGCAACCTAGAAAGGAGCACTCTGGAAGTGCATTTTAGGAAAGTGCCTTTTGTGGGCAATGTGAGCCACACACTGCTCCATGGATCAGATTGCTATTAGAATTCATTCCACTGTGGATTCGCTCAGAACTCTCAACAGACCCCATGCACAAAAAATATAGAGCATCCCATTCACCTGGAGAGGAAAGTGGGACCTGACAGCCTCCGGGCAGAGGCCACACCACGCCCCACACCGCCCCACAGGTTAAAAGATAAAAGATATATATATATTTTTTTTCTCTTTTTATTTATTTATTTATTTATTTATTTATTTATTTTTATTATTAGTTTCTGCTTTATAACAAAGTGAATCAGTCATACATTCTAAAGGCAGCAAGAGAAAAACAAAGAGTTCCTTACAAGGGAACCCCCATAAGACTGTCAGTTGATTTCTCTACAGGAACGTTGCAGGCCAGAAGGGAATGGCAAGATACATTCAGAGTCCTCAAAGGGAAAAATCTGCAACCTAGGATACTCTTCCCAGCAATATTATCATTTAGAATTGAAAGAGAAAGAAAGAATTTCTCAGGCAAGCAAAAACTAAAAGAATACAGCAATACTAAACCTATCCTAAAGGAAATACTGAAAGATCTTCTCTAAATAGAAAAGAAGTAAGAATCTATAGGAAAGAGAAAATCACAGTTGGAAAGTAAATCATTTAAATAAGCCAGTACACAGATTTTTTAAAAATTAAAAATTTTCTGTTAAAGCAATTGTAACCACAATGAACGGCAAAAGAATGAAAATGAAGATGTAAAATCATAAAATGTGAAGGAGGAGAGTAAAGAAATATAGATTTTTTTTTCTAGAATGTGTTTGAGTCTATATGACTACCAGTCTAAAGCAATTAGATATAGGAAGATGAGTTAACATACTTGAAAAACAGGGTAACCACAAATCAAAAATATAAAATAGAGTCACAAAAACCAAAAAGAAAAGAACATAGCATAATACAAAGAAAATCATCAAACCAGAAACGGAAAAAGAAAAAGAAAGGGACAAAGAAGAAATTTAAAATCAATGGGAAAACAAGGTTAAAATTGGCAATAAATACATATCTATGAATAATTACCTTAAATGTCAATGGATTAAATGCTCCAATCAAAAGACACAGTTGGGCTTCCCTGGTGGCGCAGTGGTTGAGAGTCTGCCTGCCAATGCAGGGGACACGGGTTCGAGCCCTGGTCTGGGAAGATCCCACATGCCGCGGAGCAACTGGGCCCATGAGCCACAACTACTGAGCCTGCGCGTCTGGAGCCTGTGCTCTGCAACAAGAGAGGCCGCGATAGTGAGAGGACCGTGCACTGCAGTGAAGAGTGGCCCCCGCTTGCCACAATTAGAGAAAGCCCTCGCACAGAAACGAAGACCCAACACAGCAAAAATAAAAAAAAATAAAGACACACACTCGAAAAAGAAAAAAACACAGAGTGGCAGATTGGATTACAAAAAAAAAAAAAATCTACAGTATGCTGCCTACAAGAGACCCACTTTAGGGGAAAGGACATGCATAGATTGAAATATTGATTAACACGTATTATGTATCAGATGTTGTACTAGATTATAGGAATACAAAAATAAAGAAAATAGTGTCCCTACTCCTAAACTGATGATCTTTCATGTTCACAGGACACTTACTATGTACCTCATCCTGTTTAAGCCTCACAACAGCTCTAAGAGGTTGGTAATATTGTCATTCATTCCCACTTTACAGATTAGGACAGTCATCTGCTGAGAATGGTGGTAATACCTCTCAGCTGCTACGGGAGAGGCATGGGTTAACACTGTAAAGAAGCTCTTGGAGCCCGAGTCCTGGGAGATAGTGGACAGCACTTCTGTCAGGGTGTAATTGGTTCTCTTTATGTGGAAATTCTGAGAAAACCAGAGAGAGCCAGTGAGTTGGGAGGAGAGCCATCGGCTGAAGAAGCCCCAGCTAGGGCCTGCCTGTCCCCTCAGCGCCCTGCTTCTCTTCCCTGCAGGTGTCTGCAGCAGCATCCCAGAGACAGCCTGCCCACAGCCAGCGTCATCCTCTGTTTCCACGATGAGGCCTGGTCCACCCTCCTGAGAACTGTGCATAGCATCCTGGACACAGCGCCCAGGGCCTACCTGAAGGAGATCATCCTGGTGGACGACCTCAGCCAGCAAGGTGCCCGCGGGCTTCCTCCAGGTTCCCTGGGGAGGGCCTGGACCCTGGGGGGTTCCCGTGCACAGACTGGGGTTTGGAACCTGTGCAGGCAAGGTTCCCCAAAGCAGACCTGCAGATGGGTTGCAGCCGCAGGTAACTCATTAGTGAAGGGCCCCAGGGGCACTGCTTCTCTGTGAATACCAAAGACGTATTCTGCTGGTTGAATCTGCAGATGCAGAACCCTCAGATACAAAGGGCCGACTACACTGTCCTTTTATATAAGGCACTTGAACATCTGTAGATTTTGGTATCTACGGGGGGTCCTGGAACCAGTCCCCTCACCCAGATACTGGTTCTTCCCATCTCCACTAGTTTGCTTATCTGGGTGTACTCAGCATGCCCATACACATAGCGTTTCTGATCTTGAAAACAAAGCCTAACAAGCTTGTCTCATCCTGTCAACTCTATAGATTGTCATTCCTAAAAGAACGTTTAGACTTTTGGTATCAATTTCTTACCTCCCTTTTTCTCTTCGACCCACTGCATTGCCCAGTCACCGCTACCACTGCAGTGAGACTGCTTTGGCCAGTGCCACCAATGACCTACTGGCAGTCACATGAAATGGACGCTCTGTCTTTGACTTCCTTGACCACTGTGTCTTAGGTCAGGTACCCTAGAAGCAGAGCCTGAGATGGGGCATCATGTACATGTGATTTGGCGGGGGCGGTGCCCTCAGGGGAACACTGTAGGGGAGTGGGGAAAGCAGGAGAGGCAGAGGAAGGAGCTGAACTTAGATGTAGTGTCAGACGAAGTTCAGCCACAGCCTGATCCCAGGGGGAGCTCTGCAGTGTAAACTGCACCTCAGCATCTGTCTTGCCTTGAGGCAAGGGAGCGGGCCTGGTACCCCGGCAATGGCGGGTCATTGACTCTGGCACCTGGGGTGAGGGGCATCATTCTGCATGACTCCCTGCCACTTGCAGGACAGGTGGTTCCAATACTCTAGGGCACATCTTCAGGGAAGGCTGCTGATTGCCGTTAGCAGCCAACCCACAACAGCTGGGCACATGCAAAGCAAACCAAATCAGTAAAAGGGGTCTCAGGGCTTCTGAGTAGGGCACCAGCAGTATCTGCTTCAACCTCATTGCTGCATTTAGAGAATGTGAACGAGTTCTCTCCTCTCTTAGTTTTACGACACCATTCCTTTTGGTGTTTACTGGGGAGAATCCTGACCCACCGAAACTAACGAAGCATTTTACACCTTAACAACTACCACCATGTACGCGCTGCTTGGGACTCTTGTGCTCACCACTGCTCCCAAGATAGTCCTGTTGACAATGATCCTAGTGAGGGTCATCACAATCTCACAGGCTGTGGCATCTGTGACCCCACTGTCCCGTTGATTCCAGGACAGCTCAAGTCGGCTCTCAGCGAGTATGTGGCCCAGCTGGAGGGGGTGAAGCTGCTCAGGAGCAACAGGAGGCTGGGCACTGCCAGGGCCCGGATGCTGGGGGCCACCAGGGCCACCGGGGACGTGCTGGTCTTCATGGACGCCCACTGCGAGTGCCACCCGGGCTGGCTGGAGCCCCTCCTGGCCAGAATAGCTGGTGACAGGTAACTCACCCCCGGGGGCTGCAGAGCGGGAGGTGGGAGACGGGGAAACAGTCCACAGCCTCCGCCACTCAGAGAACACCCACCCACCACTGCCTGTGCTGACCGCCAGCTCTAGTGCCCAAGCCAAGGAGTAAGAGTCATGGCCAGAGAAAAAGGAAAATTTCCAAGGGGAAATGGGCAGCACCCTCTTAGAGGTATTCCTGGCTCCAGAGGCTGTCAAGAGGCTCAAGAGCTGTTTCCCACTTGAAGACTGGTCTGGGCTCCTGTCTTAGGAACACCTAGCTCTTAAGGTTACCTAGTTCTCAGCCGGGGCTGGGCCTGCTCCATAGGGAGAAGCAAGGTGGGGCAGGGAACAGAACATCTCCATTCGGGGGCATAAATGATGGAAGGCAGTCTGAGGAGTTGTGTGTGTGTGTGTGTGTGTGTATGTGTGTGTGTTGAAGAGGGGATCAAGATGCCTCCAGCCCTGCAGAGGCTGCAGCCTTCCTCCTGTCTGATGCTCACAGGAAACTCTCCAGCCTCCATCCTTCTCCACTCTCCTCAGCAGGCAGAGTCCTGGAAGGGCCAGCGTCAGTCTTGGGGTCGCACCTGAGCAGCAGAGCTCTGGGAAGAGGGAATTCAGAGCTTTTTGCTTCTCAGTATAAGATACTTCTCACAAACACGGAGAATTTGCGTGAACTTCCAAAATGACTTTATACATCGTAGAGCTGGAGGAACATCCAGGCCTGGGGAAAATAAAGAGGGGTGAGATGAACTAGGGTTCATTCTTCCTTGTGGTAAAAAGTTTGGTTGGTAAGTTTGCAACTGCAGGTAGCTTTTGGCTCTCTGGACAGTGGTGCCTTGGTTGACCTCACATATTTCAGTTAGCTGGTGTTTGTTGGTGGCTCCATTGAAACCCAAACGCTTGACCTCCTGGAGCTTAGAAACGCTTAAGAGAGGATCGATCTTGTGTCTGCCTGAGAGTTAAAACTCAGTTCACAAGTGACAGGATGATGGAGTGAGCCCTCTCCTAGCTCCTTCCAAGTCAGACAGGGAAGCTTTGCTATTTTGTTTTAAGTGAAGTCCAAGAACACCAGGTACATCTGTAGATTTGAAACACAAAGCTAAATATAAGTTATTTTTTTTAACCACCTTTTTTCGAGTCCCTAGACTGTAGTTACTTCCTAATTCAGCCCTGGTTGGGCAGCTGCTATGGTCCATGGGAATGAAAACCAAAACAAGGAAACATCTTTCACTTCATTCATTGACATTTTATTCTTTATCTCTATTCAAAATGTACTCAAAGAGGCTTATGATGAATCACTTATGTATCTGGCTAAAATAGAAGGGAAAGGAGATTTCAGAAAGGAAAAGATAGTGTTAGAAATCAGGGATAGGGACTTCCCTGGTGGCTCAGTGGTTAAGAACCCACCTGCCAATGCAGGGACACGGGTTCGAGCCCGGGTCTGGGAAGATCCCACATGTTGTGGGGTAACTAAGCTCGTGTGCCACAACTACTGAGCCTGTGCTCTAGAGACAACGAGCCACAGCTACCAAGCCCGCGCGCCACAACTACTGAAGCCCGCATGCCTAGAGCCCGTGCTCCGCAACAAGAGAAGCCACCGCAATGAGAAGCCTGCGCACTGCAACGAAGGGTAGCCCCTGCTCACCCCAACTAGAGAAAGCCCGTGCGCAGCAACAAAGACCCAACACAGCCAAAAATAAATAAATAATTTATTTAAAAAAAATACAGGGAAATCTGGCAAATTTAAGTTTAAAAAGACAAGAAAGAAATCGGGGATAATACAGTTATTAGAAGTGAGCTTTACGTAAGACTGAGCCTCCAGCAAGACAGAGTAAAAAGAGAAATTTGATGAATTTTAGGGTTTTCTGATGAAAAGGGATGTACACCTTTTATCAAGAAGGACACAGCTCAAAGGTCTGGGACGAATTGATTGTGTGGACGCTTGAATGCAGTTTCCTTTCTTGTCCTGTTACCATTACTAAGATGGCACAGACTTGATGGGGTTCTTTAGAATTCAGTCACACAGCTTCCCTGGCTCTTGATTCTGAAATTCCACAAAGTGCTTTGCCAGTGGCCAAATACATCTCGATTGCTCAGCTTATTCCACAGTAAGCGGAGACTTGGGAGGGTGCCCTCCTTCCTTCCTTGACCTTGCTTCTCACTTTTCTTAGGTCAATGCGAGGTGCCCCAAAATAGTGGAGGCCAGAGAGATTAAGTTCCCCTTACTTTCCAGAGGGAACGATGTGAAAAGTGCAGGAAAAGCATATCAAGATCCTTGCTGTAAATATGAACCCCATGACTCTTCATGCTGACGCCAGTCACTTGAGGCCACAGATTAAAGCAGATCATTGAATCCCAGGACCACCCTGGCCCTCTGCATAAGGGCTGGGCTTGTGCCAGCCCTGGCTGTCTCTGAGGTAGATGGAAATTGATGGGAGTATGAACAGCATGGCTGGCATCTCTTTTCCAGGAATCTTCCTTTTCTTAGACTGGTAGCTTCCAGCACCCCTGAGTTCAGGCCTGATTCATTGCATGGTACGGATTTTAAAAGAAACTATTGTGAGAGGCCAGAAAAAAAATGTGAGTGAGATACTGACTAGGTAGAGGGCAGCTCCTGCTACACCTAAGTGATTACTTGTTTAATTAAGAGGCAGAGTTTCCAACCTGTACCAGTTTCCCACATCACCCTCTCTGAGGTCACGTAATCCCAGGCTGTGCAAAAAAATTGGGATAAAATACAATTACCAAGAGCAACAGTAAATGAAAAAATCAACCTAGACTCACGACTTTGCTGAGAGACACCACGTACTCATACATACACACACTTTAACAATGAGGACCCTTTTGGGGCTTGACAATCCTGATTCCTCAAGCCAATGAAGTTTTATGATCCAGGGAGGAACAAGAACTAGACCCTAGAGCAGGGCCCCTCTGCAGCTGTGCACGATACTTTGTGTATGTGCATATGATTATTTTTCTGGGGAGGGGTCCATAGATTTCCCCTGATTCTCAAAGGGATCAAAGACCCCCAAAGAAGTCAAAAGCCACAGTCCTAGAGCATTACAGCTGAGAAAGACCTTTGTGAGAAGTAGTTCAACCTCTCATTTTACGAATGAGGAAGCTGAGGCCCAGAGATGTACAACAGCTATCTCAAGATCATACAGCACATTGGTGGCAGAGCTGAGCCTAGGTCCCTATTCCCCTGTGTCTCAGTTTTATCCTGAGAGGTTTTTAAAGAAAAGGGCAGGCATGCTTTTTAATGAAATGGGCCCCCGATTCCTTATGGAAAAATATATTTTCTAGGAGAGTACTGTTCAGTAGAAATAGAACATGAGCCACAGATATAATTTAAACATTTCTAGTAGTCCCATTACAAAAGAAAAAGAGACAGATGAAATTAATTTTAACAAAATATTTTAGTAAACTCAATATGTCCAGAATATTATCATTTCAATATGTAATCTGAGATTTGTACATCTTTTTTTTCAAACTAAGTCTTCTAAATCCAGTGCATATTTTACACTTACACCACATCTCAGTTCAGACAGATGCTATTTTACGTGCCCAGTAAACGTATGTGGCTGGTAGCTGCCATATTAGGCAGCATGTGTCTGGATTATGTTTCTGTCCCCCAGCAAGTGGAGGGTGTGTATCCCTTATCTGATTCCACGATTCTTTCCAGGAGCAGGGTGGTGTCTCCAGTCCTAGACGTGATTGACTGGAAGACTTTCCAGTATTACCCCTCCAAGGACCTTCAGCGTGGGGTATTGGACTGGAAGCTGGATTTCCACTGGGAGCCTTTGCCGGAGCGAGAGAGGAAGGCCCTCCTGTCCCCCATCAGCCCCATCAGGTGAAGCTCCTTCACTCAGCCTGCTTTGCTTTTACTTCCTCAGGGTGGACTCAGCACCAGACTGCCTGGGCTATTCCTTGTTCTCCTAGTTTCCTACAAGTTATTACTTTATCAGTAAATTGGGGATAGTAACGGGACTTACCTTATAAGGTTGTTGCGAGGTTTGAATGAGCTAATATATGAAAAACATTCAGAAAGTGCCAGACACGCAGCTATAGGTGTTATTATTCTTACATTGTTATATGAATGGAGTCCAGCGAAGCTTCCAGATACTGGGGTGGAAAGTGGAAGCACCTTATCTGGGGCCTCAACCCAGCTCTGTCTTACCAGGTAACACTGGAGTTTCCCTGCCTGGGGTGCTTTCTTGGTAAAAAGGAAGAATTCAGCCGGATGAAAGCTAGGACACCATAAGTCTCAAAATATGTCCAACTTTATGGTTTGCTTCTCATGTGTTTCATTTTTGGACAACTATTCTATTTAAGTCAATGTTCTAGATATCTTCTGCTTTATAACAAACCATCCAAACTTAAAGGCGTGAAACAGCTGTTTTATTAAGAGCATGGACTCTGGGTTGTGAATTCTGAAAGGGAGCATTGGCGTTGGCTGTCTCTGCTCCATGGTGTCTGGGCCCTCAGCAGGACTATCCTTTACTAGACTAGACTGGCTGGAAATGACTCAACAGCTCTGGGCAGGAATCCCCTGGAGTTTGATGCTGGCTGTCTCTGGGACCCAGCGGGACCTTCTTTCCCATTCTCTCCTTGAAGTCACTGAAGGCAGGTTAGTTGGGATTTCCTACACCCTGGCATTGGGTTCGTAGAGCAAGTATCCAAAAGAGCCAGGCAAAGCAAGTTGTATCCCCCTACCAATTAAAAAGATAATTTATTGAGGTGAAATTCATATAACATAAAATGAACCATTTCAAAGTGAACAATTCAGTAGCATTCAGTACATTCACAATATGGGGCAATCACCACCTCTTTTTAGTTCCAAAACATTTCCATTATTCCAAAGGAAAATCCCTTACTTAGTGTCTCCAGCTGTCCCCTCTCCCCAGCCTCTGGCAATGCCCAATCTACTGTCTGTCTCTATGGATTTATCAATTCTGGGTATTTCATATCAATGGAATCGTACAATAGTTAACCTTTATGTGTCTTCTCTCACTTACTGTGATGTCTTAGAGTATGTATCCCCTTTTATAACTAAGTCTCAGAAGTCACCTAAGGTCACTTCCTCCAAAGTCACAGGCCCACCCAGGTTCACAGGAAGGAGACTTGGACCCACCTCTCAGGGGGGTCAATGTCAGTGTCACGTTGTAAGAGCCCGTGGGATAAGGAATCTGCCACAGCTGACCTGCCAGTGCCAAGCAATTACCCAAGTTGTTTCCAAATGCCTAGTCCAGGGACACGAAGTGAAGGCATTGGGCACAAACAGGACTTCCAAGGGTCTGCCTGATGGTGTGCAACTCTAACAGCTGACATGTGATAAACCATGAGCTTACATACGCAAAAAATATTTTTTTATTTTCTACTAACCGGACTTAGGCAATTTCTATCTTGACCCCTGCTCCCTAATGGCAGAAACCTTCCAGACAAATAAGACAAATTCAGTGATAGCTTAGTCATCTCATCTTTATTTTTATTTTATTATTATTATTTTCTTTTGCGTTGTTACGCGGGCCTCTCACTGTTGTGGCCTCTGCCGTTGCGGAGCACAGGCTCCGGACGCGCAGGCTCAGCGGCCATGGCTCACGGGCCCAGCCGCTCCGTGGCATGTGGGATACTCCCGGACCGGGGCACGAACCCATGTCCCCTGCATCGGCAGGCGGACTCTCAACCACTGCGCCACCAGGGAAGCCCATAGAGCTCTCTTTTCATGAAATGCTGGGATTTCTGACATGCTTGCTTGGCTCCAGTCTTGAGATCTGTCTGAGCCCTGAGTCCACTCTCTGGGCCGCTGGAGCGCCCCCTACCTGCCATCCCCCCACCGCTCCCCAGATGCTCCAGGTTCTGAACCTTTCTACATAGTCTCACCTTCTCTCTCCAGGAGCCCTGTGGTGCCCGGCGGGGTCGTGGCCATGGACAGACATTACTTCCAAAACACTGGAGCGTATGACCCTCACATGTCACTGAGGGGTGGCGAAAACCTCGAACTGTCTCTCAAGGTACTTCCTGGGCCAAGGGAGGCCCAGGTGGGTTCTTTGGAGCCCTGTGTCCGGTCACAGCTTGGAGGTCAGGGCTAAGGCTTCGGGCAAATTACAGAGTCATTATACGTAGTGTGTCAAACCCTCATTTCTCCCCCTTTTTCATCTCTCTTGATTTCACTCCAGCCTGCTTCCTGAACTTGCCTGTCAAACCTGCCCTTAGGAAAGGGCGAGTTTTCAGTCATCTCCACCTGAGTGCAAAGCTTCCCATACATTCTCCATTCGCGGCACCCTTAGCATCTTGATAGTTTTCACAGCACCCATTGGCCAAAGCAAATACCAAGCAGTTCTGTGCATTGAGTAGTTTGGTCCAAACAACTTAATAAGTATTTGTCCGAACAGCTTAGCACCCACTGGACGCCAGACAGTTTCTCAAACCTTGGAATCAGATTGGACCCGCCACCCTCATTTCCTGTTCCATGTTGATTTTTAGCCTGATGCTTGCTTTTTCATGACAGCAACCACTGAAAACCCACCCCAACAAAGACATATACCATTAAAAGGGCAGTGATCTAAGGTTGAAACGATGAATTGCCTTGAACTTGTACTTTTCAGAACACAGGTGTCACTATGTTTCTCCTGAACAATGAAAATATCCCACGTGGCCTTTTGAGTTTGCTGCAGCACCCTGGGGTACCTTGGCACCCAGTTTGGGAACCCCATTGATTTGGGTTCTTGGTGTGTTTTGGTTCATGTACTGCCTATCCTAGGCATGTTTTCCCTTTCCTCTTTATTCCCAAGTGGGGAATAAAAGGCTTCC
The DNA here is from genome assembly GCF_025265405.1 of Mesoplodon densirostris. Taxonomy (NCBI): domain Eukaryota; kingdom Metazoa; phylum Chordata; class Mammalia; order Artiodactyla; family Ziphiidae; genus Mesoplodon; species Mesoplodon densirostris. The sequence continues at coordinate 122,913,234 of NC_082665.1, forward strand.
TGTCAAATGAACTTCAGGCATTTTGGAGTAGGAGGGAGTGAGTGGAGAGTAGAGAAATTTCCAGAAGTAGAAAGATTCTGTTTGAGGAAAGCTTGCTTTGACCTCCACACAGATGGTTTCTGGTGCCTTTGCAGCAGGAGACTTCACAAGCTTTTAGAAATCCCCTGGCCACTAGGTATACCCTTTTCCCCGAGGAAGCAGCCTTGGGAGAATCCAGGCGCTAACGGCATGGCTGCACCCTCTAAGTGCTGAATCTGGTCACGTGTTTCAGTAGGGGTGGGGAACCACAGGTCACTACCTGGGTGTGAGCCCCTCACACCACGGGTTCTGACCCAGGACAACCGCCCTCATTCTCCCCACCTTGTCCCTCCCCAGCCCAGAACCCTCAGATCTGGAAATTCTGCTCCATCCTGAGAACCAGAACCAGCTTTCTCTTTTGTGCTCATGATTTCCGGTGCATTTCGCCAGCCCCTCACTCCCCACGTTGCTGGACGGGAGTACAGAGGTGTTGATCTTCTCCTTTCACTGCAGACCTGGCTCTGTAGGGGCTCCGTCGAAATCCTTCCCTGCTCTCGGGTGGGGCATATCTACCAAAATCAGGATGCCCGCTCCCCTTTTGACTGGGAGGCCACCCTGCGGAACAAGATTCGCATTGCTGAGACCTGGCTGGGCGCGTTCAAAGAAACCTTCTACAGGCACAACCCAGAGGCCTTCTCCTTGAGCAAGGTAAGAGGAGAGCCCGGCAGGGTCTTCGGTGCCCACCCAGGGCCACCAGGTGGAGGCTGTGCAGGACCACCTCCCCTCCCACCTGGAAGGGCAGATAGAAGCTTCTGGCTAGTACTTCCATGAGTGGCCCCTGTCAGCTGGCTCCTCTACCTGGCGGGGTTGTCCTCTGTCTCTTCCAGCATCTCCCAGGGGCATCATGGCCTGGAACCCCCTGATGTCTGTAGGGGTTCTGTCATCACACCTAAGGGGTGTAATCCTTCATCCCGTGGCCGGAGGAGAGGCTGGGTGAGGAGTGAGCACTGCAGTGGACCTCCAAGGGCCCTTTCATCCCAGGCAAAGTGCTCAAGGCTGTGAAATTACCTCAGATGTGAAACAAGTATAACATTGATTTACAATGTTGTGTAAAATTACCCAAGACGTGAAACAAATATAAGTATTTTTTACTATAAAAAATAAACATAAAGGACATCCCCAAAAAGGCACAGAAAAATAAACATTTTAAACATTTAATGAAGTGTCCGCAAACAGTGCGTTTTCACCTGGTCCACTACCACTCAGCGCCATTCTGATGGCGTGACACGTAAATGCTATTTAATGTGGGACGTGGTTCACAGTGATGCTTGCTGTCCCCCTCCTTCAGCTTGCTCCCAGACACCTCTGTGCCTCCCAGCACATGAACTGTGATGTAAAACCAGCTTCCTCCGTCCTGCCGCCCGTGTCTCTCTCCTCCCCAGGCTGGGAAGCCGGACTGCACTGAACGCCAGCAGCTGCAAAGGAGGCTGGGCTGTCGGACCTTCCACTGGTTTCTGGCCAACATCTATCCCGAGCTGTACCCATCCGAACGCAGGCCCAGGTTCTCTGGAAAGGCAAGTCATGATAAAAACAAAGTGCAGAGAGAGAGGAAGAGAAGGGGTTGGGTGGTCTCCCAGCATAGGAACTGAAGTTCAGATGCTCTTCCATGACCCTGGCCACCCAGTCCCAGCTCAGCAGGGCCTCCTTGCGGGGGGTGGCTGTGCTGCCCCATAACCTGTCCCAGGGCCCCTTCACCAGGACAGGTGCTGTCACCTCCTTCAGGAGGCCTGTCCTTAGGGTCACTGGCTTCAGCTTGACCTCGATCATTTTTATGATCTGAGCATGGGACTTTGAGCTACACTGCAGAGAGTGAAGGAGTGCGCGACAGAGGGCGTCTTTGCAGCAGAGGGCGGGATTCACTTCCGTGTGAACGTTGCTTATAGCTCCACAACACCGGACTTGGCTTCTGTGCAGACTGCCGGACAGAAGGGGACGTCCTGGGCTGTGCCATGATTCTAGCTCCTTGCAGTGACAGCCAGCAGCAGCAGGTGGGTGGTCAGTGTTCTCAGACCTGCAAGGGGTCTTTGCTGGGATGGCCCTCCCTTCCCTTTGGGGCATCTCCTTTCAGTGATCCCACGTCCCTTGACTGTGCATGGTCCCCCACTCTGACGACCCATCCCCCAACCTGCTCCAACCCCAAGCCCAAATGTGGACCCATCAGAGAATATGAGCATCTGAGCTCGAGGGACATGGCGAGGCTGTTTAGCCAATGTTTTCATCTGACAGATGAGGAAACTGAGGCTTGGAGAGTGGCTAGCCCAGGGGCTTCAAACTCAGGTGTGTCTCCAGGGTTTAAGTGGATAAAGGAAATAAACACAGGGAGCTGGGCGGAGGCTGTTGTCACAGAGGAACACCTGCCCCAGCCTCAGTAAATGTCTTTTGTTTTGTATGAAAGCGGATCCAGTATTACAAGATCATCCAAAAATTTAAAAGACACTGGAAATCCAGAGTTTATGGAAAATATCCCCATTTTTTTCTTTTTCTTTTTTTTTTATCGAAGTATAGTTGATTTACAATGTTGTGTTAGTTTCTGGTGTACAGCACAGTGATTCAGTTATACATATATAAATATATATAAAATCTTTCTCAGATTCTTTTCCATTATACCTTATTACTGGATATTTAATATAGTTCCCTGTGCTATACAGTAGGACCTTGTTATTTATCTATTTTATGTATAGTAGTTTATATCTGCTAATCCCAAACTCCTAATTTATCCCTCCCCCCTTTTTCCCTTTGGAAACCATAAGTTTGTTTTCTATGTCTGAGTCTGTTCCTGTTCTGTAAATATACTAAGTGAAGTAAGTCAGACAGAGAAAGACAAATATCCTAAGATATCTCTTATATGTGGAATCTAAAAAAATGATACAAATGAACTTATTTACAAAATGGAAAAGCTCCCCATTTAAATTAAAAATCTATAATCAGAGGTCAAAGAAAACCTGTGTGCAGGCAAATTTCTACCAGGGCACCTTTCTGAAACATCTGGACCAGCTCAAGATCATTAGCCAACCAGAACCAGAGATGGAGAAAGTGGGTCACCGAGCGGGCACTATAGGCACAGAAACACTGAGGAATCGAGGGGACCCTGGAAAATGTTCCCCATTTGCAGCAGTGCCTCAAACCCATAGCTCGTGACTGTGTTCCTAAGACTCCAGGCCTCTGACGCTGTGTCCTGCCCAGAGTAGATATGCTATGTCTTTCGGGCATTTAATGGGGATCTATGGGGGCCAATACTTCTGGGCCAGAGGGGGAACTTTAGGGCATCACAGGAGCCTGGGGTGTGTGTGTGTGTGTGAAGTGGGGAGAGGGCTGGATCTGGGTAGACAAGCCTCATGGCCTCTGGTGACCCTCTGCCACACTTGCCAGAGGAGACCTTACACACAGATGGGGTCATCGAGTTTCAGAGCTGTGGCCTCATTCGGGACGTTTCCCACACACAGAGCGATGTGGTTTGTGAAACTCCTTCCACAGGGAGAAAGGCTTCCACTGCATGGTCAGGAGGAAGGCAGAGGGTGCAAGCGGCCCTGGGGATGGGTGGGAAAGAGCACACGAGCTCTCCTGGGGCGCACTGGATAGCAACTCCGCAGATTTCCCGGGACCTCACTCTGCAGCGTGGTTGGACCCTTCGGTACTGAGGAAGGGCGGGGTTGCCCTGTGACAACAAAAGTTTATGGCCCAAAGGGCGACACTGAAAGTGACTGGCAGGCACTGACCACAGGGAGACTCTCTCCTTGAGCCAGAGGTCCTGCTCGTGGGTACATATGGCCAGAAGGGACCTGAATCAGGTCTGAAATCCACGCTGAGTCAGGGGAAGAATCTAGAGACAGAGGGTCCTTCCAGCATCATGTGGGCTCCTTGGATATCAGGAAGGTCTCCTTCTATGTTAGGGTATTTCTTCTCTTCAAATATCCATCTCAGGAATAACTGCCCAGGTCGTGGGACGTCCCCATGACGCTGGATGAAGGTTGGCGTGTGTCCACTTCTTTTCACAACTTGGATGACAACCTGGAAAGTCTAGCCCACCCCCCAAACCTCTGTCTTTTCAGCCTGTGATGGGGTCTTTGCATAAGTTGTCCTACCCCAAAGGCCTGTATTAAAAAATAAACAACAAAGTGTAACTTCCTGGAGATATTGATCAAAGGAGCCAGGTGAGGCCCCAAGAGCCTGGGGTGAAAGGCAGAGCAAGTCTTGGAGGGTCCAGCCCTGCAGGCAGGACTGGCGAGGCTCTGGGACCCCAGGGGAAGGCCCTGGGCCTGGAGGACACCTGGGGAAGCAAGTGCTCAGTATCCATTTGTCCCCTTTCAGTTTTGCCCTTTACCAGTGTTCTAGAACACCCCAATAGGCACTCACACCTGGCACAGGAGGACAGAGAGAAAGCTCTGTGATGGTGGAAATAGCTCACCTTCTAGCTGTGTGACATCAGGTAGACCTCTTAACCTCTCTGAGTCTTGGTTTCCTCATCTGCAACTGGGGATAATGGTGCAAAAAGAATGTTACTTTTGGATTTATTTATTTATTTATAGTCTTGGTGGGGAGGTGGGGATTAGCAAGGGCTTCTGTATCCAGAAAAATTGTGAGCTTGCTAAGCTGAAAGCACCATATGCCATATAAAAAAGAAGAAACACCCTCTTTTATGCATAAGTAACTATGTTTTTAACAAAGGGAAATCTCCAGGGGCCCCGAATCCAGAGGCAACTGAAATAGAGTCATAGGGCCATGGTCAAGCTCTCCTGCAGGGTGAAGGGGACAGTTTCTGTCAAACCTCAGGAACCCAGAGGCGTTGGTTCCAAGCAGGAGATAGCGACAAAAGCCCATCTTCAGCCCATGACAGATGAGGGGTTGGAAATGGGACACCCATACAAAGCCAGCTTTGACCTTCACAGAGTAACCTATCTGTGAAAACCTGGACTAGAAAAGACTACCTACAGCCACCGGAAGATGACAAGGAAGCAGGTCTGTAGACAGGTCTTTGCGTTGGAGAAAATGACTCTTCCCTGAAAATTTTTAACCACAAGCTTGTGTCCAGCGTGGGTTTAGGGTTCAAATTTATAGGAACTGTGTTGTCTGGGAATCCTCAGGTGGGACTGGCTACCTAACTTCTTGGGCTCAGTGCAAATGAAGATGGTGAGACCTGTCACTCAACAATTATTAAGAATTCCTAGACAGTATCAGCATTAAATCAAATATATTAGACGAAGAACATTAAACCCTTCTAAGCATGAGGCCCCTGCAGTTACACAGGTCACATGCCCATGAAGCCAACCCCGTCTCCTAGCCACAAAGTTAGCATAAAACTTAGCTCAGGCTGCATTTGGCAGGAACAAATGGAAAATGGTTTTATCAGGATGTGTTTCCAACCTAGCCCCACGAGCTTCCCGCAGCTCTGCAAAGGAATGCATGATCCAGCCCTAAGGAACCCAGGAGGAAATGAAAACCATGAGCGAGAGTCAGCAGATACAAAAGACAGAAGGAAAATCACTTGCAGGGCCAGCACAGATGTGTCCAGAAAGAGATCAACTCGGGCCTCAGGAGTTTCCTCATCTGCCCTTCCAACTGTACTCTCACAAAACACACAGCATCCTTTATGGCCTCACCTATGATACAGTAAATAGAATAATGGAGGAACTTGCCAGAATGTATAAATATGAATGCAAAAGTAGATGGAATGTGGAGATTTCAGAGGCCAGGGCTAGTCCAGCATCATATTTGTGGACTTGACTATGAGATAGGGTCTTGCTGACCCCAGTAGAATCTGAAGGTTGCCCCCAGACCTCAGCCCTATTGCAATGAGCTCTCCTTCCTTTACCTCCAGCTTTGGAGAGGATCTCCTTCTAGCTGTGCTAACAGCCATTTCCCTCTGTCCCAGCACCTGGATCACATGGGCAGGAAGGAGATCCACTATGGCAGCCCCCAGCACCTGTGCTTCGATGTCAGGCGAGACCAGGTGATTCTGCAGAACTGCACCAAGGAAGGCCCTGACATCCATCAGCAGCACTGGGACTACCAGGAGGTAAGTAACCCAGCTAGGAAGGATTCAGCAGTGCTGCTGGCTGGTGCGTGTCTCAGGCTTTTCCAAGAGGTCAAGTATTACCATACAAGCCTGTGTCCCTGCTGTTGAACTGAGTGACTTGGCACTAAGGCCTCAGGGGGAGGTGAAGCCAACTTTGCAGCAAAGTTAACAACCAGCATCTTGAAATGTACTAATTTTCCAGGTTTCTGTATGGCTCTGGTCTTGATATGGTAGAGATAGGAGACAGACTCTTTTTTAAGGTTTATTAGCTTAGGTCACAAGTAGGACCATGGAGCGTGTTACAGAAGCAGTCAACCACATTGGTGGTGTGGTTTTAGGGGCAATGGAAAGGCCTGCCTCCTGTTCCACAACCAGATAGATGAGGATGTAGATCATTCTTTCTTCCTTTGCAAATTCCACTCTGAGCATTTCATCAGTTTAGTAAGACTTTGATTCCCATGACTCCAGAGAGAAGCTTGAGATCCTTCCCAGAGGTTATGCATCAATAAAGAGGAAATACGAGGAGGGTATGTATTTAGGGAGAGTGAGCCGTTTACAGGATTGGGATTGGAAGGTGACAGTAAGTATCAACAATAACTGTCCATACATAGTTTTTCCTTCACCTCAAATCCCTTCTGAAATGAGTTAGGGTACAAGTATACAAACAAACAGATTAATACACACATCTTTTAAACATGCCATTCTTCAACTTTTGCTTGGGAATAAGGGGGGGCTTAAATAACTAAGCAGAACTCCATGCATCGGTACTCTTTTTTTTTTTTTTTTTTTTTTTTTTTGCGTTACGGGGGCCTCTCACTGTTGTGGCCTCTCCTGTTGCGGAGCGCAGGCTCAGCGGCCATGGCTCACGGGCCCAGCCGCTCCGCGGCATGTGAGATCTTCCCAGACTGGGGCACGAACCCGTGTCCCCTGCATCAGCAGGCGGACTCTCAACCACTGCGCCACCAGGGAAGCCCCATGCATCGGTACTCTTAAAGCAGGCTGTGAAAGAGGAAAATCCTATAGTGTAAAACTTAAGCTGAACTCATGATAAACAGTTGAGAACAAAGCTCTTGGGGCTTTGGTGACAAGTGAACCTAGGACTCAGGGGGCCCACACATGCTCAAAGAATTCTTAGAAACCAAGTTAAGGCCCTTTATGAATGATCATAAAGGATCATTCTAAGCAAGTCCTCTGGATAAGATAGATTTAGAAACAGCATTTAAAAATAATATGTAAAAGATTAGTGACTAAGATACACCCAGCATCTTTCAGGCATTAAAAAATAAGTCTTTAAAAAAGTATACTTGCGCTTCCCTGGTGGCGCAGTGGTTGAGAGTCCGCCTGCCGATGCAGGGGACACAGGTTCGTGCCCCGGTCTGGGAAGATCCCACATGGCGCGGAGCGGCTGGGCCCATGAGCCATGGCTGCTGAGCCTGCGCATCCGGAGCCTATGCTCCGCCACGGGAGAGGCCACAATGGTGAGAGGCCCGCATACCGCAAAAAAAAAAAAAAAAAAGGATTCTCATTCAGCCATAAAAAGGAACAAGATACTGTTCTTAGCAGCAGTATTCACAATAGCCAATAGGTGGAAGCAACCCAAGGGTCCAGTGATTGATGAATGAATAAACAAAATGCGCTATATACATACAATGGAATATTTTCCCGCCTTAAGAAAGAAGGAAATCCTGTCATTTACTTCAACATGGATGAAACTTGAGGACATTATGCTAAGTGAAATAAGCCAGGCACAAAAAGACAAATACTGTATGATTAAACTTACATGACATATATAGAGAAGTCATATTCATACAAACAGAAAATAGAATGGTGGTTACCAGGCACGAGGGGAAGTGGGGAGAGGGAAGTTGTTATTTAATGGGTATAGAGTTTGTTTTGAATGAAGAAAAAGTTCTGGAGATCTGTTTCACAACAAAGTGAATATACTTAACATTACTAGCTTTTACACTTAAAAATGGTTAAGGTAGAAAATTTTATGTTACATATTTTTACCACTACAAAGAAAGAAAGAAAGAAAGAAATTAGGTACTATTTTGTGCTACAACATGGATGAAACTTGAAAATACCATGCAAAGTGAAAGAAGCCAGTCACAAAAGGCCCTATATTATATGATTCCATTTATATGAAATGTCAAGAAGAGACAAGTCCATAAACACAGAAACTAGATTAATGATTTCCAGTGGCTGGAAGGAAGCAGGAATGGGAAGTGACTGCTAATGGATAGTACATTTCTTTTTATAGTGATGAAATTTTCTGCAATTAGATAGAGGTGATGGTTGCATATACTTTGTGAATATACTAAAATCCGCTGAGTTGTATTTAGGGCATGTGAATTATATCTCTAAATAAATAAGTGGACATTATCAGCACTGTTGGTTAAGGTTGTTTAACTCTTCATAAAGAAATTGAATTTTTTCCTGAAAAGGGGATGGCTACATTCAGTATTAAGTTTGGTAGATTTTGAGCAGGAAGCAGCTATGGTCTTCCAAACATGGCTGACTCAGGCCTTCAGTGTATCCTTAGAGTCTTACTCTATACTGCAACTTGGTGGCAGCAGTACTAAACTGCAGGATTAACAGAGGGCAGAGATTAAATTAAATCCTTTTGAAAGCAGAAATTTACAAGTACAGTGATAACAATGAATGTCAACAATACAGTATAACGATTGAACATGATCTTTACACTGGCATTTTACTAGCCTGAACTCTCCAAGAAATGGCATAATTACCCAACCACAATAATAATAATTGAATTAATGACCCCAAGGCTCTGTATGGTATTTAAATTTTAAGGTTACCTAAATTATATTATATAGTAACAAAAATACTCCAATTCCTTACCAGGACAGTTCATATCACCTTTATTATTCTCTTAATGATTAGCACAAATCTTAGAAATTTCCTTCTTTGCTGACTGATTGTGGGGGACCAACTCGTTTCCTTTTTTTTTTTTTTTCCTTTTCTTCTCTCTTTTCAGAATGGAATGATTGTTCACATTCTTTCTGGGAAATGCATAGAAGCTGTGATGCAGGAAAATAATAAAGATTTGTATTTACGTGAGTGTGATGGAAAAGCCAGCCAGCTGTGGCGATTTGACAATGTCAGCACCGTGGATGAACAATGAATGCCACCATCAGAAGGAAAAGAGAAATGTGGCCATAGAGGTTCAACTCAAGGGAACAACAGGAGCATGTGCATATCATGAAGGAGACCCTTTGTGTTTGTGCAGTGATGATAGTAGAAACAAAAACTCCACAAATGAATATGGGAAGTCTTTCCTTCTCATACCTTACTACATTGACCACTGGCTGTTTTAGAAAAAGAAAAACATGGACCCATTGTCTCAATGTCTTCATCACTGGTAGATGATCATTACATGGTACATAAGATTCTTGGGGTTTTTTTTTCATTGAGCAGTAAATAATTGCTTTTATCTCTGACTAAGGAAAGAGGCCTGGCAACACCTTCAGGATACACAATTCTGATGGATCAATTTATTTCAAATGGCCTTATCTTGGATTGTCTGTGTCACCAGCCATGAAAATTAAAGCGTGAAGAAAGTGCAAAGTCCTGACATCCAAAAAACATTGCAATAGGCTTATGAGGACAAATTTCATGTTCATTGGTTGAGGCATAGCTCAGAGGAAGGAAGGGAAATAAGCTACTGAGAGAAAATAGGGTTGGAGAGAGCTTTGACCCAATTCTTCAGCTCAGCCTAGCAGCTGAAAAGAGTCAGTAGACCTGGAATAAGATGTTCTCATGTTAATGAGAATTTCCTCAGAACTTTCTATCTCCATTCACCCTGCCCTTGCTATTCTCAATCTAGATTAACCACAATCGGATTCTCATGCAATATTCTTTTCTTTAATCATTGGTGTTGGGTCAGCTTAGATTGAACACTCCTACTAACAGAAGTGTGTACAGTTGAGAAACTCTCCTGATGCCCTGTTACAGGGTTTGCACTGATTGGACCAAAATGAGCAACATTTGCAAAGAGGCAAATATCCCTGGGAGGGAAATGCCAGTGTCTGAGCCAAAATTTTTATGAGAGGAACTAGAGGTGGGTGTTAATGTCCATGAAGGTTGAAAGGGCTGTCTCTGAGCCAGTAGGAAATGTCTGGGACCCTCAAATATGCCCACACCTGAACATTCAGCCATAGAAGAACACATCTCCATCAGGGCAGAGCCCATGCTAGCAAAAGCTGAATGGCTCTCTTGTTGTGACTTGGCCCACCCAGTTGGGTTGTAAGAGTTGCTGAGTGGGGGTGGTTATGTGATTGAGAAGACATGGTGCTTGGTGGTGGACCCTGACACCCAAGGAGATGGGAAGAACCCCCAAGCGAACCAGTAGGATGTCGGGGGATTGAGGGGGGAGGAGAAGTGGACACTGGACAGGACCGGCACCCCTGAGGGGTGGCTGAGAGCGGGGAGGGGTTACCATGCCTGGAGGAACCTCGGGCTCAGATCAGGGGCCCAACATTTCCCCTGCCCAATCAGCCGGGGAAGTCTGCCAGGCTCTTGGGCTGGGTCCTATGGCCTCAGAAGTCCCCTCTGGGCTGAGTTGGTCCTGGGGGCATAGGACCAAGGCTGGGAGAGAACAGGAGAGGCAGATGGGAGGGACCCTCCAGGACCAGAGGAGCAGGAAAGGAGCAGAGAGGGTTTACCCCACCCACTGAGGCACAGGGAGCCTGCTGAGCTGCCAGGCCAGTCCCCCAACCTCCAAAGTCCCCTCTGGGTGTGTGGGTTCTGGGGGCATAGGAGGGAGGCTGGGGAGATCAGGAGAGGCAGGTGGGAGGAGCCCTCTGGGACTGGAGGAGTGGTAGAGGAGTGGAGGGCATTTTCCCCACCCACTCAAACCCAGGAAACCTGCTGGGTTCCCAGGTGAGGTCCCCCACCTTCTGAGACCAGAGGCAGGGGCACACCTGGGCCCTTCTGTTCTGTTGAGCCTAAGGCCCACCCACCACACCCCCTGCCTTTTCCAGCCCCATGGGTCCTAAGCATAGGCCCCACTCACTGCTCAAACCTCACCCCTGCTCAGGCCCTGCCCTCCACAGTGAAGGCCTTTCCCACCTTTTCTTTTTTCTCTTCCTCTTTTTTACTGTTGTGGTTCTGTTTTACTTTCCAGTTGTTGTTTCATCTATATTTTCATTTTTAGTCTAGGAAACTAACACAGCTGTTAGTTTCCTAGTCTAATTTTATTTTTTACTTTGTTATTGTTCTCCTTTTTTTTTTTTTTTTTTACTACCCCATGCAGCTTGCAGGATCTTGGTTCATGAGCCGGGGGTCAGACCAAAGCTCCTGTGGTGGGAGCTCCAAGTCTAAACCACTGGACTAACAGAGAACCTCAGAATCCAGGGAATATTCATTAGAGTGAGGTCCTCATCTCAGCACCGAGACCCAACTTTACCCAGCAGCCTACAAACTCCAGTGTTGGAAGCCTCAGGCCAAACAACCAGTAAGACAGGAGCACAACCCCACTCATAAGAAAAGAAAAAAAAAAATGAGATGGGAAAAAATATGTCACAGATGAAGGAACAAGGTAAAAATCTACAAGACCAAAAAAATGAAGAGGAAATAGTCAATCTACCTGAAAAAGAATTCAGAGTAATGTTGGGAAAGATGATCCAAAATCTCAGAAATAGAATGGAGGCACAGATTGAGAAGATAGAAGAAATATTTAACAAAGATCTAGAAGAACTAAAGAACAAACAAACAGAGATGAACAGCACAATAACTGAAATGAAAAATACACTAGAAGGAATCAATAACAGAATAACTGAGACAGAAGAATGAATAAGTGAGCTGGAAGACAGAATGATGGAAATAACTGCCGAGGAGCAGAATAAAGAAAAAAGACTGAAAAGAATTGAAGACAATCTCAGAGACCATTGGGAAAACACTAAATGCACCAACATTCGAATAATAGGGCTCCCAGAGGAAGAAGAGAAAAACAAAGGGTCTGAGAAAATATTTGAAGAGATTATAGTGGAAAACTTCCCTAACATGGGAAAGGAAATAGTCACCCAAGTCCAGGAAGCACAGAGAGTCCCATACAGGATAAACCCTAGGAGAAATACAAAAAGACACATATTAATCAAACTAACAAAAATTAAATTCAACGAAATAATATTAAAAGCAGCAAGGGAAAAACAAAAAATAACATACAAAGGAATCCCCATAAGGTTATCGCCTGACTTTTCAGCAGAAACTCTGCAGGCCAGAAGGGAGTGGCAGGATATACTTAAAGTGTTGAAAGAGAAAAACCTACAACCAACATTACTCTGCCCAGCAGGGATCTCATTCAGATTCAATGGAGAAATCAAAAGCTTTTCAGACCAGCAAAAGCTAAGAGAATTCAGCACCACCAAACCAGCTTTACAACAAATGTTAAAGAAACTTCTCTAGGCAGGAAACACAAGAGGAGAAAAAGACCCACAAAAACATACCCCAGACAATTAAGAAAATGGTAATAGGAACATACATATTGATAATAGCCTTGAATGTAAATGGATTAATTGCCCCAACCAAAAGACAGAGACTGGCTGAATGGATACAAAAACAAGACCCATATATATGCTGTCTATAAGAGACCCACTTCAGAACTAGGGACACATATGACTGAAAGTGAAGGGATAGAAAAAGATATTCCATGCAATTGGAAATCAAAAGAAAACTGGAGTAGCAATACTCATATCAGATAAAATAGACTTTAAAATAAAGACTGCTACAAGAGATAAAGAAGGACACTACATGATGATCAAGGGATCAATCCAAGAAGAAGATATAACAATTATAAATATTTATGGACCCAACATAGGAGCACTTCAGTACATGAGGCAAATACTAACAACCATGAAAGGGGAAATTGACAGTAACACAATAATAGTAGGGGACTTTAACATCCCACTTACACCAATGGACAGATCATCCAAAGAGAAAATAAATAAGGAAACACAAGCTTTAAATGACACAATAGACCAGTTAGATTTAATTGATATTATGGAACATTCCACCCAAAAGTGGCACAATACACTTCTTTCTTTTCAAGTGCACATGGAAATTTCTTCAGGATAGATCACATCTTGGGTCACAAATCAAGCCTCAGAAAATTTAAGAAAATTGAAATCATATCAAGCAGCTTTTCTGACCACATTGCTATGAGATTGGAAACCAATTACAGGAAAAAAAACTGTAAAAACCACAAGTACATGGAGGCTAACAGTGCGCTACTAAATAACCAAGAGATCACTGGAGAAAGCAAAGAAGAAATTTAAAAAACGATAGAAACAAATGACAATGAAAACACAACAACCCCAAACCTATGGGAGGCAGCAAAAGCAATTCTAAGAGGGAAGTTTATAGCAATTCAATCTCACCTCAAGAAACAAGAAAAATATTAAATAAACAATCTAACTGTACACCTAAAGCAACTAGAGAAAGAAGAATAAAGAAAACCCAAAGTCAGTAGAAGGAAAGAAATCATAAATATCAGAGCAGAAATAAATGAAATAGAATACAAAGAAAACAGTAGCAAAGATCAATAAATCTAAAAGCTTGTTCTTTGAGAAGATAAACACAATTGATAAACCCTTAGCCAGCCTCATCAAGAAAAAAACAGAGAGGATGCAAATCAATAAAAACTGGAAATAAAAAAGGAAAAATCACAACTGACACCACAGAAATACAAAGGATTACAAAAGACTACTACAAACAACTATATGCTAATAAAATGGACAAACACGAAGAAATGGACAAATTCTTGGAAAGGTGCAATTTCCCAAGGCTGAACCAGGGAGAATTAGAAAATATAAACGGATCTATCACTAGTAATGAAATTGAAACTGTAATTAAAAATCTTCCAACAAACCAAAGTCCAGGACCAGATGGCTTCACAGATGAATCCTATTAAATATTTAGAGAAGAGCTAACACCACTCCTTCTCAAACTCATCCAAAAAATTGCAGAGGGAGGAACACTCCCAAATTCATTCTACAAAGCCACCATCACCCTGATACCAAAACCAGAAAAAGACATCACAAAAAAAGAAAATTATAGACCAATATCACTGATGAACATAGATGAAAAAATCCTGAACAAATACTAGCAAACAGAATCCAACAACATATTAAAAGGATCATACACCATGATCAAGTGGGGTTTATCCCAGGGATTCAAGGATTCTTCAATACACACAAATCAATCAATGTGATACACCATATTAACAAATTGAAGGAGAAAAATCATATGATCATCTCAATAGATGCAGAAAAAGCTTTTGACAAAATTCAATACCCATTTATGATAAAAACTATCCCAAAAATGGGAATAGAGGCAACCTACCTCAACATATTGAAGGCCATATATGACAAACCCACAACAAACATCATTCTCAATGGTGAAAAACTGAAAGCATTTCCACTTAGATCAGGAGCAAGACAAGGATGTCCACTCACCACTCTTATTCAACATGGTTTTGGAAAGCCTAGCCACTGCAATCAGAGAAGAAAAGGAAATAAAAGGAACACAAATTGGAAAAGAAGAAGCAAAACTGTCATTGTTTGCAGATGACATGATACTATATGTAGAAAATCCTAAAGATGCCACCAGAAAACTAATAGAACTAATCAATGAATTTGGTAAGGTTGCAGGATACAAAATTAACACACAGCAATCTCTTGCATTCCTATACACTAACAATGAAAAATGAGAAAGAGAATTGAAGGAAACAATCCCATTTACCATTGCAACAAAAAGAATAAAATACCTAGGAATAAACCTACCTAAGGAGATGAAAGATTTGTACTCAGAAAACTATAAAACACTGGTGAAAGGAATCAAAGATGACATAAACAGATGGAGAAATACACCATGTTCTTGGATTGGAAGAATCAATATTGTGAAAATGACTATACTACCCAAAGCAATCTACAGATTCAGTGCAATCCCTATCAAACTACCAATGGCATTCTTCACAGAATTAGAACAAAAAATTTTACACTTCGTATGGAAACACAGAAGACCCCAAAAAGCCAAAGCAGTATTGAGAAAGAAAAATGGAATGGAAGAATCAGTCTCCCTGACTTCAAACTATACTACAAAGCTACAGTAATCAAGGAAACATGGTACTGGCACAAAAACAGAAACATAGATCAATGGAACAGGATAGAAAGCCCAGAGATATACCCACGCACCTATGGTCAACTAATCTATGACAAAGGAGACAAGGATATACAAGAGAAAAAACACTCTCTTCAATAAGTGGTGCTGGGAAAACTGGACAGCTCCATGTAGAAGAAAGAAATTAGAACACTCCCTAACACCATACACAAAAATAAACTCAAAATGGATTAGAGACCTAAATGTAAGACCATACACTATAAAACTCTTAGAGAAAAACAAAGGAAGAACACTCTTTGACATAAATCACAGCAAGATCTTTTTTGATCCACCCCCTAGAGTAATGGAAATAAAAACAAAAATAAGCAAATGGGACCTAATGAAACTTAAAAGCTTTTGCAAAGCAAAGGAAACTACAAAGACGAAAAGACAACCCTCAGAATGGGAGAAAATGTTTGCAAACAAATCAATGGACAAAGGATTAATCTCCAAAATATATAAACAGCTCATGCAGCTCAATATTAAAAAAACAAACGACCCAATCAAAAAATGGATAGAAGACCTAAATAGACATTTCTCCAAAGAAGACATACAGATGACCAAGAAGCACATGAAAAGCTGCTCAATGTCACTAATTATTAGAGAAATGCAAATGAAAACCACAGTGAGGTATCACCTCACACCAGTTCGAATGGGCATCATGAGAAAATCTACGAACAACAAATGCTGGAGAGGGTGTGGAGAAAAGGGAACCCTCTTGCACTGTTGGTGGGAATGTAAATTGATACAACCACTATGGAGAACAGTATGGAGGTTCCTTAAAATACTAAAAATAGAATTACCATTATGACCCAGCAATCCCACTACTGGGCATATACCCTGAGAAAACCATAATTCAAAAAGACATGTACTACAGTGTTCATTGCAGCACTATTTACAATAGTCAGGACATGGAAACAACCTAAGTTGAATGAAACAACAGATGAAATAACAGATGAATGGATAAAGAAGATGTGGCATATATATACAATGGAATATTACTCAGCCATAAAAAGAAACAAAATTGAGTTATTTGTAGTGAAGTGGATGGACCTAGAGTCTGTTATACAAAGTGAAGTAAGTCAGAAAGAGAAATACAAATACTGTATGCTAACGCATATATGTGGAATCTGAAAAAACAAAACAGGTACTGATGAACCTAGTGGCCGGGCAGGAATAAAGACGTAAACATAGAGAATGGACTTGAGGACACAGGAGGTGGGGAGGGGGAAGCTGGGGCGAAGCGTATAAGTACATACACTACTGAATGTAAGATAGATAGCTAGTGGGAAGCAGCAGCATAGCACAGGGAGATCAGCTCGTTGCTTTGCAATGACCTAGAGTGGTGGGATAGGGAGGGTGGGAGGGAGGCTCAAGAGGGAGGGGATATGGGGATATATGTCGGCATATGCCTGATTCACCTTGCTGTACAACAGAAACTAACACAGTATTGTGAACCAATTATACTCCAATAAAGATCTATTAAAAAAAAAAGACCTGGTACCCATCTCTCTTCCAGGTGGATTTCGCTCTTCACATGGTCAGCTTAAAACCTCCCCTCAAAGATGTTGATCTCCTTGGGCTGTCTCAGGATACAGTGTGTTTCAAATAACAAACACTAAGCAGGAGGTAAGGGTTTCTAAACAGTACACATCATAACTATGCATTTCTTCACCTGTTGAAGTCAATGGAACACTGCATTTTTCCTTCCTCAGAATACACTCTAGACCTGGGCGAGGAGCCACTGGTCACATGTGGTTATCTAAATGTAAATTCGTTAAAATTAAAGAAAATTTAAACTCAGTTCCTCAGTTGTACTGGCCACATTTCTAGTGCTCAATAGCCACTGTGTTGCAAATCACAGAGAATAGAACATTCCGTCCGTGCAAACAGTTCTATTGGATAACATTGACCTAGACAGATTTATCATCCCACTGAGAGAAGAGATTCAGCCACCATCGTCTTGCTTCAGACTTGTCTATATGCAACACAAATTCCCCTAACATCCTGAGGCTGAGATAGAGCTAAAAATTCTCAGATGACAACCTTGTAAAGGGTATTATGGTTGAAAAATAAAAGTTAAACAAGACCTCTATTTTTAAAATGAACTTTGTTATTGGCATTGTTGGTATTTGAAGTTGCTGGAATAAATTAATATAATTAAATAAAAGGCTGAATTCAATTGTATAAGTTGTGTTTGACAGTAATTAACAAAAGGACCCAGAAGGCTTATTGCTTAATTGGTTGAACAAAGCAAGAATGTGGTGTTTCTGCTTCTTTAACCATCCCCATGATTTATTACTTTATTACAGAAATGGCGGTCAGCTCAGTCCCTGGCTGGTACTTCAAGACCCTTAATTTAAACAAAACAGATGCCTCCATTTAGTTCTTAAAAAATTCAACCTTCTTCTCCTCATAGAGGAACAGAGTATTCAAATTCTCTTCTCTATGGGCTCATCTCTGATTTTATCCACAATGATCAATTTAAAAGTAGAGAAACTTGGCAGTTGGAAGATTTGATTCCCAAGAGTTTCATTTGTCTACCTGAATTTTATGATTGACTTTATTGTTTGGATTGTAAGACTGAATTCATCATCACCCCCAACAAGCTCGCCATCATTAGTAAGCATCCCACTGAGGGGACAGAGAGAAGTATTCAGCCAACAATCTAGAGTCAACACTCTTTGTGTTATTACACAATGAAAGCAGATGTTCTCCCTAGAGGGGCCCTGATCTATTTCCTCTTTGGTCTCAATGCCATCAATCTCACTGACCAACTTAGAATCCCAACTCCCACAAACATCAAAAAGTCCCCCAGGTCCACGAGATGGTGCTGTCACTGCACCAGAATTTGACATCATTAGAGTTCGTGGTATTGTGCCCACCACAAGAGGAGTCTTCCATTTTCCACTGAAAGGCCATGAAAAACCAGTTGGACACCAAGTGATCTGTGACCAGTCACCAAATCTGGACATTGACACGGGCTGCCTTGATGGGCACCACTCTACACATTGTATACACTGTTTATGCTTATTCTTTAAAAGCTCTGTTCTGAATGCAACTTGTTTGGCCAAAGCCCAAAGCACCTACAAGTCCGGCCCTGATTCTTCAAACACCTTGATTTGGGCATATTTCCAGTGATGATGTTAAGTGCAAATAGCCAAGGAGATGATATTTTCAGGATTTTAGAATCCTCTCCTATTTCTTTATTAATAACAGTCCCTCCAATCTCCAAACTCTGCAGTTTCAACCGCTTCCTCCATAAAATGTGCTCTTTAAATATGGAAGTGTGTCCTTAGCATTGTTTTAATATTGTGAGGGTCTTTGCTGGTGTGGTAATTCTTTACACAGGACTGGGATGTTGATGTTCTCTCATCACTGAAGTCTCTACATGATATCAATACACTATGCTATAATGACATAAAAGCAGCTCCCCTGATTTTATTTGGCTCAAAAACAGAGTCGGCCTGGTTACTTCACTCCTAGTGTGATAGTTTGCAAGCTCAGCCCAAACAGATTAGATTCATGTTTGAAAATGAAAGTTTCCCAACAATTCCTAAACCGTACAGCTAACACACAGTTAACTTATATTCCAGAACCCTTGACAAATGCTAAATGAAGATGACAGGGCCAATTCTGCTGCAACTTGGGCTTATGAAAGCCTTTTAACTTTACAGTAAAATGTGACCAGAGGGTAGGGCAACTTTACTTCACTGGGCAACCTTCACGAAGGCACTGCTGACCCTTCTCCTTTAGGAATTGGCCAAGGGTGGCATTGCTTAATGTTTTATTTAAATAAGACCCAGGAGAGCATGAGAAGCTGTTTTTAAAGTCATGACCTGTCCAGATACACCAATGCTAACCCTGTTCAGAGGGTGGAGAATATCTGTTGTGTGGGAGGAGAGCAGCAAATGGATTATCTAAGCAGCACAATTCTCCAACTCTAGCCATGTGGCTCCAGTGGGACCTGCCTGTTACCTCCACAGGATTCCACCCCCTGATTGGTTCCAGGGAGGACACTTGACCTAATTGGGTTAACCAGCACATTCACCAATAATTTTGTTACTGAGACTAAGAAATTAGTCTCTCTAGCAGAAATGTAAGAGATAATGTAAGAATTTATGAGCACTGAACAAATCAATTAATTGCTCAAATTTTCAGCTGTTCTCTGCTTCAGCTCCTCTCCTGGAAGAATATGAAGGCACAGAAATACCATTTACTATGGACATAGGATGAAAGGCTACTAGAGGTCCTGCCGATAGTGGTGGGGATATGGCCCTTGTCTCGAGGAGGCAGCTGGGACCCTGGAAAGCAGATAGCCCCATCTAAGTAGAGACTCTATAGGAACCCTCTGGAGATGATCCAGGACCTGTGGCCTCTGAAAATAGCCACATCTAACAGAGAAACATGAGATTATACGATCAGAAAACAAATCATGCCGAAACCCAAAATTTGATTCTCTCAATCCTGAATCCCACAGTAAAGTTAAAGCACCATTAACTAAGAAAGAGATGCCAAATTCACCCTTCAACACCAGACTCTGTAATAGTGACATAGAGTGTTCTGGCCCTGCCCACCTCCGTCTGGTCTTACAGTTTCAGTGAGCTCCTGAAGAAATTGTAACAGTGAGCATCTGCATTTCTTTGCCTGAGGGTTTTCCTCAAAGACAAAGAAGGCTTCTTTATGATATGGGGAAGCCCAGCCATGCCTTGGAATTCACCCCCCAGGGGCAACCCTCAATCACTGACTGACAGGAGTTGGAGTATAAACACCTCAGCTCCCTCACCTCTCCAGCAGGACAACTCTGAGGTGCATGTTCTACACCATTTCCCAGCGTTTACTGTGGGATTAAGCTCTGATCACCCAAGTGGTAAATGGCTTGATTGTGCATCTGTAATTGGCTGCATTCCCGTCCACACACCCCAACTGGTACTTCCTAGGCTCACCTTCCAGATAGACCACTTGCCCTCAAATCCTTATCTCCTAATAGGGAAATCCACCCTAAAATACATGGCCTGGCCCACCAGAAGCTTCCATCTACAAGAGTTAGTTAGCTCATCAAATTCCATTCTTCATTTAGTTATCAATAGTCCCAACCCATGCACCAAATACCCCTATTCCCCTGACCTGAAATTATCCCACCAAACAGCAAGACCAGAGTATGGGCTTCCGGGAAACTGTGTCCCAAGAGAAAGAGACTGAGGAAGGGGCACATGGTCAGTCCTTATCCCAAGCTTATCAATAATATTAGAAGTCCTTCCTCTCTGGGTAAGAATGAGTGAGGAGTAGAGAGAGGCCACTCATGTTCCACTAGCTGATGTCCCTCCTTGTGGAAACCTGAAGTCTAGGGAAGCAAGGTCCCCTCCTGCATCACACAACATTTCCCTCTCATATTCCAGTTATTTTCCAGTAACTGGTACATACCAGTATTAGAGGATGTACAGGTATACTGTGTAAGTCAGTAGTGGAGAGCATGATAGCTCTCCAGGATAAAGTGAGGGGGATTTAGATATGAGGTGGGTATTGGGGAGGAGAAGGGCAAAACAACATGGTGAAGACCTAAAGAGCAAGATGGTCGGAAAGGGATTCCTAGTGGGGGCAGGAAGGGTTGCCAGAGGGATTTTCAGAGTGAGGTGTCTAGTCCTCAGTCTAAAGTTGTGTGCTTTATTTCCATCACTCCACACTTTCAGCCAAGCCTTCCACACTGACCATGTCCTGTTTTGGAGAACGGGAATCAAGGAATTGGGATGAGCTCACTGTCCAGGACAGAGCCAGCAAAAAGTAGCCTTTGCAGTCAGATATATCCAGTAAGACTGGGCTCTCAGGAAGAAGAGCAACATTGGTATAGAAAAGAATGGACACCCATCCTAGCCACACGCCACCACACAGTGCCGATCAAGATAAATTCACTTAGGTCAGAGAGTATTTTTAAATTATATTTGACTGTGAACTAAAGCAGGGGTCAGCAAACTTTTTCTATAAAGGGCTACATAGTAAATATTTTTGGCTTTGCAGCCCCACAGCCTCTGTCACAACTATACAACTCTGCCATTGTAGCAGTAAAGTAATCAGGGTCAATAATAAACAGATGCCCATGCCTGTGTTCCAATAAAACTTTATTTACAAAAACAGGTGGCAGGGGCTTCCCTGGGTGTGCAGTGGTTAAGAATCCGCCTGCCAATGCAGGGGAAATGGGTTCAAGCCCTAGTCCAGAAGGATCCCACAGGCTGTGGAGCAACTAAGCCCGTGCACCACAACTACTGAGCCTGCATGCCACAGCTACGGAAGCCTGTGCACCTAGAGCCCGTGCTCCGCAACAAGAGAAGCCACCTCAATGAGAAGCCCATGCACCACAATGAAGAGTAGCCCCCACTCACCACAACTAGAGAAAGCCTGCGCGCAGCAACAAAGACCCAACACAACCAAAAATTAATTAATTAATTAAAAAAAGAAAAGAGGCTTCCCTGGTGGCACAGTGGTTGAGAGTCTGCCTGCCGATGCAGGGGACACGGGTTCATGCCCCGGTCCGGGAAGATCCCACAGGCCGCGGAGCAGCTGGGCCCACGAGCCATGGCCGCTGAGCCTGCGCATCCGGAGCCTGTGCTCCGCAATGGGAGAGGCCACAACAGTGAGAGGCCCGCATACCGCAAAAAACAAAATAGAAAAGAAAAGAAAAGAAAGTCGGCACCGTTTTAAAAAAACAGAAAAAAAAACAGGTGGCAGGCAACTAGAGAAAGCCCACACGTAGCAACGAAGACCCAACGGAGCCAAAAATAAATAATAAATTAATTAATTTAAAATAATAAATTAATTAAAATAATTTAAATAATTTTAATTTTAATTTTAATTTAATTAATTAAAATAATTTAAAATAATAAATTAATTAATTTAAAAAAAACAGGTGGTGGGGCAGATGTGGCTCACAGGCATCCTTTACCACCACCTGCACTAGAGTTTTTTGTCTCATTCCAGCTGCAGAAGGAGACAAATGACAGATGCTGTAAAAACAAACAGAGAAATATTCCCAAAGAAATTGTAAATAAGCTTGAAAAACATAAAAATAGGGTGTTTTTATAGTATAAATAACCAAAAAAACACAGAAAACAGAAGAGGGGAAATATTAGATCTTATTGTAAGCAGACTCCAATCCTTTTCAGAAAAAAATAGAAATAAGCAAATGAATCATTTTTGTAAATCAAAATATAAAACATTGACACTGTAGCCCTCAGCCGCCTTTCTTTTGGACACTCAGATGCCACGGGCCCTCACTGTTGACAGAGCTTGGGCAGGACCAGCTTTCCTTATGTGACCACAGGCTGCAGTAAGAACATCAACGGGAAAGGGAGGGCTGCTAAGAAGCAAAGCAACTCTCAGCATTTCATCCAAGCCAACGGGATTCAATTGTAGTAACAGATGAAATATGACACTCGAGGTTTTATGTTATAGTGGTGCAGAGACTCACAAAGCACAATGCACACACTCCCTGCCTTCCCCCAACACAATTCCCTTGCAGTTGGGATGTGAGGACAATCAGATATAAGCTCTTGCGTGGAGCAAGAGCCATAGCCTCTATGTATTTATATAAACTCCGATCCTTGGCATCCAATTCAGCCAGACTTCAAAACACCAACAGGAGGAGTCAAGCCAAGTAGAGGGACTCCCAATAGCAGGGCTTGAGGGCAGGCTGTATGAGGCCAGCAAACCTTCCTCCCTGTGCTCCTAAGCCAACATGGGCCCATGGAACATGTTTAAAGGCCAGACCCAGGGATGCCTCCTGCCTGTTACAACCTATGTTCGGGGCTGCCAGCCCATCATGCCCTTGGAGCGTCAGTGCCGGCACATCCAAGTCTGGCTCCTGATAAAACGAACAGCCTGAGGACCACCTCCACCCCACATGCACAGACAGTCCAAAGCTGTCCGGCCCCATCTCTACTCTCCACACTGCTGACCCCACTTGTCACTGTCCAGCAAGCCTTCACCAAGCACAAGGACCAGGCAGCTCCATCACTCTGGCCACGCAGTTGGGAGGAACAGCTGAGGCCTCTTGTCTTCTGCTGCGGTGAGATCTTGGTTTGTTCCTCCATGTTGGTCAGATGCCTCTTATAACAGAAGGATGAGAATCCCCTATTCTTACTCTTTGTTGGGAATGCTATTTTCTTCTCCAGTCAACTCTTTGAGAATATCCTCGACTGCTCTCCATGGGAGGCCTTTGCACATGGTTCTAGGTGGTGGTTGGTTTGCTTGGTGGTGGAACTCCTACCGTCTCCCTGAGGCTCCACCTCCTGACAATGACATCTCCTCACAGATTGATTTGAGCAATGGCCCTCCCAGCTGGTCAGGTCTCCAGTGCCCTCCTCCAACCCGCTGGCTACATCCTTACATTGCCTCCCTACCCATCTGGCCTTAGGCTAACAGGTGGGATCCAGATGGAAACATGATATATGTTTCCTTAAGATGGCCCTTGTCCGACATTTCTGTTCAATACAGTAAGTCTCCTACATATGAACATCCAAGTTGCAAAATTTCAAAGATGCGAATGTGCCCCTGTATGCCAGTTGTTGTACTGTACTACTGTACTTTTCAAGGTACTATACTGTAAGATTAAAAATGTTTTCTTTATTTTTTGTGTTTGTTTGTTTTTTATGTATTATTTGTGTGAAAAGTGTTATAAACTTATTACAGTACAGTACTACATAGCCAATTGTGTTAGTTGGGTACCTAGGCTAACTTTGTTGGACTTACGAATAAATTGGACTTACGTATGCACTTTCGGAATGGAACTCTTTCATCTGTAGGGGACTTACTGTGTAGTTCATGATGGAATTCTATCCCAGACTAAGCAATAGGCTTTTTTAAGCAAAGAGTCATGGTCCATACTTCCTTGTTCCCCCTAACCACTTACCAAAGGGCTGGATGCTCGACTCCATGGATTCTATCACGGAGGAGAGAAAACCAGGAGCTGGCATACAGATGAATGACGTTTCAAGAATTGGGAGAAGGGCCTCCCTGGTGGCGCAGTGGTTAAGAGTCCGCCTGCCGATGCAGGGGATACGGGTTCGTGCCCCGGTCTGGGAGGATCCCATATGCCGCGGAGCGGCTGGGCCCGTGAGCCATGGCCGCTGGGCCTGCGCATCCGGAGCCTGTGCTCCGCAACGGGAGAGGCCACAACAGTGAGAGGCCCGCATACCGCAAAAAGAAAAAAAAAAAAAAAGAATTGGGAGAAAAATCAAGTAGAAAAAACTTTGGACACTAACTGGGCAAGAGACAATACGACCTCTGTGAAAAAACATATGTACCCATCATCAGAAATAATAGTAATAACTGCCACAGGTGTTAAGCCTGTGCTTAGCCCTTTACTCACACCATCTCTTGTTGTATTTACAATAAGCCAACAAAGTAGGTACCAATATAATCCTCATTTTATATTATCCCATTCTATAGTTGAAGAAAGTGAGGCTTACGTGGATGAAACAATTTTCCCAAGGCCACACAACAAGAAAGGGATGCAGCTGTATCACAAACCCAGGTTCATCTGGTTCCAAGGCCTTTACTTTTTATTTATTATTATTATTTTTTATACAGCAGGTTCATATTAGTTATCCAATTTATACATATTTGTGTATATATGTCAATCCCAATCTCCCAATTTATCATACAAACCCCCTGCCACTTTCCCCCCTTGGTGTCCATACATTTGTTCTCTGCATCTGTGTCTCAACATCTGCCCTGCAAACCAGTACATCTGTAACATTTTTGTAGGTTCCACATATATACGTTAATATACAATATTTGTTTTTCTCTTTCTGGCTTACTTCACTCTGTATGACAGTCTCTAGATACATCCACGTCTCCACAAATGACCCAATTTCATTCCTTTTTATGGCTGAGTAATATTCCATTGTATATACGTGCCACATCTTCTTTATCCATTCATCTGTTGATGGGCATTTAGGTTGCTTCCATGACCTGGCTGTTGTAAATAGAGCTGCAATGAACATTGGGGTGCATGTGTCTTTTTGAATTATGGTTTTCTCAGGGTATATGCCCAGTAGTGGGATTGCTGGGTCATACGGTAATTCTATTTTTAGATTTTTAAGGAACCTCCATTACTGTTCTCCATAGTGGTTGTATCAATTTCCATTCCCACCAACAGTGCAAGAGTGTTCCCTTTTCTCCACACCCTCTCCAGCATTTGTTGTTTGTAGATTTTCTCATGATGCCCATTCGAACTGGTGTGAGGTGATATCTCATTATAGTTTTGATTTGCATTTCTCTTATAATTAGTGATGTTGAGCAGCTTTTCATGTGCTTCTTGGCCATCTGTATGTCTTCTGTGGAGAAATGTCTATTTAGGTCTTCTGCCCATTTTTGGATTGGGTTGTTTGTTTTTTTAATATTGAGCTGCATGAGCTGTTTATATATTTTGGAGATTAATCCTTTGTCCATTGATTCATTTGTAAATATTTTCTCCCATTCCGAGAGTGTCTTTTCATCTTGTTTGTAGTTTCCTTTGCTGTGCAAAAACTTTTAAGTTTCATTAAGTCCCATTTGTTTATTTTT
The DNA here is from genome assembly GCF_025265405.1 of Mesoplodon densirostris. Classification (NCBI taxonomy): domain Eukaryota; kingdom Metazoa; phylum Chordata; class Mammalia; order Artiodactyla; family Ziphiidae; genus Mesoplodon; species Mesoplodon densirostris. The sequence goes on from NC_082665.1 coordinate 122,939,059, forward strand.
ATTTTTATTTCCATTACTCTAGGGGGTGGATCAAAAAAGATCTTGCTGTGATTTATGTCAAAGAGTGTTCTTCCTATGTTTTCCTCTAAGAGTTCTATAGTATCTGGTCTTACATTTAGGTCTCTAATCCATTTTGAGTTTATTTTTGTGTATGGTGTTAGGGAGTGTTCTAATTTCATTCTTCTACATGGAGCCGTCCAGTTTTCCCAACACCACTTATTGAAGAGACTGTCTTTTCTCCATGGTACATCCTTGCCTTCCTTTGTCATAGATTAGTTGACCATACATGCGTGGGTTTATCTCTGGGCTCTATCCTGTTCCATAGATCTATATCTCCTTTTTTTTGTGCCAGTACCATACTGTCTTGATTACTGTAGCTTTGTAGTATAGTCTGAAGTCAGGGAGCCTGATTCCTCCAGCTCCGTTTTTTTCCATCAAGACTGTTTTGGCTATTCAGGGTATTTTTTGTCTCTATACAAATTTTAAGTTTGTTTTGTTCCAGTTCTGTAAAAAATGCCATGGGTAATTTGATAGGGATTGCATTGAATCTGTAGATTGTTTGGGGTAGTATAGTCATTTTCACAATATTGATTCTTCCAATCCAAGAACATGGTATATCTCTCCAGCTGTTGGTATCATCTTTAATTTCTTTCATCAGTGTCTTATAATTTTCTGCATAAAGGTCTTTTGTCACCTTAGGTAAGTTTATCCTTAGGTATTTTATTCTTTTTGTTGCAATGGTAAATGGGAGTGTTTCCTTAATTTCACTTTCAGATTTTTCATCATTAGTGTATAGGAATGCAAGAGATTTCTGTGCATTAACTTTGTATCCTGCTACTTTACCAAATTCATTGATTAGCTCTAGTAGTTTTCTGGTAGCATCTTTAGGATTCTCTATGTGTAATATCATGTCATCTGCAAACAGTGACAGGTTTACTTCTTCTTTTCTGATTTGGATTCCTTGTATTTCTTTTTCTTCTCTGATTGCTGTGGCTAAAACTTCCAAAACTATGTTGAATAATAGTGGTGAGAGTGCACAACCTTGTCTTCTTCCTGATCTGAGAGGAAATGGTTTCAGTTTTTCACCATTGAGAATGATGTTCGCTGTGGGTTTGTCATATATGGCCTTTATTATGTTGAGGGAAGTTCCCTCTATGCCTACTTTCTGGAGAGTTTTTATCATAAACGGGTGTTGAATTTTGTCAAAAGTTTTTTCTGCATCTATTGAGATGATCATATGGTTTGTCTTCTTCAATTTGTTAATATGGTGTATCACATTGATTGATTTGCATATATTGAAGAATCCTTGCGTTCCTGGGATAAATCGCACTTGATCGTGGTGTATGATCCTCATTTCTTTTTCTTTTTTCTTTATTCTCTTCTGAGCAGTGAATTCCACCATTGTGTCTTCCAGCTCACTTATCCATTCTTCTGCCTCAGTTATTCTGCTATTGATTACTTCTAGTGTATTTTTCATTTCAGTTATTGTATTGTTCATCTCTGTTTGTTTGTTCTTTAATTCTTCTAGGTCTTTGTTAAACATTTCTTGCATCTTCTCAATCTTTGCCTCCATTCTTTTTCTGAGGTCCTGGATCATCTTCACTATCATTATTCTGAATTCTTTTCCTGGAAGGTTGCCTATCTCTACTTCATTTAGTTGTTTTTCTCCGGTTTTATCTTGTAACTTTTCATCTTGTCTATATTTCTGTGAATGGGTTTTTGTTCTACAGGCTGCAGGATTGTAGTTCTTCTTGCTTTTGCTGTCTCAAGGCGTTTACTTTTAACCTCTACATTTTATTGCCTCCCAGTGTTTGTGACAATGTCCTTCCAAATGGGAATGGGTGAAAACAAAGGTCAAGTTGTTTTAGCATCTGCAAATATTAGATGCATCAGTTCAATTAGTTCAGGTGCAAGTATAAGAATAACTAACTCCCAGAGGCTGAAGAAATAAAGATCTTCAGTTATTTCACACTCTTGATTCAAAGGTAGGTTCCCCATTGGCTGCAATAGCTCACAGACAGCATTCATCAACTGGCTCTTTTTAACCTTCTGTTCACCATTCCTGTTGGCTTTTGATTCTGATATCTACTGCTTCGTGGTTACAGGATGTCCATCACAACCCCAAACATGACATCCTTGTCCTAGCATCCCAAATAGGAAGGAAGAGATGCCACACAAGGAAGCTTTCCTCTAACATCTTTGCCTCTGTTGGGAAAGAGAGGTCTTTCCCAGAGACACCCCCCCCCCCCCACTTCCCATCAGTGGACTTCCCTCTGCCCCAGTGGCCAGAACCATGCCACGTAGTCACGGAAAGTACCCCACAGGGAGGAAAGGGCTGGGCACACTGCCACACAGACCTCACTGGGGTTCTGTGGGCCAGGAAGCTGGGAGGTTGACTGGTGCAGGGCCAGTGTCTGCAGTTGCAGATTACCCCTGTCTCAGGCAATACTGGGCTCTGCTTCCGTTCTTTATCATTATGAAATGAAAATTGCCAGACCCTGAGTCCAAGACCTATACAATTCTGTGCTCACAACTCCAGGGTGTTATCCAATCAGCTCCTGCCCCACCCCAAGGTAGAGATCTTCCAGCACCCCCAAATCAGCTCGGTTTTCTCAGTTTGGGGGTGTGGGGAAGGCATTGTGTGCCTGCCATCCACATCCCACCTTCCACCACCACGGCTGCTCAGACATGCTGAGAGGCAAAGGTGTTTTGATCTCTTTTCTTACACACCCTCTGGAAAGCATTGTGGCCCAAAGCACCATCCCATAAAACTCTTCCTTTATTCGCGTCTCTGAGAGACAGGTTTCTATTTGCTTTCTAAAAAAAAAATATGAACAGCAAGTAAGTACGGCTTCTGAAAGTGAGAAGGGAACTTCCCTTGGGATTTATAATGAATTTCTTCCTGTTTTGTGTATCATATGGGAGTACATGATATAGGAAGTTGTTTGCAGATTTTATATAAAACAACAGTTTCAGCCTGTTAACTCCATCTGCTTCCCATGAGCGGGAGAAGTCATTACACAGCAGTGCCAAGGAGCCTCTGGATTTCCTCAAGGCTTTCTCATAATGCGAGTGCTTAAGACAAAATCCTTCAACACTTTGGTCCTAATCCTCGCCTTCTTTGTCCAGTCATTAAACACAGAGGTATGGCATCTGGTGAAAACCGTTCTGTGCTCTGACAAATTTCGATGCCTGGGCTTTCGGAGGCCCGCAAAACACAAAGTTAAGTTTCTGAATGATAAGTTTACTAACAGCAACCAAGACTATATTGCTCTTTCCAGAGTGATTTCTAAACACTTAGGGTCACTTTCCAAATTCAGAAACTACAAATATTTCTTGAATCTCTATTAAGTACCAAGGACACGGCTAGGTCCTTGTCCCACGTGTTTTGTTAGGAATGCTAAGCTTGGATGACCTTGATGAGTCACCCATGAATCAGAAAATTGCAAAATATCATCTTTAATGCATATTATGTCACCACAGACTCAGATGGAATTGGATATGTACCCTCAGGTTTCTGGGAAGGCAGAGCTATTTATTTCAAAAACAATTCCAGGAAAGTAAATGAATATGCTTTTTTTTTTTTTTTTTTTTTTTTTTTTTACTACATTTGCCAAGTGGGACAAAAAATAGACTTATATTTGTAAATAATTATTTGTCAAAAATTGCCATGGCCACAGGCCCAGCATCAAGTGACCCTTTAAATACCTATTTGTGATGTAATAATCCACCTGTGTTCAGATAATTCCCAGGTGTTTCTCCAGCCTTAACCCCTCCTTTGCAGGATTCACTCATTCAAGCACCGTCAGTCTTCCATAAAGCTCAGGTGATCTCACCAAAATGCTCCCCTGATGGACCCCCCTCCATGGCTCCCCATTATTTTCAGAATAATGCTCTAGGTCCCTGACACGGCCTGCCTACAAGCTCCTTCCTTGCCTAGGCTTCAGCCTCTGGACCCACCTCCTGCCACTCATCCCACTGTCCCCTAATATATCACTCTTTCTTTTGTCCCTGGTTTTGGACGCTGTTCCCTCTGCCGAGAATGCCCTTTTCTAGAGAACCCTCCTACACTGTTGGTGGGAATGTAAGCTGGTGCGGCCACTATGGAGAACAGCATGGAGGTTCCTCAGGAAACTAAACATAGCCTGGCTCTAGGAGTCTCAGCCTCTCTCATGGTCCCTGCAGCAGGGTTGTCAGCTCTCTTACCCAGCGGCTCAGCACACCCAGACCAACACAGAAGCTGCTGGTCCTCTTAAAGACCAGACCTGGAACTTGTATAGCACCCCTTCCACTGTTCTCCTTGCTCAATGCAACCAAGATCAGCCCACATTCAAGAGAAGGGCAAACAGACCCCACCCAACAAAGGGAGGAGTGAAAAAATGCAGTCACCCGTAAAAATCCGTCCCCACAGGCCGAGCGGAAGAGACTGGGTTCGTGTCCTAGAATCCCCAGCAAGAGCTCTGAGGGTCACTCTGGTTAAACTGGCTTGGGGAATGCGCATGCCCCTGAACCAAACTCTGTGACCAGGGGCTTGGGAATTTTGACTGGAGCTGGGGTGGGGGAAACAACCCCAGCCAACATTACGGCTAGGAAATTCTGCAGGCAGGAGCTGGGGGTGGGTGGGTCCTAGGGAGGCGTGTTACTTTGGGGTAACTTAAGAGCAGACGGAGCAAGGCCTTGGATGTGGGTGCTTTATTTGAGAGGTGACCCCAGGAGGCAGGAGGCAGGAGGCAGGGAGTCAGGAGAGTGGGGCAGAGAGGGAGCAAAAGCCAATGCAAGGGGATCGGGAGCTTGGTTCTGCCTACTCTGAGATGCCTGCAGAACATGTTCCAGAACCATCCACCGGAAGGGCAGAGGCCGGGACGTTTTTCCACCAATTTTTCTCCCTTCCTGGTTGACATGACCTCTGGGGACATCAGCTGTCTCCAGGGCACCTTTCAGACTGCAAGGGCAGAGCAGCTCCCAGGCTTCAGAGAAGGCCCCCAGGCAGGAAAGTGGAGAGGCCTGGGCTTGACCGTCACACGGTGCAAGATGAGTCGGAGCCCGCATGGAAAGGTGCCCTAGAGCTGAAATCTGGAGGTGGCCAAGGACAAGACATTGGGCACCAAAATGTGTGCCACAGGAGACAATCAAATGCCCCCCGCAGGGCCAGAGCCCCAGTGGCTCCCCCAGTGGCTGCTAGGAGCACTTCTGCAGCTGTTGAGGTGGCTCAGGAGCTCCAGGTCAGCACTGGCCTTCTCCCAGCCAGCCAACACCAGCAGGGATACACCTGTGGCCGCGGAACTTGGGGTTATTGCCCAGAGAGACCACACACTGTGTGGAACCATGGGGATCTCAGCAGGAGGGTGCAGAGTGGCTTGCAGATCAGAGCTCGGGCAAGGGGACCTCGGAGAGGGTGCTAGGAAGCATGGTCTTGCTCTAGACTGGATGCGAGCAGAAAATGGGGCAATTTTATGATTGGGCATCTCACTTTTTTTTATTTTTACTTTTTTATATATTTATTTATTTTATTTTTGGCTGCATTGGGTCTTTGCTGCTGCGTGGGCTTTCTCTAGTTGCGGTGAACGGGGGCTACTCTTCATTGCAGTGCACGGGCTTCTCATTGCGGTGGCTTCCCTTGTTGCGGGGCACGGGCTCTAGGCACGTGGGCTCAGTAGTTGTGACTCGTGGGCTCTAGAGCGCAGGCTCAGTAGTTGTGGCGCATGGACTTAGTTGCTCCACGGCATGTGGGATCTTCCCGGACCAGGGCTCGAACCCATGTCCCCTGCATTGGCAGGAGGATTCTTAACCACTGCGCCACCAGGGAAGCCCCCGGGCCTCTCACTTTTATATAGAAGGTGATGGGAGGAACAGAGCGAGGCTAACGCTATCACTGGTGGACGGACAACCACTCCTGCTCTCCAGGAGAGGGCCTCTCTGATCATTTTTGTAATGTGCCCAGTGTTTTTGCTTTGTCTTAGCTCACACTGATGACAGTGTGGCTCTGTTTTGGTTTCGTTCCATCGCAACAGGCACAGAGCAGCCTTGTCTGATGTTGGTTTTGGGGAAATTGTGTGCTGAGGAAGATGGGGGCTCCACAGCCTGGGGGTGGGTTTCCTTTCTCAGATCTCATATGGCACAGGCTCTGTGCCCTCTTAGGAGTGGCAGGTGCCCCATTAGCCCAGCTGTGTGAATCTAGGCAACAATCAGCTCATGGAGAACAAGGGTAGAGAATAGACACGGATGAAGAGGGCTCTTCTGTCTCTCGAAGAGCTCTTTCTAAGTGTGGCTGCAGACATTTGAGTGGATTCTCTCCACCTCCGCAGTGACTCACAGCTGGGATGCTCACGGTTGAACCCAGGAATGATGCCAGCGACAAGGAAACTGACAGGGCTTGCCGACCCATTTCCTGCCATCCATTTCGGGGTGACAGAGCATGACGGTGACAGCTCAGATAACATTCTGGGCCACAAAATCCTTAAACTAAATGGAGCCAGGCTGTCAGAGAGGAGAGTGACAGGCACTCCACGTGTTGCAGTCTCTGCAGCTAGCTGCAACCATCACAGGAGAACCTGAATGTGATTTGGAGCCTGCAGAGCAGTTTTGGAAGCAGAGTTTGTGCACGGCCACTATGTTGACCAGTGCCACGGTGGCCCAGTCAGGGCAGTACAGTCAGGCATCCTAACACCACTGGGCAAATCAAAGGCTTAAGGAAGTCGTCATAATTGGGGTACACCATAGAGAATGCTACATGTTCCAGACGAGGTGCAGACTCTTGATCCCCAAATTAGCCTCACCAATGGCACTTAAACTGTGCAAAATCAAATAAAAATCTCGTCAGAATTTCTGGAAGCTCAATTCTTTCCTGCCAGGCCCATGCTTAGACTGGAGTTCTGCAAAGAGGTTACATTCTAGAGATAAGCCAGGGACTATCTCATCTGGGGCAGCAACACCTCCCACAACCTGGGGTTAGGTCAGGGGTCCCCAACCTAACCGGTCCAGTTAGGTACCGGTCCATGACCTGTTAGGAACCAGGTGGCACAGCAGGAGGTGAGCAGCGGGCAAGCGATTGAAGCTTCATCTGTATTTACAGCCGCTCCCCATCGCTTGCATTACCGCCTGAGCTCCGCCTCCTGTCAGATCAACAGCAGTATTAGATTCTCATAGGAGCACAAACCCTACTGTGAACTGTGCACGCAAGGGATCTAAGCTGCATGCTCCTTATGAGAATCTAATGCCTGATGATCTGAGGTGGAGCTGAGGCAGTGATGCTAATGCTGGGGAGTGGCTGCAAATACAGATTATCATTAGCTGAGAGGTCTGACTGCACAGAGACCATAATAAATCAATTGCTTGCAGACTCATATCAAAACCCTATCGGTGAGTGGGAAGTGAAGACAAGCTCAGGGCTCCCACTGATTCTGCATTATGGTGAGTTGTAGAATTATTTCATTATGTATTACAAAGTAATAATAATAGAAATAAAGTGCACAATAAATGTAATGCGCTTGAATCATCCCGAAACCATCCCCCGCCCCTGGTCCGTGAAAAAACTGTCTCACACAAAACTGGTCCTTGGTGCCAAAAAGGTTGGAGACCACTGAGTTAGGTAACTTACAATATGCAGCAAAGTTCAGTAAGACTCTGTTGGTGACACCTCCTGTGCCTGCATCACATGCCTTCAGGCTGGCTCTGCTTCAGCCCCAGTTCCTGGTCAGCTCCGTGTGGCTCTGATTCCTTTAGCCCCATGCCAAGGGTCTTCTGCCCCAGGGTCTTCTCTGAAGGCAGAGAGCAGGAGCGAGCATCCCTGAGAGTTAGCACCCCAGGCAACTCTCAGTCACTGAGGGGATAGGACCCAGTGGAAGATCGCTCCAGCCTCCACCTTTCAGGAGGTAATTCTGAATGGAGGCATTCTGTTCGCCTCTCAGAATCAAGCAGAATAAAGCAGCAGCTGGGAGAATGTGCCCTTATATTCACCTTTCCTTCTTCCCCATCTCAGTTCCTTGCTCACACTCCCCTGCTTCCCAGGCTCACCTCCTACATCAACCACCTGCACCCAATCCTTGCCTCAGGCTCTGCTTGCAGGGGAAGCCAAACCAAACCACACATGAACACAGCTTTCCTTTATGATGTGGCTGGTCCTGGCTAACACAGCTGATGCCAAGTAGGCCTTCAGGCTAATCCTGCCTACAGGGCTGGCCCTGCATCCTAACACAATCAAGAAAGTCTTATCAGTTTTCTTCAGTGGCTCTGCCTTTCTAGCAGGCACCTTTGGGTGGCAGGTGACAGAAATGCAAATTACACAAGCTTAGTCCTGCAGAGGCTGGGGAGATTCGTAGGAGAATAACAAAGCATCTCATGTAATTGAAGGGAAGTTTGCACAACCAAACCATGGGAAGGGCAGGGGCACGGCAGGGCCTCAGAGGACAAGCTATGATGCTGGCTTTTTCACACGGGGAGGCAGGTGGCCCCCAACTGCTCAGGTGGCCCATAGAAGACAGGTGCATATACAAATATTGTAACATGAATGGGTTTCTGTAAGTTCCAGGAAGAAGCTTTGTTGCTGTTGTTCACTGATTAACCCTAGTGCCTGAAACATATCTGCAATATGGTATATAGGGTCAATAGATCTTTGCTGAATGAATGAATAAATGAATGAGTAAATAGAAGGAGGAGAGGACAGGAAGAGAGGAGGAGGGGTGGGAGAAGAAGTTCGGGTGGGATTAAGGATGAAATTATCCAGCCCCCAGCTTTAGGCAGACACTGCTCTTTCTAGGGTTTGGGGCTGGTAATGTTGCCCTGTCATTCCTCAACTCAGAAGGCAGCGGTGGCTCCCCACTGCATGTGACAAAAACGGATGTGCTTAGTGTTACATGCAATCCCCCCGACAACACAGCCCTAACAACCTCCCTTCACAACGCTGCACTCAAGTCACATTGGCCCACAAGCCCAGGGCTGTCCTCCCTCCTCTGGGGAAAACATCATACATGTTTTGAAGGGGATTTTAAGTTGGTTGTATGGGGCAACATATTATCTTGTTTGTATAATACTCTACAGTGGAACCCAGTGGGGAATAGCAGGTTCTGAACACATAGTAACACTCTTCTAGGGTTGCTACGTCTTTTACCATTATTTTAGCTCTTCAGAATGTGGCTTTTTGTACCTAAATGCATTTGAACAAGAGGAAATTTTGGATGACTTAGGTACTGAAGGGTAGAGGGTATGTCTTGTATTCCAGTAACTACAGTAGTGTGTATGTGTGTGTGTGGTGTGTGTGTGGTGTGTGTGTAAGACACTCTGCGCCTTTATGAGCCATCGCACAGAAACACCGGTCGATAAATGTGCACTGAATGAATGAAAGAGGATAGAGTAGGGCCGGGATTACAGAACATCCACTGTGTGTCTGAACTGTGCAAGGCGCTTAGCCTTTGTCATCTTATTTAATCCTCACAGCTGCCCTGCAAGGTGATTTGCACCATTCCTCGTTTGCAGAAGGGGAAACTGGCTTTCCCAAGGTCACAATGCAACAAAGGACTCAAATCCTTTGACGCTTGAGGAGCGTCAGAGCTCAATCCTTCGCGGCACTGCGGCGCTGAGAGGCGAAACTGCGCCATCTGGTGGCCGGACTGGATCAGACACAGGCCAACGCGCCGGGACACTCAGCACGCCTCCTTTTCACAAAACGGCTTGTGAAACCAGGAGAAGCAAACGCTCACTCCCAAACCCACTATCCAAAAAAGGCAACGAAAGCTACTGGGACTGTCAAAAGAAGAGCAAATAGCGCCAGTATGTTTCAGGACAAGTAACAACCGCTGGGCTGCTGGTCCTGCCCTGAGGAGGTGAAGTGATTCAGAGAGGAATCTCCCATTTCCTTGTAAGCATCACCAGGCTTGGATAGCTCAAGTCACCCCCTGAAGATTCCAGCTACGATTTTAAATACCCATCATGTGGAAGATGAGGTGTCAGGCAGGGGCTGCTGTGAGCGTCTAGTTTTTAACTCTGAAACCTCTACTATGGGAATTATCATATTTCATTTTTTCTTTTTTTAATTTAAACATAACTTTTTTTTTTTTTTTTTTGGTGGGGGTACGCGGGCCTCTCACTGTTGTGGCCTCTCCCGCTGCGGAGCACAGGCTCCGGACGCGCAGGCTCAGCAGCCACGGCTCACGGGCCATGGCTCACGGGCCCAGCCACTCTGCGGCATGTGGGATCTTCCCGGACCAGGGCACGAACCCGTGTCCCCTGCATCGGCAGGCGGACTCCCAACCACTGTGCCACCAGGGAAGCCCCAAACATAACTTTTTTTAACTTTCATTTTCTATTGGAGTATAGTTGATTTTCAATATTGTGATAGTTTCAGGTGTACAGCAAAGTGGTTCAGTTATACATATACATGTATCTATTCTTTTTCAAATTCTTTTCCCATTTAGGTTGCTACATAATATTGAGCAGAGTTCCCAGTGCTATAGAGTAGGTGCTTGTTGGGACTAACATGTACACACTGCTGTATTTAAAATGGATAACCAACAAAACTTTTAATAAGTGACTCTTCTTTACTTAAATGAGCTGGAAGAGTCTTTGTAAATCTAACAAACTGATAAGACACCAATATGTCACCCCATCTAAAGCTTATGGTTATAGCCCAGCCACTCAGAGGGGCCTTTTGACATAGGTACCAACTATCTCTGTAAATTCCACAGCAATGCCCTCCCACTCTATTCATCTACCAACTGGGGAACTGAGACCAGTGAAAGCTGACAACCAAATCCATCTGTAACCACAAGGGACCCAGGTTATCACCTGAATCTGCACCCTCCAACATCCTTTACCCACACCTCCCCAGATCAGCTACCTACTCAGGAAACTCAGTCTTCGTAAAGCTCTCATTTATCAGATTCCCTGGATCAAACAGAACCAAGAAGATGGACCTAGATAGGACTTATCACCTTCAGCACTATTAACATTTGAGGCCAGATAAGTCTTTGCTCGAGGGCTGCCATGTGCCTTGCAGAACTTTTTGGAGCATCCCTGGCCTGTACCTACTACACAGATGCCAGGAGCACCACTCACCACCCAATTATGAAAACTAAAAATGTCTCCAGACATTATCAAATGTCTTGTAGAGGCAAAATCACAAGTGCTTTAACATTAATTCTATGATTTAACCTCACACCAACTCTTTAAAGCTCAGAGAGAAAATCTGGGATAAGATTTCCAAACTGAGACTAGAGCAAAGAACTTCCATTTCCATGACCAAGGTCCTCTCCACCATCCCACCGGTACCCAAAACGAGTGCTAAAATGCAAATGGGCCAAGGTTCATTGGATTTTTCTGTTCAGTGCTAATCCTGCTTTTTAGGAACCAGAAGGCACATTCACAACCTTCCAGATTGCTCTCTTCTTGATTTGCCTATTGCTTTAGTAACTCAGCTTCACCTCAGATAACCCAATTCATTCACCAACAGATATCACTCCTACTTATTAGATTTTTGGACGGATTTCACAACAGACTTTCTTTAGGATAAGCTGTTCAAATTAGTTTTTCTCATTTAACACAGAAGCATCTAATGCCTGGACACTGGAGTCATGTGAGGTGTGAGGATGCTCCTAGCCAGGAAGAAGACAATGCTGACTACTGAGCTGGAACTCAATGATTCCCTGTGAAAAAGGGAAAAGAGGGGCAAGGGCAAGGCCCGCATAATGGGGATCTGAGCTTTCCTTCCATCCACGCTTGCTCTAGAGCACTGTCACCTCTAAGCCAGCAGTTGTCACATTTCATTTTAATTGTTGATTTAAGAAACAAACCAACAACTTTTCTCTGGCCACAAGTGTGAATTTCTTGAGCCTGTCTGCTTCCATTTCCCCTAACTTCAGCACCTGCCACGGTGCCAGGCACAGGACAGGTTCTCCATGAATGATAAGAGAATGCAGATTCCACTGTTCTGTTCTGTGGGGCAACCTTGGGACAGGATCATGCAGACCATGAGCTGGCAACTAGACTGTCGACGTATACATTTCAAAAAGTTAAAAACTATGACCCTCTTTCATAGTAGAATAAGCATGTGGCAAAGATTTATTTAACTCATTAATGAGAGAGTCAGCAGATTGGTAAAGCTAGTTCAAAGAATAGGAAAGATTGATATAATGTTAGTGGAAAAAAGAATATTGCCTTCCAACAAAGAAAAACAAAAAAGTAAGTAAACAAAGCAAAATAAAGCCAAGAAGAAGGAGGAGTGGGGGGAGGGAGGAGGAGAAGAAGAAGAATAAAAGATGTTGAAATAGATTGCAAAATTAGATAATGTCTTCTTACAGGACAATAAATCTTTTGGGAGTTATATTTTTTGGTGGCTAGAAATCATTCGCATCTGTAGCAGGCTAAAATCACTTGGAACTTACTACTCTTCTACACATTAATATCTGACTTCTTAGAGTCTGAGCCCAAATCAGTAATACATAGTAAGCCAAACAGAGGTGCATTTCTATGGCGACTTAGATGACCTGGGTGCCTTGACTCCATCACCCACTTCCTTTCATGCCCAGAGGTGTACAGGTCGCTCACCTCTTCTCCCCCCTTCACTTTCCACCTGACCCCTCCTCAATCTTTGGAAAACTATTCAAAAATAATTCTTTACAAAATGGTAAAATCATGACTCTCATACAGATATAAAAATGAACTCATGTTAAAGATTTTATTGATTTCATGAGGGACCTAAAGCTTATGGTTATAGCCCAGCCCAGTAGAGACTATAACCAGTTCAAAAGAGACACCTTATACAGGAGGAATATTGACATGAATATGTACATAAATGGAGGCAAAACGGGTCTTGTCACACGGTGGGAGGGCAAACAACTGAGCCTTTCCTGGTTAGTAGAGGACTTGCACACTTCGAGATCAGAGCGACCTCACGTTGCTGTCAGCTGCCCTCAACTACAGAGTTAAAACAGCTCAGAGACAGTCAGAGTCTAGAAGCAGATAAATTGGAGGCGATCTAACCTCTAGATGAAACATAGTTTCCCATTGAAATACACTTTTTTCTCTACCCTGGGAACATAGAAGGCCCTCACCATCCCCTTGCCCCTTCCAAATTTCCAGGGCTTCCCTTGACCCCAATCTGTAGATCTTTTAACACAAAAGATCTACCTTGTGTCTCTCTCTGTCTCTGTCCCTGTCTCTCTGTCTCTGTCTCTTTCTCTCTCTCTCTTTCCTTCCCTCCCTCACTTGCTGTATCTGTATCTTTCTTTCATACACACACACACACACACACACACACACACACACACACACACACACACACCTGATAGGAGATCATATATAAAATTACATTTAAGGGGACTTCCCTAGTGGCACAGTGGTTAAGAATTCTCCTGCCAATGCAGGGGACATGGGTTTGAGCCCTGATCCAGGAAGATCCCTCATGCCACGGAGCAATGAAGCCCGTGCGCCACAACTACTGAGCCCATGTGCCACAACTACTGAAGCCCGCGCACCTAGATCCCATGCTCTGCAACAAGAGAAGCCACTGCACTGCAACAAAGAGTAGCCCCCACTCGCCGCAACTAGAGAAAGCCCGTGTGCAGCAACGAAGACCCAACTCAGCCAAAACTAAATAAATAAAACTAAAAAAAAATTACATTTAAGGATTTTGAAGTATAATACAAAGTGAGTGTAGCAAAGGGCAGACAAGCCGCAGGTGTCCAGGGAGAGGCTCCGGGGCCAGGTACTGAGGGCAGGAGGCCTCCTGAACTTGGTCTGGGGTGGGGGGGAATGAGGGGCTGCCAGTCTGAGGGTTGTTGTGCCTTCAACTCCTAGGAGAAAAAAAAGAATCCCCCTGGGAGGAACAGAAATGGAATGAGGCAAGGGAAGTTGGAATTATAGGAGCTCTTGTTCTTTATTTTCTTTTGTTTGTGTTTTGTGATTTTCCTATAATGGGGCTGCATTACTTATAGAATGAGACAAAACAATAAAATAAACAATAAAACTATTGTTGAACATTTAATTTGTACCAGTGGAGCCCCTATTTTTCAACATTTCTGTCCTTCCTGCCCTCAGTCCCTGGCCCCGGAGCCTCTCCCCTGTAATTATAAACAACGTGGAACCAAGAATATTGGCAAAATATGAATAAGAAATAAACAGAAAATAATGGAAAATTCTGAACGTTGTCCAAAAGTGTATACATGTGCAAAGCAGTTGTCGAATGTCCCGTGATGTAGCAAAATTACTAATCCTTGAAGGAATATTGACTGGAATATATGTATTGTAGATATTTGTTTTGACCAAATTCTTCCTTGAAATTGTCAGCTGACTTGCTTTTCAGCCCCAAATGTGAACCCCAGGTTTGTGGGCAGGGCTGGTCCCTCCCTTGTCTGCCCATGGGCTCCTTTGTTCTTACAGGCCCCGGGCCCCTCGCCCCCTGCTTTGTCCTTTGCAGCCCACTTGATCGCCAACTACTCTTTTGCAAAAGGCACACAGGCCCCCAGAATCTGCCACCTGCTTCCGCAACTAATTCACAGTAGGACTTGGGGCTCCTTCCCAGCTTCTTCTAGAAAACTGAAAGGACTTTTTCTTAGTTGCCATCGAAGTTAGAGTGATTTGAAATCTCATGCAAGACAAAGCCCCATAGCACTTAAAATGGAAATTTCACTTCATGGACTTTTATAGGAGAAATCACAGGATTAGGGTTATCAGTGAGTCTGTCACACACTTAGCAGGCCTAATCCTCTCCCTTCCTGGGCTACGTCCCTACTGGGCCCCTGGAAACCAGAGCACATTCTCTCTTCTGGTTGGGTCTCAAATGCTGGCATCCCAGGAGGGGAAATCAGCCAGAAACCCAGCCTTTCCCTCCAATCTGAGCCCATCACCTCCAGAGGGGGGCTTTCCCCTTGCCACCTCCACTCCACATGGGAAACTCAAGTCTCCTTTGGTCCTGTTGGAGAAATAAAACAATCCTGCCAACACAAAGACCCCTCTGTACTAATACAGAAGAGAGTGAACATGACTCATTATTGGTAAGAACTAACAGACTCACGTGCATTAAGGTAACACGAAAGTGACCTCAGAGTCTGGACAGAATTTCCCATGAATTTATGCAGTAAAGTAGAAGAAGGAACAATGAAAATGTCTCTCATCCCTTTGAGAGACAGATGGGTGGACCATGTGATTGTCTCCTGTCCACCTCCAGAGGCTCTGAGTTCATTTGCACAATGTGTGTCTATGGTTTTAAGGGTCCGAAGGCCCTTGACCTTGCATTATAAAACCAAAAGGTTGGGCTTCTTATCAGGCCTATTAATGTTTTCAAAACGACTCACTAAGGAGAGGGGAGTGGGAAGGAGTTGCCTCTCTTCTCAGAGGAAGCATTATTATTTTACCTTTACAGTCCCTTCTGAAAAACCACCAATATTATTCCAAAAACCACCTCTTTTTTTGACAGAATTTTAATGGCTATCACCCCTCCCTTTTCTCTTTGTGCATCGCTTGGTGAGGATATGTACAGTGCATGGGGCTTATCAGCAACTTCCTGTTTATTATCCCATCTGATTTTCCTAACCCAGGGAGGTGGTTAATTATCCTCATTTTATTGACACAGAAACAGACCAAGTAACTCTTGTAAACTTGATGTGGGGAAGCTGAGGCTTGAACCCAGGTCTTCGATATCAAACGTCTAAGAATCTATGGGGACTTCCCTGGTGGTGCAGTGGTTAAGAATCCGCCTGTCAATGCGGGGGACACGGGTTCGAGCCCGGGTCTGGGAAGATCCCACATGCCGCGGAGCAGCTAAGCCCGTGCACCACAACTACTGAGCCTGCGCTCTAGAGCCTGTGAGCCACTACGGAAGCCCGCACGCCTAGAGCCTGTGCTCTGCAACAAGAGAAGCCACTGCAATGAGAAGCCCGTGCACCGCAACAAAGAGTAGCCCCTGCTCGCCGGAACTAGAGAAAGCCCGCGTGCAGCAACGAAGGCCCAATGCAGCCAAAGATAAATAAATAAATAAATAAATTTATTTAAAAAAAAAAAAGAATCTATGGCCAAGATATTCCAATGCAAGCAAAGAAAGACACGTAATAGAAGAAGAAGAGGAAGTCCAGAGAGGTGTTTTATGTTTCTTCAGTATACGAGCACTCTGGCGAATTCTGGAACAGAGGTCTCCAGTAGAACTTCCTGTGATGATGGAAATGTTCTTTACTTGGACCGTCCAGTATGGTAGCCACAGGCCACAGCAGCATGTGTACTTGAGTATGTGAAATATGGTAGTATGGCTGAGGAATTGACTTAATTTTATTTCCTCTTAATTGAAATATGAATTTTAGCTACTATGTTGGACAGGGCAGCCCTGGAACTCAAAGACCTAGCTAAGTGTGTCTTGAGATGCTGAGGCCAGTAAGCAGCGGACGAGTTTGCCCCAGACCTGGGCTGAAGGTCCCGCAGGTGGCATTTGCATTAAGTAGGCTGCCCCCTGGGATAAAGGACACGTGGGACAGGGAGGTTTTGGCTGCACATGTCCTCCTGCAAGCTGGCGGGGCTTGGGCTACCCACACTCGTGTCCAGTGGGGCTCTGGCTCCCCCAACAGGCCCTGGCCACTGTCATTCACAGTCATTCCTGCGAGGGCTTCTCTCCTCCACTCCTCTCTTCCTGCCCCCGCTCCCCAGCCCAAAGCACGGCTGTCACCTCAAGGTGGCCCCTTCAGGCTTGAGAGGACAAGTTCATCGGAGACTGGAAATAGTCATTCACCCACTCAAAGTCACATCAGAACAGAGCTGAGATGTCTGAAATCATTCTTTCAGCTACGCCCGCCCCCCCGCCCTGTATTACAGTAGAGAGACCAAGGCCTGCCCAGGTGACCAGTATTGTCCTTGGCCACTTTGCCCAGGGCCCTGCCCCACTGAGTCCACAGATGGGGAGGAACACGTGTGCAAGCGAGGAAAACTGGAGCCATCTGGCCAAGGTCAGGCCCCCTTCTGCCTCCTGATGTCCAGATGGTACTTGACTGCTTAAAATACCTGATGAGTAAGGGGGTGTGTTCGGCAAAGAGAACAAAGTTTCCAATCATTTAGCTACCAACATCTACATCTGTGTCACTTACTGGTGAAAAGTGTTTCCATCCTGTTCTTTAAGTTTCTCTGTAATACAATTCTGTGTTTGTAAAATCCCCCCTTGGCACAGAGATTAGGCCTAACTCATAAACAGAAAAGGCTTGCAGCATCTTTATTGGTTGAATGACACTGCTTATCCATTTTGGTGGGTAACTACTAGTAAACTTAACACTTCTACAAGCAGAGAGTCCTTTTTTATGTCTAACTTCATGGATTTTTTTCCCCTTGACCTCAGCATCATGTGACGAGTGCTTAGCCAAGCTAGATGGACAAGTCCCGAGTAGGCCATATTTTGCCAGGAATATAAAAACTATATCTGGCAGATTCTGTTCAAGGTCCAAAGTTCAAGTTTTCAGGCCTGGCCATGCAGATCATGTCACACTTGAAGTGTGAGCTTCTCACCTGATTTGAAACGGTCTGGATAACAAACTGTTGGACACCACTGAAATGTATCAGGGAATTTGTTGCAATAAAAACACTCAAAACGAATCATCCCCAAATTCCAGCACCAGGAAACAGACTCATCAGTAAGGGGAGGTGGGGGGGGTGGTCTAGGTTCCCAGGGGTATTACATCTCACTTTGAATGACATTGTATGAACATATGTCCCATTTCTCTCTAGAATTAGAGCTCATAAATCCCTTCATGTGGATATATAGAGCAGACTTTGGAAATATTAACCTATTATTACTAGAATGACATGGCTCTAAATTTGAATACAGAAAACACAGCCAAAACCTTGCTCAGCTCACAACGCAAGTGTAGCAAAAATTAATCTCATGGGACTGTTGTCTGATGTCTGGCCAGCCAGAGAGGCTGACTTGATCTAGTGTTTCAGTTAACATGGGGATAATGAAATCAACACCACAGTGTGATCTAAATAATGTCATGCTATTATCACTTTACCTGTTTAAAAACAAAAATGGTGTCCCACCCCTGCCTCGGCTTCCCCAACATTGTGTATGGTGGCAATCGGCTAAACTGGGACTATAGGACTACATATCACAGAATTCCCTTCTGTGTATGGTCCTGGGTGAGCATCGACCAAAAGAGAAATTTTGTGCAAGATTTGGAAATGAGGGAATTCCCTGGCGGTCCAGTGGCTAGGACTCAGCGCTTTCACTGCCAGGGCTCGGGTTCAATCCCTGGTCGGGGAACTAAGATCCTGCAAGCTGCACGGCCAAAAAAAAAAAAAAAAAAAAAAAAAAAAAAAAAGTTGGAAATGAGAAGGAAAGCAGCAGACACATTTTTATGTTCGGAAGGTTGGAGCAGGGCAGCAGGGCAGTGGGTGCACACACACACTGTTGCCATCTTTGCCTTGTTCTGTGCCAACTACTTATGCAGCTCCCTAGGGAATGGTGCCAGCCTCCTGCAGACATCACCCACTGAGTCAAGGTTGGCAGTGGGGAGAGACAGATGTAGCTCCAGTTTGTATTTTCTTTTGTTCACACCAAGTTTGGCTGACTTGTAGCTACTTTAGTCTCAAGACCAGACGCAGAGATAACAGCCTTGATGCCTCCTTCTCACTCGCACAACCACATAAAGCCTAACCCTCAAACAAATCCCTCGTCCTCTACTGCACATGGCTCTTTTGCTTTTCTGGGTTGACCCCTGACACATCATGGCTGAGTTCTGTGCTGTCTTAACCTTTAAATTCAGGCAAGTTCCTCAGACCATAAGTCTTGGGTCATTTCTGATAGAGCAAAAAATAAGTACGATTAAACTATTTTTTATTGAGTTCTTACTATGTGCAAACACTGTGCTCACTGCTTTACATGTATTATTTCACTTAATCGCATTAAATGGTCCAAAGGCCCCATCCTCGTCAGTTCGCTCCTTCATCATCACCAGTTGGTAGTTCAGAGATACCTGCTGGCTACAGTAATAGTCCAGGTTCTGCCATCTGGGATTGTAGACTGGGACCCAATGCCCTCTGGGGTGTCCCTGGGTGCCCTGTCCTGCCCTCATGGAAAGAGCCTAGAACACAGGTGGTGCCCATTAACAGTTTGTTTCCCCTCTTCTGCACCCTCAGTCTTGGCGTTAATCTTTGCCCAAACGTACAGGAAAGAGCTCAATTCCCCTCTAAAGATGAAGTCTGGCCCCAAATCTTTGCCTAGTGACTGGGTCCTGCTTGCCTGTCTCAGTCCCAAGTGTTGACCCCCTGAAGCAGTGCCTGGGCTCTGTGCCACATACTGAGATGCCCCACCCCTTACTAGACATTCACCTCTATTTGGGAGTCACTTCATATGGAACCCCTTGCCCCATCAAATAACCCTCGTTTGCCAGGACCAAGGTGGCTGCCTTCCTTGGATATCCCTCCCCCATTTTAAGAATTTTGTGAGCTAGGGGATAGTATTTTTAACTGTGATTTATTTTTTATGTGTCCTTTTTAAAAATATATAAATTATTTTCTTATTTATTTATTTGTTTATTTTTGGCCACGTTGGGTCTTCGTTGCTGCGTGTGAGCTTTCTCTAGTTGTGGTGAGCGGGGGCTACTCTTGGTTGTGGTGTGCGGGCTTCTCATTGCGGTGGCTTCTCTTGTTGCTGAGAACAGGCTCTAGGCACACAGGTTTCAGTAGTTGTGGCATGTGGGCTCAGCAGTTGTGGCTCCCGGGCTCTAGAGTGCAGGCTCAGTAGTTGTGGTGCACGGGCTTTGTTGATCCGCGGCATGTGGGATCTTCCTCGATCAGGGCTTGAACCCGTGTCCCCTGCACTGGCAGGTGGGCTCCTAACCACCGTGCCACCAGGGAAGTCCTTTTCATGTGTCCTTTGTTTTGAACTCTTAAGAAGGAATAATTTGTAAAATGGTTTCCCAATGTAGTATGTAATCAAGAGCAATTTGCTTTGTAGGAAGTAGGGAATGGAGTTAAAGCAATCCTAATTACTTACACATGCAGAAGCTGTCACTTCTGTAAAGTGTGTAATTAGCAGCCAGAGTGTGTTCTGGGAAAATGTGATTGTTTAAGCAGGGGGTGCAGCTAGAGGGCTACCCAGATTGGGGCTCTCCCACTGGGGTCATTAGCCCAGCTTGGGCTCTGTAGTCACTTGTTAAGGCTGATTGTATGTCTGGACACAAAGCAAGTGGCCGACTAAGCCCACTCCTGTTTCACGTGCAAACAAGGTGTGACCATTGAAAAAACTGGATCCTTCTTACTTTGTGATGATGAATTTTCTTTTCTAGCTGAGTCTAGTGGTTCTCAGCTTGGTCTGCACGTTAGAATCACAAGGGAGACTGTACTATTCCTGACGTTCAAGCTGCACCTAGACCATATGAATCAGCCTCTCTTGGGCAGCACGGCTTTTAAAATCTCCTCAGGTGGTTCTAGTGCATTGCCAAGTTCGAACGCCGGTGCTCAGCCAGTGCTTCTCAAACGTTAGCTGCATCAGAACCACCTGGAGGGCTTGTCAAAACCCAAGCCGAGAGAGATTCAGTAAGTGTGGGCAAAGGGTGTCCAATACTATGCACTTTTCGTATTTATTCTAATAATATTGTCAGTGCTCAAAACAATGAATTCCTTTCGGTATTAGAGTAGATAACTTTTTGTTTTTGCACGTATGACAGGCGTTGTGCTAAATGTTTTAGTCATTAGCTAATGTAATCATTTTCACAAGCCTGCTTCATTCTCATCCTTCAGGTCTCAGCAAAGGTGCCAGACCTGAGAAGACTTTCATCTATTCTTTAGAAAGGCACCTGTATCACATCACGTGGTTTGTTTCCTCCTGGGCCCTAAACACAGCCTGTTCTCTTATTTCCTCTCTTCTAGTTGCAAGGAAGCTCCACGATGGCAGAAACCTACCTGTCTTCCTCACTTAGTGCCCACTGTGTGGCAAGCACTCCACAGACCCTTGCTGAATGAATGAATCCACAGGGAATGCTGGGGAAAAGGTACTATCATGGTCTACATTTCACAGACCAGGACACAGTGATACAAAAAGAAACCTGTCCGAGATCACAGTGGAGGAACTGAGATTCAAACCGTGCCCTAACTAGAGCTGGGCTCTCAAACCACTGTAAGAACTGATCATCAGTCTTAAATACCAGCCTTTCTTCCCAGCAATAAACTGAATTACTTACAGTCAACTATATCTGCCTTTCTGCCGCTTAATTCAAAGCTATTTTTTCCAAATAACAATAAAAATCCAGAACTGAAACCCATGTGGCCAAACTGTAGAAAGAGTGGCAATTTCTTTCCTACTTAAAAACTGTACTGTCCATAACAGAAACCTTACAAAGTCCTAAAGCGGGTTAAAGATTTCTACCTCATATAAAAATCACATTATAACCTTTTAATACATAATGTTGGTATTTAGGGGAAGAAAAACTACATGAAAACAAATGGATGTAAATAATCTGGCTTTACTTAGCATGCCAATACAATTTATTCTGGTAATAAATTAATACAGTTATCAAAAATGTTGGGTGCTTTCCAATAAAAAGGTTTCTGACTGTGTACACTAAAGTATATGCAGAATCCTTTGACATGGAGTTGCTGAAGAATGGAGTGTCTTTCTCTGTAATTCATCTTCAGCTCGTGTTTAGTTTAAAAAGGTTTCAATTACCATTCCAGCTCCTGCAAACTATGAAGCCTGAAATTATAGTACTGAGTTTAGAAATACCCTGATCCAGTCTCCTAACTGGACGGATGAGGAATCCACTGGCCTTGCCAAAGATTACAAAGCTAGCAAGAGACAGAGCCTGGATTACAACTCAGTCCTCAGAGGGGCTCTGAAATGTCTGTGAAGCTAAACAAGGCATATACACCACACCAAACTCGAGTCGTATCTTTAAGACCCTGGTTTTACTTTCTGCTTAACACAGGATTAAATCCTGATGTGTTCTTTTGCGGTTAACAGATTTAGCAACTCAGCTGCTTTGGAAATGAAACCATTCCCGTTATCACAGATTATCACCGATCGCCAGTGCCGTTGGCTTTTCTCCTGGGATGTTTGGACTTGGGCAACTTTTCTTCCTGCTCTTCTACGCTCACAGTGTAAGTGACATCAGGGATGTCTGTTCTTGTTTGAAATTCATCATCATTTATCAGTATCTACAAAACCATCACATCTGAGTATGGGACGGTTCATTTCTCTCTGTAGCTCATCCCCACCAGTCAGCACACACCCTGCTCTGTTCGCCTGAGCCGTCACTCGTTCCAAAGTGACTGTGGATTACTTCTGGGGTGTCAGTGTCCCGAATAGCGATGAGATTTTTCAACACATCAACATGCCGTACGCTTCACATAATGTACCAAGCAGTTCTGGCATACAGTTTTTGGTGATTTATGTCTCAGCCTAGTGGCTTCACATAGCCATGCTGCTGGCAGGGGAAAAAAGGCCACTGGTCTGCTTTAATTTAAACCTCCAATGAGTGGGCTGCACATTTATCAGTTAGTAATAAAATGCTCACATGCTGGCAAGCTATTTTCCTCTCTAATTGCAGAAGCCATTTACAGAGCAACCCACCAGACATAGGTGAGTTTAACTTTATGTACATACAGCAGAGGTGTGTATGTAAAGGGAATTTTGGAATTTCAGTGCAAGTCGTTCTATTTCTTGCTATTCTCAGGGCTGTAGCAAAGGAAGACCGATAGCCTATCTTTGTATGTTTCTTTTTCTCCAGGGCAAGAGTGAATGTCTGATGTGGTTGCAGCTTATAGAGGCTTATTAGATGTGCCCTCAGGGGCATATTTAATTGGAACAGGCATCTCATTTTTAAGTTCCTCCTCAGCAAATACAAGAGTTGCTGTCGAAGCTTTACCTTTTAGGACTAGTGACTCGATTTGGTGGTAATGCTGAAAGCAGGGCTGCTAGCCATGAAGACTTGACATTAACCCCTACCTAGAGTGAAATTTCGTTAGCCTTATCTAAAAACAAATACACACACAAGAACCCAGATACAGAAATGTTACTTGGTCTGTTCTCACAAAACCACTCAAGCAGTTAAGTTACTAAAAGTAGGCATATTTTTCTCCTCTCGTCTGTTACCAATTTCACTTTCTTTGGCTGTTTTTCTTTTTATCTTGTCCTGATTTTCAAGGAACATGCAGAATATTGATAAGGAAATTCTGTATTCTTTGACCATATCACTTTTTGACTTTTCTTCTTAACTCACTACCTTTTAACTCTGGAAAAATTGTGAGCCCAGTATATTTTCTCTTTAACACCATGACCAGAACCCAGTGTATGAAGTATAATGGAAATGACATGCTTAACAGAACACAGACATCTGACTCATGGCCAGCTCTTGAAAACTGGCCTGGCCAACTGAAGGTACAGTCCCGACTGACTAAAGGCAACTGATTTCCTTCAGTTTAGAACAGCAGAGCTGATGTCAAACTACAAAGAAAGGGCTGATTTTAATAATCTTAATAACCAAAATAAAAAATAAAATCTCTTTTTAAATTAAAGAATCTTAATGACTTTGAGGTACATGAAGCTGTTGTCAGATAATGAAGTAATTAGGTGTAAGATATAAAAATAACAAAATTGAGCAAAAGAAAGCACTGATTTGAAATTATCTTCTTTTAAGTTCTGATGGAAAATTAAGAGCCCATCCAATTCAAAGTTCTAGGCACAAAATCCGGGTATGTCATGTGGTGGACTTGCTTCTTCAACTGGAGATGAACTTGGCAGCTGATGGAAAGAATCCACACTCTATGGAACACCAAACTACAAAATGACTGTCGCCATGAAGAAGCCAGTGACTTTGCATTCTATTTTTCCAATTTGGCTCATTCCCCAAAGTTCAGGCTTTGGAATCCTAAAGTCTGCTTCAGCACTTAACTAGCTCTTTGTTGGTGGAAGGGGCCGGGACTGTCTCTCCACATATAAACTGATCCTAAGACAGAACAAGAAATTATATTAATCACGGAGTGTCTGTGTCACAGATGCATCAATGGTAAACTCATTTTGTTACAGAATCAATCCAGCTGTTAATCTAAGTTTTTCCTTTGCTCTATCACTTCATTCTTGTTCAATGAGTCAATGCCAGCACCAGAATCATAATCTTAAAAATGTATCAGTTTTGGGCTTCCCTGGTGGCGCAGTGGTTGAGAGTCCGCCTGCTGATGTAGGGGTTACGGGTTCGTGTCCCGGTCCGGGAAGATCCCACATGCCGCGGAGCGGCTGGGCCCGTGAGCCATGGCTGCTGAGCCTGTGCGTCCAGAGCCTGTGCCCCGCAACGGGAGAGGCCACGATAATGAGAGGCCCGCGTACCACAAAAAAAAAAAAAAAAGTATCAGTTTTTAGTCCTGAATTCATATTTAATGCACCTTATCTTATAAACAAACATGTCCCTTGTCACTATAGGGCACCCATTTCTCAGAAATCACATTTATAAAACAGACGTCACACCTTTTAATTTTCTGTATTAATTACTATTTGCACTACTACTTCTCCACTTCAATATTTGGTCACTCAAATACCTGCCCTCTTCAAAGTAATTACTTTTTTCAACTAAAGGGATAGCTCTTTATGTTTCCCAACATAGATAATGTGCAAATTAGCTATTTTGTAAATGAAGTTCGATCTCTGATGATTTAGCCTGGCTTACGCCGCCAGCCCAGGAAACCTCTGCCTCCCAGGTTACCCCTCATCTCCTGCAGTCTGATCCCCGTAAGGATCAGCCTGTATTCTGTCCCTATCGATCTTTGACTCCTGCCCAGCACCTGGAACCCTCCCACTGTGCTCTTTGGAGTTTATGGTCCACCACCAACACGATGCTCCATATTCTTTAAAATGGCCCCGTGCCTTCTTGCTCTAACACGAGGTTCTCAAGGGGTAGCGGGGAGGAGGCGTGGCTTTTGTCTCTGGGGATATCTGTCAATGTGTCGAGACATTCTGGGTTGACATACTGCGGGGTGCTACTGGAATCTAATGGGTAGAGGTCAGGGATGCTGCTAAACAGCCTACAGTAGGTGATCACCCGATTTAAAATTGCAATCTCTTCTCATACCAGCACTCCTGCTCACCCTTACCCTGTTTTCTTTTTGTTCCAGAACACATTTAAATGCAAGAATAAATCAGTAAACCTCTTAAGTGTAGTCTAAATTATAGCCTGCTTATGTCATGAGGCTAAGTGCCTTGTTCCCCCACCCTGCCTATACTCATTTTAGAGTTTTTCCTTAAGAATGTTAAGCTTTGTTATATGACAATTATATCTCAAAAACAACAACAACAAAAACAAAAAACAAAACCCAGAGAAAAGAATGTTAAGCTTCTTATGATGTTAAGACTCCATTCAAAGTACTGAAAGTACCTCCACTTGGGGTGGAGGTGGGCATTTATTTTGTTTTCTTTTGTCAATGTCCTTGGGTGAAAACAGCAGAACAGCTAAAGACTAAAATGAAAATTGTAAAATTGCAACTATGACTTACATCTCAAACAAGATAATGCAGAGTTCAATGTATAAGCCAGGTAAGAGATACTATACAAATGTTCCCTCAAAATAAGTCCAAGAGCTCTAAACAATTTTAATTGCTTATTAAATAAGGGAGGAATAAACACTGTCAATTAAATAATCTTTATAATTATTTTCCTCTATTTAATAAGTAATCATAATATTCACTAGATACAGAACAGTTTTCTTTATTGCCTTCTCCAAAGCTAAAAGAGTTAATCAATTTGAGCTTTTAAAATTTTAATTTACTATACAGCTGCTTATTAATGGTTTTAAAAATTTGTTTTAAAAAACATAGCATTTACCTAACACAAAATTAGAAAACATTCTGCACCTACCTATCACAGGCAGACTACTCTAGGTGCCTGCAACCCACCCCCCACCTTTTAAAATCTGACTCCTTACTTTGTCATAAATCACTTTTATAATGAGAGAGCAGCTAGGGCACGTTGCCACGTCTTCCCCATTCTCCAAATCTTCCTATAACAAAATCGAACACCGCACGGTCAGCATAGTCTTCTCTTGGCGATCTCCTTCTCCCAAACCCTCCCACCTCTGTGGGCAAGCTCCTTTGAGGCTGACCTCCCCACAAGGCATGTGAGGACCAAAAGCATCTTCCAAGAGAAATGCCAGCCCCACTCTTCCCTGGAAGCGTTCACTTGGGATAAACACCCAGGAGGGTGAGTCAAGGTTCAGTCGCCTCAAAACCCCCGGGAAGACAAAAACACATACCTTCCTCCAAAGGAGTGTCACAGGAAGTGGAAGCTTAAGTTGGGAAGGATGGCGCCATCCACACCCTCCCCTCCCCGCTCCGGCCCGACTAAAGGCCAGAACCAAGTGCCGCCGACAGCGCGGAGTATCAAATTTGGGGGAATT
The DNA here is from genome assembly GCF_025265405.1 of Mesoplodon densirostris. Taxonomy (NCBI): domain Eukaryota; kingdom Metazoa; phylum Chordata; class Mammalia; order Artiodactyla; family Ziphiidae; genus Mesoplodon; species Mesoplodon densirostris. Next base: position 122,965,401 of record NC_082665.1, read on the forward strand.
CAGAAACGGATAAAAAAGGGAGTATATAACTATGAGCCGCGTGGATCGGCGGCAGGAACTCGGCAGAGCGAAAGCGCGCCTGCTCCGAGGAGTCGCCGGGCGGGTTCCCGAGTTACCTTGGTGATGCAGAAGTTATCTCCACACGGGCAGGGGTAGAAGTACGTCTCCGAGTCCTCGTCATATTGGAAGTCCTCGATCTCCACCTCGTCGTGAAACACCGCCATCGTTACTGGGGCCAGCAAAGGTCTGCCACCTCCGCCGTCCGACCCAAGCCGGGGCCGGTCCAACTTCTAGGGCGTCGTCGCCGTGCACCTGCGCAGGAATGACCGCTTCCGGCTCAGAGACAATGACGCAACTCAGGGTTTGAGGTCAAACGGGTGACCGGGTAGCGGTCACCATGGAGATGGCGGAGCTAGGGGGCGAAGACACGGGCGGACGGAAGTGGCTGCTCTGTGGGGTCGCGCCCCGCCCCGCCCATCGGACGGCAGCAACCAATAATATGTGGGGTTCGCTCGCGCGGCTACTGCGTCACGTGAGGGAACACCGGAAGCTCTCCGGCGCCTGGGGCGGAGCTTGTCCCTACTTTGCGAGGTGAGTTCCAGAGGCGGCGGCGGGCTGGAGGTTCCTTATTGGGGGGTTGGTTACCTGCCTCAAGTCCGAGGGCCTTAGAGAGGCCTTAACCAGATCCCGCAGCGGGCGGCGGCCGGCCTAGGTATCGTCGACCCTGCCCCTCGGCGACGCTGCGGAAAAGCGGGCGCGCTTTTTGAGTCTGAGGTGGCGGCGGGAACTGCTCGGACTCCGGAACGTCCCTCCCTGCCTCCCCGGTGACTGACGAAAAGCTCCCTTGGAATAGTGATTTCACCGAGTGACCGTGAGCTCTGGGCGACGCGTAGCTTGTAGTTCTGGCTGCACTCGGCTATTCAGGTACATCCCCGCCTCTTTCTCACCCTAGATTGTCTTCAAATGCCCTAAATTGTGTTGTCGAAAGGACCAAGCAAGATCTGTTAGCAAGTTGAGTTCTAGTCCCGTGTTTGCCAAGCATGTGTTGATAATATTATATAACTACAATCAGGTGTTTCGCTAAGTATAATTCTTCCATCAACCCTGGGACTTTAGACGTTATTCCATATTATTAATCTTTAAACTGAGATACAGAGAATAACGTATCTTGACCAAAATCACACACCTAGGAAATGAAGAGCTTGTCTGTCCCCAAGCCTATGAACAAATTACTTAACTTACGTGAACCACAGTTTCTTCTTTGTAAAAGAAATGGCATCAGCATGCAGAGTTACTACCATGAGGCCTTTGTATACCTTAATGGGAAATGCAAATAAAAAGTGATTTGTCTCGAAAGCAGCACTAGTGCCTGTCTTGGTAAAACGGGGTTTCATGGGAGTATTGCTCCATTACTAGGCATTAATTCAAATCTTGGTAGAGAAGAATGCAGTGGGAAAACCACTATTTAGAAGCAGATCTGGGCTCAGAAGATGACCACTGGGAACTAACTCTGGCGGATGGACATTTACATTCTTTGGGCCTTATTTCCTCTTCTGACTGAAAGAGGGTTGGATTAGAGATGATTTACAAGATTCCTTTCAGATCCAACATTCTACTCTTGCGTGGAAATTATGAGTTTTACTTGGTTCAGCAATCACATATACGATATTCAGTTTATATTTATATAATACATATGCATAATATACACATGTACACATCCTTATGCTTATTTATGTACACGTACTCCGACGTTTGCATGAAGTTACCAATTTTGTGCACGCTGAAGTTCCACCTGGTTTAGCCCTTTTAAGGCTTGAAAACCTAAAGGCAGACGAGTCTTTGGGAGAAAATTTAGAAGTTATGTTAAAGGGATTTGTAGAAGATTATTTCAGAGGCTTCACCAACATTCTATTTTGCCTAATTGGAGATCCACCCAGGAGTTAGGAAACATTTGCTAAACTTGTTGAGGGTTAACTGGGATGGTTCTACTCTGAGCAAAGGAGAAAGCCCACATAGCTCAGAGCCCACATAGCTCAGAGGCTGCTCCCTGAATCTTTGCAGACACGGATACTTCCCAGGTAGCCTCTTGGAGAGAGGAGGGCAGAGAGTCTCCAGTGTTTATTCTGTAGTCCCAGTGATCATTTTGAGGTTGGGAACTTTCTTTAGTTCTTCTGAGCATAAGTACCTACAAAATAAAGGTGAGCCATTTTTGAATGTACAGAAATGGGTGCAGCAGTCATACTTGGTTCATGGAACTATAAATTGGTAGACCTTTTAGAAAACAGTTTGGATCTATCAAAAACAGTTTGCTGGGGAATCTTAAAATCTGAGGTTTGTAATCCTGAAAGTTTCAGCAGTCGTTGGATAATTTTTCTTTATAATTTCCTTGTAGTTTTCCAACTTTTCTTTGAGTGTGTATTACCTCAAATGGAAAAAGAGAAATGAATGAACCACTTATTAATAGTAATTGACACTGTGCCAGGCCCTGTACCAAATGGTTTACATGCATCATGTCATGGAAACAGCCCAATGAGGTATAGGTATCATTAATCCCATCTTCAACATTGGGGAACCTGAGCTTTAGGGGCTTAGGTTTAGGAGCTTACCAAAAGGGGCAAAGCTGGTAAGTGACATTAAGCTATGGTGATCACTCAGACCTGTCTGACCCCAGAAACTAGGCTCTAATTACCTTCAGTACCATCTGTGATATGATGGTGCTTGAAGCAAAGCTAGATTAAACAAACAGCCCTGGCACCCTGTAGACTGCTGAGATTTTCTGCTAGAGCAGTGCTGGTTCCCTTGAGGCCTAGATTTGGGGGTCTCCTTGGCCTTCTATACCACTTTCAGCCTGCCGTCTGTTGCCATATCCCTTGTCTGGCCAGAGGTGGTTTCCCATATCGTTCTGCCAGTTTGAGTTCATCCTGTGCTGAGGAAAGTAAAACTGTAGCCAGTCCTGTGAGGCATTATTTTACGCCACCCAGCATTTTTTAATAAAACATCACAATGACTACTAAACTTTACATTTATTCCTAAAAGGGAATAGACATTTTATAATATAACGAGACATCTTTGGACTCTGAGAGCATGACAAAAGCAAGTTTATTAGTTGCTATACAGTCATTTGAGATCACAAATTTATGGTTTAAAAATAATTTTTTTTAATTGTAACACTGCTGATTTGGAAAATAACAGTGACCAAAATTCTTAACGTGAGATTGAGTTTAGAACTAGATCATACTTATGTCATAGCAGCTGTTTTTTATGAGTGCTGTTGTAGATCAGGCTAAGGAGTTGTTTACTGGCAATATCAACCCACTGACTCACTAGATTGTTGGGCAGGGATAACGTATTTGGGTTGATTTTTAGTGACACTCCTGCTTGCTAGGTATTTCCCCGGACGTTTATTCCTTTCAGCAATCTAGTGAGGTAGTGTTGTCATTCCCATTTATAAATGGGAAGAGGTGAGTGGCCTAAGGTCAGCAAGCAGAAAGGAGTCCGATCTGAGCCCAGTTCTGCTGATTCTGAGTCGAGCACTCTGTTACAACTTGTATTCCACTCGGGTCCCCTTACCAAATGCCGGGATCCCTTGTGCTTCCTCACTGGCACCTAGGATTATAAATCAGCAGGTGCCATGCTAGCTCTGTGAGTTTATCTCAGTGCATTCATGCTCTTTGAGGCATTCTTGGTTTTGCTTTCTCTCTCTGCTTGCTCACACCTCATCCCGTCTATCAGCAAGTGATAGGGCTCTAATTCCAAAATCTGTTCCATGTTCATCTGCTTCTGTCTGAGTTTTATCCTGTCTACGCTTAGCCTGGTGCCTTCTAGCTGAACTTCCTGCTTCAACTCTTGCCCCTCTGCGCTCTGTTCTTTACAGGGCAGCCTGAGTGATCCTTTAACGTAAATTAGATCACATCCCTCCCCTGGTTTATTTAAACCCTTCAGTTGTTGCCCATCGCCTTCAGAAGCAAGTCCACACCCTTCCTGTGGCCTGCTGTGACCTGGCACGTGGCTCCCTGCTTGACCTCATCTCCTGTCACTGTCCTTGGCTCACTGCTTTCCAGTCACACTGGCTGGGCTTCCTCTACCACACACCAGGCTTGTTTCTGTGATGGGGCCTCACCCCAGTGCTCTGCACCCAGCGCCTGCTTGGCTGCCTCTTTCCCCTCATTCGGGTCTCAGCTCTGATGCCTCTTGAGAGAGACCTTTCCTGATATTCCCCCACCTACCCCATCACTCTTATTTCCTTTATCACACTCATTGTAATCTGTGTCTTGTTAATTATCTGTTTACTATTATCTGTGGTAGACACTGTGATAAAAGCCTCACGATGGCAGAGGCCTTGTGTCTGGTTGTTTATTGTGTCTCCACAACCTAAAATAGTGCCTGGTGCGTCAGTAATTGTTAAAGAATTTGAATATAGTTATTGAACAGAAACTAGTATCATTCATTTTAAATCTTAATCTGTTGCTTGCAGTTCATTGCTTAAATGGATATCTGTTTTATTTAGCATTTATGATACTCTTCTCTGTTTTAAAAATAAAATAACTTTTTGGTGAGATAAGGCCCATGAGGATACAAATATTGATGGAATATTCTTTCTTGTATGGTTTTGAAAATTACCTAATATGTTAATTTTATATAGTTAATTAATACATTGAATGTATAAAACCATTGGACATAAATTTCAAAATATGTGTATTTTTTTTCTTTTTTTTGTATTTTTTGAGTGTGGCTTTGTTTTTTAAAACAGATTTTTATTGAAGTATAGTTGATTTGCATTGTTGGTTAGTTTCAGGTGTATAGCACAGCGATTCAGTTATACATACATAAGTATATATGTTCTTCAGATTTTCCTCCCTTATAGGTTATTACAAAATATTGAGTATAGTTTCCTGTGCTATACAGTAGATCCTTGTTGGTTATCTATTTTATATATAGTAGTGTGGATATGTTAATCCCAAACATGTATTCCTCCCCTTCTTTCCCCTTTGGTAACCATAAGTTCATTTTCTATGTCTGTGTGTCTGTTTCTGTTGCATAGATAAATTCATTTGTATCATATTTTGGATTCCACATATAAGTGATATCATGTGGTTATTTGTCTTTCCTTGTCTGACTTCACTTAGTGTGAAAATCTCTAGGTCCATCCATGTTGCTGCAAATGGCATTATTTCATTCTTTTTTATGGCTGAGTAATATTCCATTGTATATATATACGCCATCTTTATCCATTCATCTGTCAATGGCCACTTAAGTTGCTTCCATGTCTTGGCTTTGTAAGTAGTGCTGCAGTGAACATTGGGGTGCATGTATCTTTTTGAATTATGGTTTTCTCTGGATATATGTCCAGGAGTGGGATTGTAGGATCATATGGTAGTTTTATTTTTAGTTTTTTAAGGAACCTCCGTACTGTTCTACATAGAGGCTGCACCAGTTTACATTCCCACCAAGAAGGTAGGAGGGTTCCTTTTTCTCCACACCCTTTCCAGCATTTATTATTTGTAGACTTTTTGATAGTGGCCATTCTGACTAGTGTAAGGTGATACATCGTTGTAGTTTTGATTTGCATTTCTCGAATAATTAGCAATGCTGAGCATCTTTTCATTGTGTCTTGGGCCATCTGTATGTCTTTGGAGAAATGTCTATTTAGATCTTCTGTCCATTCTTTGATTGGGTTGTTTGATTTTTTGATATTGCGCTGTATGAGCTGTTTGTATATTTTGGAGATGAACCCCTTGTTGGTTGCATTGTTTGCAAATTTTTTATCCCATTCTGTAGGTTGTCTTTTCGTTTTGTTCATGGTTTCCTCTGCTGTGCAAAAGCTTTTAAGTTTAATTAGGTCCCATTTGTTTGTTTTTATTTCCGTTACTCTAGGACAGTGGCCCCAACCTTTTTGGCACCAGGGACCGGTTTCGTGGACGACAGTTGTTCCACAGACCAGGGTGGGGTGGGGTGGGGTGGGGTGAGGGGATGGTTTGAGGATGATTCAAGCACATTACATTTATTGTGCACTTTATTTCTATTATTATTACATTGTAATATATAATGAAATAATTATACAACTCACCCTAATGCAGAATCAGTGGAAGCCCTGAGCTTGTTTTCATGCAACTAGATGGTCCCATCTTGGGGTGATGGGAGACAGGGACACCCGAAGTGTGTTGCTTATGTCCACTCTACTCCGTGATCTCATTTTGGTTGCTGTCCCTGCAGAAAACCCTGCTTCACAAGGATAGGATGTTGGAAATGGAAGCAGGCTTTTCAGTGCTTTTGTGGCAATCTCAGAATATCCCGCCTTGACTTTAATCCAGAATGTATGGAGATTTGAAGTCGACTCAAACATACTTTAAAGGACACCGTCATTTGCGGTCTCAAGCAGTTGATTCTCTTCTAGCACGGATGAAGTCGATTCACCTGGCTTATTCACAGATGGGTCGCGGATCCATTCCTTCCTGGTTCGGGAGTCTTTTGTGGTTGGGGAGTAATGCTCAGACTCTTTTGAAAGCTGAGATAGGTGATCATGCACTAGTGGGAGAAAGAAGGCCCTGGCTCAGTCTCTTTCAAAATCTCTGCTAATGTTTGAAACATGTCAAAAATCCCAATGTTCACTCGTCGCCCCCATAATTCCAGTTTGGCTTTGAATACAGCCACTTTATCTGCCAACTTGAACACAGTTGTCGTTCTCCTGTGAAATGACAGATTGAGTTCATTGAGCAGGTTGAATACGTCACACAAGTAAGCAAGTTTTGCAGCCCATTTGTGTCACTGAAATGTAGTGCCAGTGGTGACTGTTTTTCTAAAAGAGATCTCAGGAGCGGCTCTTGTAACTCAAAAACTGTGGCCAGTGATCTACCTTTAGAAAGCCATCTCACTTCTGTGTATAAGAGAATACGTGTGTGCTCTGTGTCCATCTCCTCACAGAGCTGCACAAACAGATGTGAGTTAAGGACATGTACTTTAATGTGGTTGATAATTTTAATCACATCCTGCAAAACCTTAAGTTCAGGTGACATTTTTCGGCTAACCAGCCTTTGTCTACAGATGACACAGTGAGTAGACTCACATTCATAAGCGACCTCTTTGACCCAAGTGGTGAAACCAGAAAGCTGTCCAGTTGTGGCAGGTGCTCCGTCCGCACATACTGACACAAAATGACCAATTCAGGGCTTCCCTGAAGCCTGTGGCGCAGTGGTTAAGAATCCACCTGCCAATGCAGGGGACACAGGTTCAAGCCCTTGTCCAGGAGGATCCCACATGCCCATGTGCCACAACTACTGAGCCTGTGATCTAGAGCCTGCGAGCCACAACTACTGAGCCCGTGTGCCACAACTACTGAAGCCTGTGCGCCTAGAGCCCGTTCTCCACAGCAAGAGAAGCCACCACAATGAGAAGCCCATGCACCACAACGAAGAGCAGCCCCCACTTGCCACAACTAGAGAAAGCCCGTGCACAGCAATGAAGACCCAATGCAGCCAAAAGTAAATTAATTAAATAATTTTTAAAAAATGACCAATTCAGTTTTCCTGATATGTCCCGATAAGTCCAAAGAGTTGAATAGTTCTGCAGCTGTGGTGTTGGTTGGCAACAAAAGTGCGCATAACTTAGCCTCATGCACATCCTTCTGAAAAATATATTGCACAAAAAACAAGCGTTGTTACCTTGTTGTCAACATCAGTAGACTCGTCAACGTGGATTGCATACCACGGTGACTCATAAATCCTCTCTAACAATTGTGTCTCAGTATCCTCTGCTGCTATTTCATCAGTTCATCTAGTTATGGTGCTAGCTGCAAGAGGAATACATGCCACCTTTTGAACTGCAGCCTCTCCTAAAAGTTCATGACAGATGTCCTTAATAGCAGGCAGGATCAGCTTTTCACCAATATAAAGGGCTTCTTAGCTTTAGCAATGTGGTCAGCCACTAAGAATGATGCTCTCAGTGCAGACACATTTGATGAAGTGGTGGCCTTCAATAATTGCTTCTGTTCTTTGTGTTCATGTTTTTTTCTTTTGAAAAACTCCAAAGGCTTGTCTTTTAATGCAGGGTGCTTGGTCTCCGTGTGGCGAAGCAGTTGAAGGTTTCATGGCTTTGTTGGATAGCCGGTTGCCACGTATTACACAAAAGCAGGCTTGGAGAATGTGAATAACTTGTTGCAGTGAACCGGTAATTATGTAGGACTCTTGGTATTTTCTTTTAAATCCAGCTTTCTTTCTGTTGGCAGTCTGAGAGTCTTCTGCCATCTCATCATTGGGTCTTTCCCCATTTTCAAAGAAGCTCTCCAGAGACGTTTGTTTCTTATGCATTTTGGCTAGGGTTAGCTTGTGGGCTTACCAAAACTCTGACTGAGACAAGTGCGCAGTGTGGGAAAGAGGCACAGTGGAAGTGGTAAATAAAATAATGGGTGGGCCACGCGTGGACTAAATAAGTGTCGGATTCTGACTCGAAGCCTGCCACTAGATGCAGCTGTACAATTGAAGTACAGCAACTCACTTGCCACTATAAAGCCTGCCACTAGATGCAGCTTAATTGTCACTTACCACTCACTGATGGGGTTTTTTTTTTACATCTTTATTGGAGTATAATTGCTTAACAATGGGGTGTTAGTTTCTGCTTTATAACAAAATGAATCAGTTATACATATACATATGTTCCCATATCCCCTCCCTCTTGCGTCTCCCTCCCACCCTCCCTATCCCACCCCTCCAGGCGGTCACAAAGCACCGAGCTGATCTCCCTGTGCTATGTGGCTGCTTCCCACTAGCTATCTACCTTACGTTTGGTAGTGTATATATGTCCATGCCTCTCTCTCGCTTTGTCACAGCTTACCCTTCACCCTCCCCATATCCTCAAGTCCATTCTCTAGTAGGTCTGTGTCTTTATTCCTATCTTACCCCTAGGTTCTTCATGACATTATTTTTCTTCTTAAATTCCATATATACGTGTTAGCATACGGTATTTGTCTTTCTCTTTCTGACTTACTTCACTCTGTATGACAGACTCTAGGTCTATCCACCTCATTACAAATAGCTCAATTTCATTTCTTTTTATGGCTGAGTAATATTCCATTGTATATATGTGCCACATCTTCTTTATCCATTCATCCGATGATGGACACTTAGGTTGTTTCCATCTCCAGGCTATTGTAAATAAGGCTGCAATGAACATTTTGGTACATGACTCTTTTTGAATTATGGTTTTCTCAGGGTATATGCCCAGTAGTGGGATTGCTGGGTCATATGGTAGTTCTATTTGTAGTTTTTTAAGGAACCTCCATACCGTTCTCCATAGTGGCTGTACCAATTCACATTCCCACCAGCAGTGCAAGAGTGTTCCCTTTTTTCCACACCCTCTCCAGCATTTATTGTTTCTAGATTTTTTGATGATGGGCATTCTGACTGGTGTGAGATGATACCTCATTGTAGTTTTGATTTGCATTTCTCTAATGAGTAAAGATGTTGAGCATCCTTTCATGTGTTTGTTGGCAGTCTGTATATCTTCTGTGGATAAATGTCTATTTAGGTCTTCTGCCCATTTTTGGTTTGGGTTGTTTGTTTTTTTGTTATTGAGCTGCATGAGCTGCTTATAAATTTTGGAGATTAATCCTTTGTCAGTTGCTTCATTTGCAAATACTTTCTCCCATTCTGAGGGTTGTCTTTTGGTCTTGTTTATGGTTTCCTTTGCTGTGCAAAAGCTTTTAGGTCCCATGTGTTTATTTTTGTCTTTATTTCCATTTCTCTAGGAGGTGGGTGAAAAAGGATCTTGCTGTGATTTATGTCATAGAGTGTTCTGCTTATGTTTTCCTCTAAGAGTTTGATAGTGTCTGGCCTTACATTTAGGTCTTTAACCCATTTTGAGCTTATTTTTGTGTATGGTGTTAGGGAGTGATCTAATCTCATACTTTTACATGTCCCTGTCCAGTTTTCCCAGCACCACTTATTGAAGAGGCTGTCCTTTCTCCACTGTACATTCCTGCCTCCTTTATCAAAGATAAGGTGACCATATGTGTGTGGGTTTATCTCTGGGCTTTCTATCCTGTTCCATTGATCTATCTTTCTGTTTTTGTGCCAGTACCATACTGTCTTGATTACTGTAGCTTTGTAGTATAGTCTGAAGTCAGGGAGCCTGATTCCTCCAGCTCCGTTTTTCGTTCTAAAGATTGCTTTGGCTATTCAGGGTCTTTTTGTTTCCATACAAATTGTGAAATTTTTTGTTCTAGTTCTCTGAAAAATGCCATTGGTAGTTTGATAGGGATTGCATTGAATATGTAGATTGCTTTGGGTAGTAGAATCATTTCCCCAATGTTGATTCTTCCAATCCAGGAGCATGGTATATCTCTCCATCTATTTGTATCATCTTTAATTTCTTTCATCAGTGTCTTATAATTTCCCCTTTTATGGCTGTTAGTATTTGCCTTATGTATTGAGGTGCTCTTATGTTGGGTGCATAAATATTTACAATTGTTATATCTTCTTCTTGGATCGATCCCTTGATCATTATGTAGTGTTCTTCTTTGTCTCTTCTAATAGTCTTTATTTTAAAGTCTATTTTTTTTATTTATTTATTTTTTTTTTTATTTTTTTTTTTGCTGTACGCGGGCCTCTCACTGCTGTGGCCTCTCCCGTTGCGGAGCACAGGCTCCGGACACACAGGCCCCGCGGCCATGGCTCGCGGGCCCAGCCGCTCCGCGGCATGTGGGATCCTCCGGGATCGGGGCACGAACCCGTGTCCCCTGCATCGGCAGGCGGACTCTCAACCACTGCGCCACCAGGGAGGCCCTAAAGTCTATTTTGTCTGATATGAGAATTGCTACTCCAGCTTTCTTTTGGTTTCCATTTGCATGGAATATCTTTTTCCATCCCCTTACTTTCAGTCTGTTTGAGTCTCTAGGTCTGAATGGGTTTCTTGTAGACAGCATATATATGGGTCTTGTTTTTGTATCCATTCAGCCAATCTGTGTCTTTTGGTGGGAGCATTTAGTCCATTTACATTTAAGGTAATTATCAATACGTATGTTCCTATTCCCATTTTCTTAATTGTTTTGGGTTTGTTATTGTAGGTCTTTTCCTTCTGTTGTGTTTCTTGCCTAGAGAAGTTCCTTTAGCATTTCTTGTAAAGCTGGTTTGGTGTTGCTGAACTCTCTCAGCTTTTGCTTGTCTGTAAATGTTTTAATTTCTCCATCAAATCTGAATGAGATCCTTGCTGATTAGAGTAATCTTGGTTGCAGGTTTTTCTCCTTCATCACTTTAAATATGTCCTGCCAGTCCCTTCTGGCTTGCAGAGTTTCTGCTGAAAGATCAGTTGTTAACCTTATGGGGATTCCCTTGTGTGTTATTTGTTGCTTTTCCCTTGCTGCTTTTAATATGTTTTCTTTGTACTTAATTTTTGACAGTTTGATTAATATGTGTCTTGGCGTGTTTCTCCTTGGATTTATCCTGTATGGGACTCTCTGTGCCTCCTGGACTTGATTAACTATTTCCTTTCCCATATTAGGGAAGTTTTCAACTATAATCTCTTCAAATATTTTCTCAGTCCCTTTCTTTTTCTCTTCTTCTTCTAGAACCTCTATAATTTGAATGTTGGTGTGTTTAATGTTGTCCCAGAGGTCTCTGAGACTGTCCTCAGTTCTTTTCATTCTTTTTTCTTTCTTCTGCTCTGCAGTAGTTATTTCCACTATTTTATCTTCCACGTCACTTATCCGTTCTTCTGCCTCAGTTATTCTGCTATTGATCCCATCTAGAGTATTTTAAATTTCATTTATTGTGTTGTTCATCGTTGCTTGTTTCATCTTTAGCTCTTCTAGGTCCTTGTTAACTGTTTCTTGCATTTTGTCTATTCTATTTCCAAGATTTTGGATCATCTTTACTATCATTATTCTGAATTCTTTTTCAGGTAGACTGCCTATTTCCTCTTCATTTGTTAGGTCTGGTGGGTTTTTATCTTGCTCCTTCTCCTGCTGTGTGTTTTTTTGTCTTCTCATTTTGCTTATCTTACTGTGTTTGGGGTCTCCTTTTTGCAGGCTGCAGGTTCGTAGTTCCCGTTGTTTTTGGTGTCTGTCCCCAGTGGCTAAGTTTGTTTCAGTGGGTTGTGTAGGCTTCCTGGTGGAGGGGACTAGTGCCTATGTTCTGGTGGATGAGGCTGGATCTTGTCTTTCTGGTGGGTAGGTCCACGTCTGGTGGTGTGTTTTGGGGTGTCTGTGGACTTTTTATGATTTTAGGCAGCCTCTCTGCTAATGGGTGGGGTTGTGTTCCTGTCTTGCTAGTTGTTCGGCATAGGGTGTCCAGCACTGTAGCTTGCTGGTCATTGAGTGAAGCTGGGTGCTGGTGTTGAGATGGAGATCTGTGGAAGATTTTCACCGTTTGATATCATGTGGAGCTGGGAGGTCTCTTGTGTACCAGTGTCCTGAATTTGGCTCTCCCACCTCAGAGGCACAGCACTGACTCCTGGCTGCAGCACCAAGAACCTTTCATCCACACGGCTCAGAATAAAATGGAGAAAAAGTAGAAAGAAAGAATTAGTAGGAGGAAAGAAAGGAAGGAAGGAAGGAAGAAAGGAGGGAGGGAGGAAGGGAGTGGGGGAGGAAGGAGGGAAGGAAGGAAAAAAGGAAAGAAGTTAAAGTAAAATAAAATAAAGTATGATAAAATATAATAAAGTTATTAAAATAAAAAATAATTATTAAGGAAAAAAAACGGACGGATAGAACCCTGGGGCAAATGGTGGAAGCAAAGCTATACAGACAAAATCTCACACAGAAGCATACACATACACACTCAGAAAAAGAGGAAAAGGGGAAAAAATTCATAAATCTTGCTCTCAACGTCCACCTCCTCAATTTGGGATGATTTGTTGTCTAAAGGAGGGAAGGAAGGAAGAGAGGGAGGGAGGGAGGAAGGAAGGAAGGAAGATAAAGTAAAATAAAGTAAGATAGAATAAAATAGTTATTAAAATAAAAATAATTATTAAGAAAAAAGTTTAAAAAAAAACGGACAGAGAGAACCCTAGGACAAATGGTGGAAGCAAAGCTGTACAGACAAAATGTCACACAGAAGCATACACATACACACAAAAAGAGGAAAAGGGGAAAAAATCATAAATCTTGCTCTCAAAGCCCACCTCCTCAATTTGGGATGATTCATTGTCTATTCATGTATTCCACAGATGCATGGTACATCAAGTTGATTGTGGAGCTTTAATCCGCTGCTTCTGAGGCTCCTGGGAAAGATTTCCCTTTCTCTTCTTTGTTCTCACAGCTCCCGGGTCTCAGCTTTAGATTTGGCCCCGCCTCTGCGTGTAGGTTGCCGGAGGGCGTCTGTTCTTCGCTCAGACAGGACAGGGTTAAAGGTGCAGCCACTTCGGGGACTCTGGCTCACTCAGGCCGGGAGGGAGGGAGGGGCATGGAGTGCGGGGCGAGCCTTTTGGGAGGTCTGAGGTCTTCTGCCAGTGTTCAGTAGGTGTTCTGTAGGAGTTGTTCCACGTGTAGCTGTATTTCTGGTGTATCTGTGGGGAGGAAGGTGAGCTCCGCATCTTACTCTTCCACCATCTTCCCCGGAGTCTGATAGGGTTTTGATATGAGTCTACAAGCAGTTGATTTATTATGGTCTCTGTGCAGTCAGACCTCTCTGGTAATGATAATCTGTATTTGCAGCCGCTCCCCAGTGCTAGCATCACTGCCTCATCTCCACCTCAGATCATCAGGCATTAGATTCTCATGAGGAGCATGCAGCTTAGATCCCTTGCATGCACAGTTCACAGTAGGAGTTGTGCTCTTATGAGAATCTAATGCTGCTGCTGATCTGACAGGAGGCGGAGCTCAGGCAGTAATGTGAGCAAAGGGGAGCGGATGTAAATAGGATGAAGCTTCGCTCACTCCCCTGCTGCTCACCTCCTGCTGTGCGACCCGGGGGTTGGGGACCTGTGCTGTAGGAGACAGATCCAAAAAGATATAGCTGCAATTTATGTCAAAGAGTGTCCTGCTTATGTTTTCCTTTAGGAGTTTTGTCGTACCTGGTCTTACATTTAGGTCTTTAATCCATTTTGAATTTATTTTTGTGCCTGGTGTTAGAGAACATTCTAATTTCATTCTTTTACATGTAGCTGTCCAGTTTTCCCAGCACCACTTACTGAAGAGACTCTCTTTTCTCCATTGTATATTCCTGCCTCCTTTGTCATAGGTTAATTGAGCATAAGTGTGTGGGTTTATTTCTGGGCTTTCTATCCTGTTCCATTGATCTACATGTCTATTTTTGTGCCAGTACCATGTTTTGATGACCATAGCTTTGTAGTATAGTCTGAAGTCAGGGAGCCTGATTCCTCCAGCTCCGTTTTTCTTTCTCAAGATTGCTTTGGCTACTCAGGGTCTTTTGTATTTCCATACAAATTTAAAAATTTTTTGTTCTAGTTCTGTGAAAAATGCCATTGGTAATTTGATAAGGATTGCATTGAATCTGTAGATAGCTTGGGTAATATAGTCATTTTGACGATAATTGATTTTTCCAGTCCAAGAACATGGTGTATCTTTCCATCTGTTTGTGTCATCTTTGATTTCTTTCATCAGCATCTTATAGTTATTGTAGTAGAGGTCTTTTACCTCCTTAGGTAGGTTTATTGCTAGGTATTTTTTTTTTTTTGATGTGATGGTAAATGGGATTGTTTCCTTAATTTCTCTTTCTGATCTTTTGTTGCTAGTGTATAGAAATGCAACACATTTCTGGGTATAATTTTTTATCCTGTGACTTTACCAAATTCATTGATGAGCTCTAGTAGTTTTTTGGTAGCATCTTCAGGATTTTATATGTATAGTGTCATAATTATCTGTTGCTTGCAGTTCACTGTTTATTTTATTTATTTATTTATTTTTTTAGTTGCTGTATGTGGGCCTCTCACTGTTGTGGCCTCTCCCGTTGCGGAGCACAGGCTCCGGACGCGCAGGCTCAGTGGCCATGGCTCATGAGCCTAGCCGCTCCGCGGCATGTGGGATCTTCCCAGACCGGGGCATGAACCCGTGTCCCCTGCATCGTCAGGCGGACTCTCAACCACTGCGCCCCCAGGGAAGCCCGCAGTTAACTGTTTAAATGGATATATGTTTTATTTAGCATTTATGATACTTTTCTCTGTTTTAGAAATAACCTTGGTGAGGTAAGGCCTATGAGGATACAAACATTGATGTTCTTTTTTGTATGGTTTTAAAAAATTACTTAATATATGTTAATTTTCCATAGTTAATTAATACTTACATTGAATATATAAAACCATTGGACATATTTCAAAATATGGGTAGGTTTTTTTTTCTTTAAATACCTATTGCTTTGGAAGGCACTTTGAACACAATTTGGTGAAATACCCTTCTTTTTACCAGTAGGTGGCGCTCTTGGTCATGGTTACTATTGTTACAAAACAAGATTTTAGAATTTTAAAGAGAACAGCTTTTAAAAATTAACATTTCTTTGTTTTCCAGTTCAGTTGAGCAGTAGACCGTTCAAACAGCATAATCACTAAAATATGTGTCTCAGATGAGGACAACTTATTGTAGCAGTAGTTGTCCAAAACGTTGAGCAGAACAGGGTGTCCATATGTACCTACATATCAGTTAAGTTTTATCAGGGAAGTTGACCCCAAGTGACATGTAACTGTATCATTCCAGCCATTGAGCTGGTTGTTCATGGGGTGGATACCCTAAGCAGCAGGAGTTACAGACAGGCCAAGGAAGATGAAAGAGAGAAGCAGCAAGACAATCAGACAAGAAAAGTGGAAACAGGAGGAGGAATGAATGGGAAGGGGGTCTTTGGGAGTCGGCTTGCTCCGCGGTGATGCTTGCTGATTACAATGAGCCTTTCCTTTTGCCTCTAAGAGACGGTGCTTTTTAATTTTCCCCAACATCGTTCGTATATGTTGTCTCTGCCGTTGCAGGAACTTTGTGAGAATTTCAGTATATGGAAACACTGTCTGTGTTCCAACTGGTATATATTCCAAAAGTCTCAGTGTAAATGCAGGACCAGAATATTGCCTGTCAGTCAGTCAGCCAGCCGTACTCTTAATGACTCCTGAACTCTCATGGACTTCTAAAGTAAGTGTTGCCTTCTTTCTTTCAATGATTTATGTACCATTTTTGGTTTAGTGCATTCAAAGGAGAAAAACTACGTGTAGTAGTTTTACATGAGTTGAAAGAGGCCTTATACTTATTTCATTTACTAGAGAGAAAAATAGTGAGTAGCATGTTTATCCACAGTGATGCTGCATGGCAAGAAATAGATCTTTTATCTTGTCTAAAGACTAGTTATTGAAACAGTGGATTTTTGATATGATTTGGTTATAACTGAATACATTACATATGACTGCTATCACTGCTCAATTTGCTTACTTTTATTTATTTCTTGTTTCTGTCTTTTAAATGTAGGCTCCCTAAGGTCTTTGTTTTGTTCATGTTTGTATCCCCAGGACCTGCCATGTGATGGGCTTTAATAAATATTTGTCAAATGAAGGGCTAAATTAATGAATGTGGAGTAGGAATGCAGCACAGCTCACTTGAATATTTTTCTAACACTGTATTTGTTACAATTAATTTATGTAGTACCTTCCAGAGAGCTCAGGAAATAGAGTGTTCACATACATTTTCATTTATTCTCAAGCCAACTGAGATAGGAAAGGACAGATATATATGGCAATGTAACGTGTTAAAAGTGGCCATCTTAGGCAAAGAAATATTTAAAAATTGGCAGAGGAAAACAGAGTGATAGGAAGCAAAAAAAAAAACGTATCATTTGACTTCCAGTCAGTGCTTTCCCTGATAGGCCAGTAGTTTTTAGAATTTGAAATGTTGGAGAATCTTTCTGGCTTTTTTTTTTTTTAACTTGTTATTGAAGTGTAACATATAAACAGAAGTACATAAATCCTAAGAGGACTGCTTCATTGAATTTTTAAGACTTAATTTTTTTTTTTTAGAGCAGTTTTAGGTTCCCAGCAAAACTGAGGGCTAGTAGAGGGATTCCCCATACACCCCCTGCTCCCACACGTGCATCGCGTCCCCCAGCATCCACATCCCCCACCAGAGTGGGACAGTTGTTATAAGTGATGAACCTGCACTGATACATCATAATCACCCCAAGTCTAACACCACGGCTCACTCTTGGTGTTGTATGTTCTGTGGATTTGGACATATGTTTATAATGACTTTTGTCATTATGGTACCATGCAGAGTATTTTTACTGCCCCAAAACTTCTCTGTGATTTGATGAATTTTTTTCAAAATGAAAATACCCATGCAATCAGCATTCATATTAAGAAAAGACATTGTGGGCCTCCCTGGTGGCGCAGTGGTTAAGAGTCCACCTGCCGATGCAGGGGATACGGGTTCGTGCCCCGGTCTGGGAGGATCCCATATGCCGCGGAGCGGCTGGGCCCGTGAGCCATGGCCGCTGGGCCTGCGCATCCGGAGCCTGTGCTTCGCAACGGGAGAGGCCACAACAGTGAGAGGCCCACATACCGCAAAAAGAAAAAAAAAAAAAAAGAAAAGACATTGTCATTGGCACCTCACCAGGAGTAAATACTAACTTGATTTCTAACTGCGTAGATTCGTTTTTTCTGTTTTTGTACTCTGTGTGGCTGACTTCTTTGAGTCTGGCTTCTTTCATTCTTTTCATTTACTGTGATATTTGTGATACTCACCTATGTGACTGCATGGAGTTGGAGTTTGTTTATTCTCATTGCCGTGAACCTCAGAAAATTTGTCTGCCCCTTTCACTTTATCTAACAAGAAATATTAAAGACTTATGCGGTGCTCTGGGCAGAATATAATTATTAGGCAGTTATAAAATCTACTGTCCTCTTCTGTAATAGCAGAAGATTAGTCCCATGAGTTTGGTCAGAGATGTTGGAAACTAATAGAGAACACGAATATTTGAACACCAATAATTACATACGTATGTGCTGTGGAGATCAGTTGAATCAGTTGTATGTAGTAGCAGAAATTTTGTCAGGGTGAAGTTAATTGTTTTGCTGTTAGATCAGCTCATAATGTCAGCAACAAAAATCCAAACTCTTCTTCACTGGCCCGTAAGATAGTCTGATATTTCCCTACTTTTCCTTAAAATATTTTAACTTTCAGTTTGTTGTTTCCCAGGAAGCACCATGGCTCTTGTGATTCCTGCGTTGCTGCAAGGCTTTGTGGGGGCCATCTGCGCTCAGGCTGCTTCGAGTAGACTGACACCCAGCACTTTGCGCCACCTTACTCTAAGCAGGTGAGTTGTCACCTTCAGTGTCATTTGAGGTTGATTTTCAAAAAGACCTGACCTGCTGATGATCATGGGAGGCATATCGTAACATCTTGCTTACATATTCATGCTATCAGTGGATCGTTAAGCTTTAGTTAGATGTGTAGATTTTCATGGGCCACTTTCTGGGATCCATGATGTTACATTGTATTGTGGATGGTCATGCTGTTGCTTTTCAGCTACAGGTATGACAGGTATTGGATAGTCAGGATAATTACTAGTGTAATTAATTTTCAGGAGGATAATACTTAATAACTTAATTTTACTTTCTATTAAAGCGTAATGAAATCCAAAAGGAAAACTGATCACTTGGAGAGAACTGCAGATGTCGTTCGCCGGGAGGTTTGTATCTTGGGCCAGGGCAGGTTCTCCTCGCTGGCAGTTTGCACGCAGTTAGGACTGGCTTACTGAGAGGGCATTACATGAGCTTGATCCCTGTGAAGACAGTCAGGGCAAGTTTGTTATTTTTCTCTTCAGGACTTTTCTGAACAGGGTATATGACAACTGATTTGAAAAGATGACAGCAAAATACTCAAATTGTTCCCTTTAAACTTGGAATGGATGGATTTTTTTAAAGATTTATTTATTTATTTATTTATTCATTCATTCATTTTTGGCTGTGTTGGGTCTTTGTTGCAGCCCGCGGGCTTTCTCTAGTTGTGGTGAGCGGGGGCTACACTTCGTTGCAGTGCGCAGGCTTCTCATTGCGGTGGCTTCTCTCGTTGCGGAGCACAGGCTCTAGGCACGTGGGCTTTAGTAGTGTGGCACGTGGGCTCAGTAGTTGTGGCGCACGGGCTTAGTTGCTCCGTGGCATGTGGGATCTTCCCGGATCAGGGATCGAACCCATGTCCCTGAATTGGCAGGCAGATTCTTAACCACTGCACCACCAGGGAAGTCCTGATGGATTTGTTTTTGATGAAGGGAGTGTAGCAGCAATGGAGGGAACTATCCTCACAGGCATAAGGTTTAAGGTTATGTTTTAGGGATAGAACTTCTTTTAGAGCCTACATTTTATGAGTAGCTTGCTTTTTCTTTCTTTTTTTTTTTTTTTTTTTTTTGGCACCATGTCTCAAAGTCCTTGTTCTTATCCCTACTTTAGAACAACTTCCTATTTCATCAAAAGGGAGAAAGCACTAACATCTGAGAAAGGAAGGTGGACGAGCTCTCGTTACCCCTTCCTATGTGCAGATATTTTCCTCCATATTCAGACCATAGACGGGCTAATCCACTAACCCGAAGGGGTGTCGAGGGCTGGGAAATAAAGGATCCTCACCCTTTATCTCCGTGAGTAACCCCATTTTCTTTTAAAAGTGTCAGTTGGATATTTGATTTTGCTTTTGAATGATTCTTCACGTATTTGGAAATACTTAGCTTAGTTTTGTAAGTGTATTTAAACTAACAGTTAAAAACCTATTTCATATAAGGAAGGATTATACACTTCTATAAACATGGTCAGAAATTGCATTGTCGCAGTAGTTTAATTTTTAGTGTTAATAATAGAATGTACTTTAAAAGAGTATTATTTAGGCGCCACCCTCAAGCTTATTCTACTTTCAGAAAATTGCTTTGGGGCCAAGAGTGATGTGTTTGTGGATTCAGCTTTAAGCCAATGTGTTTTTGAGGAGTTTATGTAAAGTAGTTCAGCATAATAGATTTATGGCTGTGTGGGAAAATATGCTTTTCTCGCTGATGATAAATCTGAAAATGCTTTTTTTTGGTTTGTTCAACATGCAAAAATGCTGACTCTGTAAAAGTGAGATTTGTTAGTTTTTTTTTTTTTTTAAGTGAAACCTTGCCAGCTTTGAAGAAAAAGCAGTTTATTTAATTTAACAGGTTTGGACTGTACTCTCTTCTGTTGTATTTTGAGGCAGGTAGAATTACGAGTTGGGTTTGGCAAACTTTTCATAAGGAGCCAGATAGTGAGTAATTTAGGCTTCCAGGGCCACCCTGTCTCAGTTACAACTACAAAACTCTGCCTTTGTAGTGTGAAGATAGCCCTAGGCAACATGTAAACAGATTGTTGTGGCTGCATTCCAATAAGAGGCATTCACCAGAACACTCAGATTTGGCCTGTGGGTCGATTGTAATTTGCCAATCCCTGAATTCAAATTTTACAGGACAGAATTTCTGAGACTTCTGAGGGGTTATTTTGAGCCAAGTTTAAGAAAACTGCACAGAAAGTTAATGGAAATTCCAGTAATGTGATTGAACAGTTGAGAGTTATAATGCCTGGAAGTTAGAGAATTACAGGGTAATTCCAGCCATGGTATCAGCTAGGCGGGAGATTTTCCAGTTGCACCTCCCCTCCTTCTCTGTTTCTCATTTCTGCTTCTCTACCACACAGAATGAGAGTGGGGTGCTGGGGTGGGGGGAGCTGGATAAGCCAGGTGGTGTCTGGAACCACGACCTTAGTGGTGTAAGGTCATCAGGGGCTCACCTGCATCCCTCCAGAGTGCAGCTCCTAGCCATGGAACAGGCGCTCAGCTTGGACTTGTGGAAACGACCAGCACCTCTGGTCAGGCCAGACCACTTTCTCCTCTCTTGTCTGCAGACCCTGCCTTCCCTTTGTACGGCTAGCATACTGCACAGAACTCCCCATGTGTCATTTGCCCTTCAGTTCCAGCCTGTGAGGCAGCCTAAGGATAGCTTGGCATCTCCATGTTACAGCAGAGGCAGCAGAGCCTGGGGCCAGAGGGAAGCTCCAGGTCTCTGATTCCTAGGCCAAAGGCCCCTGCTGCTTCCTGGAGTGGGTCCAGAATGGAGCGCTCACCCGCCCGGAAGTGTCCTTTCCTGACTAGGCCTGGGGTTCCCTCTGGAGAATTTACTGAATGACCATATTATGATGTTAATATTTCTTACTTGGGGCTGTAACTGTAAGCTGTCTGGAGTCCTGCTGATGAAGGAAACTGAGCTCTGAACTGAATGACATTTGACTGTGATGCTGTGGCTAGGACTTACAAAACTATGTTGAATAAAAGTGGCAAGAGTGGACATCCTTGTCTTGTTCCTGATCTTAGAGGAAATGCTTTTAGTTTTTCACTGTTGAGTATGTTTGCTGTGGGTTTGTCATATATGGCCTTTATTATGTTGAGGTAGATTCCCTCTGTGCCCACTTTCTGGAGAGTTTTTTTTATCATAAATGGATGTTGAATTTTATCAAAAGCTTTTTCTGCATCTAATGAGATGATCATATGGATTTTATTCTTCAGTTTGTTAATATGGTGTATCACACTGATTGATGTGCCTATATTGAAGAATCCTTGCATCCCTGGGATAAATCCCACTTGGTCATGGTGTATGATCCTTTTAATATATTGTTGGATTTGGTTTGCTAGTATTTTGTTGAGGATTTCTGCATCTCTATTCATCAGTGATATTGACCTGTAATTTTCTTTTTTTGTGGTATCTTTGTCTGGTTTTGGTAGCAGAGTGATGGTGGCTTCATAGAATGAGTTTGGAAATGTTTCTTCCTCTGCAGTTTTTTGGAATAGTTTCAGAAGAATAGGTGTTAACTCTTCCCTATTTTAATTTAATTTAATTTTTTTATTGGCATATAATTGCTTTACAGTGTTGTGTTTGTTTCTGCTGTACAGTGAAGTGAATCAGATATATGTATACATATATCCCCTCCCTCTTGGACCTCTTCTCTAAATGTTTGATAGAATTCGCCTGTGAAGCCATCTGGTCCTGGACTTCTGTGTTCTGGAGTTTTTAAATCATAGATTCAATTTCAGTACTTGTAATTGATCTGTTCATATTTTCTATTTTTTTCTGGTTCAGTCTTGGGAGATTGTACCTTTTTAAGAATTTGTCCATTTCTTCTAGGTTGTCCATTTTATTGGCATGTAGTTGCTTGTAGTAGTCTCATGTGATCCTTTGTATTTCTGTGGTGTCTTGTAAATTCTCCTTTTTCGTTTCAAATTTTGATTTGGGCCCTCTCCCTTTTTTCTTGATGTGTCTTGCTAAAGGTTTATCATTTGTTTATCTTTTCAAAGAAGCAGCTTTTAATTTCATTGATCTTTTCTGTTTTCTTAGTCTCTATTTCATTTATTTCTGCTCTGCTCTTTATGATTTCTTTCCTTCTTGGTGTTTTGTTCTTCTTTCTCTAGTTAGTTGCTTTAGGTGTAAGGTTAGGTTGTTTGAGACTTTTCTTGTTTCCTGAGGGAAGCTTGTATTGATATAAACTTCCCTTTCAGAACGGCTTTTGCTATGTCCCACAGGTTTTGGATCATTGTGTTTTTGTTTTCATTTGTGTTTAGGTATTTTTTTATTTCCTCTTTGATTTCTTCAGTGATCTGTTGGTTGTTTAGTAGCATATTGTTTAGCCTCCACATGTTTGTGTTTTTTGTAGTTTTTTCTTGTTGATTTCTAATCTCATAGTGTGGTTGGAAAAGATACTTGACATGATTTCAGTTTTCTTAAATTTACTGAGGCTTGCTTTGTGGCCCAGCATGTGATCTGTCCTGGAGAATGTTCCATATGCACTTGAAAAGAACAGGTATTCTGCTGCTTTCAGATGGAATGCTCTGTAAATATCAATTAAGTCTGTCTGGTCTAATGTGTCACTTAAGGCCTGTGTTCCCTTATTGATTTTCTGTCTGGTTGATCTGTCCATTGATGTAAGTGGGGTGTTAAAGTCCCCCACTATTATTATGTGACTGTCAGTTTCTTTTATTTCTGTTAACATTTGCCTTCTATATTGAGGTGCTTGTGTGTTGGGTGCATATATATTTACAATTGTTATATCTTCTTCTTGGATTGATCCCTTGATCATTATGTAGTGTATTTCTTTGTCTCTTGTAACAGTCTTTATTTAAAAGTCTATTTTGTCTGATATGAGTATTGCTGCTCCAGCTGTCTTTTGATTTCCATTCGCATGGAATACCTTTCTCCATCCCCTCACTTTCAGTCTGTATGTGTCTCTAGATCTGAAGTGGGTCTCTTATAGACAGCATGTATATGGGCCTTGTTTCAGTATCCATTCAGCCAGTCTGTATCTTTTGCTTGGAGCATTTAGTCTGTTTACATTTAAGGTGATTATCCATATGTATGTTCTTATTGCCATTTTATTAATTTTGGATTTGTTTTATTAGGTCTTTTTTCTTCCTTTCCTCTTTTGTTCTCTTCTCGTGTGATTGATTATCTTTCGTGTTGTTTTTGGATTCCTTTTTCTTTTTCATGTATATATCTATTACAGATTTTTCATTTGTGGTTACCGTGAGGTTTTGATATAGCAGTCTATATATATACATGATTGTTCTAAATTGCTGGTCTCTTAATTTCAAATGCATTTCAAATATCCTGCCCTTGTACTCTCCTCCTCATGATTACTGGTTTTGATACCATATTTGTGTGTGGATGATTTCCTACTTTTACTATATGTTTGCCTTTACCGGTGAGCTTTCCCCTTTCATAATTTTTTTGTTTCTAGTTGTGGCCTTTTCTTTTCCACTTAGAGAAATTCCTGCAGTATTTGTTATAAAGCTGGTTTGGTGGTACTGAATTCTTTTAGCTTTTGCTTGTTTGTAAACTTTTGATTTCTCCGTCAGATCTGATGAGAGCCTTGCTGGGTAGCGTATTCTTGGTTGTAGGTTTTTCCCTTTCATCACTTTAAATATATTACGTCACTCCCTTCTGGCCTGTGGCGCTTCTGCTGAAAAATCAGCTGATAGTCTTATGGGGATTCCCTTGTATGTTATTTGTTGCTTTTCCCTTATTGCTTTTAATATTTTCTCTTTGTCTTTAATTTTTTGTCAATTTGATTACTGTGTGTCTACGTATGTTCCTCCTTGGGATTAATAACTTTTTAAATTGTACTAGTGTACTTCTTTTAGAAGCCTATGCCTTATCCTACAAATGCCTTATGTGTATTGTTGCCTGTTGTTTACAAAGCCCTCAATTAGACAATAAGTTGTTACTTGATTCTCACAGCCACCCTGGTGCTTATCCCCATTTCACAGATGAGGAAAGTAAGGTTTAGAGATTTAGATAGGATGACCCTGCTTTCTGTTTGCCTGGGGTAGTCCTGGCTTATAACTCTTCCTCTGGTATAATTGTCAGTAGCACCCCCTTTCACTCTCACAAGGGCCCTGTTTTGGGTGATAAATTACATTGTTGGCCTAAGTTTAAAGGACTTGTTCAAGTAAATGGAGAACTCAGCCCTTGAACTCAGATCTTTGTTATCAATTGGTCTTTCTTTCTAATGTAGCAGAGGATCGTGACACTGGATTTAGACAAAGTTCAGTTGAGCAACAAAATGGGAGGTAAATTTCACACAGCCTTATCTCTGTTCTAGATCAAAACTTCACTTAGTGTTACTGGGCATAACAGACAGGGAGTTACTGCTGACACAGTAAAACCAAATGACTGGGCTCCTGGGTCAGAGACATTTGGGGATCCTGTGAGTCCCGTTGCTGGTTACTGAGTGCTGAGAATCTGCTTGACTTTGGGTTTTGCCGAGGCTTGGATTTGAGTGGAATAGGCTGCTTAGTTGGAGAACTGGATGGTGTTCTGAGTTTACCTCTTACACTTCTCGGCTAGTCATCACCTGTACCTTTGGGGAAGATTGTGTGCTGGAGCGGCCTTCTTCAAGTTGGGAGGTGGGGGGGGGGGGCATCTTCTTAATATGAATGTTTCCCAGCAGTTGGACAGCTAATTTGCTTCGACTGATGGTCAGAGAACCTTTTAGAGATTATCCAGATTGAGATGAACAGTACTTGGCATTCATGGCACTGTCAGCTCTGACAGAGCAGAGGGGGTGGGGAGACCTCAGGCACCTGCCACCTAGAGGCAGCTGGGGGCTTGGGGGGGGGTCTGGGCCCCAGTCTCTTGGAGAATCTCCCAGGGGGGTGCAGTCTGATGGCCCTGGCAGCTGGCCTCCAGCTCCTCAGGTACCCAGCACCCTGCTGTGAGTGGAGGCCTTCGAAGAGGGAAGCCACTGTAGCCACAGAACCTGGCATAGTGCTGACATGACATAGGCACTCAGTACCTGTTTCACTGAGTAGAATAAACAAGTGTTACTCCCACTGTGGACAAAGAATGTCACCTGCCCATTTGGGGCCATCAAGCCATCAGCCACTGTAACCACCATCCCCCATGGTGCACACTGAGGGGATTCAGGATAGAGAAAAGCAGGATACTGGCCCTAGATAGCCAAGGTGCATATCAAAGGGATGATTTCAGTAAGCTCAGACTCTTGCATCTTCCCATACATAGAAAAGCACTAAATTCATTAACCTGAGATGTCTGGTTTTTCTTTAATTAGCAGTAATCTTTTGATGGTCGATTACAGGGTTTTTTTTCTTTTTTGCAGAAACTCCTATATATCCTGGCTCCCCCCTTACCTCTTTGGAACAGTATCTCAGAGCTATCTGGGAGGCTGTATCCTAGACTTAAGTCTGCAGTAAGTCCACGGAATAAAGTATAATTCTCAACTTTTAGGTTGTGTATTTTTTTTCACTCGACACCTCTTCTGTGGCTGATTACCTGTACTGCCTTGGATGAGTCCCTTTGTAAGGTAGGGACAGTGATGATACGCAGATAAGGCCTGTGAAAATGAGAACTTGCCTCACCTGCTACTTCTTAACTAGACCCAGAACTTAACTTGTTAGTGTCTAAAATGTATAGTGTCATTGCTTTTCACAGACACACTTTCTTTCAACAAATTAAGTAATCTAAGAGGTGGCTCTTTTCCATTTTTCCCTTAGGGGATCCAATCAAATGAAACAGACATTCATTGAGTGCCTGCTGTAACCTAGCCCCATTCCAGATGTGGGGAATACAGCAGTGCATGAGGCAGGTAAAGCCCCTGAGGTATGTGGGGCAGGTAAACCAGAAAATGTCAGATGTGATAAGCACTATGAAGGAAATAAAACAGGGTAATGGGGTCATGGGGGGTGGGAGGGTTATTTCCTATTGGTTTGTAACATTTGGGCTGAGACTCGAATAAGGAGAAAAGCCAGCCAGCCTAGTGCACAGCATTCCTGGCAGGGGGACTGGAGAGTGTGGAGACTTTGAGGCAGGAACGAGCTCAGCGTGTTCAGAGAAGGTGATAGATGAGAGGTGGGCAGGGTCCAGGTCATAGAAACTGCTGTGGCCTTGGACAAGGAGTTGGGGTTTTATTCTCAGGGCGACAGAAGGTTTAAAGCAGGGAAATGACGTGTGGTTTACATTGTAAGTGGGTCGTCTGTTGGCTCGGTAGAGCTCTGGGCTTCTGCGGTACTTTGACACCAAGTTGGAGGCTACTGACATAGTCTGGGGAGAGATGACGGTGGCTTAGGGTAGCCTGGTGGGGTTGTGGGTGGGGCTGATGGGATTCACAGGTGGGGAGGGGGGTGTACAGCTAGTGAGAGGACAGGAGACCAAGAGACTTCTAGTTTGGGATTTGAATCATCCGGGTAGATGATGGTGGTGGCACATATTTACTAAAATAGAGAAGAACAAGTTTGGAGGAGGGGGATAAAGAGCTCAGTTTGGGGATAATCTGGGGTGGGAGGTAGATGGAGTTACAGATGAGACAAGATCAGCCATGAGCTTTGTCACCTCACATCAACTGTTGAATGTGGGTCATGGCTACATGGAGATTCATTATACTATTTTTACTAGTTTTGTGTATGTTTGACGTTTTCCATAATAAAAACGAAGAAACTTTGAGAGATAAAAGAGCTCTATGTTGGATGTTTTGTTTGAAATGGAAATTGAAGTCAGCAGTTGGGTATACGAGATTGGAGTTCACTGCTGGAGATGAAAAGTTTAAGCCACATAGAGAGGAGAGGAAGAGGACCCGGCACTCAGTCTGGGGCATGTCAACATCTAGAGGTCAAGCAGGAGAGGAAGGGCCAGCGGAGGAGATGGGGAAGCAGGGGCTGAGCAGGCAGGCGGGCGATCAGCAGGTGTTGGTGAAGCCAGGAGGAAAAGTGTTTCCGGGAGGGAGCAGCCAACCACGTGGAAGTCTGCTGAGAGGCCGTCACTGGATATAGCAGAGTGGATAGCGGGCCACCGGAGTGGCTGGCTTCAGTGTCAGTGCATTGCTGAGCGTGAATGCCTGATGGATGTGTTGGGGAGAGGGTGGGAAGTAGGGAAGTGGAGCCAGGACCATATATCCCTCTGAAATTTTTTATGTGGATGGTAGCAGAGAGATGGGGTAACAGCTGGATTAAGGGAGAGGCTTGTTTTAATTGTTGTATTTTGAGAAGCAGCAAAGCACAGTGGTCAAGTGCCTGGATTCAAATCTCGGCTTTGCCACTTACTAGCTCTGGGACCTCAGTTTTCTCACATATAAAATGGGGATGATAGCAATACCCACCTCTTTGGGTTGTTGTGATGATGGAATGAATGCTGTACGTGGAGTGGCTAGCCCGTGGTGAGCGCTGTGTGTAGGCGTTTGCTGCTGGTGTCCTTATGTGAGGCGGCAGACCCGAACGCTCGCATGTGTTGTCATGGAGACAGGGGAGCGGGGGGGTGATGCATGAGAGAGTGAAGGCTTGAGGGGGCAGAGAGCAGACTCAGCCCAGGTGGACGGGTGAGTCTTTGGGAGGAGCAGGGAGAGCGCATTGTCCCAGCAGGCCGTGGTGTTGACGGCACACACCGCTGAAGAGGTTATACAGTTGACAGAATTGTGTGGTCTTTCCTTGTCAGTAATTTACTTCAGTAAAACCATTTTCTTTTACTCAGATTCCTACTCATCAGATTGGTGTTCAGCCACAGTTAAAATCATGTCTCTGGGCCTTGGTGTCCTTATGTGTAAGATGACACACTATTCTGGATGATGACTAAATTTTCCTTCACCTCTGAAATGCTCTGTGCCCCACCTGTGTTTTTGTTTCAGGTCGTCTCTACTCCTGACTTTGTCTAAATTTTTAAGCCAGAAAATGAATGAATGGGAGTGAACTGGGGAAGGCGGCCAGGTTTCCCAGAGAAAGGCCCATTTCCTGAACAGAGACTTTTGTAGCAGCAGTAACATCAAAATATCGTCCATAAAACCCTTTCAGTCAGTATGATGGCATTTCCTTTTAGATGCTGACTCTGACAAAGCATTAAAAAAGTGTGCTAGTAAAAACTGGCAGATGTATTGTTATTTTACTGAACAGTAGAAGAGTCTAGATGTTATTTTATGGAAAACTTCATTTCCTGCCATGTGTTTTAACTTAGGACGTGGCTAGCTGAGGTTTCAATTGCGAAATCTTTTGATCCATTAAGTATGAGAACAAGTACAAATGTTAAAACATACAGTTTCTCCATCATGTTTTGCTTATTCACCAAAAGTAGAGAAAGAATGGCATATAACCAGAGCCACAATCATGGCTTAATTATATGAAATAGCTTCAGAATAAAATAAAAGACACGGCCTTCAAAAAGATTTTGCTAATGTTTTTAATCCCCATTGCTAGAAATCTTTGTATAGTGAACAGTATTTATATTAAGAAAATAAGGTGTTAGGAGGGAGGCATGTCTTTAAAAATCATGAATTGTGCAAAGGTATTTTGTGTGACCAGTTACAGCAGCTTTGCCCAGATTATTTGGACTAATAGCAACAGGTATGTTGCTTTTTGTATTAATACCAGTAGGCATAAAGCATCTGGCATCATTTTTGGTCATGGGGGCTATCCAGATGAAAATAGGACTTCTTCAATGGGAAGTATAGCTTCTTTCCCTTCTTCATTGAATTTTTTATTTGGACATTGGCAGATGATTGTTGAATTCATTTTATATAGTCTAGCATTTGCTGGTCAAGCATGCTCATGTTTCAGCTGAAATTCTCTTTGCCTTTTCCCCACCTCCCCTGTGATTATGCATGTCATTTCCCTGTGACCAGGTGACTCTGGGATGTGTTTAAAGCTTATACATATCTAGTTTTTAATGAATCTGACAGCTGCCCATTAAACTGTTACAAATGAAATAATCTAGCTCTTGGCTATGTTTTTGCAGATTATTATATTGAAAGAAAATAATGACTGTTTACAAAAACAAATGTTTCTTTTTTTGTAGACCTAAAAAAAATGAGAGTGATAATGTCATGGAGAGTCCTCTGCTGGTGGTTGTTACTTTGTCTTTGTAATAAGATATTTAAAATAGAGTGTGTGGCAAACAAAGGAAGATTCTTTTTTTTTTTTTTTTTTTTTTGTGGTATGCGGGCCTCTCACTGTTGTGGCCTCCCCCGTTGCGGAGCACAGGCTCCGGATGCGCAGGCTCCGGATGCGCAGGCCCAGTGGCCATGGCTCACGGGCCCAGCCGCTCCGCGGCATATGGGATCCTCCCAGACCGGGGCACGAACCCGTATCCCCTGCATCGGCAGGCGGACTCTCAACCACTGCGCCACCAGGGAGGCCCCAAAGGAAGATTCTTATTCTACTGAAGAAATCCCTGCCTTCCCTGACTTTTCCACACTTTTGAACATGAATTTAGATTTTCTTTAGTGGTCCCCCACTTGCTTTTTTTTCTTTTTTTGTTTTTTTGAACAACAAATAGCTCCTGAATTTCTACTAACCTTTGTTTTGGAAACCAATTTTAAGTCACTTTAAGTTAGAGTTTTCATTCATTCTGCAGATATTTACTGAATCTTAACTATGTGTTTGGCTCCATGCTTGAGGCAGGGAAGTGATCTAGATGGAAATTCTATCCAGTACGTGACCTCAGGAGGCTTGTGGTCTGTGTGTGGAAAAGATCTGTTCACGAGTATTTATATTTACATTAAATGTGCTAAGTATGATAAGACAGGCGGAAAAATTTTATTGGCAGAGTTGAGAGGATGAAGAGGAGAGGGAGGACCTGGGCCTGGGCGAGGGGTGGTGTTTGAGCAGGGCCTGGGGGCCTGGGTGGGAGGGTGACAGGACTGAGGGCGGGTGCCTGCCCAGAGACCTCAGCAGGGCTTTGAGAGGTAGGCAGGTGTCAGGTGCCTTTAAGGACTGGCAAGTTGTCTAGTTTGGCTGGTAAACCAGGAGGAGCTCAGGCTGGTATGAGTTACCAAGGCCTCTGAGCATTTTGTTTGTAGTTGAGAGTTAGGGAGCCCTTGGAGGGTTTTGAGCTGGTGAGTAACTCGGTGAGGTCAGAACATTAGGAATATTCGCCTGTTGGCTGTTTTGAGAGAGATAAGAAGGAGGCTGAGGCAGAAACTCAAGTGAGAACAGAGTTCTTGGCTTAGGATGGTGGTGGGTGAGCAAGGGGAGGAAGAGGCGTAAGCTGAATTCGTGGAACTGGCCTGTGTTAACGATGAACCAAGACTGTGTGTGCAGGTACCAGTCGATCATGGATTTGACTTACTGACTCCAAGGTCGATCCAGAATTGAAACCCTGGTCGTGAAAGGCGGCTGCTTTTGTGGGGCCCTCTGAGGGCAGGAGCAGCCTTCTCCACCTCTGCGCCTCCAGCGCCAGACACCAAGTTCAAGAAGGGTTTGTGCAAGGAATGAATGTGCTGGGTTTAGTTGTGCACATCAGTGAGTTTGCCATTGGACCAGGACTTTCAGGTGGTCAAGGGCCAAGCAGACCTGGGTGTGAATCCCGACACGGCCATTTCTGAGTGATCTGGAGCAAGTTACTGAACCTTTCCATTTCCTCATCTGCAGAATGGAGGGTAACAATGCTCTCTCTCGGGATAGAATATGGTTATTCATATTAGCTGAATGAATTAATGCACATAAAACATTTAGCTCAGCACCTGGCATACACCTGAGATAGATGCTCCTCAGACGTTGGCTGTTTTTACAGGGGCGTGTAGATGTGAGCCTGTGATTGGCAGAGAAGTAACTGTGAATTGGGGTGGAGGGTTGTAGCTTTGGGAGTGCTTGAGGGCCTCAGCCCGGAGGTGAAGAGGGTGCAGGAGGGAGGCAGATCAGAGGAAGTGCCTGGTAAGGAAGTGGGAGGAGGGGCGGAGAAGGGGCAGGAGGACCAGGTCAGAGAGGCAGGAGGGGGCCGGGAGAGTTCAGTGTCAGCTGTCCCAGGCAAGGAGGGTGCTTCAGGACGGAAAGGAAGTAGGAAACATCAAATTCAGAGAGACCAGGGACGCTCAGAAGGGAGGCTGAGAACTGGGACTGGATGTTGAGTTTGGTTGTTCGGCAAGACATCCACCGAGCTTGGGAGAAGTCACAGGAGAGCAGAAGCCAGGTTTCCCATGGGTGCAGAGGGCATCAAGGGAACAGGGAAGGTTCTGTCGGATAAAGAAGTATAGGTAGAGGCCAGTGTTAAAGGCAAGATTTCCAGATTAGCTTTTAAAGACGGTATGACTTTTAAGTTTGTTCTAGCAAAACAATGAATAGGCTGTGGTACCAAGACCACCATGCTTTATAGTCTGTACTGTTGTCCGTGAGAACAGCTCCCCAGGGTGTGCGGTGCTTGGTCTGCGAGGCCCTGCATGGCGGCACTGGTGAGGTGGCATGTGCGATCGTAAATGGATAAAGTGTGAGATTTCTTGTAATAACAAATAAATACTGATAAATTCATTATAACTAATGCAATAAGATACATTAAAACAGGCACTTAAGGAGCACTTACTGTGGGCCAGCAGCGTTATGTGAGCTTTGCATATGTTGTCTCCTTTAATCTTCCCACCAACTCTGTGAGGTACAGGTGCTGTTATTCTCATCTCCCAGCTGAGGTGGCCTAAGGTCACACGTGTGCCCAGGGTCACACAGCTGGTAAGTGGTGGCACCAGGCTTCAATACCAAGCAGTCTAGCTGTAGAGCCTGTGCTGTTAAAAGCCATACTCTGCTGCTTCCTTTTTGCTGCTGAATTGTTGAGGATGAGCAGTTAGCATTAGACCTCATGTCTGATGAGTCAGGGGGTCTAGAGGAGCAGGTTGAACGTGGAAGAAAGGCTGGTGGGAGCTGGTGAAGCAGCATTTCGTGCAGGGTGGGGGTGGGGCCAGGCTCAGAGGCTCCAGAGGGGATATTCACCCCACTTGCTCTCAGGGAGAGGAGGAGAGAGAGGACTGGCAAAAGTACAGAGGAAGAGAGGCAGGGGATTTTACAGGAGCAAGAGAAAGGGAGAACATTTTAAGAGGTTTGTTGAGGTAGAGAGGGAGACCATCATATCTGGAGAATTTTCCCGTGGATTTTTAAGAATTGTCTCCCGCTGATAGTTTGACTGGACTTGGTCCTATTGGAAAAAAGGGGCTAGGGGAGCTAGCATTAGGGTGGGAGGCTCACTGACCTCGACAGATTCCCAAGGCGCCCCCTAATGGAGCTGTGAAGGTAACACAGTCAAGGAGGACTGTGTTTGGTCACCTGCTACTGATTTGATTTGCTGCCAGAAGTGGAGCTGAAGGGCAGTAGGTGGAGGAAAGGGTCATATTGTCTTTTCAGCCCTGTTGTGAAGAAATCCCAGGTTTAGGAGGAAGGGAAACCCACAGGCGGAAGAAACAAGGAATGTAGGAAGTAGAGGCATTTGGAATTTGAGGGGTGTTGGAGGCATGGATGTCACTGAACTCAAGAGTATCTGACTCAGACCTTTTTAGAATTTTCTAGAAATCAGGTACGTCGTTTAAAATAGTGTTTCTCCAATTATCTGTAGCAAAGGGTCGTTTTTGTTGTTTGAAGGTTGTGAACGGTTTATATCTTGTAAAATATAATAAGAAATGAATTAGAAAAAATAAATGAAGAAAACAAAGGCACAAGGAGTACAAACCCAATTTGTTGTCTATTATTAGATTAAACAGGCACACAATTTACTCTGTGAAAATTGCTTTAAAAAAAAGTTTCTAAGTGCTTGCTTTTAATTTCTGAAGTCAGCTTGGTATGGGCTTCTGGCGGGCTCAGAACAAACACAGGCTTGTGGCTGACAGTGGGTCTCATTTGCGTGCATAGTGCTGACAGAGCAGTCAGGCTCCAGGCAGGGCTGCATGGGGCTCTGGTGCCCCGGCTCTTCCCCAGAGCACCCAGCCTCATGCGTGGCACACACTGCACACTCCACAAATAACACGCTTGTTAAATAGTCCCTTTCAGAGGTGAGTATTGTATGCAGAATAAAATCCTCCCAAAATAATTAAAATTTGTTCACCTGGTGGTAGGCAGAATTCTAAAGCAAAGTGTGCTTTACCTTGTTTTGCAGTTTTCAAAACCCACATCTTTGTAGATTTTAAAAAAACCCCAAAACCTATCTACCAGAAAGCCACAGTTTGTTCCTGAGTTGTGTGCACCTAACCTCAGCCACTGTGGTCCTTTGGCTCCAGGTCGTGTCAGCAGCTAAGGTGTGTGGAGCAGCTGATGAGTCCCCGTCTGTGAAGAGGCTCCTCCTGCTTGTAGCTGATAAAGACTTTTCTTTTAAAGCCGGCCAGTGGTAAGTGGCTTTTCTGTTTCCTAAGTGTGTGTGTGTTCAAGGTGCCCTCAGATACAAGAGCTTGTTTTTCCTTCTGGAAAGGACTTCTATGGCTACTGTTTCTCCCAGGGATTAGGAATTCTAGAGCATCTCCATTCGGCCTGAGCCTCTTTTTGGCATGGAGAATCTGATTCATTTCCTATCCTCAGCTCACCTTGGTTTTGAGCCCATGACCCTCTCAGTCTTAGATCAAAATTGCTGCCTTGAGTTTTCCAGATTGAAACAAAGCAGCTAGTTGCGGTCCGAGGACCTGACAACTCTGATAATTACATTCTGCAGGAATGGCTGCTAATAGAATGCACTGCAGTAATCTAATCTGCTTCAGTTGTGTGTTGCTGGGGGTTGAAAAACTTTTTAAAAATTTTTTATTTTATTTATTTTTTATACAGCAGGTTTTTATTATCTATTTTATACATATTGGTGTATATATGTCAATCCCAATCTCCCAGTTCATCCCCCCTCCGTCTTTGTTGTCTACATCATTTGTTCTCTACATCTGTGTCTCTATTTCTGCCTCGCAAACCAGTTCATCTGTACCATTTTTCTAGATTCCACATATATGTGTTAATATACAATATTTGTTTTTCTCTTTCTGCCTTACTTCACTCTGTATAACAGTCTCTACATCCATCCACATTTCTACAAATGATCCAATTTTGTTCCTTTTTTATGGCTGAGTAATATTCCATTGTATATCTGTACCACATCTTCTTTATCCATTCGAATGTTGATACGCATTTAGGTTGCTTCCATGACTTGGCTATTGTAAATAGTGCTGCAAGGAACATTGGGGTGCATGTGTCTTTTTGAATTATGGTTTTCTCTGGGTATATGCCCAGTAGTGGGACTGCTGGGTCATAATGGTAATTCTATTTTTAGTTTTTTAAGGAACCTCCATACTGTTCTCCATAGTGGCTGTATCAATTTCCATTCCCACCAACAGTGCAAGAGGGTTCCCTTTTCTCCACACCCTCTCCAGCATTTGTTGTTTGTAGATTTTCTCATGATGCCCATTCTAACTGGTGTGAGGTGATACCTCACTGTGGTTTTGATTTGCATTTCTCTAATAATTAGTGATGTTGAGCAGCTTTTCATGTGCCTCTTGGCCATCTGTATGTCTTTGTTGGAGAAATGTCTATTTAGGTCTTCTGCCCATTTTTTGATTGGGTTGTTTGTTTTTTTAATATTGAGCTGCATGAACTGTTTATATGTTTTGGAGATTAATTCTTTGTCCATTGATTCGTTTGCAAATATTTTCTCCCATTCTGAGGGTTGTCTTTTTGTCTTGTTTATAGGTTCCTTTGCTGTGCAAAAGCTTTTAAGTTTCATTAGGTCCCATTTGTTTATTTTTCTTTCTATTTCCATTACTCTAGGATGTGGGTCAAAAAAGATCTTGCTGTGATTTATGTCAAAGACTGTTCTTCCTATATTTTCCTCTGAGAGCTTTATGGTGTCTCGTCTTACATTTAGGTCTTTAATCCATTTTGAGTTTATTTTTGTGTATGGTGTTAGGGAGTGTTCTAATTTCATTCTTTTACATGGAGCTGTCCAGTTTTCCCAGCACTACTTATTGAAGAGAGTGTCTTTTCTCCATTGTATATCCTTGACTCCTTTGTCATAGATTAGTTGACCATAGGTGTGTGGGTTTATCTCTGGGCTTTATATCCTTTTCCATTGATCTATATTTCTGTTTTTGTGCCAGTACCATGTTGTCTTGATTACTGTAGTTTTGTAGTAGAGTCTGAAGTCAGGGGGCCTGATTCCTCCAGCTCCATTTTTTTCCCTCAAGATTCCTTTGGCTATTCGGGGTCTTTTGTGTTTCCATACAAATTTTAAGATTTTTTTTGTTCTAGTTCTGTAAAAAATGCCATTGGTAATTTGATAAGGATGGCATCGAATCTGTAGATTGCTTTGGGTAGTGGAGTCATTTTCACAATATTGGTTCTTCCAATCCAAGAACATGGTATATCTCTCCATCTGTTTGTGTTATCTTTGATTTCTTTCATCAGTGTTTTATAGTTTTCTGAGTACAGGTCTTTTACCTCCTTAGGTAGGTTTATTCCTAGGTATTTTATTCTTTTTGTTGCAGTGGTGAATGGGATTGTTTCCTTAATTTCTCTTTCTGATCTTTCATTATTAGTGTATAGGAATGCCAGAAATTTCTGTGCATTAATTTTATATCCTGCAACTTTACCAGATTCATTGATTAGCTCTAATAGTTTTCTGGTAGCATCTTTAGGATTCTCTATGTATAGTATCATGTCATCTGCAAACAGTGACAGTTTTACTTCTTCTTTTCCAATTTGTATTCCTTTCATTTCTTTTTCTTCTCTGATTGCCGTGGCTAGGACTTCCAAAACTGTGTTGAATAATAGTGGCGAGAGTGGACATCCTTGTCTTGTTCCTGATCTTAGAAGAAATGCTTTCAGTTTTTCACCATTGAGAATGATGTTTGCTGTGGGTTTGTCGTATATGGCCTTTATTATGTTGAGGAAGGTTCCCTCTATGCCCACTTTCTGGAGAGTTTTTAATCATAAATGGGTGTTGGATTTTGTCAAAAGCTTTTTCTGCATCTATTGAGATGATCATATTCAGTGATCTCTTGGTTATTTAGTAACGTTATTGTTTAGCCTCCATGTGTTTGTGTTTTTTACGTTTTTGCCCCTGTAATTGATTTCTAATCTCATAGCATTGTGGTCAGAAAAGATGCTTGATACGATTTCAATTTTCTTAAATTTACCGAGGCTTGGTTTGTGACCCAAGATGTGATCTATCCTGGAGAATGTTCTGTGTGCACTTGAGAAGAAAGTGTAATCTGCTGTTTTCAGATAGAATGTCCTGTAAATATCAAATCTATCTGGTCTGTTGTGTCACTTAAAGCTTGTGTTTCCTTATTAATTTTCTGTTTGGATGATCTGTCCATTGGTGTAAGTGAGGTGTTAAAGTCGTCCCCCACTATTATTGTGTTACTGTTGATTTCCTCTTGTACAGATGTTAGCATTTGCCTTACGTATTGAGGTGCTCCTATGTTGGGTGCATATATATTTATAATCATTATACCTTCTTCTTGGATTGATCCCTTGATCATTGTGTAGTGTCCTTCCTTGTCTCTTGTAACATTCTTTAAAGTCTGTTTTGTCTGATAGGAGAATTGCTACTCCAGCTTTCTTTTGATTTCCATTTGCATGGAATATCTTTTTCTATCCCCTCGCTTTCACTCTGTATGTGTCCCTAGTTCTGAAGTGGCTCTCTTGTAGACAGCATACATATGGGTTTTTGTTTTTTTTTTTTGTATCTGTTCAGCGTGCCTGTGTCTTTTGGTTGGAGCATTTAATCCATTCACATTTGAGGTGATTATCAACATGTATGTTCCTGTTACTATTTTCTTAATTGTTTTGGGTTTGTTTTTGTAGATCCTTTTCTTCTCTTGTGTTTCCCACTTAGAGAAGTGCCTTTAGCATTTGTTGTAGAGCTGGTTTGGTGGTGCTGAATTCTCTTAGCTTTTGCTTGTCTGTAAAGCTTTTGACTTCTCCAGTGAATCTGAATGAGATCCTTGCCAGGTAGAGTAGTCTTGGTTGTAGGTTCTTCCCTTTCATCACTTTAAATATATCATGCCACTCTTCTGACTTGTAGAGTTTCTGCTGAGAGATCAGCTGTTAACCTCATGGGAGTTCCCTTGTATGTTATTTGACGTTTTTCCCTTGTTGCTTTTTTAAAAAAAATCTTATTTATTTATTTATTTATTGTTGTTGTTCCTCATGGGAGTTCCCTTGTATGTTATTTGACGTTTTTCCCTTGTTGCTTTTTAAAAATTATTTATTTATTTATTATTGATTGATTGATTGATTGATTGTTACGCTGCGTCTTCATTGCTGCACGCCGACTTTCTCTAGTTGCGATGAGCTGGGGCTCCTGTTCGTTGCGGTGCACAGGCTTCTCACTGCGGTGGCTTCTCTTGTTGCAGAGCATGGGCTCTAGGCACTTGGGCTTCAGTAGTTGTGGCTCGCAGGCTCTAGAGTGCAGGCTCAGTATCTGTGGCGCACGGGCTTAGTTGCTTTGCAGCATGTGGGATCTTTATGGACCAGGGCTCGAACCCACGTCCCCTGCATTGGCAGGTGGATTCTCAACCACTGCGCCAGCAGGGAAGCCCCTCCCTTGTTGCTTTTAATAATTTTTCTTTGTCTTTAATTTTTGTCAGTTTGATTACTATGTGTCTTGGCATGTTTGTCCCTGGTTTATCCTGCCTGTGACTCTCTGTGCTTCCTGGACCTGGGTGGCTATTTCCTTTTCCATGTTAGGAAAGTTTTTGTGTATAATCTCTTCAAATATTTTCTCGGGTCCTTTCTCTCTTCTTCTTCTGGGACCCGTATAATGCAAATGTTGGTACGTTTAATGTTGTCCCAGAGGTCTGTTAGGCTCTCTTCATTTCTTTTCATTCTCTTTTCTTTATTCTGCTCTGTGGCAGTGAATTCTACCATTCTGTCTTCCAGGTCACTTATCCTTCTTTCTGCCTCAGTTATTCTGCTATTGATTCCTTGTAGTGTATTTTTCATTTCAGTTATTGTATTGTTCATCTCTATTTGTTTGTTCTTTAATTCTTCTAGGTGTTCTTTAATTCTTCTAGGTCTTTGTTAAACGTTTCTTGCATCTTCTTGATCTTTGCCTCCATCATCTTCACTATCTTTATTCTGAATTCTTTTTCTGGAAGGTTGCCTGTCTCCACTTCATTGTTTTT
Source organism: Mesoplodon densirostris (assembly GCF_025265405.1). Classification (NCBI taxonomy): domain Eukaryota; kingdom Metazoa; phylum Chordata; class Mammalia; order Artiodactyla; family Ziphiidae; genus Mesoplodon; species Mesoplodon densirostris. The sequence goes on from NC_082665.1 coordinate 123,003,705, forward strand.
CTGGGGTTTTATCTTGTTCCTTCATCTGGTACATAGCCCTCTGCCTTTTCATCTTGTCTATCTTTCTGTTAATGTGGTTTTCGTTCCACAGGCTGCAGAATTGTAGTTCTTGCTTCTGCTGTCTGCCTTCTGGTGGATGAGGCTATCTAACAGACTTGTGCAAGCTTCCTGATGGGAGGGACTGGTGGTGGGTAGAGCTGGGTGTTACTCTGGTGGGCAGAGCTCAGTAAAACTTTAATCCGCTTGTCTGCTGATGGGTGGGGCTGGGTTCCCTCCCTGTTGGTTGTTTGGCCTGAGGCGACCCAGCACTGGAGAGTACCTGGCTCTTTGATGGGGCTAATGGTGGACTTTGTGAGGGCTCATGCCAAGGAGTAGTTCCCAGAACTTCTTGAGTTTTCCAGATTGAAACAGAGCAGCTAGTTGTGGTCTGAGGACCTGACAATTCTGATTACGTTTTGCAGGAATGGCTGCTAATAGATTGCACTGCAGTAATCTAATGTGCTTCAGTTATGTGTTGCTGGGGGGTGATCCACTTTTAAAAATGTCTTCTTTATGTCAAATGCAGAGTAAACACAGCAGTCTGAAACTGGTTGTTCTAACGAGGTATGTCACAGAGCTGCCCACCCTCTCGCCTGAATTCCTGTATCCCTCATAACTTGTCTGGGTTGAGTTGAAATATTTTGCTGAATTTATTATCAGGATCCCCCATGGGGCCCAGCCCACATCACACTCAGGACTCTGAGAGGTGGTCAGTACGCTGACAGGGTAACAACAGCCCAGCTGTCCCACTGTTCCCACAAATGGCCTCACTGCGTTGGGATTCAAGTTGAATTATAAATAAAGCAACTTGTATTTCCTTAGGAAAGGTGTGTTTGGGTGTCTGTTTCCTTTATTTAAATAAAGCATTCATTTCTAAATGAATTTCTGGCATGTCAGTCTTGGTCGTCTTTCTTAGGAGTCACTTGACTAATTTTGGCAGTCCATCTGGAAATGTGGTTTTGTTAGAAGGAGGATGTGTGATAATAGCAAATGTGATAATAGCAAGAGTTAGCAGTCTTGTGTTAATAGTTTGCCTTTGAATTTAGAACTAGAAAACAAGATGCTGATTGCAATAATTTGCGTTTGTGAAGCAATTTACTGCAATCTTTGCACATGTTCAGTGATACATATTAAGTGAATTGGGGCTGTTTTAGGGGGGAGGGCAGCGTTTTTACCCTTCCAAACTAGTTTAGCAGTTATTACATTGAAAAGTGCAAACTTTAATTGTAATGATCTGTCTTTCCACATTTCCCTTCTGGGGAAGTGTTTGTGTCCTGTGCACACAATTATCTCCCTGCCTCCAACTCAGAATTGTGCCAAGACTCTGACCCCAGCGTCCTGATTAGAAAAAGCGTGTGCCTTCGTTACACTGCTGCTCCCATGGCGTGCGTGCGTTTGAGTGTGTTAGCACTTGCAAACTGTAAGTTTGCAAACTGTTACCTGATAAGAAAAATGTCATCGTTCCCTGGTGATACACATAGAAATAGGGTCTCCCTGTGGGCCTCAAGATAAAATCACTCAGGGTGGGCGTTACATGCACCGTATCAGTGAATGGATTTGGAAATATCACCAGTGTTGGGTCTGTCCCCCTGGGAAGCTGTATCATAGCGTCACACGCCTTGTGCTCTGCAGACTGCCTGGCCCAAAGCCTCGCTTTTCTACCTGCTGGCTCTGTGATATGGGCGGCTTCCTTCTTGCTCTGGGCTTCCGTTTCCATGTCTTTAAACAGGGAATAGTACTATTTTTGTGTCTTGGGGTATGTCAGGCAGAGTTTGTTTTGTTTTTTGTTGTAGCCAGTGTTTCACAGTCAGTTAGATCATCTGTGTAGGTGAGGCCCAGGGGACAGCTTGTAACTCTTAGCTCCTCTGCCAGTTCCCCTGCAGTGAGGCTCTTGTTGGAAGAGCAGCAGAGCTGCGAGGAGTGGCGAGTGCACAGCTCCACTCCCTGTGATGCTGCCCTCGTGTACGGTCAGTGCGTGCTCCACACCTGGGCTGTGCACAGACACACCCAGGGGAGCAAGGCCCAGGCGTTTCTGGAGAGAGAAAGGTGTGTCTCTGACTTCGTACAAGATAACACAAGGTTTTATGCTTGCAAGTGACTGGGCTGTACTAAGAGGAGGAGAACACTGAGAAGAAAGCGATTAGAGGAGCAAGATTAGAGAAATAGCACTCTTCCCCCCCGCCACCCGCTGGCAGGGCAGCTGTGCTGTAGATGTATATGGACGGCCTCACAGCCCTGACTCACAGGGCCACACTGAGGAAGTGCTGCGTTCCTTGACGTCTTTGTTCACATGGTGTCCTCCTCCACTGCTTGTCTGATGAGCACTGTTTTTCAGGACTCCTCTGTGAAGTCCTTCCTAATTCCTCCACCCCTAGTGGAATTGACTACTTCTTCCTCGCCTCCCCTCCCCACGTCCCACCCCTCAAGCAAGTTTTTTTTTAAGTAAAGCAGCGGCTTTATTAGTATTTGCCTGAGAAAATCAGGATCACATATGTTGGAGCGAAGAAGAAACCTATACTAAGTACAGGTACTTCCAGACATATCTCAAATGATGAGCGTTTTCTCTCTGCCAAGCAGAGTTTTTTCATAGCCCCATTAATCGTGTTTATTTGTTAATTTTCCTCCCACTTGGGAGTTTTTTGAGGGCAGGAACCAAGACATACTTGCATCTTTACCTGCAACACCAACCCCAGTGCCCGTTCATGGTGGGCAGATGCCGTCTGTCACGTTTGCCGAGTACGGTAGCTGACGGCTAAAGCATTGTCATTCGGCTGTGGTTTGTGTGCCTGCTCTGTGCTGGGCCCTGGGGCAGGATGCGGCTGCCTGGTGTGTCACATTGGATGTGGATATGTGCGCTTCACTACAGAACTAGGTCCTTTCTCTCCGCTCTTCATGTACTCACTCATCTGGGTGCTGATTCTGCAGAGGGCATTTTTAAAGGGGTGCGTGTGCACGCGCTTGTGTGTTTAAAACTTAATTCTTTCTTGGAAAGATGTTTTATTAAATACGTATTGTACATATTAAGTCCATTCAGATGAGGTTCTTCTGTAGCATTTCACGAAGGAGTCCTTTTAAAGGCAAAGGGTTTCCAGAGTTACTAGAGAAGAGGGATTCCCTTTCACTCACCTGAGAGAAAGGTCTTTATCAACATCAAGCAGCAGAGGGTGCTGTAGTTCAGGAGATAAAGCAGCAAAAGTAGCTCAGAGATTAATTTTTTTAAACACAGAAGCTATGGAGATGCCATTTACCTCTTCTCTGAAAGCATATAGCAACTGTGTTAATAAATGTTAGCTATAGTCTTTTAAAATTTGTATCTTGTCTGAAATGGAAGGGGAATTAGAGTATTCATGGGAAAGAAGGAAGTGAATAAATGCGAAAACAGCCTGGGGACCTTTTCTGGAGCACTTCCAGTCCAGAACTGGTTTTCTAAGAGTATAAAAAAATGACCAGATATCTAAGGCCAGAGATGAGAAGAGAACATCTTTTAAGGCCATACATAGATCAAATCAGGAGAGAACATCAAGTGCTTTTCGTGTAAGCCTGCTGGTAGGGAAGCAACTGGAGGGGAAATGATACTATTGCTTTTTTTAAATACTGTCACTCTTTGATGGCTGAGAAACAGCTATATTGGATATTTGAGTTTCCTGGACATGGAGATGAGAATTTCCTGTGGTCCCAGTTTCTAATAAGTTTCTCTTTCCTTGGTGTGTGACTAGATTTGTTGCATTTCCTAGAATCCCCACCCCACCCCCCAGAAAAAAAGTTTCTGTGGCATAGGATTCAATTCAGTAGAAGGCTTGAGACTCATAAGAGTTCTCGACTACAGGAGAATGGTTAGAAGAGAAGAAGGAAAATGAGACTCTTGGAACTTAGGAGCCTGCATCAGCCTGTTTAGTTTTTCAAATGCCAGTGAGAGAGTGTTTGTTGCCATTTTTTTCCCCACACTTAAAAAAAAAACTTTTATTGAGATATACTTTACATATCATAAAATTCATGCATTTAAAGTGTACAATTCAGTGATTTCTAGTATATTCACAGAACTGTACAGTGATCAATCAGCCCAGACAAATTTTAGAATGTTCTCATCATCCCAGAAAAAAACTCTGCACTGATTATCATTTAGTCCCCATCCTCACCCTCTTAGGCAACCACTGTTCTACTTTCTGTCCTTGCAGATTTGCCTAATCTGGACATTTAATATCAATAGAAATATACAATATGTGATCTTTTTTTGTGACTGTTTTCTTTAACTTAATTTCGTTATCCATCGATGTGGTGGCATGTGATCAGTATTTAATTCCGTCGTGTGGATGTACCACATTTTGTTTATGCATTCATCAGTTGATGAATGTTTAGATTATTTTGAAACTTTTAGACTATTATCAATAATGCTGCTGTGAACATTCATGTACGTGCTTTTGAGTGGACATATATATTTTTTTCTTTTCAGTATATACCTAGGAGTGGAATTGCTGGTCACATATGTTTAACATTTTCAGGCACTGCCAAATTGTTTTCTAAAGTGGCAAGACCATTTTACATTCCCATCAGCGATGTGTAAGGGTTCTGATTTCTCTGATCCTCACTCACACTTGGTATTGTCTTTTTGATTAGCCATCCATCCTAGTGAGTGTGAAGTGATAGCCCATTGTGATTTTGATTTGCCTTTCCCTAATAACTAATGATGTTGAGGATTTTTCATGTACTTATTAACCATTTGTATATCTTCTTTGGAGAAACGTTTGTAAAAATCCTTTGCCCATTCCCTGGTGGCGCAGTGGTTGAGAGTCCGCCTGCCGATGCAGGGGACGCGGGTTCGTGCCCCGGTCCGGGAAGATCCCACGTGCTGTGGAGCAGCTGGGCCCGTGAGCCATGGCCGCTGGGCCTGCGCGTCTGGAGCCTGTGCTCCGCAGTGGGAGAGGCCGCGGCAGTGAGAGGCCCGCGTACCGCAAAAAAAAAAAAAAAATCCTTTGCCCATTTTTTACTTGAGTTGTCTTTTTATTACTGACTTGTTAAGAGTTCTTTATATAATGTATATCCAAGTCCCTTATTAGATACATGATTTGAAAATATTTTCTCCCATTCTGAGAGTCATCTTTTTCTTGATGGTATCATTTGTGGCACAAAGTTTTTCATTTTATGCAGTCTAGTTTCTCCATTTTTTCTTTGACCTTTGTGTTTTAGTGTAATTTCTAAGTATCTGTTGCCATAAAGAGTTACTCCTGTGTAAGTCTTCTAAGAGTTTATAATTTTAGCTTTTATATTTAAGTCTGTGATCTGAGTTAATGTTTGTATATGGTGTGAGGTAGGGGTCCAACTTTATTCTTTTTGTGTGGCTATTCAGTTGTCCCAGCACCAGTTGTTGTTTGTTTGTTTTAATTGAAGTATAGTTGATTTACAATGTTGTGTTAGTTTCAGGTGTACAGCAAAGTGATTCAGTTATATATATATATATATATATATATATATATATATATATATATATATTCTTTTTCAGGTTCTTTTTCCTTATAGATTACTACAAAACCAGCACGACTTGTTGAAAAGACTATTATTTTGCCATTGAATTGTGTTGGTATTGTTGAAAATCAGTTGACTGTAAATCTAAGAGTTTATTTCTGGATTTTCAGTTCTTTGCCATTGATATATACGCCTGTCCTTACACCAGTACACAGTGTCCTCATTACTGTAGATTTATAATAAGTTTTGAAATCAGAAGGTATGAATCCTCCAAATTTATTCTTCTGTGATTCTGGGTTCCTTGAATTTCATATCAGTTTTATGATCAACTTGTCAGTTTCTGCAAAGAAACCAGCTAGGGTTTGATAGGTATTGTATTGAATCTGTAGATCACTTTGGGCACTAATGCCATCTTAACAGTGTTAGGTCTTCTAGTCCATGAGCATGAGAAGCCTTTCTGTTTATTTAGATCTTCTTTGATTTTTTTCAACAACGTTTTGTAGTTTTCAGTGTACAAATCTTAAACTTTTAAGATTATTCCGTGATTTTATTATTTTATTCTATTATAAATAGAATTATTTTTCTTAATTTCACATTTAGATTGTTCATTGCTAGTGTGTAGAGGTAAAATTGGTTTTTATTACTGATTTTAAATCCTGCAGCCTTATTTGAACTTGTTTATTAGTCTAATATATTTATAGTAAATTCCTTGGAATTTTCTATAAACAATATTAAGTCATCTGCAACTTCTTTCCCTCTAATCTGGGTACATTTTATTTCATTTTCTTGCTTAATTGCTTTGGCTAGAACCTTTAGTACAATGTTGAGTAGAAGGGGTCAGAGCAGACATCTTTGTGTTGCTTCTGTTCTTAGTGGGGGAGTTTTTGGCCTTTCAAGGTTAAATATGATGTTGGCTGTAGATATTTTATAGTTGCCTTTATCACGTTGAGGAAGTTCACATTTATTCCTGGTTTGTTGAGTATTTTTATTATGTAAGGGTATTGAATTTTGTCAGATGCCATTTTTGCATCTATTGAGATGATCACATGGATTTTGTCCTTTATTCTGTTAAGTGAGTTTATTTCATTGGATTGATTTTCATATGTTAAACCAATCTTGTATTCCTGGGATTTTTGCATCTATATTCACAAGGGATGTTGATCTATAGTTCCTTTTCTTGTAATAGCTTTGTCTGGTTTTGGTATCAGGGTAACTGACCTCATAGAATAAGTTGGGAAGTGTTGTTTTCTGTTTTTTTTTTGGAAGTATTTGTGAAAGATTAGCATTAATTCTTCATTAAATGTTTGATAGAGTTCACCAGTGCTGCCGTCTGGACCTATTCTTTTCTTGTGGGAAGTTTTAAAATTACTAATTCAATCCATTTACTTATTATGGGTCTGTTCAGATTTTCAGTTTCTTCTTGAGTCCAGTTAGGTAATTTGTGTCTTTCAAGGAATGTGTCCATTTCATTTGAGTTAGCTAATTTTTTATCTTATTCATAGAATTCCTTTATAATCTTTTTTTTTTTTTTTGGTGAGGTTGGTGATAATGTCCCATCATTCATTCTTGATTTTAGTAATTTTATTTTTTTCTCCTTTTTTCTTAGTCTACCTAAAAGTTTGTCAGTTTTGTTTACCTTACTACCCACTTTTAAAATTGCTTCAACAATAGTCATTTACTTGCCTTTCCTTTTAGGGTTGACTTCTTCATCCCAGGAGTCTCTGTGGTTGGTGGGTTCTCAATATGCTCCAGCCCCAGACTGCTAGAACAAAAGAGAATGATAGAATTGGCAGTGAAATACACAAACCACCCTCCTGCTCTCTGGATTCACAATCAGGTGAGCAAACCTCTGTTTAAACTTGGAGATCTGGGATCTCTGTCTCCCACAGAATTTGTGTTCAGCTCACTTAATCCACCTAAGAAACCTAGGCTTGTGTGAAAAGGGTAGAAGCTCACAAAGAGCTCCCCTCCATCCAGAATTCAGACTGTAGCAAGGTTAAAGAAGCAGAACCTTTTTGATGCACTAAGGATGATGCAAAGATACTTTGGGGTCTTGAAATACCTTCTGGGTCACCAAACAGTATTCAGTTGAATGCTGCTTTAGGACTCAAACATTTTACTTCATATGTACATTTTTGAAAATTGGCTCTGTGTGTGTCTTGTAACTGGTAAATCTATAAATCAGATTATTTTGTCCTAACGATCTTAAACGAAGGGAACTAAGCTAATCATTCTCTCATTATTTGGAGAGGAAACAATCTCCGATTACTTACTTCTCATGCCCCGTTGAGCACTGCTAAACCTGTGGTGCCACTGCCTCTCCATTTCAGTCTCTGGAGAGCGCTTCACATGTGATTTTGAGGAGTCCACATTTGCTGCTAATAATTCATGGTTCATCATGGACCTCAACATGACCCTATGCTGCTGTTCATTACCTACTAGAACTCTGATAACAAAGTGTGAGCTCAGAACAGATCAGTTATTTGTCTTCTTAGCTTTTGACCTTTGTCTTTTTTTTAACTGCCATCCCCTTCACTTCTAGAGTGTGCCTTCTGTATTTACCAACAACCTCCATCCCATCTCAGGCACTTGCTTATCCCCTTTACCAAAAAGGAATGTGCTATATTGCAAATATTGTAGATACAAATAAACTGATTTTAAAATTTATATGGAAGAGCAAAGGAACTAGGGTAGCAGAAACAGTTTTGAAAAAGAAGACTAACGGGAGGAATCACATTACTCAAATTTCAGATTAAAATAAAACTACAGTAATAAAAACAGTGTGGTATTGGTGAAGGGATAGATATATAGATCAATGGAACAGATTAAAGAGTTCAATAGACCGGCACACATACGGCCTTTTGATTTTTGACAGAGGTGCTGGAAAGAAATTCAATGGAGAAAGGATAACCTTTTCAACAAATAGTGCTGGAATTTGTCTATCCATATGCAAAAAAAAGGAACATTGACCTAAATCTCATACTTTATATTCAAAGTTAACTCAAAATATATTGTAGGTCTAAGTAAAGGTTTTTAGAAGAAAACACTGGATATATTCTGAACATCAGGGTAGGCAGATAGTTCTTAGACATGACACCAAAAGCAGGATCCCTCAGAGGAAAGACTTATATATCAGACTTAATCAAAATTAAAAATTTTTTTCTGCAAAATATGCTATAACAGAATTTTCAAAAAGAAGCCACAGCCTAGGAGAAAGTATTTGCAAATTAGATAGCCAACAAAGGACTCAAATCCAGAATATATAAAGAACTTGCAAAAGGCAGCAAAAATAAAACAAACATAATTTTTAAATGGGCAAAGGATTGAACAGATGCTTCCCTAAAAAGGACATAAGGATGGCAAATAAGCAATGAAACAATGGTCAGCATCATTAACCATTAGGGAAATGCAGATTAAAACCATATATAGTGAGATACCTCTACAGACATATTAGAATGACTAAAATTTAAAATATCGACAATACCAAGTGCTGCCAATGATGTGGAGCAACTGGAACTCTTATATTGCTTATATTGTTAGAAGGAAAGCAAGATACTACAGCCATCCTGGAAAATATTTTGGCAGTTCCATATGAAACTAAATATACACTTAGCATAATACCCAGCAGTACCACTCCTGAGTATTCATCCTAGAGAAACAAAAGAATTGTCCATATAAAAACCTTACATGAATGTTTATAGTGGTTCTATTCATAATTGTCAAAAACTAGAAACAACCAAAACATCCCTCAGCAGGTGAATGGATAAATAAACTGTGATATCAATACATTCATACAGTGTACAGGCAGACCTTGTTTTACTGCGCCTTACTTTACTACACTTTGCAGATAATTGTGTTCTTTTACCAATTGAATGTTTGTGGCAACCCTGCCTTGTCAGATGATAGTTAGCATTTTTTTTAACAATAAACGTTTTCTTTATATGAAGAAATTTTTTAAATTAAAGTATAGTTGGGCTTCCCTGGTGGTGCAGTGGTTGAGAGTCCTCCTGCCAATGCAGGGGACATGGGTTCGTGCACCGGTCCGGGAAGATCCCACATGCCGCGGAGTGGCTGGGCCCGTGAGCCATGGCCGCTGAGCCTGCGCATCCGGAGCCTGTGCTCTGCAACGGGAGAGGCCACAACAGTGAGAGGCCCACGTACTGCAAAAAAAAAAAAAAAAAAAAAAAAAAAAGTATAGTTAATTTACAATGTTATGTTAGTTTCAGATGTACAGCAAAGTGACTCAGCTATACATATATATGTATGTGTGTATATATATATATATATATATATATATATACACACATACATATATATCTTCTTTTTCAGATTCTTTCCCATTATAGGTTATTACAAGATATTGAATATAGTTCCCTGTAGTATATAGTAGGTCCTTGTTGTTTATCTGTCTTATATATAACAGTAGTATATGTATGTTAATCCCAAACTCTTAATTTATCCCTTCCCCAGCTTTCCCCTTTGGTGGCCGTAAGTTTGTTTTCTATGTCTGTGGGTCTATTTCTGTTTTGTAAATAAGTTTTTTTGTATTATTTTTTTAGATTCCACATACAAGTGATATATGATATTTGTCTTTGTCTGGTTTACTTCACTTAGTATGATCATCTATAGGTCTATCCATGTAGCTTCAAATGGCGTTATTTCATTCTTTTTTATGGCTGAGTATTATTCCGTCATATATATGTACCACGTCTTCTTTATCCATTCATCTGTGGATGGACATTTAGGTTGTTTCCATGTCTTGGCTATTGTGAATAGTTCTGCTATGAACTTTGCAGTGCATGTATCTTTTCGAATTAGAGTTTTCTCTAGATATATGCCCAGGAGTGGGATTGATGGATCATATGCTAATCTCTAGATATATGCCCAGGAGTGGGATTGATAGATCATATGCTAAGTCTGTTTTTAATTTTTTAAGGAACCTCCATACTGTTCTTTATAGTGGCTGCACCAATTTACCTTTCTACCAACAGTTTGGAAGGTTGCCTTTCCCCACACCCTGTCCACCATTTATTTGTAGATTTTTTGATGATGGTCATTCTGACTGGAGTGAGGTGGTACCTCATAGTAGTTTTGATTTGCATTTCTCTAATAATTAACAACATTGAGCATCATTTCATATGCCTTTTGGCCATCTGTATGTCTTCTTTGGAGAAATGTCTGTTTAGGTCTTCAACCCATTTTTTAATTGGGTTTTTTTTTTCATATTAAGCTATATGAGCTGTTTGTATATTTTGGACATTAATCCCTTGTTGGTAGCATTGTTTGCAAATATTTTCTCCCAGTCCATAGGTCGTCTTTTCGTTTTAGTTATGGTTTCCTTCATTGTGCAAAAGCTTTTAAGTTTAATTAAGTCCCATTTGTTTATTTTTGTTTTTATTTCCATTACTCTAGGAGATGGATCCAAAAAAAATATTGCTGAAATTTATGTCAAAGAGTGTCCTGCCTGTGTTTTTCTCTAGGAGTTTAATAATATCTGGTCTTAACATTTAGGTCTTTAATCCATTTTGAGTTTGTTTATCTATATGATGTTAGAGAATGTTCTAATTTTATTCTTTTACATGTAGCTGTCCAGTTTTCCCAGTACCACTTAGTGAAGAGACTGTCTTTTCTCCATTGTCTATTCTTGCCTCCTTTGTCATAGATTAATTGACCATAAGTGTGTGGGTTTATTTCTGGGCTTTCTATCCTGTTCCATTGATCTATGTGTCTGTTTTTGTGCCAATACCATACTGTTTTGATTACTGTAGCTTTGTAGTATAAAGTATTTTTTAATTAAGGTATGTACGGTTTTTTTAGACATTGCTACTGCACGCTTAATAGACTAAAGTATAATGTCAACATAACTTTTATATGCATTATAAACATAATTGTTATATGCACAGCAACCAAACAATGGCTGTGACTCACTTAATTGTAGTACTAGCTTTATTGCAGTGTTCTGGAATCGAACCTGCAGTATCTCCCAGGTCCGCCTCTATTTGTTAATTAAGCAGTAAAAACAGATCAACTGTTGATGCACACCACAACTCAGCTGAATCTCAGGGGTGTTATGTTGAGTGAAAAAAGCCAGTCTCAAAGGTCCCATACTCTATAATCTCATTTATGCCACAATCTGGAAGGCAGAAATACAGTGATGGAAACATGGTTGACAAGGGATAGGGTGGGGGTGGGTGTGAGCAGAAAGGGATAGCATAGGGGAGTTTTGGGGGGTGATGGAACTGTTCAATACCAATTTTGGTACTACACTTCTCTATGTTTGTGTTAAAATTCATACAACTGTACAACAACAAACAACTGTTACCGTAAAGATAATGTAGAAAATAAAAGATTTCTAAATCTACAGCAGCATAAAAAAATATTCTTCCTATGGTTTACATGTCAGGCTGTATCTGTTTACACACATTTCCAGCTGCTTGCCTTAGCATTTCCATTGTAAATGTATCCTGTCACATTTCTACCCTGCGACCTTCTGAGTCCTTCCTTGGGTGTGGCCTCGGCTATCTCATTCCTTTTTATATTCTTTTTGGGTTTTCTTCCATCACTATCTCCAGGTTGCATCCTGAGTTGTTAAAGTATGCCCTGAGGGTGGGACCAGCAAGGGGTCCATGTGCCCCGAGCTCAGTGCTAAAAGGAGCTTAGCCATCCTGGCTCCTGGTTCCACATGCCCCCTCCAGTTGTTGGCCACCTACGTGACCTGGACCTGTTCCTGGTCCATAGCTCCCTGCTGGGTTTCATGGCTCATTGGCATTTCAGTGAAGGAACTTATTCCAAGAGGCTGTAGAAAATCTCCAAGTGGCATTGCTTGAGTGCACATCCTAATTGTAGTGCCAGCTCCACTCTGCCCAGTGGGAGTTGCAAACAGCCTTTATGAAGTCAGATTTTTCTTGGAACCATTCTCAGGTGTCTGTTTTCCTCCTGAGGATTCATCTTATTAAGCTATTAGAGTGGACAATAGAGGCACGTGAGTGTCTCGGTGGCAGCAGGCTGCTGTGTTGGGACATGGAATAAAGTGCCATAAATGTCTTCCTTTATTTTCTCTGCTTTGGCTCAAGCTCCTGGTAGGGTAAAGGGTTGTAGACAGCTATTGTGTGCTGGGCGCCAATTGCTGTGGAAAAGTTGTTTATTTCAAAACTAGAAAATCTATATCCAAATTAGATACATTGCCATGTAATTGAAGGTAATGTCCCTTTACTCTCTTCCATTTTATACTCTACAGCACTTTGAGTCTCATGTTCATGCTACCCTGGCAGTTTTTATTGATCAACAAAAGACAAAGATGGCTTTTGATTCTTTCCAGATGCTAGCAAATTAGGAGATAGATCTACTGAAGATTATTTTGTCACTAAGGAGACAACAGGCTTCTTGATTATTATCTTTCTCTGGGGCATATTTTCTTGACAACTTAAGGGTTGAAAATGCTCTGGTTTCTAAAAACAGTAACCTAAAGGTTTTGTTTGTTGTCATTACTAAGCACTCTGAAGGTGACCATTGGAGGGAATTATTTCTGTCTTGTTTCTTAGTCTCTTTTACTCTTAGATTCTTAGAGATAAAGAGAAATGTACGGGCAAGAAGGAGAGGAGGGGAGAGAGACTAACTCTGCTGTCATCATTAGACAGAGCCTCCACAGATTTCTATTTTCAAGACTTGAAAGGAAAGAGCATTTTAAAGCACTTTAGAAGCCAGTGTAGCAATTTCTAGATTTTAGTTTTTCCTAAAAGAATGCACCCTTGCTGCTAATTCCTTCTGTCAAAAATGAAAACCCACGTACCGTCCTTCATGTAAAAATCTGCATCTTTAAAATAGTTAAGTTCAGATGGGTTTTTTTTTCCCCCTCAGAGAAAGGATTTCCATTCATTTAACATTTCTTGACCAAAAAGGACCTGTTCTGTGAATTCACATAATTTTCATTTTTTCTTAGATTTTCTCTAAGTTCTTTAAATTGTAGAGCCCCAAATTAAATTCATATCAAAAAGTACTTACTGTGCACCTGTCAGGCAAGGTACCAGTTGAGTGCTCAGGGTTGGTCTTCAGAAAGTGCCTGAACTGAGGGAGTCTACTCAGTTGATTTGTGTCAAGAATGTTCCTAGTCTAAATGATTTCTTTATTCCTAAGTTCTGTTTTTTGGTGACAGGGAAGAAGGAAGCAGGCACCCCCTACGTTTTTTCTTCTGTGACAGCCACATGACCAAAATACCGTCCATGTAGTGCTTGATGCCAGCAGGGGTTCCCCCACAGTGTCATGCAATGCCCACCGTGGCCCTGGGGGGTGAGCAGGACGGGCTAGAACCCATTTTCCACATGCGGCAGCAGAGGCTGAGAGGAGTGAAGGGACTTGCTGGATTTCATAGGGGCTGTGATTAAAAGTTAGCTTTCTGACTCCTAGATCAGTGTGTTTTTCTCCAAACTAAGGGTTCTCAACACTGCCGGATCCAATGCCCCCTTTCATTTCTGAAATGAAATTCAAAGTTAGTATATACATAAGTACATACATTAAATAAATATATTTAAAATATAACATAATTCTCTAAATACAATACAAAGGAGAAATAAAAGAAAGTGATCCATATTCAAAGACTGTATTTCAGTGTATAAATGGTGGGACATGTCTAAACTAGAAGGTAGAATGAGGTAGGCAGGTTGCTGTTCCTCAGTGTAGGATCACCGTGAATACACGTATACAGATGCAGATGGTGCAGGTGTTTCCTGGCAACAGAAGGACCACGCGTATGTGCTGTACACTGGGATGTGGTTCTCCAGAATAGTGAACATGTTTGGTAAATTTCTGGACACAGCAACATACAATTTGCATGGCAGTGACGTTCTGGAAAACTCAGACCACATTAGATCCATGCAAACAATACTTTGAATTGTTTTTGTTTCTGTTTTTTTTTTTTTTGTTTTTTGGTTTTTTTTGGCAGTAAGTGGGGCTCTCACTGTTGTGGCCTCTCCCATTGCGGAGCACAGGCTCCGGACGCGCAGGCTCAGCGGCCATGGCTTACGGGCCTAGCTGCTGCACGGCATGTGGGATCTTCCCGGACCAGGGCACGAACCCGTGTCCCCTGGATCGGCAGGCAGACTCTCAACCACTGTGCCACCAGAGGGAAGCCCTCTTTTTTTTTTATACAGCAGGTTCTTATTAGTTATCCATTTTGTACACATCAGTGTATACATGTCAATCCCAGTCTCCCAATTCATCACACCACCACCCCCCAGACCCCGCTGCTTAACCCCCTTCATGTCTATACGTTTGTTCTCTACATCTGTGTCTCAATTTCTGCCCTGCAAACCGGTTCATCTCTACCATTTTTCTAGGTTCCACATATATGCGTTAATATACTATATTTGTTTTTCTATTTCTTACTTACTTCACTCTGTATGACTGTCTCTAGTTCTTACCATGTCTCTACAAATGACCCAATTTTGTTCCTTTTTATGGCTGAGTAATATTCCATTGTATATATGTACCACATCTTCTTTATCCGTTCATCTGTCGATGGACATTTCGGTTGCTTCCATGTCCTGGCTATTGTAAATAGTGCTGCAGTGAACATTGGAGTACATGTGTCTTTTTGAATTACGGTTTTCTCTGGGTACATGCCCAGTAATGGGATTGCTGGGTCATATGGTAATTCTATTTTTAGTTTTTCTTTTTTTGTGTGTTTTTTTGCGGTACGCAGGCCTCTCACTGTTGTGGCCTCTCCCATTGCGGAGCACAGGCTCCGGACGTGCAGGCTCAGCGGCCATGGCTCACGGGCCCAGCCGCTCCGCGGCATGTGGGATCTTCCCGGACCAGGGCACGAACCTGCGTCCCCTGCGTCGGCAGGCGGACTCTCAACCACTGCGCCACCAGGGAAGCCCTATTTTTAGTTTTTTAAGGAACCTCTATACTGTTCTCCATAGTGGCTGTATTAATTTACATTCCCACCAACAGTGCAAGAGGGTTCCCTTTTCTCCACACCCTCTCCAGCATTTGTTGTTTGTAGATTTTCTCATGATGCCCATTCGAACTGGTGTGAGGTGATACCTCATTGTAGTTTTGATTTGCATTTCTCTAATAATTAGTGATGTTGAGCAGCTTTTCATGTGCTTCTTGGTCATCTGTATGCCTTCTTTGGAGAAATGTCTATTTAGGTCTTCTGCCCATTTTTTGATTGGGTCGTTTGTTTTTTTAATATTGAGCTGCATGAGCTGTTTATATATTTTGGAGATTAATCCTTTGTCCATTGATTTGTTTGCAAATATTTTCTCCCATTCTGAGGGTTGTCTTTTCGTCTTGTTTGTAGTTTCCTTTGCTTTGCAAAAGCTTTTAAGTTTCATTAGGTCCCATTTGCTTATTTTTGTTTTTATTTCAATTACTCTAGGGGGTGGATCAAAAAAGATCTTGCTGTGATTTATGTCAAAGAGTGTTCTTCCTGTGTTTTTCTCTAAGAGTTTTATAGTGTATGGTCTTACATTTAGGTCCCTAATCCATTTTGAGTTTATTTTTGTGTATGGTGTTAGGGAGTGTTCTAATTTCATTCTTCTACATGGAGCTGTCCAGTTTTCCCAGCACCACTTATTGAAGAGAGTGTTTTTTCTCTTGTATATCCTTGTCTCCTTTGTCATAGATTAGTTGACCATAGGTGCATGGGTATATCTCTGGGCTTTCTATCCTGTTCCATTGATCTATGTTTCTGTTTTTGTGCCAGTACCATATTGTCTTGATTACTGTAGCTTTGTAGTATAGTCTGAAGTCAGGGAGTCTGATTCCTCCAGCTCCATTTTTTTCCCTGAAGACTGCTTTGGCTATTCAGGGTCTTTTGTGTCTCCATACAAATGTTAAGATTTTTTCTAGTTCTGTAAAAAATGCCATTGGTAATTTGATAGGGATTGCATTGAATCTGTCGGTTGCTTGGGAAGTATAGCCATTGTCACAATATTGATTCTTCCAATCCAAGAACATGGTATATCTCTCCATCTGTTGGTGTCATCTTTAATTTCTTTCATCAGTGTCTTGTAGTTCTCTGCATACAGGTCTTTTGTCTCCCTAGGTAGGTTTATTCCTAGGTATTTTATTCGTTGTGTTGCAGTGGTAAATGGGAGTGTTTCCTTAATTTCTCTTTCAGATGTTTCATCATTTATGTATAGAAATGCCAGAGATTTCTGTGCATTAATTTTGTATCCTGCAACTATGTTGACTAATAGTGGTGAGAGTGGACATCTTTGTTTTTTTTCTGATCTTAGAAGAAATGCTTTCAGTTTTTCATCATTGAGAATGATGTTTGCTGTGGGCTTGTTGTATATGGCCTTTATTATGTTGAGGAAGCTTCCCTCTATGCCTACTTTCTGGAGAGTTTTTATCATAAATGGGTGTTGAATTTTGTCAAAAGCTTTTTCTGCATCTATTGAGATGATCATATGATTTTTATTCTTCAATTTGTTAATAATGGTGTATCACATTGATTGATTTGTGTATACCGAAGAATCCTTGCATCCCTGGGATAAATCCCACTTGATCATGGTGTATGATCCTTTTAATGTGTTGTTGGATTTTGTTTGCTAGTATTTTGTTGAGGATTTTTCCATCTGTATTCATCAGTGATAGTGGTGTGTAATATTCTGTTTTTGTAGTATCTTTGGTTTTGGTATCAGGGTGATGGTGGCCTCATAGAATGTGTTTGGGAGTGTTCCTTCCTCTGCAGTTTTTTTGAAGAGTTTGAGAAGGATGGGTGTTAGCTCTCCTCTAAATGTTTGGTAGAATTCACCTGTGAAGCCATCTGGTCCTGGATTTTTGTTTGTTGGAATATTTTTAATCACAGTTTCAATTTCATTACTTGTGATTGGTCTGTTTATATTTTCTATTTCTTCCTGGTTCAGTCTTGGAAGGTTATACCTTTCTAAGAATGTGTCCATTTCTTCCAGGTTGTCCATTTTATTGGCATAGAGTTGCTTGTAGTAGTCTCTTAGGATGCTTTGTATTTCTGCAGTGTCTGTTGTAACTTCTCCTTTTTCATTTCTAATTTTATTGATTTGAGTCCTCTCCCTCTTTTTCTTGATGGGCCTGGCTAATGGTTTATCAATTTTGTTTATCTTCTCAAAGAACCACCTTTTAGTTTTATTGATCTTTGCTGTTGTTTTCTTTGTTTCTATTTCATTTATTTCTGCTCTGATCTTTATGACTTCTTTCCTTCTACTAACTTTTGGTTTTGTTTGTTCTTCTTTCTCTAGTTCTTTTAGTTGTAAGGTTAGATTGTTTATTTGAGATTTTTCTTTTTTCTTGAGGTAGGCTTGTATTGCTATAAACTTAACCTCTTAGAACTGCTTTTGCTGCATCCCATAGGTTTTGGATCATTCTGTTTTCATTGTCATTTGTCTCCAGGTATTTTTTGATTTACTCTTGGGTTTCTTCAGTGATCTCTTGTTTATTTAGTAACGTATTGTTTAGCTTCCATATGTTTGTGGGTTTTATGGGTTTTTTTCCCTGTAATTGATTTCTAATCTCATAGCATTGTGGTCAGAAAAGATGCTTGATATGATTTCAATATTCTTAAATTTACTAAGGCTTGATTTGTGACCCAAGATGTGATCTATCCTGGAGAATGTTGTGTGCACACTTGAGAAGAAAGTGTAATCTGCTGTTTTTGCATTGAATGTCCTATGAATATCAAATGTATCTGGTCTTTTGTGTCATTTAAAGCTTGTGTTTCCTTATTACTTTTCTGTTTGGTTGATCTGTCCATTGGTGTAAGTGAGGTGTTAAAGTATTATTGTGTTACTGTCCATTTCCTCTTTTATAGCTGTTAGCAGTTGCCTTATGTATTGAGGTGCTCCTATGTTGGGTGCATATATATTTATAGTTGTTATATCTTCTTCTTGGATTGATCCCTTGATCATTATGTAGTGTCCTTCCTTGTCTCTTGTAACGTTCTTTATTTTAAAGTCTATTTTCCCTGATATGAGAATTGCTACTCCAGCTTTCTTTTGATTTCTATTTGCATGGAATATCTTCCATCCCCTCACTTTCAGTCTGTATGTGTCCCTAGGTCTGAAGTGGGTCTCTTGTAGACAGCATATATATATGGGTCTTGTTTTTGTATCCATTCAGCGAGTCTGTGTCTTTTGGTTGGAGCATTTAATCCATTCACATTTAAGGTAATTATCAGTGCATATGTTCCTATGACCATTTTCTTAATTGTTTTGTTTTTTTTTTTTTTTTGCGGTACGTGGGCCTCTCACTGTTGTGGCCTCTCCCGTTGTGGAGCACAGGCTCCAGGTGCACAGGCTCAGCGGCCATGGCTCACGGGCCTAGCCGCTCCACAGCATGTGGGATCTTTCCGGACTGGGGCACGAACCCGTGTCCCCTGCATCGGCAGGCGGACTCTTAACCACCGCGCCACCAGGGAAGCCCTTGGGTTTGTTTTGTAGGTCCTTTTCTTCTCTTGTGTTTCCCCCTTAGAGAAGTTCCTTTAGCAGTTGTTGTAGAGCTGGTTTGGTCGTGCTGAATTCTCTTAGCTTGTCTGTAAAGCTTTTGATTTCTCCATCGAATCTGAATGAGATCCTTGCTGGGTCGAGTAATCTTGGTTGTAGGTTCTTCCCTTTCATCACTTTAAATATATTGTGCCACTCCCTTCTGGCTTGTAGAATTTCTGCTGAGAAATCAGCTATTAACCTTATGGGAGTTCCCTTATATGTTATTTGTCATTTTTCCCTTGCTGCTTTCACAATTTTTCTTTGTCTTTAATTTTTGCCAATTTGATTACTGTGCGTCTCTGCGGGTTTCTCCTTCAGTTTATCCTGTATGGGACTCTCTGCACTTCCTGGACTTGGGTGGCTATTTCCTTTCCCATGTTAGGGAAGTTTTCGACTATAATCTCTTCAAATATTTTTCTTGGGTCCTTTCTTTCTGTCTTCTCCTTCTGGGACTCTGTAATGCGAATGTTGTTGCATTTAATGTTGTCCCAGAGGTCTCTTAGGCTGTCTTCATTTCTTTTCATTCTTTTTTCTTTATTCTGTTCCACAGCAGTGAGTTCCACCATTCTGTCTTCCAGGTCACTTATCCGTTCTTCTGCCTCAGTTATTCTGTTATTGATTCCTTCTAGTGTAGTTTTCATTTCAGTTATTGTATTGTTCATCTCTGTTTGTTTGTTCTTTAATTCTTCTAGGTCTTTGTTAAACATTTCTTGCATCTTCTCGATCTTTGCCTCCATTTTTTTTCAGAGGTCCTGGATCATCTTCACTATCATTATTCTGAATTCTTTTTCTGGAATGTTGCCTATCTCCACTTCATTTAGTTGTTTTTCTGGGGTTTTATCTTGTTCCTTCATCTGGTACATAGCCCTCTGCCTTTTCATCAGGTCTGTCTTTCTGTCAATGTGGTTTTTGTTCCACAGGCTGCAGGATTGTCGTTCTTGCTTCTGCTGTCTGCCCTCTGGTCGAGTCTTTTTGTAAAATGATTTAGGGTCTAGTCTCAGGTCATTCCAAACCAGTTTTCACCTGCATGTATGTCCCATGGGTCTTTTAGAAGTCTGTGCAGGGCAGCCCTGTGCACCACAGAGACTGGTGTGTCACCAGACCAGCTCTCTGACTTAAAAGCCCTCGTTTGCCTCATTTGCTGATTTCTGTGCTGTAAATACTCCCACAGTGGCTGGCATCAAACTACCAGTAGAAAGTGGCCCACAGAATTCCTGCAGATTTAGCCATCCGCTTAGTAGGAGCTAGTTTCGGGACACCACTAACTTCACAGGACATCTGGTGTCGCTGGCCCTGCCCTCTAAACGCCAGTTGGATTCCGTACGTCATCATGACCTGAAAAAAGTGTCACCACAGATTTCCAAAACACCTCCGTCAGGGGCAGTATCGCCCCCATGAAGAACCAGTGCATTCAGCTCCGATGGTATCTCTGGTGTAAGTGACCTCACCCAGTTGTAGCTGCTTTACCTGGGTGGGTGTGAGTGGTACTTAACCCCTAAGCTGGAACCTCTGGCTGCCTGTTCTGCTTCAGGGAGAAGCTGACAGCACTGAGCAGGACCGCAGTGCTGGCCTCAGCCTGTGGAGCAGCCTGGCTGTTCCCTGCTGGCGGCTAGGAGGAAGCCCGGGGACCCCTACTTCTCAGCCCTGATGAGCCCATGGTAGCCCCATTCCGCCTCTCGGCTCCAAGGCTTTAATCAGAACACAGGAGCACAGCTCAAAAAAGGACACTTATACTTCAGGGCTGTCCCCTGGGCCCAATGCCTCTTTGCACAGCCCAGTTAGTTCAACACCTGAGAAGTTAGCAAATGGCAGGGTTCCTGAAGCGAGCCTCCGTCTCTCCACACCAGAGTGGCTGTGCAGCTTGCATCCTGAAGGTGGAGGAGCACATGGCCTGTAGGAGGCACAGGTCGGATCAGTTCACGGCCCTGCGAGAACTGAGGGCAAGCTGTAAAAATGGCCCTAGAAACTGACCAAAATATATGAGGTGGATGTGCTCTGCTTTCCGAAGGAAGAACATGGTTTAAGACCTCTGCTACACAGCATTAAAGGCTCGTTTCTCTCCCCCCTCAGTGTACACTGGACTCGGAAGTGGCCTTGAGAGTGGGTGGAGAGTTCTTCTTTGACCCTCAGCCTGCAGACGCCTCTAGAAACCTTGTGTTGATTGCGGGAGGAGTTGGAATTAACCCTCTGCTTTCCATCCTGCGCCACGCAGCAGACCTCCACAGAGAACGGGCGAACAAGGGACGTGGGTATGAGATTGGAACAATCAGACTGTTCTACAGCGCAAAAAACACCAGCGAGCTCCTGTTCAAGGTAAGGGAGGAGTGTGTGTCACATAGCTTGCTGTGAGCAGACTCGCATCGTGGTACTAGTGTCCACGGACCTTTCTTGTCTCCATTGTGTCTTCTCTGCAACAGTTCAGAGGCTGGAAAGGCTGAATCATGTTCACATGAGGCCCAGGACAATTTAACAAGCTAGTGCTGAGGAGGCTCCCAGTGCAGTGACAGGAGAGGGCAGGGCTGGGGGCTTGAATCAGGAGGTGGACGAGCAGGAAAGTCAGCGTGGCGCTGGGGTTCCCCAGAGAGTCACGGGGACTGTGGGTGGGCTCAGATGGCACAGGAGTAGGTGAGACCCAGCTGGGTGTGTGGAACCCCCAGCGGCTGCATCTGTGGAAGCTGAGTCCATTTGACAGGAGAAGGGGTTCACTCTGGATTGCTTTGCAGCTGCAACGATAACAAAAGAACAGAAACAGTTAAAAGACACAACTGTGGTCAGTGAAACTGCTGCTTAATTGCCCACGCTGGAGAAGAAGGAAAAAGAAAAAACTCCCGGAGAGTTAGTAATATGCTTGTTAGCATATTCAGATTTCAATTAAAGCCAAATAGCCCTCTGTACTCTGAATGCTCTGGCCTGCTCGGCTGCAAACAATATCTCTCTAAGTAGAGAGCGGAGGGGCAGACGTGTGCAGAATGGCAGTGGAGGTTCAGCGTCCCTGGGGGTGCACATCTGTTTTGATTTTTTTAAATTGTAGTGTGACCAAATATGTTTGACATTCCAGAAAAATATCCTTGATTTAGTAAATGAATTTCCTGAGAAGATTGCATGCAGTTTGCATGTTACAAAACAGACTACACAAATCAGTGCAGACCTCAAGCCATACATCACGGGTGAGTCCCCTAAAGATGTTTTGACTGTATCCATACCGTTATTTTGTGGATGTGCCAGTTGGTTGAGTGTAGATGCTTTATTGTTGGGAGTTGCTGGCTGGAAATGTCACTACCTGGGGAATTGAGAGATGATTCATCATGGAAAAATACGGAGAGGTTAGTTGGATTTACTTATTATATACAGATCTCCTGCTGCCCATATTAAAAATTTATTTTCTGCATTTTTTAGGGGACCTTTGCGTCATTGCGGTAGTATGCATACAAAGAATTATACTCCGGCTTTGACTGAATCAATTCCATTTGCCATTAATAGTAATTTAAATTTCTCGTGGTTTCCCCTCCCTGGAAGGAGTTCTCACAAAGCAGTTTATTTACTTTGCTGAAGGCAGTTTTGAATCTCTCCCAAAGATCAGTATGCTCCCTGGCCCTGTCTGGAGAGTGCATTATGATCAGCTGCCCTCATTGCTTGCTGTGGATTCAGGAAACCTGGAGACGCGCTCTCTGCTTGGGTCCGGCCCGGACACCAGCAGGAGCCGGCATGCTGATGACTCAGGACGCGACCCACTGAGCTTAGTTACTGAAAATAAACACTGTTGCTGAGTTGTGGTTAGTCCTTCCTCTTTTCAGTACAGACACGTCTGGCTTAAATTGGTGTTTATTCTGTTTTTTGGTAGAAGGAAGAATAACAGAGAAGGAGATAAGATATCATATTTCGAAAGAGACCTTGTTCTACATTTGTGGCCCACCTCCCATGACAGACTTCTTCTCCAAGGACCTGGAGAGCAGCCACGTTCCCAAAGAGCACATCTACTTTGAGAAGTGGTGGTAGGGGGCAGGCGCAGGGGCAGAAGGGTGGGATGGAGGGCCACGAGGACAGGGACAGACAGTACACTCTGTGATTCGTGGGGGATGAATTCACCTCTGCCCAGCCTTCGTTTTTAAGGCTGTGAACTCAGTGACCGGTTGGAGAAACAAGAAAAACCAGCTGACAGACTTAGATGATAAACTTGTTGCAAAAACTTCATTGATTAAACTGATTTTCACTACGTTGACTTTCTTTTATGAATAACTGCTTGATTATCTCATGATGTACCTCGAATTGGTTGATAGGGATTTTCTTTGCCCTTAAGGGAAAAAAAGACATAGACTTTTATTCAGTCATATGAAAATATGGTTTTGTGTGTGAAATGTAGGCTATCTTTAAATTATTTGATAACAACCTATATATCTTATGTTGAATAAATTTAAACGTAGTTTCATTTGAAATGCTTTATTATATTTAATGTCTTAGGGACTTCCTTGGTGGCACAGTGGTTAAGAATCCACCTGTCAGTGCAGGGGACACGGGTTCAAGCCCTGGTCTGGGAAGATCCCACATGCCATGGAGCAACTAAGCCCACGTGCCACAACTCCTGAGCCTGCGTGCCACAGCTGCTGAAGCATGTGCGCCTAGAGCCCATGCTCTGCAACAAGGGAAGCCACCGCAGTGAGAAGCCTGTGCACCGCCACGAAGAGTAGCCCCTGCTTGCTTCAACTAGAGAAAGCCCGCATGCAGCAACAAAGACCCAACGCAGCCAAAAATAAATAAATAAATAAAAATTTAATGTTTTAGTTTACCTTATTGTGGCCTGCAGCCTTGCTTCTTCAGAAGTTGAGTTTGGAAGTAGAAAATTATTAGAAAAACTGCTTTATGGAATTGAACATCCAGCATATTTGTTTCATGTTAATAAACAACCTCAGTATGTATCCTCATTGTTAGTTTCTTCTCAGATGAAACCCTTCCTGGGGTCTGTGTCTTGGCCACCTGCCTCAGTGCTACATGTGGGAGGCGGCTTCATGTTTGGGACAAAGGTAAGGATGACTGCCATGTTCCCTGGTGAATCTGCCCTTAGTGGCTCGGCTGGCTGGCTATAGTAATGTGCTTAGGATTGATTAGGGGGTACAGAGCCAATTCCAAACCCTGTTCCTCTGCCTTTTATTTCATTCTTTTGCCAGGGTTGTTCCTGGCACAGCAGCTTCTCATATACCTGTTGAGTGACTAAAAGCAAGCAACTACCGTTTAACCCCTTGCTAAGCCTGGGGTTGGGAGGTGGTCCCCAGGATGCATGGAGAGAGTGGATAGCATCGTCCTAAGGCTGCTCTGGTGGAACTGCTAGAAAGCAGACTTTACTTCTTATCTCTGTTTAGAGTTTAAAAAATGTGAAATAAGTCCCCAGGCTCAGGCCAGGCCCTCCTTTCTGTGACAGGCAGTCTTGGACCATGGCCACTTTCCTGGAGAGCCCCATGAGGTAAGGGGGGGTCCGGGAAGAAGGGCAGACCAGAGCCGGAGTGCAGGGGTCCATGGAGAGGATTCTGTTCTCCAGCTGATGAGAGAGGGCAGGAGACCCTTTCTCCTCTCTGGGGTTGCAGGTCTCACGGGGACTCCAGGGCTTAAACACATCACTGATTTATGGGGTCTGGTGACGGCTAGCATCACCATTCTAGCCTCTGCCCTGTTTTGAATTTTGTTTTAAGCAGGGATCATTTGTCAACTGTTTCAATCCCAGATTTGAATTCCGTAGGAGGAGAGGGGGACCCTTGACCCGACAGGAATATCAGAGTCCGTTCAGGGTAATGATCATCACCATTTCAGAGGTGAGGGGAACATGAGGAGCTCTGGCCTCCCTAAGGAGCCTGAGTCACCCGTTGGCCCCAAAGTGTCCAGGCTGAGGGCTGGCCTTGAGGGCGGAGCACTCAGAGGCACAGAGCATGCTGAGGTTCAAGGGCGTGGGAGCACGGCAGGGCCCTTCCACCCACTGGCCAGGGCAGCTGGTAGGGAGGGGACACCCAGTTACTGAGAGGGAGTCCGCCCCAGGCCTTTCTGTGTTGGGAGTGGAGGTGCCAGGGAGTAGCTTCAGTGCAGCATATGGGACGGGGGCCTGTGTGCCCGCTGTTGTGTCACAGAGCGAGGGCCACCTGTCGAGATCCCAGCTCTGCCCGCCACCCTGCCAGACACTGTCGCCATCTGTAAATCACTGAGGGTCCAGGTCATGACCTTTGCCTAGACTGTAGCTCCTTCCAGCTCTGTTCTTTCTGGTGCTGAGCGCTGAACAGTATTTCTGGTCCCCTGGCCAAGGATGTCCTTTTGCCCTTGCTTGCTGGGCCAGTGAGAATCTCTTTGGTCCTCAAATTAAGTCCAGCCAGGGTGACTTGGAATTTATAGCGTGGTGGCTGAGAATGTCAACTGGAGAGAGCCTGTGAGCCCGACTGCTTGGGTTCAGACCTCAGCTCTGCTATGTACTGGGTAGATGACCTGGAGCATGTCACTGACCTGCGTGATGCCTCTGTTTGTAATTACACACGTGGGCACATACGTGCCCCTGCGTGTGAAACAGGTAATAATACCCCGTCCCTCGTAAGGCTGTTATGGGGATTAAAGGTGATGAAACATATGAAGTGCTCGGTAGAGCAGTGCATGAGTGTGAGTGTGTTATTACTTTGCTTTTCCTCATCCTATTCAGGAAGGGTGTAAGAGGCTGGATGGCGCCGGTTTAGTCCACCTGCCTGTAACCTGCACACGGTAGGGCTCTGTTGTTCAGCGCTCACTTTGGCACATGGTAAGTACTTAGTAGATACTTCTTACATGGGTGAGAGGACCTGCCCAGAGCTCATGGGCTGTTTTAAAGGCATTCTTAAGGATCCTTCTGGCCTTATGACTTTGTGAAAGGATGTTTCCTCTTGGGACATGAGGCCCTTTCAGAGTCTACTCAGAAGATAGGTTAAGCTGATGTGTGAGACTCTCAAATTTTGTGTTAGAATGAATGCTAATGCTCACCAGAAAAATGGATCAAATACCTTGGCCTTTCCCAAATAGTCTGCCATTAAAAGGGCTTTCTCTGAAGCATGGGGCACTTCCTCATCCACAGGGTGTCTGTAGGTGGACGTGGAGCTCTGAGATAAGGATGTTCCCTGGGAACCTGTTTCTGGTCAGTAGCCCCTACTCTGAAAGAAAAAAAAAAAGTCTTATTATGAAAATGTTCAAAGATACACCAAAGTAGAGAAGACAGTAGAATTATACATCCATCACCCAGCCTCACTGATTACCAATATTCTGCTGTTTATTTTTGTCTGCTCTTAACTTCATTGTGTTTTGATGTTTCAGGAGTATTTTGAAGTAAATCCTAGAAATCATATCATGTCACCTGTAAATTCTTCAGTGTGTAACAGCCATATCACCTCAGTGTGACCACCATGCCATCATCATACTCAGCACAAGTAACAATGATTCCTTAATATCATCATCAAAACAACCTTCCTGAGTTCTTTCCCCCACTGCCT
Organism: Mesoplodon densirostris; assembly: GCF_025265405.1. Taxonomy (NCBI): domain Eukaryota; kingdom Metazoa; phylum Chordata; class Mammalia; order Artiodactyla; family Ziphiidae; genus Mesoplodon; species Mesoplodon densirostris. The sequence continues at coordinate 123,030,157 of NC_082665.1, forward strand.
CAAAGTCCACGTGTTGCAATTCGGTTGATATGTCCTTTGAGCTTCTTTCAACCCACGGTCCCCTCTCCCTACCTCACACACATATCCGTAGACACTTCATTGAAGAAACTGGGGCATTGGTCCTATAGACTTTCCCACATTGTAAACCCAGCCTACTGTATCTTCAAGGTGTCATTGAACATCACCCTGTATCCTCTGTATGTCACATAAACTGGTAAGTAGATCTAGAGCTCATTTAGATTCAGATTCAAGATTTTTTTTTCTTTTGCAGGACTACATCGTAAGTGGTGTTATGTATTTTTTTTTTTTAAAGAAGATGTTGAAGGTAGTTTATTTTTGCTGTGTTGGGTCTTCGTTTCTGTGCGAGGGCTTTCTCTAGTTGTGGCAAGCGGGGGCCACTCTTCATCATGGTGCGCGGGCCTCTCACTATTGCGGCCTCTCTTGTTGTGGAGCACAGGCTTCAGGCGCGCAGGCTCAGTAGTTGTGGCTCACGGGACTAGTTGCTCCACAGCATGTGGGATCCTCCCAGACCAGGGCTCGAACCCGTGTCCCCTGCATCAGCAGGCAGATTCTCAACCACTGAGCCACCAGGGAAGCCTGGTGTTATATGTATTTCTGTTGCATCCGAAGGAGGCACCTAATGTCTGTCCCACTTCTAGTGTTTTTAACATTGACCAGTGGGTTCAGCTTTTGTCAGCCTGGTCTCCCCAATAAAAAGTTCTCTATCAGTCTTTCACCTAATTATCTTAGTAGCTGTTGATCATTGTCTATACCTACTATTTCATTAAGGATTAATCACCCATCTCTATCATTTTTCCTGCATTTATTACTCGTGACTCTTCTAAAAAGAACTTTCCCTCATTGACTTTGCCCTAAAATGAGTCTGACTTGGAAAGACAGAATCAGTGCTTGATTCCCTTTATTCATCAGTTAGCCTATTAAGAGTTGGTGTCTGAGCAACCTCTGAAGATCGAAGATGACCAGTGAGATTATTTTTTTTAAGTATCATTATGTACTCTTTGGCTTTTTGTACATTTGATTGTTTGCATCCATTGTGTTCAAATTTTCGATGGTTGGCTTGTTTGGGGATGCCCCAGCCGCGTTAGGGGCCCCCACTAAGTCGTGGGGTATTGATGAGGTTTGGGGCTATTAGAGTTGCAAAAAGTGCTTGAATAAACAGAAAAGAGAAAAAGGTGAGTGTGCTGTCAGAAACCCACATGAAGAAAGTGTTTCAAGCAGGACGGACTGGTCAGCTGGGTCATTCTTGATGCAATAGGAGAGAAGTTCTCATGAGCAGCCATTGATGTAGCAACTGGAAGGTCACCGGTGATCTTGATAAGAGGGATGTTAAAAGTGAAACATTGGAGTGGGTGTGGGAACAACTGGGAGGAAAGAAATTGTAATGAGTACAAATAGTTGTTTCAAAGAATGTTACTGTAAAGGGAAGGAAAAAGATGGGATGGTAACTGGAAAGGGAAATGGGGTCAAGAGAACTCCATTTTTAAAAATTCATTTAAAAAAATTATTGAAGTAGATTTACAATGTTATATTGATTTCTGCTGTACAGCAGTGATTCAGTTATACATATATGTATTCTTTTTCGCATTCTTTTCCATTATGGCTTATCACAGGATATTGAATATAGTTCCCTGTGCAGTACAGTAGAATCTCATTGTGGATCCATCCTGTATATAATAGTTTGCACCTGCTAACCCCAAACTCCCAATCCATCCCTCCCCCACACCCCCCCCTTGGCAACCACAGGTCTGTTCTCTGTGTTTCTGTTTCGTAGATATGTTCATTTGTGTAGTATTTTAGATTCCACATATTAATGATATCATACGGTATTTGTCTTTTCCTGTCAACTTCACTTAGTATAATAATCTCTAGGTCCATCCATGTTGCTGCAAACAACATTCTTTTTTATGGCTGAGTAGTATTCCATTGTGTATATGTACCACATCTTCTTTATCCATTCCTCTGTCGATGGACACTTAGGTTGTTTCCATGTCTTGGATATTGTGAATAGTGCTGCTATGAATATAGGGGTGCATGTATCTTTTTGAATTATGGCTTTCTCCGGATACATTCCCAGGAGTGGGATTGCTGGATCATATGGTAACTGTTTTTAGTTTTTTGAGGAACCTCCATACTGTTCTTCATAGTGGCTGCACCAATTTACATTCCCACCAACAGAATAAGAGGGTTCCCTTTTCTCCACACCCTCTCCAGCATTTATTATTTGTAGACTTTTTAATGATGGCCATTCTGACCAATGTGACATGGTACCTCAATTGTAGTTTTGATTAGCAATGACAAGTGTCTTTTTATGTGTCTATTTGCTATCTGTATGTCTTTGGAGAAATGTCTATTTATGTCTTCTGCCCATTTTTCAATTGGATTGTTTTTTTGTTATTGAATTGTATGAGCTGTTTGTGTATTTTGGAAATTAATCCCTTGTTGGTAGCATCGTTTGCAAATCTTTTCTCCCAGTCCGTAGGTTGTCTTCGTTTTGTTTATAGTTTCCTTCGCTGTGCAAAAGCTTTTAAGTTTAATTAGGTCCCATTTGTTTATTTTTGCTTTTATTTCTGTTGCCTTGGGAGACTGACCTAAGAAAACATTGGTACGATTTAGGTCAGAGAATGTTTTGCTTATGTTCTCCTTCTAGGAGTTTTATGGTGTTATGTCTTATATTTAAGCCATTTTGAGTTTTTGTGTATGGTGTGAAGGTGTGTTCTGACTTCATTGATTTACATGCGGCTGTCCTACTTTCCCAACACCACTTGCTAAAGGGACTGTCTTTTTCCCATTGTATATTCTTGCCTCCTTTGTCGAAGATTAATTAACTGTAGGTGTGTGAGTTTATTTCTGGGCTGTCTATTCTTTTCCATTGATCCATACGTCTGTTTTTGTGCCAATACCATGCCGTTTTGAATACTGTAGCTTTATAGTGTTGTCTGAAATCAGGTTGTGCCTCCTTATTTGTTCTTTATCTTCAGGATTGCTTTGTCAATTCTGGTCTTTAATGGTTCCATATAAATTTTAGAATTATTTGTCCTAGTTTTGTGAAAAATGTCGTGGGTAATTTGATAGGGATGGCATTAAACCTGTAGATTGCTTTGGGTAGTATGGACATTTTAACAATATTAATTCTTCTAATCCAAGAACATTTACTCATTTTTTAATGTTTGTTTTTTAAACTTTATTTTTAAATAAGTTTAGATTTATAGAAGAGTTACAAAGATAGTACAGAGTTCCCATACAACCTTTTCCCAGCTTCCCCGAGTGGCAGCATCTTACATATACATGGTATGTTTATCAAAACCAGGGATGGGCCTCCCTGGTGGCGCAGTGGTTGAGAGTCCACCTGCCGATGCAGGGGATATGGGTTCGTGCCCCGGTCTGGGAGGATCCCATATGCCGCGGAGCGGCTGGGCCCGTGAGCCATGGCCGCTGGGCCTGCGCGTCCGGAGCCTGTGCTCCGCAACGGGAGAGGCCACAACAGTGAGAGGCCCACATACCGCAAAAAGAAAAAAGAAAAAACAAAAACAAAAAAAAACAGGGAATCAACAGCACAGTTAAATTGGTACAGTACTATTAACTAAACCAAACTCTGAAAGAATCATTTAGTGGGAGTCCAGGTGGCTTTTTCTAGAGGATGCTAAATTAGTTAACTGTTATTTTCTGAGCACCTACTATGTGCAGTCACTGTCTAGAAATTCAAGATAAGAAAGTATAAGACAAAGTTTCTTTTGAGGAGCAAGTTTAATACTTTGGAAAACTTTTTTTATGATTGAAAGTGGAAACGCTTTGGGGAAAAATGTTTTTTTGCAACTCTGCTTGAAAGAGAGGTGTAGAATGTGGCTGACTGGATGAATCATTGGAGTGATGAGGAGGTGGGAGGGGGCAGTGTGGAAGGTTGTACCCGGTCTGGCGACAGTGCTCGGGAGAATTTTTACTACGGGATGCAGAGCTGCAAGTGGGTACATGCGCGTGTGCAGGTACCAGTGTGTGGACACATGCACTGATTGTCAAACAGCATCCAGTGTCATGTGCCTCCGCCTGAGGTTTTTTTTAACTTTCTGAATGGAAACCAGCATTTTCTTCATTCCTGCGTATTGTAGACGATCATATCCTGATAATTCAACCTGAGAGCTGTTATTTCATTTTATTTTAAATGAAACTCAAAGAAGTATACTGCTCTCATCTTAGAGAACTAGTGAGATGTCTTGTCTTTAATATTACTCCTTCCTAATATGCACATATGCAGCAAGCATGGAGATGACATTTAAAGATACCTCCTAACCCACCATCAAATCAAGGTGTGCATTTTAAAATGTTTTGTGCTTAGGAATCCAGACTGTCCTGGATGTTGAGCAGCTATCTTGATCCAATCTGAGCTCTTACAAACCCTGCAGGGACCCGTTAGCCTAAGCTGGTCTCTTCCATCTCATCCCCATGTCCCATTTTGCTGTGCTCAAGTGTACCAAGATTCTGTCCATTTCTTTTTAATCAATATGATTGTGAAAAATCAAATCATACAAAAGCATGTAAAATAAAAAGTTGAAGTCCCCACCACCACCGCCCCGTGCCACTCCCTCACCTAGAACGAACTTCTATGTAAAAATCTTGCTGGGTATTCTTTTAGACAGTTTACAGTGCATTAACATGGAATACATATGAAATATGTGTGCTTGTGGATTTCATTCTTTTAACACACTCCAAATTATGGATATATATCAGAATGTACTTTACCGTATCTCTATGAATGACATCTAGATTGTTCCCAGTTTGGGGCTGTTACAATTTGCAGTGAACAAACTTGTTCATTTGGTTTTTATGCACATAATCCCGTACATTGCTAGAATTGTCATTTCTGGATCAAAAATTGACTGGTATTGTCAAACTGCTTTATAAAATGACTAATCGATTTATAGTCTAATGGAGTATGAAAGTACCCATTCCCCTTCCTTCTGGCTAATACTAGATAGAATAAGTCTTTAAACTGTTTTTCCTAGTCAGTTGGGTCAAAGTTGCTTTTTTTTTTTTTTAACTTATTTTCTGATTGCTCTCTAGCATTTTTTTTTTTCCTTGAGTGTTTTAGCTACTTCTCTTTCTTCTTTGGAGAATGGTGTGTTCACGTTTTCTGTCCATCTTGATATCTGATTTGTAACTCCTTATAGAATGAATGTTAATCCTTTGTTACATGTATTGCAGATATTTTTCCCAGTCTATTCACTTGTCCCTGAATTCTGTTTTTTATAATGTATACCAGAATTTTAAATTTACATATAATCAAATATGTCAGTCTTTTCCCTTGGATTTTATGGATATACTTTCTTCTGATACTTTTGCAGGTCTTTAATCCACTGGGAATTAATTTTGTGCTGGAGGAGGGATAGGGGTCCGACTTTTTCCATATGGCTCTCCAGTTGCTCAGCACCATTTATCACACTTTTCCCCATAATTTGAAATGCCTCCTTTATCACATACTGAGTCCCCTCACTACTGTTTCCTAAGTCTACTTATTTATTCCTGCTCTGAAATCACACTGTTTTCATTACTCAAGCTTTTTAGTATATTCTATCATTTCTTTACCACATCTTTCTCATCTTCAGGTTATTTAAACACAAATAGGTCTTATCCATAGCGATATAACTTCAGTTTCACAGGTAGTTATAAAGGGGGAGTGACGGAATAGAAACTCTGGGGCTAACCTGAATTCTATGGTGGTCTGGATTTTGGTGGGCGCTCCAGTATCAACTGAACACTACAGAAGTACTTGGCATTTGACAAGTAGTTTGTTTTGTCTCAGTAAATTACAACATTTCTGTGAAGTAGGCAGTGTGAACAATGCTGTGCCATTTACCTACAGGGGAAGTGAGGGAGAGTGGTTAGATGGCTTGCCCATGTACACCTGGCTGGGAGTGACAAAGCCAGACAGATGGGACTCAGCCTCCTTCCTCTCCTTTTGGAGGACTTTCCTCTCCACAGACTCCACCTTGGGCTTGTTCCCAAATCCTCCCTGCCGCTAAAGGGTGGGCTCTCCTCCATCTTTTGAGAGAGACTCAATTAACCAGAACACCCCATCACCAGAGCATTCCAGTTGGTGAGATTTTTTTTTTTTTTTTTTTTTTTTTTTTTTTTTTTGCGGTACGCAGGCCTCTCACTGCTGTGGCCTCTCCCGCTGCGGAGCACTGGCTCCGGACACGCAGGTTCAGCGGTCATGGCTCACGGCCGCTCCGTGGCACATGGGATCCTCCTGGACCGGGGCACGAACCCGTGTCCCCGGCATTGGCAGGTGGACTCTCAACCACTGTGCCACCAGGGAAGCCCCCCAGTTGGTGAGATTTTTAAATCCCGCTAAGCCTCTCTGTTGTAAGGCGCCTAGAGAGAAGAAACATGGAATGAGAGTGTGGTTGGCTGTGTGGTCTGATGGAAAGAACATGGTGCCTGGCATCCAGAGACCTTGCTTCCTGCGTGACTCACCCCACCTTTCTCCATAACCTGCTCTCTTCTGTCAAGTAGGTAGGAATGTGCAGCTTAAGTCCCTTTCAGCTTTACCATCCTACAGTTTCATGATGGAAAAATGGGCCTTAGGGATCAAGGGGCGGTTGAGGTTGGCCATTCTGATGAGCGATGAGCAAGGAGTGCCTTAACTGTCTTCAGAGATTTGATTAATTGTCGCAGTGACTATTGTTTGCATCTCCAGTGTTGACAGAAGAAGAAGAAATTGCCTTGCACTGAAGCAAGGGGAAAGTTTGATTTGATGTAGAGGGCTTTTGCACTCTACCGGTGATTAAATTCTGGAGTTGGGGCTCAAGAGAAATGGTGGAATCACCATTAATAAGAAAGAAAACTGACAACATTTGCCTATTGGGGCTCCAGGGGGGCTGGACTGAGACAGGGGGTGAATTGATAGTTCCCTAGCTTCAAGAAAGGGAAGTTTTAGACAGTTAGCAACTTAGGCATTTTGTGGATCCAGAAACTGGCAAGCTTGCTGGTTGTCCTTCCTTCCAAGATGAATTTCTTGTTATTTTCGTTGAAAAATCAACAAGATAGATGGTACCTAACACTGAAGGTTCACGGACACAGAGGTCCATTACAAGAAGCATTTTAATACTCACTCTGAAAAGTCAAGTCTATTTCTTACCATCATTGAGCCTTTATGTTATTTAGAGGCAGCAGAAAAATCCAAAGCCATATTGGGTTTGATGACTAGTGAGCAACACATTTAACTATGGAAGTGTAGATTTTACTGCATTAGTTAGGGGGTGGAATACTTTTCTTTCATCAGTCAGCCAACATGGGGTCTGTGTTTTTAAACCATCTTTGGATTGAATGAATCCCTTTACCCCATTTCTAAGACACAGTTGCTAGCCATGGCTGTAATTGCTAGCATCACCATTAGAATCGTTTCGGGGCAGAACTTAGGCTTTGCCCACAGACCCAGGATAAAGAGTTCCTGTTATGCAACCATACCCCTCACCTGTGATGTCTCCCCAGCCAGCTGCTTCTGGTCCCCAACAACTCCCGAAATTAAAGATATGTTCTCTGGATCTTAAGGAAAGGATGAAGATTTACATTTCAATGACTTTGTAGAATAATGTTAAAATTAGTGGTTCAAACCCTGAAAACGAATCCATGAGAGAGGTTCTTGGAAGGTCCTAAACAAGACAGGGCAGGATCCCCAGAGTGTTCATTATTATTATTATTATTATTTTTTAAAGATGTTGGGGGTAGGAGTTTATTAATTAATTAATTTATTTTTGGCTGTGTTGGGTCTTCGTTTCTGTGCGAGGGCTTTCTCTAGTTGCAGGGAGCGGGGACCACTCTTCATCGTGATGTGTGGGCCTCTCACTGTCACGGCCTCTCTTGTTGCGGAGCACAGGCTCCAGACGCGCAGGCTCAGTAGTTGTGGCACATGAGCTTAGTTGCTCCGCGGCATGTGGGATCTTCCCAGACCAGGGCTCGAACCCATGTCCCCTGCATCAGCAGGCGGACTCTCAACCACTGCGCCACCAGGGAAGCCCTGGAGTGTTCATTATTCTGAGGAAATGCCTTTGACAAGGACAATGCTTGCTTGGTTCCCACGTGACTGGTAGTTTCAGCCCCTCTTCATTCTCCAGTCCACTGCAGAGTCTTCAGAGCCCGCCCTCAGACTCCTCCTCCTAACATTTATGTAGCACCTACTGTGTGCCAGCCAGTCTCCAAGCACTTTGCATGCATTCATTTGATTCTCACAGCTATCATCCCCATATTACACAGGGGTAAGTAACTTGCCCGAGGCCTCATGCCTGGGACTTGGGTCAGGCTTCTAGCCAGCAGCGTGGCCCCAGCATCCATGCCCTTAGCTACCAGGCATGCTGCCTCCCCGGGGACAGCTCCTCCGACCTTGGCCTTCAAGTCTCAGCCTCAATGCTGATCTCCTCCGCAAAGCCTCCCCAGCCGGCTGCACCCTCTGTCCCACGCCCACCTTCACGGCCCCCTGAGCTTCTCCATGGCCCATGTTAGTGCAGTAACCACTCCTACGCAACTGCTGGGTGTCTGCTGTGAGCTCCAAGGGAGCCGGGATTGGCTCTGTCTCCCCAGCACCCGGCACAGTGGATAGGAGCTAAAGCCGCAGGTCTGGGGAGTGAGAGATCTGGCCCCTCGTGCCCACGTGAACGCACAGGGGCTGGGGACGCCAGCACCTGCCAGGTGCAGGGGCCAGTGGCCTATGGCCCGTGAGCTTTGGTCTGGCCGCAGAAGCGACGCCTGGCAACAGGAACCTGTGGGGAACACCACTTTACTCCTCTGGGGACAGCTACCTCAGAAACGCAGGCGAAGGTTCGTTGGGTCCTGACCTTGGATCTGACGGGATGTCGTCACTCTGGGGCAGGTATGGGAAACCCGGTCTCCCCTGGGAGGCCATCCCGTGCTGCCCACGTGGTGCCAGCACCTCCAGCAAGGCTGCGGGAAGCAGGGGTCATGCCCAGCTGCCTCCAGCCCGTCCCCTCACCAGCCCTCTCACGTCATCTTTAATCCCATCTGCTGCTCTCGGCCTGCTCAGGGGAGCCCAGCAGGACATCCCCAGGGCCAGCACGGCCCTGCACTGGGTGTGGGTGGTGAGCTTTGCATCAGCGTATTCCTACTACTACTAATAGTCCACTGATTGCTTTGAGAACTCGTCCTGAACTATGATGATTTGTGGTTTAGAACAAGCTGTGATTAATACGTTTAGATTACAGATAAAACATGCTTCATAAGAAATGAATTAGAATATCTCCTTCTAATGTTTCCTTGAAACCGGTCCCATCAAGCATAATTCTAAAGTATGATCCAGTTAGAAGTCTGAAAAAATTCAGACAAGGATTGGACTGATGGTCAGTGTTTTGTTACTTATAGGCCACTAACTTTAAGACTCTAAACGTTATTACAATGTTTCTGTTAGGATGGGGTCCGCTATGCTTTGTAACAGCCCATCAGGCTGCACAGTGGTGGCCACAGTGCCTATGGCAGCTACTTGGGTCCCCACCTCCATAACCTGATCACCCCTGAAAACGCCCCATTCCTTCCAGACCCACTGTGACAGCTGCAGCCCGAGAGACTAATGACCACATGCACAAGCCTCACGCCAGACCCTGCAAGTCTTCGCATTGGTCACTGGGGCCTTGTCAGTGCCAACGATAGCCTTTTTCCCTGTCAGCAACCACAACAAAGTAAAATTTCCTTCAGGAATCCCCACACTTAAAAGGGACACACAGGATGTAGGGACTGGGATATAAGGGCTTATTTATTTTTTGTAACAAGCATCTGATTTCACATGGAACAAGCTGTGATTCGACTCATGGCTGTCCTGCGGCCGTGGGTCTCACCCTTGGCTGCACCATAGAATTCTGGGGGGTTTTACAAATCCCAAGGCCCAGGCCACTCCCCAGGGCAACCACCCACAGTCTCTGCTTATTGAAAAACATATCCAACTCTGGGTGATGCAAAGCATCCACCTGAAGGGTGCAGCTGGGATTCTATGCTTTTCAGAGTTGAGAGATGGGAGTGGTTTTTGTCCCAGCCTGCTGCTATGGAGCCTATTTTTCAAGAGTCGTGATCCTTTAAGATATGGGCTAAGAGGTAATATGTGTATTAAATCAAAATACTATATAGATGTTTCTGAGTATAATTGTGGAAAATGTCATTTTAAAATAACTTAAAAAACCATCTTCTTGGGGACTTCCGGGGAAGATGGCGGAAGAGTAAGACGCGGATATCACCTTCCTCCCCACAGATACACCAGAAATACATCTACACGTGGAACAACTCCTACAGAACACCTACTGAATGCTGGCAGAAGACCTCAGACCCCCCAAAAGGCAAGAAACTCCCCACGTACCTGGGTAGGGCAAAAGAAAAAAGAATAAACAGAGACAAAAGGATAGGGATGGGACCTGCACCAGTGGGAGGAAGCCGTGAAGGAGGAAAGGTTTCCACACACTAGGAAGCCCCTTCGTGGGCAGAGACTGCGGGTGGCGGAGTGGGAAGCTTCCGAGTCGCGGAGGACAGCACAGCAACAGGGGTGTGGAGGGCAAAGCAGAGAGATTTCCGCACAGAGGATCAGTGCCGACTGGCACTCTTCAGCCCAAGAGGCTTGTCTGCTCACCCACCGGGGCGGGCGGGGCTGGGAGCTGAGGCTCAGGCCTCAGTCGGAGCGCTGGGAGAGGACTGGGGCTGGCGGCATGAACACATCCTGAAGGGGCTAATGCGCCACAGCTAGCCGGTAGGGAGTCCGGGAAAAAGTCTGGACCTGCCGAACAGGCAAGAGACTTTTTCTTCCGTGTTTGTTTCCTGGTGTGTGAGGAGAGGGGATTAAGAGCGCTGCTTAAAGGAGCTCCAGAGACGGGCGCGAGCCGTGGCTGAAAGTGCAGACCCCAGAGATGGGCATGGGACGCTGGGGCTGCTGCCGCCGCTGTCAAGAAGCCTGTGTGCGAGCGCAGGTCACTGTCCACACCCCCCTTCCAGGGAGCCTGTGCAGCCCGTCACTGCCAGGGTCCCGGGATCCAGGGACAGCTTCTCTGGGAGAGCACATGGCGCGCCTCGAGCTGGTGCAACGTCACGCCGGCCTCTGCTGCCGCAGGCTCGCCCCGCACTCTGTGCCCCTCCCGCCCCCATGGCCTGAGTGAGCCAGAGTCCCCGAAGCGGCTGCTCCTTAAACCCTGTCCTGTCTGAGCGAAGGACAGACACCCTCCGGTGACCTACATGCAGAGGTGGGGCCAAATCCAAAGCTGAGACCCGGGAGCTGTGAGAACAAAGAAGAAAAAGGGAAATCTCTCCCAGCAGCCTCAGAAGCAGTGGATTAAAGCTCCACAATCAACTTGATGTACCCTGCATCTGTGGAATACATGAATAGACAACGAATCATCCCAAATTGAGGAGCCGTGTGGATGAAAGATTCTTGGTGCTGCAGCCAGGAATCAGTGCTGTGCCTCTGAGGTGGGAGAGCCAACTTCAGGACACTGGTCCACAGAGACCTCCCAGCTCCACATAATATCAAACGGCGATAATCTTCCAGAGATCTCCATCTCAACACTCAGCACTCAGCTTCACTCAAAGACCAGCAAGCTACAGTGCTGGACACCCTATGCCGAACAACTAGCAAGACAGGAACACAACCCCACCCATTAGCAGAGAGGCTGCCTAAAATCAAAAAGTCCACAGACACCCCAAAACAAACCACCAGACATGGACCTGCCCACCAGAAAGACAAGATCCAGCCTCATCCACCAGAACACAGGCACTAGTCCCCTCCACCAGGAAGCCTACACAACCCACTGAAACAACCTTAGCCACTGGGGACAGACACCAAAAACAACAGGAACTATGAACCTGCAGCCTGCAAAAAGGAGACCACAAACGTAATAAGATAAGCAAAATGAGAAGACAAAAAAAAACAGAGCAGGAGAAACAGCAAGATAAAAACCCACCAGACCTAACAAATGAAGAGGTAATAGGCAGTCTACCTGAAAAAGAATTCAGAATAATGATACTAAAGATGATCCAAAATCTTGGAAATAGAATAGACAAAATGCAAGAAACAGTTAACAAGGACCTGGAAGAACTAAAGATGAATCAAGCAATGATTAGAAACAAAATAAATGAAATTAAAAATACTCTAGATGGGATCAATAGGAGAATAACTGAGGCAGAAGAACGGATAAGTGATGTGAAAGATAAAATAGTGGAAATAACTACTGCAGAGCAGAAGAAAGAAAAAAGAATGAGAAGAAATGAGAACAGTCTCAGAGACCTCTGGGACAACATTAAACGCACCAACATTCGAATATAGGGGTTACAGAAGAAGAAGAGAAAAAGGGACTGAGAAAATATTTGAAGAGATTATAGTTGAAAACTTCCCTAATATGGGAAAGGAAATAGTTAATCAACTCCAGGAGGCACAGAGAGTCCCATAAAGGATAAACCCAAGGAGAAATATGCCAAGACACATATTAATCAAACTGTCAAAAATTAAATACAAAGAAAACATATTAAAAGCAGCAAGGGAAAAGCAACAAATAACACACAAGGGAATCCCCATAAGGTTAACAGCTGATCTTTCGCAGAAACTCTGCAAGCCAGAAGGGACTGGCAGGACATATTTAAAGTGATGAAGGAGAAAAACCTGCAACCAAGATTACTCTACCCAGTAAGGATCTCATTCAGATTTGATGGAGAAATTAAAACGTTCACAGACAAGCAAAAGCTGAGAGAGTTCAGCACCAACAAACCAGCTTTACAACAAATCCTAAAGGAACTTCTCTAGGCAAGAAACACAACAGAAGGAAAAGACCTACAATAACAAACCCAAAACAATTAAGAAAATGGTAATAGGAACATACATATCAATAATTATCTTAAATGTAAATGGACTAAATGCTCCCACCAAAAGACATAGATTGGCTGAATGGATACAAAAACAAGACCCATATATATGCTGTTACAAGAGACGCACTTCAGACCTAGAGACAAATACAGACAAACTAAGGGGATGGAAAAAGATATTCCATGCAAATAGAAACCAAAAGAAAGCTGGAGTAGCAATTCTCATATCAGACAAAAAAGACTTTAAAGACTACTAGAAGAGACAAAGAAGAACACTACATAATGATCAAGGGATCAATCCAAGAAGAAGATATAACAATTGTAAATATTTATGCACCCAACATAGGAGCACCTCAATACATAAGGCAAATACTAACAGCCATAAAAGGGGAAATTGACAGTAACACATTCATAGTAGGAGACTTTAACAGCCCACTTTCACCAATGGACAGATCATCCAAAATGAAAATAAATAAGGAAACACAAGCTTTAAATGATACATTAAACAAGATGGACTTAATTGATACTTATAGGACATTCCATCCAAAAACAACAGAATACACATTTTTCTCAAGTGCTCATGGAACATTCTCCAGGATAGATATCTTGGGTCACAAATCAAGCCTTGGTAAATTTAAGAAAATTGAAATTATATCAAGTATCTTTTCCAACCACAACGCTATGAGACTAGATATCAATTACAGGAAAAGATCTGTAAAAAAATACAAACACATGGAGGCTAAACAATACACTAGTTAATAACGAAGTGATCACTGAAGAAATCAAAGAGGAAATAAAAAGTACCTAGAAACAAATGACAATGGAGACACGACGACCCAAAACCTATGGGATGCAGCAAAAGCAGTCCTAAGAGGGAAGTTTATAGCAATACAATCCCACCTTAAGAAACAGGAAACATCTCGAATAAACAACCTAACCTTGCACCTAAAGTAATTACAGAAGAACAAAAACACCCCAAAGTTAGCAGAAGGAAAGAAATCATAAAAATCAGATCATAAATAAATGAAAAAGAAATGAAGGAAACGATAGCAAAGATCAATAAAACTAAAAGCTGGTTCTTTGAGAAGATAAACAAAATTGATAAACCATTAGCCAGACTCATCAAGAAAAAAAGGGAGAAGACTCAAATCAATAGAATTAGAAATGAAAAAGGAGAAGTAACAACTGACACTGCAGAAATACAAAAGATCATGAGAGATTACTACAAGTAACTCGATGCCAATAAAATGGACAACCTGGAAGAAATGGACAAACTCTTAGAAATGCACAACCTGCCAAGACTGAATCAGGAGGAAATAGAAAATATGAACAGATCAATCACAAGCACTGAAATTGAAACTGTGATAAAAAATCTTCCAACAAACAAAAGCCCAGGACCAGATGGCTTCACAGGCGAATTCTATCTAACATTTAGAGAAGACCTAACACCTATCCTTCTAAAACTCTTCCAAAATATAGCAGAGGGAGGAACACTCCCAAACTCGTTCTACGAGGCCACCATCACGTTGATACCAAAACTAGACAACGATGTCTCAAAGAAAGAAAACTACAGGCCAATATCACTGATGAACATAGATGCAAAAATCCTCAACAAAATACTAGCAAACAGAATCCAACAGCACATTAAAAGGATCATACATGATGATCAAGTGGGGTTTATTCCAGGAATGCAAGGATTCTTCAATATACACAAATCAATCAATGTGATACACCATATTAACAAATTGAAGGAGAAAAACCATATGATCATCTCAATAGATGCAGAGAAAGCTTTCGACAAAATTCAACATACATTTATGATAAAAACCCTGCAGAAAGTAGGCATAGAGGGAACTTTCCTCAACATAATAAAGGCCATATATGACAAACCCACAGACAACACTGTCCTCAATGGTGAAAAACTGAAACCGTTTCCACTAAGATCAGGAAGAACACAAGGTTGTCCACTCTCACCACGCTTATTCAACATAGTTTTGGAAATTTTAGCCACAGCAAATCAGAGAAGAAAAGGAAAATAAAAGGAATCCAAATTGGAATAGAAGAAGTAAAGCTGTCACTGTTTGCAGATGACATTGATACTATACATAGGGAATCCTAAAGATGCTACCAGAAAACTACTAGAGCTAATCAATGAATTTGGTAAAGTAGCAGGATACAAAATTAATGCACAGAAATCGCTTGCATTCCTATATACTAATGATGAAAAATCTGAAAGTGAAATCAAGAAAACACTCCCATTTACCACTGCAACAAAAAGAATAAAATATCTAGGAATAAACCTACCTAAGGAGACAAAAGACCTGTATGCAGAAAATTATAAGACACTGATGAAAGAAATTAAAGATGATACAAATAGATGGAGAGATATACCATGTTCTTGGATTGGAAGAATCAACATTGTGAAAACGACTCTACTACCCAAAGCAATCTACAGATTCAATGCAATCCCTATCAAACTACCACTGGCATTTTTCAGAGAACTAGAACAAAAAATTTCACAATTTGTATGGAAACAAAAAGACCCCGAATAGCCAAAGCAATCTTGAGAACGAAAAATGGAGCTTGAGGAATCAGGCTCCCTGACTTCAGACTATACTACAAAGCTACAGTAATCAAGACAGTATGGTACTGGCACAAAAACAGAAAGATAGATCAATGGAACAGGATAGAAAGCCCAGAGATAAACCCACGCACATATGGTCACCTTATCTTTGATAAAGGAGGCAGGAATGTACAGTGGAGAAAGGACAGCCTCTTCAATAAGTGGTGCTGGGAAAACTGGACAGGGACATGTAAAACTATGAGATTAGATCACTCCCTAACACCATACACAAAAATAAGCTCAAAATGGATTAAAGACCTAAATGTAAGGCCAGAAACTATCAAACTCTTAGAGGAAAACATAAGCAGAACACTCTATGACATAAATCACAGCAAGATCCTTTTTCACCCACCTCCTAGAGAAATGGAAATAAAGACAAAAATAAACACATGGGACCTAATGAAACTTAAAAGCTTTTGCACAGCAAAGGAAAGCATAAGACCAAAAGACAACCCTCAGAATGGGAGAAAATATTTGCAAATGAAGCAACTGACAAAGGATTAATCTCCAAAATTTATAAGCAGCTCATGCAGCTCAATAACAAAAAAACAAACAACCCAATCCAAAAAAGGGGAGGAGACCTAAATAGACATTTCTCCAAAGAAGATATACAGACTGCCAACAAACACATGAAAGGATGCTCAACGTCATTAATCACTAGAGAAATGCAAATCAAAACTACAATGAGATATCATCTCACACCAGTCAGAATGGCCATCATCAAAAAATCTAGAAACAATAAATGCTGGAGAGGGTGTGGAAAAAAGGGAACACTCTTGCACTGCTGGTGGGAATGTGAATTGGTACAGCCACTACGGAGAACAGTATGGAGGTTCCTTAAAAAACTACAAATAGAACTACCATATGACCCAGCAATCCCACTACTGGGCATATACCCTGAGAAAACCATAATTCAGAAAGAGTCATGTACCAAAATGTTCATAGCAGCCCTATTTACAATAGCCTGGAGATGCAAACAACCTAAGTGTCCATAATCAGATGAATGGATAAAGATGTGACACATATATACAATGGAATATTACTCAGCCATAAAAAGAAACGAAATTGAGCTATTTGTAATGAGGCTGATAGACCTAGAGTCTGTCATACAGAGTGAAGTAAGTCAGAAAGAGAAAGACAAATACCGTATCCTAACACATATATATGGAATTTAAGAAGAAAAAAAATGTCATGAAAAGCCTAGGGGTAAGACAGGAATAAAGACACAGACCTACTAGAGAATGGACTTGAGGATATGGGGAGGGGGAAGGGCAAGCTGTGACAAAGGGAAAAAGAGGCATGGACATATATACACTACCAAACGTAAGGTAGATAGCTAGTGGGAAGCAGCCGCATAGCACAGGGAGATCAGCTCGGTGCTCTGTGACCGCCTGGAGGGGTGGGGTAGGGAGGGTTGGAGGGAGATGCAAGAGGGAGGGGATATGGGAACATGTATATGTATAACTGATTCATTTTGTTGTAAAGCAGAAACTAACACACCATTGTTAAGCAATTATACTCCAATAAAGATGTAAAAAAAAAAAACATCGTATTTAAAACTTTTTTTTTTTTAAAAAACTGTCTTAAAATACCTAGAAATAAACCTGCCTAAGGAGGCAAAAGACCTGTACTTGGAAAAGTATAAGATGCTGATGAAAGAAACTGAAAATGACACAAACAGATGTAAAGATATACCGTGTTCTTGGATTGGGAGAATGAATATTGTCAAAATAACCATATTACCCAAGCCAATCTACAGATTCAATGCAATCTGTATCAAATTACAGAACTGGAACAAAAAAATTTTTTTAATTTGTATGAAAACATATTTACATTCCTTTACCTTCTCAAAGCAATCTTGAGAAAGAAAAGCAGAGCTGGAGGAACCAGGCTTTCTGAATTCAGACTATACTACAAAGGTACAGTCATCAAAACAGTGTGGTACTGGCACAAAAACAAATATAGATCAATGGAACAGGACTAAAATAAACCCATTCACCTATGGTCAATTAATCTACCAAAAAGGAGGCAAGAATATACAATGGAGAAAAGACAGTCTCTTCGATAAGTGGTGCTGGGAAAACTGGACAACTACATGTAAAAGAATGAAATTAGAACATTCTCTAACACCATGCACAAAAATAAAGTCAAAATGGATTAAAGACCTAAATGAGACCAGATACTATAAAACTCCTAGTGGAAAACATAGGCAGGACCCCCTTTGACATAAATCGCAGCAATATCTTTTTGGATCCGTCTCCTAGAGCAATGGAAATAAAAACAAAAATAAACAAATGGGACCTAATTAAACTTAAAAGCTTTTACACAGCAAAGGAAACCATAAACAAAACGAAAAGACAACCTACAGAATGGGAGAAAATATTTGCAGACGATGCTACTGACAATGGATTGATTTCCAAAATAAACAGCTCATACAGCTCAATATCATAAACAAAACAAAACAACCCAACTAAAAAAATAAGCAGACCTAAATAGACAGTCCTCTAAAGAAGACATACAGATGGCCAAACGCACGTGAAAAGATGCTCAGTGTCGCTAATTATTAGAGAAATCTAAACCCAAAGTACAACGAGGTATCACCTCACACCGGTCAGAATGGCCATCATCAAAAAGTCTACAAATAAATGCTGGAGCGAGTGTGGGGAAGAAGGAACGCTCCTACACTGTTCATGGGAAAGTAACTTGGTACAGCCACTATGAGGAACAGTATGGAGGTCCCTTAAAAAACTAAAAATCAGGCTACCATATGATCCTGTAATCCCACTCCTGGCATATATCTGGAGAAAACCGTAATACGAAAGGATACGTGCACCCCAATGTTCATTGCAGCACTATTTACAATAGCCAGGACATGGAAGCAACCTAAATGTCCACTGACAGATGAATGGATCAAGAAGATATGGTACATATATACAATGGAATACTACTCAACCATAAAAAAGAATGAAATAATGCCATTTGCAGCAACATGGATGGACCTAGAGATTATCACACTAAATGAGTTAGGTCAGATAGAGAAAAACAAATATCATATGATACCGCTTATATGTGGAATCTTTTAAAAAATGACACAAATAGGGCTTCCCTGGTGGCGCAATGGTTGAGAATCCGCCTGCCGATTCAGGGGACACGGGTTCGTGCCCCGGTCTGGGAAGATCCCACATGCCGCGGAGCGGCTGGGCCCGTGAGCCATGGCCTCTAAGCCTGCGCAGCCGGAGCCTGTGCTCCGCAACGGGAGAGGCCACAACAGTGAGAGGCCCACGTACAGCAAAAAAAAAAAAATGACACAAATAAACTTACATACAAAGCAGAAGTAGACCCACGTAGAAAACAAACTTAGGGCTACTGAAGGGGAAAGATGAAGGGAGGGATCAATTAGGAGTTTGGGATTAACATATACACACTACTATGTATAAAATAGATAACTAACAAGGTCCTACTGTATAGTACAGGGAACTACTCAATATTTTGTAATAATCTATAAGGAAAAAGAATCTGAAAAATACATACACATGTATAACTGGAAAAAAAAAAACCTATCTTCTCTTCGAACAGAGCCTTCAGCCTTTCTGTAAGCTCTGGGGCTTGGGTGTGAAGTTTGCTCAAAAGTCAAAAGGAAAATGACTGTACAATGTGTCTGTGTAAGGGTTTTCAATTTTGCCCTATAAAAATATATTAAAATGTGTTTTATTTTAGCAAATTTGCAAGCAGGTAAAAGACCTCATTAAATAATTAAAAGCTTGGAGACATGCTTAGAAATTGACGTGGGGCTTCTTCTTTGTTTTAAAAAGGTACTTGTCTCCACCACCCCGGGGTGATGGGAGATGGCCGTGCCCTGACTTACCTGGTGGCACCTGAATCCCGCTTTCTGTCTTCTTTCTACAAATGAATGCAGAGCATGCTCAGCTGGCTCCGCTGCTTCCACAGAAGCTTTGATCTCTCCTCCAAAGTAAGTCATCCATCTGCTGCCAGGAGTTAGAAACTTAGGAAGTGTGAATAGGGGACACGAGGCTATAGGACTTGTTACTGCAACATGATAAATACTCAATACTCAACAGTGCACTAAACTCATAGATGATTTATTGCTTTAAGTAACTAAACAAGAAAAAGAAGAGACAGGATGTTGGTCAAGACAGTTGACACTCTCCAAGGTTTGCCAGCTGCATCTACTTAAAGCCACATTCTGGATGATATAAACACATCATATCATACATGGGAAGTGACTTGGCTAATGACACATGATTAAAATAGCACGTAACAAGGGCTCGCCGCCAGTCGGTTTGCCTTGAAATGACAGAAAGAACGTGTGTTCATGTGATGTGCTGAATACAAAATCTTAAAAAAATTTTTGGCATTAACACTAACACAGAATACTTTCTTGGACATTCTTCAAGAGTGGGTACACACACAGAATTACCTCTTCATTTTCAGATTACCAGTATCTATGGGAACACTTGGAGAAAAGCCAGGAGGTGGGGCACCTCCCCTCCCAATGTTATTTTATTTGCCAAAGCAGCAAGGTCTGGGGGGGTTAGATGGAGAAAGGCAGCCCGACTGGGCACCAGGGGTTGTTACAATCACCAAGTAGCTGCAGCAGACAGCACGGGCTGGACACGGCCATCTCGGGGTGTGGGGATGAACAACTCAGCCTTGACTTGTAGACAGGGAGGCCCGCGATTTGGCCCGAAGGCCCCCTGGAGGCTCTGGGTGGGGGTGGGCACAGGCACTGGATGGTCCAGCCCCTCCCTGGAGGAGTGGTGTGGGGCCGGGGCTGGGCCTCCAGCCCCCATGTCTGGAAGTAACCTGCCCTCTTGTGTTCTAACACCAGGGCCTTACGACACATTTCAAATGGATGTGCAGAAACCAACACTGTCAGGGAGCCAGCCCTCCTCGGAGGGCTCAGGTAAGCTCACAAGGAGAGGTCAAGCCAAGCCGAAGGGTAACACGTGACACCAGGGCACATCAGCCCCCAGCCCAGCTGGCACTGTGCCCCAGGTCTGCCAGCTCTTCACGCCTCAGCACCACCTGCCGAGCCTCAGTTGTCCTCTGCTGCCGTGGGCTCTGCAGCCACTTCCTCAGCATCCCCCTCCCCAGCATCCTCTCTAGGATCAGGACTGGGGTGCCCAATGCAGCCCCCTGCAGGGGCGGGGCTGTGGCCGAAGGGACCGTTCTGCACGGCCCCAGCCTCCACCCAGAGCTGGCCGTCAGGACGCAGCTTTTCTCCCAGGACCTCCGCCTGCGCGGGGACCTTCACCTCCGCAGAGGCCCAGTCCTCCTGCTGCAGCCCCAGCACACGGTTTTCCACGTCTCCGGCTTTGGGAAACTGGTCTTCTAGATACCTCTCATTTTCCTCTGCTTGCTGCTTTCCTCTGGCACCGAGTTTACCTCTGGATTTCCTCATCTGCCTGTTGTGCATTTCGTCTCGGGAGAATCGCCACTGAAACTAGAAATCAGAGAAGATGGGGATAAATACATGCAGCCTCTGTGAATCTAGAGCTTCCCGTGGACGTTTGTTTGCATTCACGCCCACGTCACTTCTGGCAGCAAGACGCAATGCCCAGTATTCCCGGAGCAGGGAATTCCTGGCACCAAACCGAATCACAGCCCAAACGTCACACCCACCCAGAGCCTGCCGATCCTGCCATGGCGTGGATTTTAGATGTGGATTCCAGGGGTTTGTTGGGGGCGAGGGGTATTTCTTTCAGCTGGCCCCATACCAAAGGCCTGCGAAAGAAGGTGCTGAAATCCTATCGTTTGGAGGACCAGGATGGGTGAGGGGACACGGGCCTGTTCTTCCTAAGTGCCAGGGCTCCGGCCACTCCCTTCCACTCTGAGCAGCTGTAGGTACCCTGCACTGGCCACCGCCTCATCAGATCACCCCAGCCAGAAGGGCACAGAACCCGGGTGCTCAGGTCCCCCTGTAGGATGGGCAGGCTGACAGCCCCCAGCCAATCCCCTGGGTCTGGCCACCTCCCCAAAGGTCTCACTCCCTTCCGGGGGCAAGCTACGACCAATGACTGGTCCAGGCATGGACAACGGCCCATCCTCCTGTTACCAACTCTGGGCAACTCTAAAAGCCCATCCCTGCTCCAGAGCTACAATCACAGCCCAACATCTCCCTCTGCCCACTCCTGTGCCCTCCTTCCCCAACAGGTGTTATTCCCAAGGGCACTCCCCCTGAAACCGCATCCAAATCCATCTCAGAGGCCGCTTCCCAGGGAGCCCCACCTGCATTTCCCTGTGGGACAGGGAAGTCTATGGAGCTCAGAGAGGACCAAGCACACGGTCAGCAACAGAGCTGGGAAAGGACGGGGTCACATCGAAGCCGTGGAGGGAGACCGCCCACGTGAAGAGTCCACCCCCCCACCCCGACTGGCCTGTGTTCTCATCTATACAATGGGGGGAGTAACTCTAACTTAAATCAGGGTCAATAACTTTTTCTGTACAGAGGCAGGTAATAACTATTTTAGGCTTTGCAGGCCTTACGTTCTCTGTTGCAGCCATTCAACTCTGCCATAGCACAAAAGCAGTCATGGGTAACACGTGAGCAAACGGACATGACTGTGTTCCAATAAAGCTTTATCTACAAAAACAGGCCGTGGGCCAGATTTGGCCTGAGAGCCGTAGTTCGCCAAACTCTGCCTTAGAGGGTATTTATTTCGATTCAATGATGCAATAATCCACATAGCAGGCTTAGCACTGTGCCCAGCACACAATATACCAGTGTGTCTGCTGTTACCATTACTGACACAAGATGTGAGTTCAGAAGGTCAGGGATGCCATCTGTCCTCTGCACCCCTGCATCCCTGGGATACAGCACGGAGCCTGGCACAGAGAAGGTGCTCAAAACCTTTTGTGAGATGGATGAATGGAAGGACGGCAGAGCCCGGCCAAGCTAGCCAAGCTCCCTGTTTCAGGGGAGCTGGTCCTGAAATCTTAAGAGTCAAAACACAGCTTGGGCCTTAGTGAGGAGTTACTGGTGCATCCGCACATCAGGTCTGGCTGATCTCCAGAAAGTGAAATTAATTTGAGGAAGAAAGGGGAAAAATTCAAAGTCCTGCTGAGTCTGCTGACAGCAGGAGCTGCTCTGGAGGAAGACAGTTTGGGAGCCTGTGTGCTTGGAATAAATCCGGGCGAATGAGCTGGAGCAGACACAGAAACGTGAAGGGTAGTAAAGGAAGACTCGGAGAAATGGGTCCCTGTGTTTACAAAAGAGGGATGCGCTCCTGGGTAACAACGCAGAGAGAACTGTGGCCTTCTTCCACTCCCCAAACAAGTCTTCATGAGCAAAGACCCCTCTGAGCCCTGCCATCCTGAGACCCAGGTCCCCGGTGCTCAGAGTCAGAGGCCGGGAGCTGCGTGCTGTACACCTGGGGTGACGCCAGCCACAGGGTCCTGGGGACAGGCCAGGCCCAGCTGTGAGAGGCACGGAGAACAAGAGCGAAGCCCCAAGAGTGCTGGGTGGGGGAGGACTGGAGTCAGGAGGCCCCGGGGAGAGAGGGGTCTTGCTGGGAAGAGAATCGGGGGCCTGGACCCCGAGCAAGGGCCTCAGCCACCCCGCAGGTGCAACTCCGGGCCCCAGGGACACGCGGTTGCGCTTCAAGTTCCACTTCTTTCTTTCGTTTCATTTCTTTCCACTTGAGTCGCAGCACACTGGTTTCATCAAATATGGACTTAAATCTAAGCCATTCTGTGACTGAAAGAAAAATAAAGGGAGCCATCCGTTCGAATGACTTCTGGTGAGGCTAGAGAGGGGAGCCCAGGAGGGCAGTTGCACCATCAGTGGAAAACCATTTCCTAAGGCTTTACCATGCATAGATAAATCTGAGTACTTTGCTAGGAAGAAGCAAAAATGTGCTATGTAAATTCTTAAAAATCTGCCAACTTTGTGGCGTTTTCGGTGGTAGAAGTCTACTTCCTCAAATAAGACATCTGCCTGAACACACTCAGGGCTCCGAGGCGGAACACATCCTGGGGTTCCTGTGTTGACCCCCTTTTGGACAAGACTGGTAAATTTGAATATTCCATCAAAGAAGAGGAAAAGGAGTGAAGTGCGTGCTGAGGTTAGGATTTAACATTTATCCTGTCTTCCTCCACCCGCCCTCCCTGCAAATCCCAAATGAGTTCACCTATAGTGTTGGCTGGGTTTCCCCAGGGCACTCCTTTTTGGGGGTTCTCTTGTACGATGGCTGATGGACTTCCCTCTGGGGGTAGTTTGAGTTTCTTCCACCCAAGCCATGAGTTTGCAACAGTGGACCCCCTCTGCAGGTGAAGGGGTGCCTCAGACCCCACCCAAAGGCACCCACTTCAGTAGACACTGCCAAGCAGGCATCTTGGGGCCCCCTAACCATCAGTGCAGGACCAGGACCTCTGACCTCAGCACAGATGCTGCAGCCTCCAATGCCAGCCCTGCATGGCTCTTGGGTACCACGCAATCATGCTTCATAACTGCTGCCTTGTTGTGTGCAGAGGCTGCTGCATTTTAATTCCAGCCCAAATGGAAGAGCCTTTTTTTTTTTTTAATGGATGTCTCCAAACAGTGAGACCCTCTGCCTTTTGCATGTTCTTAGAAAAAGGCCAGTCAAACTGGCCTATATATAGCGATCTGAGAGGCAGTCAACTCTCAGAGAAGCTGAAGGAAGTTTTACTCTTGCCAAAAAACTGGGGAGATTGCTTCGGCTGAAAGGCCCTAAATGCTAAGACACCAAAGCATTACACGTAGTGTGGTGGCTAAGACCCCGGTTCAAACCCCGGTTCTGGCATTCGTTAGCTGCCTGTCTTTGGGCAAGTTATTTATCTCCAAAAGAGCTGCCCCTGCCCCCAGGTCTGGGTGCACAACCCACACGGTAATGGATGAGCACAGCACCCTCTGCGGGTGGGCGGTGTATAGCTGTGCCCATTCTACCTGTGCCAGACTCCATCCTGGACCCTGGCTATTTTCTAATGCAAACCCGATGTCCTCTCAGAGGCTGCTCTTGCTATAAATAAACAACAGACTCATGGTTCCTCGGGTGCCTGGCCATATCCAGTTTCCTGTAGAGGATCACACTGCATTGATCTGATATAATACGACAGAAGGACACAGACTGGAAAGGGCCTGTGGCGGGCACACCAGCCGCTTCCTCCAGGACCCTGCCTGGGCTGCTGGGCAGAGAAGGATTTGGGACTGTCCATACCAAGCTGGATGGGAACTACTCCAGCCAATGTTTTTCTGTCCTTTGGAGTCATCCCAGAAAAATCTGCCAAGCCAAATGTCTTCGAGGACTGCACCGTTTTTCTGTGTCCTCAGATGGGGAGTGGTGATGTCACTGACTCCCCAAGCTGCTCGGGGTCCCCAAGCCACCACAGCTGTCCCAGTGCTGCAGCCAGGTCACCCAGAGGCTCTGGCTGGAGTCTTCTCCTTTCCTTCTCTCCTTTTGAAGGGGGCATTCTCATGAAGCAGGGAAGTAGCAGTGGCCAAAACTCAGGGTCTATATAAACTAAAAGCTAAATGGGACAAGCTTTCCCATTTCCCTGAATCCCCAAAGCGGTACTCTCATTAGGCATTGTTAGCACCATTATTATGATGGGCATGTAGAGGTTCAGAGGGGTTAAGTAACTTGCCCAAGGTCACACAGCTAGAAAACAGCAGAGCTGAAATTCAAACACAAGTTTCTCTGGCCCCACACTAATCTTCCATCTGCTCATTCTTGGTGGGTGAAAAGGCTTTAGGCTCATGTTCTGGAAGGAAGGGAGGAGAGGAAGCCAGGGGGAGAGGGCACACACCTTCGGAATAGCTCAGCCCGTCCCCTAAGTGCCTCAGCTTTCAGACTTCATGGTGTTCGGATTCATCTGCTAGGTCAGGTGCTTGACTCATGAAGCCAAGGGGTCAGCTAATGGAAGTCCAGCTATAACTGCCATGAAAGATGCTTTGGTTTGTCTTACTAAAAACAAATATCTACACTGAAAGCTCCCTGACAGGCCCATTTTTTAAAGATCAAAAATAATAAAATGTGAATGGAGATCCACACAGTGAGCCTAGAAGGGGCCCTAAACTGTTCAACTCAGACACTGGCTCTCAGACTCGAGTGGGCATCAGAATCACCTGGAGGGCTCCTTCAGACACGGGTCCCCCACCCTGTCCCGGAGTTTCTGACTCAGGGCGCCTGGGGAGGAGAGGGAGACTGGCATTTTTAACCAGCTCCTGGGTGATGCTGGTACTGCTGATTCACGAGCCACAGTGTGAGAACCAATCAGGTAAGAACAACAGCTGGGCAGGGTTTCACCGTGTGGAACAGGGTCCCCAGTCCTTGCACAGTCCCAGCCTTGCGTCCCTGGGAGGGCTTCCTCCACCATCGCGCCTGCTTCCCTTCACCAGCAGGCGTCCCTTCCTCCTTTGCTGGGGACAGTCACAGTCTTTACGGAACAACCAAAACTACAGTTGGCCCTTGGACGATGCAGGTCCACTTACACGCGGATGGTTGGCAAGAGTAAAAACTACAGTGCTGCTCGGTCAGTGGTTGGTTGCATCCTCGGGTCAGTGAACCTTGGATACGGAGGGCCCACTACAAATTACACTCGGATTAACCTCCACGTTGTTCAAAGGTCGACTGTATTTCAGATCTGAGGCGGTAGAGCTTTCCATGCGCAGGCTCTGAGGGAAGAACTGTAGCATCCACAGCCTGAAGGATGCATCACATCCTGAGCAGTTCCAGGGCGAGTCTCTGAACCCAACCAGCAGCTGCAAGGTGAGCAGGGTAGATGGCCTTCCTGAGCCGGGTGTGTGTATGGCACGTGAGTGTACTGTCGGTACCTAAACTGAGAAAAACCCCGACTAGCTGTCCATGCCAGAAGTGCGTGAGAAAAGGAAAAATCCTCCGCTTTACAGCAGCGTGTGTGTCCAGAGCTCCACGTCAGCAGGGCTGGTGATTTCATTCACACATTAAGAAACCATCCGTATCTGCCTCCACTTCAAGTAATTTAGTGGGAAGGCAGACTTCTCCCGTGTCGTAGAAATCACCTGTTACCTTCCAAGGAGGTTAATATTTCCTTTGAAAGCCACACTCAGAGGTACACAGAGAGGTTTCTTTCAAATGGTGAAAAGTCTTGACTGGAGGCTTTTGTCCACTTGGCTGATTAAAGAGGACTAAATATGCTGCATCCTTGATGTTTGAATCTTGCAATCTCTTGTCTGAAATTTCAGTGCCAGACGTACTGTGCATGTCCCAGGCTCAGAAGTTTGATTATTCACTCATTGATCCAGCAAGTATTTGTTGAGTACTAACTAAAAGCCAGGCACTGGGCATACAACAGTGAGGACAAAAAGGGTCTGTTCTCACAGAATGAACGTCTGATTCTACTGGTGGAGGATTGATCACAAAAATTAGAAACGGAGAGGAGAGGAACGTGGTTCTTCCCAGTGAATCACAGAGGAGCCTGGCTTGGTCTAAAAGGAGAGAACACCATCCCCAAAAAATACAAAGGAAGAGAACATCTGGGGCAGGGGAACTGCCCAAGCAAAGGCCCTGTGGCAGCGAGGGGCACGGACGCGCAGGAAGGCCAGAGTGGCTAGAATGCAGAAGATGGGGGCCAGGTCCCACAGGGCCGTGTGGACCACCATACAGGCTTCCATCTTTATCTTAAGAAAAACCCAAAGCTTTAGAACCATTTTAAGCAGTGGAGTGACACGATTCAATTTACTTTTTTTGAAAGTTCACTTTGGCTCTGAATGGAGAACATATCTGAAGGGGAGACCTGTCATCAGGAGATTGGAGGAGTCATCCAGGCAGGTGGTGATGGAGAGAAGAGGGGGTTCCAGAATGTCTAGGACCTAAACCAGATGTGCCTTAAGGACAGACTGAATATGGTGGGAAGGAGATGGAAGCACCAAGGGCAACCTCTAGGTGTGTGGGAGCCTCTAGGCCATGGAAGCGCTGTTCCTCTAAGGTCGGGGGGTGGGGTGACGGCCGGTGTGGGAAAGGGCAAGGTCACGAGTAGCCGCAGGGCAGGTGGAGCTGGGGTCCCAGGGGAGAAGCCAGGGCTCAACATGCAGAGGTAAGACTCATCGACACAGAGGTGGTGAGTGAGATTTTCTCACTCTGGGGGTGGATGAGATTTTCTAAGGAAGAGGTGAGAGAAAATGGGGAGAAACGGGGCTAGAAATGAGGAACTAGGTGGGAAACCAGGCGAGAGTGGTGGGACAGCCAAGAGAAAATGGTGCTTCGAGGGATGGAGGGCAAGAACAGTGTCAGTGACGCGGGGGGCTAGGGCACGGTGAGGATGGAGCCATGGCCACGGGGCAGGGGGCACCGTCTCCTGGGAGCAGGACGATGACCCGTCAGCTGAGCGAGGAGTGGATGACGGGGGTGATGGGATGGTACAGTTCCCGCATCTGGGGCTGTAACAGTGAGGTGGCCTCCCCAGGTCAAACAGAGAACAGTGCTTGTCACCCCAAGCCGTGGAATGAGCAGGTCTGCCCAGGTTCGTGCAGCTCACTGGGGGTGGACGTCTCTACTGACCAGAAAAGGCTGACTCCCACCTCCCTGGATTTCCCCTGAGGTGCGCTGTTCTACTTTCTTACAGCAGCCTTAAAGCTCTACCCCTAACATCCCCCTGCCCTCGGGTTCCCACTGGCTTGTCCCCTGGGTGAGATGTGCAGCCTTCACCAGGATCAAGCCACCTGTCCTTTGGGATCTGCTGGCACCACAAGGACGCGCTGGCAGGAAAAGGCAGCACCACGTCCTCCTCGTCAGGGCAAAAGCTGGGCTTTGCCTGGCGTCTGGAGGGAGACCTCAGCGGTGCTGCTAGAAGGTCACTGCGTGAATGCGCGCGGCTCCACAGCCCAGGCCAAGCTGTGGCTGGTGGCAGCCCGGGACCATCCGTCTTCCAGCTGGTGGCTGGTTGCTCCTGGTGGGCAATGGTGGCTTCGGTGGCTGCCTTCTGGTCCTCTGCTGCTGTCATCCATCACACCGGCATCTCCGAGCTTGAAGAGCCCTTCCTCTGCCCTCCACCCCAGCTGGCTCCGGAGCTTCTTCCTTGGCGTTCCTCCCACCAGTGGCCCCTCCCCTTGGATTTGCTGGCTGCAGAGGGGCTGCTCCAATCTGTTCACTTGCTTGGTGCTCCTGTCCGGGCTCTGGGTCCCAAGAACACGAGGAACTGCGGGTGGGGAGCTCAGGGACGGCGCCCGGCGAGGGCACAGGCGGGTCCGGTGGGCTCTGCCCCACAGTGTGGCCTTGTCCGTCACAGGGGGAGCCAGCCGGCTCCAGGGGCTTGGAAGTTTCCCTCGACTCTTTTCCCGAGTGACCGTGAACACCTGCGGGAAGAGCACTCAAGGGGGCAAAGCACGGGGGTGTGAGGCATCGGAATCATGTCACACAAGGGGAGGACTTGGCCTCAGTCTCAGGAAACACAGGAAAAACTCTGAGAACGGCCACATCTCTCCGTGCCACTGTGTTTCTGGGACAGTTCACGTGACGTCCAGGGAGAGGGGGGAGGCCCCTGGCCATCCCAGGACAGCCTGGCCTGAGGACTCACTCCACAGTGGAGATGCCCTCTGTCTGTACCAGCCACTGCCACTCAGACCTGCAGGGCGGGGCCTGTGGGGAAGGTCGTCTGGCAGGTTCTCTCTGCCAAGCTCCCCAAACTTCTGATGTCCCAAGGGACCCGCAGGCAGGACAGGGCGTCAACCAGCTTGTAACGAGATTAAGAGATACGGAGAAGCTGGGCGTGAGCTCAGCCGTCCCAGCCCGAGTCAGACGGCACCTGCCTTCCCACTCCCCCTTTAGCCTCGTGAAGCTGGTGGCCTGAGCATCCTTGCAGGAGGAGACCGGCGACAAGGCCCTCCGGTGCCCTCACCTGCCCCGGAGGGGCTCAGGTGTCCCCGGGCTCTGGTGAGCAAAACAGAGCAAGCAAAACAAAGCAGCCAAGGTCACTCACCTTTGATTCCTTCTTCTTGATTTTCTGAGGTAGACACGGTCTCTGAAGAAAGACAATCTGCTTGGTGGATACGTTCCCCTCCCTGTAACACAGGCAGAGCTGAGAATGAGTCCTTTATACCTGGCGGAGCCCCGCACCTCACACGGAGGCCGCCATCCTGAACTTCATTCAGGTCGGCTGCCCGTGGGAAGGAAGGTGTCTGCCAGAGAGTGAGAGGTCGGAGGTCAAGAAGCCCCCCACCTTCCCACCCCCAGGCCACCCACCCTTGCTTGCTATCTCAGGGGCCCAACGAAAGCTATGTGTGCATCCTTGGAAGGCAGCTTCCTGGCTGAAAACCCCCTTTCCCGTGACGTGAAATGACAGCTACCATCTTCGCCAAATGACGACAAAGTGGCCTCAGTGAATATCAGAGGGTGGAGGCCTCTTCCAAGTCTGTCTTTGGGAATGAGGCCAAGGAGGGAACTGGTTGGCCTGGGATGGGCGGCCAGTGAGGACCTGAGCGATTACAGGAGTTTGGGCAGAGGGCCTGGCTGCGCACGGGTCCCGGCCACCACCCTGAGTCACCCTGAGTCACCCTTGTGAGCAGCGGGAACTGGCATTAACGAACGGGCTGGGGGCACTATTCATTTTTATGGCACAGGGGGTGCGTCTTCCTCCCAGGAAGGCAGGACCTCGAGGAGCTGCCTTTAAAGATGCTAGAAATGTTGTGACGGAGATCATTGTTTTCTGGCCACCGCGAACCCCGCACCTTCGGATCACTTTCTTAAACCTCTATTTGGCAAACGTCTTCTCTGCTGAGGTGATGTGTCACTACATGGGGTGTTGGACGGAAAGGAGGGAGAGGACTAGCATTTTCTATTTTGTGCCCGGGCCGGGCTGGGCGATTGCACCCGGCGCTCCAAACAATGGGACCCCTACTTTCACCAATGGGACAGGACAGGACAGCTCAGCTTGGTCAAGGAGCAGGCCGGGGGTCACACAGCGGGGATTCTGCCCGGTCCCACGCTCTCTCCACTCCACCGCAAGGGTCATTTAAGGCCAGGAAGGTGGAGGATCACGGAGGCTTATTTAGAAGGTGGGACTGCTTGAGACAGAGAGACCGTCCCTACCCTCCGGGCTGCGAGCACAGAGCCAGCGGGGGCTTCACATTCAAATACATTCTCAGGGAGGCTCTTGTCCTCTGGAACAGAAGGCAGGCAGCATTCCTAGCTGCATGGACTAGGAAACTGGCTCAAAGAAGCTACGTGGACTTGACCAAGGTAGACAACAATCGGCCGACTCAGGACTTGGGTTCAAGCTCTGGGTCACAAATCGGGGGTTCCTTCCCCTCCACGGCACCACCCTATGCCCACAGAAACTTTGGTCAAGAAGCAATACGGAAATCTCCCGGTGGTCCAGGGCCCAAGGGCGGCTGCAGACTGGCTCTTGCAGCTGCACAGACCCCGGGGGTGGGGGATGTGATGAGGGCCCAGGAGAGGCAGTGATGGGAGCCGACACTCCCGCCTCTGTGCTCTGGGGCTGCACCGCCTGCCGTCCCCCAGGTCACTAGGCTTGCCTCAGGCCGTCCATCACCTGCGGGCGTGAGCACGCAGCAGGACTCAGGGAGGGCGGGGCTGAGGGCCACGGGAGGGGGCACCCCCAGAGGTCAGCAAAGAGGTGGCCCGTTGTAGACTGAGGGTCTAGTCGGGGGTTCTGCCACTTGCTGGCTGTGTGGCCTTGGGTATGTGATGGAGCCTCTGTGAGCCTCAGTTTCTTCATCTGTAAAATGGGAACCACATCTATGCTTACCACCCCACAGGTAGTTAGAAGGACCAGCTTGATAGCAAACCCAAAAGACAGATGGAAGGGCTTTAGGGTTCGTAAGACTAGGATAAGCCCACGGGCTCAAGGGACAGCAGGGAGAGCTGAGGGTGGACAAACGACCATGAACGTGAAATCACAGGGAGGGCCACAGCCAGGGCTGAGAGTCCAGGGCCTCATGTCCCCTTGATGGGGCTACTGACCAGCGCCATGACCTTGGGCTAGCACTTCAACCTCCCCGGCCACACTTTCCTCAGCTATAAAATCGGTTAAATACAACCAAAAAAATCCCACCTCACCTCACAGGATTTTTTGAGGACTAGATGAGACTTTGCATGCAATGTGCCTGCCTAGCCCAGCACAGGGCACACAGCAGATGCTGAGTTTCTTTTGCATCTGAGAGCCCTGGGTCCCCTCAGCCCAGGTGACAGGCTAGGCAGCAATGGCTCACTGGCCGAGGCTCCCCATGTGGGAAGAGGGCTGCTCTGGGTGGGGGGGTAGTTACGACCCTGAAATCCTGACCCTGCCGTTTCCCAGGTGGAGAACTGATGTAACAGCACCAGACTCACAGGGATTCGATAAGTTACGCACGGAAGGGTTTATGGGGAACCGTGCAAGTGTTCAGTAACAGTAATGATGGTTATTGTTACCTCGTTGTCTTGACGACAGGAGTTGGCAGCACACAGGTGAGTTGCCAGCCGTAGGCGGCCAGCGAGTTCAGCAGGGGCACGTAGTCTGTCTGCACCTCGACACCCTGGGGAGAAAGGCCACAGTCAGGGCTGCAGCTGCCTCAAGCCAATGACGTCTGAGGGACGGAGAGGGGACCGTCCAATCCGCCAACCCAACAAAGCAGAAAGGGGTGGGATGCCCTGTAGCCTGGGGCCCTACTCCAGCTCCGAAGATGCTTCAAGAGCTTGGAGCCCGACTGCCAACGTGGGATTTCTTTCCAGCCCCGACTCAGTCTGTGCAGTCGGCAAAGAGATAGAGCCAAAGGGTTGACCCATTCATTTTGTTTTATTCTTGTCTGGACAAATAGCCTCCTGTGAGTTTCACTGAAGAAACACCATCACTTCTGCTCCAAGACGTACCTAAGCCCATGACAACATCCACTGCTCAGATGGTTTCAGAGCATCTTGTGGGGAGTGAAATTACATTTGACAAACGATCGAGTCATCTGCATCCAGCCACAGAGGCCACACACACACACACACACACACACACACACCCTGCACGTGCACACAAACAGGGAGCTTCACCTGTGTTACACATCCTGCCGTAAAGGAGTAGATGAAAGCTGCTTCATTTGGAATCAGGGAGGAGCAGGGGGAGGGGACTGACGCTTGCCTTTCAATTTAAAAACCCAGTCCTGCTCCCACAGGGAGACAATCCCACTGTGAGGCCGCCAGCCCGGGCCTTACATCCTGCTTTCTCGAGAGGCAGGCTAAGCCCCACCCCTCCCTGCGTAGACCCTGCACCCACTCCCTGCTCG
This sequence comes from Mesoplodon densirostris, assembly GCF_025265405.1. Lineage (NCBI taxonomy): Eukaryota > Metazoa > Chordata > Mammalia > Artiodactyla > Ziphiidae > Mesoplodon > Mesoplodon densirostris. The sequence goes on from NC_082665.1 coordinate 123,062,856, forward strand.
GTCAGCTCCTGGTAATGGCTTCAAACACTACTGACGTGTGTAGAGTCCTTCCAGCGGAGGCCGCCACAGGACTCATTCAGCAAGTACCTCGGAGCCCAGGTGGGTCGGAGGTGAACGAAGGCACAGTCCTGCTGCTGGAGTTCAGTCCAGCAGAGGCCACGGCACAAACACCCATGTGACCGAAATACAAAACAGCCCACTGGCAGGGCCATGAGGCTGCGCTGTTAGCAGAAAGGGGTGGTGTGATCGTGGTCAGGGCGGGCTTCCTGGGGCTCAGGGGCTGGGTGGAGATGGACAGGTGGAGCTGGGTAAGAGGCATTCCAGGGGGGACGCCGGCACAGACAAATGGCAGACCGCGAGGGGCCTGGAGCGCTGAGAAGAGGCTCACCCGGAGAGCGGTGCTGCTCAGAGGGGATCACCCACAGTGAGGGGCTGTCCTGCTGGAGGCCTTTGGGGGACAGAACCAGGGGCCAGAAGAGAGATGAGGGAACAACCAGCCCTGCTTCTCCCAACGGCTTTTAAAACTCCTATCACTGGGCATCCATCCCAGCGTGGCTACCGGGCAACCAACGTACCCTCGGGGAGCCTCAACTATATAAAGCAAGTCTTGGCCTATGTCAGTGGTTCTCAGAGTGTGGTCCCCAAGCCAGCAGCATCACCTGGGAACTTGTTAGAAATAGAGTCTTGGGACCCCACCCAGACCTGCACAATCAGAAACTCTGGGGGTGGGGCCCAGGGGTCTGTTTTTTTTTCTTTTCTTAATGGAAGTGCTGTTGAGTTACAATATTATATTAGTTTCAGGTATACCCCCTAGTGATCCAATATTTTTATAGATTATACTCCATATAGTTATTATAAAATATATATTCCCTGTGCTGTACATTACATCCTTGTATCTTACCTATTTTATACATAGCAGTTTGTACCTCTTAATCCCCTTTACCTATCTTGCCCCTCCCCACTTCGTTCTCCGCACTGATAACCACTAGTTTGTTCTCTATAACTATGAGCCTGTTTCTGATTTGTTATAGTCATTCATTTTATTTTTTAGATTTCACATATAAGTGGAAACATAAAGTATCTGTCTTTCTCTCTCTGACTTATTTCACTAATAGGCATAATACCCCCCAGGTCCATCCATGTTGCTGCAAATGGCATTATTTCATTCTTTTTATGGCTGCATAGTATTCCATTGTATATATGTACCACATCTTCTTTATCCATTCCTCTATTGATGGACGCTTGGGTTTCTTCTGTATCTTAGCAATGATAAATAATGCTGCTATGAACACTGGGGTGCATGTATCTTTTCTAATTGGTGTTTTCTTTTCTTTGGATACATACCCAGGAGTGGAACTGCTGGATAATACGGTAGCTCTATTTTTTTTAAAGAGTGTTTCCAGTAGCTGACATGCAGCTAAGTCTGAAAAGTACTGCCTAGATAATCAATTAGGTTTCTTCGGATGACAGAAAAGAGTCTGCAATTTTGTGGCCAGAAATGATCAGCTGTTACTTTCGAATTTCCCCAAAAGGAAAGCTGTTACCTTTCCTTTCATCCTCCAGGAGAGGAGAAGTCGGGGGACTTTGAAAGGCTCTGCTCTGTTACTAATACTGGTGCAGCAGAAAGCAATGGAGGGGGGAAGAGGAGAAGGTGGGGGACAAAAGAACGAGGTGGGGAAGGGGCAAGAGAAGGAGGAGAGGACGGGGAGTTAATGAAAGAGGGGAGCAGGAAGAAAAGGAAGGAAGAGAGGAGAGACAGGTACAAATACAACCAACTGACGGGAGAGGGACAGGAGGCGACCCCATTCTGGCCCCGTCCCTGAAGCCCCCATTCAGGCCAGAGGCGGCAGAAGGTGACCCAGCCACCCCTGTCTCTGCTGGCCCCCCGGACACACGGGACCTCCCTTCCAGACCAGTTACGGCCAGTGTCCTTTGTGCTGGACAGGGCCCTCACCACCTGCTGTGGCAGCTTTATCCTGAGAACCCGTGCCCCCATCCCTGCATTCCTGATTTAAAGAGGAGAGAAAATGGTACATCCACACTCAAGCTCTGCAAGGTTAAGATTACTTGGGTCTATCAAGAATAACCTTCCCACTTTATCAAGCACTCTGACAAACCAGCTACAGACAGTCGCCATGGCAACCAGGACAAGCGTGGTGCTCACAAAGCCCTGAGTGGCAGGATGGAGTCCTTTTATTGGTGCCTGTGCCCCAGCCGGGTTTTCTCCTCGGGCACCCAGCACGGCAGGACAATGGGCACCCCCGAGGCAGCCTGACCCGCCTGCCCAGACAGGCCTCGCAGGGCTGCTTCTGCTTTGCTCTATTTTATTCCCCTCATTCACCATCTTAAAGAGAAAGACAGCAGGATTTCTCCCCAACAGCTTTTCCCCTCAAGGTAGGGGATGTCAGCCAGAGGGTACAGAATCAGAAAGACTAAAAGGAAGAAGCGAAAACACAGCAAAACATGACCCTGCTTGAGAGAGCTGAGAGTTCAATCACAAGTGTTCCCAGCCGGCTGTCACAGAACGGGCTGAAAAGTAAAATACAAATGGTAGGGGGTGAGGTGTTTCATTCTGCCAGACTCTCCCACTCCAACTCTCTGGGCTGGTCTCGATTTAATTAACGGTTAATGTGGTTTTCCACAAGCACCTATCAAAGCCGGTTTGCATATTATCAACAGAGTCAGAAGACGACGTTTCTAAAATATGACATGAACTCCATGCAGTCAGTGGAAGAGGCTTTCAAGTCCATTAGCTAGCTGAGAAAGTGGTCGGAAACGCATCAGACGGAAGGCTCTCTTTGATCTGCTTTTCTGTGACACTCCAGAGAGGAGAGAAAAGCACAAACAACACTCCAAAGCCAGCCCGCTTATCAAACGAAAAGACATTTCTTTCTGGGAACAGGTGCAAAAATTTTAATTAACTCTCCACTCTCCTGTGTGGATACGTAATCTCCGATCACACCTGGAGTGTTAAAAAAAATGAAGCATGTCCTGTGGTTCTTTGACTTGTATAAAAGGGATTCATTTGTATTTATGGCTCTTTTTCCTTTGTTCCCCGTAATTTCTCCGTGGTTGCAAATCCACTAAAGAAACAGGCACCCAACACAACTTTCCCTTACCCTCCAAAAACAGAACAACACAATGTAGAGTTTACTAAGAAACGCATGTGTCTTTTGATCCGCTCAAAGATCCTTTGTGCAGGGGAGGAAACACATCGGTCCAGTGAGAAAGTTTGTATCCTGAAGTCAGTGTGCTCTTCTTTTCTTCTCCTTGTTTCCATTCTGGAAGAATCTGGGAGAAAAGCAGCTTAAAAGATGATACTTTGCTCCTTATTCATGACTCTGAATGAAGACAGGAATTCAATTTCCATGTCTGAAAAGTATGCAGGACTTCTGGGCTGGTCTCCACACCTGAAACAATGACTGGAGACAGCCACCAGCTGGGTGCTTCTCTTCCCTTCCCTTCCCTTCCCTTCCCCGAGAGGACATGTGAAGCAAGAGCCCTGCAACAGTCTTTTGTAAAATTGCTACCGAAGCACTGATGCCTAACACTAATTGGCAGGGCGTGTTTATATACTATTTCCTTACTTATCAATTTTAGGTGTCTATTGATTTCCTACCATGGGAAATGAAGGCTTAGAGCTCCCATTCACATTTCTTACTTTCTCTTTCCTGATGCCCCAAATGGTTATAATTTTAATTAAATCAAAAGTCTGTTTGTGTTATAGCAAATATTTCTGGGTCAAGTAATGTACTGTGACCACACCTTTTTTTTTTTTTTTTTTTTAATATAGTCCTTTAGTTTTCCTGGAGTTAACTGTGGCCTTAATTTCTTTCATCTGTGTGGTTGTACATGAACCCATCACTAATTCATTCCACATGTTCCAACACTTCTTCTTCCTGCCCATCAATAACTATCCCATGTACCTAAATATATTCGTTCTACTTTTTTCCACTTGGAGACATATTTCTGGAACTTTCTGTACCCTTGCTTCAATCTGGTGTGGATGCTTCCCAGGACTGTGTTCTCCCTCCACTACTGTCTATGGCTGGTGTCTTCTCTTTTTTGATTTCCTCCTCATTTTGCTGGAGCATATCCTCTAGTGGCTCCCTAGGAAACAATGCCCTGGAAGTTATTTGCATCCCTGCACTCCTAAAAATGTCTTTGTCTTCACTTTTAACTAAGTTTGGGTACAGAAGTCTAGGCTGAAATCTGTTTGCCTTTAACACTTTAGAAGTATTGCTCCACTAGCTTCTAGATGTCAGTATTGCTATTGTGATATCTATTTGGATTACTAATACTTTGAGTGTAATCTGTTGTGCTGCTTTGGAAGATTTTAGGATATTTTTCCCCGTGAAGTTCCAGAATTTCACAACATGACTTCGTGTGTGTGTGTGTGTCTGTGTGTGTGTGTGTGTTAAAGGGCTGTACACTCAATGGCTTTGCCCTCAAAGGATTCTTGTCCTTTGGCTCTGAAAAGTGTTTTGGGTTTTTTTTTTTTTGCTTTGATAATTTTTCTCTCTTCCATTTTTGTCTTCTTTCTTTCTGGACTTGCTATTAGTCAAAACGTAGGACTGATATTTTAATTTTATTACCTTTCTTTCCCCCTGTTTTCTTACTTTTTAAAAATTTTACCTTCTGAAAGATGTCCTTTATTTTGTTTTCCAGTCTTTTTGTATGTTTTAAAATGTTCTGCTGCCCTATTTTCAGACCCCAAAGCTCTTTCTTCTCTTTTGATCATTTCTTTTTTATAGCATCTTGGTTTTGTTTCACGGATACATATATTCTATCTCTATAAGTCGTTTCGTCTGATCCTTGAATTATCTCTGCAGTCACCAGGTTGCACAAGACAGAGGTGGCAGCCAGGGATCTTACCACACTGCGTAAGGACTTCACCACAATGCCCCAGTTTTCAGCTCTGCAGTTCACATCCCACCATTCTGCAGCGAGTTAGGCTTTGAAGACCAGAGCTTTCCTCAGGATCCCTTCTACATCCAGGTGCAGCTTCCTCTACTTTGCTAAATTAATCTGCCTTCCTCCGTGCACCTTCCATCTTCTAAAAATCTGTTGAAATCACACATCTTCCACTTTCTCTTCTTCCAATATTTTTGTTCTTGTGGGTATCTATCCATCCATCCATCCATCTACCTACCTATCTATGTCTCTATGTCTCTATCTATCTATTTACCTATCTATCTTCCTATCTATCCATCCATCCATCCATCCACCTATCTACATACCTATCTGTCTCTATCCATCTATCTTTGTATCTATTTATCTATCCATCCATCTACCTACCTATGTCTCTATGTCTCTATCTATCATCTATCTTCCTATCCATCCATCCATCCATGTACCTACTTACCTACCTACCTATGTCTCTCTCCATCTATCTATCTATCATCTAAAGTCATTTTTCATTATTTGTAGGAGTTCTGTTCTATAATGTTGCCACAAATACTGAATTAGCAGATACTGAAGCACTGTTCCTTGGGAAATACAGGGTTAGCTTCCTGTTAGCCTCTGGTCAGATTTGTAACTCACGCCTGAACAAAGCTTACTTAACACACATATTTGCCCCGTAAGGCACATCTCAGCCTTCCTGTTCTTAGGAACACAGGACAGAACTGCACCACTATGCTTGGGGGCAACTTTATACAGTGAAATCACCAACAAAAAGCACAAGCATGTGAAAAATGTGGCACTAAGTGAACTGCAAACAGGACACTTGTTTACAGCATGACAGCTGAAATGAGAAAGCTTAGCTGGGAACATGCATGTCAGCAACATAATTTATTTATTTATTTTTTTGCCACTAAGCATACATCTGCAAGTGACTGTGAAAGCACCAAGAGTACTGATTTGGGGATTACAAATAAATTTACAAATACATCTATCATTCTTTTAATATCAGTTCACTGGGATTTTTCAGAAGAGAGAAGAAATAGCTACCTATGTCCAACTCCCCACATTTAACACAATTTTATTAATTTTTAAAGGGCCTACTGGAAGCCATTTCTAAACATCTTAGAATCCAGAAAACATAAAGAAAAAATAATAAATTTGGTGACATAAAACCCCTACTGCGTGACAAATGACAAGCTATGCAAAAGCAAGAGACAAATGACAAGATGGGAAACTATTTGTAGCTCAAATTACAGTCAAAAAAGTAGCTCCTAAAAATTGGTAAGAAAAGAAATCCAGTAATCCAAATTTTAAGATGGGATGAGGCTAGGAAGAGAGTCACAGAAAAGGAAATTCTAATGGCCATAAACCAGAGGAAAATATACTAAATCTCACAATAAGAGAAGTGCAAATCAAAACTACCCTGTGATATCATAGTTTCACCTCTCATATTGGAAAACCCCCAAAGTTTGAGAACTACTTAGCTGACAAGGCTGTGGGGAGGCAAGTATTCTCATACATGGCTGGCAGGAGGACAGATTCAACCTCAGGGAGAACAATTTGACAGTATCTCTCAAAATTACAAGTAAATACATTTACCCTCTGACCCAACAGCCGCACTTCTGGGAATGGATCCTGTATATTAAAAAATGACAAATGTACAGAGTTATTCACTGGAGAACTGTTCACAATAGCAAAACACTGGACACCACCTCTGTCAATCAGTGTTGGGCTTGTTAAATAAATAATGCTGTATAACAACATAATGGGTAATGGCTGCTCATGTATTGAACCAAGGCATATGGGACAAGGACCACAATGAGAGGGAAAGATTCCTATGGGAGAAAGAAAAGTGCCCACTCACTCCCCCCAAATGTGTCTACGTCCTAAATCCTGGGGCCTGGGAAGAGGTTGCCTTCTATGGTAAAAGGGATCCGGTGGATTGATGAAGTTAAGGATCATGTGATGGGGAGATTAACCAGGTGGGTTCAATGTGATCAAAAGGGTCCTTAGACAGGAGGCAGGAGGTGGGTCAAGGTGAGGATGGGAGCAGAGGGCAGGGTGCTTGGCCACCAGCAGGTTGGCCTCTAGAAGTTGAAAGCAAGGAACAGATTCTCCCAGAAAGAATGCAACTCTGCCAACCCCTTGATTATAATCCCTTACAACCCATTTTGGACTTTTGGCCTCCAGAACTGTTAAGAGAATAAATTTGTGCTGTTTTCAGTCACTAAGTTTGTAGTAATTTGTTACAGCAGCAATAGGGAGGGCACTCATACACAGTCTAAAGACAGGGAAAGGTTAGATGAAAAGGAAGACTTGGAGGCATTGGCCAATACGGGCAGAGAACAACTCAAGGAGGGGTGAGGCTGGCTGAGGACTCGGTCTCCTGGGGAGGGGAGAGCAGAAGGTGATAAAAAGCCCTGAACTGGCTGGAGGGCAGCCCAGGGTAGGAAACACATTTAAGAAGAAAGATCCACACCATCTAATGTCTTGAGAGGGCAAGCAACACAGAGCCTGAAAAACCATCTCTGGATAGACCGTGAGGTCTCAGGAGACCACAGCCAGTTTGCTTCAGGAGGGAAGTGGCTGGCATGTAAACATGTTCTCAGGAAATCTGGGGTCTGCCTTGACTTTGCCATGGCCAGCAGAGACCCTGGCCATGACAGCACACAGGGAAGATAAGAGTCATGCCCTCAGGAGACAGAAAGTAGAGATGCAAGGGCAGGGCAGGAGAGGGGAATGCCAAGCTGGAAAGAAGGAACATTTCATCTTCATTTATCAACTGGAAAGTAGGGGCTGTAACACGGCGGCGGTCTTGCAGAAAACTCCGTTGAGTCCTTCAGTATCGCCAAGGGCACGGCTATACCAGGTACCACTATTCACTTATGAATCTCCACATCCAGTCAACCTGGTTCTGTGCCACGCACCTGGGAAGCGAAGATGTGTGAGCCTCTTCTCCTGCTGTAGGAGATCCCGGTCCAGGGGGTGGGGAGAGCTAACATACAGTCCCTCCCCAGATGCAAGCCACCATGAGGTGTGCTGGAGGGAAGGAGAGAGGAAGGAAGGCTGTGCCACTCGTTCTCTCTGGGGAAAGGGCAAATCCATCTGAGGCCAGTGGCAGCTGCAGCAGCCCTGCCTTCCTGGCCCCCATCCCCCCACAGGCCTCCTGCAGGACCACTGCCTCTGCCAGCAGAGGGAGGGGCAAGGATGCTGGGGCCGGCTGGAGATGTTGTTTTCCTCTTTGTTTTACACACAATGCCCCAGAAAAACATTTTGCTGATATGTAATTAGGCCAACATAATAGAGCCTAAGAAAGCCGTCCGTCTCATTTTAGACAACTTCGGCTTTCATAACGTTCAAAGAGAATACGTTAAAAAAAAAAAGCTTAGCTCTCAGATGTAGAAAAGGGGGCAGAGGAAAATACATGCAGTGCGTGGAAAGCTTCCTTTCTAGGACGATTTACCCACCCCTGCTGGTTAATTCACATCTTTGCCTGATTTTCACTCACACACAAGAAAAGCAACAAACTGCAGCCCTATTGAGAGCCCAACAAAATAATAACAATGACTGTTATTATTATTTGAGATACACTGTTTGCAAAAAATGGCCTCAATGACTACTTCCCTGCCTCTAGGCCTCTTTACGGCATCCTCCAGCTCCTCCCATAAAGAGGCAAAGTCCACTTCTCCACCCCTTGAGTTCAGGCTGGGCTTGTGACTTGCTCTGACCAACAGATATGGTAGATGTGACATCATAGTTGTTCTAAGCCTAGGCCGCGAGTGACCTTGCTGCTTCTACCTGCTCTCAGGGAACCAAGGACAAGCCCAGGCTGGCCTGCTGGATGATGAGAGTCATGTGGCCCAAGCAACTAGCAGACGTGAGGGACGCCATCTTGGACCAGCGAGACGCCAGTCGACCAGCCAGTGACACACAAGCAGAGTGAGGTTACAGGAGCTTAGCCCAGATCAGCAGGATCACCCAGCTTACCTGTGCACTCACTACAGCCATAAAGGCTGGTTATTTCAATTCGCTAAGCTTTGGGGTGCCTTATTCCACAGGAGAAGCTGATAGATTATGATTATTCTAGGGAGAGCCAAATAACCCAGCAAACCTCTAGGAGGAAAATCGGAGTGAAAGTCACCTCATCTGATTAGAGAGAAATAGAATGTAATAGCTACTACTGAATGGAGCTCGGGGTTTCTAATTTCTCACTGCTCTCAAAGCTGGCACACCACGCCCTCATCTCCTACATGCCAGACATATTGTGACCTGGCATGACATCGCAGTCCTGAAGTCTCATTTACGACAAGCTACCGTGAGGCCCAGCACTGCCACCAGCGTACCCTGGGAGGGAGAGAGAAAAACCCACGCAGGGGGAGAGCATGCTCACTCGAGATGCTGTCTGGACTTCTCCCAGAGTACCACGCATGCCCAGCTGGCAGGAAAACCAAACCTGCAGTGCAAGATAACACTCTTCTAGATTCTAGGCCGGGCAGGTGATTTGGTCCTGGGACGTGCAGCTTCGGGAGAGGGGTTAGGGGTGATGGGGTGGAGGGACAGGAGATGCGTGCATGCATCAGAGCTGCCTGCTGATACGTGCCTGCTCGACAGCGTGAGAATCACGCCACGTGCGTGGCAGCAAAGGGCTCCCAGATTACGCTGCAGGCAAAGATGCTGGACGTTTCAAGGTGAAGGGGGCACGGCTGGGGCAGACTCTGACCACTAGTAGGAGAAGATGCTGCTGCCGTTCTGAGCGCAAACAGTTAAGCGACTCAAAGCCGTGACATCCTGTGGGCTGCTCTGCGGGACCTCATACTGGGACAGCGCGAGCCGTGCATCCTCCAGAAGCTGACATTTCACACACACACTGAATGCATTGGGGTGAGCGCATCCTCTCCGGCAGGCAGACTTGGAAACAGCTTGGTCTGATAACAATTGAACAAGAAACATTTTCTCCATCCAGGGACTTGCCAAGTCCCTTCCGCTTGCTTTGAGGAGTGAGAGGAAATTAGACTTTCTGGGAATAAATGGGATCTGTCACTTTGTCTTTAGACAACATGAGGTAAATGAGGGATCATAGTTTTAGCCTTTCTTTCTTATTTTTCCACCATATCTACAACCTAGAAAAAAGAGGATTTAAAAAGAGCTTTCCCACAGTATATAATTAAAAGGGATTTACTCTGGACTGGGGAGGGGGTGGGGACGTGTGCCAGCAAAAACTCTCGAACTTAAAACTACATCAAAGTTATCACCTTCAACTACAGTGGATTCCTGACTGCTTACCAATAATCATAAAGCGTTAGCCCAGATGATGTCCCTGAACAAAGGCTGCTTCAAAATCCTAGCAGAAGCGGCAATGGAAGCTAAGGGTTAAGGGCAGGCCAGCAGCAGTCGGAGCCACAAAGCACAGTCACTCTGAAAAGACAGTAATGTTGTAGAACATTCAGCACATTTTCCCTCCCTGACTTTCTCCATCTGGTAAATTCAAGGGGCCACGGTCCCACTTCAGCATTCGGTCAGTATTCTCTCTGGTCAATATTCTCTCGATGGTGACCCAATTGTTGGCCTCTTGTTGCCATGGTTACCAGGATGCTAACTGGACCCTCTCCCTCAAGCCAAATTATGTTGCACGAGTCCCTCAGTGTGTCCTCTGGGGACCCTGCTCCTGGTAAGGGGACTTCTACTAGGGCTCCCGAGGTGCTGGGAACCACCAGCGGGAATATCCAGCCTTCAGGACATGTCAGACCCCTGACTGTCAGCTCCCCTGTCACCAGGGTTCTTCCATTCTCTCTGGTTTCCTGCTCCACTACAGCCTGGAGATAGACGCACCAGAGCCTGTCACAGACGCACTGTTGGGTTTCCATCAGCACCTGGGTTGTGACCCACCAAAAGAGGAGCTGATGAACAGAAAACCAAGGTCAAGAAAATGAAAATGGCCTCAGAGAGATCAGCCAACTCTACATGGGGTCCTGAAGAAAACCCCCCTATTACCCTCTGTCCCCTGCACTATCACTTCATCATATTGATCACTTCTTAACACTGATTAGCTTATCTATTTACTACTATCTCCTTCACTGGAATGCATTCTCCACAAAGCAAGGGGTTTGTCTTTTTTTTTTTTTTTTTTTTGGTACGCGGGCCTCTCACTGCTGTGGCCTCTCCCATTGTGGAGCACAGGCTCTGGACGCACAGGCTCAGCGGCCATGGTTCACGAGCCCAGCCGCTCCGCGGCACGTGGGATCCTCCCGGACCGGGGCACGAACCCGTGTCCCCTGCATCGGCAGGCGGACTCTCAACCACTGCGCCACCAGGGAAGCCAAGGGGTTTGTCTTATTCTCAATGAATCCCAAGCAACTAGGGAAGTGTCTGGCACAAAATGAGTGAATGAATGAATGCACCTTCCCTTGCATTTCTGGGGTAGGTTCTGCCACCGCTGTCTTATATGCTCAAAATCTTATCAAAATTGCTGTAAATCACATCCAACACTAATGAGACGTGAGTTTACCATTCAAAATGGGAGTTAATCTGCCAGGATGTTGTGGTACCATCCTTCTGACCTTTCTGCATGTGGAAGTTGGAAGTATATTCATGTATGAAAATTAAATGCAGAACCACATTGGTCACCAACCACTAAGGCTACTGGATGCTTTAGCAAAGATTGGTAAAATTATTAAACTGGCCACACACAAATCCATCCCCATCCTGCATCTGTGCCCCTGCACTGTGATGCAGATGGTCCTACCAGGAGATAATATCTATCTCACCACCTCTTGAATCTGAGCTTGGTTTTGTGACTTTCTTTGGCTATTAAAAGGATATTAACAAATCAATAGGATATTAACAAATATGATGCAAACCAAAGCATGAAGTAAGTAAGCTAGCACACTGGGGCTCTCAGGGACCCTGTGACTTCCCTACTGTGAAGAAGTCTGGGCGAGTCTACTAGATGTTAAGATACACAGCGCCTTCTGGCCCAGCCAACAGCCAGCCAACTGTCAGACACGTGAGGGAGGCCAACCCTGGATCCTCTGGCCGTCACCTGATGTATGAGAGAGCCCAGGAGAGATCAGCTAAACTGCTTCAGAGCAGAAGAACTGCTCAGCTGACCCAAAGAATCATGAGCTCAATAAACAGTCATTTGAAGCTGTGAAGTTTGGAATGGTTTGTTATACAGCAAGAACTAACTGATACAGACTGGAAAACAAAACATCTATCATTTAATAGAGACAAGTCTACCTGCTTCTTTCAGTGTGACTTTGCCTTCATATGGCAGGGTGACTCTGCACAATTTTGTAGCCTAAATCGGTTTTAAATAGGGTGATGTCTTTGTGATGATCCTCACATTCTTGACCCATGTCCCCTTCTGGACAGCATCAAGCATTTTTAAGGTGAAATCAAAAGTAAAACTTGTTTCCATGGGATACAAAATAGCTAGCTTTAAAAAGTATGGACCTTTAAGCCAAAATGTGATACGAAGCACAATGATAAAGCTAGAGAATATTCATGATGTACAAGAGCAAAAAATGGAAACCATCTAAAATCTACCAATAGAAAACTAATTAAATAAATTAAAATACGATGGCTCATATACCAATATTCTACAGCCATTTAAAATGATGAGATAGAAAGAGTGTGAACAAAATAATCCCATTTTTAAAAAATATATGCAAATGTAGACAGAATATATACTAGAATACATACCAATATGTGACTGTCGTCTCAGTTATGATGAAAGTGGGATGATTTTTGCTTCCTTTTCCTTATTTGTATTTTCTAAACTGTCTTCAATTACATGTGTCATTTTTTAAAAACACCTTAAGAATAACTGACATATCTAAAAATTCACCTGTTTATAGTACACAATTCAATGGTTTTTAATATATTCACAGAGTTATGCAACCATCACCACAGTACAAATTTAGGACGTTTTCATCACCTCCCCCCAAATTCTTGTCCCCATTAGCAGTCACTCTTTTTCCCCCCATCCTCACCCCTAGGCAACCACCAATCTACTTTCTATAGATGTGCCTAATCTGGACATTTCATATAAATGGAATCATACAATATGCTATGTTTTGTACCTGGCTTCTTTCATTTTAACATAATGTTTTCAAGGTTCATCTGTGTTGTAGCATGTATTAGTACTCCATCCCTTTTTATTGCTGAATAATAGTCCATTGTACGAATAATATTCCATTGTACATATTTTATTTATTCAACACTTGATGGGCATTCGGATTGTCTCTACTTTTTGGATATTATGAATAATGCTGCTATTATTTCTCTTGGATATGTGCCTTAGAGTAAAATTACTGGGTTGGTCATATGGTAACTATGCTTAACATTTTGAGGAACTGTCCATGCATCACTTTTGCAATAAGAAAAAAAAGTTATAAAAATTTAAGAACAGATGTCTTGGCCTCATTAGACTAGCTTCTGAGCCTTCTTGTCTAATTTGCAAAGTGAATCCTCCCTTCCACCATAGTTGAAGAGGATGTTTAATAATTTTGCCTCAAAGAGGCCACTGACTTAAAAGCAATAGTTGACCCATGCGTCCCAGCTTATTAAAGCTGGAAGCAATCAGGGTGTTTCTCCGTTCAGTGGCTCCTGCTTGGATTTTTAACATGCATATCCTAATCTCCACCCCCAGACCTACTGACTGCCAGGGCTGGTGCTGGGGAATGTGTATTCATATCAAATCCCCAGGTGATCCTGAGGATCAACAAGGTTTGGGAAGCACTGTTCTAGTGCTTCCTGCCCAGAACAGAAAGGCCACCTCCATCACCCCTGAGAGATGGTAAACTGAACATGTGAATCACCCTGATACCTGGGAGTTGACAGCCTCACGCCCCACCTACTTCCACTGCCAGATGGTTCCACAAAACTCTCCAAAGGATCCTGATTTTCCCCTTGCAACTAAGGAAAACAGAGTCTATCCCCTTTATCAGAGGTTTGCCCTTCGAAGATGTGGAACCAGCTTCCTGATTGCCCTTGTTTGTTCTTCCTCCAAAATAAACACAACCACTTCAACCATTTCCAGGCATGTCCTCCATTGCTATCCACCCCCGAATCCGTCTGTGTTTCTCGTCAAATACAGCAGTGTGGTAGGCATAAGACTCCCAGTCAACCGGTATCACACTGGAAAACAGAAGATAAGCACCCGCTGTGTGCATTTCATAATATGGCCAGTTATCTTTTACCCATAGCAATAATCTCATGTTGTTTCATATCCACGCAACCAGTGTTTGATGAAACTTGTAACACAAAAGGAATTAATTTGGATCCAGGGAACATGAACATTAGAAACAGCTAGTCCCTGACTCGAGGAGTTCACAGAGCAATTAAAAAATTAAATAACTCTATGTCATATGATCCAGCAATGCCACTCCTGGGCGTACATCCAGACAAAACTATAATTTGAAAAGATATAGGCACCCCACTATTCATAGCAGCACTATTTACAATAATTGCCAAGACATGGAAACAACCTAAATGTCCACTGACAGATGAATGGATAAAGAAGAAGTGATACACACAAACACACACACACACACACACACACACACACACACACACTGGAATATTACTCAGCCATAAAAAGAATGAAAGAATGTCATTTGCAGCACCATGGATGGACCTAGAGATTATCATACTAAGTGCAGTAGGCCAGACATAGAAAGAATCTAAATTATGAAACAAATAAACTTATCTATGATACAGAAATAGACTCACAGACATAGAGAACAACAGACTTGTGGTTGCCAAGGGGGAAGGGGTGGGAACGGAGGGATGGAGTGGGAGTTTGGGGTTAGCAGATGCAAACTATTATATGTAGAATGGATAGACAACAAGGTCCTACTGTATAGCACAGGGAACTATATTCAGTACCCTGGGATAAACCATAATGGAAAAGAATATGAAAAAGAGTAGACATATATACGTATAACTGAATCACTTTGCTGTACAGAAGAAAATCACACGACATTGTAAATCAACTATACTTCAATAAAATAAATTTTTTAAAAAATTAAATAGCTCTAAGGAAGGTGGAACATGGTGCCAAAAGTGCTGAAAGGAAGGGAGTGCAAATCCAGCGTCAAAGATGATGTCACAAAGAGTTGGGCCAGGAAGGGCAAGGACCTCAAACGTCGAGGGGGGACTCAGCAGAGGGCAGGAGAGAACACAAATGGAGGGACAAGTAACCAGGGTGTGATCTGGAAAACCCCACTCGGTCACAGCTCAGAGCATTTGGAGTATTTGGAGAGGAGTAGTCGGTACACTGTTCACCTGAATTAAACTTATTCATTACAATTGCTTTCAAATCAGGTATTCTCCATGCTGTGTTATTGATTTTTTTGCACTTAAATACAATTGATTTTTTTATACTTAAATGTATCCCATTACATTTTATTGGGCTGGTTTTGACCTAACATTGATAAACTAGTAGATAATGAGATTGGAAGGAGTTTAAGAAATCAGGGAAACCTACTCAAAAAAGAAGCTGGATTAGGTAAGTAATTTTCAAGGCTTCTTGTTTTGTTTCTTTTCCGTTTTTGAAAAAGTAGTGGGAGGCTTTCCACAAACATCAATGTAATCTAATTTAGAAGCCCAATATGTAAAAGCAGATAGATTCAGAAAAAGCAGCTCTGGTTCCCACTGACGTGGGTGGGTTGTCCAGAATCTTCCCCACTCCCCGCTCTCAACAATTCCCTCAATTCTTCCCTCCCCCACCCACACTGTGCCCAACTGAAATGTTTTTGTGGAGCCCAAGAGCATCCCTGTTCTTTGGATCTTGACGGCCATCCAGTATACTCCACGGCCTCCCACAGGTCCCCCATCATCTATGTCTCTACACGAGCCACTGAAAATGACGTGAAACAGGACAAGGCACAGGATGGCATCATAGGGCCCACAAAGAAAGACCCCCATCCAATTAAAGATGTTCATACTGAGTGTAGCCCCTTAAGCAGTTCCAAAGGAAGCAGGCCCTTCCTTTGTATTTCATCTTGCTAAAGTTCTTGCCAAGTGAATTTAAAAAGGACAAATTCCAAGGAAGGGTGATGAATGATCACTTAACTACAAGAACACCCTCCAACCCTCTATACTCATTGATTTAATATACTAAGTTCTTGCAGAACCATTTGCCCTGTCCTCACCTGTGGCCCCCAGGCTGTCTATGCATTTAAAAAATTATTATAGGGGTCATGAGAAGGAATGCAGGCAGTTCTCAGGAGCAAAACCAGCCCTTGGATGGCAGCCAGCAAGGAAGCAAGGACCTCAGTCCTACAACCACAAGGAGCTGGATTTGGTCAACAACCTGGAAGAGCTTGGGAGCAGATTCTTCCCCCAGAGCCTCCAATGAGGAACACAGCCCTGCCAAGCCCTGATTTCAGCCTAATGAGACCCAAAGGAGAGGACCCAGTTGAGCTCACCCTGACTTCTGACCTTCAGAAACTGTAAGACAATAAATTGTGTGTGTGTGTTTAAAACTCTTATAGAATCATTCGTCACCCTTCTAATCCCAAACACATTGGAAAAACCTAAAGATAAAGCCCTTCTTATCACATTGAGGGTTGCCTCTTTTTTGTCATGCACTGGATGTTTTAAAGCATACTACTGTTTAAAAAATGCATTCGTCCCATGATTCTGAAAACGTGATGATTTCCTTCACTCTCTCTTCCTCTGCAGCCAGGCTCTAAATTCGCTTTGCCCCATGGTCTTCACCAGACCACACACTTGCCTCTCCCCTCTCATCAGCCTTAAAAGGTTCTTGGTGATTTATGGTCTCTCACCACCCCTCAGGAAGCCTGACAAGGAAGAGAAGTTATTTACGGGTGTGGAAAGACCAGGGGGTGAGCATTCATTTTTAATGACTGCACCTCTTCCCCCCAGTTAAAGGAATCAATCCTTCCTGCCTGGATTGAATCCATTCATCATGTTTTCACAGTGGCTGACACACAGTAGGAACTCAATATTTATTCGCTGAATAAATTTTTAAAAGGCCTAACTTACTTGTATGACTAAATTTTGCATAGGAAGTGAAATATGGGAATCTGAGAAAACGGGACCATTGAGATTATGGAAGAAAAAGAGTGCAGACAGAGAGTAAAAGTCAAATTCTTCCTTTGTCATCCACTCTCTGAGCTGTCCCCAACTCCAAGTTTAGTCTTCTTTAAAATACTTCTAGGAGCATCCCTGCCTTCTGTCCCACTCAGTGGCAAACTGTTGGTTGCCAAGGCCAATAGCCCAGGTCCGCCTTCCTGGCTGACACCCTCTCCAGCCCAGCTCACCATGATCTTGACAGTGACGTGGGTCTGTGACCCAGCCAATGGGACAGAAGGGAAACTCTGCTTGGGAGTTCCTGGGAAAGGTCTTACTTGCTAATAAAAAATAGCACATGGCAGGAAATGCCCCCTTCTTTCCAACTGTCATCATGTTCCCATGAGATGCTTGGGAACTGCTGCAGCCACCTTGGGATTAGGGTCCTGAGGGGAGACCTAGCAGACAAGCTGAGGACCGGGATGCGGAAGGTGACAGTCCCCAGGTCCCTGATGATGTCCTCAAGCCGCTGAAAAAGATGATGCTGCAACCCCCCACCTTCCTCCAGACTTGCTGCCTGGTGAGATGCAATGACAAATCCCTACTGTTCAAGCCACTGCCAGGTGGATACTCTGCCTTGACAGTGGAAAGCATCCTGATTGATACCCATGACCACCACATATGACATCACTTATAGGTGGAATCTAAAAAAATGATTCAAATGAACTTATTTACAAAACAGAAATAGACCCACAGACGGAGAAAAGAAACTTATGGTTACCAAAGGGGAAAGTGGGGAAGGGATAAATTAGGAGTTTGGGATTCGCAGATACACACTACTATATATAAAAGGGATAAACATCAAGGGCCTACTGTATAGCACAGGGAACTACATTCAATATCTTGTAATGACCTATAATGGAAAAGACTCTGAAAAAGAATATATATATAACTGAATCACTTTGCTGTACACCTGAAACATTGTAAATTAACTATACTTCAATAAAAAATTATGTTCAAAACAAGAAGTTGTACAAGAAAAATAAATAGGTGGAAGACAAGAGAAAGTGGAATTACTCAACTCCTATTTTACTTTATTTTCCACAAGGAGAAAATAAGTACACCTAAAACCTAAGAGAAGAAAGGCTATGGGGAGACAGAACTAGCTATCATCTAAAAATGAACTTTTAATTACCCAAGTAAAGTGAGTATTTCTCTACATAAAAATGAAAATATTCCAGATAAAGCTGCCTTCCACGCTTCCATGCCAAGTCACATGTAGCCACCATCATCAGCTTGGTGGCCGCTCTTCCAGACCTTTTTCTGCATTTACATATTCCCACACAATATACATCATATTATTCTGTGAAGTTTTTTTCCCCATTAATGGCATCACACTGGTGAGGGTATCTCTGTACTGGTCAGGGTTCTCCTGAGAGACAGAACCAACAGAATGGATAGAGAATAGAGAGACAGACTTTTAAACAGATAGATAGATAGCGACAAAGAGACAGAGACACAGAGAGATGGACAGATAGATTGATTGATTTGGAGGAATTGACTCATGCGATTGGGGGGCTGGCAAGTTCAAAGTCTGCAGAGCTGGCCCTCTCTTGATGTCTCAGCTGACTGGATGAGGCCCACTCGCATTATGGAGGGTTAGTCATCTGCTTTGCTCAAAATCTACTGATTTGAATGTTAATCGCATCTAAAACACACCTTCACTGTAACATCTAGATTGGTGCTTGACCAAACAACTGGGTACCACAGCCTGGCCAGGTTGTCCCATAAAATTAACCATCACGGTTCTTCTGCACCTTGTTTCCCCACTGGACAACATTTCATGGAGTTCCTTCCGTGTCAGTCTGTACAGAATGACTGCATACATTACTGTAAGGATGCACCATCCACTATTTAACCCTTCTGCTACTGATGGACGTGCACCTTATTTCCTTTTTCCTGTTACTAATAATGCTGAAACCATGTCCTGGTATCAGCATTCTTGTGAACATGCCTCTGTTTCTCCAAAAGAGATGGATGTGGGCTTCCCTGGTGGCACAGTGGTTGAGAGTCCGCCTGCCGATGCAGGGGACATGGGTTCGTGCCCCGGTCCGGGAGGATCCCACATGCTGCAGAGCGGCTGGGCCCGTGAGCCATGGCCACTGAGCCTGTGCGTCCGGAGCCTGTGCTCCGCAGCGGGAGAGGCCACGACAGTGAGAGGCTTGCGTAATGCAGAAAAAAAAAAAAAGAGAGAGATGGACGTGAGGTGTGGACTTGCGTAGGGGTGGGCATTGAAAATTTTTCATAGAAGTTGGCAACCTGCCCTCCCAAGCAAACTTCAATTTTTTAAATGACGAATTTAAAATTCATCAAGCCGAGAAGAATTCCATGTTAAGGAAAAGGTGCTCAGCACACTGGCATGTCACTATCAAAGGTAGATGCAAGGAACTTGATCAAAGTGAAAGCTGGGAGAATAGACATTCTGTTGTCCCAGCCACTGGCAGACTCATCTGAGCTGCGGTTTGCTCTGAGTTAGAAGGAGTGGCGTTACCACCTGGGAGGGCGGGCCTGGTCCTTTCATGGCAGTGATCATCCACGGGAAAATCTTCTGTACCACAGGAACAAGGCAGAGACCTGCTATCTTTGGCACTAAAGGCTATGATCTCAGAACCAAAATAATTATCTTGGAGAAATTGTGGCAATGAGAAAAAATGCCAGATGGTTTAAAAGGAACAAATATTGGCTCCCTTGTCGGAGCAGAAGGTGGTGAATTCTAGACACCGCAGACATTGACGTTACTCCCTGGCAAATCCCAGTGTGGACCATTACATGGATGGTCAGGAGCCCTTGGAAACAGAAGACTGATGCCCAGAAGGCTGCGGATGTCCATGCAGAAAAAGGGGGACATACAGGTTGCTGGATAGGGTTGTGGGACAGGTGGGGTGGAGTGTACACCAGAGTGGGTTCCAATTACAGAGATGCCTCTTACCAAGCCTCTCATGAGTCCTTCAGGGACAAGATGGTGACCGCTGGGTGGAATGACAGGGCCACATGAAACCTCTGCAAACGGGGCTGGGGCCACATTAGGGCCTGGAGGAGAGATTCCAACAGCATGCCAAAGGACCATGTCCTCCATCCACCCGTTGGACACTGGATCAGACAGAAGCAACCCTATGTAGGGAATGCTCAGAGAAGCCAGGGCTGGGACGATCCCCCAGACGCAAGATGATACCGTCATGATCACAAATGTCTCAGCAGGCTGGAAAAATGGGCAGAAACCAATGGGAGGCGATTCAACAGCAGACTGAACACACACATGGAGGATGGAGACAACACCTGACAACAGCGCCTCACGGGATGAGAACTGTGGGTGTTCACAGGCTGTAACAGGTGCCCCCAAAGTCCATTCAACTTCCAGCTGCACTAGCAGAAGCCCAGGTCCAGCTGTAGCGAGACCAGGTCCTTGCAGGTAGTGGGCTGCTCTTCACGATGCCCTTCGGATCCCAGGATGCTGTGCAGGTGAGCACTTCCAGGGTAAGTCTTCCATGCTCCCACACCTGTTCAGGTCAGTTAGACCCATGACCACAGCTACATGTCTTAATTTAAATTATTTAAAACGGATAGGAAGTGCAAAGAAGTTGTTTCCAGGAAAACTAGATAGAATGCTTTGAAGAAACCTGACAAAGGACAGTTGCTTAAAAATAACAACTGTGGCCACTGTCTGGTGGGGCGGAGGGGGCTGGAAAAGACCAGGAAAAAAAATCATGAAAACAGAAGGATTCTGCAGTCAAATCCCTTTGCTACTCTTTACAGACACTAACGCTGGCCATCAGCGACTGCACACTTTGGTTGATAAAAGAAGAATGAAATGGGATTCTAATCAGCAGACCCCAAACTCAAAAAGATTGGCACGTGGATGTGTACTTACATATTTTATATTAAAATGTGTAAGATGTGAATATGCTTTTCTTTTTAAAAATTGTAATTGAAGTATAGTTGATGTACAATGTTGTGTTAATTTCTGCTGTATAGCAAAGTGACTCAGTTATACATATGTATATTCTTTTCCATTATGGTTTATCACAGGATATTGAATATAGTTCCCTGGGCTATACAGTAGGACCTTGTTGTTTATCTATCCTATATATATAATAGTTTGCATCTGAACTTGTGGTGAGAGAGACCTTCAAGATGGTGGAGGAGTGAGACGTGGAGATCACCTTCCTCCCCACAAATACATCAGAAATACATCTACATGTGGAACAACTCCTACAGAACACCTACTGAATGCTGGCAGAAGACCTCAGACTTCCCAAAAGATATATATATTTTTTTCCTTTTTCTCTTTTTGTGAGTGTGTATATGTATGCTTCTTTGTGTGATTTTGTCTGTATAGCTTTGCTTTTACCATTTGTCTTTGGGTTCGTCTGTCCTTTTTTTTCTTTTTGTTTTTTTAGTGTAGTTTTAGTATAGGTTTTAGTATAGTATGTTATCATTGGTGGATTTGACTTTTGGTGTGGTTGCTCTCTTCTTTCTTTTTTCATTACTTTTTAATTATTTTTATTTTTAATAATTTATTTTTATTTTTTATTTTAAGAACTTTATTTTTATTTTATTTTTTCTTCCTTTCCTTCTTTTTTTCTCCCTTTTCTTTTGAGCCATGTGGCTGACAGGGTCTTGGTGCTCTGGCTGGGTGTCAGGCCTATGCCTCTGAGGTGGGAGAGCCGAGTTCAGGACACTGGTCCACCAGAGACCTCCCAGCTCCATGTAATATCAAATGGTGAAAGCTCTCCCAGAGATCTCCATATCAATGCTATGACCCAGCTCCACTCAACGACCAGAAAGCTACAGTGCTGTATACCCTATGTCAAACAACCAGCAAGACAGGAACACAACCCCGCCCATTAGCAGAGAGGCTGCCTAAAATCATAATAAGGTCACAGACACCTCAAAACACATCACCAGACGTGGTCCTGCCCATCATAAAGACAAGATCCAGCCTCATCCACCAGCACACAGGCACCAGTCCCCTCCACCAGGAAGCTTACAAAACCCACTGAACCAAACTTAGCCACTGGGCAGGCACCAAAAACAATGGAAACTATGAACCTGCAGCCTGCGAAAAGGAGACCCCAAACACAGTAAGTTAAGCAAAATGAGAAGACAGAGAAACACACAGCAGAAGAAGGAGAAGGGTAAAAACCCACCAGACCAAACAAATGAAGACGAAATAGGCAGTCTACCTGAAAAAAAATTCAGAGTAATGATAGTAAACATGATCCAAAATCTTGGAAATAGAATGGAGAAAATACAAAAAACGTTTAACAGGGACTGAGAAGAACTAAAGAGCAAACAATGATGAACAACACAATAAAGGAAATTAAAAATTCTCTAGAAGGAATCAATAGCAGAATAACTGAGGGAGAAGAACTCATAAGTGACCTGGAAGATAAAATAGTGGAAATAACTACTGCAGAGCAGAAGAAAGAAAAAAGAATGAATTGAGGACAGTCTCAGAGACCTCTGGGACAACATTAAATGCACCAACATTCGAATTATAGGGGTCCCAGAACAGGAAGAGAAAAAGAAAGAGACTGAGAAAATATTTGAAGAGATTATACTTGAAAACTTCCCTAATATGGGAAAGGAAATATTCAATCAAGTCCAGGAAGCACAGAGAATCCCATACAGCATAAATCCAAGGAGAAACATGCCAAGTAACATATTGATCAAACTATCAATAATTAAATACAAAGGAAAAATATTAAAAGCAGCAAGGGAAAAATAACAAATAACATACAAGGGAATCCCCATAAGGTTAACCGCTGATCTTTCAGCAAACACTCTGAAAGCCAAAAGGGAGTGGCAGGACATATGTAAAGTGATGAAGGGGAAAAACCTACAGCCAAGATTACTCTACCCAGAAACGATCTCATTCAGATTCGACGGGCAAATTAAAACCTTTACAGACAAGCAAAAGCTAAGAGAATTCAGCACCACCAAACCAGCTTTACAACAAATGTTACAGGAACTTCTCTAGGCAGGAAACACAAGAGAAGGAAAAGACCTACAATAAAAAACCCAAAACAATTAAGAAAATGGTAATAGGAACATACATATCCATAACTACTTTAAATGTAAATGGATTAAATGCTCCAACTAAAAGACATAGACTGGCTGAATGGATACAAAAACAAGACCCATATATTTGCTGTCTACAAGAGACCCACTTCAGACCTAGGGACACATACAGACTGAAAGTGAGGGGATGGAAAAAGATATTCCATGCAAATGGAAATCAAAAGAAAGCTGAAGTAGCAACTCTCATGTTAGACCAAATAGACTTTAAAATAAAGACTATTAGAAGAGACAAAAAGGATACTACATAATGATCAAGGGATCAATCCAAGAAGATATAACAATTGTAAATATTTATGCACGCAACATAGGAGCACCCCAATACATAAGGCAAATGCTAACAGCCGTAAAAGAGGAAATCGACAGTAACACAATCATAGTAGGGGACTTTAACATCCCACTTTCACCAAAGAACAGGTCATCCAAAATGAAAGTAAATAAGGAAACACAAGCTTTAAATGATACTTTAAACAAGATGGACATAATTGATATTTATAGGACATTCCATCCAAAAACAGCAGAATACACTTTCTTCTCCAGTGCTCATGGAACATTCTCCAGGATACATCATATCTGGGTCACAAATCAAGCCTTGGTAAATTTAAGAAAATTGAAATCATATCAAATATCTTTCCTGACCACAACGCTATGAGACTAGATATCAATTACAGGAAAAAATTCTGTAAAAAATCCAAAAACATGGAGGCCAAACAATACACTACATAATAACCAAGAGATCACTGAAGAAATCAAAAAATGCCTAGAAACAAATGACAATGAAAACATGATGACCCAAAACCTATGGGATGCAGCAAAAGCAGTTCTGAGAGGGAAGTTTATAGCAATACAGTCCTACCTCAAGAAACAAGAAATATCTCAAATAAACAACCTAACCTTACACCTAAAGCAATTAGAGAGAGGAGAACAAAAAAACCCCCAAAGTTAGCAGAAGGAAAGAAATCATAAAGATTAGATCAGAAATCAATGAAAAAGAAATGAAGGAAACAAAAGCCAAGCTCAATAAAACTAAAACCGGGTTCTTTGAGAAGATAAACAAAATTGATAAACCATTAGCCAGACTCATCAAGAAAAAAATGGAGAAGACTCAAATCAATAGAATTAGAAATGAAAAAGGAGAAGTAACAACTGACACTGCAGAAATACAAAGGATCATGAGAGATTTCTACAAGCAACTATATGCCAATAAAACAGACAACCTAGAAGAAATGGACAAATTCTTAGAAATGCACAACCTTCTGAGATGGAACCTTGAAGAAATAGAAAATATAAACAGACCAATCACAAGCACTAAAATTGAAACTGTGATTAAAAAATCTTCCAACAAACAAAAGCCCAGGACCAGATGGCTTCACAGGCGAATTCTACAAGACATTTAGAGAAGAGCTAACACCTATCCTTCTAAAACTCTTCCAAAATATAGCAGAGGGAGGAACAGTCCCAAAATCATTCTACGAGGCCACCATCACTCTGATACCAAAACCAGACAAAGACGTCACAAAAAAAGGAAACTACAGGCCAATATCACTGATGAACATAGATGCAAAAATCCTCAACAAAATACTAGCAAACAGAATCCAACAGCACATTAAAAGGATCATACACCATGATCAAGTGGGGTTTATTCCAGGAATGCAAGGATTCTTCAATATATGCAAATCAATCAATGTGATACACCATATTAACAAATGGAAGGAGAAAAACCATATGATCATCTCAATAGATGCAGAAAAAGCTTTTGACAAAATTCAACACCCATTTATGATAAAAACTCTACAGAAAGTAGGCATAGAGGGAACTTAGCTCAACATAATAAAGGCCATATATGACAAACCCACAGCCAACATCATTCTCAATGGTGAAAAACTGAAACCATTTCCTCTAAGATCAGGAACAAGACAAGGTTGCTCACTCTCACCACTATTATTCAACATAGTTTTGCAAGTTTTAGCCACGGCAGTCAGAGAAGAAAAAGAAATAAAAGGAATCAAAATCAGAAAAGAGGAAGTAAAGCTGTCACTGTTTGCAGATGAGATGATACTATACATAGAGAATCCTAAAGACTCTACCAGAAAACTACTAGAGCTAATCAATGAATTTGGTAAAGTAGCAGGATACAAAATTAATGCACAGAAATCTCTTGCATTCCTATACACTAATGATGAAAAATCTGAAAGAGAAATTAAGGAAACACTCCCATTTACCAGTGAAACAAAAAGAATAAGATACATAGGAATAAAGCTAAGGAAGGAGACAAAAGAATTGTATGCAGAAAACTATAAGACACTGATGAAAGAAATTAAAGCTGATTCAAACAGATGGAGAGATATACCATGTTCTTGGATTGGAAGGATCAACATCGTGAAAATGACTATACTACCCAAAGCAATCTACAGATTCAATGTAATCCCTATCAAACAACCAATGGCATTTTTCACAGAACTATAACAAAAAATTTTCACAATTTGTATGGAGATACAAAAGACCCTGAATAGCCAAAGCATCTTGAGAAAGGAAAACGGAGCTGGAGGAATCAGGCTCCTGGACTTCAGACTATACTACAAAGCTACAGTAATCAAGACAATATGGTACTGGCACAAAAACAGAAGTATAGATCAATGGAACAGGATAGAAAGCCTAGAGATAAACCCACGCACATATGGTCACCTTATTTTTGATAAAGGAGGCAAGAATATACAGTGGAGAAAAGACAGTCTCTTCAATAAGTGGTGCTGGGAAAACTGGACAGCTACATGTAAAAGAATGAAATTAGAACACTCCCTAACACGATACACAAAAATAAACTCAAAATGGATTAAAGACCTAAATGTAAGGCCAGAAGCTATGAAACTCTTAGAGGAAAACATAGGCAGAACACTCTATGACACACATCACAACAAGATCCTTTTTGACCCACCTCCTAGAGAAATGGAAATAAAAACAAAAATTAAAAAATGGGACCTAATGAAACTTAAAAGCTTTTGCACAGCAAAGGAAAGCAGAAACAAGACGAAAAGACAACCCTTGGAATGGGAGAAAATATTTGCAAATGAAGCAACTGACAGAGGATTAATCTCCAAAATTTACAAGCAGCTCATTCAGCTCAATATCAAAAAAAAAAAAAACAAAAAACAACCCAATCCAAAAATGGGCAGAAGACCTAAATAGACATTTCTCCAAAGAAGATACACAGATTGCCAACAAACACATGAAAGGATGCTCAATATCACTAATCATTAGAGAAATGCAAATGAAAACTACAATGAGGTGTCACCTCACACCGGTCAGAATGGCCATCATCAAAATATCTACAAACAATAAATGCTGGAGAGGGTGTGGAGAAAAGGGAACCCTCTTTCGCTGTTGGTGGGAATGTAAATTGATACAGCCACTATGGAGAACAGTATGGAGGTTCCTTAAAAAACTAAAAATAGAACTACCATACGACCCAGCAATCCCACTACTGGGCACATACCCTGAGAAAACCACAATTCAAAAAGAGTCATGTACCACAATGTTCACTGCAGCTCTATTTACAATAGCCAGGACATGGAAGCAAACTAAGTGTCCACCGATAGATGAATGGATAAAGAAGATGTGGCACATATATACAATGGAATATTATGCAGCTTTAAAAAGACACAAAATTGAGTCATTTGTAGTGAGGTGGATGGACCTAGAGTCTGTCATACAGAGTGAAGTAAGTCAGAAAGAGAAAAACAAATACCGTATGCTAACACACGTATATGGAATCTAAAAAAAAGATCATGAAGAACCTAGGGGCAGGACAGGAATAAAGACACAGACCTACTAGAGAATGGACTTGAGGATATGGGGAGGGGGAAGGGTAAGCTGTGACAAAGCGAGAGAGTGGCATTGACATATATACACTACCAAATGTAAAATAGCTAGCTAGTGGGAAGCAGCCACATAGCACAGGGAGATCAGCTCGGTGCTTTGTGACCACCTAGAAGGGTGGGATAGGAAAGGTGGGAGGGAGACGTAAGAGGGAGTAGATATGGGGATATATGTATATGTGTAGCTGATTCACTTTGTTATAGAGCAGAAACTAACAGAAAAAAATACTTGGAGACTTGGAAAAATCATATATGTATTTGAAATAAAAAAAAAATAGTTTGCATCTGCTAATCCCAAACTCCTAATCCTTCCCTCTGAATATGATTTTCTTTGGTTCTTTTTCATTGACTTTTTCAGTTAACCCACCAGTTCCCAAGACAACTGCATCAACTCAAAGCGCTTTCCCTACTGTTTTATGTTCAGTTCTGGTGGCAAATTTCACAGGAAGCACTTGTGAGCTAGAAGACAGTCCAGGCAGCGGGATGAGGATGGAGAGGCTCTGTGGCTCACAAGCTCCTGGTGGTATCCTCCAAGTCCATTGCGCGGTCAGGCTGAAGGACGTGCAGACAGAGAGAAGATGACAGTCCCTTTCTCTGCCTCTCTCTTCCTCTTCACCTAACCGTCTATGTAGCTTCCCCCTTTCCTTTCAAAGAATCACCCTTTCTGCTCACACTCTAGATTGTAAACTCATAGAGCACAAGCCAAATACCTGTTATAAATACCCTATGGATGGACTTTCATCCCATTCACAACTGCCTTTAATTTTAGGCCATAGGTTTCCAACTGAGAAAAATGCAATTATTTGCATTTGACTCCACATGTTCCCTAGCCCAGCCTCCTCTGTGCTTTTGGAACAAGGTCAACACAATAGGCAGAGGATCTTTCCAATTGATGATCCCGGGTGACCGATACAAGAAAACAGTATTTACTTACTCTATGGCAAGTACGACATTCACAACTTTTAAATACGTTATCTCTTTTCATTCTCATCGACTTCGAGAGGTTGTTACCCGTGTCTCCATTTGTACAATTGAAAAATGGAAAAGCAAAGACGGGGTGGTTTCCTTTTCATACACTCAGCAAGAAATAAGAGAGCAGGATGCCTTCCCGGGCCAGACTCGAGAATCCACATTCTCTTTCCAACATACCGCACTGTCTGCAGAGCTGTAAAGAGCCAGGTAGGTTGTCTTGTGAAAGTGTGTGTGTGTGTGTGTGTGTGTGTGTGGTCTGGGGTGCAGGGGAGAGGAAAGCCAGGAAGATGTGGCCTAATTAGACTGGCACATCTGCACACAGAGCTTGAGGATATTAATGGGCAGAGGAGTAAAGGGGCAGGAAAGGGACAAGTCAATCCCAACTGTGAGAAAAGAGAAAAAGCTGGTCCGAGATACTTTGTGGTCAGAGCCCTGGGAGGCTCCAGGAGGAGAGTGGCTGCCAGAAAAGCAGGATCAACCACAAGCCAAGAGGGAGCTGCCCAGGGCTTGAACAGGAAAGGCCTTCCCCAGAGGCCATAACGGTGGGGAGGAGAGGAAGGGGATGGTCTCGAGGATAGAGGTGAGGGAGCTGGACACCCCCCCATACAGCCCGAGGCACAGGCAGAGGAGCAGCTGTCTGTGGGTCAGAGCAGGGGTCGGACAGAGCTCTTCCAATTGCTGGGCCAGGGGCAAGCCCACCCCACACTGGACCCTGCTGGGCTGTGCTGGTAACAGCTGCATACACGTGGCTCCTCTAAGGCAGGGATTGATTCTCACAGTGGGCTGAATAGGAAACTCGGGGGGAGAGCCTGGACGTGTGTCTTTTAAAAAGCTTTCCAGATAGACACAAGCTCAATTTTGAGAAACACTGGTCTACCCTTGGGCTGAACCAAAAGGCTTTCAACCCAATTCAGGAAGCATTTACTGGATGCCTTGAGAAAGAAAGATGAACATCCACTGACAGATGAATGGATAAAGAAGACGTGGTGTATACATACAATGGAATATTACTCAGCCATAAAAAAGAATGAAGTAATGCCATTTGCAGCAACATGGATGGACCTAGAGATTATCATAGTAAGTGAGACAGAGAAAGACAAATAGCATATGATATCACTTACATGTAGAATCTTAAAAAAAGATATAAATAACTTTAAATACAAAACAGAAATAGATCCACAGACATAGACAACAAATTTATGGTTATCAAAGGGGAAAGGTGGGGAGGGATAAATTAGTAGTTTGGGATGAACATATACACACTACTATATATAAAATAAGTAACCAACAAGGACCTACTGTATAGCACAGGGAGCTATACGCAGTATTCTGTAGTAGCCTATAAGGGAGAAGAATATGAAAAAGAATATATAAAGTATGTAGAATATATATATATGTGTGTATATATATATACATACTTTATATATTCTACATACTTTATATATATATATATATATATATATATATATATATATATATCTGAATCACTTTGATGTACACCTGAAACTAACACAACACTGTAAATCAACTATACTTCAATTTAAAAAAATAACCATTTAAAAAATTGACAGGGGCAAAAAATGACAACCGTGTCCTTACTTGAGTTTGTAACCATTATCTCCCTCCCACAGACATTTTATTTCTTAAAATATTTATATATTTATATATTTTATATTTGTTTGGCTGTGCCGGGTCCTAGTTGCAGCACGCGGGATATTTTTAGTTGCGGCATGCATGTGGGGTCTAGTTTCCCAACCAGGGGTGGAACCGGGGCCCCCCGCACTGTGAGTGCAGAGTCTTAGCCACTGGACCACCGGGGAATTCCCTCCCACAGACTTTTTAGATAGTAGGCGTTCCCTCCAGTTACGCATCAAGGTCACGTTTTTAAATTTCAATATTTCAAAGGCTGAAGAAAGACGAATCATTGGGATGCTTTTCCTATCACCCTTTTCATCAAATATCACACGACCATAGACATCTGGGGAAAGTGGCATCTGTACCATTCTTTCAGACACTAGTTCTTAAAACTGAGGAAGCTTCAGAACCACCTAGAGAGCCTGTTAAAACCCAGATGTCCGGGCCCACCCGCAGGGCTTCCCATTCAGTAGGTCCAGGGTGGGGCCCAAGCATCTGCATCTCTAACAACTTCCAGGTGCTGCTGCTACTGGTCCTGGGACCACACTTTGAGAACCACTTTCTCAGGCAATTTTGGATCATTGCCATCAAACCATCTTTATTGAGGAAGCCACAAAGTCTGCCTTTCACAGCCACTTTAATGTGCAGACAGCAAGGGATTTTATACACGTCCCCACGGCCCTGTGGCCGATCGCATGTGCAAAATCATGCAATGTGTTTCTGGTGCAGCCACGCATCGCTTGCTGATACAGCCCTGTGTCACAGAGCAAACCGAGTGCTGCAGCTTGTGGGTGCAGGGCAGCCAGCATGGGCTTGTCCGGACGGGGTCCTTGAGATCCTGCATCTACCACACGTGGCAGGCTGGGTGAACGGACCGCCCCATCTTACAGCTGTGGAAGTTTAGGGTCCCCAGGGGGGACATGACCTGCCCACATTGGACTCTGCATTTTCGACAGAGCCTCACTTCCTCTGCACCCCATTTCCAGTTAGGGGCACGGAGGCTCACTGGGACCGACGGCGGGCGGGACTCACTGGCGGAGACTGACAGCAAAGCAGGTCATCACCTACCTCCTCACCTTCCTCACTACTTACGCCTGCAGGACCCCCGGCCCCCAACCTAACTGGCCCTGGATGCTGTGGTTTTGGAATTCCTGTTTCTGATTATTACAGTTTTTCTGTGGACTCTATTCTGTCACATTTTCAGGCAGCTATTTCCCATCCCTACTCAGATGCAGGCTGCCCCCCGCACCCCTGCTCCCCACACCAGGCCTCCTCAGAACGGCTGAAGGCTCAAAGGCTAAGCAACGGTGCTCGTGGGGCACTCCACCCCCGTCCAGGCGGGGAACTGGCCACAGGCTGCAGTGCCAAAGGGCACAAGGGTGTGGCGGGTTCCCGTGCCCCGCACTCTGCACCAAGAGCTGCTTCCTCATCTGTCCTCCTCTGGCACAGAGACCCCCCTGTCTGGCAGGGCCCCTCGGAGCGACGCCCACCCTGTGTCCTTCTAGGGCCAACTTGAGAGCATTCAGAAATCAGTCCCCTATTTTCAAACATGCCAGATGCTGGGTGGACAAGAGACTGGTCTATAAAGTCCATGTTTCAACAGTTGCAGAAATGCCTTTAAAATACACACCAGCAAACCTCAGAAAGAAATCAGCTCTCCCCTTCCCAAATCCCAGACCAACACAGCTTGAGGAATTCCTCTGCCCACAGCAATCTGGTGGCCTTGCGGGTCAATATATCTCAAAGACCGCCTTCGACACTTAATGGGCCAGGATTCTAATCTCCCTGTGCCTCAGTTTCCTCATCTGTAAAATGGGAGCAATCACAGTACTCAGACTTATTGCGAAGGTTAAGAGCGCAGGTGCATATAAATTTCTATGGCCCCCTGTCAGAGGGGGCCATACAGTCTAGCTCCAATAACGATGAATCTCTAATTATTATGGGGGCCACAAACTATGCGTTTGCCTCACTTATGTCACTTAGCGTTTGCAAATTAATGAAAGAAGAATCTTTTCTACCCGGCACACACAATGTGTTTTTTCTACAGAAAGGGAAAAGTGGGGCCCATCCCCCAACTGGGGGTGGCATAGGAGGGGCACCAAAGGACGAAAGGGGTCCTCACAGGGTGTATGGAGGTCCAACTGCCGTTCAGAGGAAAGCGACGTCCAGCAGCAGCCACGCTCAGAGGAGTGAGCGGGTAAAACAATCACTGTCCAAACAAGAAAAGCACCACTGCCAATCCCAACACTTACGTCCAGAACCGTCCATTGTTCCACTACAATAGCATCGTAGCCTTGCATGGTTTTGCTATCTTCTGTGGAAACTGCTTCAAAGATGAATACTCCATCTGTCAAGCCGTGTAAGGAATCTGTGGAAAAAGAAAAGGCGGGGCGGGTTGGAAGGAGGTTGCTGTAAACCGTCTGTGGCAGAAGCCTTACAAGCAGCAAAAATGTTCACTGCATTCATTAATAATCCCAATCAGAACATCTTTTCAGCATGTTAATTAAAGAAGGCATACACAGCCATAGAGTCTAGCCCCATCAGAATGAATGAGACTAATTTACCTCGCCGTTTTGAATAATACCCTTGATTTTATGAGCCCAAATTTCATTGTTAGCAATCACCATTTGATTTCACGTGTTTACCTTCCTTTTCATGCTCCAACGTCAGGATGCACTGGGGAGAACTTATTCGGGGGAAATGCAGTCATTTAGAGAGAGTTTTTAGGAGAAAACTATATTGAGGTGAGAGAAATTATTCTGAAGTGGGGAGAGATGCAACGCAGAGCTCTGGGCTTGCAGACACAGTCCAGATGCGCCGATTCCTCGACATTTGTGTGACGTGGGTGCAGTACATGGGACACTTCACGCAGATCTTGTCAGGAGGTGAAATTTGGGGGAAGGGAGAATTTTTCAAAATGATTTACCATTGAAAATGTTTCCCTGGGCACTGCTATAGTTAATGGTAAAGTTCCGAGTTCCGTATAATTCAACAAACCTACATCGAACATAGCATGATTCAGAACTGTCTCAGGCAATGAGGGTGTCAAGAAAAACACAACAGGGTCCTTGCCCCTGAAGAAGACTTTCAAGGAGGCACTTTTTAAATTAATGGCTCCTAAATACCCGAGATTCACTTAGACGAGGGGCTGTGGAAACAGAGGAATGGACTCAGAAGCAGGTGGTTTGGGCCCATGCTCTATCGGAAAAGGGATCTGACCCTTCGAGGGGTTTGGTTTCTTGTCTGTGAAAGGGGGTTGTAGACAGAGGATTCCTCCTGGTCAGTATTCTACAAATCACTGCTCAGTCCCACTGTTCTGGACTGAACTCTGTCCCCACCCCCCACCCCCGATTCATATGTTGAAACTCTAACCTCCGAAGTGAGTACATTTGGAAATAGATCCTTTCCAGGGGTAATTAAGGTTCAATGAGGTCATAAGGGTGGGCCCTAGTCCAACAGGACTGATGTCCCTACAAGAAGAGGAAGAGACACCAGAGCACCACCCACCCCAACCCCCTAACCTTGCACAGAGGAAAGCCCATAGGAGGACACAGAGAAGGTGGCCATCTGCAAGTCAGGGAAGGAGGCCTCACCAGAAACCGAATTTGCCAACTTCCTGATCATGGACGTCCAGCCTCCTGATCTATGAGAAAATAAGTGTCTATTGTTCAAGCCAACCGGTCTGTGTTTTGTTATGGCAACAGACATAAAAATATGTTTAGTGATATAAAGGACAATTCACACAATAATGTGATCTTTTCTTCATCAGGAAGGAAAGGGAGACAAACACAGAAAGCCCCCTGAGTCACACTGGAGTTCAGGAACTGCCAGCACTTTCCAGAAGTCACAAAAAGACAGACAGATGGAAACATATAGCAACCTTCAGCTTCTGTCTTCCAACAGACCTCACAAGCGCAGTCAAAAAGCTGTCAGAATGAGAAAATTATTTGCAACAACAAAAATAAGTAATAAATAAATGGCTATGCTTAACACTCTTTATTGTATGTAAAAAGTTTCCAGGACTTCCCTGGTGGTGCAGGGGTTAAGAATCCAACTGCCAATGCAGGGGACATGGGTTCGAGCCCTGGTCTGGGATCCCACATGCCGCGAAGCAACTAAGCCCGTGCAACACAACTGCTGAGCCTGTGCTCTAGAGCCCAAGAGTCACAACTACTGAGTCCACATGCCACAACTACTGAAGCCCGCGTGCCTAGAGCCCGTGCTCCACAGCAAGAGAAGTCACCTCAATGAGAAGCCACGCACCACAACGAAGAGTAGCCCCCGCCCGCCGCAACTAGAGAAAGCCTGTGTGCAGCAACGAAGACCCAACATAGCCATAAATTAATTAATTAATTAATTAATTAATTAATTTTTAAAAAAAAATCTTCCAGGGCTGAAGGGAATTTTAACTGCACAACCTTTCCAGAGAACAACTTAACAATGTCTCAAAAGACAGAAACACAAAAGTCCATCCTCTTTGACTCAGAAACCCTACCTCTTTCAGTCTATTCTGAGCACCCATTATGTGCCAGGCACTCTTGTGATCACTGGTGACAAATGAAGACCCCGCCCCCATGGAGCTTCCCCTGCCCTGCAGGGGGAGAAAACATAATGTCCCAGGGGATAAATGCTATGAGAATATAAAGTGGGCTGGGGCGGGGCAGGGTGTTGCATGGAGGTAGAGGCAATGGCACGGCTGTTTCTGAAAGAAGTGCTCAGGGTAGGTCTCCCCCAACTTTGAGTAGAGATATGAACTAACTGCAAGCCAGGCATATGGATCTGTGGGGTTTGAGGGTTCAAGGTAGAGGGCACAGCTTGACTAGAAATGCAGAGTGAATGAGGGGCCACCAAGGACCAGACAAGCAGCAGAATCATGAGAAGAAATTCAAGACTGAGACAATGGTGGGGAGATAAGCCAACCAGGGGCTTATCCATGTGACTTGCTTGGCCAGTAGGATCTTAGTGGGTGTGACGCAAGCAGGGGCTTGCAAAGCACTGGCGTGGTTGAACTTGACCTCACATCTGTGCCACCACTTTGAGAGCACATGCCCCAGCTAGTCTGTTGGAACAGAGCTGCCCTGGTGGAGCTTAGCCTAGATCAGCTGATCCACAGACCTGAGAGTGGGCCCAGCTGCCTCAAAGAAGCTGCTCCAGGCAACCTACAAATATGAGACAATAAATTATTACTGTTTTAAGCCAATGAGCTCTGGAGTGGTTTGTTACACAGCATCATCCTGGCAATATCTGACTGTTACAACGCCCAATTGAAACTTAAGAAATCTGAGACCAGTGTACTTCACTTAGCCTGGGGAATATTCCTGATTATTCCAGAATGATAGAGGGGCCTGACCAACTCAACAAACCACAGCTCTGAGGGGAATTCCTGGAGCACAGCAGCCTCATCCTGATATTCTTTCTACCGGGCAAGACAATACTCCATTTCAAATAAGATCCCTGTGGGTTAATCAATACTATGCTCCATTTTTGTATTTGTTTCCTATACCGAGAGTCTGTTACCAATCAGCCTTAGCAAAGAGTGCTAAGCTTGCCTCTCTCATCTGCTCTGCTAAAAAGTTCCCCCCAAGTGTTTGCTCAATGTCCTCCTAAAAGACATTTGACTAAGGTGACCAAGGAAGGACAGAACTGCTCTCTGGCTGAACCACATTTAAATATTTTGGGCTCCAGGACAAGCACGGACCATAGTCCAGCTCACTTATCAAGTTCTGGGTAACACAGGTCCAGCTGGAGCCCCTGCCACAGTAGGGATGCCCTACGGAACCCCTTTGAATAAAGCTTTCCCAAGTCCTGACCTGGGGATGCTTGGGACCAGAAGATACTCACTGATCCTTCAGTAGCATATGACCACAGCACACATTTCTTCAAGGCTTCTACAAAAATATGTTATACCCAATTTCCAAAGTCTCTACCTACAGATGTCCTTACTGGTAAGCCTCCAAGCCCTTTAAATGCTCCTACCGCATGCTCTAAGTATTAGAGTGCTCAGCACGATATAGACAGAGTTGAGGTCCACCTGGGGAAGGAGACAGTGCAGCCCATCCAACTTTCTTTCCTACCCCCTGCCTGGCATCCCCTCCTTCGCTCCAAGTCACAAGCCTGGGAGAAGGGCTGTGTGGTCCAGGCTTGGGGGTGTGAAGCAGGAACACGCCAGGTCCTTATTTACCATCCTCCTCATTCAGTCCTGCCTGCAGCGTCTCAGCCCACTGCTCTGCTCTTCCGAACCCAGAGTGCTGATTCACCCACTTAACTACACAGCAAGTTCAGAATGGCTGTCAAAATTCGGTCATCTGTAACAGCAAAAAAGTCAGTGAACCACAGACAGCAGACAGCTGGGCTTTTAAAGAGCCCCTTGTTTTGACGGCCTCATCCACCACCCGTCTCTTCATCACCTTCCTCGTTCAGCCTCGCTGTAGCGTGCTCCGAGCTGGTATAAATACGTCTCTCTCAGAGTGCAGCTCCCCACGCAAAAAGGTTAAATCATCCTCCATCTATGGAAAACATTCCATTATCACTGCATTTTTTAGTAAAGTAAAGATGCTTCCCTACTGTGCACAGAAAGCTATTTGCCCTGGCATTGTATAAATATTTGATGCCGGTCTTTTGGCAAAAGGACACCTTAACTTTCCAAGCTTATGCTTTACAAGAAGGATGTGAGAAAAGGAGATTTGCCCTATTATCCCAAGAGGTAAATTCTATGAGAAGACTGCTCTTCCCCTGCAGCCTCTGGGACACGAAGACTCCCTCTAGCAAGTACCCTTCAGGCTCACCCTAGGTGCCGGTCCTCTCCCAAGTCCAGTGTGAAATGCACGCGCCATCGACATAGGGGTCGATGCATGTAGTCTACTAGAAAATGTTACCATTCTCCTTTTAACAAGCTAGGATGGTTTAAATGCCCACACTGGGGTCACTGGCCTAACAGATGTCCTTGGTCCCCTGAAACCCCTTTTCCCCCCCAGCATGGCACTCACGGCACCACCTTGGTTCCAGGAGTGGCCTGTACCAACTGCATAGCCATAATCGCCCGTGTGATAGGGACACGCAGCCGCACTCAACCAATCGGACAATGGTGTGTGCAGCTCCCCCATCACCCCACAGCTAATCTGCTGACATTATCAAGAGTGGAGCAGGCCTGCTGCTTCTCTTGCTTCTGCAGCCCTCACTTCTGTTCTCGGCCAGCCTGCCTGCCTTCCTGCAGTCCCTGTTTGAAGCGGTGAATAAGTTAGTTAGGGGCAGCCTGCAACTTCAGTGTCATTTATCAGACCAGATGACCAGATGGGGAGGAAACGCCCTGATTCTGTGCTTGCCAGCTAGGAGGCCCTCTGCCAGGCACATTCATGGCTTCTCATTGAATGCCTCCCCCCGCCGCAAGTTCTGCAAGGTTATCATTCCCTCTAAGTGGTGAGAAGATGGAAGCAAGCTATAGGCGTGAAAACCATTTGTCCACATTCAAGCGCCTACAAGGGCCTATCTCGACCTGAAATGTAGTTTGTGTGACTCCAAAGCCTATGCTCTTTCAACAGGTGACAGATATTTTATTTTGCTACCACGAGGATGTGCCAGGGGCTGTGCTCCAGCCGGGGGATGAGCAGCCTAGGCGCCCAGCCTCATGGAGCAGGCGTGCTCTGACCACTAGGCTGCTCTGCCTGTCCTCGTGTTCTGTGTGCATCTCAGTGGGGCTGCAGTGAGATGGCCTTACGGCTTCTGTTTGGGGCCAAATCCATGCAGAGGCCATGCCTTCCTGCATGGGGCAAAGAAAGAACAAAAATATGTGTGTAAATGGATAAGCTGTATCTATCAACACAAGGGACAGCATACAGCAGCGAGAAAAAATGATCTGCAGTGACGTGTAAAAATGTGGATGAATCTCACAAAGAGAAGCCAAACAGAAAGAAGCCAAACGCAAGGGCAGACTCCACCCACATAAAGTTCACGCCCCACCTGTGACGCTTCCAGTCAGGACCGTGGTCGCCCTGGGGGAGAGGCATTGTGAGGCCGTGAGTGGGACTCTGATGGAGCTGGGATGCCCTGTTTCTTGATCTGGTGCTGGTTACACGGGTGTGCTCGCCTTGTGAAAACCCACTGAGCTGGACCCTTAGGATCTGTCTTGGTTTCTGTACGTGTGCTATACTGCAAGAAAAAATGTACTTAAAAGATGTGCCATGGATAGAGGAGAAAATGCATTTCATGGTGTAAGTGAAACGTACCCCTTATGTTATTCAGCGGCTCCTCTGAAATAGAAGCTACGCCTGCGACCACTAGGCCAACATGCCTGGAGCCTGCGGTCAGACAAGGCAGTGGCCGTGAACTTCCTGCAACCCCATCCTCCCTTGCTCCCCCAGTCTGCAGGGGCCTGGTGATGCACACCCCAACGCCAGCTTCCCCCAGCACTACGCATTACTGAGCAGCATCCGGAAACCTTTATTGGTCGCCTCCTGTATACAGTGCACAGTGGACAGACACCAGGACACTAAGAAGCATAGGAAGCAGGCCCTGCCCAAGGGCCTGCAAACATGTCTGCCTAAAATGTGTCCCTACATGTATTTTATTTAAAATACATACATGTTTTTTACCTATGTATTTTGCAAATACAAGGTAATCTGGTTTATGCCAGGCATCAAAAATGCGGTCTAAATACCAAATGTTATTTGGATTGACGTGAAGCTGGGGCATCAGAGAGAGTCTTAAGGAAAACCTAATCTTTAAAGAGGTAGGAAGGGAGGGACTTCTAGGTACAACGTGTCTCCTGATGTGACACAGCTCGTCAAACACAACAGCATCTGGAATGTATCCTAGACCTAAGGGCTTAATTTATCAAGGCCTTAGAGCTAAATTCCAGTTTATAGGAAACAGAGACTGGAGAAACAAGATAAATTTATGAGGCACTGGCCGGACAACTCCAGAGCGCAGGGCATTCTAAGAGGCTAGGTTTATTTCAAGCAGTCAAGGTCATGAAGAACGACTCTTCCAGGTAAAGGAGCAGTAGGGACGTGGTCACCGTATGCAGTGTCTGTTGCTGGACTGGATTCTGGTTTGCGCTACTTGCTGCAAAGGACATTTTGGAAACAGTGGAAGACCTGTGAACATGGGCTGAGTAGAGATGATGCTGCCAGAGGCGGAAGGACTGCCCGGCTAGGAGAGGGTGAAGGTGGGGCGAGGGGAGGGGGAAGGCCAGGGGGCAGGGAGAGGGAGGGGGAGGGCTAGGACAGGGCCAAGGGCAAGGCCAAGGGCAGAGCAAGGTGGGGAAAGGAGGGGAGGGCAAAGGGTAGACCAAGCGGGATGCAGAGCAAGGACGGGGCCAGGGGGACAAGGCGGGTGAGAGCAGGGCAAGGACAGCTGGTGGTGGCCAGTGATGGCGGCAGGGACTCTGCAGGCCTGGAAGCCCTTGGTGGGAAAACAAGCTTCAGAAGGTGGGCAGCCAGCTCCACCTCGCCCTTACCCCAGACTCCTGGTACCCACCCGAGCCCTCAGCGGCAGCCAGCTCAGCAGAGGGTCTCCCTGCCCGGCCTTTCCCACCCTTGGGAAGCGTAGATTCTGGCCTTCATCTCACTGGCTGCAGTGTTTCCGTGCATCCATCCATCCTGCTGTTTGAGCATCCCCTGGGCTCATCCACGCTGCTGGCTGCCACCAGGTCCTGCTACTTCCCTTAGGGTGACTTTCAGCTCTCCCCTCCACAGGGGCCCAGCCGGGGGCCTCAACCTCTTTTCAAACCTCAAACCTCTTTTCTCTCCTCGAGTCCCTTTTCCCCACCCACACCCTTCTTTCTTCCAACCACTTTCTTGCCACTTAGCAGCTGGGCACCGTGGCAATGACTTCAGTGCTCTGTGTCTCGGTCTCCACAGACGTAACAACAGTACCCACCCCACTCAGCCATGGGGATCAGATGAGTTGCTGTGTGAGCTGCTTGGCCGAGGACCAGCGCACAGGAGCCGCTAGGGGTGTGTTACCATCATTCTGCTGCCCTATCACCTATGCCTGAAGTCTACCAGACCCCAAGGCCACAGCCTCCCCAGCCCAGGACACCTGGGCATTCTCAGGAGGGACGCCCAGGAGGCCACGAGCAGAAGCCCAACTCGAGGATGGTACAAGCCTTTCCATGTCCTGGGAGGTAAAGACTCGAAAACAGAAGATGGAGTCTTCACTGGATTCTTCGGGCTAAACATCACCTCGTTTATGGGACAAAGCTCTCATGCATTTTATGACCCTGTGGAAAATATTCTGAAGCACAAATGTCTAGTTAAGAAGACTGATGCTTTTCCAGATGGCAAACAGCTTAAAGATGTGCTCCTAGCTCTGCCAGGTTTATTTGTAAGGACACTAATTATCCTACTAGAAATGGGTTCTTTTTATAATGATGATTAGCTTGCTTTTTTTTTTTTTTTTTTTTTTTTAAATTCTGGTTAAAGAACATATGCATGTTTCCTCCCTGGCCAACAGAAAGCCTGGGCTTTCCTAGAGCAGAAACGCGCTAACCCAGTAAGCCCTTCTCCCAGGTCACACGCTGCCTCCTATCAGAAACGTCAGGGTGAAATCGCGTTTGAATTTTGAGTGGGTTCAGACGCATTTTGTTCTGAGAATTTTGCAGCCGTCACCGGGACAGGGATGTGCAGCCACGGTGCAGCCCGACATGTGGGCAGCCCTGCTGTGGAGACATCACAGGCTCAGCACAGGCTGCTCGGCTGCACTTGCCAGGGAAAATTTCATGTTCTGTCTTCAAGGCAGGAAGGCTGGATTTCATGCAGCTAAAGCCAAGGGAGGATATAACAGCATTTCCAACACTCTAGTCAAATCTGAAGCAAGACTGTATACCTTATCTGTGTTTTTGGACTCAAGGTTGGAGATCGGGGCTGGGGGAGGGCTGGAGGTGGTAACGGAGCCTTGGTTGCCAAAGGCAGAATGGCTAGACAGACAACGAACGGCAGCGTGAACTTTCAAGTTCAAGGTGTCCTCTCTTGGGGCTCAGCTCGCCTCTGACACGCGCAGGCAAGAGAGAAAACTTCCCCTTTGAAACCCCAGTTCTCCCAAGGTGGGGACATGACCCGTGGCTGCCTTGGTGGCTGCCACGTCCAGCGCCTCCTTACCTATCTTTAAGATGTTAGTGCAACTAACATCAGTTTCCCAGGGAGATATGCACAGTCACAGGGAGCCCCTCTGGGCCCAAAAGGAGATAAAAGGGGCTGTTGTTGCCAAACCCGAAGACGAAGACGGGCAACGGGGTGTCCCTGCAGGAAGCAGGGGGTGGAGGGTTCCTCCCTGGCCCCCCCCTAATGCTAATGACGAGGGCTGTAAACATCTGGCCCTAGCACACACCCTGGTGTTGGACGGTGCATCTTCAACAGGCCGGGACGACCCCTGGCTTCCAGGAACTCTGCAGGCACCAAGGGAAGGCCTCCTGGAGCAGAGGGAGTTTACTGATCTTGCCGCCAGGGAATGGAACTGACTCGTGCTTAGTTGTATTAATGAAAATATACTCTAGAACTGCACTGTCCAATACACTAGCTATGAGCTACACGTGGCTATTGACATTTAAATTAATGAAAATTAAATAAAATAAAAATTAAGTTCCTCAGTCATACGTACCACATCTCCAGTGGTCAGCGGCCACCAATGGCTGGTGGCTACCATACTGGACAGCACACATACAAAACAGCCCCGTCGACACAGCGAGTTCTACTAGACCGCCCGTCACCTTTCTTATGTCCTTCACCCACCCACAAATAGTCGTGGCCCACGATACCATACAATGCCTGCTGCTACTATATGAACATACTAACATTAGATATTGCTACTAAGATAGGGACAAGGGACCTGCACTGTACAGTGTTCTAAGGTTTTGGATGATTGCATGTATGTACATTCAGAATTAAGACTGATGTCTCTTCCAAGGATGCTTGTTAGCATCTCAAGGGTCTCAAGTAATATAGCATCCAAACTGTTCCTGACGCTGCTAAGTTTTAGAGAGAAAACTGCTCAACAACCAAGACGCAGGGCTGTCAGTGCCCCCTGCCACGTTTTGCTGGGATCATCGGATTTGGTGTTACTTTACGTTTCACTTACTTCAGGATCCTGCAGCCCTCAGCATCCACACATGCTGGCAGGTTGGCCCTACTCCCCAAATTGTCTCCCGATTTCGACGCCCCTAGCAACTCAACTTGCCTTCGTGTTAACTTGAAAACCCTTTCTTTGCCTGTGACACGTCTCCCCACTTTGGGCAAACTTTCTCTCTGCCTTAGAAAAGCTGACACCAAGAGTGCTACTCATGCAGCAATCCCCCAGAGAGAACCCATTACTGGCAGAGCCACTGGGTGCCGAGAGACCCAGGAGCAGTGTGTATCCCCATGGAGCTTACAGAAACCAACGCACTTCTCTGCAGTTAATTCCAAGGGGCTGCTACTGTTGCTTCAAACTGTAATGGTGTCTACAAACAATTAGTACTTTTGCAGCGGCATGATCCTAGGGGGTAATTAACAAACCCTGGGAAAACCTTTTGAAAAGGTTTTAAAAGCAACCTAGATCGAGGTCACCATCAATGAAACAGAATTGTTCCCGCTTCTCTGTCATGTTAGAATAGACCTGGCTGACTCCTGCAGGGGTTGACAGAACATGGGTGGTGCGCTTTATGGAAGATTCCTCTAGATGTGTTCATCAGAAATCAAACACAGCATGCTGATCCGCTGCAGAGCTTTCTGAATAGGGCAGGCTCTGAAGACGGGCTGAGAGGACAAGAGTTAAGCAGCAGAGTTCAGAAGGGCCCCCCGAGGGGTGGGCTGTGCCTTCCCTACCGTTGACCAAGCCGAGGGAGAAGACCGAGTTCACCAGGACGCCGCCCCTCCGGAAGTGGTCGCTCATGTGCTCCAGCCAGTTGGCATCCAAACTGCTCACCGTCTGGCCATTCCTGGAGACCCGGAGGGGAATGGTGACGGGATAGTATTGCCGGCACTTCTGATGGCTCTTCGGTTTGTTGAAAAGGGCGAAAATCTCCATTTCTGTTGGGATTTGTAAAGAGAGTAGGGAGAGAAGAGGTCACATGGTGACATACTGCCTCACTGGGCCTGACGGGATCTCTCAGGAGCCTGAAGAAACGATATCAAAGGCCAAAGTTCTGTTAGGTTTTGCACTGTTACTTAATAATAAAACCCGATTCCAGGGACTTCCCTGGCGGTCCAGTGGTTAAGACTCCGTGCTTCCACTGCAGGGGGTGCGGGTTTGACCCCTGGCCGGGGAACTAAGATCCCACGTGCCACGTGGTGCGGCCAAAATCAATTTCTTTTAATTTAAAACAACAACAACAAAAAAAAACCCCAATTCTAAGCAGTATGTTAGGGTGGCTTAAAAGTGACATGGGGGCCTCCCTGGTGGCGCAAGTGGTTGAGAGTCCGCCTGCCGATGCAGGGGATACAGGTTCGTGCCCCGGTCTGGGAGGATCCCATATGCCGCGGAGCGGCTGGGCCCGTGAGCCATGGCCGCTGAGCCTGCGCGTCCGGAGCCTGCGCGTCCGGAGCCTGTGCTCCGCAACGGGGGAGGCCACAACAGTGAGAGGCCCGCATACCACAAAAAAAAAAAAAAAAAAAAAAGTGACATGGACCTCAAAGGTTGAGTCTTAAGGTGACTGCCAACAAAAAAGTGGCACTTGCCATCTGCCTCTACAAGGATGAGGTCACTAGCCACTGCAGCCACCGACCTCAACACACCCTGAAAGGCATTCAGGGTGGAGATCAGGAAGGAGGCCCTCTGCGCTCTGAGAAAAACTGGCAGATCAAGCTCTTAGACAGTCAGATATTTTCAGGAGAAGACATTATGAGCCCAATTCTTGCATCTCCTCGTATCTAGAAAAGCACTAAAATCATTAACAGTGACACCTGCTCTCGTGACTAGCAGCCAGCCTCTGCCAACACGTGTGCTCCACTGCACGTGACCCCTTCACTAAAATCATGTCTAACACTGTCCTTCTCCCCACCTCTCTGGAGCAGTTTCTCAGAACTACCTGAAACGCTGTCTCCCAGGCTAGAATCCTCATTTAGCCCCAAATAAAACTAACTAGCAAGTCTCATGTTGCAGGACTTAGGTTTTGAATCTGGCATATGATGAATAGCTGTTAGCTGGGATTCATTTGTACAGTTAGGTGTTTGAGCAAAGGACATAGTAGACATTTCTAGAAATTCATACGAAGGTGTGTTTTAGAAGAAAAAGCAGACATAGTTTGGGGCGAGAGCTGGTCTTAAAAAAATAAGTAAATGCACAGAGGCACAGAAAGACAAAAATACTGCTGTAATTCCTGGAACCTTGTACATCCCTGAACTGACTATTTATAAACTGCAGTGGTGTTTCCTGGGGCCAGACCCATAATACTTAATCAAGTACATCAAAAATACATCATTGATACGTAAAAATAAATACGTTCCAGTAAATGCAGGTTCCTGCCTGGAGTGGTAGGCCGCTCAAACAGCCAAGCAGGCCCTGAGACTGAGGCTCTGCTTCCCGTGCCTTCATTTATAGCTCAGTTCTTTAAAAATCAATACTCACTACACCCCACAGCTGACCCTCGCCTCCTGTGACACACGCTACTGGCCGTGAGTGAGCAGTGTCAGCCTCCGGAAGCAAACACCTGGAATTTCAATCGAAGTCTGGAGGTCTATTTTTGCATTACTCATTTAGTCAAGCAATCAGAGCTCACCCAGCTTAAAAAGCTTTGCTTACACGGGCTAGTCAGGAATATGCTTTGGTTTCCAAAAATATCTACTTGGATAATAAGAAAGTCCCCACCCTTCTTCCAAAGAAA
Source organism: Mesoplodon densirostris (assembly GCF_025265405.1). Lineage (NCBI taxonomy): Eukaryota > Metazoa > Chordata > Mammalia > Artiodactyla > Ziphiidae > Mesoplodon > Mesoplodon densirostris. The sequence continues at coordinate 123,107,214 of NC_082665.1, forward strand.
TATTTTAAAGGTCATAAACAATGGTTGACATTAGCAAAAAGGACAAAGGACATCCACGCTCCTTGCAGGAGATACCTCGCCTAGACTCACATTCTGGGACACTGCATCCCATATTTCAGTATTTCACAATTTTTCCAGTATCCGAGCACATTACTTTTTTTTTTTTTTTTTTTTTTTTTGAGGTATGCGGGCCTCTCACTGCTGTGGCCTCTCCCGTTGCGGAGCACAGGCTCCGGACGCGCAGGCTCAGCGGCCATGGCTCACGGGCCCAGCCACTCCGCGGCATGTGGGATATTCCTGGACCGGGGCACGAACCTGCGTCCCCTGAATCGGCAGGCGGACTCTCAACCACTGCGCCACCAGGGAAGCCCAGTACATTACTTTTTAAAATGGACTCACTCTGCTTTATCTAAATAAGTGCACTTAAACAGGAAACTCTGCTTCACGACTATAAGGGAAACCACTACCATTTGCAGTAAACAGGAGCGCGAATGATGAGGCACGTTCACACCAAAAATGTCCATCCACGTAGCACCTCAAATTATCTCACAGGGCAACTGTATTCTGGGACCAAAGGAAGGCTTTCCACAGCCCCAGCTGAGCAAGCACCAGCAGAGACCTCCGGGGAGCAACGCTGGGCCACAGACTTTGTCGTCAGCAACGGTGAGGCCGACAGGGAGGCCATTTCAAGCTATCCATGGGGTAGAGCCAGTTAGGAAGGAGGGGTCCCCATCTTCACAAACGGCCACCTGGATCTTCAACAACCACCGCTGGCCTGTTCATCATCCCCAGCCCAAATTACCTTTCTGGGTCCGCTTATCTGACTCAGGAAGCCAACTACAATCCAGCCAGGAAGTGCTTTCGCAGGAGAAATTAGGTCTTGGTATACGGAGCTAGCAATCCCTAGACTATTTCGTGACTTTCAGATACACACTTTAGGAATGGAGTCATGCAGACAGCACAGAAGGTTTGTAAAGGAGGGAAATCAAGCAATGGATTAGAGCTGGGGGGTGAGACAGCAAGTGATTGGGTGTTTTCCAGTCCAAAGTGCCAGTAGTTCAAATAAGACCTGCAGCTACTGAAGGCAAGAGGGTAAGTCATGCTTTAGCGAGTCCTTGACTTCATTTCAATTTCTTCAAAAGCAGACTCTGTAAGCTTTTGGGTGCAAGTCGTTCATTTGGGAAGTAATCCCAGGAAACAGAGAGAGAGAACAGGAACGAGAAACAGAGAAGAGTTGAAAGCCAAGGAAGGCTGCATTGATGAGCGGGTCACTGTCACGGCACCTGGGGACCTGACACACCATATATGCACAGCCCATATTGCTCTATGAGGGGCAAGGAAGCCGGGCATCTGTCTTCAGGGATGGAGGCCACTCCTGAGGCATTAATTCCCTGGGACATCTGCCCATTCCAGAGAACACCTGCAGGCAGAGGCTAGGAAAGCTGTCCTCAGGTGACCCCAAGGTGGGCCAGAGCACCAGTCCCCAGGGTCTGCTACGGTCAAGCCCAAATGCATACGAATGATCAACAAAAAGAAAAAGAAATCACAGCCTCTGCACGGGAGGATGAGTGGGGAACTGAGAAGTGGCCCAAGTCCAAAAATACATGACAGCACTTGATCACACAGAAGGATCCCCAGTCACACGGCAAGACAAAACCACAGCTTTCCCTCACGCGTGATGAAACAGAACGAGGGAAGGCAGAAGCAGCAGCAGCATGCTTGGGGGCAGGGCAGGGAGACAAAGGTGGATGGTGGGGTGCCGACAGCGCCCCCTGCTTTCCGTCTGGATCCTCCCCAGGGAGGAGGACCAACGCCAGCGCCAGAAATAAATTTTTCAGGAAGGAAAAGGAAAGGCTGTTGGAACCGAGAGCCTCCAAAGCATGAGCAGCAATGAAATATTGGAAGAAACCTGCTTCCAGATGCCCAAGCCTTCAGTAAACTCCTGTCCCGCTGCCGCCTTGGCCACGGTCCTCTTTCTACTCACATGGGAACCAGCCAAGGAAAACTGTCCCAAACGATGCCCTTTGATGTTTTAATATTCTGACTCTCCAATACATATCCTCACAGGAGCAGTCACCAGGGATTCCGAAAAGAAGACCAAGTTTGTTTACATTTTCTCAGCTGCTCTGTGACTCTGCCATGACCCCAGCTGGAAGATTTTTCCAGACATGGGACAGAAAGTCCCAAAGGAGGGAGAAGGCATTGTTTCTGAGAATGTTCTGAGAATGGCCGCAGGACTGGCCTGGCAGGGCACCCAAGGAGCTTCGAGACTGTTCTGTCTTGCACTTCTATTTCTGTCTCGCTGTCTTGCTGTGTTCCCCTGACATTGGGGGTGGGGGGGGCTTGCCTTGTGTCATTTAGATGCTTTGTGTCCAGAAAAGGTGGTAGTCCAGAAAACATGGCAGGTGCCACACCTGTGTCTGCTGGATTGACCTGAGCCAGACAAGGGCAAGGAGCTAGGTGGAGGGGGGAGGAGGGGACGTGGGCCTGGAGCTGGGGCCAGCTGGCCGCTGCCGGCCTGCCAGCCGGGTCCGCTCAGGCCTTGCCAAGCTCCTCGGGAACAAGGAGGAAGAAGGCAGATGCCCGGTTCGGAGGCAGGTGCCAGGCAGTAGGGACTTAGGCACAGGACGGAAGCCTGCAGTCTGTCTGCAGCTGCGGCCCCAGAGAGGTGGTAACTTGCAGGTAGCAGGTGGGTCCTGGCATCCCAGGGGACCTCCAGGCTGCAGGAAAGAAAGGGTTCAGAGTCTGGCTGAAAGCATGGGGCTCCCAGGGCCAGACTGGGAGAAGGAGGCTGGCAAGTTGGCTGGGTTGGAAGGGACAAGTGGGTGTCAGACTTGGCCTGGGAGCCAGGCTGGGTGGGACCTCAGGTCTGCTGAGGTCACGGCAGGGGAGCTAAGGTGAAAGGTGTCATGGCGAAGACGAGGCTGTGGCTGTCTCTGGAGGAAGAAAGGGCAGAAGGGCCTCAGGCCTGGCCAGATCCCTGCATCTGGGAGGAGGCTGCTTCAGGCACCTCTGGGCCTGGGGGAGGCCTGCTTGCCAGGCAAAATGTGGGACCCGCTGTCTGCACAGCAATCCACGGGGCCCACTTGTAAGGATGTCAGCGGCCCACAGGATGGGAATGTATTAACGAGGGCCATCACCACCGCCATCATCTCACATGACTCCAGCCTCCATGGGGGAACGGTGTCCCTTCTATGCCCAGAAGCCTTAAGTGGATCCCCCAGAATCACAAGCTGGTAAGTAGCAAAGCCAAGACTCTTCCAAACCCCCAATGCTGGGCTGTGTCCGAAATCTAACAAGAGGCTAATTTCATCGGCACATGGAAAGCGGGAGCTGACAATGACGATGTGCGTGTGTGTGTTGTCGGGGGTGGGGGGGCCGGGGAGGTGTTCAATAGCTATTTGTTAATGGACTGAGTGAAAGGCCAGGAAGATGGTGGCAGATTGGGGGTGGGGGACAGAACCACAGGGTAGAACTATTCTGGGGGCTCCGGGAGGGGAGGACAAGGCCCAGGGAGGACGGGCAGGCTCAGGGGGCATCCCCCCAGAAGAGGCTGCCTGCCAAGGATCCCTGCTGAATAGAATCCCCCTCCAGAGAAGGACACTGCAGTCCCTGGCTCGGGTTCCTGGCTGCATCTGTAGGCATTTTACGTGAGCAGGTGCAGGTAGGAAGGGTAACTCTTGGAAGATTTTGCATTATTATTTCGGTGCCAGTGAGAACCAGTTGACTTTGCGTGAACCTGTGTGGCCTCCTTGTTTCTCCTGCTCAAGTTTCAGCGACAGAGACAAGATGGGAACGCTGGAGGCCAGGAGAGAAGTGCCAGGGGTCCGTCCTGCGACACTTCCCTAACCTTGCCGTGCACTGGCCTGTCTGCGGTGAATGAAGGAAGCTACCCCCCGGCACAGAAACGCATGGAGAACGTGGCATGGGAACGTGGTCCTGCTCTTCCCAGGTGCTCTGCGTTTCACCAGGAGGCCGGGGCGAGCTAGATGTGAGAAGGGAAGCAGCCTGCAGCAAGGCCCAGGTGATGTCTGCACGGCCTGACATCCAACCTACAGGAAATTCCCTAGGACAAGCAGGAAGAAACCCAGGTGGGCATGGGGAGCAGAACGCCTGGACCAGAGCGGTCCCTGCAGCCCGTGGGGAGGGGGAGGGGAAGCCTGCCCTGTTTCCAGATGAGAGCTCCCTGGCAGCCCTCCTGAGCAGCCTCCGCCCCACCAGCTCCCCCAGGCTCCTATAAAGGAAACAAATTAAAGGAGGAAAGGGAGGGGGAAGGAGAGAGGCTCCCTCTGGATTTTTTTTAATTGTCTTGCTGTGATTGCCTATTTAAGCCCACCTGGCAGAAAGAGGAATTAAAAACACTTCACCCTCCTTAGGGGGCCCTGAGAGAAAGGGAGGTGAAAGCTGAGTGAGCAGCGGGGAGGGGGCATTGGGGAAGGGGTGGGTGATGGTGCATGGACTTCCCAGGGAAGGAAAGGAAAGACTTCCCCGGAAAACGATTAGGAGAGAAGCTGGGGTCAGGTGAGGGCTGTGAATGGGGACAGGGTCCCTGGACAGCCGGCCGGCCTTCTGGGAGGTTGAAACTATGCTTGCTCAACTAATGCTCAGACGAGGAGATAACATTTAACTCTGTGAGGGCACGCAGGCGACTGTCCTTATCTGTGATACGGGTGTAATAATAGCATCTTCTGTCACAAAGCTGTTGTGAAGCACAGTCAAGACACACAGGAAGAGCTCAGAACAGTCCACTCAGAGGGTTGTCACCATGATGACATCTGTCCATCCCCTGCAAGGCCACGCCTGTGCACTTGTAACCCCTGTGTGTCACTGACTGATGAAAAAGATCCAAAGATTCATTTATTCCACCAAAAGAGAAATAAAGGGTAACAGTGAGACCTGTGGCCTCCTGCACAGAGAGATGAGTGCCAGGCCCATGAGCAGACAACAGACACACACAGCTGCCGACCGAGCAAGCGGGGGGGGGGGGGGTCGGTGGCACTATAAGCCCCTCACAGCTGGAGTTCTCATGCTCTGCTGGGCTGACCACTTCCAGACACACCCTAACCTGCTATTCCTCAGCAGGAACTGATTTTCTCATAGAGAACAGGGACTTGAGGAAATGAGATGCAGGCCAAGACACTTGGGGTATCATGGGGGGTGGGGGGCGGTCTCTGTGTGCCCAGCGATGGGGGGGAGTGTCTGAGTGAGGGAGGGAACAGTCACAGGACAGCAGGAGTGACCTGGGGCGGAAGGTCCCAGGACAAGTCTCCCCAGTTAACTCAACCCCAGGAGGCAGGAAGTCTAGAAGGAATCTTGGAGAAAAGTGGATTCTGGAACGAGAAAACTCCTGAGGGGACCCTCAGTATCAAGAGCCCCCTTTCCCCAAAGCAGGGTTCTGTGCAGAGGTGGGGGCAATGGTCAGGACGACGGAGCCTGTACCCCAGTCATAAGAACCACCACTTAGGAGTGCTTTAAATACATCTCTCCTTTCACCTTTCTACAAGAAACTTTTTTTTTTCCATCCCTATTTTACAGGGTAAGGAGCTGAGGCACAGGAGGGTATCTTGCCCAAGAGGTCTGGTTCTTAACCCCTGTGCTCCCTGCCCTCTCTCCTGGGGCCTGTGATGCCCTGATCCGTCACCCTCCCAGGGCCTGAGATGGTACAACAGAGGGGCTCCAGGGAGGCCAGTCCTCCTTCTCGGGATTCAGCCCGACAGCCATGCAGAAATGGGGGATTCTGAAATAAGACTGGTATGTTCCATGGGAGGCACCCACGGGATCCAAACGTGCTCTCAGCTACTCTGTGGGGGCAGAAGTTCCACAACTGAGTCTCTACTTCAGCACATGTTTAAGAAGGATCAAGGCTTTCACGAAACGGTCCTAATCTCTCCCAGAACTGAGGCTGCTGCCAACTCCCCCTCCAAGGTCAACTTTGCAAACAAGCCCCAGAATTAACCAGCCCACAGTTTTCTTTTCAGGAACTACTGACATAACAAGAAAAACTATTTCACTCTCTTTTCTCCGGCCACACCACGTGGCCTGTGGGATCTCAGTTCCCCAACCAGGGATCGAACCCGCACCCCCTGGAACAGAAGCGCGGAGTCTTAACCACTGGACCGCCAGGGAAGTCCCTCACCCTCTTTTCTATTCTCAAAGTATAAATGGTTCCTCGTCATTTCTAAGAGGCTAACTTCAAGAATTAGTAGGTAAATAGTAACCAGGGAGATGATCCAGGAAGGCCTAAAGAGAAAGGCTTCGTAAGACCTATGGCCGCCTCCTGTCAGTCTTGTCACTTGTCACCTCCCAAAGGCTAGAAGAGGCCACGCAGCTCATACGAGGGCCTGGCTCTCAGGAAATGGCTCGAGGCTAGATTTCCTGGAGAAGGAAGACGAAAGGGAATCACAGGAAAATGAAGAGAAACTTAGCTCCCTGTAGACTGAGGGCCTCAGTAAACCTTGTTCGTCTGTCTGAGTATCACACAGTAAAGACCAGGCAGAGGGCCGGCCTGGGCTCACACATCAGCCTGGGCAACAGATGGACTCTCTGAGCCTCAGTTTACTCAGCTGTGAAATGGGCGATGATGGAAGAGCTCACCCACATCATAGGAAAAATGAAGAGACAGTCATAGGAAAGCTTGCTGGCCCAGCGCCCGGTCCACAGGAAGTATTAATAAACGTTGGCTATTATCATCCTTGTTGTGTTGTGTCACTATTTGAAATCCCCAACCTAAAGGGCGCGCTCCAACGGCCGTTACAACGTGATTCAGCGGAGTCGCTTACTGGTGGCCTCTCCTTGGCAGTGTTCTTTCCACAGTGCTCATCTGTCAACTATACAACTCCCTGAAATCTGGCTGTTTACAGCTGGGTGAGCTGAATCACCAGCTTCCTGCACTATTTGTCCTCAGCTGGCTTTCTTGATTTCCTTCTTTAGGCAGATATTCAAAGCAAGAGGTCCAAAAGTGGGGGCTGCTTTCTGCACTGGTGCCCAGCAAAGTTCACACTTCCTGTGTTCACACGGGGTAAGTCAGGGGCTGTGCAAGGGCGTGCGGGAGAAGCGACCTCCCGTTCTAGAACCTACTTCACACGTGACAATCTGGAGCAAGTACAAGTCAACGTCATGTGGTCCTGCCCCCTGCCCCGCCCCCCCTTCTCCTCCACACCCCTGAAAGTCACAGACAGCTTCAGGCAAGAAACAGTCAGGAGGCCCAGAAAATGGCCTGACAGTTTCTCCTGTTTGATGCACTGCTCCCTCTACACTCTAGTTCCCTTCGTTTTCCTAAAATGCCAAGGGGATTACTGACAAGCTAGCAGCCTCTCTCTCGGCGGGTCAGAGTCCCAGCACTGACATACTTACTTCCCAAGAGTGGCTCTCCATACCCTTCCAGTGGGTCCCCATCCGGTCCATCCAGAGTCTCGCTCACCCCGCATGGAGGGGATTCTGTGCCATCCCTGGCTCCCGAGGGCGAGCCGGGCTGCTGGGCGGTGGGCACCTCCTCTCTCGGGCCCTGGCCGGGCTCTGGGCTTCTGTCCATCCCCACCGGCGCGTCGGCAGCCCCCAGGTTCTCCGTAGCCACACACCTGCCAGGCTCCTCTGTCGCATCCCGGGCATCCGCTGGGGGGCTGCCACCTGCCGAGTGCCCAGGGCAGTGGTACTGAGGTATGACCCCGACGAATTTCAGGCCCTGACTCGCAGCCTCCTGGATCTGTGAGGTAAACAGAACGAAGGGAAACAAGTGAATGGGATGTTCTAGCAAAGGGGGAACGAAATACCTCAGGGAGGCCTTGGAGGACGTTTCTGTTTGAACGTGAAGTCTCTTGAGCTGACAAAGGCTCCGTGTCCTCAAGGCAGCGCCCACACCCCAACCCTGGCCCAACTGGGGACAGAGAGTGTGGGGCTTATTTTTTTTTAAACTATGGAAAAATAATGCATTTGGCTATGAAGGGCTGCGACGGCCTCTCTTGGAAACACTGTGTTAGTCCCGATTAGCAATTGTTTTCTAAGAAGCTGGAAGAAGGTTCTAAAAGGATGAGCTGGAACAAAGAGTGGCTGAAAGAGGAAGTTCATTTTGGTAAGAGTTTATTTTCTTGTTATTTTTTTTTTCTGATGAATCACCTACTTCCTGCTCATCAGGCTACTATATAATACGTCTATATAACGATATACTAACTACCAGATGACATTTTATGACCCAAAGAGCTTCCTCTCTGAAACAATTGTTTTGGCAGAGAAGGGCAGAGGTGGGGAGAATCACCACCGCGCAAAAGCTGACGCACGCAGCCCCGCAAGAGGGAACATATAAGGACATCAGTCCACACCCAGCCCACGGGCATTACTTTGGGCTGACCCATGACTCTCCATCCACCATCCAGTCCAGGTAACAGGTGGCACCTTCTCACCTCCTGAGCCTCAAGATGGGGGACGGATGGCCACACTGAGCTCTGTACCCCGTGAACGCTCCCCTCCCTAAAAAATACCCCAGGCAATTGAATGTAATAGTCGTAAGTGAAAAACAAACTGAAAGTAATAGCCAAATAAAATCAAGCAAGAGCTGGCCAAAACTAGAAGACGGGCTTTAGGGGACTTTCTGGGCAAGAATGCTCAAGTCACTTTACAAATAACTCAGGAGGTGGAGACCTCAGAGCTCTGTGAGTCTTAGTCACCAACCCCCAAGTGGATGACCTCAGAAAATCTCGAGGCTTCTGCGGTGATCATCTCCTGTCATTTGAGAATTAGTAAGAAATACCAGCACAGAGCTACTCTCTAAAGGAGAAGCAAGCCTTGGCAGCCCTCCCCGGATGACCCACCCTAACTTAAAGCAGGAGGTCATTTTAGTTCAACACTGGCCATTCTAGAAAATGGCCTGGAGCAGCTACACGAATGTACAGCCCAGTCTTTCTATAAGGCCTAGCCTGTGCTAGATGTAATGATAACAACAGTATTAATTGCCATCTATCACGGACCTACTATGTGTCAAGCCCTATACTATGCGTTTTATATAAATTGTTTTGCTTAACCCTTGAATGACCCTGCATGGTATCATGATCCTCATTTCAGATGAGGACACTAAGGCCCAGAGACATTAAAGTCATAAAGTAAGCTGTGGGTAGCCAGGTTCAAAGCCAGGTCTGGCTTGGGCCCAAGTTCATTCTCTTAAGTACAAGGTCAAGTGGATACATGTCAAAGCATCAAGTTCTTGGATATGTATATGCCCACACAAATGCCCATGGTTGGCTCAATTCATGCTTCAAAACTTAAAAAAAAAACTTAAAGTCATCCTTTCCATCCTGAAAAGTCATTTTTTCCCCATTAATCTGTGATATCTATCTACTCTTAGAAATTGTTTTGGAAAGCTTCTAAAACAACACACAGGTCACAAAAGTTTTAAAAGAAAAGACTGAGGAGATAATTATACCAAAGAGCCTTAGGTTGAGGGAAGGTAATGTGTACAAAGCATAGCTCTGAGCTTCCTGGCAGCACGAGCAAAAAGAGAAATGCAATGGATTTCACAGTCCCAAACGAAATAAGGAAAGACTCCTGCTCAAGAAGAGAGAAGCATAACGTGCTAGTAATTTATCTGACATACAGGAGGTGATCAATAAGTTCTGTTGAATGAATGAATGAATGAATACATTACATAATGAGTGGATATGTGTCTCCTCTCCCAGAATGAGCTCCTAGAAGGTAGGGATGGAGACCAATTGATTTTTCAGCCCTAGACTCCAACAAACATTTATTAAGTCCCTATACTGGCTCAAACCAACATCACACTGAGGTTCTGGGGGATACAAAATAGAAGTCCTGACTTTCAAAAGATTCAGCCAATTATTGTAAACAGACTTTAAAAATATTATACTAACATGGCACAATAATGCTTATATTATAATGTTATATTAAAAAATCAAGATTCTACACTTTTTAGACACAGTATTACGACAGCTGTATAATATTTGTGTGTAATTTTTCAAAATTTATCTAATAAGCATGCATATTACCTTTATAATTGAAAAAAGTAAATATTCCAGAAATTTCTCATAGAGGGTGCTAAGCGCAATAATGGATATAAAGGTATAGAAAGGTATAGATAACTTCTGCCTGAAGGGGACACTGAGACGTTTCTCACAGAAGGTCAGGGCTGTAATAAACGAAATGGAGTAAGACTGCAATACAACTGGAAGAGGTGAGGGGTGTGACAGAGCTGGAATGTGCATGCCTCACCGACAACATTCAAATTCAATTTTTTCCCAAAATATCGTGCTAAACCAATCCTATTTGGGGACCCAATCTGCGGGAGGCTTTGAAGGATGAATAGGAGTTCACCAGATGGGTGAAAAAAAGGGACAGGGCAGTGCAGGTAAAGAGATGGACGGATCATCACGGGCAAAGACTTGATGGTGTGCAACAGCCTGAGTATTGAAGAAATTTCTAGAAACATTTCTGGAACATGACACGAGAAGCCAGGAGTGCGCAGAAATGAGGCTGGGCTGGAAATCACAAGGGCCACATCATCGATGTCACAGAATACCAAGCCAACAAAGGCTCTGACTTCACCCCACAGCAACAGGTCCCTAACTTTCGCACCATAGTAACTCTTGAGACAGAGGAGGTGAGGGGTGAGGGTCTGAGGGCAAAGCACAAGATTTCTTTGAATGCTAATCTTTTATCTTAAACATTAATGAAAACGTGGTATACTGCACCTAGTACTGCATAATATCAAAACTTTTAAAAAGATACTCAAGTTAAATGGTAAAGATGCTCCCCTCTCCCCATTGCAAAACTTCCAGGGAAAGTGTGTCTCAAGAATATGAAACACCTTCATGCACAAATCTTTGTCTGCAGCTCTATTTACTTCCTTGGGGTGGATTCCTGGAAGTGCAATTAATGGGTCAAGGGATATCAGCTTTTCAAAGGCTTGGTACAGGACGCCAAATTGTTTACCAGGATTTTTTTTTTTTTGGCTGTGTTGGGTCTTCATTGCGGTACGCAGGCTTCTCATTGTGGTGGCTTCTCTTGTGGAGTAAGGGCTCTAGGCGCGCAGGCTCAGGAGTTGTGGCGCAATGACTTCATTGCTCCACAGAATGTGGGACCTTCCCAGACCAGGGATCGAACCCATGTCCCCTGCACTGGCAGGCGGATTCTTAACCACGGCGCCACCAGGGAAGTCCCCACAGGATTTTTTTTTTTTTTTTTTTTTGCGATACGCGGACCTCTCACTGTTGTGGCCTCTCCCGTTGCAGAGCACAGGCTCCGGACATGCAGACTCAGCGGCCATGGCTCACAGGCCCAGCCGCTCCACGGCATGTGGGATCTTCGCAGACTGGGGCACGAACCCGTGTCCCCTGCACCGGCAGGCGGACTCTCAGCCACTGCGCCATCAGGGAAGCCCCCATATTGTTTACCAGAAAGGGTGAGTAGTCTTTTTTAACTAGAAGACCCCCATTTAGATTTTATAAAGATCAATATTTGGCTACACCCTAGGGGCCCTGACGCCTTTGGTTTTCTACCTTATCCTAGAACGGGGACTTTGTTTTCTTTTTCGTAATGTCACTTGACTGTGTTTGTCAAACTGAATCCTGTTTGTTTCTCATTTACTCATGTATTCATTTGTTCATTCCTAACCTGCATTAAGCAGGTCTCACGCACATCAGAAAGGTGGGCACTAGATGGTGTTCATCAGGGTTCATCCCTGGCCACCAGCTCTCCTCACCCCAAACCCCCCATGGGAACCTCCTCTACTCACCTGGACTTAACCACTAGTCATATGTTAATAATTCCCAAATTTGGACTCTCCAGTCCTGACTTTCCTCTGGGGCTCAGACCTACATGACCAATGATCACAGCTGATGGGTCTACTGTGGACCTTGTCCCTCACACTGGAGTTAAGGCATCTTCTTCAGTTCTTCCCTTTCTGTAACCCTGTGTAACTGCTCACCACATCCTGCCAGGTTTATCCCACGATGTTCCTGGAATCCCTCCCCCGTTCTCCAGACTTCTCAGATCCCTTTACTTTCAGGGGCTCATCAGCAGCTGGACACCACCATGACTTCAAGCTACACCAGGTCTTCAAGATTGTGGAATCGAATCCATACAGAAGATCAAATCCTGAATGTCCAAGCCACTTTGGGTAAGGAATTCCCCACAGACTGTCACACGCATGCCCAAAGAGTTTCTCTAACATCTGTGATTAGATGATGGCAAAGCCCAGATCTGACTCTGAGTGTCTTAATGCAAACTGGTGCGCTTTCAGGACAGCACTCTTCCACATTACATGATCCAACCTGTGCCAAGATGCCCAATCGGATACGAGTTTAAACTGAAATACACCCTGATCCACCTTTTCTCATGTTTGCTGCATTTAAAAACCATCCCACCCCCAACACTTAAAGGAGTAACAATTGCTGGTTTAGGCATCAAAAATTAACATTTTCAACTGACCCAAGACTTCATTCAACTGATCTATGATGAGTAAGAACAAATTCAATGGTAACTATATTTTCTCAACCTAAAACCAGAGATCATGATGTGAAAAAGATTTATTTTTTCTTTTTTAAAACTTTATTTCTATAAAAGCTCAATGCATTGGCAAATGATGTCATCTTTGGTTATATATTTCAAGAATCATTTTGATTAAAGATAACACCATGACATTGGGATAGTCCCTGATACTCTAGGACATCCTGTCTGTTACTCTACTTTCAAAATGAATACCATGCTGCTGCGTCTGAGTGCAAATATATACTTTGTCTGGTCCTATACACATATTTGTTTAGAGTACATTTATCAACAAGGAAAACCAGTTAGGGAGAAATGGGACATGGGTTGAGTCTGGGAAAAATGAAAGACATAGGTGACACAGGAAAAGGAGCAGAAAAGACTCCTGCTGACAGGTGAGTAAGAACTGGAGTACCCACAGGCCATATGAGATGGCACAGGTGAAGGGTCAGAGGGAGTCCAGGACAATTCAGTCTGAATCTAATGAAGAAGATGTCATGGTTCATTTTATGTGTCAACCTGGATAAACTATGGTGACCAGTTGTCAACACTGGCCTAGAAATTGCTGTAAAGGTATTTTTAGATGTGATTAACATCTACAGTCCATTGACTTTAAGTAAAGCAAATCACCCTCTATCATGTGGGTGGGCCTCACCCAATCAGTTGAAGGCCTTAAGAGCAAAGAGTGAGATCTTCCAAAGAAGAAGGAATTCTGCCTCCAGACAATCTGCCTGAGTTTTCAACCTTCAGACTCAAGGCTGCAACATCACTCTCACCCGAACCTCTAGCCTGCCAAATGGCCCTGCAGATTTGGGACTGGCCAGATCTCACAATAACATGAGCCAATTCCTTAAAATAAATCAATCTCAATTCCAGTCTCATGATATAGACAGACAGATAGACAGATAGATAACCCTATGAGTTGTTTCTCTGGAGAAATGTCATACAGGAGAAAAGCAGGTTAAGGGAGTGAGGGGAAGAAGACCGCACAGGGCAGGCTGCTAGAGGTCTCCAAATTCCAACCGGAGTGGGTATGAAAGTAAGGCATGGATAAGAGCTCCCAAAAGACAGGGAGATAAATGTGCTCCAAACAGGAACAAAGAAGGACTCAATCTGGTGTTGATTAAAGGGCCCAGGGAGAGGCTGAAGTGTACAAGAAGGTGGAGAGCAGTCACCATTGCCCAGGTGAAAGAAATCTCCCCACCATATTTTGAGGTGAAAGACTTAAATCTCTAACTGTTAGATTTAATTTCTATAAGTTATAAGCAGTTTCTAACTTTAGGATGAACTTACTGGAATCTCTATAACTAATGAGCTAATTAGTGCCAGGAATCAGAAACTTACTGACCTCTTAAAAATATGGAGCTATACTATCCAACATGGTAGCCACTAGCCAAGTGTGACTATTTAAACTTAAATTAATTCAAATAAAATTAAAAATTCAATTCCTCAGTCACACCAGCCACATTTCAAGTATTCGATAGCCTCTGTGGCTGGTGACTATAGTATTGGATGCAAATATAGAACATTTGGTGCAAATATAGAACATTTCTATCGTCACAGAAAGTTCTACTGGATAGACAGTGCTGTTGTGGAGCATAATAAACCATATGAAATACGGAGCAATGGAAACAGAGCTTTCAGTAATGAATGCAGATGCATATAATACAGGGTGAAGACCAAGACACACACACAAACATCCCAAATGGACCCTAGACCAGAGCAATGCCCACTGTGACCCTCCTCATAACTCGTGGGCCACCATTTCGTGACAGCTGACATTTTAAAGTCTTTGGGGATCCATGACATACATAGGGAACCTACAAACAGAGGCATGTAACGTATGTCAAGAACAGGTGCAAAAATGCTGTTCTGGGTTGCACGGTTACACGTGAGTCTTTACAGTGAATATTTTATCACACACACACAACCCTTCTCATCTTCTGTCGCCTAAACTCTTGTACCAGCTTTCTGAAAACGGAGGTTCAAAAATAACATGGGTTTTAGCTCAAGTCTGAAGCTGCCTTTAGTTCTGACGTGTTAACACTTTGCCTCAGGAATCGAAACTTTGACCAAGTGCTGCTGTGTGTTTAGCTCCGTTATGAGGCCACAAGGAAAGATCATGTAGACCTCTGGTGTTGTGGTTTTCTCTTTCAGTGACTGAGAGGTCTCAGAACGAGCCCTAGACAAGGAGTCTGAGACCTAAAGCTTTGGACTCAACACTGCCATTCGCTAGCTATGTTACTGGTCAACTCAGTTGATTTATCTGAGCTTCAGTTTCCTAATCTATAAAATGGGGATAATAATACCCATTTATTCATTCACTAACTACTTACTCAATATTTACTATGTGCTGGGCACTAGGTACTGGGGAGGCAAACAGGCACTATCCCTGACCTCTTGAGTTTAATATGTGTTGATCTAACTCAAGGGGCAACTCAGAGACTCTGAAGAGTCCATGTGATCTCTCCTTCTCAACCTGCCTATGCTCAGTTTGAGGGACCACTGCTTGCCCCCTTAAGTCTCTGGCAAGGCTGAGGGTGAAGGAAGAGGTACTATTTTATTCTCCTCTGCTATTAGGAGTGATTTGGTGGGAAGCTTGGGAAATGATGGAAGAACTTGGAAAACTGTAAACTCCCTTAAAAGCAAAAGGAAGAGATGGGGTCCAACACTGGGGTAGGAGCAGAGAACAAATCCATCCTTTGGTGGTTCAGGGAAGGTATTCCTGACAAAAGGAGTTTTAGTGGCCTTCCTTACCTGTGTTAACTGATTCGGTTCTTTCACTTAGATTGTGCCTATAATTTCACTGTTCCCTGAAAATGTAGTTCATGGGAAATCAGTAGAACTAAGAGGGGGTGTGCTGTTAAGCTCCCTCAAAGATCTTCAACTGGTTTTTAAAGCCCCGTGAAAACCAACCCATCAGAAGATCCCAACCTAATGTCAAAAGTCTCAATCAGGGCTTCCCTGGTGGCGCAGTGGTTGAGAGTCCGCCTGCCGATGCAGGGGACACGGGTTCGTGACCCAGTCCGGGAGGGTCACACATGCCACGGAGCGGCTGGGCCCGTGGGCCATGGCAACTGAGCCTGCGCATCCGGAGCCTGTGCTCCGCAACGGGAGAGGCCACAACAGTGAGAGGCCCGTGTACCGCAAAAAAAAAAAAAAGTCTAAATCAGAGATGCAAAAGAGAGGTGAACAAGGAGAGACCTATCTGTGGGGAGCAATCCAATGGTGTCTCAAAGAGCAAGCGCCAGCAGGGTAGGGCCAGAGCAGGATCTTAGGAAGACCTGGGACCAGCATCTCCAGCACTGTCAGTAAACTCGCTCCAGGTTTTGTCCCTGCTTTTATTTGTTACCATCATTCTTCTTTCTCTTCCACGACCAATTTTCTCCATGTGGCAGAAACTATGGCCATTGCCAACTTCTGAGTTTTTCTGCTCATAGCTTAGCCACTGGAGATAGAATGTTAAAACTTCCTGGCTACACACAAGTAAAAGATCTCAGGGAAGGGCTCTGATTGGCTCAGCTTAGGTCAGGTGTCCACTTCTGGGCCAATCAGCTCTGGCCATTGTTAGGGTAGCTCCTCTGGAATTCACATAGCTGGATTGTGGGAACAAAGCAGCTTTCAGAAGAAAAGGAATTTCAGGGCAGAAAAAATACATATTTAATATCTGTCATGTAGATACATCATCTGATGGGAAATAAAATTTGAAATTTGTGGCATCATCCAGGCAGGAAAACTGAGGGACCTTCAAGTCACAGGACCTCAGATGGATCTGCATCTCCCACCAAGGCTACAGGATGCCCCCAGGCTTCCGCTAAGGCCAGTGCACACCCACAAAGAAAATGGAGAAATCAACCTCAAAAGCTTATGTCAGCAAAGCATTTAAAGAGACTTTCATCAGAGTCGCAAGGGAAAGTTGAAGGATGTGCAACAGACTTCACGGTTTCTCAGTCTTGTGGCTGCTGAAATCCATGGCTGGTAAAATAACCTGACCCACAGGTAGAATATGTGCATACGGAATGGTTTGGGGGAAAGAATCCAAGAAGGAACAAGGCTAGCAAAGGCAAAGAGGTAAGAAAGTGTCCTAAGTTATGCAGAGAAGGACAAACGTCCTGCACCAAAAATCCATAATCACAGTAGCTTCCGTCTACCGAGAGCTTACCGTGTGCCAAAAGCTGTTCTAAGGGCTTTACGTGGATTAACTCATTTCATCCTTTTGTAACAATAAGAGTAGATTTTCTTTTTTATCCCCATGTTACAGATCAGAAAACTGAGACACAGAGAGGTTGCACAGCTTGCCCAAGGGCACACAGCTAGCAAACGGCAGGTAGGATTCAAACCTAGTCAGCCTGGCTTCAGAGTCCATATTCCCACCTGTTATAGAGCGTGTATTTACTATGGTATGTCCTACACTCTAAGCTATACTGTGAACTACCAGGGCTTGATCTTGCAGAGTGCTGAATCTTTAGAGTCTGGACTTCTTTTCTGGAGGCAACGAGATGCCATCACGGTTTCTGGCAGCAGTGACATAATCAGCCCTTTCCCAAGCAAAATTAATCTTTCCACAGGATGTGGTATGGATGGGGGAGGAGGGTAAAAGGAGGGAGGCAAAGAGAGTGGTTGGGGGCCCGGGAGTCACCGCAGGGCTCGTGGGAGAGGCCACAAGAGCTTACACTTGCCATGGGGAAGGATGGGCGAGGTAGACGGGAGACCCAAAGTAGACACGGCAGTCCAGGACTAAAAGGTGATACACCACGAGTCTCCAGTGTGTTGAACCATTGGTAAACTGTCGTGCAAACTTTAAACAGTTTGACTCTTTTGAAAGCAAAAGGTGAAGCTATTAACAATTAGTCTGTGATGACAGGCATGAGCTAGTCCAAGCTAACCCAGACACAGGGTCACTTCGTGACACGCGACCAGCAGTGAGGACCCAGGAAGCTGCTTTAGAAAAGTACCAAACACACAGGTGACAGCTCTCCTCACCCCTCCGTGTCCAGCATGGGACCCGCTTCCTCCGCCAGCCATCCCTCCTGCCCTTACATCCTTGGCTTTCTCTGGCTAGCCCCTCCCACAAAGGTCAAGTCCCTCCAGTCCACTCACGGTCACAAAAAGAACAGCTTAGGGTCTTCCATCTAGACCGGCAGTGGACTCGGCTGTCCTGCAGTCCTTCCGCCCCCTCTGCCAGCTCTC
Organism: Mesoplodon densirostris; assembly: GCF_025265405.1. Taxonomy (NCBI): domain Eukaryota; kingdom Metazoa; phylum Chordata; class Mammalia; order Artiodactyla; family Ziphiidae; genus Mesoplodon; species Mesoplodon densirostris. The sequence goes on from NC_082665.1 coordinate 123,124,893, forward strand.
CTGTCCTGTCTTTCCCCGTGGGACCTACCCCACGCCTCCTTCACTTCCTCCACCTTCGCTATTTTACACTCCAAGTCCGTTCCCATCCGAGGCCTCAGCATCTGCAGCTTCCTCTGTTAGGGATGCTGTTTCCCTCCCCTCCCCACGACTGGTTTCTCCTTGTCACCAGGGTACCCACTTTCCATATGGCCTTCACTGACATCCCAACCTAAAAAACGGTCACCCGGTCACTCTTCAGCACATCTCTTTGTTTAACTTTCATCATATCACTTATTTCCACATTTTTAAACTATTGTCTGTCTTTCCCAGTTGAATGAGAGCTCCGTGAGGGCAGGAGTGTTGTCCGTTTTGTCCCCCACTTTGTCCCCAGCATCTGAAACAGTTCCCGGTCCCTGGTAAGTACTCAGTAAATGTTTATGCAAGGAATGAATAGTCAGGAGATCAAATTTGCAGAATCTGAGGTTACTTCTAAAAGGAAACTTTTATGAGTCTACAGTTTCAGGAAATATCCATCTGGGGCCAATAATGTTTTACAAATACACTCATTTGAGATTGTGAAAATGTGCACATTGTTCGCTACTTGTATCATTTTTAACAGTGAAGAAAACTGAGGCTGCAGGTACCTGGCAGTCCTTGGGTTTCCAGTTCATCTGGTAACAAACCAGGTCAATCTTCCCCTCAGGAGAAGGAAAATACGCAGAGGCGAACAATTCATTAATATCAGTACTTGTCATCACGGTAAAAAAATGCCTCATAACTGGGCATTCCACTGGGCCTTCTTTCAAAAGGCACTGCCTAAGACAGTGCATTTCCAGAAAAGAAAAGAAAGAAAAGGAAAGGAAAGGAAAGGGGAGGGGAGGGCAGGGGAGGGGAGGGAAGGGAAGGGAACGGAAGGAAAAGAAAAAAGAAAAGAAAAGAAAGAAAAGAAAAGGAAAGGAAAGGGGAGGGGAGGGCGGGGGAGGGGAGGGAAGGGAAGGGAAGGAAAAGAAAAAAGAAAAGAGAAAAAAAACCAGCTAGAATCTAGAATCCTGGAACTGCTGATGCTGACAGCCCCAATTTTATCCTTTGGTAATAGCAGTGACCCTGGAATTATAAGCTTGGGGGCAAAGAACCTCAAGGGCTTATTAAGACTCCTGGGAATGTTCTGGAAAACGTGTTTGAGAGTCTTTATGGAACTCAAATCTCAGCACCACAGTTAAGTGACTGAGGCAAAAGAACCTGAGTTTAAAGAAGTTTAACCAGGAGCAGATGTTTCCCTTCACACCACATTGCTGCTTTAACATCCAGAATTCATGACTTTTTTTTCCCCACCACTGCCTGATTTACATAGGCCTCCAGAACATTAATGAAAGGCACTTTAACAAAATGTTGAGCTGGCGCTGTTGGACCAATGCTGTCCTAGTTTTAACCCTTAGTTTAAAAAAAAAAAAAAAAAAAAAAACCCTTTTCTGTCCCCATGACTCCAGACCAGCAAAAATATAATACAGTCCTAATGGCATTTGAAACCCTCAGAGTAAACAGAGCAGTGAAACTAAGTACTTGGGGATGGTTTCCATTACAGTGTGCTAAAGAAATGAATGTTTTATTGTTCTTTTTGTAAATACCCTGGAGAACTCTGGGATGGTTTTTCTAGAAGATGAAAATGATCTGAGAGTTTCAGATCTCGTGAAGATATGTGATCTCTTTGTGTAACAAATAGGATGGTTGTTTATGCGGGAAGAGGACTTTCCATTTCCAACTGTTGAGAATTACACTTAAAGATGATTTCCAATGCCCAATAACACTTTTATTCAATACTCAACTCCTTATTTCCACTTCTTGCCTTCATTTTTATTTTTTCTGTATTCCATATGAGCCCCAAATGGTCTCAAAGTTCTCTCTTTGTAAATGAACATAGCATGTCTGAATTCATGTCTGTGGCAGGTTGTATTTTCCAAAGATATCTCTCATCCCACATGACAGGCTGGAACCCTGTCACTCCCCCGACAAGAGGTGCAATCTATATATGTCTCCTTGGACCAGTATAGCCCTTGACCAATGAATAAAGTGAAAAGGAGACTATGCAACTTTTGAGGCCTGGTCATAAAATTTCCACGAACTTCCACCTTGTTTTGGGGGAAGAACACAGCCATATGTTTTGAGGAAGCCCAAGCAGTCTGTGGAGAGGCCTGTAGCCAGCAACTATTCGCCAGCGATGTGGGTGCACCATGTTGAAAGTGGATTCCCCAGCCACTGACCAGAGGATACCATGTGGAGCAAAGATTAGCTGCCTTGCCAAGTCCTGCCCAAGTGGCACATTTGTGAGCAAAATCAATGAATGGTGTCACTGTAAACCACTATGTTTTGGGGTGGTTTGTTACACAGCAATAGACATTCTCTTAAAATACAGTAATCCTCAGTAATTCATACCTATGGGAAGATACCAAACTGCAGTACTTTCTTAAAGTAAAATCCACAATCTTTATAAAGGATGCTGTTATAAAGGCCCACACTTCCAAGGAGTGGGCCTCTAGGGACCTGCTTTAATAAAGAGGTAAGAGTAGTTTGTAATTAGCCTCTCAGTTTGTGATGATGCATCTGAACTGGTGGCATAGGCGGGCCCCCGGAGGTAAGCACGGCCCCCGCAGCGTGCCTTACGTTATTAACTGGCTGAGCAAAACTGTAGGCACATGGAGGCTCGGTTCTTGTTTATCACATGTTACAAATGCACAGCACATGAATTAGTGACGATGTCTCACTACTTAGGAACGCCACAGGACGATGCCCACACTCCCAAGCACCATCAGACTCAGAAAAAGTCACCGAGAAACCCTGTGCTTGGGGCTTCGGAAAAAAATCCATGTGTGTTCTTAAGGTGTCATAAAGAGAATATTCCCTGGCCCTCTGGGGAGTGTCTCAGAGGTCAGAGTGGCAACAGCATCTCTCATTCAAAATGGGAAGTCCTTGAAATAAAGTTTCCACCCCAACTGAACGATGAAGAGTTCCATCAAAAGCTAAATTTGGGGCTTCCCTGGTGGCGCAGTGGTTGAGAGTCCGCCTGCCAATGCAGGGGACACGGGTTTGTGCCCCGGTCCGGGAAGATCCCATATGCCGCCGAGCGGCTGGGTCTGTGAGCCATGGCCGCTGAGCCTGCGCATCCGGAGCCTGTGCTCCACAACGGGAGAGGCCACAACAGTGAGAGGCCCGTGTACCGCAAAAAAAAAAAAAAAAAAAAAAAAAGCTAAATTTATTTCTACCAAGAATATATTTAAACACTTTCTTTTAAAGTTTTTCCGTCTCTTCAGGTACACTACGCTCGTAACATCCTTATCACGCCACCAATAGCATCCCTATCACTGCCAACGATAACGTCCCTACTTAAAGGAAGGGTGGTATGTGTGTACAATGGAACATTATTCAACCACGAAAAAGAAGACGATCCTGCCATCTGCAACAACATGGATGGACCTGGAAGGCATTGTGCTAAGTGAAATAAGTCAGACAAAGAAAGGCAAATACTGGAGGCTATCACTCGTATGTAGAATCTAAAAACGTCAAACTCAAAGAAGTGTAGAGTAGAATGGTGGTTACCAGGAGCTAGGTGGGTAGGGGAAATGGGGACATGTTGGTCAAAGGGTACAAACTTCCAGTTATAACATGAATACATTCTGAGGATGTAATGGACACCATGATGACTGTAGTTAACAATACTGTATGTGTTGTATAATTGAAATTTGCTAAGGGAGCAGATGTTAATATTTTCAGCACACATGGGAAATGGTAACTTTGGATTCACGTGGTAGTCATTTAACAATATCTCAAATTATCACGTTGTACACCTTAAACTTACACAATGTTATTTGTCAATTATATCTCAATAAAGCTGGAAAAAAGCAAGCTCTCTACTACGCCACCAATAACATCTCTGCTATCCAAAACAATAACATCCCTACTAGCCATCCTCCACAGCGACCTTTTCAGTACCTAGGAATGCTGCTATAAGGCTAACAGAATGGACACGTAGACTGGGAAGTAATTAAGTAGATGGGAAACCTTGGTTTAGCCTATTTTCTCTTATTGCTTAGGCTAGATTTATAATAGTTATTAGAATATGTGGGCCATTTGTCCAAACATACTTCTACAGATTACAGCACCACTCACAAAATGGTCATCTATCTTATTTTTCAGTCTTTTAAACACTTAAGAAGTCATAAGTGAATCATTTAGATTTTCCTTACAACGGATTTTTTTTTTCCATTGGAGTGTTAAAAGGCAATATTTACTTTTAGCTTTAAAAAAAGAGAATAAGGGCCTCCCTGGTGGCGCAAGTGGTTGAGAGTCCGCCTGCCGATGCAGGGGATACGGGTTCGTGCCCCGGTCTGGGAGGATCCCATATGCTGCGGAGCGGCTGGGCCCGTGAGCCATGGCCGCTGAGCCTGCGCGTCCGGAGCCTGTGCTCCGCAACGGGGGAGGCCACAACAGTGAGAGGCCCGCATACCGCAAAAAAAAAAAAAAAAAAAAAGAGAATAATAGCTCTTGTACTGAACTCTAATCACAGTTATTAGTTAAGGGGGAAGACAAAAATCATTGTCAGTCAACAAACATTGATTTACTAGATGAAGAGCACAGGGAATAACTAAGATGTGCCCAGCAAGATTCACAAAATGAGGGCATGTGGCACTGAAATTCAGCACACCACCATTAAAAACCAGAATTAATAATTTTTTTTTGATAATGAGGGAGAAATAATTTAAAAGTCAGGTTGACCACACAATCACAGAATATTCAAGATGACTGATGTGCAAAAACTCATTTGACACACAAGAGAACCAAGAATTTGAGAAAATGATGTGTCCCTCCTAAATGCCAGCCCATGATTCGTTAAGCAGTAGGTTTCCTTTAGTGGAATCAGGAGACAATTCTGGAACTGGGCTTTTAAAGTTCCAGATTTCTCCTGGAAGCGGCAACTTGGTTTCAGGACTTGAGTACTTGGTAAGCAGCCCCTCCTTACCCACTCCCCAAGCCATCCTCAACACTGCTGACTGGTCCTAATGGGATCCGGCTCTTTGAACGGGAATTCTCCCAAAAGCAGAAGAGGGGAAAACCTTACGTGGGTTGTAACCCTGTCACACCGGCTCTCAAAACCCTCCGAAAAGATTCCATGTAATCTCCAGCAATAAAATTGAGACCTTCCAGTTTGGGGGAAAGAGCTACCCGCCAGGATAAACTCCATCTCTCAGACGAGACACTCCACCCTCCACATGCCAAGAGGTCAGGCCAAATTCCCACACTCGTTATCTGTGCTGGATCCCAGACAAATCGGCAGACAAGAGGTCTCACTGAGCAGGGATGCTCAGCACCTCCAAACAACCCAGATGGGAAAGTTCAATCGGGCTGTAAACCCGTCAGCTACCACATGTGTTCACTGACAGCACATAATTAGCACTCACAACATGTTCCCCTCCCATAAAAGATATATATTTTTTGCATGCCATACATGCCACTTTGGAAACTTCCCTGGTGAGAACAGCAAATTCCATATTTGTAAACACGTCTGGTGGGAAGAATGAAGGGGACCTGGGTGACATTCTAATCCTCCCAAGTCACTTCCAGGGACGGCTGACTCAGCAAGTTTCGACCACCCCCAAGCACAGACAAAAGCGACCGCAAGTGACAGGAAGGAGAAAACACGTGAGTGTCCATCACCTTGGTGTCCCCTGCCTCACCTCCAAAAGCCTCTGTCCCTATACAGTTCTGACACCTTTCAAGCCTCGGGAATCCACGGTGTCTCGCTCGGGAATCCACAGTGTCATTCCATAAATATTCATTGCGCATCTACTATATCAGCGGTCCCCAACCTTTCTGGCACCAGGGGCCGGTTTCGTGGTGGGGGTGGGGGCGAGGGGAGGGATGGCTCAGGCGGTAATGCGAGCTATGAGGAGCGGCAGATGAAGCTTCACTCACTCGCCCAGGCGCTCACCTCCTGCGGTGCGGCCCATTTCCTAACCGGCCGCTGCCCCGGGGGTTGGGGACCCCGGTACTATATGAGCCCCACTCTTCCTGGCACGGAAGAAAAGAGATGGGAAATAATAAACATAATAATTAAGTAAAAAGTCAAGTATCTTCAGAGGCAAAAGAGGTACAGATACAAGAGAGATAGAGTGAAGGGAATCACTAGGGTGGGGAGGGCAGGGGCTAAGGTGCTCTTTTTTTTTTTTTTGATGGCACCTCTGGCTTTCGGGATCTTAGTTCCCTGACCAGGGATCAAACCCGCACTCCGGCAGTGAAAGCACTGAGTCCTAACCACTGGACCACCGGGGAATTCTCTAAGGTGCTCTTTAAACAGATACACACTGCTGTATATAAAATAGATAACCAACAAGGACCTACTGAATAGCACAGGGAACTATACTCAATATTTTATAATAACCTATATGGGAGAAGAATCTGAAAAAGAATATATATATATCTACATATATATGTAACTGAATCACTTTGTTGTACACCTGAAATTAGCACAATACTGTAAATCAACTATACTTCAATAACAAATATATAAAATGATGGGCAGGGTTCTGAGAAAGCGAACTCGAGCGAAGATTTGAAGGAAGGGAGGGAGTAGCCACGCAGGTATCTCAGAGGGAAGAAGGTTCATAAAAGTGATGTCCCCTGCCGAGAGTTAGACCGAATTCAGTAACCACAACTTGGTGGCCTGATTCACAGTGAGCTGAAAGGGGAAATACACAGTCCATACATAATCCCACGCTGCATCTCCAGGATGTAACCTGGATGTCCCCTGGGTTTTACCCCCCCAAATGTTATTTCTCAGGAAAGAGGGAATTACACACATTTACAGACTTTTACAAAGTCTCTCACAAGACAACGACTCTCTGTCACTTTATTTTGAACAACAAATACTGACTGGGGAAAGCACACTAGTCAAAGCTGATTTTGGATGTTTACTGAAGTCATCTGATGGGTTTGATTTTTTAAAAGGAGGTAAATACATTCAACAAAAACTTAAAATAATTCCTACAGCATGAAACAAAATTTGCGGGGAGCTGTAGTAAGCATGCTTCTTAAAGACCGCTTTTCAAAACAATGCAAGGAATTCTGTGCACGAATGCAAATGTACTACTGGGACGTGGATGAATCTCACAGACAGAGTATTGAGCAAAAGACGCCATTTACAAAGATGACACTTATATAAAGTTCCAAACCCAGCTAAGCTAACCTTTGCTGTTAGAAACTAGACAGAGGCTACCTTTGGGGAGGAGAAGGAGGGGGGGTGATGGGCGTGGCCACTGGAGGTTCCCTGAGCTGTTCTGTTTCTTGACCTGGGTGCTGGTTACCCAGGTGAGTACATTTTGTGCAAACTCACTGAGCGGTACACTTACGATTTATGCACTCTCCCGTATTTATGTTATTTTTAATAAAGAGACTTTTTTTTTTTTTTTTTTTTTTTTTGCGTTACGCGGGCCTCTCACTGCTGTGGCCTCTCCTGTTACGGAGCACAGGCTCCGGACGCGCAGGCCCAGCGGCCATGGCTCACGGGCCCAGCCGCTCCGCGGCACGTGGGATCTTCCCAGACCGGGGCACGAACCCACGTCCCCTGCATCGGCAGGCGGACTCTCAACCACTGCGCCACCAGGGAAGCCCAATAAAGAGACCTTTAAAAGAGCTATGCAGAGTACGTGGTTGCATTATGGTGATTTCTCATTCACGTATGAGCTGGATAAGAAAAAACAACTATCCTAATGTTAAATGAATGGGCACTTAGGACTTAGGACAGAGTTTCCAGTGATAGCATCATTCATGAATTTTAAAAGTGCCGAATTCCACACAATTTGGATGAAAGTAAACACGATGAGCTTGAAACCTGTGTTAGAAGCTCCCAGAAGTCCCTCTGGTGATGACAGAAACACTGAGGGCAAAGATGCATGAAAAGGGTTGGAACAAAATTGTTTCATGAAATGTAAACATGGGACGGGGAAAGCACTATTTCCAAATTTATGTGTTTTTAGATAAGTTAAAATATGCATGAAGAACTAAATTAATAATTAATATTCTAAAAGGAAATGTATTTCAAATATATTCCTCAAAGGTTATATAGTAAAGTTGACCCCAACGTATTTTTTTTTTTTTTTTTTTTTTTTTTGCAGTACGCAGGCCTCTCACTGTTGTGGCCTCTCCCGTTGCGGAGCACAGGCTCCGGACACACAGGCTCAGCGGCCATGGCCCACGGGCCCAGCCGCTCCGCAGCATGTGGAATCTTCCCAGACCGGGGCATGAACCCGTGTCCCCTGCATTGGCAGGTGGACTCTCAACCACTGCGCCACCAGGGAAGCCCCGGGCAGTGGCTTTTAATTATAACCCAAAGACTTTTTGGATCAGGCTTGTAAAGTATGTACCGGGAGGGGAGGGGCCACAGCAGTAGCTTCCGTGGAGATCACCAATGACCTCATGGCCATCCCACCAATGGCTATTTCTGATTTTTAGTCTTAGAAGCACCGGCAGTGTTGACAAGCCCTCCCCTGCTGAAGCATCCTCAGCCTCCATCACCCGCCCTCCCCGAGTTTCCCCTGGACCTCTCTAGCCACTCACTTTCTGCCTCTTTTCTCTGCCCGCAGTGAATGCTGGAATTCCTCTGGGTTCCGATGGAGGCCCTCTTCCTTCACACCCTCCCTTCCTTCCTAAGTGATTTCATCATGGCCATGGCATCATTCACCATCTGCCAGCTGGTATCTCCAGCCCAGACCACTGCCCTGAGCTCCTGGACCACAGAAACGATGGCCTGTCCCACAAACTTTCTTATCTCAGCAGAGGCCTCCATTCCTTCAGCTGCACAGGCCAAACCAGCCTGGTCCCTCCCTCCCTACCATGCCGTTATTCGATCGGTAAACAGCCCTGGTGATCCCCCTGGCTCCGCAGTCCTTAAATCCAACCACATCTCCACCATGATGCTGTTCTGACTGTAAGCTAAGCTACAACCTAACCATCTACAAAGAGACACTACAACAGGATCCTAACCACACCCACCCCTGCCCCCCATCCAGCCTCTACCCCGCAGCCGTTCTGATCTTTCCAAAATGTAAATCTGGTATCATTCTCTAGCTGCTCCTAAAAGCCGCCCCCCCAGTGGCTTTCCACTGCATTTGGGAGAAAAACCCAAATCCTGCGGCTGGCCTGTGGGTCCTGCACACGTGAGTCCTGACTCTCCAGCCTCACCCTCCAATCTCTGCGGTCAAGTCAAAACTGCCTCCGTGAGCTTCCCTGGTGGCGCAGTGGTTGAGAGTCCGCCTGCCAATGCCGGGGACACGGGTTCGTGCCCCAGTCCGGGAGGATCCCACATGCCGTGGAGCGGCTGGGCCTGTGAGCCGTGGCCGCTGAGCCTGCACATCCGGAGCCTGTGCTCCGCAACGGGAGAGGCCACAGCAGTGAGAGGCCCGCATACCGCAAAAAAAAAAAAAAAAAAAACGGCCTCCGTCCCTTTCCTCTGACCAAACATGCCCCCTCCCACCTCCTGGCCTTTTTCCAAGTCCTTCCCGTCCCCACTACCTCCACTCTCTCTCACCTGTTTACCCCTCAGATCTCAGTGCACCACCCTCTCCCCCCACCGCCTGCCTGGGTCAGGGCCCCTCATGTTCTACTACGAAGCACATACCTTTGTGATGAGACCTCCACCCTGTGACCACCTGCTCTCAGCTGGGCTGTGAGCCTCCTGTGACCAGGGACAGTACCTGGACTGGCTAAGGCCTCCCCAGACGACACCTCAAAGGTCTGGTCACAGAAACATGGGTGAACCCTGGCCACCGGTACTGGGCCTTGGGTTCACGCACAGGGCAAAAAATGAAGCATAAGAGTTTGTCTCATTTTGGGCAGAGTGACCAAGACAAGCACACAACGCCCTCCCTCCCCTCAGGATCACATTAACTTCAGCTAACCTCCCAGGCCAGAACAGGGAGCTCACAGGCCAGTGAAAAGAGCAGAAAAGGAACTTTATAAGCAAACAGGCCTCCAGGCAGCAGCTCCTGCATTGTCCCCTCCACTGTGAGCGTCTAAGCCTGTGAGGCCCTCCTGCCTCCTACCCTGGCCTCAAGGGAGAGGGTGTCCCATGCCACGTGTGCAGATCACCCCACCCTGGACCTGCCTCTGCTTTTTATCACCTCTAACGCCCGTTAACTTTTCCTTCTCTATCAGTACCTTTCAGCTTTTAAAGATGCTCAATTCTCCTATTCAAAACAAACTAACAAGAATTCCTTCGACCTGTACCCTGTCTTAGTCTCTATCTATACTTACATATTCTTAAACCCAGAATGTGAGGGGTCTCTGCCTGCCCCATCCCTTAAAAATTGCTCTTGTGAGATTTATCAGTGGCCTCCAGTGGTCAAACCCAGTGGGCGACCTCCCACCCCCAGTGGGTTCCAACTTGACCTCTTTCCTGCTGTTATGGTATTCCCTGGTCTCTTCCCGCAGATTCTGGAACATCACGCTCTTCCCTTTCTCCCCCTGCTTCCTTTAAAAGCCATTTCTTTTCCTCCTTCTCTGGATCCTCCTCAGAGCTCTCTCCTCTCTCCCTCTGCAGGAATGAGTGAACTCTCCCATCATGAATTCATCCTGTCCACGTCTCTGCCATCTTAGCCAGGGGCTACTCAAAATGTGGTCCTCGGCCCATTGCTGGTCCACCAACTTTCTGTTACCAGTTTGTGACAAGATAGGTACACAAAGCAAGAGAAAGCATTTATATACTTTTCTAGCTCTTCAACGTTGCCACCATGTTTCACTGTATTTTACAAAAGCATCCCTCCTTAATGAACTGGAAAAGAACAAAACAAACAAAACCTGGTCCTTCACCACAGAGAATCTGAGAATAAGAGAATCTGGTCTAGATCTTGCAGTTCTTTGATGGATCTATCTGCTTACACTGAGAAACCAAGACTTCCCAATAAGAAAATAAAAAACATTATCCACTTCTCTAAAACAAAGTCAACCAACGAGCCAGCCAAGCAACAGAAGACCTTAGGATCCTGGGTCTGTATTTTCCACGAGGCAGCAATGGGCTGAAGCCCTTGAGATGGGCATGTGCCCCCCAGAATCACTTCCCCACCATCTCACCTGCCCCTCAACTACGTCCCCATTCCCCGCCTCCTCCCAAGCTCTGGTGTAACCATACCTGCCTTCTGGAATGTTTCCCAGAGGGTCCCACTGGCCCCTCGGTCCCAAACATGACCGTCACCAGCCCCATTACCTCTCGCCCCCAAACGGCCCCTCGGGCTGTGTGTTTCTCCTCATCCTTGCAAATGACCCCGCCTGACACTTCAGTCCCCTGAGTGTCATGTTAGGCTCCCCTCCCTCCTCTGTGACACAAAGTCTTAATGATTCTTCCTCTGCATTTCTCTTTTAATTTGTTCAGTCACTCGACAAATCTGTATTCAGTTCTGGAGACACAACAGGGAACAGGACACCCCATCCCCCTGCAGTGCCTCGGCCCCTTCTCCGTCCAGCCCTAGCCCTGAGCCACTTCCCTCCACGCCGAGGGTACCCTCTCTGCTAGAACCACACTCCACTTTGCCTTAACCTCTCCCCCAGCCCTACCAGGGCAGCCTTTTAAACAATGCCACCAACCCCTTGGTCTGAGAGTAGATGAGGGTGCAGTGAGGAAAGGGAAGCCTTTTTAATATAATTTCCCTTTCACTCTCAGTCGGCAACTCGCACTAATTAAAATTACACCCTGCACAGCACTTGTAGAAATGAAGCCCCCGAATACTCAACAATTAGCCAGAATAAACGATGAGTCATTTAGATACCACAGGCAAAGTTTCATAATCCTGGGGATTTGAGATATTCTGTTTCATTAAAAGGAGCCATTGAGATTTGAAATACCTGTCGGGTTCTCTTCTTTAGGACAAGATGTAAGCAGCATCGTTTGGTTTCCTGAAGGGCAATGCCTGTAGTTTAATCCAGGCCACTGAGTCTCTCAGCTTTCCCACACAGAACCTCGCAGGGGTCTGCCTTGCTTCCCCTCGATGTCTTCATTCCCAAGGCTCCGTGGTCCAGCGAAAACCGAAACCTAGTTCTAAGTAGGTCCTTCAGGTCCATCGTAAAAGGAGTTAATCTGAGAAAGTGAGAGCCCGGAGCTGAGGGTCTGAATCTCGCCCGGACAGTGGCAGGGGGTGTGGCTTTCTCCCCTGGGCAACCAGGCCTGGAGCCCCAGACTCCACTCAGAGGAGGCCTTGGACTTGCTCCGAAATCTGTCCCCACGTACCAGACACGGTTACACCCAATTGCCTCCCATGCCCAACCCGGCCTTCTGGCTTGGACGGCTCCCTCCCAGTTCCTGAGGGCTCCGCAGAAGTGGCGGCAGGGCCCAGTGGTCAGGAGTGTGGCCCCTGGACCAGACAGGCTGGGTTCCAACCCCAGTCCTCCCTTTCCCAAGTGTAACTTTGGGCAAACTGCATAGCTTCTCTGTGCCTCAGTTTCTTCACCTGTAAAACGGGGATAAGGCTTCAGAAGGCAGAGATGAGGGTTAAGAGTATAGTGCTTGTAACAGCCCTTCAGCCCAGGGTCTGCCTGGCATCTAGGGGGATTGCCTCTGTGGAGTAAAATCCCATTTAAACTTCACATTAACCTATATACGCATAAATGGGAGCAGCACATAATACACACAGAGAGACTAATTCATCTTTTTTTTTTTCCCTTGTATTCCTGCCCCCGGAGACTCCAGGCCATTTCCTGCATCTTTAGAGGAAGGAACCCTCTCTCCCCACCCCCAATTCACCTGAGCTGGCTTGAGTAGGGCTCCCTTTCAAGTAACCAAAAGAACGGTGCCCAGAACAGCCTTCCTCCTCCCACTGTCCATCCTAAACTCCAGCCAATCAGGACGTGGCTCTTTCTCAGCCTTGAGCCTTTCCTCCATGCTTCCGTCTACACCGGGAACAGCACTGTCCACCAGGCCCCTCCACCTCCGCCAGCGCCCATCACTCGCTGCTCAGAGCCCCCATCCTATAGCTCACGTCTCCATAGCCTTCCCAGGCCACCCGGCCACAGACCCTCCCCAGACCCTCCTCCCCAGCTCCATGGGCACCCGCTGGGGCCATCCCAGGCCCCATCGCTCTGCAGTCGCGGCCCCTGGCAAAGCCCCCGTCCTCTCTGAGCTGTCTCCTCCGGTCTAGAAGGGAGACATCACTGCCAGCGTGGCCCCCGGAACGGAAATACTGTGCAGCACCAACCAGAAAGTGTGTGCCGTGCCTCGGCAAACTTTAAAGTGCTTTCGAAACATCCAGACACTTTCCCAAGAAGCTCCAAAGAATGTAAAGTCATTCGAAGATGAACGTGTAGACTCTTCATTCTCTATCACCCTGTCTTCTTTACAATCCTCTGGGAACTCTGGGGAACAGAAATTCCAAAGGGTCCCACAAACACACCAGCCACAGGAAACAGGCTCTGGGAGTTCCCTGGCAGGCTGAACCTTTGTCTCAGAGGAACAGAGGCAGGACTGAAGTGCTCCCGGCCTTGCAGCTGTCTCTCAAGCATTCCGTTCTAGGGCCTGGAAGATGTATTCTCTCCAAGTCTGCCCATAAAACTGTATCTTAAATGTTCTGTGGGCCACAATAAATAATTTACATAAAGGGTCAGTTAGATGGAGCACAGCAGGATACCAGAGGGAAGAACACAGTGCAGTAGCCCAGGTTTAATTTGATCAGCCAAAGTGCTCAGAGCATCATTAAGCCACACGGAAAGGAAGAGAGTCATCTTTTTTATACAGCTCCCTTCACCCTCCGTGTGAAATCGTAATGGAGTGGGGCTGTGAATTATGGCATCTTCAGCTAATTTTACATGACACAGATACAAGTGATTTTATTTTTCCTCATTGTGGAAAATAATGAAATCTCCTTTCCCTCCCTCCGTCCATGTCCTCTATCCAAAGGTTCTGCTAATTTAAAACATTTGGTGGAAAAACAACACTGAGGCATTGTTCTGAAGAAAAGAAAAATTCTAATCACTTTGAGTTTAATTCTACTGTGCAGAGAAGAATATGAGCTTATCCTGGATGATGGCACAGTGACAAAATGAGTTAATTACCGTCTCATCGCAAGATGGATCTACTTGTCATAGGGACAGGAGCCATTATTTCACACAAAATAATGACCCAGATAAAAAAGGAATGGCTGTAGGCAGTAGCTGCCAGTGACACAGCTTCATCTTGGCCTAAGTGAATGGCAATTAACAAGTGTCACCACTTGTTATACACACACACACACACACACACACACACGTATACATATATATAGGGACCAAGCTATTCATTAAATATTTACTAAAAATACACAAAATAATTTTTACTGTCTTTCTTCCCAGGGAACTCCTGTAGTCTTCTACCCGTGTGATGACAGGAAAATGTACACACGTGTGCAATTCAGCCATCAGCTGCAACCGCTGTTGACCTTGCAGAGAGGCCCCCATTCCTCTCCTCTTTGCACCAGAGGCGGTGTTTTCTCCAGAAATCATGTGCAACAACAGAAAAGGGGGGCAAAGGGAAGGGGGCCCAGTCCCATCATTTTCTACCTCTTCTCCTGGTTGTCATGGCCACTGGCCTAGAACTAGAGCCACAGCCAGCAGTGACAGCCAGAAACACTAGATCCTCCCAGGTGGAGCCCCCGGCCACGGGCCGACACGGCAGGGCCAAATGGCCAGGCCACCTCAACACCTGGGTTCTCCAGAGTGGGTAGCTTCCCTTCCACTCTGCTGACCACAACCATGAACTATGTCTCTACTGAGAGAAAGAGAGATGAGAGACTCCGAGATACACATCTGGAGACCAATTCTGGCTCAGAAATCTCAGTGCTACCTGAGTGTGCAAGTTGTCTAGTCTGCCCGAACCCAGTCATTTGTATACGAAAACCAGGGGTACAGAGGCACCCTGTGCCTGCTGCACAGGCAGAGGCAGGATGGCACAGTGGGCTTTAAAGTGTATCCTCTTCAAAATGTTAAAAACAGAATCGCATGGAGACTATCATACTAAGTGAAGTCAGCCAGACAGAGAAAGATAAATATGATATGTCACTTATATGTGGAATCTAACCAAAAGATACAGGTGAACTTATTTGCAAAACAGAAATAGACCCACAGACACAGAAAACAAACTTATGGTTACCATAAGGGATAAATTAGGAGTTTGGGAATAACATAAATACACTACTATATATGAAACAGATAAACAACAAGGACCAACTGTATAGCACAGGGAACTATCTCAATATTTTATAATAATGTATAAAGAAAAAGCATATGAAAAAGAATATATGTGTGTGTGTGTGCGTATATATGTATGCATGTATATATACATACACATATTTATAACTGAATTGCTGTGCTGTACACCTGAAACTAACACGACATTGTAAATCAACTATACTTCAATAAAAAAAATAATTTTTAATGTTAAAAACAGAATTCTTATACAAACATAGAATGAGCAGGTGTCAATGATCAATTTAACCAATTATTGAATAAATCATGAGATACTGCCATGTGTACACACACACACACACACACACACAATCAGTGGGGGGGGAAAGAATGTTGGGATGAAAGTAAAAGTTAACACAAAAGTGGCTGATGTCCTTCAGGGCATATAAACTATAACTCTGGGGTTCTGTCCTCTGTGGGACAGACGCCCACCTGCACTGCAGGCACTGCAGACACACGGCATCTGAGTGTCCACTCAGCAGGCTGTTTACAACCTGATATGGCCACAAGGCAACGGGTCAGTCCTGCAGTGATCTGGTTTGGTTAAGACAAAAGTGCCAAATCACGTGTTTTTAAAAGAGCCTGTTTGATAGTATGGCCAGAGCCGATGCCCTCATCTTACCAACCCGCCCCTCAAATATTCCAAGCATCTGAGTCTAATTACAAAACCATTTCTACAACTATTTTTCCCCAGTGCTCAGATCACGGGGTAAATCCCACCTCTAGAATGCCCCTACCAAGTTTATGAGAACATTTTATTTGCAGCAATCCAAAGAAGATGGCCCTATTTATACAGACATCTCTCTGAGTTATGAAAGCACCCATGTTCTCAGGCTTAGGCATGTGTGAACTAAAACTGCTTTTCCTCCCACTTCTTAAAAATGATCTGAATTCTACCATAGCAGAAAGAGTCTCCATCGTCCTAGTAAAATTACCCAAATGTCTGACCTAAGAGGTCATCCGATTCCTGGGCTACGGGTCTCGGCTCCCATCATACCAGAGTGGTTATTCCCAGGGCCTTGTAGCGCCTGAACACTCCACAAATGTTGAAGAGAGGGAGGCAGAGAGTGAACCAAAAAAAAAAAAAAAAAAAAAAAAAAAAAATAGAATCACTGGTTGTTTAAAGGGACCATCCAATTATTCCACTTTTCTGCAGAACTTCTCTCCGCGGCCTCCTGTTGCTTTCACAGCCGAGTCCGGCCCCTTCCTTCCACCCCTCATGGCCACTTTCTTGCCAAAGGTCCTCTGATCTTCTTTTCATTCCCCTCAGGCCCTCACACATGCCGCTCCCTCTGTTCCGAGGGACCCCAACCCGCCCACTGCAGCCCCATCAGGCCTAATCCTACTGTCTCAGCCCGAGGCGCCTCCCCGACTCCCACACCACACCCTGTCTGTCCGCTGCTTCCCTCGTGGTCATGCTCATCACTCGGGTTCAGAAAAGCCTTCACTGTGAGGACACGAGGGCAGGACCACGGCTATTTTGTTCTCTGCGTGCCAGCACCTAGTACTATTTCTGGCCTGACAACAGCCAACAATATTTATTAAAGAATTCACTGATTGACTGGATCTCAGACAAACCACAATCTCCTCTACATCATGGGGGACTGCCAATTATTTTGGGAGACTGGGAAGGGGAGGACAAGGCAAGCATTAAGCGATGAACTTAGCCCCAGTTTGGGCAAGGACATTCCTCCTGCAGTAAACGTCAGCGTATTGAAACTCAGCGCACCCTGCAATTAGGCAGGAAACCTCATGTGGCTCAAAGAGAAGTTCAAAACCAGACATATTTCAGGGCAGAAAATGAACCCCCTGCAACGAGGCAATTTTCCCTGCTATGATCGCATGCCAGTGGTCACCGGACTGTGGCACGCTCCCGCTCTAGGAAAGAAAGGGGGCTCGTGACAATGAAGACCCACGGGGGAGTGGAAGGTGGGATGTGGGGGGCTCACACCACCCTGAGGATTTGAAGGGGCTGCTGGCAGTGGGCCGGCAGGCCTGTCAGCTGTTGACGCCACTCCAGCCCTAAAAACACAGGGTCTGCCATCCTTGGAGGAGGGGAAGCCACCTTGTTCCAGAGCCAAGGCCAGCCTGAGTGGAAGTGGACTGCGCCCCACGAGGCCACCCAAAGTCCCAGGCCAGAACAGGCCTGGGGAGTGCAGCCCACCTGCCCTCAGCCAGCCCCCAGCCATTCACTCAGGCACGCGCTCGGCAAGCCCGTTCAATTGCATCCTGACTGCAGCACTCACCTTCTTAATGAACTCTGGGATGATTTTTTGGTCTGTCAGGTGGTCTAGGGAAGAATAGCAATCTAATTCCAAGATGTAGCCTTCATTGTGAAGATCAGTGTTCTGAGATCTGAAAAGAGAAACACACACACACGCACAAGTTAAGATTTTGCATAATATACATATTAAAAAAAAAGAATCACTGGGTGTTGAATGAAATCCTAATTTCTTTCCTGAAAGTAACTGTCAAAAAGGCAGTTCTGAAAAAATAATTTATGGTTAACAACTCAAATAATATAGAGGGACCTATTAATACTTCATGGAAAGACCTCCAAGACATATCATCAAGGAAAACACATCATTATAGAATGATGGGTTTAGTACAATAAGGTTTATACCTTAAACAACACAAACACACACACACACACACACACACACAGTCCAGTAATGTATATTTCCCATTGGCAAACCAATAATAGCAGTGACCTCTTGGGGGATGGTGAGGGCCAGTGTGGGAATCGGGCGGGGATGGTGCTGGTGATCAAAAGTGAGTTTGGCTGTATCCCTGATTTTTTCACTTTTTTGGAAGAGAATATATTCACGTATCATTTAGAAAATTAAAAATTAATTTTTAAAAGACTTTTAAAGGGTTCAACCCCTACAGAGGGCAATCCGGCAAAATCTATCAAAACTAAAGGTGCATGAAGAAAAGAATATAAGGCAACTGAAGAAGAAATCCTGGGACGAGAGCGGACGTGAAGGGTTGTCTGAAGCAAACACCGAACACCTTGCGGTCGAGACGGAGGCGTCCAGTGTGCCCTGCCCCCCATCACCGCCCCCCAACCAGGTGGTGGGGCTGCTTCCCCATCCCCCTCATATAGATGTGCACGTGACCCAATGCTGGGTGCACTTGGGACAACCAGCAGCAAGTGGTCACCAGAAGGAAATCCCACCACTCCGTGTCACTCCTTTGAGGGACCCCTGGGTGACACTATGGGGCTGATGGACTCCTGGGAACCACGTGGTTGTCAGAAATTGAAGGTGATTGGCTGGCCCTGCCAAACGTCAGACAACAGGAAGTGAACATCAGTCAAGGGCCGGCAGACCATGCCCTTTCCTCGTGGGAAGGGGGACTTGGAGACCAGGGCCGGGCTCTTCAGGGCTCACACCACATGTACAGCAACTCTCCACTGCCGAGGGCAAAGCAGGGCCCTCCCACCTGACTTAGGAGGGTCCCTACCGAGGAGGGGCCCCTGCAGCCCCTGTGAGAGCAGGTGCAGCCAGGACGGGTGCCTTCATACTGAATTCCTGAGACACGTATATCCCACAAAATAAACAGTTTCTGAATGCCTATTTGCTATAATATTTTAAAGATGAATTTCTAGGAGTCTTATATATCATTCAAAGCAATTTATGCTGCCATTAACCATCTGAGTATGATTCACACGAAATTCAAAAGTGGAAAAATTAAAGAGGATTTGGTTTTCCCCAGGTGTGCAACTGTGATATTTTACTTTTCTCTCTAACATATCCTTTCAGGGGTAGGGACTGAGGTGCATACTTTTGAAATGTAAAAGAATCAACTGATTCCAAACTGGCCAAACTGGAATAAACTAATTCCAAAAGAATCGACCAATTCTGAACCTCAGCCTGCTCGCCTAAAAACTTCATCAGAGATTAGACTCGTGTTCTCCCTTTTTCCCCCATGTTCTTACTCTCTCCCCACCGTAAACAAAAGATATGCTAAGAGGAAGTAAAGCAGAAGATTCCAGACTTTTGAAAGAGAAGACTTAGTCAAGATACTGTCATATGCATCGTGTGGGATCTCAAACAACAAAGACAGGAATAGGAGGAGGAAAATAGGATGTGAAATCCCCACTGCTGTCACACAGGGACACCAGACTGTACAAGGTTATTTATAAATACCCACTGACATTTTGTTTTGTTTTTTTATAAATGTATTTATTTTTATCTATTTATATTTGGCTGTGTTGGGTCTCCATTGCTGCGCACAGGCTTTCTGTATTTGCGGTGAGCGGGGGCTACTCTTCATTGCGGTGCACGGGCTCTAGGTACGCGGGCTTCAGTAGTTGTGGCTTGCGGGCTCAGTAGTTGTGGCTTGCTGGCTCTAGCACGCAGGCTCAGTAGTTGTGGCACATGGGCTTAGTTGCTCCAGGGCACAACATTATAAATCAACTGTACTTCAATTAAAAAAAAGAATCCTTCAATAAGAAACCAAAGCAATAAAATAAAATAAGTCAACACTGTATCCACTCTGTAAAACACCCATAAAATGAATGGAGGGAAGACAGGTCTGTCTTTAAACAACTCACAGGCCAGACTCGCTAGACTCGCAAGGGATAATTGTTCGTACAGGATCTAATAACTCTCAGCTTTGCTTCTAGAACAAGAAGTACTCTGAGGAGGAAAGCAAGCTCTGGTTCATTTCATCAGATAATTAACTCAGCTACATCTGAACTGAAAGAAGCACAAAAGGTGGACAAAAATAGGCATTATTACAAATTTTCTAGATGAAACGTGAAAACTCACATCTCGGCCTACGGTCACTTTAAAGCAAAGCCATGCATATTGGAGGAATAGGTGAGTAACTAAAGGTCTCCCCTGCCTTACAGGAATTACCTCCACAGTTTAAAATGAAAGGGTTGGAACACTGAAGAGCAGCTGCAGGGGAGGGGTGTGGCAAGGACCCCTGACTACTCCAAGGACAGATGCCCAAGCCCTCAAGTCAGCACTCTGTGAGGGGTGAGGCCAGAGCTGGGTGGGTGGCACAGTCACACAGAAAGCCCCTCCCTGCCAGCAGCCCTGTGAAAAACTGTATCAAATCCACAAAAGCTTGAAGCTTGCCTACAGGCCTGCCAGTGGGAGCCTCTGGGCTTCTCAGCACTAGGGGGAGGTTGGGTGGAGGGAGGGCAGTGACCATGGTTGCTCTAAGGTGACCCCCAATGACCTTCCTTTTCTGGTGTTCATGCCTTTGTAGAGTCCCTCCCCCTGAGTGGGGGCAGGGCCTGCGACGTGCTTCTAATCAAAATAACCAGGCAAAGGGACAGGAGATCCCTCTCGTGATGACGTGACACCATAAGACTCCACCTTAGCAGATGAGAGCTAGACCCTGCCCTTGCTGGCTGCCAGGCTGCCAGGGCACCGTGTGGGCAGTCCTTGGATGACAGCCATCAAGAAACAGAGATCTCAGCCCTAGGAGATGAATGCTGCCCACCACCAAACAGAGCTTGGGAGCAGACCTTTCCCCAGTCAAGCCCCTGATGAAACTGCAGCCCCAGCCAATACTTCCACTGCAGCCTGATGAGACCTGAAACAGAGTGCCCAGAAAAGCTGCAGTAACTGAGATCAAATGTATGTTGTTGGAACCAGTAAACTTGTGGTAATTTATTACAGAGCGTAGAAAACTCATGCAGTTGCCGAGCAGGAAGACATGGCAGCTTCATGCTCAGACCAGGCCTCCTGCTGGTGGCTGGGTCTAGGCTCAGGCCCCAAGACCCAGCCAGACACCTGAGAAGAGCCTCTGACAGGTGATGAGTGTTTCATGTCCCAGAGGGCAAGGACCACCCTGGCATCAAGAAGCAGACATGCCCTAGAAGTGAGTCCAGGAACCATGGCCTGGCCCCCAGCACAGGGGAGTAGATGTCCTGCAGTCAGTCAAGTGCCTAAGAATCCTTAAGATGCATCACTGGCTGAGCAGGGGCCTGCACCCTCCTGTGGGGGAGGGGAAACACCACTTATGTTTCCCCAAAGGACATGTCCTTGTGTTGTCCTGGAAAAGGATACTGGAAACTATCAAACACCCACCTGGACTGAAGCCCACTGGCTTCCACTTCCAGAAGGGACAGAAAGATCTGGGTCTAAACAATAAAAAAAAAAACAGGGACACAGAATGCACTTCTGGAGATGTAGGATTAACTACCTGACAAAGGCTCCCTTATCTAAAAATTAACAGTAAATACACTAAGATTAAATGCAGACACTCTGAGAAGAGCATTGCTAACAATGAAATATGCTTCCCCGTCTCCCTGCATACCTCCCCTCCATAATTTCCTCTAGATTTATTAGTTAGAGGTTGCGGGTCCTAAAGCTAACTAGAGGTGGATCATTTCCCAGCTGTGTGCCTTTGGACAATGTATTTAAACATTCTATGCCTCAGTTTCTTTCACTGTCAAATGGGAATATTATGAGTAGCTATCTCTTGGCATCCTTGTAAGGATTAAATCAGACAAAAGCATGTAAAGCCCTTAGCATAGGGCATGGCAAGAAGTCCGGGCTCAACAAATATTAGTAGCTGCTGATCTACTTCTATCATCTGTAAGTGCATTCCTAGCCCTTTTCATAGTTCCTAATTACTCATTCATTCAACGAATATTGATCACACTACTACTTTGTGCCAGACACTCTTCTTTAGCATCAATAGACAAAAGAGACGAAATCTCTGCTCTCACAGAGCTCACAACCTGGTGGAGGGAGACAGGCAATAAACAAGAAATACTCACGAGCACAGAGAGTATGTTCAACGGTGGTAAGTGTTAAAGAAAAAAGCAGCAGCAAGGTGTAGAGAATCACGAGCGGTGGGAAGCTGCAGTTTTTATGAGGATGGTCAGGGCAGCCACACTGGGAAGGCGACACTTGTAATAAAGATCTACGGGAGGTGACCGTGCTGACAGCCAGGAAAGAAGCTTCCAGGCAGAGGAACAGCCAGTGCAAAGGTCCTAAGGTGAGATGGTACAAAAAAGCCCTGTGGCTGGAGCTCAATGAACCAGGGGCAGGAGATGAGGTCGGAGAGCCAAAGGGGAGCCAGAGACTGTAGAACTTACAGGCCACGGTGAAGACAGTGGCTTTTACTCAGAACGATAGGGGAAGCCCTTGTTGAACAGAGAAGTGACACCATCGGATCTATTTTATTTTTATCGAAGTATAGTTGATTTACAATATTGTGTTAGTTTCAGGTGTATAGCACAGTGAATCAGTTATATTATATATATATATATATATATATAAATAACTTTTTCAGATTCTTTTCCCTTATAGGTTACTACAAAATATTGTGTAGAGTTCCCTGTGCTCTACGGCAGGTCCTTGTTGGTTATCCGTTTTATATATAGAAGTGGGTACATGTTTATTTTAAAAGGAGCCTTCTGGCTGTAGGGGGCAGCTAAGAGACTAACCCAGTGGTCCACGCGGGAGGTGATGGTGACCCCAAGGGGGCTGGTAGCAGCGTAGCAGCGCTGGGAAGTGGTGGATTCTGGATATATTTTCAAGGTAGAACCTTCAAGACTTCCTTATGAACAGAACAGGTTGTGAGGTGTGAAGGGAAGAAAGCAGATGAGGATGGCTCCAAGGATTGCTCCAGCCACCGAGAGAGCAGATGATGCTGACACAACCATGATGGGGAAGGCTGGGGCGGGAATGGTCACAGGCTTGGGGACAAGATCAGTAATTCGGCTTCCTAGGTACTGAATTTGACATTATCCAGCAGACGGCCAAGGAGAGATATCTGGTAGAGAGCTGAATACATATTCGAGTCTGGACTTCAGGAGAGAGGGCTGGAGATGTGAATCTGGGAGTTATCAGCTTCCACGTGGTATTCAAAGCATGAGACTGAATGAGATCTCAATTAATATATAGACAGAAGAGTCAAGGACTGAGCTTGGGGACCCTCCACCATGAAGAGGGTGGGGAGAAAAGAGGAGAAAGCAGCCAAGGAGACAAAGAAAGAGCAACCATGGGGGAAGAGAGAAAACCAAGGGAACGTGCAGTCCTGGATCAAATCAAGGAAGTACATCTAGGGGAGGGTAGGAGCCACCCTGTCCATTGCTTCAATTAACATATTTACAATCTTCTCTTCAATTTACTTATCCTCTTGAAATCCCAAGAGAGAAACTGGATTTAATCCACCCTACAGAAAACGGTGCGAAGAAATCAGTTCACATTTAATATTATATATGACTATCCTGTTACAAGGGCTGACTGTCAAATCAATCTGCCGATTTGGGTTCCAAGTAGCTTGGCTCCTTGAAAAGAAACCATCTCCATGCTGCTGGGTCATTTCTCAGAAATGGCCTGGAGGGAGCATTAACTAAAAAGATCTCTGACCCATCTCACATCTTGGGGTCCCCACCTGTACACACTGGAGAGTTGAGAGGGGTTTATTTCCAGCCATTCCAAAGGGAGCTTCTCAAATGAAGAGGGAATGAAAGTATATCATGGAGCAGATATTCAAGGTCCTGAAAGCCAAGAATGAGTAAGACAAAATGAATTCAGATTCTCAGAGCACAGCAACGATAACAAGGCACATAAACAGAGCACTCCTGACCAATTAAGACACTGGAGAAGCAGCTAAGACCTCACAGTCCAGCTAAGTTTTCAAAAACCATCATAACATGGCAACAAAATGCTGTGGTACCCTAGACTGGGTCCCAGAACTGGAAAAGGACATTAATAGAAAAATTGATGAAATCCAAAAAAAATCCACAACTTAGTTATTAGTAATATACCAAAGTCAATTTCTTAGTTTTGACAAATGTACCACAGTAATGTAAGATATTAATGATGGAGGAAACTCGGTGAAGGGCCTAAGGGTTGTGACTTTTCTGTTAAATCTAACATATCCCCAAATAAAAGTTACTGAAAAAAAAAAAAGAAAGAAAGCCATCAGACACTCTGGGGGATGTGTATGTTTGTTTGTTTTGATTCTGTAATATTTATTCTCAGAGTAAGTGTTTCTAGTGCTAAACTACACCAACACCCCTGCCTGACTATACTGTTTATGTAAGAGACCCCTCAAATCACATGAAGGCAATGACTGAAATAATTGGGTTTGGGGGACAAAAGAATAATCTCCGTTGATGTGCCCTAACTTTAGGCACTGGACCTAGCCAACAAGCAAACCCTGGGCTCTGTGCATCAGACTGGGTGTCCCGTCGGGCAGGCATTCTCCACCCTGGCTGTATTCAACCTTGAAATCACTCGGTGAGCTCCCACAAATTTTGATTTAATTGGTCTGTGGTATGGCCTGGGCCAAGGGGCTCTAGAAACTCCCCAGTGATTCTAATGGGCAACCAGAGTGGAGAACGACGGTCTAGGTGGGCTGTGTTGCAGCGGCTGCTCTCCTGGAGATGTTCCTTGGCCGTAACTGAGCAAGTCCACGGAAAAGAGGAAACACAGAAAGAAGGACTTGTAGAGACCAACAATGTAGACTCCTAGCCCCTCAGAAGAAGACAAACCTCCCAGAAAAAGGACCAGACCTTAAGGAAATATAAGAATGGACAGCTCTATCTGTGACTCTTTCAGTTAGAAAAACTCAAAAATACTTCCCACTTCTTGGTTTCCTCACTCTTCTTATGTGTTATTGTGCTAAAATATACATAACATACCATTGACCATTTTAGCCATTTCTAAGCATACATTCAGTGTCATTAAGTACATTCACAATGTTGGGCAAGCATCACCACCAACCATTTCTGGAACTTCTTCATCATCCCAAACAGTCCTTGCTCCTTTGACACCATATAAATGGGACTTGGGCCAAAACTGAGCATGAACATGTAGGAAAATTTAGATAAAGGCTTCTCAAACACACGAGAGTAGATTCAGGCGCTGCGCACTTGTGCACAAACCTTTCCTAACCGTAGGGCAGGGCAGCAAAGAGCCCACATGCCCAAGTACCTCAGAGGTCAACACGATTGGCCCCAGACATCAGAGCTGTTTAAGACCATAATAAAACACCACCTATTCCGTGTCATGTCGCCCTCATGACTCAGACACAAACATCCGCTGTCATAAAAACTGTGCACAAACTCCTCACGTCACCACTGCCACATCTGCCAAGGGTTGTGTGGTCATTCCCCAGGCAGCTGGAGAGTCAGAAGGTCAAACCAAGGGAAGCAAACTCAAAGGTCCACAAACACTGAGTGAAAGAGGATATTTTTTTGACCAAAAGATATAACCCGATCACTTTGTTCTCATATAAAAGAAAGAGAAATGGTCTTCATGTCCACCAAGAAATATGCGCTCTCCTATTTTTCTCCGAACACAGAGTCCTGTCTGATGCCCTTCCACATTCCAATTTCTGAGAGCGACGTGGCTACAGAGAAACTTGACCCACCAGGGGAAAAGTCCCAGTGCACGGGTGATGTCAAGTGGCACGGCCCAGTCACCCCCGTACTGGGGAGCAGACGGGAGCAGTGGAAACCATGGTGAGCTGGGCAGTTTCTATCCCAACCATTGCTAGGTACTCCAGGCCAGGGTTGCCAAATCTTCAAACTTTTTTAAAGGAGTCATTACCTCATGTTTTTTGGGGGCCACAAATGTCAAATTTTGGCTCCAAACGATGTTTATTACTATTATGTAATCCAACATCTTTGGGACTGAATCTGACCTCTGGGCCATCAGTCCCTGCCCTCTGGGTTCCATACACAATGCTCCAATGTGAGTCACAGAGGCTGGATGCCAGGCAAGAGATAAGAGCGAACAGATTATCCAACTATATCACTGTCAGAATAACTAACCGTAAACCCAAGTCCTATATTTCACCCATTGTAATGAGCGGGCAGATTCTTCCCCTCCCCACTCCCCATGACCGTGGTCAGGACATCGACACTGACCCTGCCTGATCTCACAGTGGCTGGGACAGAACCCTTTTCTAAGCCATTAAAAAAACATGTTTGCAAGCAAACACTGTAACGCTTTATGAGTTACAGTCATAAAGGGTTAATCCTCAAATTATTCGGATGAAATGTCAAGCAGTAAGCTGAATACCTATTTTGGTCTCATGGACAGAGCTGAAATCAGGCCACTAAAAAGCAGATGCCTGTTTATAGTCTACTATAAACTATCTTTTTAAACAATAAACATGTTAATAAAAACTATCATACACACTTCTTTTAAATAATAAACATGTAACAGATCTCACTTCAACTCATTAATCCCTTAGATAGCTTCAAAGATCATGAGTTGAAGCAACATCTTCTTTTTCCCAGGACACAAAGCACAGTTTGAACTTGAGTTATGAAAAGAAATGAGAGAGAATGTGCAGTTCATCAGTAGGGCTATTTTTGCTTCATTGAGGAACAATCAGAAAGAAATGGTGACAAACACAAACTTAGATTACTAGGCACTTCTCCAACGAGAGAAAAAAAAATCATTAAATGTCAGTTGACAGAAGCAAATTCTCTATCTCTGGGAAACAGGACGAAATTTTCAGATTTTTCCCTCAAGGCAACGCCAGGTTCAAGTAGAATGATCAGAATGGTGTGTTGTTGTTGTTGTTTTAAAGGAGTAGTAGGGAGGAAAATGAACTACACATCTGAGAAAGATCTATCCGCGAAAGGAAAAGAAGGCTTTTTCTAGTTTCATGAGCTTATCACTTGCTTGACCACTGACCACAGGAAGGGTTGGAGTTACATCCTCTCAAGAAACTTACAGTCTCATATTTTGCTTAGTGAAATGTCAAAGAAAAATACTGCATGTTATCGCTTAAACGTGGACTCTAAAAAATAAAACAAATTGGTGAATATAACAAAAAAAGAAACAGACTCCCAGATATGGAGAACAAACTAGTGGTTACCAGTAGGGAGAGGGAAAGGGGGAGGGGCAACATAGGCAGAGGGGCTTCAGAGGTACAAACTATTGGGTATAAAATAAGCTACAAGGAAATATGGTACAATACAGGGAATATAGCCAATATTTTATAATAACTATAAATGGACCATAACCTTTAATTAAAAATTGTGAATCACTATGCTGTACACCTGAAACATATAATTTTGTAAATCAACTACACTTCAATAATAAAAAAAAAAGAAACTTAGAGTCTATGGGCATCTAACTACCCAACACTGCTATTTATTCTAACCATAGAGAAGAGCTATGAAAGTTCAGTTGCTTCCACAGTCAGGGATCAGGGAGTTTTAAAAAGCAAAGAGCACGTAAGCAGAGTCTTTGAAGCTGTGTGAAAATTAGTCATGGGACAATGTATAAAATTACATTCCAGGCACTGAGAACAGAAATAGGAAGGATCTAGTTGGAAAAAAAGCATGAGTTACATGGTGGAAATAATAAATAGGTCAGTTTGGTAAAAGATATGTGAAGGCGAGGTTTGTTTATGCTAATTCGGCTGGATCAGTAAACACGAGCCTGGCGAATGTATGGGTGAATTTGCTGTTGGAATAGATCTGTGATGGGGGCCCTGCAGTGCTGGCTGGAGCAGAAAGTGAGAAACGGGGTTGGAAAGAAAGGACAGGGGTGTGTCGCTACAGGGTGGGACTGGCCTTCATTCTGAGGTAAAGGGGAGTCATGGATGGTCTTAGATGAAAGAAGATACGGAGTACAGATTTTAGGAAGATTAAGCAAGCAGCACTCCGTATGATGGAGGAAGAGTTGGAAGAACATTTTAGGAGAGCAGAAATGAGACCTAAAATTTCTACAGAGGAAGTGGATGGATGGGAGAGAGAGTTGAGGTGTGTCTTGTTCCTGCAGGTGCTGCTGGTTGGGTTGGGGGGAGGGGAATAAACTGCTGCTCCCCAAAGCTGCTCTCAGATCAACGGGGAAAAGGTTCCAATAATCTCTGTGACCTCCTCTTTGCAAAGTGAACCAAATCTACAAAACCAAAAGGAGGCTGCTGGAGTCAAAAGTTTCCCCTAATAGTGAAGCTTGAGAAATGCTGGAAGGAGAAAAAGCCAAATAAACAAATCCTAGTGAATCTTTCAATAAAGCACCTAATTACAGAGTTTATCAGGGGAGTGCTGAAGTAGGAAGCAGAGAGAAGGAAACAACTCTTAGATGGGTCACTGGTCTTTCTTCTCCCTTCTTTTTTCACCAACAGACATGCACCCCATCTGTGGATAAGGGTGTGGTATTCCGTGGAACATTCCAGAGATGATGGGGGGAGATGTGCACATGATACTCTAACCACACATTCTCCCAGGGAGCTGTGCACTGCCAAGCGGGTGCAAGGCATCATGGGCCCCTAACGAGCCACGGCTGCTATTTATGCTAGAGAAATCTTGCCACATCCTGCCTCACTCTTTACTGCTCGAGCCGGCTCTCTGGTAGATAAGCCATCAGTGACTTGCACAACACAAGGAGTTCACCTTTAACCTTAAAAGGCAAGAAAAACAAGTTTTACCCCCAGTGGTCCCTGTATGATGTAGCTGTGAGAGAAATTCAATCCCCACCACACCGGACTACAGCAAAGAGGACCACCGCCACATGAAATCAGACTTGGGGCAGGGTCCTGCTTTCTCATGAACACTGCAAGGCTCTGGCTGACTATGAAACATGTGGAAATGACGACTGATGCAGTAGTACTGATGCATAAATGTTATTTTTTCACAAAGATAACACTGAATAAAGGCAGGTCTGCCTGGCACTTACTGGTTCAGAAAAGTCACATGATCTGCAAACAAAAATAACAGCAGTAGCCACACACGTGAATGCCCTTCCTAAGACGCTCACCAGCCATGTCCAGCTGAGAGACAGGAAGTCTTCTTTATTTACGGTTAACGCACACATCCCAATTCAAGTTTGCTCATCGTTTCCTTCTTTTCTGGGTCTTCCTACCCGCACCCTCCAACCTGCTGAGTTAGACGATGGACGTGTTGCATCTCTGCACTGCCCAATACAGTAGCCACTACCCACATGTTGCTACTGAGCACCTAAAATGTGGCGAGTGCCACTGAGGGAATGCATGCTTAATTTTATTTAATTTTAATTAATTTTCATTAATAATATGTGCCTAGTGGCTCACTAATAGAAAAGCACAGCTTAGCTCTGTTCTGAAATTTTTTTTTTACATTTTTATTGGAGTAAAATTACTTTACAATGGTGTGTTAGTTTCTGCTTTATAACAAAGTGAATCAGTTATACATATACATATGTTCCCATATCTCTTCCCTCTTGTGTCTCCCTCCCTACCACCCTCCCTATCCCATCCCTCTAGGTGGTCACAAACCACCGAGCTGATCTCCCTGTGCTATGCGGCTGCTTCCCACTAGCTATCTACCTTACGTTTGGTAGTGTATATATGTCCATGCCTCTCTCTCGATTTGTCACAGCTTACCCTCCCCCCTCCCCATATCCTCA
Source organism: Mesoplodon densirostris (assembly GCF_025265405.1). NCBI lineage: Eukaryota > Metazoa > Chordata > Mammalia > Artiodactyla > Ziphiidae > Mesoplodon > Mesoplodon densirostris. Next base: position 123,154,454 of record NC_082665.1, read on the forward strand.
AGTCCATTCTCAAGTAGGCTGTGTCTTTATTCCTGTCTCACCCCTAGGTTCTTCATGACATGTTTTTTTCTTAAATTCCATATATATGTGTTACCATACGGTATTTGTCTTTCTCTTTCTGACTTACTTCACTCTGTATGACAGACTCTAGGTCCATCCACTTCAGTACAAATAACTCAATTTCGTTTCTTTTTATGGCTGAGTAATATTCCATTGTATATATGTGCCACATCTTCTTTATCCATTCATCTGATGATGGACACTTAGGTTGTTTCCATCTCCGGGCTATTGTAAATGGGGCTGCAATGAACATTTTGGTACATGACTCTTTTTGAATTATGGTTTTCTCAGGGTATATGCCCAGTAGTGGGATTGCTGGGTCATATGGTAGTTCTATTTGTCGTTTTTTAAGGAACCTCCATACTGTTCTCCATAGTGGCTGTACCAATTTACATTCCCACCAGCAGTGCAAGAGTGTTCCCTTTTCTCCACACCCTCTCCAGCATTTATTGTTTCTAGATTTTTTGATGATGGCCAATTTTGATGTGCACATAGATCCCCTGGGATCCTGTTAAAATGCAAATTCGGAGTCAGCAGATGTGGGTGGGGCTTGGGATCTGCATTTCTAAGAGGCTGCCAGGTGATGCTGAGGGTGCACAGACCAAGGTAAAGACTGGAACTGCTTCGGGAACCACCAGTGTGACCTGGAAGCCTCGTGAGTGGGTGGTCTCCAAAGCTTTAGATCATAAAACCCTCAAGTAAAAGTCTCCTGAGTACTACTGTACCAACATCTTACCTATGTTAGAAAACAATGGACACAAAACATTTAGAAGATTAGAAACAGATGAAATAAGCAATATTTAAAAAGTGTAGTCGCAATAGGTCCCTATTATTAGTAATTAATATTCCAAGGTACAATATACACTTGAAATGAGATTCACTGTTAACAATCATGGAAGTAAATCCACATTGCAAAATGTCTTCTTGATGAGTCTAAAATTCTTTAGCCATCTTTTGTCAGACTGGAATAGGTAGGCATCGATTTTTTTATGTCACCAAGAAAGCTCTTACACACAGTGAGAGAAGGATCGATATGGCCAGTTGTGTCTGTGTGTGTGTGTGTGTGTGTGTGTGTGTGTGTGTGTGACAGAGACAGAGAGAGAGAGATAGAGAGGGAGAGAGGCGTGGTGCTCCAAGGACAAAGAACAAGATAAGGGAGGGGCGAGGGAGGAGAATTTCACATTTACATTACTGGTATTCTGTGTTCCCTGCAATCTGCAATGAATTTACAGGAATTTTTTAAGCCATGTGTATATTTCATGAGGGCTAACTTAGTTAAAACTACAAAAAATAATCCACAAATCCACTTCCCTGGGTTCTCAGCTGCAAATGTTCCTCTGACCTCAGTCTCCTCCAGGATCCCCCCCGTCACACCCCGCTTCACACAGACAAGGGCCCTCTGACATCTACACCCAGCCAGGGCACCACCTTCAACCTGAAAGCTAAATATTGGTAATGCATAATTTCTCTCCTAATTTTTCAGTATAAATAAACATACACAGAAGCTTCAATTCTCTTTCAACATAGGTATGTCTACCACCTTTGGTAACCACTGGTCTAGACGGTGCATAGAGTTTTCAGAATAATCACAAAGCTCTAGAATAAAAAATGTACTTCCAACAATAATATTGAACTCTATGGTCTTAAAAACACCTGGTAGAAATTCTTCTCAGATTAGTATGTAAATGAAATTACAATTTCAACAGGGTTTACTGGGGACTGAAGAAAATAACTTTAGACTATAGACAATATATGGAAAAATCAATATGCCAAAGTTGCCAAGATCCTGAAAAAAATAGTGCTTGGCTAGGTATTAATATACACTACAAATTTATTGTCATTTATTGTAATCAAAATAGCATGGGATTAGCACAAAAAATCAATCAATAGATCAAAGGAACAATAAAGAATCGGGAATAAATTAGGATGTATGCAGAAATCCAACCTATGATAAAGGTGGCATTTCATTCACCAAGTTAGGTTAATACAATAAATGCTGTTGACAAAGGTAGAAGAAAATACAGTTAGATCCCTTACCTCACACCCTAACGCTAATCCAGTGGTTCTCAACTAGGGGCAGCAGTTTTGCCTGTTCAGGGGCATTTCATAACATCTGGAAACATTTCTGATTGCCATAAATGCAAGGGCGGGAGGGGGGGGGTGTTTGCTATTGGCATCAAGTGGGCAGAGGTCAGGAATGTTGCCAAATATCCTACAACTCACGGGATGGTCCCTGGCCCAAAATGTCAACAGTTGAGAAACTACATAGGCTGAGAAATCCTACCCAAACCCTAACCCTAATGATTACAAAGTTAAAGAGGAACAGTGTTAGAAGTAGAAAGATCCTGATGAGAAACCTGGCTCCTCCACACCATCAGAAGGGTGACTCAGAAGAAAGTACCGTTTTCTTCATCTTGGCTTTCAAGAGGAAAGACAAGGCACACCATGAAGCAAAGAGCAGGGACTCTGGCCACGGCAATAAATAAATGGTAGCTATTATGACCAATAACATAAATGGTAAATCATATTAAGAAGTGCCTGTGAGTCTAAAATGTCAATATGACACTAATGAACTTATCTACAAAACAGAGCAGACTCACAGACATAGAGAACAGACTTGTGGTTGCAAGGGGGAGGCGGGTGGGGGAGGGATGGAGTGGGAGTTTGGGGTTAGCAGATGCAAACTATTAAATACAGAATGATAAACAACAAGGTCCTACTGTATAGCACAAGGAAATGTATTCAATATCCTGGGATAAACCATAATGGAAAAGAATATGAAAAACAGAATGTATATCTATGTATATAACTGAATCACTTTGCTGTACAGCAGAAATTAATAAAATGTTATAAATCAACTATACTTCAATAAAATAATTTTTTTTAAAAGAAGAAGTGCCTGCAAACATATAAATGTTCTTCACAAGAAAAATGGGCTTTTTGTTCCCTTTTTGTTAAGATCCAGGTTGCCTGACAGAGCAATTTTGGGGACTTAAACTATAGAAGTCGAGGATGAAAATTTCAAGTTGTTATAAATCCCCCCAGAGCATAGATTGTGCTCACCTCATTCTCTTACAAGGGTCACTACCTTAGAAGACAGAGACACCTAGGACATTTTGCTTTTGCTTTTAGGGAACAGGGGGAAATAGTACATTAATGGCCTTAGAACCATCATTTGCATACAACTGTTCAGTGCAGAAACTGACAAGGCCCAGCTAGCCTGCTGAATGGAGCCATTTGGGGGGCTCCAGCTGGTTTGTAGTGGCAGCCTTATGTCCTGAAACCAGCTTGGGGGTAACCAGGCCTGTGGTCCCATAGCCTTGCTATGGGGACCCTTGATACTGCGAAGTCCAGAGGATTCTGGGAATTCTCTGAGGACCCTTCCATAAGCTCCAGGCCCCTGAGCTGAAAGATGGTGTATTTCTGAGCCATGAGCCTCAAGATGGAACATAAGTCCCATCCCCACTACACCCTCCCACTCACATGCCCCACACTTCAGTACTGAGAAGTCATTAGTAACTTCTTCCGTCTAATTTTTTAGGAAATAAAATGGAAGCAAGGAATAACAGAAGATAATAGTACCTTTTAGCTATAAAATAGAGGAAGTCTAAAACCTCAGCTGAACGCATAATAATGGTTTCAACAAATATTAACGGCAAAAAACAACCATCATGAGGACATAGTGAGACAAAATTATAACACTTAACACACACAGGAATGAAGCAAAAGTGCTCTCAGGCCCTCAGAAACAGGTGTTGTATGAATAGGAGTTACTAATTTGGTTTTTAAAGTCTTTGTAGCCATTTTAAGTTTCATCCCGTGGTCGCCGAATAGGAAGCAAATGAAATGATGTACTCCACTAAATCACATTACAGCATTTACCTCTTTGTAAAATGGTTCCATCTTTCAACCATTTAAAAAATTATAGAAAACAGCTAGATAGATCATAGAGATAATCATTACATCAAGATCTCAAGAATGCTGCAATCACTAGCAATGTACTTATATGGATCTGGAAGTTATTTCTCACCTGCCGCTGCATTCATAGCTGAAAACGCAAAATTGAATAAGTACTAGCCTTTTCCAGGCCCCAGCACTGGTAATGCCCACTGCATCTTTCTTAGCTTGAGAAACAGACACAATCTAAGTTACCTCTGATTGACAAAGAAGAGTAAAGACAAAAATGACTTTGCCAGGAAGACAATGTGAGTTCCTAAATCTAATATGGAATAGGCGTGCAAGTACAAAAATCTGACACAAATAAAATTGTGTGCAAGCAAATGACCTATATTGTGTGCACATGGCCCTCATAACAGTAAGTGTCCCTATAACCCACCTGCAATGTCACATAATAAACCTTCCTAGAGTCCATTTTAATTTAAAGATTGTGTGTACAGTGTGGGAGGAAAGGGCTTTTACCTTATTTTAAAACAAATACAGACATGTCATGGTACCGTAGTATTCGCGCAGGTTTTAAGATCAACAGGAAACTTCAAAGAAATGTAGTGTTTGTGCTGCTGCATTTTGGATATCTGCTCGCTGTTCTCTGCCATTCCAAACGACTTCTGAGAAAGACTGGAAATCACTAGCATGTTAATTCTCTCTCTCAGAGGAGGCAAAAAAATAAATAAGGTATAAAATGTGGGGAGAGACACAGGCAATCGAGGACAGCGATCAAACAGGGGAGGGAAATGAGGTCTCACACGAACCACGCACGGCTTTCCTGTTCTCTCCACTGGGATAAAGACCGACACTTGGAGAGACAGAAGAAGAATAGGTAGGCAAGCCATTTAGGGGTGTGGATGGGAAAAAACTCTCTCTCCCCAAGAGAATGCGGCTTTACACCGGCATATTAGATTGGAAAGTGCAAACACAATAATTAACAGTGAATCCTGAAACTTCAACACGCCAGAAAAGAGTGTCACTCAGGAGTGAGACGGGAAAATAGGAGGGATACATTAAGGTAATCTTCAGTGAGGCTGGACAGCTCCACAGGGGGCGGGCGGCAGCCCTGGAGAGCTAATCAAGTTCTCCCGACACCTCGGGAAGCTTGAGAAAGCTGATGAAGGATGCTCCCACGCCAGCAGCTAGGGGCAACCGTGGGCAAAGAGCAGGGCCCTTCCCAAATCCGAACCCCAAACAACAACCTCCACGCTAAACAAACACCTTTATTCCCCGCCTGATTTAAGAAAAGAACTTTGAGTCCCCCTTCCTCAGTTTCTGCCCTCTGGGAATAAACCAGCTGCTGTGGTTTTTGCACCACAGGAACACGTGTCAATCACCGCTAGGCCCAGCATTACTTTTCCTCCTCACGTGTGATTCCAACAATCAGATGCCCCAGGCTGAAGCCCAGCCTCGCGCGTGAGCGTTTTCTAGGGCACATCCCAGAAGGCGCCCCCAGCCCCTGTGTATTTCATTTAATTATGAAACCTCTTTCTGGAAGCCCCATAATTCTCCCAAGAGTCAAAGTAATTGGTAGAAATTAGACATAAAGAGACACAAGCCCTCTTAAAGAGGACACTTTCGACTATAATTTTTAAAAGAATTTTCTGTTCAGTTCCAATATAATTTTGTACTTTCCCAATTCTGCCCTTTTCAAATGCCAAAGAAAAGGTTCATATTATCTTGTGGGCTATAAAAAAAAAAAAAAGGCAATCGTTGGGCTGCATCCCGCAGGCCTTCAAGGCCTGCACTTGCCCGGCTTTAAGACCTTAAGACCGAAGAAAGAGCCCTGAGTCACCAACAGAGACATCAGTGGTTTCATGGATGGGGGAGCTTACACGTCTGAAGCAAGGTCTTGGAGGGACACCCTAACTTGTGTGGCCAAAGGCAGGCAGAACCTGAAGGCAGGCTTCACGCCCAGCGAGAGGGGAGGTTACCAGTTATAGGGGGATTACATCAGGCTGCCTCATCAGTTACCAGGGAAACCAGCAGAGGGGCACCCCCTTATTGTCCCTTGATAAGAACCACCACTAGCTGGGGTCTGGGGCAAGTACTTAAGAAGGTCACTCCTGTGAGTAGGGTATAGGTGAAGCAGGTACTGATCAAGCAGGGGATGTACAGAGAGCGAGAGAACAGCCATCTTTATTGGCCTGACCATACAGCAAGGTAATGCATTTGTACTCCACTTAAGGTCCACAAAGATTTCCCTTCCTTTGAAGGCCATCCTTTGGATGGTTTTTAAAAAGAAAAAAAAAAGAGTGAAAAATAATGTACATTACTCTTGTGGCAAATCACTGCTATTTGGCAATTGAAAGGATCTTTTTTTTTTTTTTTACAACTTTATTGGAGTATAATTGCTTCACAATGGTGTATTAGTTTCTGCTTTATAACAAAGTGAATCAGTTATACATATACATATGTTCCCATATCCCTTCCCTCTTGCGTCTCCCTCCCTCCCACCCTCCCTATCCCACCCCTCTAGGTGGTCACAAACCACCGAGCTGATCTCCCTGTGCTATTCGGCTGCTTCCCACTAGCTATCTATTTTACGTTTGGTAGTGTATATATGTCCATGCCACTCTCTCACTTTGTCACAGCTTACCCTTCCCCCTCCCCATATCCTCAAGTCCATTCTCAAGTAGGTCTGTGTCTTTATTCCTGTTTTATCCCTAGGTTCTTCATGACATTTGTTTTTTTCTTAAATTCCATATATATGTGTTAGCATACAGTATTTGTCTTTCTCTTTCTGACTTACTTCACTCTGTATGACAGACTCTAGGTCTATCCACCTCATTACAAATAGCTCAATTTCGTTTCTTTTTATGGCTGAGTCAATGAAAGGACCTTGTGTGTGTGTGTGTGTGTGTGTGTGTGTGTGTTCCATTACTTGGGGTCCATGCTGCTGTGTGGCTACATTAACAAGATGCACTTTTGGTACTGGTTAGATGTGTAAACCAAAGACAAATCCATCTTTCAATGGATTTATGGTCGTTTAGTGGAAGATGGTAGCAAAATTCCATGGCACGGTTTTATTCCACTCAATTCAGGTAAATTCTATTGATCCACACCTACTCAGCACCTGGCACACTAAGTAAGTAATGGGAATCCAAAGAGGAAAGAAGATTTAGCAAGGGGGAGGGGAGGTGGGCAGACATACGAAAAACAGTAACAAGAGAGTCAGAAGTCTGACGATTGCTGTGTGTGAAAGGAGAACAGGCAGCTCAAAGGGTAGGTGATGAACTCCCCCGAAGCAAGCACCACACAGAAATCTTAAAGGTTACAAGATGACAGCCAGTGGGGTGGGTCAAGGATATACAATGTTATTTTGAAAAAGTGAGGCAACGGTTAAAAAAGAGAAGTTTTCACATAAAAATCCAGATTTCTGGCTTTTCTTAAAAAAAGTACAAGATCTGGCAACACTTGGCAACAACGGAGCAGAGATAGGTAGGCATGGGCTCTCCAATACCCGAGAGTCCTCACTCAAGGAGCCTGGCCCCTGTAGGCATCTGCGTTTTAAGCCCCTGTCTTAGGGCAAAGGCAGAGTCGTCAAGATTTCAGAATCCTACCCTAAGAAGGGAAACAAGGGGGAAAGCTGAACACTCTGAGATTTGCTTTCCTAGAAATAACACAGCAAAAAGCCAACAGAATTGTCTGTCTCTGCATCCCTTGACACTGATCAGCCAGAGTTGACTCAGTTAAGGCTCTGTGCTGCTCTTAAGTAAGTACTTGTGAGAACAGCTTGCTGGTGCAGTCGGAGAGGAAAAACTTCTCAGGCTCCAAGCATATGGTGCGTTTGGAAGACAGCGACTCAGCACAGCTCTCAGCAAGCCACTGCATCTCTCCTAAGGATCACTGGAAGCATCTGGTACAGAAAATGAGGACCACAGCAGCTGGGGCTCGGTCAGCAACACAGAAGTGTGCTGGTCCTAATGGGCTCACCCCGGCCTCCCATGGCTTTCCACAGCCTCCCCCAGCTCGGCCTTCCCTCCTGGCTCCCGGCTCCCCGGGGGATAACTCCCAGGGGCATGTGCCACCAGCAACAGCCAAAACACGATGCGACCAAACTGATGCCATTCATCTCCTCCTGTGGTGGATGCTTTCCATTTTCCACCCAGGTCCCTCCCATCCCCCCTCCCGGTTCTGTGTGTCCCCCCAGCTTCTGCGTGATTTGCAGTCATCTTTGGCAATTGGAGCTGCTTCACCTGGATGTGCCCCAGACCTGGAAGTGTGCGGGGAAGCTCACGGGCAACAGCTCCCGGATGCAGGAGTGTGAGAACCAGATCCCCAGCCTCAGGGTGGACTCGCTGCTCCCCAGAGGACCAGCCACCCTTGCTGGCTACCTCCCCTTCCCTGCCCCATGTCCCCGCTCCTGATTCCTCCTGGGAGCACTTCCTTAATAATCACTTGCATGTGAAGCCTCCTCTGGGGTCTGCGCCTGGGAGAACCCCACCCAGACACATCCCCTCCCCTCCCCACCCCTGTCCCCTCCAGTTACCCCTCCCAGGCCCTCGGAGTCAAAAGCTCACTTAAGACTTCGATTCTCCCTCTTCCTCCATGCTGTCCCTTGCTAGCTAAACATTAAATCCAGTATTTCCTCCTATGGGACACATACCCTCACCTTCTCACTACAACCGCCTTTAGCTACCCATCACCTCCCACCATGACAGGCGCCATGTTTTCTCAGCTTCCGTTTTCTTCCCCTCTTAGGCTTTTGGAAACTCAGCACTTCCAGTGGTTGTTCCTCTAAAACGAAACAAAAATATTGCAGTGGTTCCCCACTGACTTCAGGATAAAGTTCAAACTCCTTAGCCCAGCCATCAGAGGCCTCGTGATCCAGGCCCTCACCCTTCTCATGCCTTTTCTCCCCGTCTCCCTCTGGGCCTCACGCTCCAGTCACCCCACATCATCCGTGGTCTGCTTTTCCAGGCTCCAGGCTCCCCTGGGCCGGTCCCCCTTGCCTGGGAGGCCCTTCCCACCCCTGGTGCCCCTGTTCAAATCTACCCATCAGTCCAGACCCAGAGCACATGGGAGTCACAGAGCCTCCTTTTCTGAAGGCCCCCCATTAACACATTCCAGGTGAGAGACAAAAACCAAGACCCATAGATGAAGCTGGGCATTCACATAATTTGCATATAGACTTTACATCTTCCTAGCAGATAAGTTTCCTGAGAGCTGGGAGCTCTTTGCTCATTTATCTTAGAAAAATCTAACTGAAAGGGCGGAAACGTTTACCACTTAAAACGGTGCTAGTTATTCGAGTCTCAGGCAGATGTGTTCCAGAATGGATGTGAGACAGTGGCGGGCGGGGCTGGGGGAGGGGGGAGATCCTCTTCTCTCTATCTCAGTTCCCACAGACGCCTCTCTGGGTGCAAGCATCTCACCACCCTAGGTGTGATTCTAATGAACACTCACTCTAAACCCAAACCAACTCATTCCCCACGGGGCTCATTGCTGGAAACACCAATCTGATCTAGTCCTGAAGGAAAGCCTGCATCATCGGGTAGAGAGATGCTACAGGATTACATTTCACGGGCAATTAAAGAGATTTTCAAGGGCAGCTTTGATTATATGCGTTTTTCACCCTCCACCAGGGTTTCGGAATCCCACCCCCTGCATTAGCTGCAGCTCCTCTGGGTGCCCCACTCCCTGACCCTAAGCCAAAAGGCACCTGATGAATGTCGACAGAGGGCACAGATGTCCTGGTTCCCTGTACCATATAAGGCATTATTCCAGGGGACCTGGACCCAAATGGCTTCAACCCATTAGTGATGAAAAAACACATCAATGACACCCTGAACTAGCTCTGTGTGTGAACGACAGTTTGTAACAGCTGAAAAATGGAGCAGCACAATGCATTTCTGTACTTACGTCTACAACCATAAAGCGACCTAGAATTAAACCCACACTCATGAAACATCAGAGTGACATTTTAATAACTGACTTCTCTTAGCCATCAAGTTTTAAGATCTTTGGCAACTCGTTCTAAGGAAAACTGCCCGAAGAAAATGAAGCACAACTTAAATGCACTCAGAAATCAGAGTGAATGCAACTACATTGTCTGGTGCAAATCACTCTGTGCTCCCAAGAAAGACCTGAGAGAAGGAAGTACAATCGCCCTTTTACTTACCAAATATCTCATATTCGGCTATTCATTCTTGAGTCAGTTTTCAAAGCCACTGACTGACTCAACTGAACACACTTAGGATCAAGAACAACTGACTCAGATGTGTGGTTTGGCCTGCCATCTTAAAATGGAATGGCAGTTACCAAAATTTTCAGAAGAAAGGATCAGGCAATTTTTCATGGATTGAAGTGAAATTTAGCAAAATGGCAGAGGCCTCAGAGGAACATTACTGCACTGTGCTTTGGGAATAACTGATGATACAGTTAGACTGTCCATGACGCTCTCAAATTACTCAAAATTCACTAGAAAACATTTCATTGTGAGACCTGAATAAACTCTTCTCACTTCAGACATATTACTCCTACGCCTACCCGAAAGAAATGTTTCCTCCTGAAACATTTCCCTAGTTTTTCTTTCCAGCAGGAGGTGACTTCTCCTTTTTCCAAACTCCCATGGCGTGAGGGATGTCTTATGTTCTCAGGTAAACTGCAGGTACCTGGAAGGCAGGTTCCACGGGCAGCTGAATCTTGCGCCTGCACCCTCTCCCTTCCCACCAAGAAGAGTCCCTAGCACGATACCTTACAAAGAGCACAAGCTAAATGTCTGCAAATGACTCGGTGAGTGAGTGAGTGAATGCAAGCTTGTATGGTTCTGGGGTTTTTTTTCCTGGTCTTACTGCAGACCCCAAAGGCTAATTATTTGCTACAAACTTTATGTTCACCTTTCAAACACATTAAGGTTGATATCCAAGTTTCAAGTAGTCATTCCATGATGATTCTTGCTAATGAACTTGATTTAAACTGATAGTAATCTAAAAAGTTTATGTACAGCTCTTTCAATATTGTCTACTTAGACAATATTAACCAAGGCATTTACCTCCTCTTTGAGAGCTAATCATTTCATTTACCAGCATCTATAGCTGTCAGAACTTTGGCAGACTTGGTGAAAAATACCATCAACTGCTCATATTAAAAACTAATCACACAGGATTTCCTTTATTTCATTTTTTACTACTTAAACTCCCTACTGGACTTCCCTGGTGGTGCAGTGGTTAAGAATTCACCTGCCAATGCAGGGGACACGGGTTCAAGCCCTGGTCCAGGAAGATCCCACATGCCGTGGAGCAACGAAGCCTGTGCGCCACAACTACTGAGCCTGCGCTCTAGAGCCCGCGAGCCACAACTCCTGAAGCCCGGGCGCGTAGAGCCCGTGCTCTGCAACAAAGAGAAGCCACCGCAATGGGAAGCCCGTGCACCACAACGAAGAGTAGTCCCCGCTCACTGCAACTAGAGAAAGCCTGCATGCGGCAACGAAGATCCAACGCAGCCAAAAATAAATTAAAAGACCAGGTAGTGAGCTTCTAAAGGCTGCCTTATGAACATTAGATTAAAATCAATACTTAAAAAAACAAACATACGACTCCCTACTGATACAGAAAATGTTCTGCTGGGTTTTGTTTGTTTGTTTGTTTTTCATAGCATGGGGTCTTTCCCTCATGATGCAAAAACATACAGTTATTGCATTTGCTAGGGGAGAAAATGCCTGAACTTTAAAATTGTATAATGCAATACTAAACAGAAGTGGGGGAAATTCTGTTGGTCATTTTTGTCACGAGAATGGCAAATTACCATTCTCATTACCATACTTGGCAAATTACCAAGCTTTTGCAACTTCCTTTAAAAGGGTGGGGGCCAGTTTCAAAGATCTGGCACCAAGTTATCCAAGCAATTCTTGCTCTGTATCTGCTTATTAAGGAGCTGGAATGTTCATTAAAGTCATCCAGACAGGTGGTCCAGACACTCTGGATAGAGTGAACTCAAACTCAAGGACAATGTCATCTTTTTTTTTTTGCGGTACGGGGGTCTCTCACTGTTGTGGCCTCTCCCGTTGCAGAGCACAGGCTCCAGGCGCGCAGGCTCAGCGGCCATGGCTCACGGGCCCAGCCGCTCCGCGGCATGTGGGATCTTCCCGGACCGGGGCACGAACCCGTGTCCCCTGCATCGGCAGACGGACTCTCAACCACTGAGCCACCAGGGAAGCCCCCCTCCTTCTTCTTAATAGCTTGACCCATTTTCTCTTCTGGAAAGTAAGTTCATTAGCTCAGGGCCTGTCCTCAATGGGAGGAATGAACCCCTACTGAACGCCCCAGCTCCACCGCTGGCTTGTAATGAACTATTCCTAAAATGGGATCGTTTATTTCTTATTCCTGCAGAGAAGCTTTCTTGCCCTCTTCATCCAATCAGACTACAATATAGAGTTGGCTCAGGTCTTGCAAATCATTTAGTACAAATCCCACATCGTACCAGCTAGAAAATGGAGGCCCAGAAAAATCTACTGATGTGCCCCTTACACTACATCACCTGCTAGGACCCAAGTGCAGCACAGAACACAGGCCCTCCAATCAGGTGCCCTATGTGCTTTCTCCCCTTTCCTGGTGCTCAAAACTCTCTCTGGGAGCCAAGTGGTGTTGGTGAGTGTCAGGCATTGAGCCAGACAGAAGTAGACAGTTCCTTACGCCCTTGCCACTCTAAGTGTGGTCCATGGACCACCAGCATCGGGATCACCTGGGAACGTGTTAGAAATGTAGAGTACCAGGCCCCACCCCAGACCTTCTGAATCAGACTCTGCATTTGAACAATATCCCCAGGAGATTCAAAGAAGGCACATCAAAGTTTGAGAAGTGCTGCTCCACAGCAGGGGAAAAAAGACAGCTTCGCATTTAGAATCAAGTTCATTTATGATCTGCTGACTTCATGGCAAGTCCTGTGCTAGCATCACCTAGAGTGGAATTATACTGAGGGATACTCCTGTGTCCTGACCAGAGGGGACTTTTGTCCCCTCCACACATCAAGGCCAATGGAATGGCCTAAGGAACAGAAACACTGGGGCCCAACGTACGTCTTAGGTAACTAGGAAGGCACATGGTAAGTTGGTCTTATTTTGTCTCTTTTCTGAAATTCTGATTTATTTGAAGACTGTTAAGTGGTAAAATGGAGGAAAGGTAGAGTACACAAATTACCACCTTATCTAAAAATCAAATATGCACTCTCCCACTTTTTTTCATAAAGTGGTCATCCACAGAATCATGGGTGCAGGAGGACATCAGGTGCTTCACATCAGGGCTCAGTTGCAGGTACAAGAGTCAGCCTGCTGGGGAGGATGCTTGCTGTCATCCCTGCCACCTTGATAACTAACTCCATGTCTGGGCCTCAGCTTCCTCATCTTTAAAATGGAAATAAAAGCAGTACATACCTCATAGGCTGATTATAAGGATGCTGTGATACTTACAAAGCCTGGCACACAGTGAGCGCTCAGTAAATGAGACCTATTGTCATCATGTACGTCCCATGTGTCAGTGGGACCTGAAACCACTAGGGCTCCCAGAACAATTTCCTCTTGTGATTGACCAGATATTGACCCACTGCCACTCAACATAAAGAAGCCAATATGCAAAAAAGGCAGACATTGAGAAAAGTTTCACTCTGCCAAAATCATGGTAATTCTGGACGTCAGCAAAGGCGGACGCCACCTTTCACTTCAAATTCTAACGTAAATTAACATGGACTGAGGGCCCCAGAGCTCGATCAGCCGTGAAGAAGTGAAGAACTCTGCTGGCCAGGAGAGAGGGGTCCGTCTTCGTCACACAGCCTCACGCCCCACAGCTGTCTCTCCTGAGGTCACCAGACAAACGTCTGTTCAGTGGGCCAAGCAAGCGGGAAGACGGGCAGTTGTTCTACTCTCTTTTTAAAATATAGCACGTGTTGTCATTTCTCCCACGATAACTGGCCAAAAGACAGATCTGATTTCCTTTGCCAGGCTTTCAATTTTTATTTTTACAAGAGCAGCAGAAACATAATGTGCTTTCTATCCCACCTTCATTGTTTTTATTTATTTATTTATTCATTCATTTATTTTTATTGGAGTATAGTTGACTTACAATGTTGTATTAGTTTCAGGTATACAGCAAAGTGATTCAGATTTATATACATATATATACATATATATATATACGTATATATATATATATATATTCTCTTACAGATTCTTTTCCCTTATGGGTTATTACAAAATATTTAGTTTCCTATGCTGTACAGTAAATAGGTCCTTGTTGGTTATGCACTTTATACTGATATATAGTAGTATGTATATGTTAATACCAAGGTCCTAGTTTATCCCTCTGCGCCCCTTCATCATTTTTTAAAAAAGCATTTAAAATTAATATTGCTCTTTTTGAAAAACCGATCTCTACCTCTCTTTTCCTAATTAGACCCAATAAAAATATAAGAGTAAGCATTCTTGGGAAAGCCATATTGAAAAACATCATCCAAGCCTTGAAAATCAAAATCAAGACCAAATCAATTACAGGACTTGATTCAAGTGAATTTTGTTTTTCCTCCCAAGTGATTGACAGAAAGTATGATGGGTGTAAAATATTCAAGTATTTCTGGAGTTTGGGGGAAGATATGAAGTTTGTATACAGCCTCTAACCAAAATGAGTGTGTCTTCCAGCCATGCTTTGCAGATTAATAGTATACTTTCACTAGCCGCTCTCTTCTGGGAGTGTGACAGTTTTCTAGCTGAGTGTAATCCAGTAAATTAAAGGAGGAAAGGATGTAACGTGGATTCTCTACTTATGCCGTCTGGTGTGGACAGTTGCAAGAGGCTATGAAACTCTTTAGTTGTCTAATGTTTGGCCTTACCTGTCAGAGGGCAGTCCTGGGAACAGATGCAAACTCTACACACACACACCCGCAAACCCTATTCCTTTCCCCTCCCTTCTTCATTCAACACACATTAGGCACCTCATGATGCTAAGCTAACCGCCCACCCTCAGAGGCCTTACCTGTCGGCTTTCTTGATCAGGATGGCCCTGAAGATGTGCTCGAGGGGCGTCTTCTCCCGCTCATGGGTTGGCTGCACGAAGGGGTGCAGGGCCACCAGCGAGAAGCCCTGCTGGTACGGCTCCAGCAGCTGGGCGGGCAGGTCACGAAGGGAGGCCAGCCTCACGGCCGAGGCCCGTGGGAGCTCGGCTGGGAGTGGAGAGAGGGGAGGCTCATCAGAGACCCACCCAGACCGGCCACCCCACGCATCCACATCCCTCTCCCCTCAGCTCAGCAGAAAATCTCCAGGTCGCCTCTCAGTCACGTGAGTCTGTTCCCATCTTAACTACTGTCTTCAAGGGAACCTACAAAACTGCTGGTTAACTTCCAACTCATCCATAAGTACTGGTGATCGGATGGCTTAAAATTAGAGCCAGTTTCTCAGAGATCACACTGGAAAAGTCACTTCCACCCCCTCAGAAAATAAAAAAGAAAGAAATGAAGAAGGAGGAGGATCACAAGACGATGACAACTGCACACAAACGTAAAATTGCCGGGTGGCAAAAAGCAGCAGCATAACAAAGTCCAAAGACAGACTGGAACAACATTTCCGTGCCACTTAAGACAAAAGGGTAATTTCTTTAACAGGCAAAAAACAGAAACAAGAACAAAAACAAGAAAAATGGGCAAAACATACAAACAGGCAATTTCCTGAAAAGCATAAAAGGGTAATCAATACATAAAAGGACACTCAAATTAACTCAACATTAGAACTATGCAAAACAAAACAAATAAGTGTTTTCCCCCAATTGAATTATTTTAAAATTGGGGTTTAAAAAAACCTTTTTGAGAAGGGCAGACAAGATTTCAGAAGTCAACAGATTCAAGTGACAAGGCTTCCAGCTCAATCCCCCGCCCCTCAGGCTCTTTCCCTAGAGGCAACCAGTATTATCCATTTTCTTTTGTATATATGTTAATAATCGCTGAATCTGTACACAAATAAGTTTATATATCTATCTCACTTTTTTTACACAAATGGTAGGATAATGTTACAACCCAGCTTTTTATCCATTTTTATCAACTAACAGTATCCTTTTCTTGGAGATCATTCCATGGCAGTACACAGAGCTCTTCCTCATTCTTTTTACAGCTGCACAAGTGTTCCATTGTGTGAGGTACCACAGACTATTCAAACTTTTGCTTTCATAAGTAATACTGCAATGAAAAACATCACTCCTACATGATTTCACATGCATTCATGTACGGTATACCTAAAAAAGTTAATTCCTAGGTGTGGAATTGCTGGGCTCAAGATAAATGCATTGTAATTTTTTTAGAGACTGCCAAATCTCCTCCACAGTGCAGTAAGGGCTTGCCTTTATCAGTGAGGTACAAAGGTATTTCTTTCCCCACGCCCTGGCTAATCTCACAGCAAAAAAAATGATCACTGTGAGGTGGTAATTTATATTTCTCATTATGTAATTTGTACTTTTTCTTATTAAACATCTCATGTTTAAATGCTATTTATGTTGCCTTTTCTGTTAACTGTTCAAAATCTTTGCCTAGTTTTCTACTGGGTTATTGGTCTTTTTTCTATTGATTTGTAGGAGCTCTTTATATATTAGGAAATTCATTTCTTATTTGTAATAACAGTTGCAAATATCTTTCCCAAATTATTGTCTTTTGACTTTGCATGACACGGGTTTTGCCATGAAGATTTTTTTAAATAAAGCTGAATTTATCAATCTTGCCTTCAATGGCTTCTGAGTTTTATGTCATAGCAGAGAGACCTGGAATATAAAACAATTCTCTTGTGATTTCCTGTAGTAATATTTCAGTTTTTGCATGTAAATCTTTGCTCCATTTGGAATTTATGCAATATGAATTCAACCTTTCCCACCCACCCCCAGTTTATCCATTTTTCCACATTGATTTGAGATGTCACCTTTATCATATATTATATTCTTAAGTATATTTAAGTCTATGACTGTGATCTATTAATCTATTCTAACAATTTTAGTTTCATATTATGTTTTAAAATCTGGTCAGGCTATTTCCTGAATCTTCCTGTTTTCCTGTTTATTTTCTGAATCTTCCTGTTTCTTCTCAATTATTTGTTTTTCCAAATGGTCTTTAAAATCAGGTCATCAAATTGTCCCTCAAAAAAAAAAACTTGTTGATACTTTTATCGGATCATGTTCAAATTACAGCTGAACTGAGAGGGAATGGATTTTTTTTCTTTTTAACCATTTTTTAAATTGAAGTATAGTTAATTTACGATGTTGTGCTAGTTTCAGGTGTACAAGCAAAGTGATTCAGTTATACATATCTACATATGTCTGTTTTTCTTCAGATTCTTTTCCATTATAGGTTATTACAAGATATTGAATATAGTTCCCTGTGCTGTAGAGTAGGTCCTTGTTGGTTATCTATTTTATATATAGTAGTGTGGATATGTTAATCCCAAACTCCTAATTTATTGCTCCCCCTCACACTATTTGATTATATTTTTTAATCCACAGGAATTGGAAATTGAAGCCAAACAATATTTTACAGCAAGTTAACAACATCAACCTCCCGAGAACGGATATTTTCATCACGCTGCAAGTTTCCATCCAAGAACATTGCATGATTTTCATTTATTCAAGACTCTTTGGGAGTCCCTCGGGTGCATATTAAAATTTTCTTCACATAGATACTGCATACTTGGGAAGTTTATTCCTAGTTATTTTATATTTTATTGCTATTTGAATTGTTTTTTTTCTCCTTTTACTTCTGTGATCTCCATCGTGGGCAAGAATGTTGGAGAAACAGTCGTGCTCATGGCGGTTGATAGTGCTGAACCTTTCTGGAGGGCTGTGTGGTATTTTCCCTCAATCCTAAAAGTGCATTTGCACTTTGTCCAGCAACCTCGCCACTGAGTTTTATGCCTGTGGCTGGACTCCTAAATGTTTCTCAAGATATACGGGTAAAGATATTCACTACAGGGTCATCACAACAGCAAAAACCTAGAACCAAGGAGTTCTTTGGAGGGCTAGCTCAACACTGGGACACCCCAATGATGAATCCTCTGAACCATTAATATGTGTTACATGCGGATGAAAATGTGCCCAAGATCCACGACTAAGTTAAGAGACAAGGTGTTTAACAGTGTTTATCGAAGGATACTTTAGTATAAAAAAATTAGAAGGATAGATAGACATGAATAAAATTTTTTTCTGGAAGAAATAACAAAAACATCAATATTGAAGAGACTGGAGTAGGGAGGTGAGGATGAGAAGGTAGTTTTTACTTTATTTTGTACTTTCAATACTATTACCGTCAATACAGCAATCGTTTGGGTGGAGGGTTTATGAGACATTTTAATTTTCTTCTTTATATGTGAAAAATATTTAAAATTTTCATGTATTTTTAAAAATACTGTGTTACTTTAAAACAAACTTAAAAACAAAATCTAGGGGTACTTAAGAATACTCATCAGCCACTGTAGCCCTCACTTCCATACATCAGGCAAGAAATTTACAGGAAGAAAAATCTACAGCAATGATTCATTCTAAAGCAAGTGTCTAGCATCCTGGAGAAATCGCCATGATAACAGTGACAAAGATAAGGTTGGCCAGGAAAGCTGGAAAGCATGCAATCTTTCCCTTGAAGACTACATTCTACATATGCCGCCAGATAGAAAAAAATCTTGAAGGTAAGTCTGGAAAGAACGCTGAGCCTGTCCACACTCCTAGGCACAGCAACCCGGCGGGCCAGAGGGGCAGCCTCTCCAAGCCTGCCCCACCGTCCAGCAGCAGAGGCAACACCCAAAATTCTTGGAAATGGAGACCCTTGGGCGCCACCCCAGACCTACTGAATCGGAATCGGAGCCGTCTATGTCTTCACAAGCCCTCGAGGAGATTAAGAGGCTGAGAACTACCTTCTAGAGGGTTTCCCTTTGGCACTCCTCTAAAGGGCAGGGAACCTTTGGATCTAAGGGCACTCACCCACCTGTGACCTGCACCCCAACTCCACACAGCCAGGACCCTGGCTGTCCCTGCTGTGGCAGCCCCAGGTCCACTGTGGGGGTCTGCACAGGCTTCTCCCCGAGTCTGTGTGCACCCCCAGGCCCAAGGCGGCACAGGAACTAGGGGGAGGCGAGTGGGGAGACACTGCTGCAGGGGCAACATTTAAGGAGCACCAAAAACTCAGTAACCAGTACGAATCAACATTAAATGCAGTATGTTAAAAAGTGAACGTGAATGCTGAAAGTCCACAATGAACAAACTATCAAAAATTTTACTAAGGACAGCATCCATATTATTGATTTTTCTTTTGCCTCAAGCTCGGCACAGCCCTGTTACTGATCTCCTCTTTTTAAAAGACGTTGCCTCACTTGCCTCACCCCAGTGCCGGCCCAGCCCAACATCTCTTGCCCTCTTGTCCAGGCCCCTGCGAATGACAGGAGTGGGCCTGTATGTAGGCTGTTCCAGGGGAACCAGGGGCAGGTCTCCTGCACTGTCAGGCGATGACGAAGCAACAGGAGCGTGTGTGTCACAGACGCTGTTGTTTTATTTGAAAAACTGCATGAACTTTTGGTAGGAGTGTAAGCCCTTCTGGAGGGTAATTTTATAATATCCATCAGACCTAAAAATACCACGCGGCACAAAGATCCCCTCTTCTCTGATAAAACTGTACAGAAAGAGCATCTGTGAGTCATCAAATATGAGACTTCAAAGTCAGTCTCTACAGGTCGGTATTTTGTAAACGTTTCGAGTATTTCAGACTCTCTCTGCTATGGTAAAATAAACCTGTGCCAAGATTTTGATAATTTGTATGTTTCTTTCCTCTTATGCATGATCCTATAATTTAAAAAATGAATAAAAGCAGCTGATGTGTTTAGAAGACTTGGGATTCTAGGATCAGCCCTATGCTCCTCCCTGGCATCGATCCTGGGCCTGTGAATGGTCAGTTTCCGCATATAAAACGGAGATGACAATGTGGGCCTGCCTTCCATCAGAGAGTGGTTGTAAGGAGGCGTGCGTAACCGATGAAGCTCCGAACAGCGGAGTTCAGTGGTGCTGGAGGTGGCAGACGGACTGGTCCGCTGAAGCCGCTGATGACAATTCGGTGCAGGGACATTAAACCCTCCCCATCCCCGTCCACAGCCCTTCACCTCCATGCTCCAAATCAGTGCACTAAAAATATTAGTCCATCAACCACTTTATAGCTAAATGCTTCCTGAATGAAACATAATACCTTTAAAATTTTTATCTTCAAATCTAAGGATGTATCTCCTGTCAAAACTCAGCAATTTTATAGCTTTAATTTTTGGTATGCATGCTGTCAAAGTTGAGCTTCATGGTTAAAAAACAAATAAAAATGAATCTCAACTATCCTATAATAAAAATAAAAAAAAAACGCCAACTGTAAATGTGATTAAAGGCCTAATTTCAAGTTTCTTTTTGAACCTTAACCTTAAAAAGAAACGCTGGTTCTTGTAAAGTGACCAATCCCCCAGTATTACTACTAGGAAAACAAACAAGGGAATGATTTATCTGTTTGGATGAACATACCAATCGAGGGCTCTTGGTCTATTTCTCACCCCACCCATCAAAATGACCTCTCCACTATTTTTGTTTTGTAATATTTGCCTGATTTCATTTACAAATTACATAACCTTGGGCAAGTCACGTAATTCCCACCCCATCTCTTGGGTACCTCATTTTTAAAATGAAGACCCCGGACAGGCAATTCCAAAAGGAGCTTCCAACTTTAAAATGCAATGATGTTATCATTTCAATTTGGAGACTAAGGTACAAGTTTCTAACTAAAAAGTGACATTGGAAGAGAATACAATCAATGTTTCCAGCGTGAACTGAAGAGTCCTCCCAAACCAGAGCCAAAATGAGAATTAAGGAACAACCACATGTTCGGGTGGGTAGAGAGATGGAAACGGAGGCAGGAAAAGAATCTGCTGCTGGTGCAGCAGGATAAAAGTCACCGCTGAAGATGAAGGCACTGATGGGGCTGTCTTGGCCAGTGTTACCCTCCAGTCTGAGGAAGTGTCACCATTAGGGCCCAACACCCATTTGAAGGTCACACTTTTCTCTCCACTTTCTAAACTGTCTTGTTCCATACACTTAGTTAACAGCAATCAGTCTGCAAGCCGGGGTCCAGGCTGGACATCCCCGTGCTCCCGCTCAGGGAGCTGTCTTCTTCCCATATGGGGACTCATGTTGCTGCTGTGCAAAGCCCAGTTCTCCAGCCTGGCAGGGGCTGGGTCTCATCCTATGACCTGTAGCAGGTCTGGGACAGATCCCAAGGCCAGGAACTGGGGCCCCAGGGCCCAGATGGATAAAGTAAGCAAGAGACAGAGCCAGGGGATGAGCAGTGAACACGGAGGGCCCACCTCCCCAAGGGGGTGGCATCCTGTCCTTCTAGACTGGTTACTGCCAATGGGCACGTGGGCCCACTGGTGACAGAAGATCTAATTCTTACCTTCAAGAAGTCAGAAATCTTGATCCTCATAGAAACTCTCCTAATCTTTAGATTTGGCAAGTAAGTCCTATTTTATTTTCAACCCCATATGGCCCAAAGCCAAGACCTGGTAGGTCGCAGTGTCTGGCTGAGGCATTTGAAAAACGTGGGAGGATGGATGCCCCACACCCTTCCCATCCCTGATGGTGGCTGCCAAGGGATGGTGTGATTGCCAGTCAGGCAATGACCACCTTACCAGTGTGCTCATTCCCACATCATCACGACTTATCCAAGTCTTCATGGACATGTCCGCAGGCATTTGACACACGCCTCTATTTCCTTTCTACTTTCTGTCTCTATGAATTTGACTACTGGAAGTACCTCATACCAGGGAAATCGTATATTTGTCCTTTTGTAACTGGCTTATTTCACTTAGCATAATTTCTTCAAAGTTCATCTATGTTGCAGCATGCAACAGGATTTTTCTTTTTTAAGGCTGAATAATATTGCATTGTATCTATATATCATATTTTTTTAAAACTGAAGTCAGTTGATTTACAATGTTGTGTTAGTTTCAGGTGTACAGCAAAGTGATGCAGTTATACATACATACATATATGTATATTGTTTTTCAGATTCTTTTCCCTTATAGGTTATTACAAAATATTGAGTATGGTTCCCTATGCTATACAGTAGGTCCTTGTTGGTTATCTATTTTATAGACAGTAGTGTGTGTATGTTAATCCCAAACCCCTCCCTTTTCTATACTGATGTAGACATGAACAAAGAGGTTAGAACCACATAACTATATTTCA
Organism: Mesoplodon densirostris; assembly: GCF_025265405.1. Classification (NCBI taxonomy): domain Eukaryota; kingdom Metazoa; phylum Chordata; class Mammalia; order Artiodactyla; family Ziphiidae; genus Mesoplodon; species Mesoplodon densirostris. The sequence continues at coordinate 123,176,677 of NC_082665.1, forward strand.
AATCCCTTGGAAATCTTTTTTCCCTCATTCAATTACCAATAAGAGGCTTTTTAAAAAATCAAAACACAGAAAATACTGCTAGAAATGTATTTTGGGTAATATGAGAGCCCAAAGGTTTTGTTTTGAAATAAGTGGGGGTTTTTTCTTTCAGAAAATAACTCCATATAAATAAATAAACCATTATTCCTAGAGTTTAAAAAGAAAGGAAGGAAAACAGGGGAAAAAGCATAATCCACCAAACCACATATTTCTTAACACTCCTGGGATAAAGGAGATTGTGTTTTTGCTATGACTATGTTTGTTTAGCAGACATTCTGCAGCCCTGTTTATTCCCTGGAAACGAAGCCCTTCAGACATCTGCAGAAGAGCCAAAGCAATGTTTCTGCTACTTCAAACTTCATTACAGGCAAAGTACCAGCTTCCAACACAAGAAAGAAAGCACTGTGCACAATGACCTCACATCTCACTCAAGTCTCCACAGCAGGCAACACACGCTGACCCTCAACAGTTCCTATGATTTTGCCCAGCAATCATTTGTGACTTTAACCTAATTACTCAAAGTCCAACTTTGCTTTTCTAATTACACCCACTAATGGATCTGTCAATACCAGGGAGCCCAACAGGAGAGACAGACACTCTCTCCCCCGGGTCATTTCCTTCTCAGGTGAAGCTGATAATGACACTGCTCAACCAAATCTTTTTTTCTCTAATTTCCTTGAAGGCCACCGTTTCTATAACATCAATCTGGCTGGACTTTGCAGTAGATCCAATTTAGCAAAAAACTAAAATCAATCACTTTTCGATGTGGGGTTTTTCACTGTATAAGTAAAAAATAGGAATTCAATTTTTTTTTTTTGGCCACGCCACACGGCATATGGGATCTTAGTTCCCCGATCAGGGATCGAACGTGTGGCCCCTGAAGTGGAAACGCTGAGTCTTAACCACTGGGCTGCCAGGGAAGTCTCAGGAATTCGATTTTTTAAATAATGTTTGCAGCCCATGTCTTCGGTGTTATTTCTAAATCTGTGGCATAAAACTTTTAGGATTTTCAAATTCAGACTTCTGTCATCTTTTTATCAAATAAACTCATGTTTAACACATCCAGGCTCAGGAGACCACACCGTTAAAACACTATTTATTCTTTCATATTTTGTTAATTGGAATGAAATTCACTTAAGATAAAAATCAGTCATTTAAAAGTGAACGATTCAGCGGCATTTAATACATTTGCAGTGTTATACAACCATCACCTCTGTCTAGTTCTAAAATGCATATTCATTAAGCAGTTATTCCCCATTCCTCTCTCCCCCAGCCCCTGGCAACCACCAATCTGCTTTCATAAAACACAATTCATAACACCTTAACTAAATCATGGATAGTGATAGTCTGATGTTTAACAAGCATCTGTGGACCAGTGGCCTGCATCTTAGGAACTCATTTGATGAGCATCTGTTGCTTTGTCAATTCCTGCCTGATTGACCTGTAGGATCCTAGGTTTATGGAAGCTTAAAAAAGTGCTTTTGGGGCCTCCCTGGTGGCGCAAGTGGTTGAGAGTCCGCCTGCCGATGCAGGGGATACGGGTTCGTGCCCCGGTCTGGGAGGATCCCATATGCCGCGGAGCGGCTGGGCCCGTGAGCCATGGCCGCTGAGCCTGCGCGTCCGGAGCCTGTGCTCCGCAGCGGGGGAGGCCACAACAGTGAGAGGCCTGCATACCGCAAAAAAAAAAAAAAAAAAAAAAAAAAAGTGCTTTTGGGCTTCCCTGGTGGCGCAGTGGTTGAGAGTCCGCCTGCCGATGCAGGAGACACGGGTTCGTGCCCCGGTCCAGGAAGATCCCACATGCTGCGGAGCGGCTGGGCCCATGAGCCATGGCCGCTGAGCCTGTGCGTCCAGAGCCTGTGCTCCACAACAGGAGAGGCCACAACAGTGAGAGGCCCGCGTATTGCAAAAAAAAAAAAAAAAGTACTTTTACTCCTACTGAGATTTCCCTCTTGAGTTTATCCATGATTTAGTTAAGGTGTTAAGAATTAGAACACTCCCTAACACCATACACAAAAATAAGCTCAAAATGGATTAAAGACCTAAATGTAAGGCCAGAAGCTATCAAATTCTCAGAGGAAAACATAGGCAGAACACTCTATGACATAAATCACAGCAAGATCCTTTTGGACCCACCTCCTAGAGAAATGGAAATAAAAACAGAAATAAACAAATGGGACCTAATGAAACTTAAAAGCTTTTGCACAGCAAAGAAAACCATAAACAAGACCAAAAGTCAACCCTCAGAATGGGAGAAAATATTTGCAAATGAAGCAACTGACAAAGGATTAATCTCCAAAATACACAAGCAGCTCATGCAGCTCAATAGCAAAAAAACAAACAACCCAATCCAAAAATGGGCAGAAGACCTAAATAGACATTTCTCCAAAGAAGATATACAGCCTGCCAACAAACACATGAAAGAATGCTCAACATCATTAATCATTAGAGAAATGCAAACCAAAACTACAATGAGATATCTATCATCTCACACCAGTCAGAATGGCCATCATCAAAAAAATCTAGAAACAGTAAATGTGGAGAGGGTGTGGAGAAAAGGGAACACTCTTGCACTGTTGGTGGGAATGTGAATTGGTACAGCCACTATGGAGAACAGTATGGAAGTTCCTTAAAAAACTACAAATAGAACTACCATACGACCCAGCAATCCCACTACTAGGCATATACCCTGAGAAAACCATAATTCAAAAAGAGTCATGTACCAAAATGTTCATTGCAGCTCTATTTACAACATCCAGGAGATGGAAACAACCTAAGTGTCCATCATCGGATGAATGGATAAAGAAGATGTGGCACATATATACAATGGAATATTACTCAGCCATAAAAAGAAACGAAATTGAGCTATTTGTACTGAAGTGGATGGACCTAGAGTCTGTCATACAGAGTGAAGTAAGTCAGAAAGAGAAAGACAAATACTGTATGCTAACACATATATGTGGAATCTAAGAAAAAAAAAATGTCATGAAGAACCTAGGGGTAAGACGGGAATAAAGACACAGACCTACTAGAGAATGGACTTGAGGATATGGGGAGGGGGAAGGGTAAGCTGTGACAAAGTGAGAGAGTGGCATGGACATATATACACTACCAAACGTAAAACAGATAGCTAGTGGGAAGCAGCCGCATAGCACAGGGAGATCAGCTCGGTGATTTGTGACCACCTAGAGGGGTGGGATAGGGAGGGTGGGAGGGAGGGAGACGCAAGAGGGAAGGGATATGGGAACATATGTGTATGTATAACTGATTCACTTTGTTATACAGCAGAAACTAACACACCATTGTAAAGCAATTATACTCCAATAAAGATGTAAAAAAAAAAAACAACAACAATCAGACTCTGTGACAAAAAGGGGGGTTGTAAAGGGGAGCAGAGGGTCAAGTTGTTATTGGTTTGCTTGTCATTCCAAAGAGTCACACACAGTCACTGAATTACACACACACACAATATTGTACTATAAAAAATTCAATGTCTTGGTGTTTGTAAGGAGAGGGCCTGAATAATTCCCGTTGACGATACCCATTGATCAAACTCCGAAGATGGCATGATTGCTCATCTCACCTCACCAGTCCATTTTGTCAGAGAAGACACAGGCTAAGATTCATCAAGAAAGCTTTTCAAGAAACACCAGGTACCGTGCTGCTTAGATCTCACAGTGGGAGTATTCAGATATTAAAAGCAGCCAGCTAGAAACTGAACCCAGAGTATTAATAAAATATTTCACAGACTTAAAAGTACTTTTTATAGAGAAGAGATGACATGAAGGATTACCAAGTCTTCAGAATTTCTAACCAAACTCATCCACACCAGATCCAAGAAGAGCTTAGCATGAGTCAGAAGGGAAGCTAGTTATCAGTATTTTATGCCATTTTCCTAACTGAGCATGATAGCACTATAGCTGACACTCCTGAAGTTTGATTTTGAGAATACAATAAACTGATTGCATCAAAGACCAGCCACTAATGACTATGTACAAACAATATGGAAATGAAACTATTTAGAATGTAAATGAGACCCTATATGGATTTCCATGATAAAGTCTCAAGACTGCATAAAAGTAATCAGCACTGAAAATCTTCAGCGCTGGAAATGTGGCTAGTCCAAACTGAATGTGCCATACGTGTAAAATGTACATGAGATTTCAAAGACTTAGCACGAAAACAAGAATGTAAAATACCTAAGTAAAGAAGTTCTTTTTATATTGGTAACACTGAAATGACAACATTTGGGATAGTTGAGGATTAAATAAAATATATTAAAATGAATTTCTACCTGTTTTAAATGTGGCTACAGGAAAATTTAAACTTACATATGGGGCTCACATATATTTCCACTGGACAGCACTGCTCTTACGATTACTACCAATCATTTGTTGTAACATTTATCACTATTTTTAATTATACAAATTATTCATTTAATTTTTTTTCTGTCCTTCCCAATAAATAAGTTCTGCCAGGCCAGAGCCCAGGCCAGGTTTATTTGCCAACAAGCTGGCCAACCCAGAATGCCTGGAGAAAGCTCGTTAACAATCATTGTTAAATGAAGAAATTCTCCATTGATTGGTACAGCCACACGTCATGACCGCACCAGTACTTTTTCTATCAAAGAAAGGCCAATGCAAACTGCCACCTGCAGCTACTGGGGGCGGGGGGGTAGTTAACTCTGAGGTCCCCCCTCTGGGCTCCAAAGTAAATTGGTCACGATACCAAAATGAAAGAAACCATAAATAGTCCTAGAAAACCATCACCCAGTGATGAACATTTTTTCTTAACCATGGTAAAATATACATAAAAATGTACCATTTTAACTATATTTAAGTGTACAATTCAATGGCCTGAAGTACATTTACACTGTTGTGCAACCATCGCCACCAGGCACCTCCAGGAAACCTTCTTTTAACCAAGTGCAAGTGTCACCTGCACTTCCCACCCAACCCTTCACCTCAGCCACCCAAGGAGAAAGGACACCTCACCTCCATCCTTCCTTCCTCTCTCCGCTCTGGTATGAGCAGGAGTTACAAGAGCAGCAAGGAGAAAAAAAAAGCTGCTATGAGTCATAATAATTCCCAAATGTGAAAATCTGCCACTGGAAAAAAATCAAATTTGATATGACAACGGAAGCGAAGGAAGAATGTAAAAAATTTCACTTTGCAGAGGCAACCAAATGACAGCACAAAGATTATGCATCTTAACCCCAAACAGCATAAAATGGAAAAAAAAAATGAATTTCCCCAAAAGTCTGGTGCCCCAATGGCATAAGTGCACTTCAGTTTGGTATTTACACAGGACACAAGAGAATATTACTATTTCATTTTATCCTGAGTCATTATCATAAGGGTCTCCACTCTATAACAGAGTTTTACATTGGTATGTCAATAAAGTCTTTACTTAGGAGAGTATTTTTTATTTCAGAATATAATACGATAAAATAATACACTATGGAAACTGTTGGAAAGCATAAAAATTCACCATGCACAAGACTAGTTTTAAGTGCTTATGACAGAATAAATCCCACTCTCTCCAGGCTTAGTACAACTTCTACTCATAAAGGAAGCCCACTCGTAGGTTCAAAGGCACGATCCCCAGACACACCAACAAATGCACATCAGTGGATTCTCCTTTCCTTACTGTAGTGGAGACACACCACGTATTCTGTGGCACAGTCAATAAACCATTCACAAACTTACCAAAAGTTCCATATATTGCAAATGCGTGTTAATAAATAAAATTCTTATGTGTATGACATCACAAAAGGTTCAACAGAACTCAAATGAGGACAGGACCAGACAGGTCTCATGCTCTAAAAAAGGTTTCGAGCACCTGCATTTTCAGCTTTGCATGAACAATTACTACTTTCATGTGTAAGCTCCCAAATTGGTGCATGGAAATAGAAAATCATACACACGGGCTCCGCTAAACAATTTGCATGCAAAATTGTCATCAGCACTCTCCAGTTTATTTTTTGCCATATAAGATATGGGGGTCTGTGATGCCTCGGGAGACTGATTTTAAGAGACATTTTGGTTCCCACTATTAAAAGGGGGGCCCCTGATGGTGTCCGGGGTCTATGCATGCATGTAAGTCCCTCCCAGCTGCCTTCTCATGTAGTTTAGTGGAAGAGCGGAAAAGCTTGAGAATAAGATTAAGTAGAATAATGGGCAACGGATATTCTTCAGAATAATAAAACAGAGAAGAAACATGGCAAAAAAAAAAAAATAATTTGTATTGACACCCAGAAAAATGCCATCTATCAATGACAGTTTGCACAAGAAGGGAAAGATGGATATTACCCAGGCAGGAAAAAGGACTTCCCTGAGTTGGCCAGTGATACATATTGAAATGGACCACCCGGAAGCTTGGCCTTGGAGATTGCCAGTGAGGATCTGATAGGGATCTATGTGCTCATAAGGCGTCTTAAGTTTTCTCTAACACTTCCTCCCTCCCTTGCTCCTTCCTCTCTTCCACTTGAAATGCAGTTAGTGTGAACTGAGATACGCTGGAAGTGTGAAAAACACACAAGATTTCAAAGGCTTCATAGAAAGAAAAGAATGTGAAATATCTCAGAGTGTTTTACTGATCACATGTTGAAATGACAGTATTCTGAATATACTGTGCTACAGAAAATATATCCTTAAAATTAATTTACCTATTTTAATTTTTTTAAGGTGGCTACTAGAATATTTTAAATTAGATTCATGCTTCACATTATATTTCTATTGGACAAGATCTGTTCTAGAACCTCTTGTTTTAAATTTATTTATTTATTTACTTATTTAAATTTTTTATTTTAAACTAATTTCAGTCCAAAAAACATGATCCCTGCTCTAATTTTATTTTATTTTATTTTTTTGTGTGTGTGTGGTATGCGGGTCTCTCACTGTTGTGGCCTCTCCCGTTGCAGAGCACAGGCTCCGGACCCACAGGCTCAGCTGCCATGGCTCACGGGCCCAGCCGCTCCGCGGCACGTGGGATCTTCCCGGACCGGGGCACGAACCCGTGTCCCCTGCATCGGCAGGCGGACTCTCAACCACTGCACCACCAGGGAAGCCCTCTAATTTTATTTTAAATTAGATCTATGGCTCACATTATATTTCAACTGGATAGGCTTGATCTAGAACCTTTTATTTTAAATTAATTAATTATTTTATTTATTTATTTTAAACTTATTTCAGTCTAAGAAACATGATCCCTGCTCTTCTTTTACTAAACTGACAATTTACCTCCTTACTAAGCATACGTTAGCCACAGCCATCAGTAAGGTCACTTCTCTTCCCAAAATAAACCTGTTAACACCAAGGAACGGGGCAAAGCTGCCAGAATATTTACAGTGTGGGATCAGTGAGTCACCTGCCTTCAAGCACATTAAATCTTTTCTTCTTACTCATTGTCACTACTCCAAATTGGAGGGGGAAAAAGCAAAACTTCCTACAATCTTCGCGTTCAATGTTTTCGTCCCTGAGCCCTTGAATATTTGCCCTTGGAGACTTCCTAGTATCACAATCACACCAGCTCCTAAAGTGTTCACTCCTCTGGAGCAAGTGGGTTTGCAGCCTTTTTCTGTCCCTACTCCATCGGCAGCTCAAACACCCTCCCGAATCTCACCTCTCCCCCCACGCGGGGAATCTCAAACTGAGCATCTCACCTGTAAATCACTGCTCTGGCAAAACCGGCAACAGCTGCAGAGGCCACCAGCCAGCCAGCATCGTGGCTGAGATTATTCATATCAGAAATATCAATAGACCTGCCAGTCTATTTTAAGTCCTTGGAAGTGCTTTGGACTGGATTTTCTGGATGATTTATGTTACATTCCAGAAATGCAAATTCTCCCTCACGCACTTAATAAACAACCCTGTGGCCACGTTTCTACTTAACAGAGCCGTCTCCCTTCCTGGGATTCCCTGCCTGGTTCCTTTGAGGGTAGGATGAAGGCTTCATGATATTCTGAATTCCCACATATTAGTAAGAAGTGAGTTTTATTATTACTTTGTTACCATTGCAGTTCAGTCTGTCTTAATTCTAAACAATGTATGCAAATAGAGAACAGAAACCTGGAATTGAATTATAGGGTAGAAAGTTGGTGATGTCTCAAAGCTGGCTAAGGCAGAGATGGGTGGTGTAGCGGCCAAGGTTGCACTTCTGTGGTGTAGTGGAAAGAGCACTGGGTTGGGGTCCGGGAGTCTTTTAGAGTCCTGATTCTGCTGCTAGCTCTGTGTCCATAGACAGTCGTTTAATCCCTGGGGACATCATGTTATGATCTGTAAATTGAGGGGACTGGCTTAGGTAATGAGAGAGACTTCACAGTGTTGAGGTTAAAGGCATAGGCTCTGAATGCCTGGGTTTGAATCTTGGGTCCACCACTTACCAGCTGTGCAACCTTGGGAAAGTTACTGAACCTCTCTGATCCAGAGGTTCCTCATGTTTAAAATGGAGATAATAAAAATACATAGCTCAGGGGTTACCTGAGTTGAAATCTCAGTGCCACGCCTCACTAGCTGTATGACCTGAAGTCTGCCAGCAGCCTGGTCAGGTATGAATGTCTCTCATACCTGTGCTGCATCCAGGGACTTTCGTAGGCAATTAGTTTCATCAAACAACACCAGGTAGACATCAACCTGTCTCTGACTGCTCCTGAGACAGGACAGGTACTCTGAACCCAGGGTTAACAAACACTAAAGAAACTAACCTAGTATCTGTTCCCCTTCTTAGGAGACCCTATTTTCAAGTCTCTTTCTTTCTTCCTTTTTTTTCCCCCATAAGAAAACAAAACCAAAGAAATGGCCGGGAGATGAGGGAGAGCGAAATGGTGAACACAGCTCCTGGAGCTCCAGTCTGCAGGGACTGAATGGATGGCGGTGATAGGCAGTGCTGGGTGTTGGTCATGGTGGTTGCAATGAGCTCTGTGGCATCTGAAAGGAAACAGTAAGTAGGCCACCGGCTATGAGGTCTGCAGCTCAGAAGAAAGAGAACTCTGAGTTGGGGATACAAGTCCAAGAATCATCTACTAAGCATAAATGCTCACTGAGGGCCTGGGCTCAGATAATCCCTCGTGACGAGAGACCGCGCAGAGGGAACAGCAGGCCTACAGCCGAGATGGCCAAACTCTCCACGTTCAGTGGCCAAGCGAAGATGGACAGATCTGCAAAGGAGGCAGAGGAGCAGCCAGAGAGGTAGGGTAAAAACCAGGAGAGCGTGGGAGAGAAGCCAAGAAGGAGGGAAGAAGAAGCAGCAGGAGAAAGCATCATAAGCGACCCCCCTCCGACCCAGGGCCCCGGGTCAGCCAAAGCCCTCCTGCCTTCTAGGACGCCCGGCCTGGCAGACTGTACCATACACCTGCGACCTTCCGCTGCACCAGCTGGGCCCAGTCCCAAGCCTGCCGATGCCACTTATACCGGTTATAAAGGGGAAGTTTAATCAATCATTACATAAACCGAAATAGAGTGAACGAGAGTTGTTTCTTAGGATTCCATAAGAGAGAGCTGCTAAGAGAAATGGCTGTCCAAGTGGATGAGAGAGAGAAAATAATAAGAGAGGAAGGGAGAAGTAACTTTTAAGTGTACAATGTTATACTCCGATTGCTTTGTGTGCATCGAAGGTCTCCCTCTATCTTAAAAAAATTTTTTAATTGAAAAGTTTAGATGGTATATTGAGGGTTTACACAAAAAGATAATGTAGATCTTTAATCAGAAACATGATCAAAGACCACATCCTCACACCTAAGAGACAGGCACATGAATGTACATTTTTGTGTTTGATGCTAAATTAAATGTTTAAGGCATATTACACACACACACACACACACACACATATATATATGAATGATTCTCTGTACAAACCAACTTTTTTGATTTACTAACCAATATTGGTCTCAGCTGTGACAATGAGGGAGTGGCCAGCATTGCCAAGCCCTTCAGTAAGACAAGGAGTAGGAAACATCCATCCCAGAGTTTAGAGACAGCTGTGAGTGGAGAAATGTAGATAAAGTCAGGCTGGGGACAAGTCAACTGTCATCTGACGACCCTGCAGCCTGTTCTTCCCCAGCTATCATATTCTTTTCCACTTAGTGTTTTAGTGCTTTCTAACCTGCTTTCCTGAGAACCATGGTTTCCAAGGATTTTATAGCTAAAAGAGCCCTTAAAGACGATGATGACGACGATGATGCTTGTGACAATGATAGAAGTATTTCAGAAATAATACTAACAACAGTGATAACAATGATAGCTAACTTCCATTGAACATATATCTTATGCCAGACAGTTTTATTTGCTTTACATGCATCCTCATTTAATTATCAAACCACCCTTGAGCTATGTATTATTATTATCTCCATTTTAAAAATGAGGAAACTCTGGATCAGAGAGGTTGAGTAACTTTCCCAATGCTGCACAGCTGGTAAGTGGTGGACCTAAGATTCAAACCCAGGCATTCAGAGCCTATGTCTTTAACCTTGACACTATGAAGTCTCCCTAACTGCCCAAGCCAGTCAGTCCCCTCATTTTACAGATCCTAACTTGATGTCCCCTGGGATTAAACAACTGGCCATAGACACACACCTAGCAGCAGAATCAGGACTCTGAAAGACCCCTGGACTACACATCATGCTCTTTTCACTGTACCACAGAACTGTAAGGGGTGCGGCAGGATCAGAACAAAAGGACTCCTAGAAACCAACGGGCACCGTGTCCTTGCTTCTGCACAACTGTGGCCTCCATGGTGCTCCTTCCAAGGTTCTGCGTTTTGTTTCCGTTCCATCAAGAGTCAACTGCTTGGATCAGTGTTCTCCTTGAAAGGCTGATCACAACAAAGCCTTTCTTTGAAATGCAGCGTTTATTTCTTCAATGAATGTGGCAGTGTAATCACGATGGGAAAAAAAAAAAGTACAGCATGGATGTGTGCACCATGTTCACAGCCAGGAAATCTACAATTCGGGAACCAGAAGAATAAGAATGGCTACCTAGTGATTATAAATAACCATCAGAAACCAGACTTGCTTCATTTCAGGGTATGGCACACGAAAGTAAAGCAACTGTTTAAAAGCAAATCCAATATTAAAATTTAAATTTTCACAGTGATACTCAAAGACATTTATAAAGCGGCCACGGACGTAATTCAGGTGAGCAAATGCAAATAACATGTTGCTGATCTTCTCCATGTCCCTGGACTCCTGCCCACAGTGCAGAGGGGCAGGCAGAGGACAAAGGTCAAGGCCAGGAGGTCACCAGGTGCCTTGGCGGACCTCTACAAAGAGTTTGAGCAATACGTGGCTTGAGCATCCCCTGGTATGGGGCGGGGCGTGCCACTGTAACGAGGTTTCCCCATTCACCTCTGCTCTGCTCGTGTCATTACTGTTAATGCTTTTCCAAAAACCCATGTTCATATATCTTTACAGGCTCAAGATTTGATAGGAATTCCCGAAGTGCCCTACGAAACGGTCTGACCAATTCACAGTCCAATCTATGCCTATTTCCCCACATTACTCATCCAATAGGTGAAAAATGATTTTCTTGTTTTATTCTGAATTTCTATAACTGGTAACAAGGTGAGACTCTTTTTATATACAATTATATATGTCATACTCTTCAGTTAAGATTCCTGCTGCCCATTTTCCCATAACCCGGCTTATCTTTTTCTTACTGATTTGCAGTAAGATTTCTAAGATGGGTACTAGTCCTTTATCTGTTATGCATACGGGCACATCTCATTTTACTGTCCTTCACAGATACCACATTTTTGACAAATTGAAGGTTTGTGGCAACCCTGCCTGGTCAGATGATGGTTGACACTTTTTTGGCAATAAAGTTTTGTTTTGTTTTGTTTGCCACACCGTGCAGCTTACGGGATCTTAGTTCCCTAACCAGGGATTGAACCCGGGCCCACGGCAGTGAAAACCCCCAGTCTTAACCACTGGACCACCAGGGAATTCCCAGCAATAAAGTATTTTTTAATTAAGGGATGTACACAGTGTCTAGATATAATGCTTCTGCACACTTAACAGACTACAGTATAAACATAACTTTTATATACACTGGGAAAACGAAATATTTCTGTGACTTGCTTTATTGTGATATTCACTTTATTGTAGCGTCTGGAACTGAGCCCGCAGTAACTCTGAGATGTGCCTGTATTGCAATTTTGTTTGTCTTTTCCTGACATAAAAGTTTTAAAAGTATACATGATCAAAACTTCTAAAACTTTAAGGCTTCTGGGTTACACAGCATCCTTTCTAAATGAAAGGATTGGGTTAATATCTTAAAAACCCCATTTATAGTTGAAGGTGATGCCACTAACCCCTAAGATAAATGAGTGCCTAGAACTGGGTTTCCGTTACGGTGCTAGGCAGTGCTTGGCCTCCAGAACAGTCCTGTACACATGTGCTGAGGTCCAGGAATAGAGAGTTTGAGCAGGGCCAACAGCCCCGTAAGAGAATGAGTTAAATATCCAGGACCCTCTTTCTTCTGAAGCTACTGAGATACCTTTCTTCTCCGCCCACTCAATACTATTCAAATTTAGATTGCAGATTCCTTGTGTTCATGCCTAGTAACCTATTTTTCTCAACAATTCAAAAACACACACACACTGCTCGAACTTTAGAGTCGGAAAAGACTCTCGTTTTGCAAAAGGGGAAACTGAGGCTTCTCCCCCACTCCCACCCCCGGACCCACACTATGTGGGGACTGCTGGAGAGAGTCACAACACAGAGTCGTGGACTCCAATACCAGCAGGACCATCGCTGCCCATGTCCCTGTGACCCCCTTTCCTAACTGGCCAGGAGGAATTACACACCTGAACCACACCTCATGCACTCCTTGGCTCCAACCACTATTTCCTTCCAGATGATTCCGTGTGGCCCACACTCCTAAGTCTCCGTCTCCTGAGCTCCAGACCCACATCTGCAGTTGGTCCAGAAAAATCTCTATCGGCAAATCCCACAAGGCATCAAAATTCAACATGTTCAAAACAAAACCCGTTCATGTTCCCAGCACTTGCCCTGCCTCCTGCATTTTCTCATGTGATTTACAGCATCACAGCCGAGGGTGACAGAGATCGAAATCTGAAACAATACAGATGCCTCCATCTACCTCTCGCTCTTCTCTACATCCAATTGGCCGCTGCATCCTACCTATCAAGCCTCTCTTGAACTCTCCTTTATGAGGCCCCCTCCTCTGCACTGCCACGGCCTCAGCCTTCCTGATCTCCACGATGCCTCCAGGCTGCCCTCCATACACTGTCTACACCAACTATCTGGGTAAAAAAAAACACAGGCTGGCACGCCTTCCCCCCACAAAAACCCCATGGCCCCAAAGTTTGGTCCAGTGGTCCTCACAGGGGATGGCTGTCTCTGCTCATCACTACTTTGGGTGAAGGCCAAGCAAGCTGGACAGCTACGGTGCACAGGGCAGCCCCACTAAGAACTGTCCTGATTCCCACACGTTTTTTGAAAATCCCACTGGATATTCTTTGTAGATGGAAAGCCTGGCTCTAATTACCAAAGCCTGGAACTTCACTTTGCTTTACCTATCAACAAAAATAAGTTTGCACGGTTTACTATACACTGAATCTTTTAGGCGTGTACTCCTGTGTAAACCCAGGGAGATCAAGGGCCTATTTCTCAACACAGCTGCTGAGCACACCTGCATCAGGATCACCTGAGGGCGGGGCGGTGGGGAGGCCTGCTTACGAATGCAGACTCCCGGGCCATTTCTCGATCTACTGAGTCGGATCTGCATCTGGACAACCAGAGCCATTTACTTCCTTGGCTCCCTCACGTTTGAGAAGGATTGTGTGACAGGCTTCAGGAGCCACGTTCTGGAAAAGACTGTGGGCAAAGGGTGAGCTCGCCAGGAGACAGTTCCCAATGGATCAGTGATGCCTGCGTGGTGGCGGAAGTGGGAATCCACGCAGACCGACGAGATCCCAGCCTACCTTCTCTCCTCTCCCCGTCTGTCCCTGTCTGCCTAGAGAACCCCTATCATCTTTCACAGCTCTTTCTAGAAGAAGCTTCCTCAGCCTACCCCCCAGCCTTCCTCCAGACATCCCCGGAGCTCTCACAATTTCTAAGCGCCTCCCCCAGAGAGGCTGGGACTTTGTCTTGCCCATATTGTCCCCTCACAACTGGCCTCCTCTTTGCCTAGCTGATAACCAGAATTCAATAAATACTCAGCAAACGAATAAACAACTAAGAACGAATACAGAGTCAGTTACTGGGAAGGACAAATGGGTAAAACTGCCTCTTCCTCTGCACCGTGTCGCCTCCCCCAAGATCCCTGGTCCTCCAGAGAGGTGGCAAGACAGGCTGACAAATGAGGGCGGGCAGCCAGCGAAGTCCCCGCTCCGGTACCCGGCCTTGTCTGGGCGAGTGATGGAGACTCCAGGCGGGTGGTCGGGCACCAGTGAGTGGGGTTAAGGGAGCAGCTGCAGAAGCATTTGCAGAGCCACCCCGGTTTGTTCAGGTGGTGTGTGGTTGTGAGAAAAACTTGCTCTGTGATGGTTTTCTGTAACTGTCACTTGGAGGAAAGACGTTATTTTTAGGGGGCAGGGGACACCCAGGAGGCTTATTTGGCCAACAAACACAATTTGTTGGCCTGAGCTTTGCGTGTGGGTGTGAAAATCCTCACGCTAGAAACTGGGCGTTTTCAAACCCACAGGGAAGATGCTCCATAAACAGGTCAGGGGCGGGAAAATAAAAACCTCAGGATGACAAGCGCACAAATTCACCCTGGAACCAGGCGAGGGGCCAGTGATGACAGGCAGGAAACTATGAAGCTGGCCGTATGTAGAGATGAGGAAAATTCTGAAGAAGGGATATTCTGCCCAGAAGTTTTACTAGGAGAGGACATTCATGCCAGGCATTTATGGTCCCCAAAGCCCAATCTATTAGCACTGGGGGAGAAGGTGTCCACTATATTCAAAGGACCAGTGACACTGAAAATTCAGGACCCAGAGAGGTCCACTCTGCTCTGAGCTCACTCCCCCAGCTCTCAGATTAATCAACTAATAGAGTCCAAATAACCTAATCATGAAGTAATAAATGCACATGGCAAAAACACAGCGGATATCCTACTCCACAGAATTAGACATCAGCTGTTCTGTCAAGATGATAATGAAACATCAGACAATCTGTGAGGATACCATGCCAAGAAGGAGAAAGACAAATTGGGCGCCTCCACTCCTCATGGAAATTAGAAGGTTCTAAACTAATCAGTTAGCTCGACATCCCCACACTCTCCACCCCATCTCTGCATTATCATTCCTCTTCATGAAATTTCCCGGGAATCTACTTACTATGCTGTGATCGCACGTATCAGATGAAAATCAAGTTCTCTGCTGAACAGGAGAGAAACTTCACATTGTAATGTAAGCTGAACTGATTAAGGGCACTTAATCTACGAACAGCTAATTCTCAAAACCTGGAAGTGGAGTGGAGGAAAGGTCAGGAAGGAGGGATGCAGCTTAGTTTGGATCACACACAAAAATGGGTTCTGCCACTCAGCAGGCTGCCTTATTAACAATTACAGTAACGAGGGCTGTGCACTCTGTAGGTTAGAATGAGGGCCCAATCTTTGGAGAACGAAGATAGAAAGAATACCCTTCCTTTCAGGAGATAAGTTACTCAGGGCTTTGAGGATATTCTAAAAGATGTGAGGTAGCTCAAAGAGAAGAATAGCTTGTCTTTCTCAGGCAAATTTCATTTTGGCCAACTGCTTACACACTGCAAAGGGATTGCAGACTCAGGTATATTTGGAATAAATTTATTAATAAATAAATTATATTTATTGACCAAACTCTAAGAAAAAAAGAATCTTTCTTTCAGTCTTAAAAATTCTGGGAATCTCCCTAAGAGCTTCTGTTTATGTGGATTATATCTAGTGAAATTTATTATATTAGAAAATTTTAAACTAAGATTTTTTAAAACAATAATATCCAAGCACATGTTAATTAGCGATGATGCTAATTATTTCATGTAGCCTCTAGAAAATTCTACCGTGGACTCGAGACAGAATAAAAGTGACGTGACAGAATAAGAGTGAAAAAAGGCAAATAAAGATCTCACTATTATTTTGAAAATTCTTTTGTCCTTAGGAACTCCCGGGGGTTTCCAGACCACACTCTGAGAACTGCTGGCCTCTGGCTGACACAGAGATGTCAACTGTTTCAAGAATCATTTCTGTCGTAAAATCTAAACACTCCTTGTGTCCAACACGTCCATAAAAAGTTTACAGAATGACAGATGCCAGCTCTACGAGAACTTCAACAAGTGCAACTTTCTGTGACAAGAAAACTGGCTCTTTAATATTTTATAGTTCAGCACATGTGTTTTATGGCCTCTGCTGGTATAGATGACTTACTGCTTCTACACAGGTTGTGCAATGTCTCCACTAAGGGACAGGCCTGCCTGGGTAAATGAAGTCCCTTCAACAAATACCACATTCAGGCCAGTCACTCCCCAGAGGCAGGTTCCCTTAGTGGTTAGGAGTGCAGCCTCTACAGGGAGATCTCCTGGGTTCAAATGCTGGCTTGGACACTTGCTGGGTGGCATTGGGTGAGTTATTTAATCTCTTGGTGCATTTGCTTCCCCAAGCATAAAAAGGGACAGCAACAGTATCTATGTGTCAGGCTCTTTATAGAAATCAAAAGGGTTAGCTACCTAAGACATAGTAAGTACACACCAAATACCAGTTATTAGTAAACCTTCTTTGACAATATACAAGGTACCCCAAAAGTCTCAAGGCAGTTTTAAGCTCAAACTTCAGAAGTATAAGCATTACAGACTTACCAAAGAAGTTACTGAATTCTATGAATTTTAACTAATAAAATTCTCATTGTTTGTTTCAGTTCCTCTGATTGAAAATGGTAAATGCTACCTGAAGCAAAAATTAAACGACGGCTCTCATCATAGGATAGGGAATAAGATGAATACATAAATTATTCCTACAAAAAGAAGATTTTTTGTCATCAAGACATATTAATTCAATAGACATTTACTGAGCACCTGCTATGTGCCAGGCTTGTACTAGGTGCCAGGGAGATAAAAAGAAACCAGACAAGGTGTCTGGCCAATGGGGACTTACACAGTCTAGTGGGCAGGGATGGAAACAGATCCACAGAGCACCTGTCTGCTGTACTATTAGGGTCCAGTTATGCTCGGGGTGGGTCCTGGGGCCTCAGGTAGTAGAGCCTTTAGCCCAGGTGAGGGTAGAGGAAAGGAGAGAGAGTACTGTTCTTGCTGACATTGGGAAAACGTCTTTCTACCAGAGAAGTCAATTTTTCCTCTCAGTTGTCATTAATTCTGTTCATTCCCAAGAAGCCCATCTATCTACAGCTTTCCTATTGCACCAGCTCTTCAATACGGATCTTTATTGAGCTTTTCCGTCTTTGTAAATAGTAAATTGTCCTTTCAACATTCATAATGACAAGTATCTCAACCCATACATTCTATTTACATATCATAGTAACAGCCTCTTATTTAGATGTCAAATTCCAGCAACTAAAAACTCAGAGGCATACAAAACAAACCCAAAGTACAAAGAAGCCAAAAGAATTCTCAAAACCATGGCAACTTTCCATAAACTTTAGTCCCTTTTGAAGAGTGTCTCAGACTATAGTTACTTTTATTTTACACACATAGAGAGTTTGTTCATCTTTTTTTTTCTAGCAGATTGCAAGTACAAAAATCTGCAGAGTAAATTGAAAATATAATGCTCGGCTTCATGGATTCTATAAAGTTACAAACCAGTACACCTCGATTTTTACTGAATGAACAGAACCAAAAAGGACTAAGTAATGTCCAAAAAGTATTTCAGACATCTAAACTCTTATATGAAGAGTCTTTTGCCCTAGTGAAAGACCATTTTTCATTTCCCATGTGTCAAAAGACTGAAAACTCAAACTCAAATCTACACTCAAAATTTTCTTTAAAATTTTCTTTAAAACTCTAGTTTTTCTAGAATTCACTTGCCTGACTAGCTATCCCTTCTATCTATAATGACCTAGTCAGTACCATGATATAGAAAAAAGATGAAAAAGAACATATTATTACAGAAATGTTGACCACTATTATTTGTTTAAATGCTAGAAAAAAGTAAACTCTAATATTTACATACATTCAGTTCATCTCTTTTTTTTCTATAACTTTGAGCTATTTGACATTTGCAAACTAAAACAGAAAACTAAGAAAATTAAATGTGATGTTTTCTTCTCAGATAACTAAAACCAAGAGGTTTTAAAAGCACGAATTTTCCACACGACTGGCTAATTTTAACATTGTATGTGGACATAGCTTTGGTTTGAATTTTTCTGAGTTTTAGTGGTGATCCAGATCCACATGAATATTACATACAATCAGATAATGTAGTACAGTATGTAAAATATACACTGCAGAAGAAGTAAATTACATGGAATTTTCTGGCCCTGTAAAACACCGAAATTGTCTCAATTTCTCTTTTGCATTGGGACTTTTTTCTGTTGTGTGTTATTTTGATATTTGTACGTTTATTGGAGGCCGGTGGTGAGTTGCACGCGGGGAGGTTTATAGTAGCTATATTTGGTTTTCATTTTAGGAGACTCCTCCTCTCCTCCCTTCTCCTTCCCCCAAGGCCCATCAAGTTATAAATAAACTCACAGCCCACAGGGAAGACCTCAGGAAGCCCAGGTGGACATTTCATCTGAATGTACTGAGCCCAGTTTTGTCTGAACAGCCCTCTGAACTCTTTGGACCACATCTGGGCAAGCAAAGTGAAGCAGGGAATGGAACACTCAGATCAATGGTTGTCAACCACCAACATCATCGACCAAGACCCAAGCTGCACACTTCAGTCAAAGGCTAGGTGGTGAATATTTCATTTTAACTGACATTTTCCTCCCAGTTTTCTCCTTTTTTTGACTAAGGTAGAAGTATCATATCAGAGGCCTGTTATGAAAACGAGAGACGTGAACAGACATCACGTGAGCCTCATTTTCCAAGCCAAAATTCAGGATGGAAGGTCTGAAACCAGGAAGAATCTTCTAGAACCAGATGACTTCAGAACATCTGAGACAGGTGGCCTCCGCGGCTGTGACATAGCTCACTCCCTCCCACCTCCAACCGCCCCGTAAAGAATTTTACCCTTCATAAGGCAACGCCTACCCTTGAACGACCAGACTTCCTCAACAAAATGATAGGCAAAGCAGGCTCAGCCCCAATATAAAATGAAGCCATCTCAGAAGACACCAGTCATTATGGAAAGGGAGATATATAAAGGCCCACAGAGGCTCCCGAGGCAGCCCAGCTGCTGTGACAACAGGGGCCAGCACCAGGCATAGGAAGGATGGAGAAAAATGTCCATGACCCAACAGCAAAACCACAACACAGACCCCACTGGGCGAAGGTTAGGTAGCAGCTAATGAACCGAAGCTAATTTTCCTTTGACCATCTTTGACAAGGCCTAATCTCTGCTACGCTCAAATACAGACATTCTGGTAGGGAGTCAAAGAAAAAACCTCTTATAAAAGAGGGGCCAATCTCCTCACATAGACTCGAAGGCCATTTGCTTTGGAAGCAAATATTTCTTTAAAATTCTTACATGAATTATCAGCAATAGTCAAACTTCAAAATATCCCCTATATTCTCATTTTTAATTTAAGAATATACATATACATGCACACACGTATATAAACACATACACATATATGTATGTATTTCTCATTAGGAAAGCCAAGCTAAATACCGGGGTTTGTCAGTAGTAATCTAACACTCTGTAACCCAAGGGCCAGGCCACAGACAATAGCAGACGCTTCAAGAGAAAGAATAGAACCCTTTCAGCCAATTATGCAATTACACACTAGGACCATGTTTACATTATCAAAGGAGGCAGGCCCAATTGCCTAGCTACTTCAAATTAATAAGCCCATTTCCCTCCATTACCTGGCAGGCAGGGTCTAAATAATCTGAGTAATTACCTCAATTTACTCAGATGGTATAGATTTGGCCGGTGACTCCAGAACGCCCCCGCCATCAGCAAATATCAAAATGTGCAACAGTAAATTCACATCAGCTTCGTTTGTAAGCAGTGTAAGCAAATTCTTCTCCATTACCTGGCAGATAAAAATTTGTTATATTCTTAATAATCCAGGCTTGGAGTTTTTTGTTTTTGTTTTTTTCTGATAAAAACTCATAGGATCGTAGAATTTTAGAGCTAAAAAGTAGCACCCGGGGCCTAAGCTCTAAAAGCCAGCTGCCACCAGCAGTCCAACCAGAAATCCAGCTTACCGGGAAGGCTAGGGAAGGAGTTCCAAAGCCTAAATGTTTGGGTTCAAATCCTGGCTCTACCACTTACTAGCTGCAAGGTGACCTTAGCAAGTACTTACCTCTCTGAGCTTGAGAGTTTTCACTTGTACAAAGGTGGTAATGATGGCCTGTATCTTAGACAGATGGTTCAAGAACTAAATAAGATGATGCATGTAATGCACTTAGTACAGTCCTAGACACATACTACCTTTGTAAGCAATTACTATTATTATTACAACATCATCATCTTTAATGGGCTCAGTGGTAGCCCCCAAAAAGAGATGTCCACCACCTAGTCCACAGAACCTGTAAATATTACCTTAGATGGCAAAAGAGGTGATTAAGTTAAGGATTCTGAAGGGAGGAGTTTATTTTTCCTGGATGGTCCAGGTGGACCCTAAACGTCATCACGTGTAACCTTAGAAAATGAGGCAGAGGGAGTTTCAAGACAGACACACAAAAAAGGACACAGACACACAGAGCAGACGGCAACGTGAAGACAGAGCCCAGAGAGGTACAGCTACAAGCCAAGGGTTGCCGTCAGCCCCCAGAAGCTGAAAGTAGTATGAAACAGATGCCCCCCCCCCAGAGACTCCAGAGGGAGTATGGCCCTGCTCCACCTTGATTTCAGACTTCCGGCCTCTAGAACTGTGAGAGAATACATTTCTGTTGATTTCAGCCTCCATGTTTGGGGTAGTTTGTTCCAGCAGCCTTAGGAACCTAATACAGCACCTTAATGGATACAGCTCTCACTTGACCTTACACGTGCCTTGAGGACGTTAACTGTGACAATGATAAGGCCAAAGGGAAGGGGGCCTGGAAGTGGGAAGTGCCAAGGGCTGGTGTTACGGGTTGAGCTTGACAAAAGCAGAGAGCGGGAAAATGCAAGGGCCGGGTAGAGTAGACGGGTTCGGTTGGAGGAGGAGAGGGGTCAGGGAGGTAAAGACATAAGCCTGAGGCTGGCCTCTCATCCAGTGATGGGTCTCACCCACCAGTAACAGAAACCTAAAATGCCAGGGTGTTGTGTATTTCTAATAACATCTTTATCCATTCAGCACTCTATTTTTTTCTTTATATTTATTATGCTTGGAGTTTGCACAGGTTCTTGACTCTGTGGGTTGATATTTCTCACAAGTTTGGGGACATTCTTAGCCACGAGCTCTTCAAATACTGCTTCTGTCCCATTCTGTCCTTGCCTTCTCCTTCTGAGACGCCAATTATACCTATCTTAGATTTTTTTCATTGCGGCCCACTTGTCTCTCAAGTTCTTTTCTGTAGGCTCCATTTTTAACTCCCTGTACTTCAGTCTGAATAACTTCCAACTTACTCTTTGTCTTCGGCCATATGTGATCTTCTGTTCTTAAGTTCAGATATTTTTGCCAGGAATAGATTCTTTATAGATTTGACTGATTCTTTGATTCCATTTGATTCTTTTTTTTTTTTTTTGTGGTATGCGGGCCTCTCACTGTTGTGGCCTCCCCCGTTGCGGAGCACAGGCTCCGGATGCGCAGGCTCCGGATGCGCAGGCCCAGCGGCCATGGCTCACGGGCCCAGCCGCTCCGCGGCATATGGGATCCTCCCAGACCGGGGCACGAACCCATATCCCCTGCATCGGCAGGCGGACTCTCAACCACTGCGCCACCAGGGAGGCCCCCATTTGATTCTTTATCAATTCCAATTCTCTGATGAAATTTTCCATCTTTTCATCTGCTTTCTCCACTAAAAAGGTTTTTATATAATTTTTTAAAATTTATTGATTGATTTCTGGCTGCATTGGGTCTTCATTGCTGCGTGCGGGCTTTCTCTAGTTGCTGTGAGCGGGGGCTACTCTTCGTTGCAGTGCATGGGCTTCTCATTGTGGTGGCTTCTCTTGTTGCAGAGCATGGTCTCTAGGTGCATGGGTTTCAGTAGCTGCAGTGCACGGGCTCAGTAGTTGTGGTACATGGGCTCAGTAGTTGTGGTGCGTGGGCTCAGTAGTTGCGGTGCGCAGGCTCAGTAGTTGTGGCACATGGGTTTAGTTGCTCCACGGCACGTGGGATCTTCCCAGACCAGGGCTCAAACCCGTGTCCCCTGCATTGGCAGGTGGATTCTTAACCACTGCACCACCAGGGAAGTCCCCCAATTTTTTTTTCTTGAACATATCAATCATAGTTATTTAAAAAATTTTTTTTTAATTCTGGATCACCTATGAGTCTGTTTCTATTATCTGTTTCTCTCTTGGCTTTTTCAGTGACAATGGAATGACTAATAACTTCTGCTTAGTATCAGACATCACGTATAAAAAAATGAAAAGAGCCTTCTGATGAATCTTCCTCAGGAGATGGCTCTCCCTTTCTTCCGCTAGGCAGACGGAGCTGGGGTGGGGTGGGGCTGATCCCCTGAACCAGTGAGGGACTGCTTTACCTCTCTCCCTAGGACTTGGCTCTCAGCTGAGGGTCTCGTGTGTTCATTGTGCCCTCACTCCTCCCAACCTCCCCAAACCGCTCCTGAACTCTAATCTTTATCTTCTCAGCATCAAGACTCAGCACCCTTCCCCCACCCCCGCCAGGTCCTCATTGTTTCAACACCTCTCAGATGCCTGTAAACGCAATGATTTTTTTTTTTCTTCTTTTGCGGTACGCGGGCCTCTCACTGTTGTGGCCTCTCCCATTGCGGAGCGCAGGCTCTGGACGCGCAGGCTCAGCGGCCATGGCTCACGGGCCCAGCCGCTCCACGGCATGTGGGATCTTCCCGGACCGGGTCACGAACCCGTGTCCCCTGCATCGGCAGGTGGACTCTCAACCACTGTGCCACCAGGGAAGCCCCACAATGATTTTTTAAAATACATTTTATATGGTTTTCTTGTTGTTCTTGGGATCATTAGTTTGCCTCAAACTACTCAATCTTACCCAGAAACAGAAATCCCTCCTTTAAATTTTTCAAAGTGCTTTCATTACAACATTTAATCTTCCCCTTGTAAACCTATAAGAAAAAATAGAGCAACGTTCATTCCTCTATCTTTGAAACCAGAGGTCGGTAAACTATGGCCCACAGGCCAAGTCCAGCCCATTGCCAGGTTTTGTGCATTTTTATTGGAACACTGCCACACCTATTCATCTACATATTGTGTAGGGCTGCTTTTGCATTTTGTAATTCTACAAGGGCAGAGTTGAACAGCTGTGAGAGAGACCATATTGCCCTCAAAACCCAAAATATTTAGTATCTTTTCCTTTCCAGAAAAAGTTTGCCAGCCTGTTTTATATGGATCCAGGAAACTGGAGCTCAGTTTAGTGACTTACCAGTCAACTTTATGAGAAG
Organism: Mesoplodon densirostris; assembly: GCF_025265405.1. Lineage (NCBI taxonomy): Eukaryota > Metazoa > Chordata > Mammalia > Artiodactyla > Ziphiidae > Mesoplodon > Mesoplodon densirostris. The sequence goes on from NC_082665.1 coordinate 123,200,291, forward strand.
ATTGCATCCATGCATCCCCTGTTTTTTAGTCCAGCTGCCTCCCCATCTTTCTAAGTTGCTTCCTATCACAATGATTCATTATAATCATTTTTAAAGATTAACACAGGAAGGAGAGAGGGATGATTTTAAACCAGACAGTCCCAATACATAAAAAGAAGGAGTCCCAGCAAACACAATGAAGGGCCCTTTTATCTTTGGAAAATTCGAGGAATTTCAGCAGTCACCTTGGAAATCTGCTGAAACAAATAAAAGAAGGCAAGTAGTCAAGGATGCCACTCTGAGATAAGAAAGTCTTAATATTTCACAGGACTTTTTTATTGTGTTGTTCACAAAATAAACATATTAGGCAGAACAATGAAAAGAATCCTTTACGAATGTGTTCAATTTTTATCCATTTGATTTCTGAAAGCTTTCATCAAGGCAGTCCCTGAGCCAGGGGGAAAAATGTCCCCAGCAGAAGATGGCAACTAAGAAGGACAAGGACACACACACACACACACACACACACAGTGCGTGATTAAACAAAACAAAACAGAAAAACATCTGATACAGTTCCAAACTTAATAATGACTTAAAAGAAAGGCCATCTTCCTTTTCCCCTGCTCTGCTTAATACAAGTACAAGGTAATTTGCTTCTTTTTAATAAAACTGTACAATCTAATGAGTGGTGCAACTTAGCACCCCATGTCAATTATGGATGCTAAAAATTTCAGAATCATAGGATCGCCAAAATTATCTCACCTATACACACGTACACATACACACACCTACACATACACACACACACCTATACATACACACACACACCTACACATACATACACCTACACACAAACACATATACACATCTACACACATACACATACACACACACCTACACGTACACACATACACACACCTACATACATACACATGCACACACATACACAATTACACATACACACATCTACACACATACGCACACACGCACATACCTGTCAGGGGCAGCTAGCCTTTTCTGTTTCACTGCATCTTATGCAGAAGGCTGATCTGAGCGTGTCTGCCTCTTGCCAACTACAGAGCCCCATTTTCCCAGGAAAAATGCACTTATGGCTGGAGAGTGCAAAGTAGGGGGTAAGAGAGGAAAAAGGTTAATATATAAAAGTAATGGAATCACGTCCTTATAAAGAAACACGAACTCCTCTAAGAAGTGAGGAAAGCAGAGTCGGGAGAAAGGAAGGGCCCTCAAGGCCACCCTGACAGGATCCCAAAGTTGGTTCCTCCCATGCTTAGAATGCTCTGGAGACAGAAAGGCAAAAGCAGAACTTAGCTCACGTTTCCATGGGTGAGCCCAGCATTCCATGACACTCATGCTCTGAATTCTTCAATGGCTCCCCTATGCCCAGTTCTGGAGCCCCAGCCCCTGAGCACAGCATACATGGGGCTCCACATTCCTGTGACTCTCCCCAAACTTACTTTCCAGCCTCTCTGCCTTGTCTGTTCTGCTCTTGCAGTGAGGAACCCCTTCAAAGCACATCATCCCACCATCCGAACCAGCAAAGGAATAAAGCTCTACTCGAGGACCACATTCTTACTTCAGAATTTGTCATGAAAAATGTTGGAGAATTTCACTCTATTTTAAAGATGGACTATCTATAAAAATCTCCATAGTCATTTACTTATGATAGTAAAAGTACTGCCAAAATGACTGAGTCACAAAGCTTGTAGAGACCCCTGACAGCATCGACTCTCATTTTCCCCACTGGTGGTTCAGGAAGCTCACGAAAGAATGTAGTGGAGGGCTTCCCTGGTGGCGCAGTGGTTGAGAGTCCGTCTGCTGATGCAAGGGACACGGGTTCGTGCCCTGGTCCGGGAAGATCCCACATGCCGCGGAGCAGCGGGGCCCGTGAGCCATGGCCGCTGAGCCTGCGCGTCCGGAGCCTGTGCTCCGCAACGGGAGAGGCTGCAACAGTGAGAGACCCCCGTACCGCAAAAAAAAAAAAAGAATGTAGTGGATTCGTCCTTTCTGCTCACTGAGCATCACCATCAAGAAGGCAGTTCCTAGGTGACCAGCCGTCCCCTCCTCGCCTTCTGAGCTGGACCTCAAGCCCATTCCCGATTTTCAAATAAAACACCAACTGCCTTCAGCACCCAGGAGGATGAGAGCTGTTCCCAGCAAACAGAGCAGGGACTAACCCACAGGAAAGGGCCGTAAAGCATCTCACCCCTCAGCCCTCTCCCTGCCCGCACGTCAGCAACAGTTTGGGGCAACAGGCTGAGAGAAGCAGGCTCACTCTTACCAACCCCCAATTAATTCCTCAGCAAACCTTTTCCATTCATGATCGTCATCATTTCTTCATAAATCAAGCCCTCCAGACTTAGAGACTGGAACACTCAGGAAGTGCTTACTTGAAGCACAGAAACATCAATACGGAGACTCCAGCCCCCGGAACGGTAATGGGGTGAGATGTACTTTATGTCACAGTGGGTGACGCCTCTGCACACTTTTCGCTTTCTAGACATTCTGTCAGCTGAATGTATGTGGCTCATACCTCATTCTCTTTCAGGTGACAAGCTTTTTATCTTTTTCATTGGGAAACTTATCTTCAGGATTTTCCAGATCCTTGCTGTTGTTAATTTCTGATGTACGGAGTTCTCATAGACAAGCAGGGCTCCTTTTGATGCTGTCTGTCTACACCCCATGGCTGTTCAATGTATTCCCCACGCCCCGTCACCACAGTTTTCTTTTCCAATCCACAGAAACCTTTTCAGATGTTTTTTTATATCTTTACTATCTTTCGATTAGATGCTCAATGCCAGAGTCAGCCCAAGTAGAGTGATGTGGCGGAGAAAAAGGCTGAAGCATTGCTTCAAGTACAACCCAGCATTTGAGGTTTAAAACCAAAACAAAACTTGACTCACAAAAAAGATAAGGCTAAAATAAGATCTAAGATTCAAAATGGTAAGGAAATGGCGACTAGCTGAAGCCAATTCCAGCTGAGCCAATTTTCACCAATCATAAAAGATGACTTGAAAGAGGCCCCGAAGCCCCAGTACAATGGAGCAATTATATCTTTATAACAGAGACAGAAAATGCCACATAGTCAGACGCAGCCAGTAAAGGGTACACGAGCTTCCCTTTCCTGTGGCTGACCTGCGAGGCCTGCATGCAGCCACTTCTCCCCTGGCAGGAGGCCGGCCCATCCTCCCACCCCGCAGCCTGCCTGAACCACATCTGAAGGCAGGCCGCTGGGGGGCGGGGGTTCCTTTGGCAACAGGCCCCCTCAGAATCCTTGAGTTCCTTGCCTACTCCAGGTCCAAGTAAGTAAAAGATTAACAGGGTCCCTACCCACCAGGTACCCGCCCGGCTACATGTAAAAAAAAAAAAAATCTGTTTAGCAAAGCGGCCGAGGGCACAGCTTCTGGAGCTGGGTACCTGAGTTCAAATCCCAGCTGTGCTACTCCTTAAGCAGTTTTCTCATCTGTAAAATGGGTATAACGATAGTACAAGGCTGTTGGAGTGTTATGAGGCTTAAACGAGCTAATATACGTGAAGGGTTTCAATCAGTGCCTGGCATGTAATAAGTGCCATCCAAGCAGTCGGTCGCTGTTGTGATGTTGTTGTTAAGACTCCATGACAGTATCTTTATTACTAAGCATTTCACAATAGCAGGGGTTGCCAGCAGCAGCCAGTTGCAAGGCTGTTACACTTATCCTAGCAGGACAAACACCGGGCACTAGTCATAGGAATAGCGAAACAAGCCAACGCTGAGAGGCCCTGCAAAGGTACGTCTACAGCCTTCAACACAAGCCCAGCCCAGGGACTGAGGGATGGAAGCGTGACTCCAGGGAGAGTGGGGGATCAGGGTCCATGGAGGGGAGCTCAGGGCAGACCCCTGAGTCTGGGACCACCCCCCGCCCAAGACTTCCAAGGAGGATGGCCCTGGGCCTGGCAGGTGCTTGCTCACCTTGAACATGAAGCTCTTCCTTCTTCCCCCCTCTCACATCACCAATGCGTGGATTGCAGAGCCAAGGCCAGCCCCTTGGGGAGAAGGGACGATGAATCCCAGAAAATACACCCCAAGGACTCTTTCTGTAGACACAGAGACATTTCCTGAAGGTCTACTCTGTACCAGGCCCTCCAGATACAGCATCTCATTTCCCCGACAGCGACCCCATGTTGCTGTGCGCTCAGAGAGGTGAGCTAACCTGCTCAAGATCACGGGGCTAGCAAGCAGCAGAGGGAAATATGAACCTGGATCCGTCAGAGACCCTAAAACACGCCTTGTCCACCACACACCACAGTGCCTGCCCTCCACGAATGATCGGTTTATCAGAATCAACAGGAGGGCCTTCGGTATCTTTCCAATGGCACTGAAGTAGAAAACTTCAGAGAGAAGTAGATGGGAAGTGACAGAAAAGAAGAAAGAGGACCAGGCTACAGACCCAAGAACTTGTATTCAGCCATTATTAACAAGCTCGGAGATGGAACCCCTCAGTGCCTTCATCTATCCATCTTAAAATGAGGATGTTGACATTTGCCCTTCCAGCTCCTCTTCTGTTTGACTGAGGAAGCTCCTATCAGATCGACTCTCCTGCAGATGACAACCAAAAGCACTGGACAAAACCCAAAAACCAAAAAACCCTATCTGAGGGCACTGGAGAGTGGGCCAAGGCAGGTAGGTACTAAAGGGGAGTCGGTATTTGGAAGAAAGGTAGTGCACCAAGTTTTTGTTACTTACGGCTCTTAGCCCAAGGTCAAGTCCCGGTCTATACCACAGGGGCAACTAAAACTCAGGAACCCACAGTCTTACTGGCTTGGAGAAACAGAAGACAGAATCCAGGGGTACTTCTGCTGCTGGAATATTAAGGGGGAGTTCCAGAAAAGAGAGAGGCAAACAGAGAAAGTCTCAAATTCTGAGTATAAAGTGTGTCCATGTCTCTGGCTAACCCCTGGACCACGCACACATCAGGTAGTCTCCAATCAGCCCAATTAAGGCTGAAAGAACGAACTGAGACTTGAAGCCACCGCCCAAGAAACAGAGTTCCCAGTTGAAGTCCAATCAAGTAAACTGCCTGCTAAAACAAACAAACAGAAAAAGCAATACTCATCAGAAGAATATAACAGCATCTAGAGTCTCCATGACATAACAGTTACAATGTCCAGGATACAATCCAAAGTTATTTCAAAATCAATTGAGTATGTGGCTCGTGCTCCAGAAAGAAGACAATCAATGAAAACTGATCCCATACTGATCTGGAAGTTAGACAAGAATTTTAAAGCAGCTTTAGAAATACACTCAATATCTGCTGAACCTACGTCACAGCTGAGAGTAAAGTCAGGCAAGAAAAAGAGCTCTGAAAAGTTTCGCATATGCTATACCTAACATTACGAATTCAGGTGGCCCCCAATTTTCACATCTGTTCCCAGAAACCATACATTAAAGCAAACCATTTTAATATGCACAGCCTTTCCTCAAGGAACAAGTTATACTCAAGGGCTGAATTTATGATCAAAACTCTGTTTTTAAATAAATCATAAAGACAAATAATAATGTGTTATAAATCAAAGCCTGTAATGCCCATATTACCACCACAAATCCTTTTAAAAAGCAAAACTGAGCTACATGTCATACATAGCCTATTTTATGCAGAAGGCGGGGACAGTGTGCATAGTGGTTTACCATTGTCGGCTTAGAAGTCATACAGCCTGGCTCAGATGTCAACCTCACGACATAAAAGCTATGTCTCCCTGCACGACTTATATAGCCTCTTTGCACCTCACTTTCCAACTGGAAAATGTTTTTTTTGTTTTGTTTTAACTTTTTATTTTACGTTGGAGTAGAGTTGATTAAGTGTTGTGATAGTTTCAGGTGTACAGCAAAGTGATTCAGCTGTGCATTTTCCCATTTAGGTTGTTACACAATATTGAGCAGAGTTCCCTGTGCTATACAGTAGGTCCTTCTCGGTTAATTTAAATACAGCAGGGGGTACATGTCGATCCCAAACTCCCTAACTATCCCTTCCCCCCAGCCTTCCCCCCTGGTAACCATAACTTAGTTCTGTAAGTCTGTGAGTCTGTTTCTGTTTTGTAAATAAATTCATTTGTATCATTTCTTTTTAGTGGAAACTGTTGATCATAAGAGTACCTGCCTCACAGGATTAGTGTGATAATTCACATTCAGGGACTTACATGGCACAGAGTCAAGTGCTCAATAAACAGGAGGTAAGAGAGGGGAGGTAACTTGACCAGCATCGCCCAGGAGCAGATTACAGACCTGGGAGGAGCACCTGGATCCATGCTTCCATTTTAAATCACTTCTTCATAAAAGTTCTTCAAATAGGCACAAATGCACAGTAAATTGGTTATTCCAAGTTCCTTCAGAATTCTAAAATGTGCAAAACACATAAAAAGCACAACTCTTGTCATGTCACAAATTCAATCCAAACGTTATATCTAAAAAGTAGAATATTTGACTTTTAAACATTTTCTTCCTTTGAATTTGAAAGGTCTTAAGATGTGAGCCTAGGAAATTTACATGAATGCCTTTAAAAATTTGTTTCTTTAGGGCTTCCCTGGTGGCGCAATGGTTGAGCGTCCGCCTGCCGATGCAGGGGACGCGGGTTCGTGCCCTGGTCCGGGAAGATCCCACATGCCGCGGAGCAGCTAGGCCCGTGAGCCATGGCCGCTGAGCCTGCGCATCCAGAGCCTGTGCTCCGCAACAGGAGAGGCCACAGCAGTGAGAGGCCTGCGTGCCGCAAAAAAAAAAAAAAAAAAAAAAAAAAAAAATTTGTTTCTTTAAATTTAAAAAAAATTTATTTAATTAATTTTTTAAAATAAATTTATTTATTTTTATTTTATTTATTTTTGGTTGCGTTGGGTCTTTGTTACCACGCACGGGTTTTCTCTAGTTGCGGTGAGCAGGGGCTACTCTTTGTTGTGGTGTGTGGGCTTCTCACTGTGGTGGCTTCTCTTGTTGCGGAGCATGGGCTCTAGGTGTGCGGGCTTCGGTAGTTGTGGCTCAGGGCTCTAGAGCACAGGCTCAGTAGTTGTGGCGCACGGGCTTAGTTGCTCCACAGCATGTGGGATATTCCCGGGTCAGGGCTCAAACCCGTGTCCCCTGCATTGTCAGGCAGATTCTTAACCACTGTGCCACCAGGGAAGCCCTAATTAATTTATTTTTGGCTGCATTGGGTCTTTGTTGTTGCGTGCGGGCTTTCTCTAGTTGCGGTGAGTGGGGGCTACTCTTCATTGTGGTGCACGGGCTTCTCATTGTGGTGGTTTCTCTTATTGCAGCACATGGGCTCTAGGAGTGCAGGCTTCAGTAGTTGTGGCCCAAGGGCTTAGTTGCTCTGCGGCATGTGAGATCCCCCAGACCAGGGCTTGAACCTGCGTCCCCTGCACTGGCAGGCAGACTCTTAACCACTGAGCCAACAGGAAAGCCCTCTTTAAATTTTTTAAAATTTTTTATTGAAGTAGAGTTGATTTACAATGTTGTGGTAGTTTCTGCTGTACAGCAAAGTGACTCAGTTATACATATATATATTCTTTTTCATATTCTTTTCCATTATGGCTTACTACAGGATATTGTGTAGAGTTCCCTGTGCCATACAGCAGGACCTTACTGCTTATCTATTTTATATATAGTAGTTCATAAGTGCCTTTTTTTTCCCAATTATTTCCATTAGCGCCCACACGGAGCCTCAGAATTCGCCTCACACGTGATCTCCGACAGCATCTTTGTCAAGGACCTCATTGCAGACTCTGGTGTGGGGAGAACGGGCACCCCGTGCTTATGGTTCTTGCACTCACTGTTTTTCTTTTCTTTTCCCTCCCATTTTCCCAACAGCTGACACAGCATGAAGAAGTTTAAGCTGTAAAAAAACAACTGTCTAGGAGTTGAGGAAGGAAAGTCACTTTTTTTTTTTGCCTGACATGAGGAGTGTTATAATTCTTTATGAAACTTGGGATTTTGCCTTTAAAAAAAAAAAAACCAAACAGGTGTTGGGACAGGGAGCCAAGAAGAGAGGCGACACCCTTCCCCACATAGCCCTCCGCCTCCCTGTGAGATGAAACCCAAGAAATCATTACACACTGACTATATGGAAGCAGCGGGGCGCATCTACACGGGCGGTAACAACCCAGAGCCAGGAGCCTCCGTGCCATCCTCGTTTTGTGAGGAGAAGAAATTAGATCCTTAAAAAGCTCTCAGAACAAGACCCAAAACAACTGAGGCCAGAAAGGAGAGGGAGAACTTGGAGAAGCCCAAAGGGTTCCAGGAATTTCTGACAAGGGTATGGCGGGAGGCATGGTTGAGATTCGGTTGGAACGTTCTGGAATTGCAAGGACACCCGGCCCGACTCGGTGAGGAAGCTCGGCAAGGCAGAGGCAGATTGTGTCGTGTCCAACTCCAGGTGAATGTGACTTCCTGTCTGAATCAGAGGTGGGCTTTGTCCCAACACATGATGACCTTCGCAGGCCCACGGTCTGCTCTCCTAATTACACGGGAGGGGCCATCTGAAGCCAAAGTAATGAACACAATGGTCAGTGACCGAAAGCTGAGGAACGCGGTCAGCGTGGGCCGTGGTGAGACTAGGAGTTGCCAAGAAACCTGGCGCCACCAGCTTGACTGGCCCTGGGTGAGCTCTCTCCACCAACAGCCTCGGTTTCCTCATCCGCACAGGGTCACCCTTGGGCGGGGTGACCTCGGAGGCCGCTCTCCCTCCTAAACGTTCCCGGGAAATCACTGTTGGCCATGAACGCCCTCGTTGATAACACCCATTTCCCATCACCTGTGTGCGCACACGCACACGCACACGCACACACACGTTATAACTTCAGATGCAATCTCCCGGTCTGTTCCTTCAGCAGAGCTGGTTCAACACCACTGGCCAGAGTAAAGGACCTCAGCTCCCCAAACTGGGCAAGATGCCATGATACTGGGTCAACATGGGGTGTTGCAAGGCACCAGATTTCTAAAAAGTGATCATCTGCTTATCACACCTATTGATAAACCCAGTAAGACTCAAGCTGCTAATTATCAAAGAACTAAATAAGATAAGGTCCACAGAGGCACTCTGTATTCCTGCAAGCACTCTATTAATATCAAACATCACTAGTTTCTCCCACCCAGAGGCTTCCACCTCAGAGGGGGAGCTTCTCTGGAAGCCTGTGGTCCTTGTGGCCTGGGCTACACCACTTCCAACGTGTTCTGTCTTGCAGTTTCCCACCCAAGGTGGTGAACCACCACCTGCCATCATCCTAAAGGTGGATCAACAAGGACAACCTCATTTTGCAGGTAAGGGAAGGAAGGCCCCCCAAAATCATTTTATCCTTTGCGTCTTGGGCAGTAAATCCTGTCAGGTTCTCCTGGACACTATTCTTTTTTTTTTTTTTTTTTTTAAAGCACTTTCTCTGCATTCAAAGACCGTATTTTTTTTTAAATTATTATTAATTTATTTATTTATTTTTGCTGTGTTGGGTCTTCGTTTCTGTGCAAGGGCTTTCTCTAGTTGCGGCAAGCGGGAGCTACTCTTCATCGTGGTGCGGGGGCCTCTCACTATCGCGGCCTCTCCCGATGCAGAGCACAGGCTCCAGACGCGCAGGCTCAGTACTTGTGGCTCACGGGCCTAGTTGCTCCGCGGCATGTGGGATCCTCCCAGACCAGGGCTTGAACCCGTGTCCCCTGCATTAGCAGGTCCTGGACACTATTCTTAATGGACTCTTCTTTGCATTGATGTGATAAAAAATGGCTGCCATTTCCTGAGCCTTATCTATGGGGCTACCCAGTACTTTATCTGATGACTCTAATCAATTCTAACAGCCCCGGGGAATATATCACCATTTTACAGATAAGAAAGTAAGACTCTGAGGGGCTTAAGGAACCCACTCCGAGCACAGAGTGAATGAGAGAGATGGCTCTCCCACTAGGTCTGCAGCCTCAGACTCAGATCTGTGCTCCACCAAAGCCCACGCTTTTAATCACTCCACCAGCGCTATTCCCCAATGTGCAGGGTGACGGACTGATAAACAGTGTCTGATTAATTAGTTAATGCTGCTGCTACTTGCCCCCCTTTCTCCAAGATAAACACAGGCTGATCCTGGGGCCATGAGAAAGATGCCAGCACACCCCCAGGAAGGCAGCCAGCCCTGCAGTGATGAGTGATGCTGGACTGGACATCTATAGGCGTCTGATGGCCACTTTAAAGCACTCAAGGAGAGGTGAGGGAAAAAAATAGGCTTCCATCCAATGCAATTTTTAAACCACTGATTCACCATGCGATGCGGTGTTATCCAAAGAGCCTCAGCCACCACTGTGTATGCAAAATGCTGTACATCGTTAAAAAACAACAACCATGTATTGGTCCAACATTCCCTGTGGAGCCAGGTGGGAGACATCCAGACAAGTTGGAATTCACTCCTGCAGGATGAGGAATATAAATTGAATCAGTTCTACTTCCAGCAATCAAGGCTGGGAGTAGGGATGGCTCATCTCCTCTTAAACCTAATAGATGGGGACTTCCCTGGCGGCCCAGTGGTTGAGACTTCGCCTTCCAATGCAGGGGGTTCGGGTTCGATCCCTGGTCAGGGAGATCCCACATGCATCGCGGCCCAAAAAGCCAAAACATAAAACAGAAGCAATATTGTAACAAAGTCAACAAAGACTTTTAAAAAGATGGTCCACATCAAAAAAAAAAAAAAAATCTTAAAGAAAAGAAAACCTAATGGATGTAGAACTTTTGCTTCCTGGTCCCACAACTTTGGATCTGCTGGTTTGGAGGTCTTGGTTCCCAAGGGAAACCTGCTACCAGACAACACAGCAATGGTTTCACTGAGCTGAAAGTTAAGACCGTCCCTAGGCCATTTTGGATGACCAATGCCACAGAACCCAGAGGCTAAGAAGATAGTTACTGCACCGACTGGTGTGAGTAATCCCGATTTCCAAGGGGAAATTGGACATTGCCAAAAAATGGAACCCAGGGAAGTCTCTGGAGTTTCTCTTGGTACTTTCATGTCCAAGAGTAAATATTTATGGAAAACTAAAGCAACTGGGGGGAGAGGGGGTGGGGAGGGGAGAACCAGTAAGGATTTCGATTCCTAGATCATTCCACCAGGCAATGAACCCCAGCCAGGTGAGGTGTTGGCTGAGGGCAAAAGCCAAGTCCCCACAGTCACGGTATCCATATCTGAGCAATGCTGACTCCTTTTCTGGTTCCACTAGTCCCACCTGAACATCCCGTACCCTGCAGACTGCACAAGAAAAAGAATTCCCATCCCCCAGAGAAGGACACCGTGCCCCTGGGGCTTTGTGTCTCCTCTTTATGATGAAACAGGGAGATCACTTGTGTGAAGAGCCGTGGCATCTCGTTACATAGAAACAGAGTTGTTTTGTCATTACGTGGAGTTAAAAATGTGCAGAAGGGTGCATGGATGCCGAGAATGAGAACGGGTGGACTGTGCTGGTCATTTCATTGCTGTCTCTCAGGTCCAAATCCCCCTGCTAGACCCTGATCTCTGCTGTGAACTAGAAGTCCGCAAACAGCATTTCTCCTTTGCCGGCCGACTTCCTATCAGGGTCCGCCAGTGCAGGCTCTAGATGGAGACAGGACGGCAGGTGAGGGGAGAAGGGACCTCCCTCTTGTGTTTGCAGCACTTCACCTGGAGGCGGCAGCTGGTTCCAACCCCTCCCCACCCCGCCCCCTCCCGCTGGAGGCAGCCTCAGGGAGCTCAGTGGTAGGTGCTGAAGACAGAGCAGTTAACGAGGTGGAAAGGGCCCCAATCCTCCGGGTGCTTAAAACCCAGCAAGGAGAAGCCACTGAACAAATAAGGAACTGTGATCACTGCCACGAAGGTGTACAGGTTCCTCTGAGAGTACGTCCCAGAAGGTCTTGGGAAGGATGTCAATGGCATGGTTACATTCTGGGACTTCTGGCTATTGGCAGAGATATACAAGCATAATGGCACCAAACCACATTCAGAGGATCAGCTCAGACTGTGTTATCTTCCTGGAGACAATACACCTTTAAGGAAGGCTACTGTGCACAGTCAAGAGTTTTTAAATTATTCTGCATTCCTGGAATTTTTACATTAATCAGTCATTCAGTCAACAAGTGCCCTCAGCAGGAAAGCTCCGAGGCTTAGCAATGAACAAGGCAATGCCGTGCCACTCAGGGAGCCTACATTAGGGTTGGGGGACCCCATAAATAACAACAAACAATACAAGAGTATGACTTCAGATGGTGACAAGTTCCTCAAAGGAGATAAAGCAGGTGGTGGAGCAGGTGGAAGTGAATGGGGCAAGGGGAAGGGCCGTTTTAGGCAGGACAGTAAGAGAAGGTCCCTTGGAGAAGGTGGCATTTAGCAGAGAGTTGGATGAGGGAAGGAATTAGCCCTAAGAAGATGTGGGAGCCAGCCCCCCAGGCAGAAAGCTCCAGAACACCATCAGCGGTATGGGAGCTGTGGATGGAGATGGTCCATCACGGAGGAAGCTGTCCTCTTTTCTCCACCAAACCCTACAAGTTGGACCTTGTTCAGTGGCTGAGTTCACATCCCCACTCTGGCGTGTGGTTATTTTTCCTTACTTTCAATTTACATCGCAAGCTAGAGAGAAATGAATCACATCCCCCTGGGTTCCTCTGTTCCGTACAATTAAGAAAAGCTATTTCTTAGTCACAAGGCAGATGACGACACCAAGATTTCCCATTTTCTCTCTGCAGGAAGGCCGTCATCACTCAATATTAATTGATCCTACTTTTCATCCATAATGCAGGGGTTGAAACAAATTTCTGGTCACAAAAATGGCAACTATTACATTATAAAAGAAAATTATTAATGGCATCTCCATTAAAGCACACTCATCTTCCCAAGGCATCAGCTGCTTCAACTCTTTGAGGCAGTGTTTCTTTAATGGGGAAAATAATGAGTAAATTATATTCCTTCCTGATATTGGATAAACTGCCAGCGCCTATCTCGTCTAAGGTTGCCAGAGATTTCCCACTGTTTCATCACAACCAGGAACATACAAAAATGGTGTAATAGATCTTGGGTTCCCAGCAGGACAGCATGTCAATCGAATGCAATTTTATTTTCCTGCTAGAGAGCAGAGAAAGTGAAAACAGCAAGCAAACATGAGAGGGGCTTCCCTGGTGGCGCAGTTGTTAAGAGTCCGCCTGCCAATGCAGAGGACAGGGGTTCCAGCCCTGGTCTGGGAGAATCCCACATGCCGCAGAGCAGCTAAGCCCGTGTGCCACAACTGCTGAGCCTGCGCTCTGGAGCCCATGAGCCACAGCTACTGAAGCCTATGCACCTAGAGCCCGTGCTCCACAACGGGAGAGACCACCACAGTGGGAAGCCCGCGCACTGCAACGAAGAGTAGCCCCCGCTCGCCATAACTAGAGAAAGCCCGCGCGCAGCAACGAAGACCCAACGCAGCCAAAAATAAAATAAATAAATAAATGTATTTTTAAAAAAAAAAGAACACACGAGAAACTCAAAAACTGAGGAGAGCTAGTCTCATTTATATATATATTTGTCTTTCCCTAGACAAAAAATTGACGCTTATTTTTAGGGTAGGGATGAAGGAAGGAGTGAAGGAAGGAAAAGAGAAAGAAACAAAGAAAAAAGGGAGAAAAAATCCAGTTGTATCTACAACTAAACAGCCTACAGTGAACTGGGGCCCTTTGGGAAGAGTGAACCTCATTACTACTGGCCAGTAGTCATGGTCACTGGGGTGACCAGATGCCAGCAGCAGTGAGGAACAATTCTCAAGTTCATGGTTTTGGATACCCATGTCTTCCAACTCCTTCTCAGTCATTAATTTCTCTAAGTGCTAGGGCCTTGAAGGGTAACCGCAGGGCATTTGCATTTCATCAATAGGCTCAACTGTCACAAATCTTGACTTTCACAGCTGGAAGCCAGGCTTAACGATTGATTTACATCTAGACTGATGAATAACTGTGGGCAAAGCAGAAGGCTTTTCTTAAACATAGAATTTAGTCTTGAGAAGAGATGCACTCTGCTCAACAAGTCCTACAGCATGAAATTAGAGATGCTATGGACACAGCTCATGGCATCAAAGAAAAGACAAGGATGGAAAAATGAACAGTGGTCCTTTGCTTCCGGACTAGCAGGTCACTCACCGTAGGGGATCACTCCTGTTGATGGCCATTCTATTTTTTTTTTAATATTTATTTATTTACTTGGCTGCACCAGGCTCTTAGTTGTGGCAGGTGGGATCTAGTTCTCTGGCCAGGGATTGAACCCGAGCCCACTGCCCTGGGAGTGCGGAGTCTTAACCGATGGACCACCAGGGAAGTCCCAATGGCCAATATTTAAGGGACCCGTGCACCCATCCCCCGGTGCTGTGTGTTAGCTGCCCCTTCCTCTGGAAAACTGCCCTCAGCCCAATGGGAGCCACCCAAGAGGCTTGAGAGAGTCATAAAGGCTATTAAAGTGGTCCCTTCTTTCTACTCATTGTGGCAGAAAGTGTAGACTGTGTCAGTTAAAACTCATCCACCTGCCTCAAGCTAGTCTTCCTAGAATACAGAGGCTAGAAGGCAAAAACTACATTTCCCTTTTCCGATGAGGAAACCGTAACAGAGGGGTTAAGTGACTTTCCCAAAGTCACACAGCTAATCAGTGGCAGACCCAGAATTTGAAGTCTGGCTCAAGAGTCTGTGCTCTCAACCACTCACAAGGCTGCCTCTCATACAGGAGCAAGACTTTTAACATAAACTTCCTGTGTTAGTTAACAGTAAGTCCCCTACATACGAACCTTCAAGTTGCATGCTTTCAAAGATGCAAACGTAAGCTCACCAGGCTATAAAGCAGCAAAGGATAAGCTAACTCTGTTGTTTGGTGGCAATGCTTCCGGCGATATGAAGCTGAAGCCTCTCTTAGTTTATCATTCAGAGAGCCCAAGAGCCCTTAAAAACACAGCCAAGGGCTTTCTTCCTGTTGTGTGGAAGAGTAACCGAAAAGCCTGGGTTACAAAGGCCATTTCCAGGACTGGTTTTTCCACCACTTTATCCCAGATGTAGAGAAATATTGCTCGAAGGAGGACGTTCCAGGAAAACATTCTTTTGCTGCTCGACAATGCTCTGGGCCACCCCCCAATCATGGATGACTTTCATCCCAACGTCAAAGTAGTGCATCTGTCACTGAATACTACGTTGCTCATCCAACCTATGGACCAGGGAGTTACAACGACTTTCAAGAAATATTATTTACATCACACTTTTCGTCAGGCAGTAAAGGCAAGTGATGAATCAGTAACAGCCTTGCGACAATTTTGGCAGGAACGTCACACGAACAAGATCCTAAAAAACACTGACTTTGCTTGGCGTGAGGTCACAGCCGTCACCGTGAATGGGGTTTGGAAGAACCATGGCCCGCAGTTTGTTCACGATTTTTGTGGATTTGAGGAGGCGGATGAGGAGTCCAAAGAGGTCTTCCCCAACATAGTGACCCTCAGCGAGAAGCTGGAGCCAGATCTGCAAGAGGATGACTTCATTGAACTCCTTGCTGTGCAACACAAGGAGCTTACTAATGAAGACCTGATGGAATTGGGGGCCCAGCGAAAGGAAGAAGAGAGACAAGAGGAAGAAGAAGCAACTGAAGAACCGAAGAGACTCACAATGCAGGAAATGGCAGGGGATTTTCTTTACTTGAGGCGGCGCTGTTCGTTTTTGAGGTACAGGACCTGAACGTAGAACGGTACACGAAGGCTGCAGCAGCTGCTCAGAATGTAACCCAGTGCTACCGTGTCATCTATGACGAGAAAAAAAGAGCTACGACCCAGACATCACTGGATCATTTTTCAAGAGGGTGGATAGAATTGAATCCAGCTAGGAACCAGAACCTGTGCCATCAACGTCAGGCGTGAGTGACATTGCAGCTTGCCCTCCGTCCCCTATTGCTGACGATCCTTCAGCTCTGCCATCTCCCACCTCCCCTCCCTCCTCCAACCAGCAACTCTTCTCGCCTGTTCGCTCGATGCCAGCCCCTGTATGCCAGCTGTCGTACTGCACTACTGTACTTTTCAAGGTACCATACTGTAAGATTAAAAATGTTTTATTTTTTTATGTATTATTTGTGTGAAAAATATTATAAACCTATTACAGTACAGTACTATATAGCCAGTTGTGTTAGCTGGGTACCTAGGCTAACTTTGTTGGACTTACGAACATGCTCTAGGAATGGAACTCGTTCGTATGTAGGGGACTTAACTGTATTTAATGACGTGCAGCAAATTACCCCAAAACATAGCAGCCTAAAACAACAAACATTTATTACCTCCGTTTCTGCGAGTCAGGAATCCAGGTGCAGCTTAGCTGGGTGCCTCTGCCTCAAGGACTCTCATGAGGTGGTATGAGGGCATCAGCTCAGGCGGAAGGGACCTCGAGGTCTGTTGGGGGACCAACCCCCAAGCTCACGGACGCGGGTGTTGGTGGGACTCAGGTCCTCCAGGGCTGCTGGACAAGGTTCCTCGCTGGCTGTTAGCAGGAGGCCTCCCTATGTTCCCTGCCACATAGGCCTCTGCACTGGCCCGCCTACAACATGGCAGCTGGCTTCCTCAGAAGGAGTGGGCAAGGGAGCAAGAGGGATCAAGGTGCAAGCCACCATCTTGTTATAACCTAATCTCGGAAGTGCCAACCCACCACTTTCACTAGAAGCAAGTCTCCTGGTCCTCCCACACCCAAGGGAAGGGGGTTATACAAGGGCATGAACGCCAGGAGGCAGGGGTCACTGGGGGCCACCCTGGAGGGCACCTACCATGCTGCCCAACATCACACAGCCAGTAATCAGAAACGTTGAGTTTAAAGCTGTTTTTACCTCCGTTAACCTGGCTCCCAGCTCCAAGCTCTGTCCAGGACTCTAAGAGTCTGCCCTGTTTGAGAACACAACCATGTTTGGCTCACCTCTCTGGGGCACTAGCCCCCATCACCTGCCTTTGAAGCCACCTCTGGCTTCTCATTTACAGCAAAGAAAGTAAAGGGTATTAGGAGAAAAGTTGTCTTAGATTTTAGCTATTTTGGTCTAATTCATTTATATGGAGTCCACAGTGAGAAACCACCGGGTAGAAAGAAGAATAAGTTTTTGTTTGAATTTACAGTCTCCAGATGGGCAAGAAACAGTGGTTACACAAGGAGAGCTGGGCCACCCGTCTGGGGGATAAAGCAAGGCCATCCAGAAAACCCTCGGTGCCCTTCTCCCCGTGCCTAGTCATGTTTCTGGCATTATCTCAGCCCAGGCTATTGGAAGAAGCAGCAGTAATTTTTCTTTCACAAGGTTCATCTCACTCTAGACCAACATACCATTTCTTACCAAAAAAGCATAATGGACTGAAAGCCTGGAGCATACATCCAGGGCATCCTGGATGCACCTGTTAAGTCTCCCAAAGCTCAGCCTGAAGGCACGAGCAGCCCAGACGAGTCCCTCAGCCCTGGGAAGCTGGTTTGATTGAGGCACTAACCCAGGGGTTTTCCAAGCTTCAGGTTGGTGGGCCCAGGGATCAGACCTGGTCTGAGCTGTCCAGGGCTTTCCTGCGCCCACCAAACAGCAGACAAAGCTCCAGCCATGCAGGGCCTGCCAGGTCAAAGATAAGTCATGGTAAGTCAAGGAAAAGGCTTTTCCAAGATAACACACAGACTCTGTTAAGGCTACGGCCATGCTGGACTGGTTTCCAGATATGGGAAAGCAGACACTGGGCTAGGACATTAATAACGTAGAATTGGATGGGGATGATTCAGACACTAGTTCCTATGTTGAGAGGTCTCGCCATCTTGTTCACCTTTGCATGCCCAGCCTGGAGCCGGAGAAAGAGCAGGTAGGTAATCAATAAATATCCAATGAATTGATGTTGTTGAATAACCCTGTCAGAAGGGACTGCTTTCTGCATTAAAGAAAGTCCACCCATCAAGCATGCCAGAGCCCTTAGGAATATATTACCAATCCTGCATCAACAGTAACACACATTCCATATGGCTCCATATTGTGTTCATGCTTACCAAGCAACTCTGAATTTACACCCAAGATGCCCAACTGAAATAATCCCCTTTCTCTTTTAAGAGGGCCCAATAAGGCTGTTCAAATGAATGTATCCTCCTCCTAATGAATCATATATATGCACCTGACAAGCATGTTTATGCAACAAAATGCGGAAAAATCTCAGCTGCTGATGACTCCAGCAAGTACCAACTGCTTGTCTCACTTTTTTTTTTTTTTTTTTTTTTTTTTTTTTTTTTGCGGTATGCGGGCCTCTCCTGTTCCGGAGCACAGGCTCCGGACGCGCAGGCTCAGCGGCCATGGCTCACGGGCCCAGCCGCTCCGCGGCACGTGGGATCTTCCTGGACCGGGGCACGAACCCGCGTCCCCTGCATCGGCAAGCGGACTCTCAACCACTGCGCCACCAGGGAAGCCCAGCTCACTTTTATTTATCAGGAGATCCGACCCGTAAACAAAGAACAGCTTAAGGCATGTCTGAAACGCAGAACTGAGGAAAAGACTCTAGAATTAATGACAGTGACAAGCAACCTGAAGGCAGAATCACCTACCTTTTTACACTATTTGAAAATATTTCATAGAAAAAATTCTACAGGCCTCCTTTCTTCTGAAGCATCAGTGAAAGCTAGTCCAAACATTGGCTAAAGCCTCTTTATAAAAATTCTTTGAAGCAATATCACTAATAACCATAATTAGTAGAGTGCATAGAACATTAACTTGTTTTCTGTTCTGTTTAAACCAAATTAGATAAAAATTATTACCACGATCACAGCGCTGCCTTTATGAATCCCTACAGAAAAAGAATTTGGTTTTGCTTTGACAGATAACAGTCATCACCAAGGAATTTCATTTTACTGAAGGAAGGCTTGAGTTGCTGAAATTTACTGCTTGCGCACATACACACACACCCCTGAGCCCATTTTCACACAAGACTGAGTGTTGTTTCTTGGTCTGGATTTGGAGTCACTGGGAAAAGAGCACGAAGAGTTTTTACATTAAGGAAGGAATGCAAAGAATGCCTTCCTTCCTCTTAAATCTAATCTTATTACCTCCATTAGTGAATATTTAACAATAACGTTAATACTAATAGCAGACTTGGCTGCGTTCTCAAAAGCAACAATACGGAAGACGAATTTGGTAGTTTCGCTCAGGAAAGCTTAAAGCCCTGTCACACATATTATCTCATTTATCTTTAAAAAACCCCACAGACTCTGTAAAAGTGTACTTATCTGTGATAAGACATGTTTAATGGGAACCGATTTCCTTACCACTCCTTGTATCTCCTGTTTAAAAACAGAAGGGTCTGTTTTTAGCGCACCTCCCAACCAGAACCTCAACCCCTAACTCATGCAGCTGACTTCCTTTCATGAGTCTCAGAAACAAAACGAAAAAAAGCAACCAACTCTTAGCAATTACAGAAACTAAAGACAAAAATGAAACACGGGTAGGAAATTAAATAAATTCACAGGGCCCAACGACTGCCACTGCCCAAACTGAAATTAAATAAACATACATACACCCTGTCCATGAAAACTCCACCATACAATTTATTAATGAACAGCAAAAGGAAACAGAAGCTGAACGTGGGGCAGGAGAAACTGTTTAATCTAATAGTCTGGAAATTACATCGGAAGGAACAGACGGTTTCACAGAAGTCAGTGCAGCCTAGAGGCACAGGCAGCGATTTTCTAGGAAAGAAAAATGTTCCCCTACCTACTGCCCATACTATTTTCAGCAAAGGAGGCGCCTATATTCAGCACAGGAGAAGCTCTGAGCCTGGCACGCTGACAAAACCAGGACTGCATGGTAGCCATCCACAGCTACTTGGCCTCCAAATCTGAGCCAGAGGTCAAACAGCCCGATTTTAAAACCAGCAACAAATGGAAAGCAACACTCCACTCCAGTGGGTTATTACCCCGCATTCGCGATTGTGGCAAATAAGAACAGTCGTGATTCTAATAGGTTACGGGCAGCGTGATCTTAACGTGGTTTCTGACCCCCAGATCCTGAGGGTCCTGGGCAGCAGGGAGACCAACACTCTGGCACAGGACCGCCCTGTGACTGAGCCTCCCCGTTTATACACAGGACTGAAAGTCACCTCCAGAGCTGCGTTACTTGAGCCGAAGTCGACGAACCTGTCTGTACAGCAACGAATACAGCATCACCCTCAGTTGCTATTTTCATCCCCACCAGCTATGAGTCACCAAACCATATGCGTCAGTTCTCCCTGGAGCAGGGCTCAGTCAAAGGAAGGGCCATCGCAGCGGGAATCTTTGAAAGACAGATCGGAGCCTACCGAGCCTCAAAGCTGTACCTGAGAGGCCTGTGGTACAGCCAACACCTCTTAAGAGCAAAGGATTTGAAGAAGGCAAGTCTGAGTTCTGATTCTAGCCCCATCACATATTTGCTGTATGACCGTGGGCATATTGGGTAACCTCTCTGAGCCTCATTTCCTCATCTCGAAAATCAGGATCCCCTGAGGATTAACTTAAACCAAGCATGGTGCGTGGCTCATTAGCTGTCATTACCATTGTTACCGTTACCAATAATATCATCATCATCATCATATAAGGCTCCTGGCACACCTCATCATCTGCAGGCATCCTCAGCAAACCAAGAGAGGGCACAGAAGCAGAAAGCCTTTCTGCCATTAAGATTAAGGGCTGCAGCAGGAGGACCCTCCCTCAGGGATGAGCTTAATGTTTGGGGGTGTAAAAAATCATCCCCCCAACTCAGACGGGGGACCCCTCCCTGCTTTATGCTGTACCATCAGGGCTGCCTTGGGCCTTCCTTCTATCCATCCACCTCTCCTCCTTCCTGGCTTCTGACATTTTGCTTCAAGGTTTGTTTGTTTGTTTTCCCTGCAAAAATGTGCCATCAACATCAGTGACTATGTTCGATTCTGCTGAAGAGCTGCAAATGTTATAGGTGAACTTGTTATGTTCTAAAGCTGCAGTTACCACATTTAGTGCGGTAATAAATACCTCATTCTGGATGGCAAAACAAACACTTCAGGGCACTCCAGGCTCCACTAAAGGAACCCCACGGTGAAACCCACTTTAAACCAAGACTCCTCCTGTAATGCAAATAACTACCTATCCCCCAATCCTCTTCCTTCCTTTCCAGAGCTTCCTACCAAGGGCTTCCCCGAAAAGGGGGACTCACACCTGCAGGCACCTGCAGCCAGGTATCACTCCTCCCCAGCGCCCTGATCCCTCGAGGTCTCAAGCTCAGTCCATCAACACTCGTTCTAGGTTGTCAACTCTAAGTCATTTCTTTTTTTTTTTTTTAATTGAGGTATAGTTGATTTACAATGTCATGTTAGTTTCAGGTATACAGCATAGTGATTCAGTTATATATATGTACATATATCCTTTTTCAGATTCTTTTCCCTTATTGGTTATTACAAAATATTGAGTATAGCTCCCTGTGCTATACAAGTAGGTCCTTATTGGTTATTCATTTTATATATAATAGGGTGTATATGTTAATCCCAAATTACCAATTTATCCCTCCCCCACGTTCTTTCCCCTTTGGTAACCATAAGTTTGTTTTCTACATCTGTGAGTCTCTTTCTGTTTTGTAAATAAGTTCATTTGTGTCTTTTTTTAAGATTCCACATACAAGCGATATCATACGATATTTGTCTTTCTCTGTCTGACTTACTTCACCTTAGTATGATAATCTCTAGGTCCATCCATGTTGCTGCAAATGGCATTATTTCGTTCTTTTTTATGGCTGAGTAATATTCCATTGTGTATATGTACCACAACTTCTGTATCCATTCATCTGTCGATGGGCATTTAGGTTGTTTCCATGTCTTGGCTATCGTGAATAGTGCTGCAATGAACACAGGGGTGCAAGTATCTTTTCGAATTATAGTTTTCTCTGGATAGATGCCCAGGATCTAGGTCATTTCTATGGGACCTGGTCACACAGGCAAGGGCAGCAAAGGAGTAGAAAAGGGGTGCAGGGAATAGAAGTGGTAGAGACCTAATCAAGGCAAAGCCTTCCAGAAAAGCGCCAAGGAGGAGGCTGTACCATGTGGCCACTGGGGCCCAAGAGCAGCCTACAGACCTGCTTCTAAGGTGCAGTGTTTCGAGCTAGACGTGATGAGCCGTGGAAATGAAAACAAAGGCCAATCCAGATGTTTGAGGTGTAACAGGCCCCTAATATGCCCAGTGTGGGCTGGTCAAACCACAGTATACTGACTGTCCCCCAGGTGGGCTACACCTCCCCCTCCACCTTGGATGAGAGGGAAGGATACAGATACCCAGTAGTCAAGGTCCCTGGGCCAAGAAGGGGCTGTCCGCAGACCCCAGACCACTGGGAACACGCCTGTTAGCCAGCACGAAACTGTTCCTAAACCCACCTCTCACTCCTCTTCCTTCAGCTGAGCCCAGCATCCGCCCTGCAAACACTCATTTCCAACTACACAGCCTCTCACCCCCAAACCCATCCACCTCCTGCCCCCCTCCACAGTGGCTGGTAACCCGCAAGGGCTGGGCTCTCGGGGAGGAGAGCCTGTAGGAGGTGAAGATTTTCTAGGACTTTGAAGAAGACAGAGGACCCCAGTTAGCCTCGGGGCTGTAGCGGGGGGAGGGCAGCGCTCCACATAGGACGCAGTTCACACAGGGGAAGAGGGCAGGGCCGTGTGGTCCCACATCAGGACTGGCTTTTCTGACAGACAACCATTTAAGGTTTTAGGGCACCTTGGGGAGGCAGGGTATCCACCGGGGACAGCTGGGATTCAGTTACAGCGGAGATGTGGAGGACTCAGCTCAGGAGAATGACTGTGGTTGCTGGTGGGAATCTACTGCCCACGGTCTAGCCCATTGGTTTTCAGTGTGGTCCCCTGTAGGAGCAACTGCAAACAGCAGCATCACCTGGGAACCTGCCAGAAGTGCAAAATCTTGAGCCCCACCCTAGACATCCAGACGACAAATTCCACAGGTAGGGGCTCAGCAATCCGGTGTAAGGAGCCCACCAGGTGATTCTGGTGTTGCTACAGTTTGAGAACAACTAACTGTTTGTACCTGGGCTTCCCAACTACACCATGTCACATGCTTGCTCAGTGCTCTGGAGAAAGAAACCAGGCTTCAGGGAACTGGAAGTGACGTGCAGGAGATTCAAACAGCTCCAAGGGCTGAAGGGAAACAAAGTCTCAGTATATGTGACCCACCTGAGGGTAACCAGCTGGGGTACCCAGGCTTGTACTGACCACCTGGCCCTTCACAAATGCCCACGGGTGCACCACAGCTGCACGCGGCATCACCTATAAGTTTCAAAAAACCCTGAGGTCTAGCTCACTTTCCCAAGATGGACTTCACTGGTCTGGGGTGCAGCCTGGCCATGGGAATCTTTTAAGCAAAAAGTTTGAGAATCATTGTGTCCAACTGGTAGTATTTTTGTTTTAGGAGTATGGGCTGTCCTTCTAAACATACTGCAAGCTACTTCAAGGAAATAAAATATGAGTGGTCATTACATACGTGTATATTTACTGAATTTATTTTATACTTAAAAATCACACCAGTACCATTTCTCTCTGCCATCTCCACTCAGATCAAAGAAATCTGCAGTCCATCTGGTTCTGGAAGGTTCTCAGTGTGGTCCCCAGACCAGCAGTATCAGCGTCACCTGGGAGCTTGCTACAAATGCATTCCCAGGCCTTGCCCCAGGCCTAATGAATCAGAAATTCTGGAGCTTAGGATTCTGGGTTTCAAAGAGCTCTTCAGGTGATTCTGACCCACCATCAAGTTGGAGAACCACCACTTTAAGGAAGAGATTAATTCTAAAGGCCTACAGTCGTTCTCTGGAGGTTAACATTATTTCGGATGGTATTTCAGAATTTGCTTATCACCTCCCTTGACGACGACCCATGAAATCAGACAGGCTAACAGTATCGGGATTTATAATGAGCCATTAGGCACCCAAGCTCTTAGCCCCAAAACACTTTAACCTGTTACTTTTTAGACCTTAAATTGTGATCCATCTTTTTAGAGGAGTTCTTTTTCCCAGTTGGGAAGAGAGATTGAGAGGACAACTTAAAGAGACAAAGATTATCAGCTGCTTCTGCAGTCGTGTTTGGGGATAAGGTTACCCAGACTGGAAGTGAAGTAAAACCTGGACCTTTAAATGATTCATTGCACAATACACATGTTTTGAATAATTAATGTCACCCTGTGTTATTCTCATAACCACCCAAAATTTATATACAGGGCTTAAGGCTAAAATGCTCGCAGCCAAAATCCAAGTATGAGCCTGGTCAGCATAATGGCGAAGAAAAGAATCCCAAAGGTCAGCTCTCAAAGACCTCTTAGACAGGAAAACCACACAGACGGGAATTTTAAAAATGTGGCAGTGTGAACTGATGCTAGATATTTTAATGTGTGTCATGGGAATGTTTTACAAGCAAGAATTTAAGAGGAGACACAGAAGACGAGCTTGAAGAAGACACGTGATGGACCATGAGGTACTTTTCAATTTTATCATGTTGAAGCCCTTCAGTTTAGTTGAAACCCACCACAGCGTGCAGGTGATTCAGGAATCAAGACAGCCTAAAGTGAACGCTCTACTGTTCAGTAAGATGATGGAGTTTGCTACAAACATCCAGCAGCTTGGTGGCCTAGGGCAAGTCAGTTGTATGACCTCTCCAAACTCAAGATCTCAATTAGCCTTCTATACCACCCACCTCATAAGACTGTCCTTAGTTTGTTTAAAAGTGATTAACACAACACTAGGTGCTTAATAAATAGCAGCTGTAATTATCACATGTAAAAAGATGAAGCTCCCAACCCTCATATACTGCTGTTGGAAATGTAAAGTGGTACAACCACTTTGGAAAACAGCTGGGCAGTTTCTTATAAAGGTAAACAGACATTTACCCAACAACCCAGAAATTCCACTCCTACGTATTTACCCAATAGAAATGAAAACATATGTCCACACAAGACTTGTTTACAAATGTTCATAGCAGCTTTTCTGATAATAGCCCCAAACTGGAAACAGCCCAAGTGTTCAACAGGAAAATGATTTAAAAATTGTGGCACATCCAGACAGTGGAATATTACTCAGAAACACAAAAGAATGAGCTCTTGATATATACAATGGCATGGATGAATCCCAAAAGCATTATGCTGAGTTAAAGAAGTCAGACACAAAAGTATATACCCTGTATGATTACACTGCTATGTATTCGAGAAGAAGCAGGATGAACCTACAGTGACAGAAGGCAAATAAGCAGTTGTCTGGGGCGGGCGTTGGGGGCAGGGAATCTTCTAGGGTGATGGAAAAGTTCTACATCTTGAGTGTGGTGGTAATTACACGGGTGTTTACATTTACCAAAACTCATCAAGCCATACACTTCACATGGGTGTATTTTATGGTACATAAGTTATACCCCAATAAAGTTATTTTTTATACTGCTATGCCATTCGGGAGGCCTGAGCTCTCCTTCACGTGCAGGAGAAAAATGCTGTGTGAAGAGAGTACAAGCACTGGATTCTGGTCCCACTTACTACCTACTACATATCAAGGAAATTTCCTCATCTGAAAAAAGAAAGAGAAAAAAATTGCCTTTGCTTTGGCTCTCAGGGCCACTTGGATGATTGAGTGAGATCATTATTTGAAAATGCTTTTTGGACTTCCCTGGTGGCGCAGTGGTTAAGAATCCTCCTGCCAACGCAGGGGACATGGGTTCCAGCCCTGGCCCAGGAAGATCTCACATGCCGCGGAGCGACTAAGCCCGTGCGCCACAACTACTGAGCCTGCGCTCTAGAGCCCACGAGCCACAACTACTGAGCTCGCGCGCCACAACTACTGAAGCCCGTGTGCCTAGAGCCCATGCTCTGCAGCAAGAGAAGCCACCGCAATGAGAAGCCCGCGCACCGCAACAGAGAGTAGCCCCAGCTCGCCACAACTAGAGAAAGCCCGTGCGCAGCAACGAAGACCCAACACAGCCAAAATAAATAAATAAATAAATTTATTTTTTAAAAAAAGAAACTGCTTCAAAGCAGAATCAGAGCATCCAGCCGTGTGGCCCCCATGCCAGCCGTCCAGATACCCAGTGAACTACCTCCTCCTCTACTCCCCACTCCCTCGCCTGCCAGTCAGTCCCTGGGATCACCTCCTGATCTCTCTTGACCACCCCCCTGCTCACTTCCCTCGTCCCTACTGCCACCCCTTCAGCTGAGGCCACCTGCACCCCTTGCCTGATGATTGCAATGGTTTCCAAATGCTCTCCTCTCCCCCAGTTTTATCCCTGCCACCCTTTTTCATTCTAAACCCAGAGCAGGCTTTCCAGAACATAAATTTGATCACATCACCTACCCTCGCCCCACTTAAAATCCTTCAGGGCTCTTGAGAGAGCGTAGACTCCTCAGTCCAAGACCTAAGACCTTTAGTCATCTGGCCCCTGAAAAGCCACACTCCAACCGACCTGAACCACCTACAGCTTCCCGTACATGCAATGCTGTCTCCACGTTCTGGCCCCTCCCATAGGTTGTCCCCTTTGCCTGAAAAGATCGCCCGCTCCCAGTCTCATTCTCCTGCCTGGCCAACTCCAAATTCACCTGCAGATCTCAAACCTTCCTTGACATACACATCTTCCAACAAGGGAACCTTCCACCACATCCCCTCTATCACCAGCACTCTAGCTTCAAGTACTACAGTCACTTGGTTTTCATCTGTAAGATGCTGAAGCCATGTAGACCAGTGGGCTAGACCAGTGCTATGGACTGAATTGTCCCTTCAATATTCAACTGCTGAAGCCCCAACCCCCAATGTGACTGTATTTAGAGTAAGGACGCAACTAAGGTTAAATGAGGTCATAAGGGTGCAGTTCTACTCCAATAAGACTAATGTCCTTATAAGAAGAGACATGAGAAGGGACTCTCTCTGTCTCTCTCAGACGCGAAGACACAGCAAGAAGGCGGCCATCTGCAAGCCAGGAAGAAAGCTCTCACTAGAACCCAACCCTGCTGGCCCCCTGATCTTGGACTTTCAGCCTCCAGATCCATGAGAAAATAAAAATCTGTGGTTTAAGCCCACCAGTCTGGAGCATTTTGTTACAGCAGCCCAGCTGACTAAGACAAGGGAGCACCTCCTGTCTGGTTCACTCTTATGTGCTCAGGACACAACATCTGCCTCTGGTCAACAGTCAATAAATATCTGTGAAATCAATAAGTTGTTATCCTACAGTCCGTGGTGAACCCAAGGGCAAACTTTCATAATAACATGGTACATTAATGTGCATTAGGGATACAGAGTCAGACCTGCCACCGAGTTATCCTCCCTTGAAAACCAACTAGAACAGCACTGCCCAACAGACCCTTCTGCAATGGTGGGCGTGTCCTCCATCTGCGATGTCCAGTATGGTAGCCACCAGCCACATGTGCATGCTGAGCACTTGAAGTGTGGCCAGGGTGACAGAGGAACTGAATTTTTGATTTTATTCAGTGGTAATCAATTATTATATTTCAGTAACCATGTGGCTGGTGGCTTCTGTACTAGACAGTGCAAGACTAGACAGTTCAAGCAAGGATCACGCCCTGGGCACTAACTTCATCCTACAGGTCTCTGACTGCCAACTGTCCCTGCACCAAGCATGTTATAAACACAGTGGATTCTCACAGAGCTGACACAGGTAGCTTCTGAGTGGTGTCAGAGTGGCCTGGCACAGAGAAGCTGGCAAAACACACACATAAAAGGGATAATGAGGCACCGTTTTGCAGAAATTGTGATGCTTCATGGGCCTCTGTCTGTGATGAAACCCATCAAAGGGCAGGTTCATCCCTCGGCGACCAGAGTTAATTGAAAATTTAAGATCCAATGGAATCACCCAGAATTGAGATTTTTGGCAGCTTACATGTGAGTCTCCCGCTGCTTTTTGCCTCCGCCAGCCCTACAAGCGAGGCTGCATGTTCCAGTATCATCCACAAAAGCACCGAGCTCTAAGCAAGGGACAGGTAGAACAATGTTGGCTCTGACCTTGATTGTTTTAAAGTGCACGTGGTCCCCTTCCTGCCTAAGCCAGCAGGTGGAAGGTCCCCAACTTGAAATTCATTAAAGTGTCAGATGACCACCTTCTCTATGAAAAATAAGCATGTCAAGTGCTACTCAAAAATCTCCTATGGCCAAAACCCTATAGAAGAGGAGTACTCCTATGCGTCTCTACACTATAACACAAGTTTTCTAGCAAGGACGTTCTGACTGGTGTCCATGCCTATTTCTCTGGCACGTTGCAGTTTACAAGGCACAAGCGCTCGGATGCCCAAGAGATCCATATGCAAATTCCACCCTAGTCACTTCCTAGCACTGCATCTTTAGAAAGGTTACTTAACCTCTCTGAGGGTCCATCTCCTCTTCTGCAAAAAAGGAATGAGTGTCCCCATACACCTCACTGGGTTACTGTGGCGATAAGATGACATAAGAAACCACACAAAGACGAATGGTCATAGCAACTTAATTTGTAATAGCCCCAAACTGGAAATGACCCAAATGCCCATCAGCAGGTGAATGGAAAAACACACTGTGGTAAATCCGTACAATAGACTATTACTCAGTGACAAGATAGGAATGGGCCACTAATACACCAAACAACATAAATGAATCTCAAAATAAGTAAGCTGAGTGGAAGAAGCCAGACCAAATGACTACACACCGTGATTCCATTTATAGAAAATTTTAGAAAATAAAATCAGTGATAGAAGGCAGATCACTGGCTGTCTGGGGACAGAGGGTTGGAAAAAAGGAGGGACTCCAAAGGAGCATGAGGACACTTTGGGGGCAATGGAAACGTTCTACATCTTGATGAGGTGACGGCTTCATGGGTTTGAACATTTTAAAGATGTGCAGTGTGGTACGCTTAAATAATACTTTGGCAAAGCTGAAAAGTTAAAAAAAAAAATGAGATCAGGGATCTAATGCCCCATCACAGGATCTGGCACACAGTAGGCTCTTAACAAATGTTGGCTCCACTCTAGAGCAATAATGAATGATCCCATTAGAACTTCTGGAAAAGAAACTTGACAGGCTGCCAGGGAACCGCAACAGCAGCTGTAACAGTGACTTTGAAGGTGTACTAGAACCCAACTATTTAGGGCACGCTGTTCTCGGACAGAAAGCATAAACAAGAAAGATGAACAGAAAGATGGTAAAGGCTTGGTCTCTGCCCTCAAGGAAACACAAATGGGTTTAATATATGATGGGATAAAAGTGTCAGAAAGATGATAGTGACAAACTACGGCCATGCAGAAAAGAGCAATTCTGATGGGATGGATGTCCAGAAAGAACAATTTCAGGTAGGGGAGATCCTGGCAATAGGGAGGGTGGGGCAGGCACTGTGCAGAAGGTGGCCTGACGGCACCAGAGCGGGGAGACTGGAAGGGAGGGTCCTGCTGGGGGCAGCTGGCAAGGCCAAGGGCCCAGGCCCACGGTCCTCCAGAGATGAGGACCTCCTGAGCACTAGCTGCAACCCTCCCATCATTTATCCGGGGAACCAGCCAAAGGGTTCAGCATGATCAGATTTGGGCTTTACACCAGCAGGTCCCATCCAGGGGGCAGTGTGGCAATTTATCAAGTGTCCCGACATCCATATCTTTCATCTCAGTCATTCCTGAGGAAATAATAGGAAATACACGCAAAGATTTAGGTACAACGTTGCTTATCACACCATTATTTATAATAGCCCAAAGCCCCATATAAGTTAAATGTCCAATAAAAGGGGACCCTAGGGCTTCCCTGGTGGCGCAGTGGTTGAGAGTCCGCCTGCCGATGCAGGGGACGCGGGTTCCTGCCCCAGTCTGGGAAGATCCCACATGCCGTGGAGCGGCTGGGCCCATGAGCCATGGCCGCTGGGCCTGCGCATCCGGAGCCTGTGCTCCGCAACGGGAGAGGCCACAACAGTGAGAGGCCCGCGTACCGCAAAAAAAAAAAAAAAAAAAACAGTAAAAGGGGATCCTAAATAAATTACGGCACCCTGAGTGATTCAAGCATATAGGGGCCATTAAATCATATTTTCAGAACATATAGAACCACGAGGTGTGTGCCTCACGGTACAATGTTAAGATGCAAAAAAACAGGATACAAAAATATACATTGAGTATTCATTCAACAAACATTATTGATTATCTATTATGTGCCAGGCACTGTTCTTTTTTTCAAAGCACCAACAATACAGCAAAGGATAAAATAGACACAATCCTGCTCTCATTAGAAGGGATTCCACCTTCTGAAGGAAGGCAAACAACAAACAAGGAAATGAATAACAACAAGCGAAATATAAAGCATGTTGATGGCAGGATACGCTACGTGGAAAATCAAGAGGGGAAAGGGATGGGGTGTCGGGGGAGGTGAAATTTTAAATAGGCAGTCAGAGAGGTTTCCCAGAGAAGGGGGTTAAGGGTTTGAACCCAGGGTACATCTGAGAAAACTTCCAGGCAGAGGGAACAGGCAGTGCAAAGGCCCTGAGGAGGCCTGGGAGATTTGAGAAACAGCAAGGCCGCAGTGGTAGAACACGCAGGACGATGGGAGACTGAGGCAGAGGGAAGCTGGTGTCTCAGGGTCGGGGAGCCATGGCAGGGTTTGGAGCAGAGGGGTGATGTGATCTGAGGGTGGTGGGAACAAAGGGAGAGAAGCAGGGAGACCAGCTAGAATTTTTCCAGAGTTTTCCTAACTTTTTTTCTAAGTCTTTATTGAATTTGTTACAATATTGCTTTTATTTATTTTATTTTATTTTTTTTTAATGTTTTGGTTTTTTGGCTGCAAGGCATGTGGGATCTTAGCTCCCTGACCAGGGATGGAACCCTCACCCCCGGCATTGGAGGGTGAAGTCCTAACCCCTGGACCACCAGGGAAGTTGCTCCTAACTTTTTATGATGAACATATATCCACTTTATAATCGGAAAACAAAAGGTAATTCAATCAAAACAAGCCATGTAGGTGCCGTGACTGGAGCACAAGGCAGCAGAGAAACAAACAAGGAGGCCAGGGAAATAGCTCAGGGAATGAGTGATGAATCAGTGGGGGGCAGAGGGTGGGACATATTCCCGGAAATTATTACTAAGAAAAGCAAAAGGCGCAAAACACTCTTCTTAGTAATAAAAGAAATGTAACCACGATGCACAAAGATATGAAAAAGAGAAAAAGAATTCCCCCACCATCTCAGCACCCTAACAATCAATATTGACCATCTTGTTATACTTCCTTTGGATCTTTTTTCCTACGCATGCTCTGGTTTTCTCCTTGACCATCCTACAAGGCCCAGCACACTGAAAGTGCTCAAATACTCATTGAGCAAATACTGGATGATGAAATACTCCAAATGCTTCTAGGTTCAGATTTGTCCATGTTACATCAGCTACATCATTAGCATTTCTGGAAGTAGTTTTAAGAGGCTTGGGTGACAGAATGGAAACTGTGGGTGAGGGGGAGGCACGGTCACAATGACTAAGGTGTCAAGTCTGGCCGTTTAGGACAATGGTGACATTATATTCATCAACGGCGCCAGAAGGAAGCAGTCTGCTGAGGAAGAGGCCGGGTTCAGTTTGGGGGACGTGAGGGGTGCCCAGGTCCAGCCCTACAGAGACGCCCAGCTGCCCATCCCTCTCGGGGCTCAGGAAGCATCTGGAGCTTCAGCACGAAGGTGGTCGGGCCAAAGCAGTGGAGGAGGAAGCTGGGGTAGTGATGCCAGCAACCCAACTGGAGCTGGACGTGCTAAGAGCTTCAGAACATGTGTCGCCTCTCCTGATGCTCAGTGCTGCCCTGCAAGCTGGTCTGTGTGTGCCCACTTCACAGATGAGGACACTGCAGGCCCGGCTGCTCCACAGCAGAGCCAGGGCTCAAACCCACGACTCGGAGGGCTTTTCTCATGAATCCTCTTCTCTTACTAGCAGATTAACATATTCACAGAAGCCCAGGGAGAAAGTTAGTCTTAAGATGTCTGTGTTAGGAAGCTCCTGGGTTGGGCTCACGGCTTCCAGGGGTCTCCCACAAGGAAGAATGTTCTCTTCCTCTTCCGAAAACATAGTTTACATGTTTCTGACTTACAGTTATAGCCTGCTGAGTTTTTCCATGTGTATGAGTCTTGGAAACCAGGACGGGCCGCGTGCTTTTCCCACAGCACCACCCCAACTCTCCGTATACAGTTGGTGCTCAGCAAATGCTCGGGATGAAAACACTGACCCTCACTCGCCAATCACCCGGGGGCCACTGGGACACGGGGGTGAGGCAGGGCCAAGCCCGCTGGACGAGAAGTCTCAAAAGACGCCGGCGGACAAGGGGCAGGGAGACCTGGGTGGATGGGCAGATGACCACGCGGAGAGATGGCGACTGTCCTCTTCCGCGCGTCTTGTCATGAAACAGTCTGTAAACCAGCGGGCCCAGGACCAAATGCAACCCACCCACGTGAACTCTTTAGCTCACACCCGGTTTTAATATGTTACAATTTAAATTAGTCGTTAGCTTTCAAAACAATGAAAGATTTCACCTAAAAATCTGGATTTCTGAGCGCAGGCCCTTCTCAACAGGCCCACCCTTTGCAGTTCACCTCCCAACGCCCCCCACGGTCCCCGGCCACCCACCCCCCAGCGTGTCCTGGGCAGTCCCTCCAGCGCTGATTGGGCCGAAGCCCCATCAAGCCCCCCACCCCTGGGTTGGGCTGAGCCCCGCACTCACCAGCGCTGAGGGTGGTGAACTCCAGGAAGCGGTACTCATAGGACACGTCTATCTTGGTTTCCACCTGCGGCCTCTTCAACGTCGAATAGATATTTCCAGGCCGTTTGTCATCAGGTTTCTCTAACTTGTTCAATCCGCAACCCATTTCAGCAGCTGCCAGCAAAAGGAGAAAAACAGGGGGATGATTTTCTTCTTCCTGAGATGTTGTTTTTACACACCATAGTATAAACGACCCCATCATTTCCCTGAAGAACACATAAAGGACCTCAGCCTGGCTGAAATCTAGAGCGCAGTTCAACCCATGACCTGAACACTGGAGGCTCTATGCTCAGGCTGCTTTCTCTTGCTGATAAGATACCATTACCAGCCAGCCTGTGATTCTGAAATGACACCAAAAACATACTGTTTTACAGAACGAAAAGACAACCCTCAGAATGGGAGAAAATATTTGCAAACGAAGCAACTGACAAAGGATTAATCTCCAAAATATACAAGCAGCTCATGCAGCTCAATATCAAAAAAAACAAACAACCTAATCCAAAAATGGGCAGAAGACCTAAACAGACATTTCTCCAAAGAAGATATACAGATTGCCAACAAACACATGAAAGGATGCTCAACATCACTAATCATTAGAGAAATGCAAATCAAAACTACAATGAGGTATCACTTCACACCAGTCAGAATGGCCATCATCAAAAAAATCTACAAACAATAAATGCTGGAGAGGGTGTGGAGAAAAGGGAACCCTCTTGTACTGTTGGTGGGAATGTAAATTGATACAGCCACCATGGAGAAGAGTATGGAGGTTCCTTAAGAAACTAGAAATAGAATTACCATATGACCCAGCAATCCCACTACTGGGCATATACCCTGAGAAAACCATAATTCAAAAAGAGTTATGTACCACAATGTTCACTGCAGCACTATTTACAATAATCAGGACATGGAAGCAACCTAAGTGTCCATGGACAGATGAATGGAGAAAGAAGATGTGGCACATATATACAGTGGAATATTACTCAGCCATAAAAAGAAACAAAATTGAGTTATTTGTAGTGAGGTGGATGGACCTAGAGACTGTCATACAGAGTGAAGTAAGTCAGAAAGAGAAAAATAAATACCGTATGCTAACACATATATATAGAATCTAAAAAAAAAAAAAAAAAAGGTTCTGAAGAACCTAGGGGCAGGACAGGAATACAGACGTAGAGAATGGACTTAAGGACATGGGGAGGAGGAAGGGTAAGCTGTGACAAAGCAAGACAGTGGCATGGACATATATACACTACCACATGTAAAATAGCTAGCTAGTGGGAAGCAGCTGCATAGCACAGGGAGATCAGCTCTGTGCTTTGTGACCACCTAGAAGGGTAGGATAGGGAGGGTGGGAGGGAGATGCAAGAGGGAGGGGATATGGGGATATATGTACACGTATAGCTGATTCACTCTGTTATAAAGCAGAAACTAACACACCATTGTAAAGCAATTATACTCCAATAAGGATGTTAAAAAAAAAATACCGTTTTACATCATTTTTCTCCCCATCTGAGGAAAATAACACCCCAGAGTACCTCAGTTCCACTACAGTCTGTATACATGATTAAAAAATGGGATCTAAAAAGCAATACAAGTGCATCATGGTGTCAGCCCATCTGAGAAAAAAAAACAAGAGAGATGTCGCTCCACTGTGGTTTCTAAGAGGGGATAATAAGTTGTTACGATTTGCAAAGTCCTTTCTACCCTCAACAGTAATTATTTAGACAGGATTTTACATTCAAAAAACACCTCTCAGAGTAGATGGTGGTACTTTTACAGGCCTCGTCTAAAAAGTCCCTGTTTGTTCCTTTTTAGACCAAACCACAGGAACAGAGTGGTTCTTCCAGACTCAGAGTCATTTGAGACCAAAATGAAAACTGGCTGAACGCTAAGAGCAGGGCCGCAGAAATTGGAAGCAGAATCCACGTGTATCGGAGCAAAGATCCGTGGCTGCGGTTTGGAAAGAAAACGGAGAAATGTTAATACGATGTGCATACGAGGGTGGGCTGCACTTCCAGGGGATTAAAAACAATGAATGTTCTCTGTTTATTCAGGCAGAATGACATTCATGAAACGACTTTTTATCCACTCCCCAGACTTCAGCGGGAGATATTTCCCTTTTGCGACTGAGCCTGGCTAAGTTCCCTCCTCTCTGGGGCACCGGTGCTGCCATCAGAACATATTTCACAAATATATTAACTCGTCAAGAATATCACAAACAGAAACGTGGTGACCACTTCCTTTTTGAGATAAGAATTTCCGGTGGCTCAATCCATTCACAAGGTACCCAGCTTCCTACGGCAACTTGGCCAGCTCCAAAAAAACAAGATGAACCGCACAAAAGCAGTGAGGCCAGGGAGGGAGGGAACAGGCTGATGAAGCGACAACCAAAGCGACAATATTTGCAGTAATTTAAAAAAGTCTGGAAGGATAGATGAGAACAGGAAGGCTTACTTATGCCTTAATAAGAGAACATTAGTGTCCAAAGGGCCAGAGCAGACATGATTTATGTGCAATCTGCATGAACTGATTACTTGTAAAATACTCTGCAGTTCTGCAGATATAATAGCTGATATGCACAGAGGCTGCATATTTAACTTCTAAAAAGCAAACCGCCTGGCATCCGCTGGGGCAAAGCAGAAGCAGACAGGGAGGCCCCTAAGTACTGGGGAACAGGTAGGCTGGTGAGATAAGTGCTATCACTGCCAGAACAGAACTGGAAATAACCCAAAGGCTTACCAGTCACTCACTTGTCTTCCTCCCTACAAAAGACTGAGCATTTGGGGACCTCCAAGAAAAAAACCCTTCCTCAAAAATCTTCCCATTCTTGCTATCCTATTAGGTAAATTCTAGCATTAGAGACTCATTCCTTTGAGAACACCCTACCTCGGCATCGCCTTTGAAACCGCAAATATCTCCCTGGGACGGGCAACAAACCAAGCTCCTGGTAGCCACTAACACTTTAGTATGATTTAATTTCTTCTCTCAAGGACAGGTTCCCGCACAGCATAAAAAAAGGAGGAGAGGATTATCAGGATGAGTAAGATAGTCTCAGACAAATTTGGGGTTGCAGGGAGGCATGCCAGGGAGTATTAGAAAAACTCCCCATTCATAACTTTGAATTTAAGGTTTTAATCAGACTATCCCAAACCTGAGGTCCAAGTTCACTCCAAAGGGCACTGTGCTTGTCTCACAGGACACAGTGAGACCCTGGGAAATCATCTATGTGATCAGACACTGTACCAGCCAGGTGCAAAACTGTAATATCAGTGAATCCTTGAGGTCTCCAATTTTAGGGCATGCAACCCTGGTTAAGCAACTGCTTCTAAAGCACAGTTCTCTCTGGGAAGGGAATCATGGTGAAGCCGTTGCCAGCCACCAAAAGCTTAGTGTGAATTTGTTCCTCTTACTCGTTCGTGTTAGGGCCCTACCTTGCTTGCTACTGACACATTTGCTTTCCTCCTAGTTCTTTCCTACATTCTTCCACCACCCCCACCCCTGTCAAAATAGGAAAGACTTTTACATCACTCCAAAAATGTCTGTTACAGTCCCTACTATGCTCAAACAAGTCACAAAATCTAGCTTACAAAAAGAAGGAAAACTGGGCTTCCCTGGTGGCACAGTGGTTGAGGGTCCGCCTGCCGATGCAGGGGACACGGGTTCGTGTTCCGGTCCGGGAAGATCCCACATGCCGTGGAGCGGCTGGGCCCGTGAGCCATGGCCGCTGAGCCTGTGCGTCCGGAGCCTGTGCTCCGCAACAGGGGAGGCCACAGCAGTGAGAGGCCCGCATACCGAAAAAAAAAAAAAAAGAAGAAGGAAAACTAAGATATAGGGGCTTCCCTGGTGGCGCAGTGGTTGAGAGTCTGCCTGCTAGTGCAGGGGACACAGGTTCGAGGCCTGGTCTGGGAGGATCCCACATGCCGCGGAGCGACTAGGCCTGTGAGCCACAACTACTGAGCCTGCGCGTCTGGAGCCTGTGCTCCACAACAAGAGAGGCCGCGATGGTGAGAGGCCCATGCACCGTGATGAAGAGTGGCCCCCAGTTGTCACAACTAGAGAAAGCCCTTGCACAGAAACGAAGACCCAACACAGCAAAAATAAATTAATTAATTAAAAAAAAAAAACTAAGATATAATAGTGCCTTACATGATTATCTACATTTTGTAAACTTCACTGTTTCCATTGCGAGGTTCCCAAACCCTGGTTGTATTAGAATCCCACAAGAGGCTGGGGCAGAGGCCAGATATGGGCCTTGGAGGGCAGTGAGAGGTGGAGGAGGAGGAAGGCGTGAAGGGCACAGCCTCACCGGATGCCGGCAGATGGGGCTGGCATAGCTGCACATCCCCCGCACAGACATTCAGGGAGGGTCTCAGGGGTCAAGGTAGGGCAGAAGGTAAACAGTAAGTGTGATAGTTTTTTAATGTGGCCCCCAAATCCTTTGACACTCCTGCCATCGAGAGGTGGGGCCTATGTCACCTCCCCTGAATCTGGGCTCCGTGACTGCTTGCTATAGAAAGTGTTGGATGATGCAGTGCCAGCTTCTGGACCTGAGCCTTAAGAAACTGGGAGCATCCACTGCCTGACTCTTGGGACACCTGCTCTTGGAACCAAGCCACCATGCCATGAGGAAGCTCAAGCAGCCCCAAAGAGAGGCCCATGTATGGAGGAATCCACAGCCAGCACCAACTTGCCAGCCATCGTGCCAGGGAGCTGCCTTGGAAGACGAGCCTCTGGCCTCAGTCAAGCCACTGATACCACGTGGAGCAGAAATGGGCTGTTTCCACCAAGACCTGCCAAATTGGCAGATTCCTGAGCAAAATACACTACTGTTGCTGTTTTAGGCCTCTAAGTTTTGGCGTGATGCATCATACAACAGGTAACCTCTACATCAAGTTTGCTCCAAATGACCACAGCCAGCTGCCTCCTTGGCCAAGCCTGCAGTCAGGGGCCTGCTGCAGCCACTCACGCTGGGAGGACATCTGGGGAGTTTCCAGTTCGGGTCGATTCTAAAAAAAGTGGCTGTAAACATTCACGTAGAAGTTCTGATGTGGACATAAGCTTTCATTTCTCTAGGGCAATACCTAGGGGCGGGATCGCTGGGCTACACGGTAACTACAGGATCTTGTTAATGAATAACACACTCAGGGTGGCCAGATGCTGACCTGGGAGAGGCACAGTGGAAGGTGAGACCCTCTGAGACTCCACAGATTTAGCTCCTCCACCCCTGCGCACCCTGGGGCATCAGCTCACTGGGAGGGAATCATGACCAGCAGTGCTATTCATGGCTATTCCTCCTTTCATTACTGTCTGTTTTTGTAAAGGACACTTGCTAAAAATCACCTGTGTGTGATGACATTTTTCCAGTACTTTCCTATGGTCCATCCAACCCCCATAGCTCTGCCCTTCCAAATTCCCATAGTCACTTCACATTGACACCTATGGAAACCAGGTTACTTGTTTTTTGTGTGCGTTGATGGTTGGATCAGCTCTGATTATTTGACAGTCACACAGGAGGGTTTTTTCTTCTTTTTACGTCTTTATCTTCCCAAAAGACATCCCTGCACCCAAGTGCATGGGTCTCTCTAGCATCAAGGCACCAAGAAAAACCATCCAAGGGGTCTTCACAGGTAGAAGAAAGAGAGGAGGTCTTTCCCCACTCCTATGGTGAGACAGTGGGAAAACAGCCAAAATATCCTTACAGTTCTTTAGCAGAAACTGGCTGAACGTTATTAGGACTGGAGACAGACTAGGGAAGAAAATAAGGGAATCACTGGGGGTTTCTGAGACCCACTACAAGGAGAGGTCATTTGCAAATGACCTGGAAGCAAAGATCCCTCAACTGGTGACACTCTGGAAAAATCAATTCTTTCTGAATCAAGCCTAGAAGGAGGTGTGTCTTTGGTATATGTGGGCCCAGTTTCATGCAGGAACTGTCAGCTCCATGAGGGAGAGAATTCATGTTCCAAGTTCATGCATTCATTCATCCAATGCACATTTATTATGGCCTCTTTTGAGTCACGCCCTCAATTAGGAAATACAAAAATGAAAAGGCCAGGTCCTACCCTCAAGGAGATCACAGGTGAAGGAGAAGAAAGACAATGAAGAAATACACGTGGTACAGTGAGGCTTGTTCTAGAAGTCTGGGAGGGGTGCAGGGCATTCGGAGAAAACCGCTGTGATATAAAACAGAGGGCACATCCCCATAGACTTGGTTCCAGAAAAAGCTGATCAGCCATGGGGCACGATGTTCTGTGTCATTTTAAATGTTGAAATGTTTGAATTTTTATTTTAAAGTAGTTCTACTTTGGTTTTGAAATACTTCCCCAGACGCACGTAAAACACTGGAAAACCACTTCAAAAAGCATCACCTCCTTAAACAATTATTTTTCAGCTGGGGTTTAAAAAAAATCCCTCAGTTTAAAGGTTTATTTTTACTATCAACTAGCATGCACACATTTAAATAATGGGGGCAATAAATGTAGTTATATTTTCAAATACGAATTAGTTTCATTAACAGTGAGCCCTCATTTACCACACTTGCTGCTAATCTGAGGCAGACTGTAAAGCTAATTTTAACAACTGCCAACAGCTCATGACAAGCAACCAGAGATGGGGCAATTATACGCAATGATGCTGGATCAGCTGGCAAACTCATTCTTTATTTCTCCACTCAAATCCTATATTTAAAGACTCGGGTGTGTTTATTACATCATTCAGGCACCCAAAGTAGGAACTGATGATCCAAATTAAGAAGTTTTTACATGATAAGAACATCTCTCTCCACCCAGAAATGTAAATGAAAACTTGAAAATCCAATCAGCTGTACGGATGGTGTCAAATCTTGATATCCTACAAACTAAGACAGAAACCCAAGGATAACTAAAACTGACCCATTGAAAGTATTCCAGATTCAATGCCAAGGAAAAGAACAATCTGTATGAAACGGGGTTATATTATGGTGCTATTTTTTTTTAAGTGTCTATGTGTGTATCTGTATATGAAAATCCACATTTTTTTTTAACTGGCAGGTTAAATAAAGATATTCACAGAACTTTCCTCTGGGTCACGAGGTGATGGGAGACATTCTCTTTATGGTTTTCTATATTTTCAAGTTTTCTGTGTTGCATATGCATTACGTTTCCTAGTCGAAGACAACAAGATGTATCACAGACAGCCTGCAAGATATCCCTCAATACTCCTGCCGTTCACCAGTGGTCCCCTCCTCTACTGAACAGGGCTGACCTGTGTAGTCAGTAGGATATGTCCCTGGGGGAAGCCCACTGCCATATTGTAAGAACACCCTATTAACCCCGTGGAGAAGCCCCCAGAGCAGGGAACTGAGGCCTCCAACCAACAGCCACGACGAACTCAACACTCAAGTGGGAGCATCCCTCAGCTCCAGAACAGCCTTCAGCCTAGCCAGCATCTTGACCACAATCTCGTGAGAGACCCTGAGTCGGAACCACCCAGC
The DNA here is from genome assembly GCF_025265405.1 of Mesoplodon densirostris. Taxonomy (NCBI): domain Eukaryota; kingdom Metazoa; phylum Chordata; class Mammalia; order Artiodactyla; family Ziphiidae; genus Mesoplodon; species Mesoplodon densirostris. The sequence goes on from NC_082665.1 coordinate 123,240,456, forward strand.
TCAGCTGCTTCTGGATTTCTAACTCACAGAAGCCCTGCGAGATAATAAACATTCATTACTATTTTCGGTTGCCCAGTTTGGGGGTAATGTGTTACACAGCAAGAGATAAGGCAATACCAGGGGTATTTACATTCTCAAAGGAAAACACTCAGTGGAGACTGATCCAGACCACCTTTCTTTCTTCTCTCCCACTAGCCTCCATCACAACCACCCTTAAACAAAACAGCCTCCCCTCAGAAGAACTTGCTACTCAAACAAAGTATGGTCCTCAGACCAGGAGCACTGGCGCTCCTCGGATCAGCCCACCCAGGCCTGCTTAATCAGAATCCACCTTTTCACACACGATTCATCAAAGTCTGAATCACAGTAAAGCTTGAGAAAGCCTGGACCATGGCGGTGGTTCTCAATCTTGACTGCACACTGGAATCACCTGGACAGCTGTTTTGATGTCCAGATGTCCAGGCATTTGGGGTGGGGCCCAAGCATCATTTTTAAGACACCCCCCCAAGTGATTCTAACTGACATCCAGGATTGAGAATCAACGCCCTCAGAGCAAACCCTGTCTTTTCCCACTCCTGACCCTCTCCAGTCTCCTAACACCCAGGCCGCAAGGGCCCAGGGTCTCTCTTAGGCCGCTTAGCCAGGGCTGAGAACCACAGTCTAGAAGAATGTGCTCTTGCTGACCCCCTTGGTTCCACCCTTGCATCCCCTGAATCTCTCTGGACCTCATACCCTCCCTTCCCAGGCTCTCTGCTGTCATCCCTAACACAAGGGCACCCCCAAATTTCTATCTCCAGCCTCCTTCTGCCCCTCTCTTCAAATTACTTTCACTACCAACCACTGCAAACATATGGATAAGGATAAAAAAATGAGACATCTCTGTACCCACTACCATGATTTAACAGATACTTATATTTTATTTGCTCACATCTTTTGTTTTTGTAGAAATACAACTTTTGGGGTGCAGCCCTCATTCCTGTCCCTTTGTCCCCTGTCTTTCTGTCCCTGGTCCTTATCCTGTACACACTACATATAATACCCAGAACAATACAGGGCAAAACAATACATGACACTTTCCAGGTCATGGCACCCCCAGTGACCCTATACGTTTGTTCACAGCACCCCCAGGCTAAAAGCAATACCCACAGCTCGATTTATTAAGTAGTCAGGTCCAAACAAATTGATAATTATGTATAAACAACTTAGCATCCTTTTGAAAGAATAGACTACACGAACTGAAAAAAAAAGTTTTTCCTGCATCCTTAAGTTACCATAATTACTTACTACTGGGATGTGTGCATCCATTTGGCACTGGAAAACTTCTCAAACCTCAGTCACACTGGACACCACCACCCTCATCTCCTGTTCAACAATGATCTTCTTAGCAACCACCCCAAATCCAGCTTTGCAAAGATATGACATCATCAAAAGGAAGTGGTGGCCTTTGATGTTGATCCTGTGAACTACCTCGGGCTAGTAATGAGGGTGGTATCCAACATGCAAGTACCACTTGCTGCGGTGCCTTGGGGTGCCTTAGTACAGAGTTTGGGAACCTCCAATACAGGGAGGCATGTCAGCTCAAAAAGGTTCCATAACTGCATCATCTCCCCCTTAGCTGTCAGATTCCCCTCCCAGCCTGACTGCTGTCCAACTCCAGCAGACATGCCCACGGACCCATTCTGACATCTTCACCTGGAACTTTCCCGGCACTTCCAGATGAATACGCCCCAAAGAGAACACAACACTCTGCCCCAAAAGCCTGTTCTTCCTCCTGGGTTTCTTGTGTGTATGTGTGTCCTTATGTAGATATCTACAGAGAGAGAAGTTGGGGCAGATTTGTTTTAAAGGACTTGTCTTTGGACTTGGAGGCTGGCAAGTCCAAAATCTATAGCACAGGCCAGGAGGCCAAAGGCCCAGGGAAAAGGTGATGGTGCAGAGCTGAGCCCCAGGCCCACCTGGAGGCAGATTCTTCCTCCTCAGGAGACCTCAGTCTTCTAAGTCCTCGGACTAGTTGGATGAGGCCCGCCCATATTATGGAGGGTGATTCAAATGTTAATCACATCTTTAAAAATACCCCACGGCAACACCTAGCCTGCTGTTTAACCAAACACTGGGTAGCCCCGGGGTAGCCAATTTGATACATAAAATTAACCATCACGCCCTCCTTCACTGAGCACTTAGTAGGTGCAAGGCACTGTTTGTTCCAAGTGCTGGGGATACCGAAGTGAAACAGAGACAAATACCAAAACAAAACAAAACAAGAAAAACCCCGCCCTCGTGGACCTTACTTTCAGGAGCAGACACATAAAAATAATAAATGAAGCTCAAGTTTAAAAGTATGTCACATAAAGACAAGTAAGGCAGAGAGGAGTATTAGCAAGTACAGGGGAGGGCACAATTTTTAAAAAAACAGCGTGATCAGGGAAGGCCTCCCCTAGAAGGTGACAAACAGGGCGAGCGCTAGGATGAGGGAGCAGGTGGCCACAAGTGCAAGCAGGCCGGGATGTCCTGGACCTGCCCGGGGAAGTGGGGTAGCCTGGGCAGCCGTGGTCAGGACAGGACGCTGGCTTTGTCCCCAGTGAGATGGGAGCTCTCGGAGGGTTTCAAGCCCCGAGGGAGACACGATCACTCTGACCCTGGAACAGGGAGACCAGGTGGTGATGAGGTGTGAGCAGAGGTCAAATTCTGGATACGTTTTAAAGGAAGGAAGTGAGATTTCTTAGTGGTTTGGAGACAGGGCATGAGAAAAAGAGGGCATCCAAGACTCCTCTCAGGTTTGTAGCCTCAGCACCTATAAAGCTGCAGCGGCCACCTCCCAAGACAGGGACGCCGTGAAAGGAGCAGTTGGGCCAGAGGAGACCGGAGTTTGTCCTGGATGCGTTAACTCCAACCAAGGGGAGGTGGGGTGGGCAGCCGGATGGACCAGTCCACAGCTCAAGGGAGAGAGCTCTGGAGCTTTGGGTACCGCCCCATCTTCCCATGGGACAGCAAACTCCTCGCAGGCAGTTTACATCTTCATCCTCAACAACAACTACCCCAATGCCCTGCCCCAAGAGATGCACAGGAACACCTACTCCGTCAACAGACTTCTGGAGAAGGAAAGGTGCCTATTATCTGGAAAAGGATGGGAAGGGCCTTTGGAATATTTGCCTGTTGCTCCCAAGTTCGCCTTTTTAAAAGCACAGCACAGGGGCTGGTGAGGCTCTGGAGCCAGAGTGCCTGGTTAAAGTTCCAGGGCCCCTACTTTTTAGCCGAGTGACGTCAAGGGAGCCACTTAACCTCAGGGTTCTCAACTATAAAATCGGGATGACCGCAGAATCCACTTGCAGGGTGAGGACTAAATAAGTTAATTTAACAGGGCTTAGAAGAGCTCAGACACCTAGAAATGGCTGTCTAAATGTTAACCATTATAAGTACTACTACTAGTACTACTTGTTATCCACGATAAAGGTTAGCATGTTAACCTGCTATAATTACACCACACTGAAAGGGTGCTTATAAAGTGTCCCAAGACACTGGAAAAATCCCCGAAGACCTCTCTAAATTAGTGTTCAAATGAACAGTCTGATTTCTTGTACTCTGCATTTCCAAAATCTTGTAATACACGATAGGGTCACGTTCCATTAACCAGAGTCTGTGATTAACCTAATCTCTTCTCATCCGACTTTAATGGATAAGGTCTATTACAAAAATTTCTCCAAATCTGAGTAATCTGGGAGTTATTCCATAAAACTTGAAGGTTCCTCAGAATTATTTCCTCGGGGTGAAATACTGTTCAGGGACTTCCAACACACAAACACACACACACACACACACACACACACACACGAATGGAAGCTGATAATCCTTTGCAAAGAATAAATGCCGCCCATCCAGGGGGTCTGTCTATGGAACAACACAATGGGACAGTTTAGTTTCAAAAGCCAAAGAACGTAGTCAGTGAAGTGCAGCTGGCTTCCTAGTTGAAAAAGTGTGGAAACATCCAATACAGCTTCATAAAGTAGCACGAGAGTTGGTGAGCATCAAACAAGCTGAGCAAACATAGCTGATGTTGACTTCCCAGCTCTGGGGGAGCTGGGTTCCCCACTGACCCCCGTGGGCTGGCGCCCCTCTCCTTTGAACCGAGCCTGAGTAGTGGACACCCCCTAAAGAGGACGTCCCTCCGTCACCATCCTGCACCATCAGACACAACGCTGCGGCCCCTCCACTGCTCCCTGCACCATAGGGGCAGGCCCAACCCAGGAAAACCCCCTAACGAAGCCCCCAGGTACCCCAAAGGATGTCTGCTCCACCTCAGTCTTGGCAGGTAGCCATCACACATTGAATGTGACCTGATTTTCTAGCTCTTTGGTTCTGGCCCCGCTGAGAGCGCTTTTTCTTCCTGAATTCAGCCCAGGTAGGGAGTAAGTCGCACAAATGCATATTTAAAAGCTGAACTGAATTCTTTGGAGAGCAAGGAAATTAACAGGGCCTCAAGCAGTGGCCATCGCTTGCCCGCTGTACCGTTCTTTTCAGAGAAAGCATCCTGGTAAAATACACAACGATAATAACGAGAGCCCCTTTGGGGGCCCAGGAGAAAAGGGAAACTCAAATTTATGTCAAAAACTGAATGTGAATGGAAGGAAGGATCACACACACACACAAACCTTTTTATAAACATAAAAGAAATGTCTGGCTAAATTTATCTCTTTGTCAGTGAAAAACAGCCTAAGCTTTAGCCAAGAGTGTGGCCAATTCTTAAACTGAAGGACAAAAGAGAAATGCTTAGTATAGAGTAGCCCCATCAAACAGAACTTTCAACAAGGATGAAAATACATCTGCTCTGTCAAATTCACTCGCCAATAACCACATGTGGCTCTAGGGCTCTTGAAAGGTGGCCGGTGAGACTGGAACTGCATTTTAAATTGTATTTCCTTTTAATTCATTGACATTTAAATGTAAATAGCCACATGTAGCCAGTGGCTACTGTAGTGGACAGCTCAGCGACAGACACTCAAACCAAACAGCTGGCAACGTCTTTCTTTCCCTACGATAAAATTACAATCATCACAACCAACAATATCTTAAATTGTCACCAAAATTAGTACCTCTACCCAGGCTCCAGGTGCCCCAAATCTCAGAAAGCCTGAAACAAAAAGAAAAAGGCAAAAGACTTAAGAAAGTGATTCCAGTGTGTCATTTGTTCCAACTTCCATCCCCCATCCAGCTTACATTTCTCTTCTACGACAGCTTCGTGTATTTGGAAATCTGTGCTTGCAGATGGAATCTGCATTTGCGAAACCAGAAGGTCACAGCCTCTTCCCTTAATGTCCAGGAAACATGAAAATGTGAACTTGGGGCAAGTTCCCTAACCTCTCTAAGCTTCAGTTTCCTCAAGGCCAAAGTGCAGATAATAATAGTATTTGCCTCTCACGAGGATTAGATTCAGAGCACGCATGTAAAGAGCCTAACCGTGCCTGGCAAAGACTGGGCGCCTGGCAAGGGGTAGCTATAATGATAATTTTGTTAACAGCAATAGTAAAATCTGTAATAAAATAAAAACTGTGCTACTAGAATGGAAGTTTACAGTTGGCAAAGTTTTCCTAACACTTTGAACCTGTTTCACGGGCTACAGTAAAGTGGCCTCTAGTAAAATACGTCTTGGGGTCCTGACATCTTGGCCATCCCTGCCAACCTCCAGACAGGCAGTCACCCAGATGGGTACCATGAGAATTATTCTGTGCCTCTACCCTGTGGCAGGCAATGCACTAGGCTGGCGGGTGAAGGGAACAGTCTCCAAACATAGTCCAATGTCTTAAGACTCTGTACCACTTGTCAGCTAACCTCAATGAGACACCTCGGCGAGATGTCAAAGCTTCATCCTGGGTCTCACATAAGCAGGAGACTCCATTCCTACTTCCTGGATCAGCCAAGACCAGGTTTGGCTATAGGCCCACAGACGGGGACGAAGGTGCAAGGGGACCTGAGAGGGAACGGCCCATTTTCTCAGCCAGGACAATAAGAGGGGTGTTGACAGGCCATGTTTCTCACTGACAGGTCACATCACTTTAACAGGAAACCTGTTCTCGCAGCCTTCAAAAAGCCAAATCTGACCTGCCTCACAAAGCAAACACAACCGCTTTCAACAGCCAGCTGCCTCAGCCGGTGAAATCCAACGGGAATCTCCACCAGATTCACAGCAACCAGACCAATACGCCAGAAATCCCCCAGGAGTTTCGAAGCAGAAGTTTAGTGGAATTCTTTGGGGTTTGGGGTTTATTTTTCTTTATATAGAAAGCAGTCGATCTTCTTTCACAACCAAGGGGACGTTCCCCTGTGGAATTCCCTTCTCTGAAGATCTCTAAAAATAAAATATTTGTCTGACTGTCTGCAATAATTTAAGAGTAAACCCATTTACTGGCAGAGTCAGGGATTTCTCTCAGCTCCTTCATCTATGAAAACATGGTCCAGACTGTCTCAGATGTTCCAAGTTCTGGCTCCCTCGGGCCCCAGAAGAACACTGGTCTACCACGCTCTTGATTGGCTAGGAAAATGAGTTGCTGTACCTGGAATCTCACATTTGTATTCTTTGCTGGTGGGAGTGTAAAATGGTATAACCATGTTGGGAGAAGGTCTGGCAGTCTCTTATAAGGTTCACATACATCTCTTTTATGACCCAGCAATTCCACTCCATTTACCCACAAGACATGACAACATATGTCCCTAGGAAGACTTGTATACAAATATTCACAGCAGCTTCATTCACAATACCCCCCAAACCTGGAAATAACTCATGTGTCCATCAACAGGGGAATACATAAACAAACTGCATTATAAATAGATACTGGATTATAACTCAGCAATAAAAAAGACTGAATTACTGGTACATAAAACATGGGTGAACCTCAAAAACATGCTGAGTGAAAGAAGCTTTACACAATACTGTGAAATTCCACTTATATGAAGTTCAAGACCAGGCTAAACTAACTTTGAGTGAGAAGCAAAGGGTGAGGACAGGGACTGACTGGGAATCGGGATGAAGGAACTTTCTGGGGGAGATGGCAACATTACTTGATAGAGATGAGGGTTACACAGGTGTAGGCATCTGTCGAAACATTATGTAAATGTTACCCTCAAGGTCTGTGCATTTCACTATATGGAGATATGTATGTATGTAAAAGTTCACCATATGTATAAATTTTACCTTAAGAAAATCATGAACATATATTGAACTCTAAATAATGAAATGTGTGCTGAAACGTTTAGAGGTGACCTGTACCAATGTCTGTCATTTAATTTAAAATGCATAAAACAATAAGTTGCCGATGGACGGATGTGTAATAAACCCAATATTGTAAAATTATAGACTCTAGATACGGGTATTTGGGTGGTCACTGTTCTTGCAACTTTTCTATATTTTTTAAAAGGAGGTGAGTGGGGGAAAGAGTCACAGGGCCCTCTCCCTAGTCCACCAACTTAGAAATTTAGCAAGACACCCATGCCCACCAAGCCATGGGCCCACATAATTTCGATTCTGCTGAAAAGTTAAGACTGGAAGAACACAAGTAGCTTTACAGGAACTCACATCACTCATGCCAAAGATTTTCTGCCTGTTTCCCTACAGACAAAGCAATTATTTGAATGGAAGCCAAAAATTCCTTCTCAAGAGGGAGAAAAAGAACTCACTGACTCGTATTCCCAATTAATTCTCTTTCAGTTCCTGCACCAAATTTACTAGCTAACGGCACAACACCTCTCTTCCATTTGCCCCACGTCCATGCAGCCAAAAGACAAACAAAGAAAAACCGACCCAGCGACTTGCTAAACAAATGCAGCCAGAGGGGTGTCCTCCCAGCTGTCAGGCCAGAAACCCCACTTATGGCAAAAGAAGGGCCACGGGTAGCTTGTAGGAGATGAAAGTGGCCCCAGCTGGCAATCAGCAAATAAACAGGAGCCTCGGTCATACAACCACAAGGAACTGAATTCTCCCAACAGCCATGTGAGTTTGAGTGAGAACTCTGAGGTCCAGACAGGAACCCAGCCCAGGTGACACCTTGATTTCAGCCTTAATGAGACTCTGAGCAGCGTACCCAGCTGAGCTACATCAGGGCTTCTGAGCCACAGAAATGGTGAGATAACAAATGGGTATTGTTTTAAGCTGCTAATTTTGTGGAAATTTGTTACGCAGAAATACGAACCTAATAAGTATTCTAATAAACATTTGTATGTTTAAAAAAAAAAAAAAAAAAGAGGATGCAGAGCTCCCTCTGAGGTTAAAGTGATTTCAATGAGGTTAGCACACACACACGCACCAAAGAGCCCCAAACAGCTTGTTGCTTTACCCCTCTGTGGGGTTTGGTGACATCTGGGGTCACTTGAACTTGGTAGGGAATTCAGCTGTTCAGAGGTACAAATTAGGAATCCCTGTGGCCAGGGACACGTGGGGTGCAGAGCAAGCCCTACGCACGGGCCCAGAGGTGGCTCACATTACGCCTGCCTTCCTTCCTGGCAGGGCCTCACTTATCCTGAGATGACACACGATGGCAGGGGCTGGAAGAGGCCTCGCCCGACTGCGCCCACCATCTGAAAACAGCTGTACCAATTACAAAAAGGAAACTAGGTTGCTAGAGACCAGGGCAGTCAGTCACTCAAACATAGGAACTGGTGCCAGACTTTTTTTTTTTTTTTAATACTTTTTTGTTCTTAAACCCCCTAACAAACTCACTGACACCACCCAGCGTCCCTGGGGACCACCCACAACGACACAGGGCAGCCAGGTGCAAGCACCAGGGAGGCAGGGCGGTTGGGTTACTGCACTTTGGCCTCCACGCGGTTCTCGTGGCCAAAGACAGCGGCAGTCTAGGTGAAGGGCATGAGCCCTGGCGCAGGAGGGGGGTGTACATGCCTGACAACGGGGCTTCCTGAAATAAACGCCGCCGCTACCCCGCCCTCACCCAGGTCCACCCTGGCGTCTCTTGGGCCTAGGAAAGTGTTGAGGACGAGGGAAGAAACCCCCTTTACAGAAGGGGAGATGCCCGTTTTCAGTGCCGGGGACTTCCCGCGCCCCGAGGCTCTGAGCCTTCCTTGGCCGTGGCGCTTCCTCTGAACGCGCGGCACATCTGCTCCCGCCCGTCCAGCACCGCTGCCCCGGGAACAAACGCACCTCCTGGGGCGCACGAAGAAGGGCAGCGGGAGCCGCCTCCACCCCAGCCCACCCCGGCCTCGCGCCCTCCTGAACCTGGATTCCTCGGCCAGCTCCCGCCTGATCTTTGCCGAGGACCCCCTGCAGCAGTGTCCTACACCCACCTGTAGCCTCGAAGCTTCCCCTCTGCTTCCTTCCTAGGCGCCCCGAGCATGCGGAGCCCACGACCCTCAACAGACTGCTCTGGGGTGCCCCGCCCCATGGCTCGCCAGGGATGATTTTTTTTTTTTTTCCAAAAAAAAGTTGGCCCAAGACCGCTGCGTCCCATGGATCCTGTCCCCAGCCCCATCCAATTCGGGCCGGGGTGCAGGGGACGGGGATGGCCCTCTGGCAGCCCCGGCGCCTGGGAAGCACGCCCAGCCTCGGCAACCTGAAGGGAGGCGCCCCGCCAGGCTCCCCCTGCCCGCCGGGTTCCCGCCCCGCCTGCGCCCGCCTCCATCCCGAATCCTGCAAGGCGCCCACCTACCGTTCTGGACTAAGCCGAGGAGAAGGCGCGGGCGCGGGCTCCCGGAGACAGCGTGTTCCGTCCCGGGAGGAAAGTTTCTGCCATATAGAGGAGGCAGCGCGGGGAAGGCGTGGGCGCCAGGGGGTGGGGACGGGGCAGGCGGCACGGCGTGCTCGTGTGTCCGTCCCTCCTGCAATCCGTGCGTCCGTCCCTCAGCGGAGCCCGCGGCCGCCGCGCTCCCGCTCGCTGCGCCCTGAGCCCGGCGCGCTCCGGCTCCAGCCCCGACGCGCCCCCGTCGCCGCTGCGCGTCCGCCGGCTACACTTCCTCTTCCTCTGAACTCATGTGCAAAATATGCTGCGCTGCGTCTTCGGGGGAGCCGCCGCGGGAGCAGCTGGCCCGCCCCGCACCCCCTCCGCCCCCCACGCCCCGCGCCGCCGCCTCCAGGCGGCCGGCAACCTGCGCGCTGCACGCGGCTTCCCCCCAGCCAATCACCCTCGCCGCTCCACGGCGCAGAGGTCCATGGCTCCCCGCCCACCCTCTCGACCCCTGGTAACCAAGGTTGCGTGCGTCAGGAGCGCGCGTGGGGGACTCGGAGCCCTCAAAATTTGGGCTTGGGTGCTGGAGGGTGACTGCCACTAAGGCGCTGATGGCTGGGAGAGGGCGGGGGAGGACCATTAACAGTGGACCATTCCTCCTCCCCATTCCACAGGTGGGGCCATCCCCAGGCTCTACGTTATTGCTTGGGAGTCAGTGCTTAAGGAGCGGGACAATGCCACTGTCCTCATGCCACACCCTAGCCCACCTACTTCAGGCGCCCAGAAGGTTTGAGAAGAACTGGGGAACCATCTTGGCCTGCAGCTTTAGGCCGGCCAAGGAGACAATTCTATAAATGAAAAGCCAGGCCAGGGCTGCTTTAGTGACAGGAAAATGGGAGGCAGTGAGCCCATTGTAAAAGTCTTTCTTCCTGGAGCTTTTTAAACAAAGCACAATCGCAGTGTAAGAGTTAATAGCGGGGAACCCTAGAGCCAAATCATCAGGCTGGGCCTCGGGCCCTCATCCATATCTACCTTCTGTGTGATTTGGGTAAGTGACTTAACGTCTCTGTTCCTATTTCCTTCTCTGTTAAGTAGCACTTTTTTCTGGTGGGTTTTATAAGTAAAGTGTTTAGGAAAGCACTCTATAACTTAGCTATTATCCTGTTGTTGTTGATATTATTATTATCTTTACTATTATTATTAGGGGACTGCAGTAAGACAACTGACATAATCTAATTATCTACATTTTCTGGTTGGCCAAAGAGGGGGCCTTAAGCATTGGAGCCCACAGGATGGAGGGCTGGTGTAGGCCCCAGCAGTGTTTTAATGATGTCCTTCCGGTACTAATAACCACCCCCAGGGGGTAAGGAGGCACTATTTTGTTTGCAGGAATTCCTGTAACCACAGTTTCTCAGAGATTTTCTTCCTTGTTTGCTTGTTCCCTAGCCATCCCAGTTCCGTGTTCCTCCCCCTCCCCCCACTACCATTTTGTTTTTGTTTTTGTTTTTCGCCCCTTTCCCTTTCCACCCCGCCACTCGCTGGTATCACTCACCACCACCGCCTCCAATCTCCCCCACTCTCTCCTCTGCTTGGCTTGCCATCTGGGAGAAAATAACAAGATCAGGTGACAGCCCAAGTCCAGATGCAAACAGTATTATGTGGAGACAAGTGTCAGGTGGGGCCTCTCACTGTTGCGGCCTCTCCTGTTGCGGAGCACAGGCTCCGGACACGCAGGCCCAACGGCCATGGCTCACGGGCCCAGCCGCTCCACGGCATGTGGGATCTTCCCGGACTGGGGCACGAACCCACGTCCCCTGCATCAGCAGGCGGACTCCCAACCACTGCGCCACCAGGGAAGCCCAAAGGAGGGATCTTTGTTATTTATATGCCCAAAGCCTTGAGTGATCACGAGCTAGGGCCCATCTGAAATCTTTCCGATCCTTACCTGGGAGAAAGAAAATAACATTTATAGGTATTAACCAGTAGTTCAAAAGTAAACACGGAGTATTTAAAAGAAGATAAAGGGAAAAGGGAATGCAGCATAACTTGGTGTGTTTGGAGGAAGAGGTTAACTTCTTTTAAGCAGATAATTTCCACTCTATACAATTTTTGCACCTTTTTTTTAACACCAGGTCCTTGGGGTTAATAAGTTATTCTGATTGTTTTTATTTTCTTCCACTCAACCTTTTCCTGAGTAGTAATGATGTGTAAATGTCTTTTTTCCCTGCTTGGACCTGCATTTTCTTAGGTTTTCTAGAACTCCCGACCTTTCCGCCTAGATATTCTGACGCTTCCTATCTAGTACATAGTAGGTGTTTAATCAACATTATGGAATGAATGGGTGAGTCATTCCTATCCGGACCTTTTTCGGCTCTGTGTAACCTACATTGAACAATTACCTGGAGTATTCTGATTCTCTTTCACCTGGAATAGCCAATGAGGAGACAAGGTTGGGTTCATTCGTGTTGTGTAAAGGTCAGCCTTGATTTTCCACTTGACTGCCATGGACTGGCCAGCCAGGGGACACACCCTGAGCAGCTGGGCCTCACCTCTGACTGACCTCGCCTACCCAGCATCAATCCCAAAGATGCTGGAACTGTATCCTGGTGGGTTACCTTGGCAACCTCACAATGTCAGCTGTTAGAATGTCCTAGGGCAGCAGCTTTTAATTCTATCACAGCGGTCTCATCGGGGGTCATGTAATAGTGCTGTTTTTCCTCTGCTCACACTTCCTCCCCCTATGATTTAACACTAAGTACTCGGAGAGGGAGCTGAACACGGGGAAAACCAAGCTATTACAGCACAACAGGTCACAGATGGCTCCAGAACTGGGATCCCGAGTGTTCGCAATCAATAAAACGCAAGCCCCAAGTTAATGAGGAAACTGGTTCCCCTCACAGCCCCAGTAGAAAGAAGAGCAGTTAAGCCAGCCCAGGCAAGTGTAAGAAGCAGCCGTGGCCAGACTGTTCAATTCCTAGAAGAGCTGGGTTCAAGGAGCCCCCCAGCTGGAGCAGTTCTCTCCCTTGGCCTCAGCAGCATCATCCCACCCTGGAGATAATTAAGGCCATGGGTACCAGCAGCCGGGGCAGTTGTGCTGCATCCCAGCTTCGCTGAGGCTTGGAGAGAGGGAGAACCCCAGCTAACCTTCTGTTCTGCCCACCTCTTTCCCACCCTCACCACCACCCCACCTCACTCAACTCCTCTCTCCCAGCTTAGCTCAGAAACGCTCAGTGCCTGCTATTCTGCAGAGAGCAGTAACAACTTCTGCAGAAAACAGACCCATCAAAAGCTGCAGAACCCGGCTTCCCTGGTGGCACAGTGGTTGGGAGTCCGCCTGCCGATTCAGGGAACGTGGGTTCGTGCCCCGGTCCGGGAAGATCCCACATGTCGTGGAGCGGCTGGGCCCGTGAGCCATGGCCGCTGAGCCTGCGCGTCCGGAGCCTGTGCTCCGCAACAGGAGAGGCCACAACAGTGAGAGGCCCGCGTACCACAAAAAAAAAAAAAAGCTGCAGAACCTGGGAGCTACTGACCTTATTGTTTATTTGCAGGACCACGAAAACCAGATCATCTCCCGGGCAGCTGAACAGCAACATTTCAGGGCTGGCAGGAGAGATAAGCAAACTTATATATGCCCTGGAGGTACAGGAATTATTCATCTTTATCATCACTGTTAATATTTTAAGTGGGTTTGCAGCCACAGTGAGATCACAGTTTGGCCAGCTGCTCTGTAATAAATGGCTGCAGAAAGCTGGCCCCATGTAGGGTAACATTCATTCCCATAAGAGTTCCTATAAGGTGCCCCAGAGCCAGTGGTTTCAAAGGAGCCCCCTGCCCTGCGTGCACTGTGACGGTCACAGCCTCACAGACACGCCACTGGCGAGTCCAGAATGGAGCAGGGCACCTTCATGCCAGTGTCCAAACATGCCCTGTGACCCCCTCAGCCGTGTGGGAGTGTGAATTGGGGTGGAGCAGGGAGCTTGTCAGGATATTCTGTATGTTTGCATTGATGGGCCAAGACCAGGGAATTTTGTCCAAAGTGTAGTCAAACTAATACTTTGCATCTGCCACCCATAGGCACCACCAATTTGAGGAAATGTTCAGATGATTGCCAAATGTTCCATTCACCCCAATACAAAAAAAAAAAAAAGATTGTTATTCTGCTCCTGAATCCACTCTGCATTTCACCTCTGAATTCCCAATCTGTCTGACAGGCAGTTCAGGGGAGCAGGGGCCCTCCTGTGGCTGAGATAGAATTTGCTCTCTGGAGCAAAGAGCTGCGAGAGAATAAATTGCAGGAATATAGTATGAAGCACACTGCTGTTGGCAGCCTGAGGAAGCCTCTGGCTTTACCAAAAGCCGTCCACATCCATACCCCTTCACTGGTTATTCCATTCATGGGACACACCTATCAACTCGCATTTGTGAACAAACTTTATTACCAGAGATAGAAAATACATATATATATATATATATATATATATATAAGAATATGTAGGAAGCCTATATATTCCACAGATGTAAAAAAATAAAGGAGATGGTGGAAATAACTCACTAAATAAATGATGGGATAATATTTTGATATATGAACTGATCTGATTTCCCTTCCCCCTCTGTATTTCTTTTTTTTCTTTTTTTTAACCTTTTTTTTTAATTGACTTATAGTTGATTTACAATGTCACGTTAGTTTCAGGTGTACAGCACAATGATTCAGTTATATACATATTCTTTTTCAGATTCTTTTCCCTTATAGATTATTACAAGATGTTGAGTATAGCTCCCTGTGCTATTCAGTAGGTCCTTGTTGTTTATGTATTTTATATATAGTAGTGTGTATATGTTAATTCCAACCTCCTATTTATCCCTCTCCCACCCCCTTTCCCCTTTGGTAACCAGAAGTTTGTTTTCTATGTCTGTGAATCTGTTTCTGTTTGTAAATAAATTCATTTGTATCATTTTTTTAGATTCCACATATAAGCAATAACATATGATATTTGTCTTTCTCTGTCTGACTTACTTCTCTTAGTATGATAATCTCTAGGTCGATCCATGTTGCTGCAAATGGTATTATTTCATTCTTTTTTATGGCTGAGTAATATTCTATTGGACCCTATTGTATTTCTTGTTATGCTGTACCAACCCTCTTCCCACCAATTTAGACAGCTAGAGAAGGCATCATTTGCCACCAGGGAGAGTTACCATGACAATACCAGAAAAAAAAAGCCAAATTCTTGGTTTTGGGGTTTCCAAAGTCAAGGTCCAAATATGAAATGAAAAAGATATGGAAAAATGTGAAATCAAGCATTGTCCCCTATCATATCTCCTTTCCTTCCTCTACCCACCACCATCCCATACACACACTCACGCACACACACACACACCTTTCAGGAATAGATCGAAGTTGCCAGACTGGAGCAGGGGGAGGAGGGAGAGACAGAGGGGCTATGTCAATAGGGTGCAATTCACAGGACTCAGGGACTGATCAGAGTCAGAATTCAGAAACCCAGCTCCCTCTACTCAGATGAGAATCATCCATCTGTAACAACTTGGGAACCCTGTATACAACCAGACAACAACTCTTGGAGCTTGACATTTGGAAATGAACTCCCATCAGTAGCAGCCAGAGCACCACCTGTGGGTCATCACTCTTATTCCTTGAGTTCAGTCCTCATTTGATAGCCTAGGATGCTGTGAAGCACCTGAGACAGAGTAGGGCCCTGCCACCCTGAGGGAAGTGAGAAGACCCAGGAGTATGAGAGATACTCCCACTTATTTCCCATCAGACCTGTCCTTAGATGAGCCTGAGTGGACCAGCTCAGGATCTTCCTTGCAAGGCAGGACTGTGGTGATCATCAGTGCTGTTCCTCCAATATTTCTGGTCCCCTCCTTCTGGTCCCATGGTAGAATTGCTCTTCCTGGCTCCTTGTGGTTGGGAGAGGCTATATGGCTAGTTCTGGCCCACAAATTGTGAGCAGAAGTGATGTATATCAATCCACAGCAATTATTTAATTGTTAGGACAAGACCTTCCAGAGCTCTCTCTTCTCTCTAGCAAGGCCACTGGCAACATTCTATATGGTGGCTGCTCCCCAGTCTAGGTCCATGAATGGTTGTGAGAAGCTGAACCCTCCATCAAACCTGTAATGATCACGGAACATGAATAAGAAATGACCTGTTGGGGCTTCCCTGGTGGCGCAGTGGTTGAGAGTCCGCCTGCCGATGCAGGGGACACTGGTTCGTGCCCCAGTCCGGGAAGATCCCACATGCCATGGGGTGGCTAGGCCCGTGAGCCATGGCCACTGGGCCTGCGTGTCCGGAGCCTGTGCTCCGCAACGGGGGAGGCCACAACAGTGAGAGGCCCGTGTACCGCAAAAAAAAAAAAAAAAAAAAAAAAGAAATGACCTGTTGTAAGCCACTGAGACTACAAGTCGTTTGTTTCTGCAGCACAATATCCTAATTGATTATTACCTATTAGAATCCATCAAATGTTCTGGAAGACATCACAAGCATGTCTGGGAGCTGGAAATACAAAGGAGGGACCCAATTAGAGGAGCATTTCCCATATTAACCTGGAATCCTGGTAGTTCTCAAGATGTCCAGCTAGAAAAGTCCATATCGAAAAGCAATAAGAGTTATTATTTACTTGCTCATTTAATGTTGAAGTATTTATTGAGAACCTAATGTGTGCCAACACTATGCTAGGATACAGCAGGGAAGGAACAGGTACTGTTGGGAGAAAGCTTTCAGTCTAGCAACATTCAGCAGTTAATAATGATTGAAAATGAATCATTTTCTATCATTAGGGCCCAGAGAAATTGAGAGATTGGCCCAAAGTAATACAATTAATAAATGGTAAACTGGGACTTAAACTTGAGTTTTTTGAATCCAAATTTTGTGCTATCTTCACTATCCCAAATGACTTTAAAGTAACAGCATCTGTATTGCTTCAAGTCTGCTCGAGCCGGCGAGATTTAATTCTAGGCTACCTTATGCCTTTCTCCGTAATGTTGGCTGATACCTGAAATGTCTTTAACAAATACAACTTTTTATTCCATAATTAGTACCTAGCACAAGGCCTAACAAATAATAGGCACTCTCTAAATGTTTTTTTAATGAGTGAAGCATGTTTGAATGAATAAATGAATGAAATAAGAAGGCTTAAATACTTACAACTATTGATCTAAATATCAGACACACTCAGTCTCACTTGTACTAAATCACAGCCAAATAATCACTCAACATAAGTGTCATTCCTGATATGGAGGAATACTTTTTTTTTGAAATATTGATGTGCTTTCCAATCCCAATACTTCCTGTTATCTTATCCCTTTTCTTTGATTTGGGAACCAATCATACATATGGCATCTATAGCCCAAGGAATGGTAGTTTCAGCAAAAGGGCAAAGAAAAGCTTTTGAGGCCTTGAAAGCTTGGACTTTTGAGTTTCAAATATCCAAGGGGACTCAAAATTTAGAAAGAAAAAAAAGAGGCAGAAAAAAATCTCCCCAACTTCTCAGAGTGCATAACATAACCCTAGGCTGCAGGCAGGGAGAAGAATGTGAGGAGGAGTGGGAGTGAATGGACATTGTAGGTCCCTGAGAAAGGGAGACACAATATCCTGCCCCTACAGTTTAACTAGAAGGAAGGGGAGCAAATTCCACTCCACATGGTACAGTAGTTTGTATTGAACCAACTCTCCTACAGATAAACTCTAGACAAGCTCTAAAAAATAACTCTCTGGAGGCAGTGGAAAGCAACTAAAAATAGGCATAAGCTGGAAGGGAGTCCACATTTGAAAAATGGAAACATCCGTGGGTGGGTTTTCCATTCTTTTATGGCTTTTCACCTGAGGCCAGGCCCCTTTAGTCCCTGAGAGGGCAGCCAAAACTTTGACAGAAACCCACAGTCATACCAGCTAAGGAATCAGAGGACAGAGGACAGAGTTCAGAGTGATCACAGCAGCTGGAGAGGGAGAGGCAGAATCCCCAAAATGAGAGAGCCACAGATGGGAAGCACCAGACTGTGTAACCACTGGCTGACCCCTGAAGTAGACTCCAAGCAGTGCCCATTGCAAAGGTGACCAAGTTTGGAATTTTAGTTCAGCAAAGTTAACTGCCTGCTAACATTTGTAAAAAATAATATTCTTGAGAGTAAGATAGCAGAATCCAGAGTCTTGACAATATATCATTCACTAATGTCCACAATACAATCCAAAATTACTAGACATTTTTTAAAAGGAAAATGTAACCCATATCCAAGAGAAAAATTAATTAATGGAGGCCAACCTCAAGATGAGCCAGGTGTTGAAATAAGGTTAGGATGTTAAAGCATCTGTTATAACTATACTCAGGGATATAAAGGAAAATGTGTTTGTAATGAAGGAACAGATAGGAAATTGCAGCAGAGACCTAGAAACTACAAAAAAAAGGAACCAAATGGAAATTCTAAAACTGAATACCTGAAATAAAAGTGAATAATATTGGTGGGTGGTATAATAGAAAACTGAGATGTGTTTGGAAGAACCCAAGTACAGAAGGGACTCATGGCTCCTTCACCAAGTAGAGCTCAGGGTGGCACCCAGCATGGTATGTCTGGACAGATGGATCTGAAGAAGACCATGACCATACCATACTGTGGAAGAAATAAAATGACTCCTGAGGACCTGAGGGAAGCACGGAAGTCATAAAATAGTCCCACAAAGATTCCTGTAGTGAGTGAAGGCACAAAAGCAGCAAAAATGCTCTCATGTACTGAAAGAAGCTGAGAGATCTGAACCAACAGGAGCCTTGTGACAAATCTTAGGGATAATACAGCAGAGAGCAGTACAAAACAATAGGCAACCAGAGGATCCGAAGATGTCCCAACAGAAGCCATCCTGGATGTAGATGACACCGATCGGTTTTGCTAATCCTGCTAAGGGTTTGGCACAATACGAGCCCCCCAGAACTTATGCGCAAGTCTAGGGGAGCTGGGGCCAATCCTGAAACTGACTGGGAATTAGTTTCCACCATGTCTGCCCCCCTGAAATGTTGTTATAGGAACATAAGTTTTATTCTTAGTATATCTTAGTACCTACTGTGCTAATAGGTAAGTGTCTGTCTGATATGAGAGGGGAGATTAGACACTTGAAGGATGACATTGACGATTAGCAAACAAACATAAGGTCCTCCTCCCACCCCTCCCTGTGCCGTATAGAAGAAAACTCTTAACAGTTAGCATATGGCTCAGGCTCTACACTGTGAGCACAGCTTCTCAAGGTATCTGCTTTTTAAAAAACCTTTCCAAACATGATTTCTTATAAAAGGGGTTTCCTTCAAGAGGTTTTGTTAACTGAGATTTAACTGCCTTGCCTGTTATGTAGCCATTTACTCCTCTCCTATTTCCCCAGCTGCAGGAGGGATCTCATGGTTCTGATCTAGTCATTTCTCCATTTCCTGGGATGCTCTGGCTTATAAACTCATATGATGAATGAATAAATAACAAAGGAATGAATAAGTGAATAAATAGGATAAACAGGTGAATATCATTTGTCTTAGTCAGTCTAGGCTCCTATAATTAAAAACCATAGACCAGCTAGATTATAAACAACAAACATTGATTTCTAATAGTTCAGGAAGCTTGAGAAGTCCGTGATCATTCCCTGCCCCCCACCAGATTCATTGTCTGATGAGGGCCCACTTCTTAGATAACCAACCATCTTTTGATATATTGTCACATGGTGGAAAGGACCAGGGGCCTCTGGGTCCTCTTTTTTTTTTTCTACCTTTTGGCCGCATGGCATGCAGGATCTTAGTTCCCCAACCAGGGATCGAACCCATGCCCCCTGCAGTGGAAGCATGATGTCTTAACCACTAGATCGCCAGAGAAGTCCCTGGGGCCTCTTTTATAAGGGCACTAATACCATTCACGAAGTCTCCACCCTCATGAACTAATCACCTCCCTAAGGCCCTACCTTCTACTACCATCACCTTGGGGATTAGGGTTTCAAATATGAATTTTGAGGGGATGCACACATTAAGGCCATTCATACCAGGAGCTAATACAGAACTTATAAGTTGGATTAATAATGTCTCTTGAAAAGCCCACGCTTTCCCTCCTCCTAACTCATTCTGTTCTACCTGTCCCTTTGTGAAACACATTTAGGGGGTTTAAATGCCAGTGGCTCCAGGCCCACTTTCCTCCCTCCCAATGTCTGTTGTCTCTCTACTCAGTTGAAATGGGAGTTTTGGAATAGAGCTCTCCATTAGTCACCACTGAGGCCTTTTCTCTCAGCCCTAGTGTTCCCAGGCCCAAGTATCAAGAGTCAGGCTGACAGCCCTGGCAGCTTGGGGAAAGAGCATGAGAGACTTTTTAACAGGCCTAAGGCCTGTTTTTGGCGTGCAGCCTCTGCTAAGCAACAGCTGGACCACAATAGGCCAGCTTCAAACATCTGCCTTCTTCTCCAAGCATTAGTATAAGCTTTGCTAATGCTATTATTAAGGAATTACCAATATTTTTCAAGTGTTATCAATTCCTGAAAAGACAGCTAGTAAAGTCATGCAGGACAAGACCTTGGTGGTCAAGACACCACAAGGCAAGGTCTTATTCTCACCTCTCCTCTCTTCAGGTCATTATACTGATCTGATTATCTTAAGGGAAACTCTGGCTCCAAAAGCCACCTCACTCTGTCTTTGCTCTAATTCCAGTTAGAGGTTCTAACCAAGAATCTGTAAGTAAACTTCATTTTAAATAATTGAGAGGGTGCCAGGAAGGGTTCTTGTTGCACACTAGAGACCTGGGCTCTGATTACCTTAAAGTGTAAAGAAAATCAGAAAAAGGCTTTTGGGAAGCTCACAGAATCAATGGGAACACTGAAGAACCAGGCTTGGGCAGTGTAGCTAATTGTATCTTCCAAAGATGGCCTGCAGCAGTATCACCTGCCCTGTGTTCTCTTCCAGAACCTTACCATTCCCCCATCAAAAGAGGGGGTGTCTAATTTCCCTCTCCCTAATCTGAGCAGTTTGTGATGTACCTGTAACCAGTAGAATGTGGTATAAGTGAAGCTGTGTGACTTCTGTAGCTAGAAGGTAATAAAGCTTCCACTTAGATAGCTGGAATTCACTCACGAAACATACTGATAGCTACTGTGCAAGCAGTCCAACAGCTTTGAGGTCACCATGTTGTGGGGAAGCCCAAACTAGCCCTCACAGAGACCACACAGAGAGGACCTGAGAGCAGTAACATGAGGAAGAGATGCCCAGTCAGTCCCAGGCCACTCCAGCCCCTCACTGACACACCACCAGAACCACCTAGCCTTGACTTCCACTAATCCTGATTCACAAAAATCATGATAAAAACTAAATGACTGTTGTTTTAGTCACTAGGTTTGGGGGTTATTTGTTATGCAGCAATAGCTAACCAGAACAGTCGGGAGCAAAGGAGTGTAAGAAAAAGATCAGAAACAGTTTGTTTAAGCAGGATGCTCTCACCAGGTTGATTTCCTCCACCTGCCCCAGACTTTATATTGCTGAGTTCCTGGTGTTAGAGAGATATATGAGAAAATGAGCAATGAATGAATGGAAACCTTGAAATTTCAGTGGCATACAGATTGTTTTCTTAAGTGTAAAGCTAATAACCTGAAGCAAACCCCCACAGTCTCCTCATCGCCCCCATGCCTTTCCTCCTCATCCCTACTACAAAACAAACCTAAGCCAAAGATATCAGGTGGTGTTTTGTCTGTGGATGCACCTGTTTTTGTGACTCTATCTTCTTTTTAAAAATAGGGTTATAATTTTTAGATGCTCATTTTCCTATTTAAAAACACTGGTTAGAATATGCAAGAAAAATTCCACTAAGCCTTTTAAAACACACACATACATGCACACCTTGTGTGGACTCATGCAATCTTCAGATCATTTGGATAGAGAGCCCTTTGGCTCACAAGGGGACAATGACAATAAGCATTCCTGTTACTTTTAGAGAACGCCAAGTTTACCTCACCTTTGAGTTTCTATTTTTGGTTCTCCTTTTAACACTCAGAAGAAACTTTCATTAGCATTTTTACTTAAGCAAAACCAAGACACAATGAACTGCTGCTTCAGGATTTTCAAACCTTGACGTCTGGGAATTTCCCAGAAAGCATTATTAATATTACAAGTAAAATGTGTTCAGGAGGGAAAGTACAGCCCCTGACTCATCTGGTTAACCACACAGCAAGTAGTGCATCATCTATTCCTGATACATAAACCCTCCTGGGTGTTGGAATGACAACGATAACCCACAAATGACAGCATTGTCTCCCAGATGGTGGAATCCTGGAAAGCCAGAGCTTTTCCAGGCGTGTTTGCCAGGAGGACTACCAACGGATGTTTCCAGAACTTGGCTTGTCTGGGCTGCCAAACAGGACCAGGAAAGATGAGGCCATCATGCACATTTGCATAACGGCTAAGGATTCATGATGTCTTAGGGCTCCAGACTCTGTCACTGAACAACAAATCACACCAAAACACCAGTGCTCCACTGCCTGTTATGACCTAAACACAGAGTAACATTTCCACCATACTCTGTTATTCAGAACAGTCACATCCACCCAGATTCAAGGGGAGGGACATAGACGCCCTCCTCCAATGAGAGAAGTTGAGTTGTAAGAAGAGCACGTGGGGTGAGAGACATTATGGCCGCCATCTTTGGAAATTACAAGTTGCCACAGGTCAGGTTCTCTAGAAGCAGAACTTGAAATAGGGATTCTTGTGTAGTCACTTATTAAGGAACAGGGAAGGAGGAGAAGCTAAGTGAGATGTGGTTTCAACTGAGCTCTAGCCTCAGCCCCATCTCGGGAGGAGCTCTGGAGCATATATTGTTATGTAGCATCTGTCCTGCATTGAGGCAAAGAAGTAGGGCTCTTGTACACTGACATTAGTCAACCACTAGCTCAAAGAAGCCCCAGGTGATGGGTTGTAACTCCCAGGTACGTCAGAGAGAGTCAACTCCAGTTTCCTAAGGGCACTTCTCAGGTAAGGACTGCCATGGGAGCCACTAGCAGCAGCCAGTAGAAGAACCACTGGGAATCTGGGTGAGGTGCAAGGGCCTCTGAGGGCATATTCAGGGGCTAATTTCTATAGGGACTGGTAGGTAAGGACCTGAGTCTCAGGTAAGTCCAGGAGGTCCATCCTTAGGACAGGAGATGCTAAAGTGTTGAGTGGGAGGTGCATTCATGGCACATCAAGGTGTCTAATCCAAATGGGATTTGGGGAACCACTCAGAAGACATGTAGGATTCAGGGCAGGAAATCTACTTAAATTAGCTTAAGCTAAAAAGGAAATATTTTGGATCATGAAATGAGAAAGTCAATAGAAAGTGCTGACCCAGGCTGGATCCAGAGCTCAAGGAGTATCCTCAAGATCTGGTTTTCAGACTTCCCTGGTGGCACAGTGGTTAAGAATCCGCCTGCCAATGCAGGCGACACAGGTTCGATCCCTAGTCCGGGAAGATCCCACATGCTGCGGAGCAACCAATCCCGTGCGCCACAACTACTGAGCCTGCATTCTAGAGCCTGCAAGCCACAACTACTGAGCCCACGTGCCACAACTACTGAATCCCACGTGCCTAGAGCCCATGTTCCACAGCAAGAGAAGCCACTGCAATGAGAAGCCCACACACCGCAATGAAGAGCAGCCCCTGCTCACCACAACTAGAGAAAGCCCGCGTGCAGCAACGAAGACCCAACGCAGCCATAAATAAATAAATTTATATTTTTTAAAAAAGATCTAGTTTTCTCTCTCTCTTTCAGTTCTTCCCGCCTTTTTGTGGGCTCTCTTCTTGGAAGCCTCTCCTTTTAGGGGGCAAGATGGCTGCCAATAATGCCAAGCTCATAATCTCTCCTCTCAGCAGCCCCAGCAGGGAAAGGGCTTTCCTTTCTCAATCATTCTTCCAAAAAATTCCCATCACTGAGTATCACTGGCTTTGAGCAGCCAGACTTGGTCACATGACAATCACTGAACTGATTACTGTGACCAAGATGATGTGATGCTCTGATTGGCCAGCCTGAGTCACATGCTCACCCTTGAGCTGGAGTTGGAGTTAATTTCACTAGAACTACAAAGATCAGGAGTAAAGAAGGGGCAATGCTGCAGGAAAACCAGTGAACAGGTGCCAGAATAAGAGGGATAAGACCAGACAGGGAAAATACCCCTAACAGAGGAAATTAAAGAGCATGTGGAGAATCCAGTCACTGGTGAGCTAGGACAACAGGGTTAAATGCTCATGAAAGGCCCATAGACCCCATTCAGAGTCAGGAGTCCTTCAGCCTATGTTGCATCTGATTCCTCTACCCAGGGACAATTTTGATTCCAGAATTTGGAGCCAGAGTCACTAACATGAAGATTTAATCACCCAGGAGAGGCTATGTGGCTCCAGCATTGGGGCTGGAGGGATTTGAAAGCAGGAAGCCAAAAAGTCTTTACAATTTTATTCTCCAGATAAACCAGAGATCCTAAGTGACCACACAAATATTTAAAAACTCTAACCCTACATTTTGTTTGATCAAATTTCACATAAAGATTAGAGGTTTGAAAAATAAGACCTATGAAGAAAGTCAAAGAAACCAGGGAAAACAAACTGAAACACGCACGTGTGCATGCGTGCGCACACACGCACATCACAGAGATGGAAGTGTATTTTTAATTAAGTCATCTTCCTTATTTAAAAATATGGTAACTAGCCATTCTTGAGCTCTACTGAGGATGAAATAAAAGCAAATGGGCTTAATTGCAGCATTGGGGAATTAAACATGAGAAGGAATTTTTTGTTCAACACTGGCCTAAATTTTAAGCTCTATTTAATTGTAAGCTTCCTCTGGGTAAAAGGACTGTGTCTTCTTCATCTTCCCCTAAGTTTGAAACTGAAAACTCAGAGTAAAACAGAGAGATACATAGACCTGTACCAGATTCTGTAACTTCTAAGATTTTATGTATGGCTACAAAGGAAACTCATTTATCCGTTTTATCAGTTAGGAATATTTTGGCTGCAAGAATCTGACAAACTGACTTGAGTGATTTAAACAAATAGGGGATTGTTTTTCTTATACAATAAAAAGTCTCAGGGCAACAGCTTGCTGGCCCTGGTTTGCAGCTTATGATTCTTTTGGCCTTTCCCTCATGTTTGCAAGATGGTTGCTGCAACTCCAGGTATCACACCCATCTTCCATTAGAAGAAAGAAGGAAGAAGGAAGAAACAACACCTATTTGGGGGAAGTGTTTGCTTTTCCAAAAACCACAAAGAAAACACAAACTTGTGTCTTATTGGTCAGAATTACATAACTTGGCCACCTCCAGCTAAAAAGTAGCTATAGATAAAGGGTTGAGAATGGGAGTTAGATCAGCCAGATCCATGGTATTGCATTATTTTTACAAATACATACCTGTGAACATGGTGTGGACAAGTAAATATTTGCTCCAGGAAAGGACTTCATTCCTGGAATTTAGGCAGACCATTTGTCTCTCGTATATGATCTCAGCTTTCTAAGTCAACTAACCATTTGTATTTGGCTCTGTATCTTGGTGTGGGGAATGCGCCTCCAAGACTTAATCATCAGATTCTAGTGGGACTGTTGTACCCAGGAAGGATGTCCTGGCCACAGGTGTGTAGGCACGTGACCTGAGCCCAGCCATTCATCATAACCCAACCACTTGGTCCCAGTGATTGGTCTACAAGTGGTCATGTGACCCTAGCAGGACCAATCAGACTTATCCCCCAGGATTGTTTATTTAGAGGTACAGAAAAAAAAATCATCATTTTTGGTGGTAGAACTGGAAATGGGCTGCTGGCAAACATCTTCCCCACGTGGAGAAAGCATGTCTTTAGAAGGAGAAAAGGAGACCACAACCACACAGGGACGTGCAGAATTTAGAATGCATGTGAGAGCAAGGGAAAAAGAGCTAATTACAATCTTGTTTAAGTCTCTGAATGTCATTGTGAGTGGACTTCCACTTATGTGAGCCATAAATCTGTCTTTTTATCAAACTGATTTAGTTGAATTTCTATCCACTGTACTTGGGATTCTTGATTAATCAAGAGCTTAGACAAACACACCCAATAAGGTAAATGCCATTTATTTGTAATTAAGGAAGAAGTTTGCCAAGGGGAAATGGGAGAAATGATTCATGAACTTATATTGAGCTTAGAAGCCTTTTAAAAGCACTTAGACATATCATAGTATGCAAGTACTACGGTTAAACAATGACGGTTTCTATAATGGTTTCTTGGGGTTCTTTTTAGAGGCCATTTAAAAATCTCTCAGATGAGCTGTGTGCCATCTGCCCCTCTACTATGATTACTTTATATATTGGAAAATACTTGGAAGGGGGCTTAGGATGACAGGCTGGTCAGATAGGAATGGACTAAAATAGGAGTCAGACATCTGAGTTCCCACCTGTGCTGTGTGGCCTAGTAAATGTTACTTGGCCTCTCTGGGCTTCAGTTTCTTCATCTGTTCAACCAAAAACATGAACCAAAGCCTTCTGAGGCCCACTTTGCCTCTACTGTTCTGTGTCAATGCGATCACTGAGACTGACACCTGATTTTACCCATAAGGCCCAGGGGCTTGCCTAGGCTCCACAGCAAGGACATAGTCTAGAACTGAGACCTCCCGACTCCCAGACTGTCCTCAAAGTCAGACTAACCTCCTTGCCAATTATAGGAGAGCGGCAGGGGCCGGTGGGCTGATAGAACCTACTTTCATTTGTTGGAGAGCATCTGACTATTTTAACTCCGTATCGCCAAGCATGGGAATGAGGCCCAGGTCACAGCTCAGTCCCCATGTGGACCACTAACTTCCCTCTCTTCATGGCCCAGGGGTTACCCCAGTGAGAGGCCACCATCATGCAAATGCATGCACTTGGCACAGAAGAGTGCAAATGTATCCTGGGGGCCTATGGGGAATAACGGGAAAAGCCATGTGATGTCCACCACCTCTGAGTGGGTCTCTGAGTGTATGAAGAAGCTGCATACAAAATTATCATCCGAGAGGGAGGTGAGATGCCAAAGGGTGAGGGTCAGCCCCCGGTCCTACCAACAAGGACAGCGTGGTGAGGAATCCATGGAGCAGGGCATGAGCCGGGTCAGCGTCTCTCCACGGTCGCATCTAGGGAGAGAGACATAGGTGCTCCAGCGTGATTCAAAATAAAAGAGGGGGCTTCCCTGGTGGCACAGTGGTTGAGAGTCTGCCTGCCGATGCAGGGGACGCGGGTTCGTGCCCCGGTCCAGGAAGATCCCACATGCCACGGAGCAGCTGGGCCCGTGAGCCATGGCTGCTGAGCCTGCGCGTCTGGAGCCTGTGCTCCATAACGGGAGAGGCCACAGCAGTGAGAGGCCTGCGTACCACAAAAAAAAATTTTTTTTAATAAAAAAATAAATAAATAAAATAAAAGAGGGAGGAGGCATGCAGAGCTCAAACATGTTTGAAAAGTTCTACGTTCAATAGATTTGATGATGCAGACGCAGTCTTTAACATCCTTAACTCCTGTAAACCTCCAAGCAGGCTGAGGCTGCTTGAGGAGATTTTCTTTCTGTGAGTCAGCGGTTTGCTCCCAGTTGCCCTACCAATTTGCCTAGGAAATCTCTTTCGAAAGGATCACTTGGGTTGATAAGTGTGTCCTGGAGCAACGCTGAACTAGTCGATGCCAGTAGATCAGCGTTTTCTAAACATTTTTGACCATGACTCACCACCATTAAGAAATACATTTCAGCCCATGACTTGTTACAAACACACCTGTCTGTAAACACTGAAAGCATTCAGGACACAAAACTGGCCCCTTCTTTCTGTGACAGAACCTGATACTTACACCTTGCTCTGTTCTACTCTGTTTCAGTTTCCTTTTTTTTTTTTTTTTAATGGTAGTTGAGACTCACTCAGTTGACTCAGTGATGGGTCACAGGCTACAATTTGGAAAATGGTGCTTCTCATCCTTTGAATGGCTATTTTTGAGTGCCTAGGACTTTGCTTCCTCTGTGTACAAGGTGTCTTGGGGTCTGCTTTCCTGTTCTGGAAAAGGCAGAAACTACACGAAGCACACCGCCATTCCTTCCCCCTTCAGGAAGCTAACGGTGGCAGCAGGGCACTGAGGAAACTCTGAACTGCAACACAGAGCAACGTAAAAGTCAGCAGCTAGGAGGTGCCGTCATCGTGAAGCCTTCAGGGTGTGACTGGGGGCTGAGCCAGGGCTGGATCCCTTACTCACCACTTCATTCCCTCCCTCTCTGTGAGTCTGGATCTTCTGAGAAGCAGATGCCAAGACGGGATGCACCTTGCAAGGCTTCTATCAGAGGAGATTCCTGCTGGGGATGCAGGTCTGGCCCAGGTGGAGGAGTGAGGGAAGGAGGATTGGGTGGGAGCGTTCTA
The DNA here is from genome assembly GCF_025265405.1 of Mesoplodon densirostris. Taxonomy (NCBI): domain Eukaryota; kingdom Metazoa; phylum Chordata; class Mammalia; order Artiodactyla; family Ziphiidae; genus Mesoplodon; species Mesoplodon densirostris. The sequence goes on from NC_082665.1 coordinate 123,268,488, forward strand.
GACTGCTGTGAGGTCTGGCCGGTTCTGTTAGGGAGGCCTCGAGCCAAAGCTGGCCGTCCAGGGGTCCCATGTCTCCCAGGAACAGGACTGCCTCAAGGCTCTGCTGTGTTTGGTCCCTGGTGTGGCCTCCACCTCTGAGCACAGTCACAGGGCCCTGATCATCTGTGCTCCCTGTGCCTGGAGGTCAGCTGGGTGGGTCCTCATGGCCGCCACCCACTCCTTCTCCTCTTTCATCCAATGCACATTAAGTGTCTCTGCCCTAAGCCAGCTACTGTGCTAGGGGCTGGGAAGATGGTGGTGAGCCAAACCTCGTCCCTGCCTCCTGGGACCCGCAGTCTGATGGGGCCACAGACAGGAGGACAGAATTCCACCAGATGTGCCAAATGACCACTGTAAGAAACGCTCCCGAGTGGAGGACCCTGGAACATTCCAGAACGTTCCCTCAAATCCCTTCTCAGTCACTCCCAGCCGCCACCCTCCAGAGGCAACCACTATTCTGTTTTTATTTCCACCGCAGATTAATTTTGCCACAAAGATGTAGAATCGTGTATTAGGTACTCTTTCGTAGCTGGCTTCTTTTCACTCAGCACAATGGTTTGGGACCCATCCCAAGTGGCTGTGGAGAGTTGCTCGTTCCTTTTGTTTGCTGAGCAGTGTGCCTTTGTAAGAACAGGCAAACTTTGTTTATCCACTCTTATGTTGATGCACTGGGCTGCTTCCAGTTTGGGGTACTGTGAATAAATCTGCTATAAACAATCTTGTTAAGTACTTGCTTTTTATTATAACAAAAGCTAAAATGTCATGAACTTGAAGCCTCAGTAAAAATCTCCAACTAAGCCTGATAGTCTTTCGAATAGAAAAATAAGCAAGTAAGAGTTATCCTTTGTGGTGGGCGTACAATGTGCCAGGTGTCTGTGGAGAGTTTTTCTCCCATCAATCCTTCCATTTCATTCCCACAGTCTTGTCTTCCAGATCAGCAAACTGAGGCTTAGAGCGGGAACTGACTTGCCCAAGTACTAATAGCTTATATGTGGCAGACCTTATTCGCCTTTTGGAAAGTGGCATGAATATCAATAATGATCTCAAGGCCAAGAAAAGATGAGTATGGTGCTTTGCTTTTTCAGTTATTACACTTTATTATGACACTGACATCATTTTTATTTGCCTTCTGTGATGGGCCTTAATTACAGTAAGGGAAAGTAGAGAGCCAAGGATTACAGCATTAGAAAAAAAAAAGAGCATTCCTTTACTAAGAAATCTTCAAGAACAGCAAGGAACTTAAAAAATTAATGATGCATTAAAAAAAAACTTTCCTATAACAAAATTAGAAAAATTAGAAAAGAATAAAACCTCCAGAAGACAAGGGTTTGATCAGTTTTTTGTTCATATCTAAAAGCAGATATGACCAAATTGGAATGGTTTGCAGGAATGTTTTATAGGAAACCTGTAAAGGAAGGAAAGAAAGATTCACAATTAGTGTTTATCTAGTATACCCTAAGTGCCAGGAAGGTCCTCTGCTGGATAACTTACCTACATTTAACTCATTTCATCCTCCCAGCAACCTCAATATCCATTCCCCCCGCTTCTTTCTTAGTAATGGAACTCCTGATTTGTAGCTAGATAAGTGGCCTCACAGCTTCCTTTGCAGCTAGATTTAGAATTTGCTGAGTTCTGACCAATGGGATGTAAGCAGAAGGGGCATGTGCATCTTCCAGGAAGAGAGTGACCTTAAAGAGAAGTGCTCTCCTTTGCCCCTTCCTCCTTCCCAATGAATGGAAACAGATGTGATGGTTGGAGCTAGAGTAGCCATTTAGGACTATGAAGTAGAAGAAATGCAGTGAGAATGGCAGAACAAATATATAGAAAGCCTGGGTATTTGATTACCATGGAGCCACCATGTGAGTTCTGGACTGTACCTCTCCAGAATTTGTTTATATGAGAGAAGAATGCACTTCTCTTGTTTAAGCTACTGTTAGTCTGTATTTTCTGTCATTCTAACTGAAGCTAATCCTGAAATAGGAGGCATTGCCATCCCCATTTTACAGATGAAGAGACTGAGCCTCAAGTTTACATAGCTGGGGTACACTCTGTTCCTTGAGAATAATGCCTCACCCTTGAGGTTGGTTGATACCCTGACTCCTAGAGCTGATAACACTGAGGTGCAAAATATCCTCTTTGTGTTTCACTCACTGGGCTGTGTGCCCACAAATTTGGGGAACAGGCCACACATTCCTTAAAGGTTAGTCCTGGAGAGGCTTCCAATCACTGTGGGAGTGAGGCCAGGGTTCCAAGAGCAACAGACCTGGGTATAGTAAGTGACCCGTGTTCTGGGAAGCCCCAGAACTTGCTGTTGTAGAAGAAAAGGGGGGACTTCCCTGGTGGCGCAGTGGTTAAGAATCCGCCTGCCAATTCAGGGGACACGGGTTCAAGCCCTGGTCCGGGAAGATCCCACATGCCAGGGAGCAACTGAGCCCGTGTGCCACAACTACTGAGCCCGCATGCCACAACTACTGAAGCCCGCGTGCCTAGAGCCCGTGCTCTGCAACAAAGAGAAGCGACCACAATGAGAAGCCCGAGCACTGCAACAAAGAGCAGCCCCTGCTCGCCGCAACTAGAGAAAGCCTGCGCAGCAACGAAGACCCAACACAGCCAAAAATAAAAATAATTAATTAATTAATTTAAAAAAGAAAAAAGGGGGAGTTGGCAGGGCTGTGATAACCAAAAGAGTCCATTGAAAGAGCTAGTGTTCCAAAGCATGGAGGCTTCTCATTGGTTGAGCTGCTACAGTCTCTGATTGGCTGGGCTGCCCTGGGCAGAGGGCAGTTTTCTTCCGGCTGGATAGTAAGTAGAGGTACCTTCTGATGGAGTCCTAGACCTGAGTCTCTTCTTGTTCAGAGTAATTGATGATGCATGGTGGGGTGTGACAGCTCCCCCTCTGGGCCTGGCTCCAACTTTAGCTGAGGTTTCTTTAATCAGTTCCACAGGGTCTATCCTCAAACAAGATTAAACAAACATCCCTTTTCTCCTTGCAGACTGGGCTCCCCACCCTCCCATAACCTCTGCCCACACAAATCTCTCATACAATCAACAGCACCTTAGACTCAGCCGGAAAACACGCAGGGTATGGTTGCCAAACCCCAGCTGTGGGCCCAGGTTTTCAAGCACAAGGCAATTTTAGCAAGAAATTTGGTGTTCCTAAAATCAGGACTTGTACTTACTACATTTCCACCACGCAGTCTCAAAGAGAGTTGGCTCAAAGAAACCCAAACAAGCCATAAAGCAGCAAAAATTGTCTTTAAAGCCACCCCTGCCCCCTGCCAAGTCAAACACCCTCTCAAATTTCCTGCAGAACCCATATCCTCTACAGGTCTGTCTGGGTGCTGTTCCCTGTGACCCCTACTCTCTGATGAAAGAATCCTTCTGATGTGGTAACAAGTACTGCAGGGATTATTGGGCTGGTTCCCCACCTACAGGACAGGAGGCTTTTGGGGATGGGGGCACACATTTTGTGCAAGGAGACTCCCAAATCCACCTGCATGCTTTACTGTCCATGAACTCAATCTCTTATGTATCTTGCATAGGGTTATACCACTATTATTTAGATGTATACATGCGATATTGTGATGAATAAGATTTCATTCAAAAGCATTATATAAGCATTAGGTAATCAGTAGATGCTGAATACACACCTACTATCATGTAAGAGTTAAACCCCTAGCTTAATGCTATTCAACAAGAACTTTCAGAAACAGTCCCACAGCTAGTGGTTCTCATGGTAGAGTTTCAGACACAGATGCAGTTTGGGGATGGATACGTGGAGGCCGCCAGACTATTTGGTCACCTTCAAATCACACTGAGATGGGAGCTCAGCTTGTATACAGTGCAGCTGTACTGAGAAACACAAACCCACGGCCTTGAACTGGGGCAGCTGTGCCCAGGGAGCATAGTACGCACCACCTCCTTCACTCTCCTTGTGTGGAAGAGAGGGTCAGGCCCACATGCATCATGCACCCAGTGCACGGAAATCGTAACCCCAGGCAGTAAGGAGAGGAAGCAGAAAGACTGAGGCAACAAGAAGTGGGAACGTGTGCAGGCAAGCTACTGACTCGTTTCAGCCAAGACTATCTAATTGCAAGCAACAGAAACCGACTCTGGACAACTTAGGCCAGAAAGGAAGTAATAGAGGAAAAGCTGAAGAACCAGGCTTTAGAAAGGCTAGAAGGGAGACCATGGGAGCAGATACTTTAGGAGAGCTCCAACCATTTTCCATCCATGGTACTTTACCAAGACTGGGATTCTTTGGGAAGAGCATAAGATCGGCTAGAAGAGAGCAGGATACCATGGGTGGTAGCCTCCCCTCAACTCCCACCAAGACTGGGGGAGGCATGTCCCTCAAAGAAAACCAGAAACAAAGGGGAAGGATGCTGAGCATGGAGGAAACAGCAGGTGTCTATTCTCTTTCTAAGACTCTATCTCTCCATCTTTAAAGTGGGAATAACCTTAACTACATTATGAAATTCAGACCGTCGTGTGGTTCATGGGACGTGCCTAATAAGTAATAATCTCCAAACGTTTCCTCCAGAAAATAAAGGTGTTGTCATTGGCTTTCTAAAGAATGTATCCGCAGCACAGATGGAAGATTTTTCATGGCCAAACCTGCCATTTTATAGATCTCCTAAACCTCAACCTACAGCAAGCAGTGGATCTCTGCAGGTTGATCCATCACTTCTCGCCAGGGGAATAAAAACTAGAGTTTTGCATGAGTCCTTTCTCGCAGGCAGGCTGAGGCTGCCACTCAGGACACCACCCAATGGACGACCCACCTGAAGTCAGGGGCTATGAGAGCTGTTCCTTTCTGGCATTGAATATCTCCCTCTGGCTCCCTGCCAGAGGGGATACATGTGCACTGAGGAAGTTGTTGCCGCCTGAACAATTTCATTGTAAAATCTTATATTGTTTTATTTCCCACTGATACACACACACACACACACACACACACACACACATTTCCCTTAAAGAAAAGTAACACTAGGTCAAAGGTACATTTTGTCCACATATTTTTCAACCTTTGGGATTGCCTGTTCCAGTCTGGATGTGGGCACTTCCCAGGCACTGCCTGATGGATGGGCTTGCCTGTTTTCTCCACTTTTTCTTGGCTCTAATTTTTGCCAACTTAAACACTTTTGCTTAGTTTCAACATCTTCTTTCCATTGAACCAGGCATTTCTGTTGCTTCACCATTTCAGGGTTTTTTTTTTCTTGTCAAAATTATGAAATTTGACAGATTTAATTTACTGATAAACGGTTATTGAAAGATGAGGCCATTGCAAGTTATGAATTTTTAAAAATCCAGCTCTGGTGAATTTGTTCGCAAAGTATGAACTATAAGACCCTTTCATCTTTCAGGGTTTTTTTAAAAAAAATTTATTTATTTTTTAACTTATTTATTTTTGGCTGCACTGGGTCTTTGTCGCTGCACACAGGTTTTCTCTAGCTGCAGCGAGCAGGGGCTACTTTTTGTTGCGGTGCACAGGCTTCTCTTTGCAGTGGCTTCTCTTGTTGTGGAGCACAGGCTCTAGTCACGTGGGCTTTAGTAGTTGTGGCACGTGGGCTCAGTAGTTGTGGCTCGTGGGCTCTGGAGCGCAGGCTCTGTATTTGTGGCACACAGGCTTAGTTGTTCCACAGCACATGGGATCTTCACGGACCAGGGCTTGAACCGGTGTCCCCTGCATTGGCAGGTGGATTCTTAACCACTGCACCACCAGGGAAGCCCTCAGGGTTTTTTTTTTTTTTAGTGCTAAAAGTACAGTGATACTGTTGGCCTTCTCAGTCTGTTAAGGATTTTGTTTTCATCCTAAGAACAATGAGGAGACATTGAATGATATTTGACAGAGGATAAAATGACCAGATTTGTGTGTTTAGCAGATTTCTCTAGCTGTTGAAAATGGAATGGGGGGGCTTCCCTGGTGGCGCAGTGGTTGAGAGTCTGCCTGCCGATGCAGGGGACACAGGTTCGTGCCCCGGTCCAGGAAGATCCCACATGCCGCGGAGCAGCTGGGCCCGTGAGCCATGGCCGCTGAGCCTGCGTGTCCGGAGCCTGTGCTCCGCAACGGGAGAGGCCACAACAGTGAGAGGCCCGCGTACCACCAAAAAAAAAAAAAAAAAAAGAAAATGGAATGGGGATAGGAAGTGGGAGGTGAGAATAGAGGCAATGAAGGCAGATAAAAGGCGTTAATATAGGTGGAAGGTGGCAGCAACCTGGACCAAGATGGTGGCCGTGGAATTGGAGAGAAGTAGATAAAGAGGGAAGTGATTGAATTGGGTGATCAGGACAGACAGAGCTGAATCAAAAATGAAGAAGGTAAGGTAAATAATTCCATACACAAAAAGGCAGACTTGCATTCCTAATTAGAGTCTCTTCTTCGGAGCAAATATCTCAGCCAAAACATAGCTATTGGGGTTATATCCATTTCCTTTGAATATAACACCAACATCAAGAAAGTCAACCTCCAAACACCTAAATTCTTAATAATTTCAGAATATAAATGTTATTTAAAATAGACAATGTTGAATAACTAGCCTCTCAAAAGTTTCAGGAAAAATCCATCCTCCCCCTTCTCCACTATGTACACACTTTAAATTGAACAGTAAGCATATTTGGAAAGAAGCATTCTCTTTTTTTCTCCCAAGGTGGATGGTGTTCTTACTTGAGTCATAAGTGTCAGAATAAAGAATGCCCATGAGGTTTTTGTAAAGTGAGATAAACATTCTCAGAAGTATGGTTGTGGCTTTAAAAAAAAAAAAAAAAACAGTTTTCCATAGAGGAGTTCTCCTTTGGGAAGAGAAACTTTTCTTTATAATTTCTGCAGCCACACAGAGATGAAGAATATGATAAAGGTATAATATATCAATTATGGAAACATGGCTACGTTTTAAGAGCACACAGACTTCTTCCAGATACATCTTAAATCTGCAACTCAGGAATTCTCGATCAAAACAGGATTGAGTGCTCTTGTTTCTAAAATCACTCTGATTTCCTTCCTGTTAAATACTTAGCACCAATGGCACCCTAAATCAGCTCAAAAAGTGTTTGCGGACGAAAAACTGTTCAGAAAAAGACATTGTAGTAGTTAGGCTATCTGTATTTACCTGTATTTATTTACAAATAAAAAAACTGATTCTGGCTCTCTTGGACAGAGCGGGGTGTAATTGGAAGGACATTTGGGGTTCACTGACTTGACGGTAGGTTACGATCCCAGAACCAAGGGGGTTGTGAAAAGGACCATGTCCTAGGAATGACCTGCACATCCCTCCTTAGCCTGTGAAGAACTGGGACCACCACTGCCCCATGGTTTTCAGATTTTCAGAGCCTGGAAGGGAGGTTGAGCCCAAATGGCAAAGCCTTATCCCCTGACTGTATTCCTACCTCTAAGTCTCCACACGATGGAAAACCCCTCAAGAGGGGACAAGAGGGGAGAGTCACAGAGGGGAGTGGATGCCAGACAGCCTGGCACCCCTCCCCCTTCAGGGCCACCTCTCAAATCGTTCTTTCCTGGGTTCCTTGGATCTGATTGATTTATCCCAAACTGTTATAAAATCAGGTCCTACTAATTTGATATTATAAGAACTCATACAGGGGGTGGAGTGGGGTTTAACAATGGCATTGACAAAGACAAGAAAGATTTTTAATAAATGGAAGGTATCAATAAAACAGAAGATTGCTTAACTACTTAAGAGAATTAAATGTTTTGGGACCCTGATGAATTTATTGGTAGTCATACCACATAAATAGGTAAGCTACTGGGGCTGGAATTTTACTTTCAAGTGATAAATGATTCTTTACCTGTTAAAACTTAGCCTCTAAATGGCAGCGCTTAACTGCTTTTGAGCAAATAAAGTTTGATTTAAAAAAAGAAGAAGAAACTCGATTATTTAGACTCTCCACTAATTCAGGCTTTCCTTCTTATGGACAAGCCCCTTTGAAGATAATCCTTGAGTCATTAGTATTTTTGTAAATGTTACAATAATTAAGACTACTTCTATTTGTATAATAGTCCTTAAAGTATTTTCATGATTATTATCTTATCCAGTTTCCACTACCATAAGTTATACAAGGTAGCTAAATTGGAGCCTGACATTCAAGGAGCTTACTCAAATGACCAGTGAGTATCCAATCTTCTTTCCTTTATGCTTCCCATGGCCCCTTGCTGTTTTATATATATATATTTTTTTCATAACCCACTTCTTATTACTGTTCCATAAGCAAATCCAGAATATGAAACTATAGAGGAAATCAATGCCAAGTCTATTCACCAACAAATGTTTACTGAGCACTACTGTATCAGTGAGGAAACAAGCTAAGCTGCTGTAACAAAGAGCCCCCAAGTACAATGGCTCAAACAAAATAGAGTTTGTTTCTCTCTCATAAGACCATCTAGGGTAGTGGGCAATGCAGGGTGGTTCATCCATAGGCCCACGTTCATTTTAGCTTGCCTACCTCCTAGGGCAGAGATGTCCCAGTTTTCTTGGTTCACGGCTCCCTTAGCATCTCAGGAATTTTTCATGGCACCTATAAGTCAAAAGAAATGCCCCAAAGATTTGTTTATTAATTAGTTTCAAATAATTTAATAATTATGTCTTTCTTAATGGCTTAGTACCTATGTGAAAAAAATATAAATAGATCAAAATAAGCAATAATATTTTAATTTCATTTTTAATACCACAGTTTCTTAATAGTAGTGCTGGGCACTGCATGACGGACTCAGATTGGATACCAACATCATTATTTCCTATTCCACATTGATATTTGCATAGTGCGTACTTTTTATCAAAGCAACCATCTGAAACCCAGCTTCACAAAGACATGACGTCATGACCTAATGTTCAAACATAAGCTATCTTGAGCTAGTAGTTTTATTCAGTATCTGAGAAGTTAACGCATTTCCCTCAGAAATCTAAACTATCCTTCAGTGCTCCTATGTGTTCAGTGAGGCACCTCAGGGTGCCTCGACACACAATTTGAGAACCACTGCCCTAGAGAGTTGTCCTTGTCCCCCTGGCTGTATGAGTCATTGCACTACACCAAGATATGGCTTCTTCTGGAGGGGCAACGCCTGCCGACCTCTCTGGCAATCACTTCCTCAGCTCTTCCAAGACTCCTCACATTACATATCACACTAAGTTTCACACAAGTGTCACACCAGGAGGAGTGAGTGCTGATGAGTTTCCCAGAAATGTCCTTGCTACCAGTCCTCAGCCAGTGGGGACTAAGCTTCCCCACCTGGCCTGCCTTACCCCAGTAAGAAGCCTACAGCAAAACTCACTCCATTTACAAAGTCACGGTGAGGATTTGTAGGCGCCTGCTTGTTCTCTGAAATGACCTACATCTCTCTAACCCTGTACTCACATGCGACACAGGTAAGACTTTAAACTGGATTGAATTGTAAGGAGAGAACGAGTTCTCCCTGCTTCGTGCATGGTCCATCAAAATACAGGAAATGGGGCTTCCCTGGTGGCGCAGTGGTTGGGAGTCCGCCTGCCCATGCAGGGGACACGGGTTTGTGCCCCGGTCCGGGAGGATCCCACATGCCGCGGAGCGGCTGGGCCCGTGAGCCATGGCCGCTGAGCCTGCGCGTCCGGAGCCTGTGCTCCGCAACGGGAGAGGCCACAACAGTGAGAGGCCCGCATACCGCAAAAAAAAAAAAAAAAAAATACAGGAAATGGTGTGTAAGTCTGAAATGGCAGGTTGTGGAGCAGAATCCATTCTAATCAGAGCCGAATGTCTTGGAAACATCCCAGGCGCCCCCCACAGAAGGAGATCTGAACCACTGGGCATTCCAAGAACTGCTTGGTGTCAGTGTGTGAGCAGTGTGGCCCCCAAGCAGGGGGCAGGAAATCCAAGTGTCTGTTTGACTGCCACTGAATTTGATTTCCATTTCAAGCTCCCGTTCTGCCGGGTGATAGAAACTAAACTGCAGCCAGTTCTGGGGTTCCTATGACATTACACTGAACAATATAAAATGGCTGCAGTTTGATCATTTCTAAGCAAAAATTGGCAACTGTGTATGGTTCCAGTATATTTCAGCTCCACTGCTCCCAGGGCTGTGCCTACACTTCAGGGGCTGATGTGGCGACGGGGAGTGCGGGGAAGGGCTGTCATGTGCGGGAGCCATCTGGTCCCTGGTCACTGCACACTCTGCCATGCCCCTGAGGTGTCCTCGCTGTCCTAGGCTTTCGTCCCTGGTCCATAAAGTGCTCCTTCTGTCTCCTTGCTCCATCTCCAAGGCTGCTGTGAGGCGTGCAACCCCCACACCCACCTTGGGTGCGTGTGAAATGTGTGTGTCACGCCCCCTTTCTCAGTGAGGTGTGTGAACACCCAGACACTCCTGGTCCCTAAGCCTCTCTCTTCTCCGCTTTCTACAGTTTCTGGCATAAACTTAGGGCTTTAATTCCTTTAGAGCTCCGATTTTTAAGCTCTTGTGTCTCTAAAGCCCTGGTGCAGAAGACAGAAAACATTTGCTTCCACTTTTATTTCTTAGCATCCCTCCTCTGAGCCAGAAGGGGCCTCCATTGTACTTTGAGTGGGAGAATGCCCTTGCGGTGAAATATTCATAAAAGTTAGTATTGATGTATTTATCCTGCTCTGTAGTGGGGTGCCTGGCCCCCTCATGCCCTGCCTTATCCAGGTGCACAGAAAGACACCTGTTGAGGGGTCAGGAGACTGGGCGGGAATTGCGGCTTCACATTTCCAAGCTGTGCAGCCCTGGGCAAGTCACTCAACCTCTCTCTGAACATCGATTTCCTCAGGCCCTCAGAGTCAGAAAATCTACCACCAACAGACCCAAACGTCATACTATGTGGTCAAAGATATTTAGTCAGAGGGAAAAAAATTCTTTCCAGATTCATTGAAAATGGAACTACTTCCTGGTGCATTAGGAGTATCAAGACTGGATATATATATATTTTTAACCCAGAGCTATTATATTTGAAGCAATCTGTATATACTTTATTCCCCCTCATTTATCCCCACTGGCCAACCCAAATGAAAAGAGATACAAAGCGTGGCTTGACTATTGCCTGTTTAGATACAAGGTGTGGTGAAACGCCCACTTTCCCAGTCTGCTGTATTCCTGTTTATTCCTGTGAACACATGACCTCTAAAATTGGCAATGACTTTCTCTTTGTTACGTTTACCTTCCTTTCGGGGGCCAGCCCAGACTCCTGGGTGGATTCATTTCCCATTGAATTACCAGAATAGGGCAAAATCTGATAGGAAGAACAGCATGGTAGAAAGCTCGGTTCCCAGGCCCTCACACAAGGGGATTTGTCCTTCCATCAGCCAGGGCCTGGGGGCTGCGGGGGATTGATGCGGATATCCTGTCCCCTCCCCCGGCATTCTTTCCCCACCAAGCAATGGCATTGTCCTTTGTGCTCGCACAATCCGGGCTAGGTGGAGTGGCCAGGTTGGCATGGCTGGAAAGAGCCCCATGGAGCAGAAATACCTCCTCCTCCCATGCCGAGGGCCGCCCTGACAGCTCCCTTCTTAGGGTGACTCTGCCTGTGGTGCTTTTAAAGAGGAAATACCCCAGGTATGGGCTGAAACACAGAGCAAGTTTAAACCCTGGGCTTCACAAACTCCACTTCTGAGGAGACAGGAAGGTCCACACTCTAGTAACCGACAGAGTCCATAAGAGGTCCTGAGGACACACAGCTTCGCCGAGGAACATCCTGAGGGAGTAGGAGAAAGGGATGGTCCAGACCAGATATGTCTCTGGGCCTCAGCGTGGCTGCCCAGAGTCGATGCCTTAGTGATGGGCTGGCCACAGGCCAACCCCTTGTCCTGAGAGTGGCCATATCTCTGACCCCGATGTCCTAAGACTATCCACTTCCCAAAAGTGTGAGTCTGGAAGAATTGCTTGACCTCTCTTTGAGCCTTGATTTCTCCATCTCTAAAATGAAAGTTATAAACCCACCCACGTGACAGAATTGTTTTGAAGCTTAAATGAGATAAAACATGTGACTAGGGGCTTTATGACTTGTAAAGCACCATATGAATATAGAGTTTTTTCTGACTCATCTTACAATCCTTTGGAAGAGATCTTAAATAAATTCTTTATGTTCAACCTCTCCAAATTCAAGAATCCTGGACAAAAGATCAACTACCCTCTGCTTGAATCCTTCCTGTGATGGGAAACTCCCTACCTTTCTCTAAGAAGAAATTAACTCCCACAAGCTTTCCCACTTGAGTTGGCTTTTTGTGAAATCACAGCCACCTTGCAGAAGCTCCAGAGTAATTGCAGAAGGACCATCGTGTAGATTCAGTGACCAGATGCTTACAGATATTTGTCTCAGATTCTGAAGTGACTGGCATTCATTTGCCTTTTTGAAGGTTAAGTGGGTTTATTTTTGTTTTCATTCTCAGAAATACATTAAATTTGGCTTAGGGCAGGGTGCAGAAACATAAAAGGAAAAGGTAAATTCACAGATGTTCCAGGCAGTGTATCCACCGTATGAACATGGAGTAAAATGATTTGTCCCAGGATTACTTCATTTTGGTCATTTGGAGAGGTAGCCTGTGACCCTTGTACATGTGGAAGAAAGCTTTGTCCATTTCTCTTTAGCCAGAGCAGTTCAATTACACTTAAAATATCAGGGAGACCCCTAACTTAAATCTCTGCTATGAGGTGTTGCCCAGGACACCAGTGTGTGTCCCCAAAGCCAAGAGCTTTGTTTGGCTTTAGTTTCAGCACAAAGGTAAATCAGCTTTTGCTTCTGGATTTAGGATTTGGCAAGCATGTGAAAGTAAGCGCTACTTCGGGGAATTTTTACATAGGGAAGCTAGGATTTTATGAGTGTTGGTGCTTACAGTTTAAATCTGTAATCAGCGTGAACTCACGAAGGTCAGCCTAAGGGAGCCCCTGTGGTCCACAGAGGGAAACAGTGGCAGGAAAGAAGTTGGCAAACGGGGTTTTGCAAATAGTTGTGCGACAGAATTTCAAATTCTCCTGCATGCATTGCATCCATGGCCTACAAGGAATCAGAGAGAGGACTTAGGAGAAATCAAGGGTGAGGAATCACCAGCCCATGGAGGAAACATCACTGACGTTGAGCTTTGCAGAGGCAAACAGCAATGTGGCAGAAGCTGTTGCTCACCAACCCAGTAGCCATGCCCTAGTCCTTGGTTAACAGAAAAGCGATTCTGTTCAGGAATTCAGCAGCAGGTGCTTCTGGGAGGGTGGACCCCACTGGAGTGTCAGAGTGAAAATCTTGATTTATCTCTGTCCCAAACTGTAGTTCTGCTTCCCTTGTCAGTGACTGGTTGAACATGGGGCATGTGACACAATTCTGGCCAATGAGAAGTGGGCCAGAAAGACTTCTAGGAAAGTCTTCCTCATTCTTAAAGAAGAAGAAACCAAAGAGACCTTCTGCTTCTGGCATTTGGGTGCTGCTGGGAAAGATGCTTAGAGCTGTTGTAGCCATTTTGTGACCATGAGGGAACAATCTCGAGGCCAAAGCAGCATGCTTAGGATGAACTTTTTCATGTTAGGAAGATAGGAAAATCCTGATTCATGAATTATATTTCACTCCTAACCCAATCAATGCTGGTAATGCCTCTCTAAGTACTTATTATTATGTAAGAAAATAAATCTTTCTTATTTACTGAGTCACACAGAGATGAGTCAGATATCCCAGGTTCAAAATTTTTTATACAATTTTACTGAAGTATAGTTGATTTACAATGTTGTGTTAATTTCTGCTATATAGCAAAGTGATTCAGTTATACATACGTATACACATATATATGTATATATATATACACAATCTTTTTCATATTCTTCTCCACTATGGTTTATCACAGGATATTGAATATAGTTCCCAGGTTCAAATTCTAATTTTACCAGTTATGTGAATTTGAACTTCTCTGTGCCTCTTGTTTCTGATTTGTGAAGTGGAGATACTGATTAGAGTACCTACCCTGCAGTGTTGTTAAATTTAAATAAATTAATACGTGAAGATGCTAGAACAATACCTGGCATATAGTAATCACTCAAACATTAAAAAAAAAGTTATCATTTAAGTCATTTTGTATTGCCTCTAGTTTTTGCTTTTGAAAGTATTCTATATGAAATGGCAACTTTCAATTAGCTGTTTTTTCCTGTCCAAAAGTTAGGAAATCAACAACAAAAAGATAAACAATTTCTTAAAAAATGGACAAAGGAATTCAACAGACATTTCTCCAAAGGAGATATAGAATAGACCATAAACACATGAAAAGATGCTCAGCATCGTTAGTCATTAAAGAAATGCAAGTTAAAACCACAATAAGATGCCACTTCAATACCCACTAAGATGGCAATTAAAAAAAATAACCAGAATTAGTGAGGATGTAGAGAAATTGGAACTTGTACATTGCTGATGGGAATGCAAAATGGTTCAGTTGCTGTGGAAAACAGTTTGGAGTTCCTCAAAAAGTAAACATAGAATTACCATATGACCCAAAATTCCACTCCCCAGGTACACACCCAAAAGAACTGAAGTCAGGGAGTCACACAAGCACAAGTACACACATGTTCACAGTAGCACGATTCACAAAAGGTGGAAACAGCCCAAATGTCCACCAAAAACGAATGGATAAATAAACGGTGGTATATACATACAATGGAATAATGTTCAGTCACAAAAATTGGAAAATAGAATGAGAAAAATATCCCATTCACAGAAGCAACAAAAATGATCCTATACTTAGGACCAAATACAGCAGAAATATACGACCTGGACAGAAACAAGACTGAATAGTGCAGAGAAACATCATGCATCTGAATGAGAAGGCTAGAGCTGCTGACTTTACTTTTTTTAACTTGCCAAATTGATTTTTAAATTCCACTGGAAGAATATATTTGTGAGTAACTAAGATAATATTTTAAAATTAAAGGGGACAGGCTCTACCAGATGGTAAGACATATTTCCAAATACTCTAATTTAGGAAGTTTGTTACCAATGTAGGAATGAAAAGATAGATTCCTGGACCAGAAATCCAGAGATCAGAATTTATCATATATTAGATTGGCAATTGCAATAGATGGGGAAAAGATAGACTAATTACATAGTCTGTGAACAACTGGTTAAAAACTAATATACCAAAATAAATTCCAAGGGGATTAAATGTTCAAATGGAAATAGGAGACCACAGAAGAACTAGGAGAAAATATGAGCATATATTTATGTCATATTAGGATGGGGAAGACCTGGCTAAGCATGACTCCAGGGCAGAAATTACAAAAAAAAAAAAGATTGCTAGGTACATTTGATGTTATAAAATATAAGATGTCTGTATATAAAAAATTAAAAAGCGACTGAAAAATTTGGGAAATATTTGCAAAATACATGATAAGAAGGAATTAATCTCCAAATATGTAAAAGCTGTTACAAATCAACAAAACAGTAATACCTTAACAGAAAAATAGAACAAACATATGAACAAAAAATTATTAGAATAAACGTATGAAAAAAAGCTTTACTAATAGCTTTACTAGTAATTTAAAAATACAAATTATTATTGTAATTTGGTAAAACAATGAGTTTTACCAAGTTGGAAATATTTTAAGATACAATACTCGGCAGGGAAATGGGCACTTATGTTCTCTAATTTGTCAGAAACTTTCTGGAAGGCAATTTGGCACTATGTATCAAAAGTCTTTAAAGATGTGTCTTTTCATTGACCCAGAAATTCCATGTTTGGGGATTTATCTTAAGAAAATAACAAAGGAGGGACTTCCATGGTGGCCCAGCAGTTAAGACTCCGTGCTCCAAATGCAGGGGGCCCGGGTTCGATCCCTGGTCAGGGAACTAGATCTCACATGCCGCAACGAAAGATCTCACATGCCGCAACGAAAGATCTCGCATGCGGCAACGAAGATCCCGTGTGCCGCAACTAAGACCCGGAGCAGCCAAATAAATATTTAAAAAAGAAATTAACAAAGGATACAATTCAGACAAAGATCTGGTAGATGTTTATGATATTTAACATGTATAGAAAAATGTTTAAATGATCAAATAGTCACAGAATGAACTATTGTGTAGCCATTGTTATAGAAATATATTTACCAAAATGAAAAGATGTACTTCAATGAAAAAAATCTGCTTTTAAAATACATATACCTCCCTGGTGGCGCAGTGGTTAAGAGTCCGCCTGCTGATGCAGGGGATACGGGTTCGTGCCCCGGTCTGGGAGGATCCCATATGCCGCGGAGCGGCTGGGCCCGTGAGCCATGGCCGCTGGGCCTGCGCATCCGGAGCCTGTGCTCCGCAACGGGAGAGGCCACAACAGTGAGAGGCCCACATACCGCAAAAAAAAAGAAAAAAAATAATAAATAAATAAAATAAAATAAAATACATATAATGTGATACAATTTTGTAAAAATCATACTATCTTTATAGCCACACAGTAAGATATGAACCATGTTTTTCTCTGGGCATGGGGATTGTAGGCACTTTTTTCCCTCTTTGGCCCATATGTATTTTCTGATTATTCTTTAATAAGTACATCATGCTTTTGAAATAAGAAAACCATTATTAAACTTGAAGACATTTTCCTGAATAAAAGAAACAAAAATTAAATACTTACATGTATTTCACTTGTACATTTTTACCAATTCATATAAGACAAGAGAAGAAAAATTTGAAAAGAAGAGTTATTTATCAGGAAAAAAGAATGACTCCAGAACTGGAGAGAGAAATGACTTATGTTAAGCAGACATCTTATTTGAAAATGGCAAGCCCCAACTCAAACTAGCTGATCAGAAAGGAGAGTTTATTCATGAATACTGAAGTATTTCAAATAATCTAAGGGAAGATTGTCCAAATGAGTCGTGTTCAACAAGCATTTCTTTCCCTCGACTCCTTACCGAGGGCTCAAGGCTCCAGTGATCAAAGGCACAGTCCTACCTTCTAGGATGGGACAGGTTATGCTGAAATAACAAATTAAGCCCAAATCTCAGTGGCTTAACACACCAAAAAAGTATTTCTCTTATAACATGTCCAATACAGTCAGTGAAGGGGACTTTGCTTCCTATTCCCACATTTATCAAAAAATTTCAATACCCAAATACCCCATTCCACAACTGTAATATTTGGTTTTATAGGCAAGGTCTTGCTTTCTCATTTGATGGTCTTAGGATATCTTCAAAAGGCCAGATTGTTAACTGATACTTAAGCTGCATATTGGAATTATGTCTGCTCTCATTCTCTTTTTAATAATGGAGCTTGAATAATAGATAGGAAGGGCTAACTTTGGAGCGATTGGTTCCAAATTCCTTGCTAGTGTGAAATACAAAAGAACAAATGTCTATCGGTTTAAGAATAGATTTCACCATAAAATATGCTGGTGGTTAAAACTGACCTGGCTGCTCTGAAATTCCTCACACTTTCTTACACTCTGCAAAAAAAGGAGCAGGTAAGGAGCGGGAGGGCTTCTGGGCAGAAGCAGGTCATCCCTGCTGTGCGGGCAGATTTGCCTGAACGCAGGTGCTAACCTCTCTCAGAGTCCAGGTCCATCGCCCTCCGCCTTTTCCCTCATTGGGGCTTTCAGCGGGGCTTGCTGGGGAAGAAAAGGTGCTTGTTTTATTTCTAATTGTACAGAACAGCTGAGCAGTGTCTGCACAACTTCTTGAACAAAGAATGTGTTTCAGACCTTCTTATTGCTTGCTTACTTCATTTTAAAATTTAACAGATGTCAATTGTGACACATAAACACTTTCTCCCTAGGCGATGGATTAAAGCAAATTTCATTTTACGCCTGGCACGAAAGCCATGCTCTATTTTGTGCTGAAAGACCTTTTTTTTTTTTTTTTTTTTTTCTTAGAGAAAGTGGAAAAACCATTCTGCTTAAAATTCAGTAATAATGGAAGAAAACCAATTTACACAAAGGCATTGTCCCGAAAAGCTTTGTTGGCTTAGGGCGCCACCTAATGGGCACGCGGAAGATTACACAGGGCTGTTCTGTCAGGTTGCACCCACTGTCCTACAGTGGACACAAAGGCAGTGTGTGGCTGCAAAGGCAATTTATGCAGATTTCCGTGCCGGGTGAGATGTTGTGTTCAAGTTTTATGTCTGCTTCCAGTTAGTTATAAAGCCTTGGGTAAGCCCCTCAACCTCTGAACCCCAGGATCCTCTCCTAAATGGTGGTTCTCCAAGCCTTCTTTGTGGGATTGTTGAGAGGGTGTATTTGAAAGCAGATGTAAATCAAGGCGCTCAGACTCAGATGACTACCTGTCATGATGTAATAAAATCATGAGGTCCTACATGTTTTGTGTTCCTCCTTTTGTTAGCGGTATGGGTTCCAAGGTATGTTTCTCAACAAAAAGAATAAACAGTGTGAGGGTGAAAGTAAACAGCAGGTGATGGCTGTCCTCGAGGTTGGAGAAGTGCTAGGAAATGGTGGGGACTGTGGTGACCTGGACAACACTTATCTGGTCTCAGGGGGCATCCAGAAGGGACTGTGAGCCTGGGTGGCCAGATTTCCCTCTTTGCCAAAAGAAATCAACTACCCACGTGGAGTCTCCTGCTCTGTAAATTGGCCCACATTTTAAAACCCTGCAGGGACTAAATAAGTCATACATGGGGACTGAATTCAGCTTGTGGGTCTCAGCTTTCAGTCTCTGCTGTTCATTTTTATAGACATGTAAGAAGACGCGGATGCTAGGAGTGAGCCTGCTCTCTGGAGGAAGCTGGGTGTGTGAGAGGGGGCCGTGAACGTCCAGCGACAGGAATGGGGTGGGGGGTCTGATGTCACCACTGTTTTGGCCCTGAGGTGAGAGTCACAGCCTGGTAGCGGCCCAGGTAGGCCTTCCCCTGGTATCAGCTGCCCCTTCCCACTCTCCCTCTGTTGCCTTCCTATTCCTTGGGACAACTCTCCCTGAAGCTGCCAGCCTTCCCTGCTGAGATCCCCCCAGAGCCGGGTGGTCACTGGCAGCCTTGGGGAAGAGCCCCAAACCTGGAGTCAGACCCTGCAGATTATGTCATTTGTGGTGTGACCTGGGGTGGGCACCTCCACCTTTCTGCGTCTTTGTTTCCTCATCTGTGAAGTGGGGAGGGGAACACCTTGTCTGGCTGCTTCTCAGGATGGTGCCCAGGTTGTATGAGATGACATGTGAGGTAGTGCTTTGCAAACTTGAAAGTGCTAAACAGTATTTGGTTACTTTAAAACTATGTGATTTTCGCACACAGATGTTCATAGCCGCATTATTTACAATAGCCAAGATATAGAAACAACCTAAATATCCATTGACAGATGAATGGATAAAGAAGATGTGGTGGGGCTTCCCTGGTGGTGCAGTGGTTGAGAGTCCGCCTGCCGATGCAGGGGACACGGGTTCATGTCCCGGTCCGGGAAGATCCCACAGGCCGTGGAGCGGCTGGGCCCGTGAGCCATGGCCACTGAGCCTGCACGTCCGGAGCCTGTGCTCCGCAGCAGGAGAGGCCACAGCGGTGAGAGGCCCGTGTACCGCAAAAAAAAAAAAAAACAACAAAAAACCCCCAAAAGAAGATGTGGTATATATATGCAATGGAATATTAGTCATAAAAGAGAATGAAATTCTGCCATTTGCAGCAACATGGATGGACTTGGAGGGCATTATGCTAAGTGAAACAAATCAGACAGAGAAAGACAAATACCGTATAACATTACTTATATGTGGAATCTAAAAAATACAACAGACTAGTGAATATAACAAAAAAGAAGCAGACTCATAGAGAACAAACTAGTGGTTACCAATGGGGAGAGGGAGGAGGGGCACATAGGGGTCAGGGAGTGGGAGGTACAAACTACTGGGTGTAAGATAAGCTTAAGGATGTATTGTACAACACGGGAAATATAACCAATATTTGGTAATAACTGTAAATGGAAAGTAACATTTCAAAATTGTATAACAATTCTTTTAAAAATTAAAAAAAATGCCATCTACTTTGAACAGTTATTAAATGCTGGAAGTACAGCATTAAAAATGGGTCATTCATTCATTCAACAAATATCTACTGAGCATCTATTGTGTGTCTGACACTACTAAGCAACGACTAAGACAAACATTTGGATCTTTCTGTCATGCAATGCAAATTCTGGAGAAGGAAGGGAGAAGAGAATAAGAAAAGGGAGGGAGGAAAAAATAAAAGAAGGAGGGAGAGGAAAAAAGGAATGAAAGAGGGATGGGGAAAGAGAGGAAGGAAGGAAGGAGAGAAGGAAGGAGGAAAGAAAGAAACTTGAAATCAGCCACTATGAGAGTATTTACACCACTGATAAACTACAAACAGGGTCCTTCCTGAGGGCTGATTGTTGAACATTTACATCAGGTATTGACAAAAGAGGTCAATGAAAAGGAACAGAGAGACCAGAAAGAGACTCACACATATGTGGACACTGATTTTCTTCCCAAAGGTACAAACGCAAGCAATGGAGAAAGGATGGTCTTTTCAATATATGGTGCTAGAACAATAGGATATTCAAATTAAGAAATAATAATTCATACTTTACACCATATATAAAAATGAACTGAAAATGGGTCATGGACCTAAATGTAAAACCTAAAATGTTAAAACTTCTAGAAGAAAACATAGGAGAAAATCTTTATGACCTTGTCTAGGCAAAGACTTCTTAGATATGACACCAAAAATACAATTCATAAAAGAACAAACTGATGAATTGGATTTCATCAAAATTTAAAACTTCTGGTCTTTCTGATGACACTGTTAAGAGAATGAGAAAACAAGCTAGAGATTGGGAGAAAATATTTCCACAGAACATATTTGATAAGAGACTTGCATCTAGAATATAGAAAGAACTCTCAAGTTTCAGTGATTAAAAAACAAATGATTTAATAAAACAATGGGCAAATGATTTGAATAGACACTTCCACAAAGAAGTCATATGGATGATAAACACATGAAAAGATGTCCAAAATCATTAGTTGTTAGGGAAATGCAAATTAAAACAACTACACATCTGTTTAAAAAGCAAAATCAAAAGAACTGAGTACACCAAGTGTTGGCAAAGATGTGGAGGAACTGGAACTCTCCTACACTGCTAGTGGGAATACAAAATGGAATACAGTCTGGCATTTACTTAGAGTCAAACATCTATCTACCATATGATCCAGCCATTGCAGTCCAAGGTATCTACATGAGAAATGAAAACACATGTCCATACAAAGACTTATACAGGAATGTCTGTAGCAACATTTAACATTTGTTTGTAAAAGTCCCAAACTGGAAACAACCCAAATGTTGATCAACAGGTGAAGAGATTAAGAAATTTTGATATGGGGACCTTCAAGATGTCGGAGGAGTAAGACGCGGAGATCACCTTCCTCCCCACAGATACACCAGAAATTCATCTACACGTGGAACAACTCCTACAGAACACCTACTGAACGCTGGCAGAAGACCTCAGACCCCCCAAAAGGCAAGAAACTCCCCACGTACCTGGGTAGGGCAAAAGAAAAAAAGAGAAAACAGAGACAAAAGAATAGGGACGGGACCTGCACCAGTGGGAGGGAGCCGTGAAGGAGGAAAGGTTTCCACACACTAGAAGTCCCTTCGCGGGCAGAGACTGCGGGTGGCGGAGGGGGAAGCTTCGGAGCCACGGAGGAGAGCGCAGCCACAGGGGTGTGGAGGGCAAAGCGGAGAGATTCCCACACAGAGGATCGGTGCCGCCCAGCACTCACCAGCCCGAGAGGCTTGTCTGCTTGCCCGCCGGCGTGGGCGGGGCTGGGAGCTGAGGCTCGGACTTCGGTCGGAGCGCAGGGAGAGGACTGGGGTTGGCGGCGTGAACACAGCCTGAAGGGGTTAGTGCGCCATGGCTGGCCGGGAGGGAGTCCGGGAAAAAGTCTGGACCTGCCGAAGAGGCAAGAGACCATTGTCTCAGCCTCTCCTTTAACCCCATCCTGTCGGAGCAAAGAACAGACACCCTCAGGCAACCTACACGCAGAGGCGGGGCCAAATCCAAAGCTGAACCCCAGGAGCTGTGAGAAGAAAGAAGAGAAAGGGAAATCTCTCCCAGCAGCCTCAGGAGCAGAGGATTAAATCTCCACAATCAACTTGATGTACCTGCATCTGTGGAATACATGAATAGACAATGAATCATCCCAAATTGAGGCGATGGACTTTGGGAGCAGCTGTAGACTTGGGGTTTGCGTTCTGCTTCTAATTTTTATCTTAGTTTAGTATTTAGAGATTATTATAATTGGTAGATTTGTTTATTGATTTGGTTGCTCTCTTCCATATATATATATATATATATTTTTTTTTTTTCCTTTTTCTCTTTTTGTGAGTGTCTATGTGTATGCTTCCTTGTGTGATTTTCTCTGTAT
This sequence comes from Mesoplodon densirostris, assembly GCF_025265405.1. Taxonomy (NCBI): domain Eukaryota; kingdom Metazoa; phylum Chordata; class Mammalia; order Artiodactyla; family Ziphiidae; genus Mesoplodon; species Mesoplodon densirostris. Next base: position 123,290,845 of record NC_082665.1, read on the forward strand.
AGCTTTGCTTTTTGTCTTAGGGTTCTATCCAGTTTTTTTTTTTTTAGTATAGTTTTTAGCACTTGTTATCATTGGTGGATTTGTTTATTGATTTGGTTGCTCTCTTCTTTCTTTTTTATTACTTTTTTCTTTGTTTTATTTTAAATAATTTTTAAAAATTTTAATAACTTTTTTTATAAAATAATAATTTTTATTTTATTTATTTTTCTTTCTTTCTTTCTTTTCTCCCTTTTCTTCTGAGACATGTGGCTGACAGGGTCTTGGAGCTCTGGCTGGTGTCAGACCTGAGCCTCTTAGGTGGAAGAGCCGAGTTCAGGACACTGGTCCACCAGAGACCTCCCGGTCCCATGCAATATCAAACAGCATAAGCTCTCCCAGACATCTCCATCTCAACGCTAAGACCCAGCTCCACTCAACGGCCAGCAAGCTACAATGCTGGATGCCCCATGCCAGACAACTAGAAAGACAGGAATACAACCCCACCCATTAGCAGAGAGGCTGTGGAAAACCATAATAGGTTCACAGACACCCCAAAACACAACACTGGACATGGTTCTGCCCATCAGAAAGACAAGATCCAGCCTCATCCACCAGCACACAGGCACCAGTCCCCTCCACCAGGAAGCCTACACAACACACTAAACCAACCTTACCAACTGGGGGCAGACTCCAAAAACAATGGGAACTACGAACCTGCAGCCTGTGAAAAGGAGACCTCAACCACAGTAAGTTAAGCAAAATGAGAAGACAGAGAAATACACAGTAGATGAAGGAGCAAAGTAAAAACCCACCAGACCAAACAAACGAAGAGGAAATAGGCAGTCTACCTGAAAAAGAATTTAGAGTAATGATAGAAAAGATGATCCAAAATCTTGGAAATAGAATGGAGAAAATACAAGAAACATTTAACAAGGACCTAGAAGAACTAAAGAGCAAACAAATAATGATGAACAACATAATAAAGGAAATTAAAAATTCTCTAGAAGGAATCAATAGCAGAATAACTGAGGCAGAAGAATGGATAAGTGACCTGGAAGATTAAATAGTGGAAATAACTACCACAGAGCAAAATATAGAAAAAAGAATGAAAAGAATGGAGGACAGTCTCAGAGACCTCTGAGACATTAAATGCACCAACATTTGAATTATAGGGGTCCCAGAAGAAGAGAAAAGAAAGGGACTGAGAAAATATTTGAAGAGATTATAGTTGAAAACTTCCCTAATATGAGAAAGGAAATAGTCAATCAAGTCCAGGAAGCACAGAGAGTACCATACAGGATAAACCCAAGGAGAAACACACCGAGACACATATTAATCAAACTATCAAAAATTAAATACAGGGCTTCCCTGGTGGTGCAGTGGTTGAGAGTCCGCCTGCCGATGCAGGGGACACGGGTTCGTGCCCCGGTCCGGGAAGATCCCACATGCCGCAGAGCAGCTGGGCCCGTGAGCCATGGCCGCTGAGCCTGCACATCCAGAGCCTGTGCTCCGCAATGGGAGAAGCCACAACAGTGAGAAGCCCGTGTACCGCAAAAAAAAAAAAAAAAAAAAAAAAAAAAAAAAAAAAAAAAATTTAAATACAAAGAAAAAATATTAAAACAACAAGAGAAAAGCAACAAATAACATACAAGGAAATCCCCATAAGGTTAACAGCTGATCTTTCAGCAGAAACTCTAGCCAGAAGGGAGCGGCAGGACATATTTAAAGTGATGAAAGGGAAGGACCTACAACAAAGATTACCCAGCAAGGATCTCATTCAGATTCGATGGAGAAATTAAAACCTTTACAGACAAGCAAAAGCTAAGAGAATTCAGCACCACCAAACCAGCTTTACAACAAATGCTAAAGGAACTTCTCTAGGAAGGAAACAAAAGAGAAGGAAAAGACCTACAATAACAAACCTGAAACAATTAAGAAAATGGTAATAGGAGAATGGACTTGAGGACACGGGGAGGGGGAAGGGTAAACTGGGACAAAGTGAGAGAGTGGCATGGACATATATACACTACCAAATGTAAAATAGCTAGCTAGTGGGAAGCAGCTGCATAGCACAGGGAGATCAGCTTGGTGCTTTGAGACCACCTAGAAGGGTGGGATAAGGAGGGTGGGAGGGAGATGCAAGAGGGAGGGGTATGAGGATATATGTATGCATATAGCTGATTCACTTTGTTATACAGCAGAAACTAATACAACACTGTAAAGCAATTATACTCCAATAAAGATGTTAAAAAACATTTATATGAAAAAAATGAACTGCTGAAACATGTAGCGACATGATGACTCTCATAAACATGATGCAGTGACAGAAGCCAGACTGCTTGATTCTGTTTACAAGAAATTCTAGTGCTTACAGAGTCACAATTACAGTGACCAGCCAGATCAGTGGTTACCTGGTGATGGAACAGGGATTATTTTGGGGATGATAGGAACGGTCTATACTTGATTATAGTGTTTATAAGGGGATATACATTTGCCAAAACTGTACCTGTTCACCTAAAATAGATGCATTTTATTGTATGTAAATTACACCTCGAAAAAGTTGATTGAAAACTGTTGACACCCAGACTCCACCTTAGACCAATTAAATTAGAATCTCTGGGATGGAACCCAGACTTTGGACCTACCCAGATAAGAGCTCTATCTTATCTGTTTGGGCAGCTATAACAAAATACAATAGACCAGTTGATTTATAATCTTATAAACAGAAATTTAGTTCTCACAGTTCTACAGGATGGGAAGTCTGAGGTCAAGTCCTGGCAGATTCAGGTGCCTGGTGAGGGCCCTCTTCCTAGATGGCCATCTTTTTTCTGTAACCTCACATGGCAGAAGGGGCAAGAGAACTCTCTCAGGCCCTTCGTAAGAGAATTAATCCCACTCATGAGGGCTTCAGTCCATTGCAAGCTCCCTGGGTGATTTTACGTGTAGCCAGAGTTGAGAACCACTGGCCCTAACTTTAATAAGAGTATATTGGGGGAAAAACAGAACAGCAGTAAAATATTTTTTAAAAGAGGGAATGGGAAGGATCACAGGTGACTTATTTTCTCCTTTAATCTATTTTGTATTTTCTGATTTTTCCATAATGAATTACTTGCATAATTTTTAAAAGACAGTGTTATTTATTTACCTATTTTATTTTACCTATTTTATTTATTTTACCTATTTCTCGATCTCTCAAATTTTGCTCTGTCATTCATTTTGGTGCTTAAATCATCATCACATTTGTTCAGATAAACCATTACCTGATATTCATTCATCCAAGGCGGATTAAACATCTGCCTTATACAAAGCACTGTTTTAGGAACTACAGGAGCAAAAAAGAAGAAATCTCCAGGCAATCAGAGGCACAGGTGAAACAGATGCTCTCATTTAATTTTATAAGAACCTTCAAACATCATTGTAGCACAAACCTAACAGGAGAGATGATGATGCTACCTTATCCTTGCGTGTTTCCGGAAAACAGTCTGGAAGTTTCCTTACGAATTTAAAATGAACCTATCATGGGACCCAGCTCTTCAATTCCTACGTGTTTATAGAAAAGAAATGAAAGCATATGTCCATACAAAGACTTGTACACAAAAGTTCATAGCAGCTTTATTGCAATAGCCAAAAACTGGAAACAATCCAATTGTCCATCAACAGAAGAATGGATAAACAAATGGTGGTAAATTTATATTACAGAATACAACACAGCAATAAATAGGAAGAAATTACTGATACATGCAACAACATGGATGAATCTAAAAATAATTGTGCTGAAAGAGCCAGACATAAAAGAATATATACACTGTATGATTCCATTATATAAAATTCTATAAAGTACAAATCTATAGTGACAAAAAGAAGGTTAGTAGTTGAGGGTGAGTTGTGAATGAATTACAAAGAGGTGATGGAAATGCTACTTCTCTTGATTGTTGTGATGGTTGTGTATATATGTATGTCTATACTCATCAAAACTCATCAAATTGTTCAATTTAAATATATGTAGTTTAATGTACACCAATTATACAACTTTAATGTAGCTGTTAAAATGGAAGGAAGGAAGGAAGGAAGGAAGGAAGGAAGGGAGAAAAGAAAAACCAGAAGAGGAAAAACGAAATCATGGAACAAAATATAGAGCCCAGACAGAGACTCATATAAGTATGTAGTCAACTGATTTTTAACAAAGGTGCAAAGACAATGCAATGGAGCAAAGATGGTCTTTTCAACAAATGGTGCTGTAACAACTAGACATCCACATGCAAAAAAAAAAAAAAAAAAGAATCTAAACACGCTTCACAAAAATTAACTCAAAATGGATCATATAACTAAATGTAGAATGCAAAACTATAAAAATCCTATAAGATGACATAGGAGAAAACCTAGATGACCTTAGGTATGGAGATGACTTTTTATATGCAACACCATGACCCATGAAAGAAATAATCAATAAGCTAGACTTTGTCAAAATAAAAAATTTCTGCTCTGCAAAAGACAATTTCTAGGGAATGAGAAGACAAGCCACAGACTTGTAGAAAATATTTTCAAAAGGTACATCTGAAACATCCTGGAGGAGAAAGTAAAAGTAAATGATACATCTGATAAACTGTTTTCCAAAATATATGAGGAACTCTTAAAACTCAGAAATAAGAAAACAAACAACTCAATTAAAAAATGGGCCAAAGACCTTAACAGACACTTCTCCAAAGAAAATACACAGATGGCAAATAAGCATATGAAAAGACGCTCCATATCATATATCATCAAGGAAATGCAAACTAAAACAACAAGATACCACTACACACCTACTAGAATGGCCAGAATCTGGAACGTTGACACCACCAAATGCTGGCAAAGATGTGGAGTAGCAGGAACTCTCATTCATTGCTGGTGGGAATGAATGCAAAATGGTGCAGCCACTTTGGAAGACACTTTAGTGGTTCCTTACAAAACTAAACATACTCTTATCATATGATTCAGCAACTGTACTCTGGGAATTTACCCAAACGATTTGAAAACTGTCTGCCCAAAAACCTGTACATGGGGGCTTCCCTGGTGGCACAGTGGTTAAGAATCCGCCTGCCAAGGCAGGGGACAGGGTTCAAGCCCTGGTCCGGGAAGATCCCACATGCCACGGAGCAACTAAGCCCGTGCGCCACAACTACTGAGCCTGTGCTCTAGAGCCCACGAGCCACAACTACTGAGCCCGTGTGCCACAACTACTGAAGCCACGAACCTAGAGCCAGTGCTCCACGAGAGAAGCCACCACAATGAGAAGCCCACGCACTGCAACGAAGAGTAGCCCCTGCTCACCGCAACTAGAGGAAGCCTGCATGCAGCAACAAAGACCCAATGCAGCCCAAAATAAATAATTTAAAAACCCCCCAAAACCTGCACATGGATGTTTATAGCAGCTTTATTGCCAAAACTTGGAAGCAACCAAGATGCCTTCAGTAGTGAAAGGATAACAAACTGTGGTACATCCAATGAAATATCGTTCATCAGAAATGTGCTATCGAGACATAAAGACGTGAAGGAAACAAATACATATTCCTAAGTGAAAGAAGCCAATCTGAAAAGTTTACATACTGTAAAATTCCAACTATATGAAATTCTGGAAAAGGCAAAACTATGCAGACAGTAAGATCAGTGGTTGCCAGGGCTTGGGATTGGGGGTAAGGTTGAAGGGGTAAATAGGCAACAGAAGATCTACGGGGCAGTAAAAATACTCTGTATGGTGAATTCACGTCATACATTTGTCCAAACCCATAGAATGTACACCACCAAGAGTGAACCCTAAAGTAAGCTATGGATTTTGGGTGATTATGATGTGTCGATGTCCATCCATCATAACAACTGTCCCACTCTGTTGGGGGATGTGGATGATGGCGGAGGCTGGCATGTGTGGGGTCAGGGGGGATATGGGAAATCTCTGTACCTTCCTCTCAGTTTTTCTATGAACCTAAAACTACTCTGAAAAAATGAAGTCTTTAAATAAAATCCTCAAAAAAGTGAAAAATTTAAAAGCATCTAAAAAAACATATGAAAAGAAACAACCAACGATTTAGTGGATAATTAAACCAAAATTCAATTTAGTGATTACTTCCTGTTGAGGAAGAGGGTGTGATGAGGGAAGGCATATAGGGAATTTTTAAATTAATGGAATATTGCTATTTTTTTTGAGGAGGGAATTGTTATTCATTGGTAAATTCTTATGCTAACTTGGGTGTTTTATTATTCTTTAAAGGTATACTTATTTCTATACTCATTTTCACATGAATTATGGGTGAATTTTTTAAATACACACACATAAACACAATTCAGATTTCAGTATGCTCAAGACTGCCCCTGGAACTTGATTTTTTAACATATTATTTCCAATGTTGACGTGTTATTAATATTCTTGTTAAGAATGAGACATACTAGTTAATTCCAAGGCAGGAATAGGAGAAATGACAGGCCTTACTTTTCTAAAATCCAGGTAGTATGTTTTTAAAATTAGCCAAGTGGGCCAAAGACCCTCCAGGAAGGAAGTATGGCATCTCAGCCTCCATAAAGTCCACTCTGCCCTCCAAGCTGAGCCTAGTCGCTCACACGCGGCCTACACTTGGCCTCAACATCCGGCTTTTCTCCTGCAGTCATTCTCTCTTACCATTCATTTTTGGTCACAAGTCTTGGCTTTCAGACTTCATTCAATCCACTTTCCAGCCTGTTCACGAGTCAACTTGGTCTGAGGACAACTGGCGCTCCTGGGCACAGGCTTGGCAGGGAAAGATTAAGCAAGCCAACAAACTCCCTTATGAAGGAGTCAAAATGGACTTGACAGCATTGTTCTCCAAATTCAGCTATCCTCAAACTAGGGGTAGCCTGAGATGCTGAGATCCCCATCTGGGGCAGTACTTCTCAGAGTGAATGTCACAGAGGTAGGAATCCCAAGGGACTTAAAAAAAAATGCATATTACTGAGCCCACCCATGACTACAGAGTAAGTATATCTAAGCATGGGGCCAGAGTCTGAATCTCTGAGAAACACCCCAGGTGATGGTTCCGATGTTTTTTGACTTCCCTGTGAGATTGTGATCACTGAAACTTGACCTGTTAAATATGAGGTTGATCTAATCATTGATAAAACCTTGGATAGTGAGTGTATGGGTTTTTACTTTGTCCAAGACAGACACACCACCAATCAGAATAATGAGCAGCAACCACGCCCTGTTCAGAAAGAAAGTGCAGTTAAACTTTTCTCATTTACCAGGTATACTATTTTAACGTTGTTCAGACTTGACCGTGAAGGGGCTCTAGCTTAGATAAAATCAAAGAGAAAATGGCCTCTGTATTTTAAATTACCCCTCCCCATTCTCACTGGTCCAGCCAGATTTATCCTGGGGGATGGGGCTGTTGCTAATATTAAAAATGTTTAACATGTGTGCATGGGCAGAGGGGACGAGCCCACTAGAAACAGCTGATCCGGCTTTACCAGCACAGATCAGTTGAGTGCCAGCCCTGCCTTTCTTCTGTAGTAAATAGTTTCACCCAACACTGAGCCAGAATACAGCGTGTCTCTATTCATTTTCTTTTGGAGAAAGACAACAGATGTGACTAGAGCCTTAATGTACTTTTGCTACATTTGCTTTTTGTAAAGAACTGATTAAGGATTAAAACCTTCAACTTTCTGAACTGCTTGAAATGTTACTGTTGCTTCAAATTTATAAAGAGCTTTCATGACTTCAATATCCCAGTAATGCAAGCATTTGTTCTATTGTTAAGAGATCTAGTGAACTGGTATCTGGGAATTTCGTACGAGAAAAGCCAATTCCTGGCACGCAGGCTTAATAGAGGTGCATGTATGATACAAAGCCCCGTGTGCCTTGGGAAAATGAACTAGAGACTCAACTGGAAAGCTTTCAGACCAGTTAAAAACATAAAACATAGCTACCACAGAGCTTAATTGTACAGTGGCAGTTTCAGTTTCTGTATTGAGAGACAATTTTTTGCATTTTCTTAGGATTGGCCCACAGCTACAGCCATACTGGACACGTTTTTAATTCTAAATGCAATGCAGAATTACCTATCATTTCTTTGCTATACAGATTGAATATTCTGCATGAACATTCAAAAACGCATGTTTATAGTTTGAACTTATGTTTATTGTGTTCTACTACCAAATGTACTGTCTACAGAGTCTTCGATGATGGGTGGTGAGGAACTGCTCAAAAAGATTCAGTTACACACAGAGAAAACATATTACACATTATGTTGGGAAGGGCTAGATTACATAGTTATTGAAATATGTACAGGAGCAATCTTCATCTAGAAGTGTTACAGGGATTCCAAATGATCACACTCAATAGCTGGGCCTATTTGTAAGATTTGGTCAATGGGAAGCTTTTCTCTGCCTTATGGTCCCCCACCCTCTCCAATACTTCTTTGTGAAAGCAGAGTGGCATGCTGCCTTATCGCTGTTGCTAATTACCCTCAAACAATGGCAATGAAAGCAGGCAAAACGATTAAGCAATGTGGCAGCCCATTTTTATGAATTTACCTTTAAAGACAACCAAGAGAATTTTAGAGCAGTAGGTACAGGGCTTTATAAACTACAGGAAACTGCAGTGGAGTATTTATTTTTGAAACTCAATGACTTCCTTGCAATTTAAGGGTGCTAATCAATATTGAATAGTTATTTTGAACAATTACAAAGATAACATGCTCTTACTAGGAAAAGAAAAAAAAGCACGCAGAATAAACTTCTTACAGAGGTGAGCAAACTTTTTGGAGTTGTTTGATTTTGCCGTAACTTGCAACTTTTTACAAAAAGGTGTTCTATGAAATTTTTTTCAATCCCAAAGACTTGGCTTTGTGTTGAGAATTTTGTGGTAATCCTCAACTGCAAATATGCTTAAATTATGAAGTAGATTGAAAGCCACTGTTTTAAAATATATAGTTTCAGGATCTCAAAATGTTATAAACTGTAATTTAGCTTGATCAGAACTAATCAAATAATCTGGATAATGGTTAGTATATATGTATGAGTATACACAGACATTTAAGTACTACTAATCGTCAGCAAATTATACTTTAAACATCAAAATTTAATCTTTGGTGATTCAGAAGGCACTCTTTTTAATGAAATACATGCAATATGAAAAATCTAAGCTCTATTATCGACAACTGCAATTCCCCAAAATAATAGTGTCACAGAGATTAGACCAAAAGTGTGCAACTAAGTGTTTATAAAGTCCAAGTTGTTTACAGAGAGGGACCTTGGCCATGGGACTGCAGTAATATCACATGACTCTCCAGCATTCCTACTAGGCACTGCTCTGCTGATGCACTGCATTGGAACCCACTGTTAACCATCTCCAACTCAACTAAGAGAAATTATTTTCTCATGAAAATCTCTTAATTTCATGAGAGAGGAGCAAAAATACAATGTACCAAAATGTGCTTTTATAAACGAACTCGGCCAGATTAAGAAACTGAACAATATTTACACTCCTGAATTTCAAGGATCTAAATCTTGTCACATACTACCCACCCAAATCCCTTTTTAGATGACATGAGTAAGTAGGTTAAAACGCTTTTCAAAAAAGTTTTATTTGTTTATTCATTTATGCAAAGACAGTATCAGCATAGGTAACAGGAACACTTTTAAGTTTAAACTTTTAAGTTTAAAATTAATTTTCCATTTTGAAAGGTTCAGGATTTTGTCTCTTTCTACCTTACTCTTTTAAATACTTCAGTCCAACAAAACAGGAGGCAAAAATTTATTTCCTTCCTTTTCTTAAGGTCATATTGGGATAATCAGAATTGGCTCTTTAGAATTTAGGTATCATTTACAGTAACCTGGAGATTTAATCACAGAATAATACATGTAAGAATGTTATAGCACACACACAAAAAAGTACAAAGAATTTTAAAAAGAACAAATTTCAGGGCACTTTCAAATTTTGAGGCCTAAGAAAGCTCTCTTGGGGATCCTCAAGTTAAAAGACTCCTCCCTTCAGATTCAGAATGAAAATTATTAGGGATTATAAAACAATGGGCACTGATGATATGGCCCATGGAAGCTTCATTAGGATAAGGATAAATGGAGTTTCCATGTTTTAGTGAAGGGGCAGGCCAATGAAAGAAAAGCCAGGAAGCCACTTTAAACTCATGTCCACGGCAGGTCAAATGATGCCTGATACAAGTGTTTCCCTTAGAAAGGTATTATCCCATTGCTACCTTTCCAAGGCTTATTAGCCCAAATACTGCTTATACTGCTACTTCTCTTCTTTACATCACCTATTCTAAGAGCAAACCTCCTGGAAGAATGGTGCTATGGACTGGAAAAGCAAGACTGTGGGTAGAGCAAAGGGGCTCTGGATCTCTAGTTGTTTGTCACGATTTACAATGTCTAACCAGGAGCTTAGCTAATCTAAAAATGGATTGTTAATACTTAACGCTAGTATATTTTTGGGCTATGCGTATTACTCAACAACTTTCGTGGTTTAGAAATGTCAAAACTAATTCGATTCTCCTAGACATATTTTACTTTTAAAAGGGAAATATAAGAAGCTAAAAAAAACAAAAATAAAAATCGACCTGTTCTTTAACAAATAATATTTTAATGTTTTTTATAAAAACAATTCCTTTCAGATACTCTGATTAACTTTTAAGTGACATAAAAAAGTTTCAGCCTTCTTTAATACCAATATTTTGCACAATTTAAGATACAGCCACTGAATTTATCATTTCAAGGAAAAAAAAGTAAAAGAAAAAAAGGAGAATGGTAACTCACTGAGAAGCTTATGTACCTAGTAAAGTTCAGTTTGTTTTGGATTCTTTAAAAAAAAAATTAGGCCCAGAATTTTAGTTATCCTAGTTACCATCCCAATTCGATATCTCTATGTGTGGATTCTAGATAAGATTAAATATTTTGAACTAATAAGTGTAAGACCCACTGATTGGACTATTTGTTTAGAATCTGTTTTACTGGGTTTAGATAAGGAAAACTTCAATAAAGCCAACTATATATTGAGTTCCACTGATTAAAAATGCAGTTTTAAAAACTCTGCTTTTGTGGTAAATTTCTAGACAAATCATAAAAGCACAGTATTGTAGATACTGTACTGTTCATAGGTACTTGTTGGAGAAGTGAAGTGCTTGTATTTAAACCATCAAAATTCTGACCTTTCAAAATAGGTTTTCTAAAACAATTTTTCTGAAAATCAGCATTTGCTTTTAAACTCTTAAAATGTCAATTAAAAAAATCCTTACAGATAAATCTTAAAGTTATTCCTTTCAGTCTCAATTTTTTTTACTTTTAACCATATATTCAACACAGAACCAGTTTCTAAGTAAATGTCTAATGAAAAACAGTTCTAATGTAAATAAAACTAAGCAATCTAATATAACTTGTATAGAAAGTCTGAGTGTGATTTATCAAAATTCAGAATTAAATCTCTAAAATAGTGGAAAAACTTTCAGTCTCACTATTCAAAACCTCGAACTTCCTGTGAGACTAGAAAGTTAGCAGAGGATCAAACAGACTTAAGCACTGCCCGACTTCTTCTGAAGTGATGAACTCGTTTATCCTAGAAAAGACAGGAATACTCCATTTTACTTCACTGAAAATTCCTATTACCATTATGACCTAAGACAGTTGAAAAATATTGTACTTAAAGCATTTATTTTGGGTTTAAACACTATAAATAATGAAAGAAAAGTGATCCTTTTGGGGAAGCATTCCTGAACTTTGTGATAACCAATGTACCAATGACCAGTTTTATTCAACAATTTAGTTAAAAAAGAAATATCAGTAACTCAGAAAAAGAGGACTTCGAATCAATACCCTTTTATGTAGATTAACTCATGATTTGGCAGTGATGTCCCGAAAAGACAGCTGGTGAAAAGCACATGAGATTTTTAAAAGTCCTATTTTTACTAAAATACGTCTGACAGAAATCATGGCTTGAGAAGAGTAATCCACTTCAATCTGAAACCCTATGCTTTTAGGTTAAAAGACAAAAAGTTCTGGCATATTTAAAGGCATATCCTTAACCTGTAATGAAGATATATAATTTTTAAGGAAATGAATAGAAAAAATATATGCAAAAATTTCCTTTCACTTTATGTTGCTTGCAGATGTGCAGATAGAAGAAATGAGGCCTTACAAAGAGGAATGGAGCTGAGTAAACCAGCAATAAAATAATAGCATTTCTTCTCTACACTTTTAGCTTAATTGTGCCCTGTTCCTAGGGATTAAATTCCGTTGTCACATAAAGAAGGGTGACTTCTGGAAATTATGTAATCTGTTAACAGGGTAATATCCTATTTAGGTTAAAGCCCAGAAAACTGGTCACAAACTCAAGTATCTTCAGAGATCAGGCAGGATATGAAAGATTATGAAGGAGCTGGGATTTATCATGGCAACAGTGTACATCCTGCCTCAGTGCATTCTAATTCAATTAAAACAACAATAACAACATTTAGCTAATCAAAATAGGTCTAGATATGCTACACAACTTCTAACTCTTAGCTCAGAGGAGCAGAAAATTTTGTAAGGTTCAAAGGGAAACTTTTAATACCAGGTAAAAATTCAAGCTTAAAGACTTGCTGGTTAAAGATTTTCTGCTTTGCAAACAAATCCTTTAGCACTCCCTATTTAACCTGCAGAACCTTGGGCAAAAGTAAGCTGTCCTACAGCTCCCAGTTCTTTCCTTTTAAATTGTCCTATGCAGAATGAAACGAGAACAAAGATCAACTTTAAATGAATGGGTTTACTCCCCAATGAGAAGGGGGTTAAGAACTTAACTCTGCTACAGCTCTAGTCTTCTGCATTAAAGGAACTCCTAAGTATTCCTTTTAAAAACAGTTTAAGCTTTATCCTATTTCCATTCATAGATGGAAAAAGCTATTCTCCTTTCCGTTTTTTTTTTTTTTTTTTTTTTGCGGTACGCAGGCCTCTCACTGTTGTGGCCTCTCTCATTGCGGAGCACAGGTTCTGGACGCGCAGGCTCAGCAGCCATGGCTTACGGGCCCAGCCGCTCCGCGGCACGTGGGATCTTCCCGGACCGGGGCACGAACCCACGTCGCCTGCATCAGCAGGCGGACTCCCAACCACTGTGCCACCAGGGAAGCCCTCCTTTCCCTGTTTTAAGATACAAAGCAATGGCTTACAAATGGTTCCAAAATGGTGAATTTTGGAAAAATTCTGGCAGTTCCTTGGAAAGTTAAACATAGTTACTATGTGACTCAGCAATTCCATTCTTAGGTATATACTCAAGAGAAATAGAAACGTATGTCCGCACAATAACTTGTACACGAATGTTCATAGCGTTACTCATCAGAGCCCAAAAGTGGAAACAACCCAAATGTCTATCAAATAAGTGATGAATGGATAAACGCAAAGTGGCAGATCCATAAATAAAAAGAAATGAAGTCCTGATACATGCTGTAACATTGATGAATCTTGAAAACATTTCGCTAAGTGAAAGTCAGTCACAAAAGGTCACATATTATACTATTTATATGAAATATCCAGAACAGGCAAATCCTTAAAGAAAGGAGGTTAGTGGTTGCCTAAGGCTAGAGAGTTTGGGGGAACAGAGAGTGACTGCTAATGGGTAGGGGCTTTATTTTGGGGGTGATTAAAATATTCTAAAATTGATTTGTCGTTATGGTTGCGCAACTCTGTTAATATTCTAAAAAATATCGAATTGCACACTTTAAATGGGTGAACTGTAGGGTATGAAAATCGTTATCTCAATAAACCTGTTACCAAAAACAACAAAAACCTTCCCTTCACTAAAAAGCACAGTATTCTTCCCCCATTGAAGCGACCGGTTCCTTTCCATATTCAGAGACTCAGAACTTAAAGGGATCTTAGAGACTCATTTCAGACTTGTAAAAACTGGAGCCTTAATAAGATTTAAGTGATTTGTCCAAGGTGATAGAACCAGAATCAGAAACCAGAACTTTCTTAAATTCAAACACCCATATTCTTCTCCACTTTACCAACTCTGAATCAACTTCCATTTCTTTCTACTCAGCTCTTTTTACTATTTCATTTTACCTCTTTTCTCCCCCCAAAACACTGTTCAAGCATCATCTGAGTGATCGATTTCTTTTCTTTAGTCTAATATCTACGTACTCTTAAGTTGTGCTTTCTGCTTCTAAAATTTTCTCTTTTCCTATTTGGCCAAGCCAATATTCTCATTCAACTCTCATGAACCCTATCAATTACAGTATAGGCTTCTGCTAAAGATATCTTCCCTAAGGGCAAACTACACTATATCAAGACTTGAGCAGCTAGAATACACTGCCACTTAAAACTCACTCACAGATTTACTGGGTTACAGTCAAAAGCTAACAGTTCAATTACTGATATATGCTCTATGTAGTATCAAAATATATATACCACAGAAAAAAGATACTTTATGGCTGACAACTGTGCTTTTTATCCTGTGTACTATTCCTTTCATACCTTGAAGTAGTCATCTTGAGTAACAAAGGAGTTTCTCAATCTGTTCTCTGGATTAAACAGACAAGATACCACTGTCTGTATGCTTCGGTCCACAGATTTCTGAAACACAAAAGTTTTCGGTAAAGATTATTCCTCCTTTTACTCACTGGTAACAAGCTTTTTGAAAAAGTTTAATGAACACATACACTTATTTCTAAAGAATTCTCAGGTAATTTTGTAATACGTGCCACATGTCACTTAGTTTGTTAACTTTTGTACCAAATTTAAGAATAATTTCAGAAACTTAGTGATAAGAGTACTGATTTAAAAAGCTCAGTTAGTCAAGCCCTAAGATATTTGCTTCAGCCTCTTTAATTTTTCCTGTTAGATAAAAAACAGTGAACTTCGGGCTCCCTGGTGGCGCAGTGGTTGAGAGTCCGCCTGCCGATGCAGGGGACACGGGTTCGTACCCCGGTCTGGGAAGATCCCACATGCCGCGGAGTGGCTGGGCCCGTGAGCCATGGCCGCTGAGCCTGTGCGTCTGGAGCCTGTGCTCCGCAACGGGAGAGGCCACAACAGTGAGAGGCCCGCGTACCGCAAAACAAACAAACAAACAAAAAAACCCAAAAAACAGTGAACTTCAACATTTCAAGAAACATTTAGGTTAAACTTTGGTAATATAATTATACTGTAAGTTATTTCGATATTTTTTCAAATTTTAAGTTGTGTAACAAATCTGGGAATTTTTTCACCCCCCAGGTTCAGTAGTTCTCAACATTTTTCCACTGAGAAACACATGAACGAAGTACACATACTCCAATGGGAATCATCCAATGTTATGCACATTCCAATCACATCAATTACTTCCATATTCTCACCCATACAGGAAAACACAGAATTCAAGAGTGAGGGCACTGTTATAGGGATCTGCTCTAATGATAAAAAAGAAACAACTCTGCCTGTTTTAGTATTTCAATTACTAGTGGCTCCACCACTCTTGAGAGCTGCTACCATATATAATGTTACGGAGAGAATACCGTAAATAACTGTATATTACTATTTAGCTAAATAAACGTTTAAACTGGCAAAAGACAAAGTAGATATAATTCATACTAATCCCTCTTTTGAAGAGTAGGATTCTTGAGGAAACCAACCCATTGCACTCCACCAAATCACATTAATATTTATTAAACTACGGTTAAAAAACAACAACCAAAAAAACCCCAATGAAAACAGAACAGAGGGAAGGACTAGTGAATCAGCAACTATATATACACACTGAAAGTTTGGGGATGCCTAAAATTTCATTAACTTTTACGTAAATTGCAAAGTTATTAGTCAATGACTCAAGCTCTGTAATGTATTTAAATTTGGGCAAAGATGCTTGCTTCTCAAACGGCCATTATTAAAACTTGAAAAAAATAAATATAAAAATATAAATATTAATAAGCAAAATTAGATGTTTGCCTTTTGTGGGCCATTTCCAGAGGATGCAGTAGCTTCATGAACTGAGCATTCACTTGGCAAAACTTCAACTCCTGGATCAACTTCATTACAGTGGTAGTTAACAGCTGTATAAGCCTACATTTAAAATGATAAAAGTGTAATTAAAGAGATGTACATGAGATACATTTCTAAACAATCTATTCTTCAAAATGGTGAGTTGACACTGAAAGTCTAAATGTGGATTGTGAAGTTCAATTACATTATTTCAGAAACTATTTCAAACTGTAGAATTGAAATGCAATAAGGCAATTTTTATTTTGAAATGTCAACACAATCAGAATTAGGAGAATTTCCCTAAGAAAAAGAAACTCCAACATATAGTAAGGGAATGAGAACGGAATTTCCTAGTGCCTGAGAATTTCAGCTCATACTATATCCTTTGAATATCCAATCCTGATGAAAGACAGAAGGTAACAAAGGCTCAGGTGTTTTAGAGGTAGCACCCTCTCTTTTTTCCTTTTCTTATATGACATATAACAGTACTGACAGCAAAACATTTTTGCTTCTCTTCATCACATTTTTTTATGGCTAGAAAACTAGAGGCAGATTCAATACTAATTCTAAATCCCTGGAGTTAGAATTAGCATAGTTATTAATACTACCTTTTTTGGTTACATATTGTATCAACAAGTAACTGAGCACTTGTTGTATGCAGGGCAGCCATTGCTTAAGTACACACACAACAACCTGAGAAACAAAAAGCACAGTTTCTCCCATGGGAGTATATACTTGGGTTGACAAGAAATAAAACATAACACAATGTAAAAGAGCATTTAAAATATTTCTAGGCATACTTGATATGGCAAAAGGTCAAGAAATATATAACAGCTGAACAATAAACTACTTTAAAATATATAATAGTTAAACAGTAGGAAGTACATGTTTCGCTAATTCACCTTACCGGAGAAATAACATAACTCCTTTGTTCCCCAACAGGCCACTGTGGTGGCATCTTAGGAAAAAAAAAGGAAATAATTATTTAAATATACCTTCACGTTTTCACAAAGATATGAGATAGACAATGTTGAGCTATCTGTCATGCTGGCTCCTTGACCTTGTTATAATAAAAGAAACAAAATGCAAGAATAAAGTACTTTGTTTCTGATACCTAAGGATTTTATTGTTACTTTCATATATAAACTCCATCTTTTTCTCAATTTTCTGGAGTTGGTCTACAGGAAAACTCAAACATACAGTTCTTTGAATATATTACCATAGATATGGCCATATCCATGGACAGAAATTCAGAGAACTATCTTGTAGCAGCCAGCTAAAATAAACACTATCAAACGTAACTGGAAGTCAATGCTCTTAAGAATTGAGTAATCATTTTATTTCAACCTATGCCATTAGAAAAACTCATAAAAGTCAGCCTGGATGTTTCAGCTGTTTGACAGAAAAGATGAAGAATACATGTTGAAATATAGAAGGCGACACCAAATCTTGTAAGACAGTACAAGAGAAAGCTTCTTCCTAAACTCATTCCTGTCAAAAGCTTCTTGCTAAGCTCATTCCCTTATTTCTAAGTAATAGAGAAGCCCTAATTCTAGACTAATTCCAACTTTTTAAAAAAATTTTAAGCACACTCAACTACTTTAAACGACAAACTATTAGGGAAATTTACATAAATAAAGGCCTCAATAATATTCCAATGTAAATCATTTTGATCCCTCTTAAATTACCTGATAATTATAAACAGGCAGCTGATATCCAGTGATAACCTGAACTGGTGAACTTGGATAAGGAGGATAAGCCTGAAAATAAATTTTACAGAAAGAATGAATGAATGAGGTATATTTTTAAAAATCAGAAAGAAGGAATATTATTCCCAATGTAACAAAAATATGAAAATAAGGAAATCTTAGTTTCTTCATATACAATGCTAGATTCTATTTGAGTGACTGGCTTCATGAAGAAATAAGTATTCTCTGTCAAACGTTAGTCTTTTGGGCTGGGAGAAGGAAGAGATAAATAAGGTAAGTGACTGATTTTGCCAGCCTAAGTTTACCTTATCTGTGTATTTATTCCCACCCATTAGTTCTTTCTTCCATGATGATAAGACTCTATTAGAATAGATTTCCATGTTAGAGTTATATTAATACATGTGTTCTCTTTTTTTGTAAAAATACTTTTAAGCAGTTTTGTATTCCTTTGACAGTATTTCGGGGTAACATGGGATCCTGCTACAGACTTTCTGGCTCTTTCTGTATTTCACTTCTAAAAGTTAAGGGCAGTGTATTACCCCAAACTAGAAAAGAGACAATACAATGTCTTATATCTTTCAAAAGGTATTTATTGATTGAAAATATCTAGGTAGTAGCATACATAAATATACCAGAATAGGTAATAATACCTCATAGTAAATGTTAGGAACAAGTAGGGCTTTTCTTCTAGCTGTGTTTTAAGTAAGAAAAGTAAAAAAAGATATATCCTACACTTCAGGTAGATGGAAAATGTAAACAAATGAGAGACACTGCAGAACTATTTCACTATTATTTTCTTTCTTTTCCTAAAATGTCTTTTAAACTGAAGAAAGTAAACTGAACTAAGAAGAAACTAAATATTATCAATGGGAGGCAAGTATTCCAAATCCCACTTCAAATATTAAAGTAACCAAGACAAGACAAATTATATGCCAGAAACTCATAGAGTTTACAAATATAGTTAAGTCATCAGATATTTATCCATTCTAGAACCATAATACATCCAGAAATCAACAAGCTATATGAGGAGGCATCTGGAAATCATTGCAAATAAAGAATAGCTGACCCTAGAAAAGAACAAACCAGGCAAACACATGAGGAAAGCTGCCTTCAAATGTTCTAGGAGTTATCTGGGAAAAAGAAAAAAAAGATATATTCTATGTGGCTACAGCCATCAGTTCTAAGATAAAGGCTTGCAAACTATATAGAAGCAGATTTTAGCTTAGTACAAGAAGTAACACTAAGAATGACAGATTTCTAACAGAAGTAACAGATGTCCCACCACTCAAAAATATTCAAACAGGAATAATATTGTCACTTATTATGGAAATTGTTGACATAATTCCACAGAGGGTAAGAAATGAGACTGGCTTAATTTTTAAGGTGCCCCCATCTCATTGTATAAGATTTCTAATAGAATACACAAAAAAAACAGGAATGTAGGTAATTCTTACCTGAACATACTGAGTTATAGGACTCATCACGGGTGGCGGCTGCACGTAAGCTTCCGTGTGTGGATTACTCCAGACGCTCTGCAACTGTGGTGGAGGAGGAGGATTAAAAACCAAAGGACGTGGCTGCACATGATAAGCACCTTTTTAAAGAACAAAAAGAAAACAAAGCCTATTTTTAGTTCTCTGAAAAGCTACACGTGTCAACGAAAACAACTGCTTTCTTTACTCACAGAAAGTTTGTTTCCTGATGGCAGGGCCCAGTTTCAGCTTTTTACCATGGAAATTTACCTGTGACTGAAAATAAAACAGTAACAAAACTACAATCAATGTCTAAATCTTTACTTCCAAGACTTTGGTAAACACCCAAGTTCTCTAAAATTACTACTATCGGAGAAGATCAGTGCTAAGAACATACCAAATCAAAATTTATCAGCCTGAAGATACCTTACTTACCTTCACTACTCTAATCAAATGTTGAGAGGTATTGTGGAATTTGATCAAAAACCTTTACTCTCTGGTCTCTAATCTTTCCTGTCTCTGGATCATGAGGCTGGATGCCCAATCAAAAATAAATAGGTTCTCACAAGTTATGTAAGATTATTCTAAGTCTGGATTTCAAACATAAAATATATTTATTTCTATACATTATACAAGACTGAGTAAATATTCAGGACTCAAAACAATACTGAACACTGCATCCATAAGGTAATTAAGAGATTTTTTTCCAAAAGAAGATTACTTACTTCTACTATCTTCTGCACATCCACGTCATTATAAAATGAAACAAATCCATAGCTAGAAAGGCAGATGAGTATAAAATCACTACCGTAACAGTACATGGTTTGAAACTTCAGTATTCCATGAAATAATTGACAGAATAATGATAAAGGATGAAGAATACACTGAGATAAATAACTGTAAGATATACATGATAGATCCTCTATAAATACTGTTTTATTTTCCTACCGTCATCTATATCAGAATGCACAAAGATTAACAGAAAATTCATACCTATGAACCTGAATTTAACTTACTATCTATGGTAAGATGGTTAAAATTTAAGATACTGTGAAATGTGTGAAGAAAACAATTCTTCAATAAAACTGATTAATCCACTTAAGTGAAACAAATGAAGATGGGAAACATTTCAATACAAACACTAGGCAAATGATTAAATAAAAGAGCTGGCAGCAAACTTTTATCCTCTACATGAAAGAAATTACAAAGTAACAAATTACATTTATACAAATGTTAGAATACCAGAATTGAAATTTTATTTTCTGAAACTCTATAGGTGCTATAGTTCAGGTATTTATTATAATTTATATTGAACATATGTTTCACTTACCCTTTGGACACACCAGTTCGATCCGTGATTATCTTCACTTCTTTTACTGAACCATATCTAGCAAAGAAGCTTCTAATTTCGGTTTCATCCATCTATGAAGAAAAATTTGACTTCAAGATTAAAAATTCAACATTCAAAATTTTCAAGTATACTATAAAGAAGATTTGATGATGTGGAAGTACCTCCTCCATGTATCCCCAAACTACCTGTAGTTCTTTGTCAAAGATATTTTTAGTTCCTATTAGGTTAAACATAAAAACAATCCCCCCCAAAAGCCTTATGTTTACAACAGGTCCCAAATCCCACTATTCACAAAATACTTTTAAAAATAAATGAAACATGAATACAATACCCTAAAATCAATTCCACCAACGAAAACAGTGTTCGGCATGATTCTGCCTTCTGGTAAAACATAGCCTTGGCTGGTGACAGTTGATGAAGACTGGGTGCTGGCCTCTCTGGAGATGGTTGAGTTTGGAGTGTCAGGATCTGCAGCAGACTGTAATTTGGAAAGCAGATATCAGCACTAGACATACAGGCTAAAATCACAGATGATATGAAATATAATTTATGTTTTTAAAATACAAAATATTTTCATATAAATTACTTTGATTGTAAATTAGTCATCAATATAGCTTAGTTCAGGCTCAAGGTCTAGGGTAATCAGAGTAGATCATCATGAAATTTTAACAGAAGGGTATATAGTATTTTCTCAAACCCAGTGTCACTCACCACTATCCCTGGTACAGTGCTGTGGCAGAATACTGATTTTATATTGAGTTTGTGAAATACTACGTGAACTGGTTAAGTAATTAGAATTGTAAAAAGTAAGGTTACTAAAATCATCCTGTTGTACGTCAATAAGCAAATTCTCATTTTTCTGAGTACCTTATTCAAAAGTATGGTTTTAAAGATAACCAATTTTTTTTTTAAGTTGCATCAAAAGGAAACAAGAAAGTTTTTTTTTTTTTTTTTGCGGTATGTGGGCCTTTCATTGTTGTGGCCTCTCCCGTTGCGAAGCACAGGCTCCGGACGCGCAGGCCCAGCGGCCATGGCTCACGGGCCCAGCCGCTCCGCGGCATGTGGGATCTTCCCAGACCGGGGCACGAACCCGTGTCCCCTGCATCGGCAGGCGGACTCTCAACCACTGCACCACCAGGGAAGCCCAAAACAAGAAAGTTTTAAACCAATTTGTTTTGCCTCATCTTCCTATTCACCAAAACTAACACGGACTTTATAATTTTAACACTCCTTTGTTAGTATGCCTGCTTTACTTTGGAAATGGATCATGAAAACATCATTTGCTCACATATCATAGCTCCTGCTTAAAAAAAAAAAAGGGTTTATAATCCTTTTCCCTAATGATAGGGTGTTCATAGCATCTTTAAAATAATGTTTTTCTTCTTGAATAATACCAAATAAGTCCTACTGATAATTCTAATTTTCACAATGGGCTGATAAGATACAAATGGTATCATCTTTATTTTCAGAGACCCACACAAGAAACTTATTATTTTTCTGAATTCTGGTCAGAACTCTGTCTTTAGGCTTCCTACGCTAAGATTAATGTAGATTTTTCTGAATCAGGATTTACTGGTAATACATATTTCGGAAACAAAAACTGATTTAGCCAGGAGATCTAAAAATTGATTTAGTCAGACGTTCGTGTCCCTTACTAAGTTATAAATCACTTACTTGGCAGTTGTTTATCTCTTGGAAAACTGCTTTGAGAATGAAGTGAGATAACGTCTGTGAATTCATCTTGTAAACTATAAAGTGGTATGCCAATACAAGTTAGCATCCTGGTATCTGAATTTATTTTCAATAGGTTAAAGAAAGGTTTCTTTCCTGGTTTTACGATTTATGTACTTATTTCGTAGATACTCTACTAATTAACAACTAATTTGAGTTGGAACCTCAGGAAACTACTTTATGGCACATTTGCTCATTTGAAATTCATTTATGAAGTGCCTATTGATTATAAGTAGTAAACACAAAAGGCTGCAAGAGAGAGAGATAGCTATTACACTTCAGCTTGTGAAGGAAAACAAAAAGGACAAAAGAGACCAACTGATACATATTTTTTAAAAGATAAGCAAAATAATTTTTACAGAAATTAGTTACAATAATGAAAAGCAGGTAGAGTTCCTACTTTGTTAGGTGTTAGAAATTACTGATAAATTTAAGATTCTACAAACTGCTGTACTAATTAGCTATGAAATCAAAATTGTTAAATTACCAAATTTGAGTGTTTGGGCTTTTCTCTATTAACTTGTGTTCATATTTGCTATTCAGTGTTTCTGTTTGAATAGTTCCTGATTCTCTCCTTTAACTATGGTACAGTGATATTCCAAGAAAATAAAATCAGAGAAAGTAAAAACTATTTCTCAAGCTTTTCCATTTTTTAATGTTTTATAATTTTATTTTTTTCTGAATGGGACCATATTATGTAAGTCACACACCTTGAACTATCGAGAAATTTGACTAGATTTCCCTTCGTGACAGACAATTTACCAATCTCTTTCAATTAGCTCACATTCAAAAACCCAAAACAGGAATAAAACAAAATAGTGGTTCTGAAATTCTTATAGACTTTTTCTCCTTCTCAATTTCCCCTTCATTTGTGGATGAACTTTGGATACCTTTTTATTTGACAAACTATTTATAGTATTAGCTGTCTGTGAACCACAATGGATAAATGTATTTTAAATTAGAGGTATAACATTAGACCAGAAAACTGTACCAGATTATAAAGAGTTATGATAATATATTGATTTTCAACCAGGGAAGATTTTGTGGCCCAGGGGTAATTTTTGGTTGTCACGATTGAGGGTTGTACCTGGTATCTGGTTGGCAGAGGCCAGAGATACAGTAAGCATCCTATAATGCAAAGGAGAGCCTCCCACAACAAAGAATTATCTGGCCCCAAATCTGCACAGGGTCACAGCTGAGAAACCTGTGATAGTGTTGCCAGAATTGAAGAGGGAAGTTCTAATTTTTTGTGTTTTTTTTTTGCGGTACGCGGGCCTATCACGGTTGTGGCCTCTCCCATTGCGGAGCACAGGCTCTGGACGCGCAGGTTCAGCGGCCATGGCTCACGGGCCCCACCGCTCCGTGGCATGTGGGATCTTCCCGGACCAGGGCACGAACCCGTGTCCCTTGCATCGGCAGGCACACTCTCAACCACTGCGCCACCAGGGAAGCCCAGAAGTTCTAATTCTTACATCCTATTTACAAAAGTAAAGTTGATGTTTAAGACAACTAAACAGTAATTTGCGAAAAAGAAAAAAGCCATTAGATATTATAGAAAGTTTGGTTTCGGGTTGTACAAATTGACTGTCTGCTTAACTGAAGTATTAAGTATAAAACTGATCAAATCATTTCACTAGTGTCATTATGTCTTAAGGAAGGCATCGTTATGTCCGTCCTAGTCCTGAGCCAGCAGATGGTGCTCAAAGCTAAACTAAGGAAAGTACTCCCTTTTAAGACGCCTGAAAAACAGATTTTAAAACTTTGCCTGTGTGTGTATTTACATAGTTATAACTTATATATACAAATCCAGAACCATACACAACCTTTGGTTACTTTTAAACTATTGCCAGAAATACTTCACAAATGAATTCTTAGGCTAAAGCAAAGTTTGGTGAGGAATTCATCTTACCTACCAACAGCATGTAGAAAATAAACTGAATGTAAATTAAATGAAAGAAGTAATTATTTTTCTTAATTACACCTTCAGGTGAGTTGATGGGTTCTGAAATGAGTAATTCTGGAATATTAAGTAGGGGTGAACTTGGAGGCCATCATATACACAATTCTCATCACTGCTATTCACAGTAATATATTCCCTTTTATATCTGGATGACCAAATGACAAAGATAACTAAAAGCTGGGAAAAAACCTTTATCATTACTGAAGCTTCTGGGATGTCAGCTCTCCGACATTTTCTTCAACTATTACACCTACATGCAAAGCAAACTGAAATAATTTGCAGTCATCAGCGTCATATCCACAGAAGGTAGTAGTTATTACAGAGAAAAGGAAATTCTATTAAGGAAATAGTAAATGAAAATCAGAATAAAACCCTTTAAGTGAATCAAAGAATGGACTCGGGGGGACAGGGGGAATCCAACCAATAAACAAACAATCCTGGGAAAGCTAAGCAAGAAAAAGGCAAGAATACAAAAATACACATTAGTCCTGAAAAAATGGGATATGAGTACAGATTAGAATGCTCTGTAGGACTAAGTTTGGAAATCTTGATGTGACTAACTTTCCAGAGAAATGTAAACTTTAAAGGACAAACTTAAGAAAAGAAAGAGCACTCAATTCCTGGGTCAGTTTCATTGGGAGTTTTCCCAGACTATGAAGAAACAGGTAATTTTTGTGTGGAGGGCAAGCGGGGTGGTAAGAGGGGGCGCACCTAGACAGAAACAACGGTAGACAGGAGAGAGAGTGGAAGAGAAGGAAAATTCAAATATTAAAAAAAATTTTTCAGAGAAAAAAAGAAGAAAATACTTCTCAATGCATTTTATAAAACTAACACTATTTAAATAACAATACCTGGTTAAGATGGTCCACCCCTGCCCCCAACACTGAGATGCAAATTTCTAGCAGCATACAAAAAAAATATACAATTAAGAACAGTTTAGGGCCTCCCTGGTGGCGCAAGTGGTTGAGAGTCCGCCTGCCGATGCAGGGGATACGGGTTCGTGCCCCGGTCTGGGAGGATCCCATGTGCCGCGGAGCGGCTGGGCCCGTGAGCCATGGCCGCTGAGCCTGCGCGTCCGGAGCCTGTGCTCCGCAACGGGGGAGGCCACAACAGTGAGAGGCCCGCATACCGCAAAAAAAAAAAAAAAAAAAAAAAAGAACAGTTTACACTGTAAATTCAAGGATGGTTCATTCTTAGGAAATCTGTTACTGTAATTCACCACTGCAAAAGCATTTGATAAAATACAGCATCCATTTCTTAATTTTTTTTTTTTTTTTTTTTTTTTTTTTTTGCGGTATGCGGGCCTCTCACTGTTGTGGCCTCCCCCGTCGCGGAGCACAGGCTCCGGACGCGCAGGCTCAGCGGCCATGGCTCACGGGCCCAGCCGCTCCGCGGCACATGGGATCCTCCCAGACCGGGGCACGAACCCGTATCCCCTGCATCGGCAGGCGGACTCTCAACCACTTGCGCCACCAGGGAGGCCCCATTTCTTAATTTTTAGAAAACCCAAGTAAAATAAAAACATCTTATTTTCTATTGATCTAAGTCTAGGCTATCATCAAGCTTAAAGTGAAACATGGTAGTAATTTACATTAAAATTAGAAATAAGGGTCTCTCATCACACCTATAAATTTTTTCCTATATATGACTAATATGTTAATATAGAGTTGTTATAAATCACCAAGAAAAGATAAATATGCAAATAGAAAGGTGGACTAAGAATTAAAAAAAAAAGAAATGGAAAAAGCTAATGACAAACTTCAACTTCACTAATGATAAACAAAAGAAAAAGTACATCAACACAGTAAAATATTTTCCAGTTATTAGACTGGCAACTTTAAAAAGTGCAATACCTTTCATTGGAAACTGTGTGGAGAAGGGGTCATACTACACACCATCAGTGGGAATATATACTAGTGCATGCTTTATCAAGAGGTACTAAGAAAAATGTATAATTCAAAATTGTTATAAAATGGGCATAACCTTTTCACCCAGTGATTCCACTCCTGGCAATTTATTTCAAGTTATTAACAGATAAGCATGCCAAAACATTTGCACAAACATACTCATTATGGTATTGTTTGAACATAAACAAATTATTCATTATAAGAGAATTGGTAAAATTAAGTAATGGTAATATAGAAATATATAATTTTTGGCAAAATAACTAAGTATATATTCAAAATTATTTTAAATTTCTCTTTGGAATAAGGCCCACTACACTAAATGAAGAATACAGGTTGTAAGATAGTATTATATAGCACAGTAAAATTTTTATAAAATAAAATGCACCTATATATATGCAATACATGCTTGAAAACAATCTGGAAGGGCATACGTACATCTAAACTTCAATAGTGGTTAAATGCTGGGATTAAGATGGACCTCTACTTTCTTACATTGATTACCTTCCAAAGAGTTAATGTATTAGTTTTGTATCAGAAAAAAAAATCAATAAAGTTATTAGCATCTCCCCTTTTCATCTAAAAAGACAAAGTTGGAAATAATTACAGTAACTCCGATGATTGATTATTGATATGGACACGTACATGACATAATTATTACAAAGTTACATACAATCACAATTTTTTACTTTAAAATTTATATGTTCTAATAAATTGTATATAAATTTCCTCCCTTTACCTCTATAAAAACAGAAAATAGTACACTACAGACAACTACACATATATAATACACCTGTGACTTGATGGTTGATCAAAAGTGTTCTCCGAGTTGTACCTTGAGGTGGTGAAATCAACTAAATGCACTTAACAAAACTCACATAAATGTCACCCAACAGAGCATGTAATACTCTAGGGACGTTTTGTTGAAGGTTTCTGGTTTCTCTTGGGGAAAAGTGTTCTCTGGGTTAAAAACTGCTAGACTTCCCCAACCTGCGGCCGCTCAGAGGCATGGACAGGGCCGACCTCGTAGGGAAATGATGGCGTCGGGTGAGCTTCCGCCCTGAGGTCCCCGCGGCCGCCACTGCGCAGGCACGAGGCTGCCCCAGGGGCATCACAGGCTCGAGCTCTCCAGGTCCCGCCCCGCCCCCACTCCGGGCTTGGACACGCCCCCAAAGGCCCCGCAGGAACCCCGACCCCCACCCCGCGGCAGACCCGTGGGGCCCCGCCTCCCCAGGTGGCTCGGGCCAGCTTCCGCGTCTGCACGCAGGCGCCCCCGAGGCCACGCCACGCGGCGCTCAGCAGGCACGACGCCATCTCGTGGCGGCCGCACCGCCTGGCTCCTCAGAGTAAGCGCTGGAAGGGAAGCTTCTGGGGTGGGGTGGGGGTGGGGCGGAGCAGGGTCCCCGCCCCCCAGTCTGGCGGTGGAGGCCGGACGCTCCTCCACACCCTGGCTGCGGTGGGGGGATGGCCGCAAGCCTTACATGTGCTAGGCGGGGCCCCGGGCACTCGCTTCCCACAGCCAGGCCTCCCGCCCCTCCACCGGCCCTCAACGCCCTGCAGGCCGTGCTGGACCGCCTCCCCTTCGCCCTCAGGCCGGGCCCAAGTACAGGAAAGCCAGGTAGCCACGCTCTCGGCTCCTGTCCCCCGCCCCCTTCAGCGCCCCGGCCGCCCTGAGGACCCCCTCAGGCCTCCTCCACTCACCATGATGGCGGCAGCCCGTGTTCCCACAGAGGGGTTCGAGAAGAAGCTGAGGCTGGCTTCAGGCACCGGGGCTGCTGTTAGGCCTGCTCGTACCCACCGCCCGGATTGACTGGGCAGAGGAAGCAGAGGTGGACGAGCGAAGAGAAGCGGAGGCTGCTGGCGAGGCCGAGGGGCGCAGGGCGACTGAGGCGTGGCCAGCGGAGCGCCCGGACGTGGCTCCTGCGCAGGGTGAGGGGGGCTCGTCGTAGAGGTGCGTCAGCCAATGGGCGGCCACGCTGCCGCCCCCCATGGCGGGGGGGTGGGGGTGGGGGGCTCGCGGGGCACGACTGTGCCGGCCGGGGGGCACGCAGGGGGTGCTCGCGGGCCGGCATCATGCCCCTCTCCCCCTGCCCCAGGCACCGGCCCCAGACGAAGGGGCCCACCGACCCACAGAGACAGGCATCACCCCAAAAGTGCCTTAGAGGCACGCCTGAAATTAGTATGCATTCCCAAATATGTGTTAAAATTAAAAACAAAACTTTAATGTGTCCAGGCGCTGGTATCAAAATGGCGTCCTGAAGTTACAGGATTAGCATGATCGATGGCGATTATTCCTATCATCGGCCGCAGAATCAATTGAAATGCCAACAGAAATAGAAAATAGAAACACGTATATGGAGAACAGGTAGGGAGACATCAAAAGTCCAGAAACTTGGACGACTTTCTGTCAAGTCTGAGGGAGATGGGGTTGGATTGGAAGGAACACCAGTTAGGGCAGGCCAACTTGGTGTTCAAGACGTTCATTCTTTCAAGAAATAGTTATCTAGGTGTGCGATTTGCCGGATACCCAAGGTGTAGGAGTGAACAAAACAGCCAAACATTCCTTCGCTCCGGGAGTTCAAGTTGTGAGGGGAAGACTTTTTCTTCTAGGCCTTACAGGAAGCTAGGCCTGTCTAGAGAATTCTAGAACTTTATCAAGGTCGGAGAAACAGGGCCTAGAGCAAGGGAGAGCTGTGGGGCAGTTGGTGGAGCAAGTCACATAACTTTGGGAACCACTCCAGCACCCTGTATCCACAGCGGGTAACTGACTGTGACTTTTATCCTCCAACTTCACTTTGGTACTGATGAAAAGTTAGAAAATGTTACTTTGTGAGCTGGCAAAATGGTGGTCATCTGTAACCGGAAAACTGACCACAAACAGCTAGCATTACTGGATAATATAATAACTTCATGTCTTCAGTTCAATGTGCAGTTAAACTCAAGAAATGAAGGGAAATCCCAAGAGGCCAGAAATCAAAATAAACTGAAAATCAGAGAGCAGTGACTTGTTGAACAGATTCTTCTCCGCCCCTGGGTGTGAGGGCTGGAGTGTAGGGTGACTAATCAACTGGTTTGACCGGGACCTTCCTGGTTTTAGCCCTGAAAACACCCAAATTCTTGGAGACCAGGTCCAAGGCAAACCAGGAGAGTTGGTCATCTTAGGTGTGGGCAAAACGTTAATTTCTGTAACTTGAGGCCTGAAAGTATAGGGACAGGAGGTAAGGGTCTGGAATAGCTCAGGGTGGGAGCTGGTACTGAATACGCTACAAAAAGCCATTGTCCCAGAGAGACATCAGCTCAGGAGAAGGGTGGACTAGGGACAATGTAAAACACCCAGTGGACAAGCAAGTGAGGAAGCTTATCCCATTTCTGGGTGAAAATGAAAATTATTTAACTCCAATGAAATTTTAAAATCCTAGACCTGCATTTCATGAGTTTGGAGTTTGGAGTTTAAATCTGGAGCACTTATGTGGCGTTGGGATTTCAAAAGCTAGAAATTGATTCCCCTTAACCTTCGCCTCCTCCCCCCAAAAAGATCCCAGACAGGGTGCAACTGGAATGCCTAGCAGAAAAAAATGTAAAACCAACCTGGAGGGATGCTTCCGTAAAAGGCTGAAAGGGATTCTCATGAGAAAAGAACCCTTTAAAGTTAAACTCAGAGTGAAAAGTTATAACATACCATTTACCATGAATAAGAATGGCAAACGATGAAGATTAAAATGTCAAAAACTTAACAAAAGAAACTTCTTTTGGAGTGTGTGTGCATACGCCTGGGCACATGTCTTTTTCTCTTATTTGGAGTCATACACTCTATGTATATTGTAAGGTGATTTTTCTACTATGTTATAACTTGTAAACAAAGTCTCAAACCAGTAAATATCTTTGCTCTCCTCTCGATAATTCAAAGACCTTAGGATGTTTTAAGTTGGCACACCCCTCCCAATTTATAAGCTATTATTAATCACTACTTTAGTTCTATCCTGTTTTCCTTCTATGAATTAGACATCATGTTTCTTAAAGCCACCTGCATGTGTAAAAATATTTTGCTTACCATTTCTTTGCATATCTCAGATCTTTCTTCTGCATTGTTTTCCTTGTGCCTGAAGTAAGTTCCATAGAATTTCCTTTAATAAGTGTGATGTGTGGTAAACTCAGGTTTTTTCCCACCCGAAATGCTTTTATTTTGCCCTTGTTCATTGAAGATAATTCTACTGGATATAATTCTAGGTTAGCAGTTGTCTTTTTTCCTCAGAATATTGAACATATTATTCTGTTATCTTCTGGTTTCTGTTGCTACTGAGAAATCTGCTATCAATCTAATTGCTGGTTAAGATCTGTTTTTCTTTGGTGTTCTGAAATTTCACAGTGATGTGACAAGGTGTACAGTTTTAAAATTTTTTTCGCCTTAGGAGTTTTTGGGCTCTCTGGATTTGTAGATTAGCTTTCAAGAATTCTAAAAAATTTCACCCATTTTCTTGTCAAAGATTAACTGGTTAGGGAATTTAACCTATTTTTCATATTCCATAAGCAGTTCTTATGGTGATTTTTGTTTAGCTCATGAGTTTTTCAAAGCTTGATAGTATTTTCTTAAAACCTTATGGAATCGTCACGTAACATAGAGAAAAAGAATTGATTTAAGATTAAGATTGACTGTTACTATTTTTTTTTTGTGGTACGCGGGCCTCTCACTGCTGTGGCCTCTCCCGTTGCGGAGCACAGGCTCCGGACGCGCAGGCTCAGCGGCCGTGGCTCACGGGCCCAGCGGCTCTGCGGCACATGGGATCTTCCCGGACCGGGGCACGAACCCGTGTTCCCTGTATCGGCAGGCGGACTCTCAACCACTGCGCCACCAGGGAAGCCCAACTGTTACTATTTCTATGTGTTAAGATTGGTAGCATAATTCACATAAATTCAGAAATAAATCTCTATATTGCTTCCTTATCCTCCAAGACTGATAGGGAAGTGAGAAGAAAAAAGACTGATTTTTAAACTCCTCTGCCAGTTCTTTTGTGCTCTTAAAGCCTGTGGCTTTGGATAGAAGGCTTACAATTAGCAGTATAAACACTCTTAAACTTCATTCATTTGCAAACCATTTTCATATTTTAAGTTGTATCTGCTCTGAATCTCTATTTCATTATTTACCTAACTTTTTAAAAACTGACTTGTCATAAGCAGAAATATTTATGAAATCACATTTATTGTGTTAGTTACTTTTTTTTAGCAATGCATGTTAAAATATATAATTATTAACATTTAAAACAATATTGGTCTGTGGATCACTTCAGATCACACTTTCCCAGAGCAATAGAAAAAGACTGGATTAGGAGAACTTTTTATCCAGTCTCTGGATATGCAAAGTTAGGTCCCAGGAACTAGTGGGTGGAGTGTCCTATTGTCCTTCATAATAAATGGGAGTAATTTGATCTGAAGAGGGAAACCGAGCAAGGCTGGAAAAGTGGAAATCTGGGAATTTGGAAAAAAGGAATAAGCTTGCAAAGTGAAAAGTTGGAGCCTGCAATGGAAGATGTTATCTGAGTACATTGGAGTCATCTGGAGGCTTTTAAAAGTTCACATTCCCAGGCCTTACCCCAGACCAATTAATTCAGGATGAGACCCAGACATCAGTATTTCTTAAAAAAAAAAAGTTTTCTCAAGTTAATCTAATATGCAACTAAATTTGAAAATCTTTGGTATAGAGCTTTGCTACTCAAAGTGTGGTCCTCACGCCAGCAGCTTTGCATAATCTGGGTGCTGTGGAATCTCAGGCCCCACCCTAGACTTACTGAATCAGAATCTGCAGTTTGATAAGATCTCCAGATGTCTCACAAACACATGAAAGTTCAGGAAGCACTGACATAGAGAATATTTGCCCTAAACAACTTGCATTCTTGGATTTGAGAATCCCTCACTTTACAGGGAGAGACTGCTTTCCCAGCCTCTCTTTCAGCTAGACCTGGGCATGTGACCTAAACAACACCAATGAGAGGCACCGACCCTAAATTTTGAATAGGGGACTAATTATGCCACAAAGCAGTGACAGCAGCAGCAGCCCTGGCATCAGTCAGAGCAGCGATATCCACTGAGGTCAGCTGTGCAAGCTGTGATGCCATTCAGTAGCCAGCAGTAGCAGCTGAAGCTCCTTCACTGGACCAGTTCTGCAACATGATTCCACATGTTGTTCCTGCAGACACAGACTTCCAACCTGGTTCTTCAGTCTTTTATGAGATTCCTTTTCTATTTAAATTAGCCAAAAGTACTGTGGCTATTGCTTGCAACAAAAAACCTTGACTGAAATAGGTGGAGAGTGAGGTCAGCCAAAGTGCTTTTAAGTAGATGGTTAACAGCCAAAAGATTTATGGCTTTTTGCTCTGACTCCATAACACAATACCCCTCTATTGCTTCCAACGTTTAATAAGGTTCTACTACATACACAAAGGCTTTGTGCCAGTGGCGTTTTGTGAGGGCCGTCAAGAAAGTGTCTCTTTTCCCTCTCCGGAGCAACATAGTATAGACAGGGACTGCACAGTCTGCAGCAGGATGATCCACAGATGAAATAATTCATCAGGAACAGAAGCTTGGAGCCAGAAGTGACCTGGAAACCATAAATCATACTTTCAGAATTCCCAGAGATATAGAAAGAGATGTGTGCTATATCAACTGCACACTGAACTCTGAGCCAATGCCATTTAAATCTCAAGGTATGGTACCTTAGCTTCTATTGGGCCTATATTCACATGGCCCAGCATAGCAACACACATCTCAAGGGCACTTATGTGTACTTGCAGAGATGTCTGTCCACTGAGCAATGTTGCTTAAGCCCCATTTATTCACCTTTAACCCTAGTACCTGCATAATAGTTTGTTCATTTAACACTTAATCTCATAAGCAGGTTGCCTGAATTTGGGGGTTGGCCTGAGCCATGCTGACCTAATAATCTTCACAGTGGCTTCAAAAGACCTGCCTAAACAGTTGACCGTGAAAGTGACTGACTTATTAAAAGTAACAATAATGACAAAAATCACTGATGCTGATATGGTGCTTACTACGTACCAGGCACTATTTTAACCGTCTTACTTCTGTTAATTCATCCAATCTTTATAATAATAATAGGTACTATTATTATCATCCCCATTTTATACAGAAGGAAGCAGAGGCACAGAGAGGTCAAATAACTTGCCCAAGATCACACAGCTGGTAAATATCAGAGTGGCAGTTTTGAGCCAGTCTGGCTTCTGAGTCTGAATTCTTAACCATCACGCTGTGTTAGCAAACTTCGTGAAAGATGAAAGGGCTGATGTAGTGGGACAAATTAAATCCCTGACTTCCATGAGAGTAGCCAAGTAAAGAGGAAGGTTGGGAGTCTTTTCTCACTTTAAAAAAGGTTTTTTAGTCATTTCTGATACATTCACATTAATAAGTAGGGCCAGGGACCAGGACTTCAGTGGTTCCATCAAAATGAAGGAAAACCCCCAAATCTACATTCAAACCAACCTACACCATTGAATTGCTCCAACACAATTGGCCCTTGAGGAGGCTACCCGATTAACAGAAATTTCCCTCTGAACTTTGCCGGTCAGAAAACCTTCTAGTCCTTTTCCCAAGTGTTGGGGTCACAACTATACTGTTTGACAACCTCATCTCCAGCCCTGGCTCACACTGCTGGCTGCCTACTCACGCTTATACTCCTCGCAATCGCTTTGAAACTGCTTTTTTCTGAGTCAAGAGGCATCACTGAGCAGACATTTGCAAATCAGAGAAGCAGAGGCTGTTTTACACCATGGAGGAGCAGGGAGAAAAGGCTGGTAGAACTCACTCTTCTCATTTTCCTCAGGCCTAGTCAACTTCACCTTCATTTCCATAGTTTTTCTTTTTTTTTTTTTTTTTTTTAGAAAAGACATCAAAAGAAATTTATTAAGTGATAAGAGAGAATAACTGGGAAACAGAGTGTGTATGAAATATATAAACAGTCTAGTTTACAAAGAACTACTTTATTCTTTATAGAACATGGTTAGCCCATAGTCCATGTTATTCTACATTGGACACCAAGTATCTCTTAAACCTATGAAATAATATGTAAGACATTATGTGCATTTATATAGTCTTTGTATAAAGGATGTGATGGAAGAGGACCTCTACCAATAGATAGAAAAGAAATTCTTGCAATTGTCTGTTACGCAAGCCAAAAGCAGATGGGGTAATTTGCCAGAAATAATACTATAAGGGATATAAGTAATTTGGTCCAAGTACACCGCTCTCTGGGTTGCATTATTCAAGAGTAAATTTTAGAATGTCTGGAAGCAGAGGTCTTACCCAGTGTTCGAGACATATGAGGTCTCTGAGAATTTCTCTGAAATCACACTGAACATCTTGTGTACATGTATGTGTGTGTGTATATCTCCTGGGAAGTCTTTAAAAGGCTCATAAGCTCTTTTATGGCACTTCTTCATTTCACTTCTGTGCTGGGCCTCCCCATTTATGAAAGCAGAAGTTTCAGCCTCGGAGACTTTGGGCACAAGTCAGCAGGTGGTGACAGCTTTCTCTTCCAACACTGCATCTTTTAAGTATTCTTAAGAAAGCAAGCAGCCATCAGTTATGAACATCATTCAGGTGACGTTCTGTATGTATGAACGGCATTTGAGATTAAAAGACGGGGAAGAGATGGGAAGTGAGTAGACATGAGACTATTATAGGGCTCAGGAGAAAAGTGGCAGAATCTAATTACGATGGGATGAGTGGGAATACAGAAATGAGGATGGGCAGAGGATGCACATCTTGGTATTTGGTATATGCCGCAGGGTTTTTTTCACCAAGTTGTCATTCATACTTCAACTTCTGGTCATCTTACACAAGTTCAGTAGACCACTGATCGTTGTTGCAGTAGAGTTCTTCTCCGGAGGGATCGAATCAGCGCATGTCCCCGGCGCCGGCTGCCCGGGGGCCGCAGTGCCGCCGCGCCGCGTCTGTGTGTGGTCAGCTCGGCCGGCCCCCACCCCCCATAGTTTTTCTGTATTTAAATGTTTTCTTTTCCTTATCCATTTTTTTCAGAATACAAGAATACATTTCCCTTTCTAAAGAAATGAAAAACATTAAAGGTAAGGTTTAAATTCCCTTTGACCACCAACTCTCCATCCCAGATCTCTCCCCAGAGGTAATAACCACTGTTGGTAGTTTGGTGTGAATACTTGCACACCTTTTTCTAGGCTTTCCCTTTTGTATACTTATATGCAATATTTTTTGTTTGTATTTATAGAAAGTACTTATGCCAATGGAAAATATGTACTTCTTTTAGTATACTTGTAGAAAATATACACTACTTATGCTATATTACTATACATAGTTTATATAGGACATATACTATATGCTATAGTATATACTTATAGACTATATATGTATATTTGTAATATGTAATACTTTATTGTATGTTGTTAACACAAATGGTATCATACTGTACACATCTTGCAACTTGATTTTTTTCCTTTAACTGTATGACTAAGAGACTTCTAATGTCAGTATATGGATCTACCTAATATCTTTTAACAGTGGCATAATTTTACATAATATGGATATACCATAGTTACTTATCCATCCCCTGGTCAATGGACCTTTAAGTTGTTTTCACTTTTTCATTGCTACAAATATACACAATGAGCCTATCTAATTGGAGCCACATGAGTATTTTTCTGCAGTGAACACCAAAAAGTGTAACTGCTGGGTCACGGGATATGCATGTTTCAAATTTTAATAGGTAGCAGGAAACTGCCCTTTAAAGCGCTGTGCCAGTATATACCAGTTTACAGCTGTGAGTGTGAGTCAATTCATTTGCCAATATTGATACTATTACACTTGAATTTGTCAGCCCAATGGCACAGAAACAGCATCTAATTTTCATTTTACTTTGCATTTCCCTAATTGTTCATGGAATTAATTGATTCTCTTTTTTGCTGTCTGTTGACTGTTCAGTTTCTTCTTCTGGCCTGTTCTTAGCCATTGGCCATTTTTCTTTTGGGTTGCTTGTCTTTTGTGTATTGTTTTGTGGGAGTCTGGCTTCTTTCTTTTCCTTCTCAGCCCCTTGGGCAAAGGTTGCAGTGGTATTGGCGCTTCCTTGAAATTCTAGTCGAGTGTAATGCATTAGAGTTACCTTCATTTCCAAGAGTTTCTTTCCCTAAATCAAAGAGATGTAAGCCACAAACAAGAGAGGAAAGGAAATCTGTGGTGTAAACATCAACTGTTGAAGCTTTCAGTGCCTTTGAACATCAACCCGTTCCTGGACATCCTCCTAAAAACCCGATAAGAGCTCTTATTTAAATCAGTTAGTCCCTCACTTTCAAATAAAGTGCCTAAAAAACCCCGGAGAGGGCTTCCCTGGTGGTGCAGTGGTTGAGAGTCCGCCTGCCGATGCAGGGGACGCGGGTTCGTGCCCCAGTCCGGGAAGATCCCACATGCCGCGGAGCAGCTGGGCCCGTGAGCCATGGCCACTGAGCCTGCGCGTCCGGAGCCTGTGCTCCGCAATGGGAGAGGCCACAACAGTGAGAGGCCTGCGTACCGCGAAAAAAAAAAAAAAAAAAAAAAAGAAACCCCCAGAGAAATCTGCTCAGGGCAACAATGTACTAAGATCCAACAACTTTGGAAGTTCTGTTCTTGCCCCTGGTCCCCTCTGTTTAGAGTGAGAGTACCTGTAGAGAAGAGAGGCGAGACTTCAGATGAATAAATACATCGTTCACAGGACCAGCATTTAGAGCCTAGCAGGAAAGGCTCAGAAAGCAACTTGATTAACACAAACATAAATTAATCTCTGATCACCCTAAAAAGGAGAAGCTGTTTCCTTTTCCCTACTAAGGATTTTTCCTGTGTCCTATGTGGAATTGACCGAAAAAAAAATCTGTCTTTAATTTTAGAGCTCCCTTTTGGCAAACATTTTGTGTTTTGTAGCTGTAGCTAGCATTTCAGCCAACCTGGACAAAGAAACAGAAGTGAAAGGGCAGAACAGAACCCAAATTGAAAGAAAATCAAAAAGTAAAGAAAGAAAAGACATAGAAAAGGAGAAAATGCACATACTTAAAAAAAGAAAGGAAATAGTTGAGGGAAACATTCTTTTGTCATTTTCCATATCTGGTCAGTCAACAAGTTCTGTCAGTTTTCCTTCAAATTGATTCTCTAACAGAGCTTCCTTTCTGTTCCTACCACTTTCTTTCAGACCATGAGACATACTCTTGGTTAAAAAAAAAAAAATCAGGTCATGTTCTCTTCTTTTTGTGCCTGGATGATTCCAATAGCTCTGTGACTGGAATCCATGCCACCTAAATCTCCATCAGACGCTACTGTCAGTGTATTGCTCTCTTGCTCTGCTCACAAACCTTCCAGCATTCCCTAGTGCTAGCTTTATTATATTAAATTTTACCTTTTCACCTGGCTCTTAGATCTCTTTACTATACGATCTCGCCCTACATAGCCCTAATCAAACTGTCTCACCAACTCCCTTCTCATTCTGCCTTTTCTGTATTCCTTCCTTTTATTTTTTTAATAAATTTATTTACTTTATTTATTTATTTTTGGCTGCATGGTGTCTTCGTTGCTGTGCACGGGCTTCTCATTGCAGTGGCTTCTTCTCTTGTTGCACAGCACAGGCTCTAGGCGCGTGGGCTTCAGTAGTTGTGGCTTGTGGGCTCTAGAGCACAGGCTCAGTAGTTGTAGCTAACGGGCTTAGTTGCTCCATAGCATGTGGGATCTTCCTGGACCAGGACTTGAACCCGTGTCCCCTGCATTGGCAGGCGGATTCTTTTTTTTTTTTTTTAAACCAAAAAAAAAAAAAAATTATTGAGGGTCAGACACTCTACCTACCTTATTACATGTATTATCTATTTCAGTACTGATAATACTCTGTAAATAAGTACTTTCATTTTATGCATGAATAAAGTGCAGATTGCAGAGCATAAATGACTTGCCTGGGCTTATGTTATTACTAAATTAGTGAAGCTAGGGTGACATGAGAACTTATACTCTGCACTGCCTGATATAGGAGACACTTTAGAATCACAAAATCTATATGATTTCTATTATTTAATTTGTACATGTGTTTACATACATCACTGGCAAAAATATCCATTTTTGTTCATTTCTAAATAGCACCGTGTATGCAAAAGCTCACTGAAATTTTTATTCTGTTCCTTTAAAATCCGTTGTTCATCTTGCAGTTTTCTTTTTTAAATATCTTCATTGGAGTATAATTGCTTTACAATGGTGTGTTAGTTTCTACTTCATAACAAAGTGAATCAGCTATACATATACATATATCCCCATGTTCCCTCCCACTTGCTGTCTCCCTCCCACCCTCCCTCTCCCACCCGTCTAGGTGGTCACAAAGCACCGAGCTGATCTCCCTGTGCTATGTGGCTGCTTTCCACTAGCTATTTATTTTACATTTGGTAGTGTATATATGTCCACGCCACTCTTTCACTTCGTTCCAGCTTACCCTTCCCCCTCCCCATGTCCTCAAGTCCATTCTCTACGTCTGCGTCTTTATTCCTGTCCTGCCCATAGGTTCTTCAGAACCTTTTTTTTTTTTTTTTAGATTCCATATATATGTGTTAGCATACAGTATTTGTTTTTCTCTTTCTGACTTACTTCACTCTGTATGACAGGCTCTAGGTCCATCCACCTCACTAAAAGTAACTCAATTTCGTTTCTTTTTATGGCTGAGTAATATTCCATTGTATATATGTGCCACATCTTCTTTATCCATTCATCCAATGATGGACATTTAGGTTGCTTCCATGTCCTGGCTATTGTAACTAGTGCTGCAGTGAACATTTTGGCACATGACTCTTTTTGAATTATGGTTTTCTCAGGGTATATGCCCAGTAGTGGGATTGCTGGGTCGTATGGTAGTTCTATTTTTAGTTTTTTAAGGAACCTCCATACTGTTCTCCATAGTGGCTGTATCAATTTATATTCCCACCAACAGTGCAAGAGTGTTCCCTTTTCTCCACACCCTCTCCAGCATTTATTGTTTGTAGATTTTTTGATTATGGCCATTCTGACTGATGTGAGGTGATACCTCATTGTAGTTTTGATTTACATTTCTCTAATGATTAGTGATGTTGAGCATCCTTTCATGTGTTTGCTGGCAATCTGTATATCTTCTTTGGAGAAATGTCGATTTAGGTCTTCTGCCCGTTTTTGGATTGGGTTGTTTGTTTTTTTGATATTGAGCTGCATGAGCTGCTTGTATATTTTGGAGATTAATCCTTTGTCACTTGCTTCGTTTGCAAATAGTTTCTCCCATTCTGAGGGTTGTCTTTTCGTGTTGTTTATGGTTTCCTTTGCTGTGGAAAATCTTTTAAGTTTCATTAGGTCCCATTTGTTTATTTTTGTTTTAATTTCCATTTCTCTAGGAGGTGGGTCAAAAAGGATCTTGCTGTGATGTATGTCATAGAGTGTTCTGCCTGTGTTTTTCTCTAAGAGTTTTATAGTGTCTGGCCTTACATTTAGGACTTTAATCCATTTTGAGTTTATTTTTGTGTATGGTGTTAGGAAGTGTTCTAATTTCATTCTTTTACATGTAGCTGTCCAGTTTTCCCAGCACCACTTATTGAAGAGGCTCTCTTTTCTCTGTTGCATATTCTTGCCTCCTTTATCAAAAATAAGGTGACCATATGTGCAAGGGTTTATCTCTGGGCTTTCTATCCTGTTCTGTTGATCTATACTTCAGTTTTTGTGCCACTACCATACTGTCTTAGTTACTGTAGCTTTGTAGTATAGTCTAAAGTCAGGGAGCCTGATACCTCCAGCTCCATTTTTCTTTCTCAAGATTGCTTTGGCTCTTTGGGGTCTTTTGTGTTTCCATACAAATTGTGAAATTTTTTGTTCTAGTTCTGTGAAAAATGCCATTGGTAGTTTGATAGGGATTGCATTGAATCTGTAGATTGCTTTGTGTAGTATAGTCGTTTTCACAGTGTTGATTCTTCCAATCCAAGAACATGGTATATCTCTCCATCTGTTTGTGTCATCTTTAATTTCTTTCATCCATGTCTTATAGTTTTCTGCATACAGATCTTTTGTCTCCTTAGGTAGGTTTATTCCTAGGTATTTTATTCTTTTTGTTTCAGTGGTAAATGGGAGTGTTTCCTTAATTTCTCTTTCAGATTTTTCATCATTAGTGTATAGGAATGCAAGAGATTTCTGTGCATTAATTTTGTGTCCTGTTACTTTACCAAATTCATTGATTAGCTCTAGTAGTTTTCTGGTAGTATCTTTAGGATTCTCTATGTATAGTATCATGTCATCTCAGCAGGCAGATTCTTAACCACTGTACCACCAGGGGAGCCCATATATTCCTTCCTTTTAGAAAGCCCTTCCAGCTGTGCATTTCCTCCCTGAATTCCACCTATACTTGAAGGTCTAGTCAAGTTTCCCCTTCTCTTTGAAATTTTCTGTCAATTCCACCATTATCTTCCTCTTCTAGACATTTCAGTGCCCAAATTGTGTAACATGAAATTTTGGATGGCAAAACCTCTGAAACTGGGGAAAGAGTATAGCAAGTCTTTGGATTTGCATTGGGTTTGCATTGTCTCTTAATGATTGAGGGTGGGGGGAGCTCTTTACCCTCTCTGAAGCTCTGTTGTTGTCTGTAAAATGGGGTAATATTGTTTTACCTTAGAGGATCAGTGGAAGGAGAGGGCAGGTGGAAGGATAGGTATCTGGTGCTTAACACCATGCCTTGCCAATAAAAAAAAAAAAAACACACCAGTTAAGCCAATATTTTGCTTCCTGTTCTCATACCCCCTTCTGAGAGAACCTTTTCCTACCACAGCCCCAGAAGAGATACCCACTCTTTTGGATGCTTTTTGGATATAGGTTAAAAAATGCCTGATAAAAAGTGATTAAGTAATACTGATTTTAAAAAAACACCTAATAAATATGAAATCTAGATATAAGCAGTTCTAGCATTGGTGTTGAGGCTCCATGATGTCAGGACTCTGAATTAGCACCTCTGGGATTCTTTGGTTAGTACCGTAAAGCATGACTTACCCTCATGGAAAGAAGGAAGGAACTTTCTTACATCTCTCTTTTATCTGGGAGGAAAATCTTTCCTAATAGACTTCCTTTTGTACCTTATTGGCCAGAACTGTGTGATGTATCCCCTTCCAGCTCAAAGGGAGTCTGGGTAAGTGCATATCTGGCCAAAGGGAAATGGATTTATAATAATTG
The DNA here is from genome assembly GCF_025265405.1 of Mesoplodon densirostris. Classification (NCBI taxonomy): domain Eukaryota; kingdom Metazoa; phylum Chordata; class Mammalia; order Artiodactyla; family Ziphiidae; genus Mesoplodon; species Mesoplodon densirostris. The sequence goes on from NC_082665.1 coordinate 123,332,100, forward strand.
ACCTGAACTAGTCATGATTCATCCTCTGGGCTTGGGCACATTCCTGCTTGATACCAGAAGTGGGTTCTATTGTCAAGGAAGAAGAGGGAATGGCTGTATTTTAGGTGTCAACCATGACTGTCTTTTGGGCAACTCAAGATGCCACCTGAGTTCCTCCGGCCACGACTGATTGTATGGGAATGAACATTGGCCTAACCTGGATCAATCGGATTCTCTCCCTTTAGCATTTGAATTAAGAACTCAAGAATCAGTATTTCCTGATTCCAGCGCCTTACATTCTATGATAGAGCTTGGCATCTTTCCAATAAGTCTCCTTTTAGTGGGTTTCTGTTTCTTGAAATCAGAGAGCCTGATTAAGCCAGAGACTCAATTAAATGGTCTCAATTAATAATCACTAAGATAATTATTATAACATTTACTGTCCTATTTTGTTTTTTAATGGTTTCATGCATGTTAGTCTCATCTTGCACATAGCCTATAAATCCCTCAAGGCAGAAATCAATTGTGTATTTTATTTCCCGTAGTATTAACCACAAGGGGTGATGAGCTCCCTTAACACTTGTTGAATAATTGTTTGGTTGGTTTCTACTCTTTTTTAGTTAATATTTTTAACTGTTCCAGAAGTAGATAAAAAGAAAAACATGGTGATATATAATCCATCAGATTAGCAAAATGCAGTTCCAGATTGCTGGTTTGATGAATTTAAAATCTTTTAAAATATAGAAAATTGACAAAAGAACAAAGAGACATAAACCAATACGAAAACATTAGTAATTATCTCTAAGAGGTAGTATTATGGATCTGTCCTCATCATACTAATCTAAATCTTTCAGATTTTCCATACCAGCCATGAATTACTTTCAGAATCTGAAAAGAAATGTTAATTTCAAAAGAGGCAATCAGGAAAAAATATATTTGGCCACTTAGTACATGTTTTTTAATTTCCTTCTTTTGTCTAAGGGTATGCTACAAATAAACTTTAACATTAGAGACACTTTGATCTTCATTGAATAGTGTAAAATTTGGATTTTGACTTCCTTTTAACTCAGAATAACATTAATCTCATAGAAAAGTTTAACACAATTTAAAGCACACGATACCAAGTCATAAGTTTTCCCTTAAAGTACTTTTAAAAATTCCTATTTAATTGAAAGCAATTTAAAAAATGAACAAAAGTCTGCTTGGCTATGTTTTAAGTCTAAGATCATTTGAGTTTTCTTGACATCTCTGCTCATTGTTTAAAAGGAATGCTACTTTGTTATCAGAGCATCCAAATATTTAATGGGCATTTGTGCAAAAGTCTGACAAGTAGAAACAAAATTTCTCCAGAATTCAGTATCACAAGAGCTTTTGTTTCAAGCCACAAATTAGACAAATCTGTTTTTCTCCTAACACTCTGAATATTTTATATCATACAGACCCCGTGTAAGTAAATATCCATGTTTTTAAAAAACAAAATTAATATTAGACTTCTTTTTGTTTGTAAAAAGAGCTGGATTCAACAGGTTCCAGATGTCGCAACTGGACCACAGATGTATCCACAATAACAATAAGGGGAATACATTTTTTTGGTTTTGATTCCAGGCAGAAACAATCTCCACTTATGAATTCACATTAGGGCCACAAAAAAAGTACTCTTTTACCCAGTAAATAAACGCTATTGTTTTAGCAAAGTGCTTCAAGACGTGATGTTATATAAGGACCACACCTTCCTATCACAGGGTTGGCAGCAGATACACAGGCTCCTCATCTTTAAAAATCCACTGCTGTTGATGTTACAAGAGTCACCAGGGTCCAGTGTTCACCCAGGCTACATTCAGAGGTGCAGAGAAAAGGCAGCTTCTTTAACTTTCTCCGGTAGAGCCCTCAGAATGGGACAAAATATTTGCAAATGAAGCAACCGACAAAGGATTAATCTCCAAAATTTACAAGCAGCCCATGTAGCTCAATATCAAAAAAACAAACACCCCAATCCAAAAATGGGCAGAAGCCCTAAACAGACATTTCTCCAAAGAAAATATACAGATAGCCGACAAACATATGAAAGAATGCTCAACATCAGTAATCGTTAGAGAAATGCAAATCAAAACTACAATGTGGTATCACCTTGCACCAGTAAGAATGGCCATCATCAATAAATCAACAAACAATAAATGCTGGAAAGGGTGTGATGAAAGGGAACCCTCCTGCCCTGTTGGTAGGAATTGATACAGCCACTATGGAGAACAGTATGGAGGTTCCTTAAAAAACTAAAAATAGAACTACCATACGACCCAGCAATCCCACTACTGGGCATATACCCTGAGAAAACCATAATTCAAAAAGAGACATGTACCACAGTGTTCATTGCAGCACTATTTACAGTAGCCAGGACATGGAAGCAACCTAAATGTCCATCATTGGATGAATGGATAAAGAAGGTGTGGCACATATATACAATGGACTTATTACTCAGCCATAAAAAGAAACGAAATTGAGTTATTTGTAGTGAGGTGGATGGACCTAGAGTCTGTCATGCTTAGTGAAGTAAGTCAGAAAGAGAAAAACAAATACCATATGCTAACACATATATATGGAATCTAAAAAAAAAAAATGGTACTGATGAACCTAGTTGCAGGGCAGGAATAAAGATGTAGACATAGACAATGGACTTAAGGACACGTGGTGGGAGTGGGAAGCTGGGGCGAAGTGAGAGTAGCATCGACATATATACACTACCGAATGCAAAATAGCTGGCTGTTGGGAAGCATCAGCATGGCACAGGGAGATCAGCTCAGTGATTTGCGATGACCTAGAGGGGTGGGATAGGGAGGGTGGGAGGGAGGCCTAAGAGGGAGGGGATATGGAGATATATATATATATGCATGTGGCTGATTCGCTTTGTTGTGCAGCAGAAACTAACACAGTATTGTGAAGAAATTATAGTCCAATAAGGATCTATTTAAAAAAATATAAGGATAGTGAAAATCAGGTCATATTAATACCAACTAGCATCTCTAATGTATAACAGAAAACAAGCATCTATTTCTTTGTATAATTTTGATCACCCGAGATTAATATGGTTGTACACACTTGGATGAAAACCAAGTGGCATTAGGGTATTTACCAAGGAAGGACTGCAGAGGCATCAAACAAGGAAGCTGGGGACACCAACCACTCCCAGGAATATAATCATGCGGTTTCTCAGGAGATAACTGTAATCTAATCAAATGCCTAATAAATGTAATCTAATCAAATGCCTAATTTGGGCACAGAAGTAGGTGGCATTGTGGAAATTGTGCAGCCCGGACGCAGCAGACGTTGCAGACTGGCTGACTCAAACTCAACCTCCAACCCCCTTCTCCCTTACGTGTCTCAACTACAGAGGCTGTAAAAGGTGAAATTTTTCTTTTCTAGCCTCTATTATGGGCAGTGGAGCAAGTGACACACTTCAGGTCAGTGAGATACAGGCAGAAGCTCTTGAGAGGGAGCCCCTATTGTGTCACTTCCTACATAAAAAGGCACAGCCTCCTGAAGAGAAAGCCCCTTGCCCATCATTCTTGCTCTTTTCCCTCTTGGACACGGTTGCGTGGCTTGGAGGGGCAGCAACCATCAGAGGACCATGAATTGACAAAGATAAAGTGAAAATCATTATATTAAAGATGAAGTAGTAGAAAAAGAGAAAATGCCTGGGTCTCTGATAGCATCATGGAACTTCAGTACCACCTCTGCTTAACTTAGAAGGTCATGTTAAATGAAATAAAAACATACTCCCTTAAGGGAGTTATTTAAGTCACCAGTGCGTGCGGGGGGAGGGGGGGGGGTCTGTTATTTGCAGTGAATGCAATCTTAATTGATACAACGATCAGAGAAAGGGAGGGTTTTAGATTTAGGATAGTAAAAACATGCACGTTTGAGAGAACTTGTTGAGTGCTTTCGACTTGTTACATCTCCTGCTGACTTTAGTTAATTCATTGTATGGTTTTATATCCAAGATGTGGTACTTATTCTATAATGAGTCAAAGTGACTGTATGAAGGAAATCACGAACAGGGAAAATTGGTGGCTCAAACTTCCAGAGCCCTCCACAACTTGGCCTGGGATTGGAGCTCGCTATGTAGCCCATTCCTGAGATGGCTCCCCTGCCCCTGACATCACCTCTGAGGAGGGAGTAGAACAGGCAGTCAGCAGAATGCTGTGCGCATTGCCAAGGAGGAAGGAGCCAAGGGCCTGCTCAGAGGGGAGAGTCTGAGACCCCAACCCCTACTTTCTGAGATTCGAGGTTAGAGGCAGATACAGAGATGGGGTAGAATGAGATGGCTTTGACCAGGAGGTGTGATCCCAGTACAGAAGGACTCAAATGATCTCAAAGAACTCACTGAGGGCAATGGAAGGTGTGGCTTGGTGACTTAGGCCCTACACGAGGGTCCAGATTTTGTGGGGCTTTCTGGTTCTGGTCCCATAGTTGACTTATTTATTGTTCACTGAAATTCAGGGCCCTTCACTGTAGTGCCGCTCCCCATGAGAGGGCTGTACATCCCCACCCCGTGAATTTGGTCATGGCTGTGGGACTTGATTTGCTCTGGCCAATGAAATGTAGGAGGAAATAATGTGTGTCACTTCTGGGCAAGGCAGAGAGCCAGGGTCTGGTTCAGCCTGCTCTCGCTTTCCTCTTGCTGGCAACGTTCCAAGAGAGTGGCTGCTCTCCATGGGGATCCTGGAGTGAGGATGACACAGAACAGAGCCACAGCAGACCCCCGTGGGCATATAACTATGTGAGAAATAAACCTGTGTTATTGTAAGCCAGTTCAAGTTAGGGGTCTTTTGTTTCTGCAACATACCTAGCTATCCTAACTCCTCAGTTGGGACTAGTTGAGGACATCTAGGCTCAAAATAGATCCTTTGTGTGGCCGCACGCTCTGGGGTGCTTCATTTCCAAAACTGGGTTCCATGAAGGGCTAAGGTTATGCCAGGTGGGGGAAATTCACAGGGATACTAGTGAATGTCTTTCTTCTTAAATGTCTAAGAAAAGTATCAAACCTATGGTTATTCTTAGTCTCCTGGGATAATTTATCGTTAAGAAACGGTATGGCATTACTGAGCGCGCTGCTATGTGGGATAATGTTGAAAATGATCAGTTCTTCTTCCTCCTTCTACTCCGAAGTTGTATATAAAAATGAGTTTCCTTTACTTGGGCTTTTCACCTCCTCCTTCCCCCTACCCAGGTAGCCAGACATGGTTACCCTCTCCTCTGGGTGGAGAGAGGCCCCGAAGACAGGAAAATACAGGTGGCATATTTGAGTCTTGAATTCAACATATGTTGGTGAAAGGTAGACAGTTGCAGAGGTGGTGAAAGGCAGGATAGTTTAAAAGAACCCATCGGGGCCTCCCTGGTGGCGCAGTGGTTGAGAGTCCGCCTGCTGATGCAGGGGACATGGGTTTGTGCCCCGGTCCGGGAAGATCCCACATGCCCCGGAGTGGCTGGGCCCGTGAGCCATGGCCGCTGAGCCTTTGCGTCCGGAGCCTGTGCTCCGCAACGGGAGAGGCCATGACAGTGAGAGGCCCGCGTACCGCCAAAAAAAAAAAAAAAAAAAAAAGAACCCAGCAGGTGGGAAGAAATATACTGGGAAAGATTGGGAGGAAGTACCTGAAAGGGGTGCAGCATACAACTGAAGGACCATGAGCTCCCACCAGAATTGGCATGGTATGTTTCCCATGCCAGGAGGCTCTCTCAAAGCCGAGCACAGGCCCATCCATGCCTCCTATTGAGGTCCAGAGAGTGCACAATGCTCATCAGTCATCCGACATCTGTGCTCTGAGATTTTGTTCAGGGCCCCCTCCCCAACTCACCACAAGTGGACGACAACCAGGATGCTCAGGAGCCCCCTGGAATACAGAGTCGGGTGTGGATACCTAGTAGAGGGTGGTGGTGGTAATGGGGGCTTGAAGAGAAAGCTCCTGCCTGTACCAGCTGGGTCCAAAACAGGCCAGCCGGCCGTCTCCCAGCATGCCTCTATTCCCCAGAAAGTCACCTGGCCTGATGCACAGATGCAGGACATTTAATCTGCACTTTGCTATAAGGACACCCAAATCTATGCTACTCATTGTGTCTTAAAAATTATTTTTGGTCTCAAAATTTTAATTTGACCCAAGATAATTAAAAACATTTTCACATAAAAGCCTGTATAGGAATGCTCCTAACAGTATTATTCATAAGTCCAAAGTGGAGGCAACCCAAATGTCCATCAACTAATGAATGGATAAACAAAATGTGATAATTCTCCATACAATGGAATATAATTCATCCATGAAAAGGAATGAAGTACTGACTCATGCTACAGCATGGATGAACCTTGAAAACATTATGCTAAGTGAAGGAGCCAGACAGAAGACACATCTTGTATAATTTCATTTGTAAGAAATGTCCAGGAAAGGCAAATCCATAGAGACAAAAAGTAGATTAGTGGTGGCCAGGAGCTGGGGGGGAGAGGGGAAGTACTGAGTGACTGCTCGTGGGAATAGGGTTGCTTTTTGGGGTGATAAAAATATTCTGAAATTAGTCGTGATGGTGGCATGACTTGTGAATATACTAAAAACCACTTTAAGAGATTGTGATACATTATATCTCAATAAAAAATTAATTTGTAATAATATTTAGTACTGATTTCATGTAAAAATATTTATACTACATAAATTTGCTCCCTGTGGATCTGAGATTGAAAGAAGAAAGTTTTAAACAAAAAGCAGTCTTGATAGTTAGCAAATTGTATCAATCTAAAACAAGCAAAAAGTGAATCCTTCAAAGTAAAAATGAAAAATCACAGACTTTGTTTTCTAAAAAAAGAAGGACGTGAGCTATTCGGGATGAAATAATTGAATTTTGGAGAAGCCCGTTTCAGTAGTCCCCAAATATAGCAGAGCATACTGATCATATTGTTCTCCATTTTCTGGAAAAATGTTATTTTTTCAAATCATAATGTAGTAAAGACAAAATTTAGGAAACAGACTAGGTGCTATCCTTAATCAGCAATCGTGTTTCTGATATTGACCAGGCTCACAATTTTTTAAAAGTCACAAAATATTATTCTTATTAAAAAGTTTTGATGAAATTTAATGTATTTTAAAAAGTAAAATAAATGATTTTGATTTGTTCATTCTTAACATAAAAATGATTAATTTTTGGTTTTATTCTAAGACTAGTAAGAAATGCAAGTCAGATTTTGATCATTGGCTCAATTAATTGATCTGTATGGTCTATTTTTGCTGTCTTCACAAATCTGAGTATGCATTCGATCTCATGAACTCTAATTACTATCCTGTCAATAAATCACACCTTAAAGTGCTCTGTGGTTAAGCAAGTTTGGGAGAACGCTGCTGTGGCATAGTTCTCTGTACACCTTTACACTAGAAAGTTATATTTAAGAATATGTTAGCTGATGCTACAGGAATGAACGATCCCCAAATCTCAATGCTGATTTTTAAAAGTTGATTTTGAGCTCACATTCCATATATAAGGCGAGTCAGTGGGAGCCTCAGCTCACCACAGTTTGACTGCGATCAGTCTCCACATTCACGTCCACGATTTCCTTGGAAGGCGTTACAGTGTCCTGCACGGGCAGTTAAAGGCACTGCCCAGAAAAACGCATGTCTTCCACTCACGTTTCATTGACCAAAGCCAACTACATGACCATACCTCATTTCATAGGGGGCAGGGACCTGCAATCCTAGTGTGTGCCTGGAAGGAAGAGAACTTGACTATTGAGTAGCCCTAATATCCACCCTCTACCAACCACAGTCCAATAGAAGGATAATGTACGCCCCAAATGTAATTTCCTGTTTACTAAACAACATTTAAAAAAAGGAAAAAAGCAGGTGAAATTACTTTCAATAATGTATTTTATATAAGCCAATTCATCTAAAATATTATCATTTCAACATGTAACCATAAGAAATTATTGAGCAATTTTATTCTTTTTTGGACCTGCGTCTTTGAACTCAGGTGTGTATTTTACACTTACAGCCTCTCTCAACTTGTACCAGCCCTATTCCAAGTGCTCAATAGCCACACGTGGCTAGCGGCTACCATATTGACAGTATCTGTAGTGTTTATGGCTTGGGAACATAGCCTTAAACACCACCACAAGCATGGGATTTCCTTGAAGAGACTTGTTTTAATTTTTAAAAAATTAACATGTACCTTTTAGTATAAAAATCATGTGTTAATGAATTATTATTGCATGAAAATTGCTCTGGCAGGATGGGCCGTGTTAAGCCCATTGCTCTGCTTCTCGCCAGCATATCACCTTCAACCCCAGAAGGACCAGACCAGGACCTGGAGATTTCTGTTCCAGTTTTAGGGAATTCGTTGGAGGGCCTTAAGTCATGTGGACTGACTGAGCTCAGTTTCCTCATCTGTAAGCTGGTATGCTTAGGTGAGATCATCGCGAAAGCACTTTTTAAAATCTCAGTGTCTAAGATTCTAGTTAGGATAACATGGGCTATCATGACAAGGGCTGGATTTTTTTTTTTTTTTTAAAGAAAAATCGGCCTTTTGTAGTGCTTTTAGAGTAACCTGTTTGGGACCACTTAAAAATTATTTTATTGATGCATAGTTGATTTACAATGTATTTATTTCTGCTGTACAGCAAAGTGATTCAGCTATATATATATATACACATTCTTTTTCATATTCTTCTCCATTATGGTTTATCACAGGTCCTGTAGTCCCCCAGGCTGTGTGGCACAGGCAGCTTCTGAGAGTTGCTTTAGGTTTAGGGATTTGAAATCAAGACCTTGCTGGCGGTGGGTACCCATAAAAATTCCCTCTTCCGGCATTGCCACTGGAGTCCCACTGGGCATTTCACCTCAAGACAGGGAAAAAGTTCAGTGTCCATAACTGATTAATGATCCATAGGGTGTTTGCAGGCCCGAGTACTTATTTGAACAGTAAGGGGGAGGAGAGTGAAACCTTCCTGCTTTGCCTGCGGGCAGTGAACTAGTCTGACTGAGGACAAAGGGGCCTGCTCCTGTACTTCCCAGGGGCTGTTGTGCTGGCTTCAGGTACACTGTGGACAGATCTCAGTGCAGGGAGATAATGCTGGGAAGGGCCTTGGGCACAGAATTTGCACATCCTCCCGTTGCCGCCCGAGGTGGTCTTCAGCCCCTTGCCTTTACTCCTACAAATTTTGAGAGCAGCAGCGGAAATAGAAGTGTCTTCCTGTGGTCTGCTCTGAATTCACTCACAAAGCAAATTTTAGTTTCTGTATTCTAAATCTCATCTCAGACAAGGCACCAGGATTAATTAGCAGAATTCACTTACTGTCACACATGCACTTGGGAATAAAGAATTTAGAACCAGGTGACTAGTGAGTACAATTCATTACTAGCGTGCCAGGAAAAATCATTTATTTAGAAATATTAATAATGGTTCTTTATCACATGTAATTGAAGACATATGGTATTTTCTAGTTTCTTCAAGTCCATGTAAAAATATACATTGTTTTTATGAGAATCTCGGATTTAAACTGTTGGGCCCCCTTCTGCTCAAGGAGGTAAGAAATTAGGAACTGAAAACTGCCTGTTTAAATAGGAATATTTAGACTCCAGAATTTGGGCTAGGATATTGATTTCTGACGCTTTATGCAGAAGCTAACCTTCAACATTTTTCTTACCCCTTTGTGTTTCCCCTTAAGAAATGGCCCTCATGTTTTAAAAAATATGATAAAGGAGGACAAAAGAGCGTGCTGCTTAGCTTTCCTTCCAACTGAGACATCTTATCAGTAAATTCCTACATTCCTGGATCAATTTCCAGCGAGCAGGACAAAATGAGAGTTATGTGAGTTCAGGTCAGGTGAAGTGAGGCTGTTTACTTGAAAAAAATACCCGTGTTTTGGTGATGTTGCAGCTGGATATTTATTTCTGGCTCTCTCTGCCAAGTAGTACTGTTGAGTGGGCTGGTGCTGGGCTGAACGTCTGTGAGTTGACCTGTTCTCATTCTTGCTCCATCACCCGTGGACAACCTAATGAGGGGGATGCGTCAGGGCCTCCTTCAATGGAAGCAGGGTTGAAATCACTGAGGGTGACTTCCAGTCTTCTGCAGGCCTGGCCCCTCTTGATTCGGGTGCCTTCCCAGACTGTCGTGGGCTCCTGACCCCCTCCTGCCTTTCCTGTCTGTCATGCCCCTGGTTTCAGCTGCCCGCCACCTCTCACACCTGTGGCTGTCCCGAACACGCTGTGCAGTTTCTCACACCCACGCCATCACTCTTGATGTCCCCTCTGACTGAGATCATCTTCCACTCCGTCTTCGCTTGCTTGCTTGTTCTTGTCCCTCAAGACCCCACCTGAGTTTCTCTCCCTTTGTGAAGTTTTTCTAAAATCCCCTGCTCCCACCCCTACCACGCTTGTCAGAGGTAACTGCCACCTCTTCTGTGCTTTCAGAGCAGACTCAGCATCTTTCTCTCCCTAGTATAGCATTTATCACCTGGTTTTGATGAGGGAGCGGGTGCTGGGGGGCGTTCAGGACACGCTACCCCCAAATATGGCAACTTGGTGTATCAAATATTTAAAGCTGAAAGACTCTGAGAAATGGCAAATGCAAGAACTCTTCGACCTTCCCCTGAAGGAGGTCATAAGCCCCGCGTGTGAGAGGTGTCCTCCCTATACCTGGAAGAAGGGAGAATCCTTATCTCCAAGACACAGGGACTCCAAGAGGAATCTGAAAGAACAGGTCTTACTAAGTTTCCCTCAGTTTACAACTTAGCACAATACTGGCTCTACTTTCTTTCTTTTTTTTAAAGGACAAAGCAACAACCAACTCTAAACTACATAGACAGAGTTGAGAAAGCCTAACTATGGCTCAGGAACACGTATTGAGTTCCTCTGAGGGTTGAGGTTATGCTACTGAGCGACCAGGTGTGGTGGAAAGAACAGATACGAGTTGAAATCATGAATCTGATTTTAACTTTAAGCCTCAGTTACCCTTTCTGCAGAAGAGGGGTAACAGTTCCTAATGCATAGGATTGTTGAGAAGATTAAATGAGACAATGCCTGTAAAATATCTGCCGTGCATGACACATTGCAGCCACGAAGTAACTGTCTGTACCCGCCTTTAGCTAGGTGTTGGTGGTTTCACGTATGTTTTAGGTCAGGTTCCGAGAAGTGAGCCTGAAATGGGAATTCTCAGGAAAACAATTTATTGAGGGAATGTACTTCAGGACAAACCTAGAAGGGAGGGTGTGCAGTAAGATAAGACAGGGGAAGAAGCCACTCGAAGACGTGGATTCAGCAGCCTTGGCCTGACTCATGGGGGCTCTGGAGTATCCACATCTCCACAGAATTGTTCCCCGCTGAGACAAGGGGGCTGGCCCTTTGCACCTCATATTAGTCAGTTGTTGGCTGTCGGCTGCCCCTTAGGACTGGGGGAGTCACTTCCAGGGACAAGGGGGATCCTGCCAGCTGAGGTCTATTCTCAGCACAGGGGAGGTGTCTGTGAGCCATTTGCAGTCAACCCTCAGAGAAGCTGGGACATGGGTGCACGGGCCTGGCAGTGGGCATCTGGGGGTGGAGGGCACAGCATTTCCTACCACAGAGCCAAAACAGACACGGATCTGTCCCTACAAAAGATAGCATACTCGAAGGGAGATGAGATGCATGAGTCGTTAGAGAAGAGGAGCCTTCTGCCATTTCTAGCTGGAGGGATTTTGTGAAAACAGACTCCATGGAGAAGGAAGCATTTGAGCTAGGCCTTAATCAAGGAGGTGGAAACGTATATGAGGAGATGAAGGAAAGTCATCACTGGTTTCCAATTGGAGGAACATCATTGCCTAAGACTTGGGAGGAAAACTGGGGTTCTTTCATTCAGTGTGTCAGATACTTTGCTAGGTGCTGGAGACACCACGTGAGTATGTGGGTGAGCATACTGTTTGACTTGAATTTGGATAACGTCAAAGGGAAGCAAGAGAGATGAGGATGGAAAAGTAAATCCAAAGCAGGTTGGATGGGATGTTTGGGTGCCACCATAAGGATTTTGGAGTTTGTTGTGTACAATTTATTATATAGGAGCCACTGAAAGTTTCTGAGTAACAGTGACATTATCAGAGCTGAGCCAGGCTTATAATCCTTAATGGTGGCTTGCTGTTACAGGGCTGAGGGCCAAACTCCTCGTCCAGACTTGCCACGACCTGACCTGCCCCTGTCTCATCTCCCCCGGTGCATCCTGAGACATGCGCTCAGCACTGCACAGCCACTCGAGAGAGGCGGGTGGTGTAAGCCCCACCATTCACATACTGTAGCATCCTGGGCAAGTCACTTAGCCTCTCTGGGCCCTCATGCTTCTCATTCATCAACTCCTCATTATAGACTAGAATGCATCTTACAATGACAGGGCCTGAAGAGACCCTTGAGGGGCATGGCCATCAGAGGGTTCCCTGACAATTTATCTGGGGTCACAGCATACAAGCAAGGTATGACTTAACAGCACATGATAAAGCCATGCCTTGGAGCACATATTCATCCAAGGGCCAGGCCATGAGAGGGGAAGGAATCGTCAACCCTGGGAAGGGCAAATTCTGGAAGGCCTTCCGGAGGTGACCTTTGAGCCATGTTAAAGGTAGAGAGGGACCATGCCTTTGGCAGAAGCAGTAGAGGGGAAGACATTGGTCCCTGGGAGACTGGGTGTGTGCAAAGACAAGGAGAATGCTGAGGAACCCAGAGCCTTCTTCAGTCTGCTCCATGGGCAGTCAGGCTGGAAGGGGCCTTGACAAGTGGACAGAGTGTGACAAGTGGGCAGAGTGGATGGGCTTGATAAGTCAGCACTAATGGATCAATGCAAGGTACTCAGGCAAGAGGAAACACTGTAAATATGGTGCTTAAGGTTTTTGGTCTTTGAACAAATAAGTGGGGAAACTTTAACTTTCATTGATTACCCCTAATGTTAACATGTTACATAGACACAGTACTATTATTAATACCAAATTAGCACAGGTAAAATATGATTAAATAATCTACAGGCATTATTCAGATTTTTCCAGTTTCCCTACTAATGTCATTTAAACTGTTCCAGGACCTCACTTTGCATACAGTGGTTATGTCTCCATGGTCTCCTCCAAATCTGTGACAGTTGCTCAGTCTTTGTCTTTCATAACCTTGACACTTTGGAAGAGTCCAGTGCAGTTGTCAGTTATTTGGTGGAACAGCCCTCAATGTGGGCTTGTCTGATGTTTTCTCATGGTTCCAAGTGAGGTTATGGCTTTTTGGCAAGCATACCACGGAAGTGATGATGTGCTTTACTCAGGGCATCCTGTCATCGGGTACATGATGTTGATATATCTTATTACTGGTGATGTTAATTTTGATCACATGGCCAAGGTAGATCTGCCAAGCTTCTCCACTGTAAAGTTATTATTAGGAAGAGAAAATGTTTTAAATCATATTTCATGGGATCTTATTAGGTTCTTACACTTTGAACCTAATTGTGTGTTCTTTTTAACAATGGGCTGTTTGTTCATTAATTCAGTTTTTATTTACTGAGGACCTACTGTGTGTCGGGCACTGTGCTGGATCCCACTGTGAACATGACAGACACAGTCCCTGCCTTGTGGAACTTGGTGGGAGGAAACATGAAGCGGAATATTGCCAGAATGGAGTAGAAGCACATAACAAGGGGTTGTACTAGCCTGGGAGGAGGGGAGTGTGGTGGCCAGGTCAGGGGGAGATGGTTATGCTGAGACCTGAGGGGCAGTAAGAATTTTCCAAAAGGGGGGTTAACTCTTTGGATGGAGCCCCTCTCCTTTTCTTTTGAGCTCCCATTTTTAATTGGATAAATTTATATTATTAGAAGGCAATGAGATTGAGAAGGCCGTATTTTGCAGTATCTGTGGTGATTGATAACAGATAATTTAATTGACAAGTTTTATAATACTCTGTGTTGAAGAAAGGTATTCTGAATAGATACAATAAGTATAAAAATATTTGGGCTAAAATATGTAAATACTTACATTAAAACATTAGAACGGGGCTTCCCTGGTGGCGCAGTGGTTGAGAATCTGCCTGCCAATGCAGGGGACACGGGTTCGAGCCCTGGTCTGGGAAGATCCCACATGCTGCAGAGCAATTAGGCCCGTGAGCCACAACTACTGAGCCTGCGCATCTGGAGCCTGTGCTCTGCAACAAGAGAGGCCGCAACAGTGAGAGGCCTGCGCACCGCGATGAAGAGTGGCCCCCGCTCGCCGCAACTAGAGAAAGCCCTTGCACACAAACAAAGACCCAACACAGCCAAAAAAATAAATAAATAAATAGCATTCCCTTTAAAAAAAAAAAAAAAAAAAAAAGAAAAGAAACTGAGGCTCAATTACGTTAACTTACCCAACAGTTCATAGTTCATAAATGGCAAACCTGAGATTAGAGTCGAGAATCTGTGTCATTAACCACCTTCTATATTTCCCTGTCTCATTCTGCTTTGCCTGCCAAATTTCCAGATTTCTAGTAACTGTTACAGTCATTCAAGGATCTTCTCTCACCCTCTTTCTTTTTTTTAACTTTAATTTTTATTTTTTTATTGTAGTTGATATACAATATTACATAAGTTACAGAGGTACAATATAGTGATGAACAATTTTTTAAATGTTGTATCCCATTTATAGTTATTATAAAATATTGGCTCTCTTCCCTATGTTGTACAGTATATCCTTGTAGCTTATTTTATACCTCTTAATCCCCTACCCCTGTATTGCTCCTTCCTGCTTTCCTCTCCCCACTGGTAACCAATAGTTTGTTCTTTATATCTGTGAGTCTGCTTCTTTTTGTTATGTTCACTAGTTTGTTGTATTTTTTAGATTCCATGTATAAGTGATATCATACAATATTTGTCTTTCTCTGTCTGACTTATTTCACTTAGCGTAATGCCCTCCAAATCCATCCATGTTGCTGCAAATGGCAAAATTTCACTATTTTTTATGGCTGAGTAGTATTTCATTGTGTATGTGCCTGTGTGTGCCTGTGTGTGTCTGTGTGTGTATACACACACAGACACACACAGACACACACACACACACACACACACACACACACACCCATCTTCTTATCCATTCTTCTGTTGATGGACACTTAGGTAGCTTCCATATCTTGGCAATTGTAAATAATGTTTCTATGAACATTGGGGTGCATGTATCTTTTTGAATTGGTGTTTTTGTTTTTTTCAGATATATACCCAGGAGTGGAATTACTGGGCCATATATGACAGTTCTATTTTTGTTTTTTGAGAAACCTCCATACTGTTTTCTGCAGTAGCTGCACCAATTTACAGTCCCACCAGCAGTATACAAGGGTTTCCTTTTCTCCACATCCTGGTCAGTATTTGTTATATCTTTTCTTTTTAATAGTAGCCATTATAACAGATGTGAAGTGATATCTCATTGTGGTTTTGATTGCATTTCCCTGATGATTAGTGACATTGAGCATCTTTTCATGTGCCTGTTGACCATTTGCATGTCTTCTTTGAAAACATGTCTATTCAGTTCATCTGCCCATTTTTAATTGGGTTGCTTGGTTTTGATGTTGAGTTGTATGAGATATTTGTATATTTTGGATATTAACCCCTTACTGGTCATATCATTTGCAAATATTTTCTCCCATTCAGGAGGCTGTCTTTTTGTTTTATCAATGATTTCCTTTGCTGTCCAAAAGCTTTTAAGTTTAATTAGGTCTCATTTGTTTATTTTTGCTTTTATTTCCTTTACTTTAGGAGATGGATCCAAAAAAATATTGCTGCAATTTATGTCAAAGAGTATTCTGCCTGTTTTCCTCTAGGACTTTTATAGTTGTATATGGTGTTTAAAAAATATATAGTTTTATTTTTGTATATGGTGTTAGAGAGTTTTCTAATTACATTCTTTTACATGTAGCTGTCCAGCTTTCCCAGCACCACTTATTGAAGAGATTGTCTTTTCTCCATTGTGTATTCTTGCCTCCTTTGTTGTAGATTAATTGACCATAAGTGCGTGGGTTTATTTCTGGGCTCTCTATTCTGTTCCATTGATCTATATGACTGTTTTTGTGCCAGTACTGTGCTGTTTTGATTATGGTAGCTTTGTATTATAGTCTGAAGTCTGGGAGTCTCTCACCCTCTTTCTTAATCTGAATACCTACACTTCTTACTTGTGCCAGAAACAAATCAATACCACCCACCATATGAACACGGAATGGAAGAAGATGGTGGGCAAGCTAGGGAGAAAAGTTCTTATGTTTGTGTAGAGCCTTCATCATACCTTTTTGCTGTATTGTTAAAGTTGAAAAGATCTTTTAAGATCAGAGTGGGAATACTGCTGGATTTGTTGTCAGAAGACCTGGTTTTCTAGTTGTGGCTTCCAATTCCTCATTAACAAGGTGAGCATACTATCTGTTTTGTGTATCTAATACAGTTGTTTTAACCATCGTATTAAAGTGTTAAACTGTAAAGTACTCTACAGGTGTTGATTACTTTTATATAAGTAATCATGGAACAAGACCATGCATTTGTGCTATTTGAAGTTTATTAAAAACTCTCATTATGTATTATTTCATTGACTCTCTCAATAACGCTATGACTTAGGTACAATCATCTCCATTTTACAAATGAGGGACTGAAGCTCAGAGAAGTTGAATGCCTCCCTGTAACAGTCAGCTTGGGCTGTCACAACAAAATACCATAGACTTGGTGGCTTAAACAACAAATTTATTTTCTCACACTTGTGGAGGCTGTAAGTCTGAGATGAGAGTGCCTGCATGGTTGAGTTCTGGTGAGGTTCTCTTCCTGGCTTGTAGACAGCAGCCCTCTTGCTGCGTCCTTACATGGCAGAGACAGAAGGAGGGGGAAGGAAGGGAGGGAGAAAGCTAGAGCAAGCTCTCTGGTGTCTCCTACAAGGGCATTAATCCTTTATGACCTCATCTAAACCTAATTACCTCCCCAAAGCCCCATCCCCAAATACTGTCACCCTGGGGTTAGACCTTCCACATAAGAATCTGAGGATCTATAGCACTCTTTCCCCCTTTCAAGGTCATGTAGCTCACAAGTGGCAAAGCCAGAAATTAAATCCAAGTTTTCCAACTCCAAATCTTGAATTCTTTCCCTAAAGCCAGAGGCATCTCACATGATGTTGAAACTAATTCTGTCAGGGCCTTTACCTGGTTATATCAGATACTTCTTATGATAGATTCCCTTTAAATGGAGATTATGGTGTTTTCCTGTTCACTTACCTGCCTCTTGTGGAAACTGGATTCGAGAATATTTCTTCCCTGGAAGTGATTTCTTTACAAAAAAATACTAACAGGGGGCTTCCCTGGTGGCGCACTGGTTGGGAGTCTGCCTGTCAATGCAGGGGACACGGGTTCGTGCCCCGGTGCGGGAAGATCCCACATGCCGCGGAGCGGCTGGGCCCGTGAGCCATGGCCGCTGAACCTGCGCGTCTGGAGCCTGTGCTCCGCAACGGGAGAGGCCACAACAGTGAGAGGCCCGTGTACCGCAAAAAAAAAAAAAAAATACTAACAGATTCTGGGCTGAGCCTACTTGGAAACTTAGGAGTTGCCAAAGGACCTTCTGGTTTTAAGGCGCACAATAACTTCAGAAATTATTAATATCATGGAAAGATGAAGTTTACAGAGATTGAAGTTTTGGCCCTTTAACCTATTTAACATAATACGATTTTTAAAATCCTCTTTGATATAATGTGCTTTTTCATGGTGACCAGTGAAGTTCAGAAGAGTTTCATTATTCTCCTTCAGAAAAAGCGAGGAAGCAATGATTTTATTTTCCTCAGGACTCTCACATCTATAAGCTTATCATTTCCTGTTGAATGTGGTGATATTTGCCGTGGTTAGGGTAAAAATGGAGGCTGTCTTTTGCTCCTTTTACCTCCTATGGATTCTCACTGCTTCAGAGTTTAGGATTTATTGTTTTGCTGCTTGATTGTCCTGTTTTGAAGGTGAAAAATTATTTCGAAGAGTTGATTGCACTTAAAGTGTTAGCTCTTGAAAATTTTATTTCTATATTACTTTATTCCCAAAGAGAGAAATGACTAATTTGTGTTTTACTTTAATACAACATTCTAGTAGGTTATTGTGGAAAAACCCAGGGAAGATTTAAGAAGATATTGCTATAGGAGAACTAGAATCTTTTTCAGATGTCTGGTGACAACAACACAACTCCTAAAACAAAAATTCTTTGTGAGGACCAAATCCACCTAATGTAAATTATTTACAATTTTGTTTGGGTTTCTTCTACCTTAAAAGCAGGCATTCATTTAACCAATATCAATTGAGCACCTACTATGTCCCAAGGCCTTTGCTAGGAGCTGAGGATTAAAAACTGAGTAGAGCAGATCTGATAATAGTTGAACAGCAGTGAGAGGCAATGAAAAAAAGTCAATAAATGGTGTACACTCAAGGTTCTACAGAAAGTCTGAAGAGAGGCACCCCTTATTCAATTCCCCGTGTTTACTGATACACAATCTAGGAAATGCTTTAAGCAATTTGAGATGGGTTATTTCATATGTCAACTTGACTGAGTCATGGGGTACCCAGATATCTGGTCAGACATTATCCTGGTTATTTCATATGTCAACTTGACTGAGCCATGGGATACCCAGATATCTGGTCAAACATTATCCTGGATGTGTCTGTGAGTGTTTTTCTGGGTGAGATTAGCTTTTGAATTTGTAGACTGAGTACAGTAGATTGCCCTCCCTGATGTGGATGGTCTTCATCCAATCAGTTGAAGGTCTGGATAGAATAAAAAGGCTGAGTAAGAGAAAATTTCTTCTACCTGACTGACTTTGAGCTGGGACACTGGTCTACTCCTGTGTTCAGACTTGAACTGAAATATAGCTTTTCTTAGATCTCCAGCCTGCTAGCTTTCAGAGTGGAACTACATCACTGGCTCTTCTGGGTCTCCAGCTTGCTGAGGATCGACCTTGGGGCTTGTTAGCCTCCATGATTGCATGAACCAATTCCTTGTTATCTATCTGTATATCTAGTCTATCTGTCCATCTATCCATCCACACATCCAGCTGGTTCTGTTTCTCTGGAGTACGCTTACATAACTCTTCCACGTATATCCTGCAGTGGCTTTATTTTATTATTATTTTAAAATATTTATTTGTTTATTTGGCTATGCCAGGTCTTAGCTGCGACGCGGGGTCTTTGTTGCCACGTGTGGGATCTTTTTTAGCTGCGGCATGCGAAGTCTTAGTTGCGACATATAGGATCTAGTTCCCTGACCAGGAATCGAACCCTGGCCCCCTGCAATGGAGCGCAGAGTCTTAACCACTGCGGCACCAGGGAAGTCCCCTGTGGTGGCTTTATAAAGTGTCAACTTGACAATGCTGAACTATATTTTCTGGAATTGTCTTCCCTCTATGTTGAAGGTGGGCCACAAACACGTTTTGCACAGGATTTGGAAGCAGTGGCCACGTTGCTTTTAGGTGGAGGGGTGGAGCTGGGGGATCGTGGGGGTGGTGGGAGCAGAGACCCCAGGTGCTGTTGTAGGTCACATACCTTGTTGCTATGGGCGGGCCCACTTTGCTGATTAAGAGCTCCAGCTGGACCTGCAGCGTTTCCACTTGCCCCTGGAGTTGTCTTTGGCTTCCCTGACACATGAACCAAGTGCATGGTTAGCTCTGTGAGAAAAGGCACCCGCTGCTACCACAGGGCGCCTGCAGCCCTGAAGCTTTAAGAGGTAAGGGACATTGGTTCTAATGCATCTTCCTGGGCTCCAGGTTACACGCACGTGTTGCAGTTGGTCCTCACTCTACATCAGAGTTTCTAAATCTTAGTACTATTGACATTTGGGTGAGATAATTCTTCACTGCGGGGAATTTTCCTTACATTGTAGGTTGTGTATCAGCATCCCTGGCCTCTACCTATTGGATGCCAGTATCCTGTCTCCAAGTTGTGACAACCCAAAATGTCTCCAGACATTGACAAATGTCAGGTGCACGGGGGTGGGGAGGATAGGCCCTAGTAACGAACTGCTGCTTTATCTCCATCTTCCCTTCCCAACAACCTGCTGAAGTCTTCAGGTTCTAACACCAGACGTGGAGCCTTACAGAGACCGTAGAACTAATCCCCAAATTGCGAAAGGTCATATCCCTAAATAAACTCCTTACTGGTTATCTCTCTCCCGGTGGTTCAGCCTCTCTGATCAGATCCTCATTGGTGGATTAGTGGTTGAATCTTCCTGAATCTCTCAGACCACTTCCCTCCCTTTCCACCTCCCTTTACACCAACAAGCTCCCATGCCGACCCCATCCCTCTCCCGCACCCCAAGTGAGAAAGCACAACTTTGAAAGACTGACAGTTGTATGCCTGCGCAGAATCTATGTGTAGCCCTGCCGTAGGGACATGTAAACTCTGACCTCCGTGCTGTCAGGGCCTCTGAGGAGCTGGCTGAGCTGAGGCGGAGCTGTGGACAGTCTCAGTGGGATTCAGAGCCACTGGGGATTTTACTGCTTTGTTGAGAACCTAAGCCTAGAGAGCATAGTCACAGGCTTTGTTTTTATAGTCTTCCAACACATTCTGATTACATATCTTTTTCAGAATGATTTTTGTATAGAAATATATTGTATATTTGAACCAATGAAAATAATTTACTGTTCACCTAGTCTGTAGTTCCATAAAACCTAGAATGTTTTATATAGCCAAGTAGAAATTATCAGCAAAGCCTTTATTCCCTGGTAGAAGAGTAAGAAATTCTTGAAAACTTGGTGAGAGTAAGACTGAGCTATGATCAATCTTAATTCATTAAGATTTTTTCATTTTTTCATAAGTGTTATGACCCTAGCACTGTGTCTGATGTTGGGTGTCTGGTGGTCAACCAGACAACCAAGATCTCATGGAGCTTAAAATAGAGTGGAAAAAACATATGTTACACAAATAATCACATGGTCAAGTCTATAAACAATCAGTACAGAGTCCTAGGAAGAGGCCAAATATAGACGGAAGGGGTGGTGAGGGGTGGCTCTACTTAGGGGATGACGGCTCTGGTGAGAAGTAGATGGAAGAGAGTTATAAGCAGGGATGGGAAAGAACTTGGCCCACTCAAAAAAAATGGCAGGAATGCCGGAGTGGCTGGATCATGTTGAACAAGGAGGAGGGGAGGAGGGAGATGAGGCTGCAGAGGAGGGAAGGGATTGGATTGCTCCAGGGCTTGTAGGCCAGGTAAGGAGCCTTAAGGCAGAGTCATTGAAAACCTTAAAGTTAAGAAAGACCACAATCTGATTTAGAAGTTTAAAAGATCCCTCTGTCAGCCATGCGGAAAACAAATTAGAAGGAAGCCAGTATGGGGGAGGCTGTTGTGATGGTCCAGGGGAGTCCAGAGGAGAGATGACAGAGGCCTTGACAAGAATGGTGGCAGTGGAGGTGGTACAGAGTGAATGGGTTAGAGACCTCATCAGGAAGTAGGGTGGATACAACTTAGCTTTGTCTTCAAGGTCAGAGATGCGTGAGAGGAAGACTCCTGGCTTTAGCAACCCAGTGGGTGGGGGGACAGAGAGGGATGGGTGCTATTCGTGTCCTTGCTGCCTCCACAGGACATCTACACCAGGACAGTTGGAAAAATGAGCACTCATTCATCCAAACTCAGTATTGAGCCATTCATGCTACAAAATGGCACTTTACATTATGGACAGAATATCAAGAATAACAGTGGAACCATTTGTTCTTTTTCTTTGTTGATATTTTTGGGGTTGATTCTATTCAATGAGCATTTTAAAATTTTAGTTTAGGCTGTATCTGGCAGTTGCACTTTTTCAGCACTAATCCAAAGATGGACTTTAGTAAAAGTCAGTTTTGAAAGGTGGACACCTGAAAAGTGAGCTTCAGGTAAGGCTGGTTCTAGGAAACATGGTAAAGTGCATTTGCCACATTGGGGGTCCTCTTTGTGGTGGATCTCTGTGATATGCTTGCTCCCACAGGGTGTCCACTTCCCTTATCCAGCCCCTGTTATCCCAAAGATTGAAAGAAGAGTGTCCAGAAGAAAATTGGAACTGTAGATGAGCCTTCCAGCTGCAGAAAGTGAAAAGCAAAGGCATCGCCAAGTACACCACACAGGTGCTAAAACACCAGAACAAGGTGAACTTGCACACATAATCATTTTGTACAATTTCGTACAATTTTTTGTAAAGTGGTTCAACAAGTGAATAGTTTGTACAACAAAGTTTTCTCATGGGTACTATGGTTGGACCCATTCGCCCAATGTTTATGCTAGATGTACTGGTGAGAAAAAATGAAATCTCTCCAGAGAAGAACAAAAAGGCTAGGACACAGAGGCAGAGTCTGAGAGACAATGTCCCTCGCCATCCCCCGAGCTGGGGTAAGGATTTTTCCTTACCCCAAATCCTACACTAGCATTTCCCAAACTTTAACCACAGATCACCTGCATTAGAATCATCCCTAGGTGCTTCTTAAAAAATGTCGTTGCGTTAGATGGGTGCTCCGGGAAGCAGACCCTAAGGAGGAATTAAGAGCATGAGAGGTTTATTGGGCAGCAACGCCTGCGAGAGACAAAGGGCGAGGCAGCGGTATTGGGCACGGAACCTTCACACCACAGTGCCCATCTGACACCCGCGAAAGGAAGAGGGAAGGAAGTGGAAGTGGGCAGAACGTGGTCAGAGTGTGACACAGATCTGACAAAATCTCAGCCAACCCAGTGGGGAGTTTCAGAGCAAAGACTGCCCATTAGAGCCTCACTATGGGCAGAAATGGCCATGTCCTAGTACCCGCACCATACTTAACTGGTTGGGGGGAAGAGGGTGGCTTTGGCTCAGAAACTAAGGTGGATCCGGCAGATGCTAACCCCTGGAGGTCAGTAGCTGACTGTGCTCCTCACAGCTGAAAGGCAAGCTCTTTTTTGGAGGGCACTGGAGTGATTCTCCTCTGTGGCTCCATAGCCAGTGTCCCCTGGCCACCCTGGGCCTCCTGCCTTCGAATCTCTGAAGGTGGGGCCCTGGAACCTGCACTCTAACAAGCTTGCCAGGTGATTCTGATGCACCCTGAGGTTTGAGAACCTTTGTGAATCTGCGTACATTCAGTCGGTATGGTGTCCCTTGATGTCACAGTTCACCCCAAGATTCACCTAGGTCTGTATCCATTAGGCATGCTTTTGGCTAAAAACAGAAGAGGCTTAAGCAAAAAGATATTTAAGTCTTTCACAAAACAGGAAGTCTGAAAGTAAGTATTTCCAGGATTTGGTCTAAAGGCTCAATAGTATCATCAAAGACCCAGGCTCTTTGTGTCTTTCTGCTCTGCCATCCACGTAGTGAAGGTTTGCTTTCTTATGCTTGTCAATATACAGTCACAAATTGCTGCCATGGCTTCAAAAGTTATATCCCCAAGTATCTGGAGATTCAGAGCAGGAAAGAAAAGGATAAAAAGAACTTTGATTTTACCAGAGAGGAGAATGTTTCCCAGATGTGCTCCAGCTAACTTCTTCACGTTTAGTAAGAGTACATAGCCACCTGTAGGTGCAAAGTGACTAAAAAAATGAGTTTCTAAAATTGCCAGAACTGGCTTAGACCCATTGTAATTCAACTCCCGGAGGTAGGGACATGCATCCCGAACAAAGTCAGAGTTGTATTAGCATAAAACAGATGGAGAGGGAAGAGAGGAGAATGGCTTTTGTAGGTAATGTATAATATTTACCACAATTCCTTTAAATTTATTTCTTTAATTAGAATGATGTGCTTAGGTGTATACTAGGTTAAAATTCCCTGAATTTTTTTAACAGCCCAGCTTCTGATGGAGAAAAATCTTTTTATTTATTTTTTTTAAAGATTTATTTATTATTTATTTTATTTATTTTTGGCTGGGTTGGGTCTTAGTTGCGGCACGTGGGATCTTCACTGAGGCATGCGGGATCTTTTGTTGTGGTGCGCGGGTTTTCTCTTCTCTAGTTGTGGCGCGCGGGCTCCAGGGCGCGTGGGTTCTGTAGTTGTGGCACGTGGGTTCTGTAGTTGTGGCACGTGGGTTCCAGAGCGCGTGGGCTCTGTAGTTTGTGGCACGCAGCCTCTCTAGTTGAGGCGGGCGAGCTCAGTAGTTGTGGCACACGGGCTTAGTTGCCCCGCGGCATGTGGGATCTTAGTTCCCTGACCAGGGATCTAACCCACGTCCCCTACACTGCAAGGCAGATTCTTTACCACTAGACCACCCGGGAAGTCCCGGAGAATGATCTTTTTAAAAAGAGCCACACATTTATTCACACCTGACTAATATTTTCTGAGCACCTTAGATTCCAGTGAATGCAGATGATATACAAAATAAATACATCTCATAGTCTTTTTAAAAGCTATAAATCCTATGGGAAACAATCAGGCAGGGAAGTAGAATAGGGAGTGATGAGGGCATGTGATTTTGAGCTGAGTGACTAGGAAGGATTCTGTGGGGAAATGGCTTTAATAAGGGAGCAAATCACATAGTTATATGAGGCGGAGGGAAAGGGAGAGGGAGCAGTCGAGGCAGAGGGAATAGCAAATCCAAAGCCCTGAGGCGGTGGCATGCCTAGTGAGTTAAAAAAGACTCCAAGGAGGCCAGTGTGGTTGGAGTGGAGAGAGCAAGGGGAGGACAGTGGGAGGTGAGTGGGAGCTGGAACTTCGAGGGCCGGGTATGCCCTTTAAGGACCTTGGCTTTTACTCTGAGTGAAATGAGGAACCACAGAGTATACAAGGGACATAATTTGACTTGGGTTTTACAGGGACTACTCTGGCTGCTGTGCTGTAGTAGACTGCAGAGATGGGACCAGGGTGGAAACAGGAAGAACAGTGAGGAGGTTCTTGTAATAACTGAGGCCTGACGATGGTGGCTTGGACCAGGATGGTAGCAGTGGAGCTGGTGAGAAGTCAACAGAGCCTGGAGATACCTTGAAAGCCAAGTTAAGGATTCGAGGTAGTTGGGATATGGATAAGAAAAAGAGGGGAGTCAAGAATGTTTGCAAGCATTGCAACTATGCGATGACTAAGCAACAAGGAGATGGACCTGCCATTAACTGAAATGTGGCAGACTGTGGGTAGATCAAGTTTTGAGAAGATCATTAGCTGGTTTTGAACACGGTGGGTTTTGAGATGTCTATCATATGTTTAAGTGCCTGTGTCAGGTACGTGGCTGGCTGTGAGTGTGGGGTCCGGGGGAATGTTAGGTTTGGAGATACACATTTGAGCATCACCACTATGTAGATGTATTTAAAGCCATGAAAGTGGATGAGCTCATTCAGAGGGGAGTGTAGATAGAAAAGACGTGAGGACCAAGGACCTATCTGGAACTGCAGTGCAGGAGGAACTAGCACTAGCACAGGAGACTGAAAATGGCCAATGAAGTAGGTAGAGAACCAGGAGAGTCCTGAAGGTCAAGTGAGGAAAGTGCTTCAAGGACGATGGAACAATTAATTGGTATGCAAAGTAATATTGGGACTGAAAATGGACCCTTGGATTTGCCAGCATGGTGGTCATTTGGTACCTCCACAAGGACAGGTTGGATTAGGGGGTGGAGTCAAAAGTCTGACTGCAAAAGGTTAAGAGAGAATTGTAAGAGAGGACTGGACACAGCAAATCAGGTTACTCTCCTGAGGAGTTTTGCTCTAAAGGGTAACAGAGAAATGGGAGGGTAGCAGGAAAGGTCAGTGGGGGTCAAGAGATAGTTTGTTGTGTGTTTTTAGGATAAGAGAAATCATGCAAGCTTTTATACTGCTGGGAATGATGAGGTAGGGGACTGGGATTTTAGACACAAGTGGAGGTGCTGGCCTGGGATAGAGTTCATGGAGCATGAGGATGGAAGGCAGAGGACTTGGGGACATGGGCTGTGGGTCGGTAGCTGTGATGGAGGGAATTTGCAGAACTTCTCCTCTGGTTGCTTCTATTTTCTTGGTGAAAAAGGTCATTGGCTACAAGGGTGAATGGGAGAGGGGGGCCCAGAGTTGAAGGACAAAAAGGTGGGAAATTGTCATGTGGGAGAATGAACAGACCAGGGAGATGTTGTACAACTGGTGGGCAGCATGACGGTCCTCCTGGTAGTATATTTTCTCTGGCCACTTTTTTAGCTGCATGGATGCAGGTGCCGAGCATGCAGAGAGTTGAATTTAACCCAACTCTTTCAAGTTTTGCCAGGTAAGAACAATGAAGCAAGAGAGGGGAACAAGGGAGTTGAAGGTGTATGAAAGACACGATTTTAATAACTGATCATGGAATTCTGGCTGGGAAAAGACAGAAGTGATGATATGAAGCAAGGTGACAGAAAGTTCTCAGCCATGGCAACAATGGATCTTAGGTCCCAGAGGGCAGAAGGATTCCTGGAGTTGGGATATGTGGTAGGAAGAATAATTCCTCCCATCATTCCCATCCCGAGATGTCCACATCCTAATCCCTAGAATATGTTAGGTTACCTGGCAAAGGGGGATTAAGGTTGCAAATGGAATTAAGGTTGCTAATTAGATGATCTTAAAATAGGAAGGTTATCTGGGGGGGGGGGCCTGGCAATGTAGTCACAGGGCCCTTAAAAATGGAAGCATGTAGGAGAAGAGTCGGGCATATGTGACTATAGAAGGTCAGGGTGATGTGATTTAAGAAGGACCCGACTTGCTTATGCTGGCTTTGAAGGTGGCAGAAGGCGGATCTGAGCCAAGGAATGCAGGTGGCTTCTAGAAGCTGGAAAAGGCAGGAAGTAGACCCCACCCAGATCCCACCAAAAGGAACACTGCCCTGCCAGTATCTTGATTTGAGCCTGGTGAGATCCATCAGTGTCCTCATTGTTATTCATCTCTTCGTAAAAATGTGAAAATGAGGGCTTCCCTGGTGGTGCAGTGGTTGAGAGTCCGCCTGCCGATGCAGGGGACATGGGTTCGTGCCCTGGTCTGGGAAGGTCCCACATGCCGCTGAGCGGCTGGGCCCGTGAGCCATGGCCGCTGAGCCTGCGCATCCGGAGCCTGTGCTCCGCAACGGGAGAGGCCACAACAGGGAGAGGCCCGCGTACCGCAAAAAAAAAAAAAAAAAAAAAAAAAAAAAAATGTGAAAATGATACTCCATCCATAGTTAAGAGCAACAAAGAGTGTCCCACCCTCAAGCATCCCACCCCTGCTGTGAGCTTTCCTTCTCCACCCAGCAGGGGAGCCCCAGCACTTTATAATTACATGTTAATGAAGAACAGAATCCTTCCTCGTTTTATTTTGCATTTCATTTCCAGAGGAATTTGATGTGTGTGTGGAGAAGGCTGGGTGTGAGGAAATGTAAACAGTGCTCATTTATTACAGCTTTAATTTAGACCAGATCTCCCCCTAATCCAATTCACAGTTTATACTAGTGAGCAGTAAACACTAATAAAGATCAGCTGCAGGAAAGGGGAGGGCCACATCTTCTGCTGGGTATGCCTGCTAGTGAAAAAAACAAACAAAAACCTCGAATACATTCACAATTTGCCACATCATTTTGACCTACATTTAGAAACCATGACAAAATTTTGGTTTTATCTGACTAGTTCTATGAGGTGTGTTCTTCCAACTATCTGGTTGACTACCTTACCTCAGACTATATACACAGGGCTTTCTTTACCTTTGACCTTGTCACTACCATATAAGCCCTACAAAATCTCAAGTTCACCATCTGAATGTCTAGCTTCTTCCCTCTACTATGCTGTGTTACCGTTCTATTGTGCTGTGGCTTAAACAGCAACGCTGGGAGAGGAGTGTGGCCAGGCTCCAGGATTAGGCAGATAGCATCTTAGGCCAGCTGTGCAGGGAGTCGTACCCTGAGAGTCCCCATTCCTCCATCTGTGTAATGAAGATGGAAATAGTTTAACCAGCCTCACAGGGTTTTTGTGAAAACTTGATAATTGATTTCTTTTTAAATTTTTTTTCTTTAATTTTCAGCTCTGCTTCTTCTATCACAGACTCTTTCATGTATGTTTGTATGTATTTATTTATTTTGGCTTCACAGCATGGCCTGTGGGATCTTAGTTCCCTGACCAGGGATTGAACCTGTGCCCTCAGCAGTGAAAGCACAGAGGCCTAACCACTGGACCACCAGGGAATTCCTGAGATAATTGATTTTAAAAAGTGCTTGCACATTGCCTGGTACAGTGCTTAAGGAAGGAAGGTTATTATTATTGTCATCTCTGTTCTTGGCAGTGAAGCATGGAAGAGATGGGAGGAAACCTCTGATCCCATTCTATACTCCCTTCCCCCCAATGCTGGCCATCTTGGGTTTAACTCAAAACTTTGCATTTGATTTAAAATTTGACTCTCAAGCCATGTCTTCCTATAACACTTTCCCAAATCCTTGATAAAGAGGAAATACTCAGGGTATAAGATTAACATACAGAAATCGGTTGGATTTCTTTACACTAACAGTGAAATATCAGAAAGGGAATGTAAAAGAGCAATACCTTTTAAAATCACACCCCCCCAAAAAAAAATTACTTAGGAATAAACCTGACCAAGGAGGTGAAAGACACATATGCTGAGAACTATAAAACATTAATAAAGGAAATTGAAGATGATTCAAGGAAATGGAAAGATATCCCATGATCTTAGATTAGAAGAATTAATATTCTTAAAATGGCTGTACTACCCAAAGCAATTTACAGATTTAATGTGATCCCTATCAAATTACCCAAATTACATTTTTCACAGAACTAGAACAAATAATCCTAAAATTTATACAGAACCATAAAAAGCCTAGAACTGCCAAAGCAATCCTGAGGAAAAAGAACAAAGTAGGGGGCATAACCCTCCCAGGCTTCAGACAATACTACAAAGCTACAGTAATCAAAATGCCATGTTATGCCGTTTGTAATCAAAACAGACATATGGGTCAACGGAACAGAATAGAGAGCCCAGAAATATACTCACACACCTATGGTAAATTAATCTTCGACAAAGGAGGCAAGAATATACAATGGGAAAAAGACAGTCTCTTCAGCAAGTGGCGTTAGGAAAGCTGGACAGCTGCGTGTAAATTAATAATGTTAGAACACACCCTCACATCATACACAAAAATAAACCCAAAATGGCTTAGACTTAAACATAAGACAAGACACCATAAGACTCCTAGAACATAGGCAAAACGTTCTCTGACATAAATCATACCAATATTTTCTTAGGTCAGTCTCCCAAGGCAATAGAAATAAAAGCAAAAATAAACAAGTGGGACCCAATCAAACTTACAAGCTTTTGCACAGCAAAGGAAACCATAAACAAAACAAAAAGACAATCTACAGAATGGGAGAAAATATTTGCAAACAATGCAACTGACAAGGGCTTAATCTCCAAAATATACAAACAGCTCATACAACTCAACAACAAAAAAACAAACTCCCCAATTGAAAAATGGGCAGAAGACCTAAATAGACATGTCTCCAAAGAAGACACAGAGATGGCCAAAAGGCACATGAAAAGATGCTCAACATTGTTAATTATTAGAGAAATGCAAATCAAAACTACAGTGAGGGGGCTTCCCTGGTGGTGCAGTGATTAAGAATCCGCCTGCCAATGCAGGGGTCATGGGTTCGAGCCGTGGTCCAGGAAGATCCCACATGCTGTGGAGCAGCTAAGACCATGCACCACAACTACTGAGCCTGCGCTCTAGAGCCCCGAGCCACAACTACTGAGCCTGCATGCCACAACTACTGAAGCCCATGTGCCTAGAGCCCGTGCTCCACAACAAGAGAGGCCACCACAATGAGAGGCCCGTGCACCGCAATGAAGAGTAGCCCCCGCTTGCTGCAACTAGAGGAAAGCCCACGTGCAGCAACGAAGTCCCACACAGCCAAAACTAACTAACTAACTAAATAAAAACCAAAAAACCCCAAAAACGACAGTGAGGTGCGACCTCATACCAGTCAGAAGGGCCATCATTAAAAAGTCTACAAATAACAAATGCTGGAGAGGCTTTGGAGAAAACGGAACCCTCCTACACTGTTGGTGGGAATGTAAGTTGGTGCAGCCACTATGGAAAACAGTATGGAGGTTCCTCAAAAAGCTATAGGGTTGCCATATGATCCAGCAATGCTACTCTTGGGCACATATCTGGACAAAACTATAATTCAAAAAGATATATGCACCCCTATGTTCATAGCAACACTATTCACAATAGCCAAGACATGGAAACAACCTAAATATCCATCAACAGAGGAATGGATAAAGATGTACATATATACAATGGAATACTACTCAGCCATTAAAAAGAATGAAATAATGCCATTTGCAGCAACATGGATGGATCTAGAGATTATTATGCTAAGTGAAGTAAGTCAGAAAGAGAAAGACAAATATCATATGATATCGCTTGTATGTGGAATCTAAAATATGGCACAAGTGGGGCTTCCCTGGTGGCGCAGTGGTTGAAGGTCCGCCTGCCGATGCAGGGGACACGGGTTCGTGCCCCGATCGCGGAGGATCCCACATGCCGCGGAGCGGCTGGGCCCGCGAGCCATGGCCGCGGAGCCTGTGTGTCCGGAGCCTGTGCTCCGCGGCGGGAGAGGCCACAGCAGTGAGAGGCCCGCGTACAGCAAAAAAAAAAATAAATAAATAAATAAAAATAAAATAAAATAAAATAAAATATGGCACAAGTGAACCTATCTACAGAAACAGAAACAGACTCACAGACATAGAGAACAGACTTGTGGTTGCCAAGGGAGAGAGGGGTTTATGGAATGGATGGATTGCGAGTTTGGGATTAGCAGATGCAAACTGGTATATATAGAATAGATGCACAACAAGGTCCTACTGTAGAGCACAGGGAACTATATTCAGTACCCTGGTAAAAACTATAATGGAAAAGAATATGGAAAAGAATATATAACTGAGTCACTTTGCTGTACAGCAGAAATTAACACAACATTGTAAATGAACTATACTTCAAAAAAATAAAACTAAAAGAGGAAACACTGATTTTCTTGCTAATTCATATAATGATGAATGAGTAAGGGCACTTTGTAAGAAGATATATTTTTCCTCAAAGAGCTTATACATGTTCTTTAAAGATGGAGCTGTACTTTCCAATATGGTAGCCACTAGCCACATGTGGCTATTTAAATTTAAATCAATTACAGTTGTTTCTTAATTAAAACTTCAGTTCCTTGCCTGTGCTAGCCACATTTCAAGTGCTCAATAACCACTTGTGGCTGTTGGCTACCACACTGGACAATAAAGATATAGAACATCCATCACTGTCCTGTTGTATTCATGCTAACTGGCTGAAACTGGTGTTCAATAAACACAGAATTGAAAGTCAAGGAGAAGGGCACACAGTATTGAAAAACAAGGTGGGAAGGTAAAGAGAAATTTTATTGATTCCGTAAATTTGTGAAGAACTGGTCCTGCATTTTTCTGTAATAAAACCACTAAGCACTGAACAAAATTGCCCATAACTTTTCTGTGGAGGATGTGAGAAGGAAAGCTCAATAGGTATTTTTAAGCTTTTGACAATTCTACTGAAGTACTTTATTTTGCCTAACAGAGATTCACTCGTTCATCCCATATTTACTGAGTGCCTCCCCTGTGCCAGGTGAAGGGTGAGTGAGCAGTGTGGATACCTGTGGGGGGAGGGCTGAGGGGCTATGGAAGAAGTAGGTCAGGCTGAGGAGGACCAGGAATGTGGAGGTGGGAAATAGACTGGAAAGAGAGGGTAGGAGGAAGCAGATTGGTCAGAGAAGGCACCCCTTTAGAAGACTTGAAGCGGATAAGGGGTTGAGCCACGTGGCCACCTTGAGGGAGAGAGCCTGCAGGAGCACAAGTCCTGAGGCAAGGGCACATCTGGCATATCCAAGGAGGCCGACGTGCCTGGAGCAGAGAGAGTGAGGCGGGAGTGAGGGAGACAGGTCTGAGAGGTAATGGGGGAGGGGCAGATCACATTTAGTTTTATAGGGCATTGTTAGTGCGGGTTTCTACTGGGTGTGAGACAGAGAGTCAGCAGAGTTTTCAGAGCAAGACAGCTGGATCCAACTTGGGGTTTAGAAAGAGTCTTCCGCATCCTGAGTTGAGAGGGTGGTTGCTTAGACCAGAGTGGTAACGGTGAGAAGTGGTGGTTTCTGGATGAATTTTAAGGGACAGCCAACGTAATGTGTTGATGGATTGGACGCGTGGCATGAGAGAAATAGAGGAATCAAGATGACTCTAAAGTTTTTGGCCTGAGTAACTTCAAAGATTGCCATCAACCAATGCTGAAGGCTGTAGGTGGAGACGGTGTTTTCCTTTTTGGTGGGGAGGGGAAGATGGATCAAAAATCCTGTCTTGGATGGAAGCAACCTAAATGTCCTTCAGCAGATAAATGGATAAAGAAGATGTGGTGTGGGCTTCCCTGGTGGCCTAGTGGTTGGGAGTCCACCTGCCGATGCAGGGGACATGGGTTCATGCCCCGGTCCGGGAGGATCCCACATGCCATGGAGCGGCTAGGCCCGTGAGCCATGGCCACTGAGCCTGCACATCCGGAGCCTGTGCTCCGCAATGGGAGAGGCCACAACAGTGAGAGGCCCGCGTACCGCAAAAAAAAAAGAAAAAAAAAGATGTGGTGTGTATATATACAATGGAATACTACTCAGCCGTAAAAGAGAAGGAAATAATGCCATTTGCAGCAACATGGATGGACCCAGAGATGATCATACTAAGTGAAGTAAGTCAGACAGAGAAAGACAAATATATGATACTGCTTATATGTGGAATCGAAAAAAGTGATACAAATGAACTTATTTACAAAACGGAAATAGACTCACAGACATAGAAGACAAACTTACAGTTACCAAAGGGGAAGGGAGGAGGGATAAATTAGGAGTTTGGGATTATAATGTACACACTGCTATATATAAAATAGATAACCAACAAGGACTTACTTACGGCACAGGGAACTATATTCAATATCTTGTAATAACCGATAATGGAAAAGAATATGAAAAAGAATAGATATATAATGAATCACTTTGCAGTACACCTGAGACTAACACAACATTGTAAATCAACTACATTTTGATAAAATTAAAAAAAAATTCAGTCTTGGACATGTTGAGTTTGAGATCTTTAAGTGGAGAGGTTGGATATAGATGGCTGGATATAAGAGTGTGGAGATCCCTGCAAAAATCAAATGTTTGGAAATAGAGTAAGATAAAATTTGACAAACAGACTAGTAATTGGATCTAGAAACCATAAAACCAGATAAGTCTAATCATCATAAATTATTAACATCACTTACAAACAAAGAAATACACAACTGGCTATGGGTTGGGTCTTTTCCTCCACGGTGTCTGCAGTTTGTTTGAGAGCAAGTGGAAAGATTAGTACAGTTACCTGTCCTGTTTTTACGTGAATCTTGAATTTTATTAAGATCTGCTTAGGGGGCTTCCCTGGTGGCACAGTGGTTGGGAGTCCGCCTGCTGACGCAGGGGACACGGGTTCGTGCCCCGGTCCGGGAGGATCCCACATGCCGCGGAGCGGTTGGGCCTGTGAGCCATGGCCACTGAGCCTGTGTGTCCGGAGCCTGTGCTCCGCCACGGGAGAGGCCACCAAAAAAAAAAAAAAAAAAAAAAAAAAAAAGATCTGCTTAAAGCAACGTATACGTGGACGGACACATATAGATTCAGCAACATCTATATCCACCTAGTTCAGTACAACAGCCATGAGCAACATGCTCCTCAAAGAACACTTGAAATGTGACTGGTCCCAATTGAGATGTGCTGTGCTTGTAAGATACACATCTGAGGTCAGAGATTTAGTATGAAAAAAAGAACACAATAGCTCATTAGTGATTTTCAAAATATCGATTACATGTTAAAATGTTGTTTGGGGTATACTGAGTTAAATAAAATGCATTATTAAAATTATGCACCTATTTCTTTTTACCTTTTTTAACGTGACTACTGGAAAATTTGACGTGGTCCCCATTATATCTCTATTGACCAACACTGGTCTAAAGTATGTCTCTTAGGCTTAAATTTTTGAAAACAAATGGCTTTTCTTAGGAAGAAAGTACAGGCGAACCTGGATACGCCTGTAGTTTGTAATGCTTTCTCCATTGTGAAGAAGAGGATCCAGAAATCATCAGTGACATGGGCTGTATCCTCCAGGAGGCTCTGAAATCAGTCCTAATAGAGAAGCCGAATTACAAGGTCTTAAAATGCTAGTCCTCCCACCCCCAACTTGAAATTAAAAGCGATGATTGTGTCCACATTGTCTGACTTGATGCTGCTGGTGTGTGACACAAGAGCTGGTTTCAGGCAGCTCAGCCCCGCGCTGTCCTCCCTGAATGGATAATGAAGGCTGGGCTGAGCCCCCCACCGCTCTCCCGTGTGGCTTGACACCTCGTGCCAGCTCAGACTTGCAAGATGAGAGGGAAGAATGGTTCTGAGAACCCCTGGGAAGTGTGGGGGGACCCCTGCTGTTCTCTAAAAGGCATTCTAAGGGAAGACTTCACAGAAAATCAATTGCTATCACTTAAGACCTTTTCTTTAACTCACTATATTCCACTGCAGGCTTATTTTTTTCTTAGAAGGGGACAAAGCGATGTGTGAAAAATTGTATACTTCCTGTGGCGTCTTTGAAAGCAAGTTTATAAATTCCTAATATGCATTCCTATTAGTGAGGAATCTCAAAGAGAAGAGGGTGTCAATAAAAATCATCCCCTAGGACAGATGACGGCTTTTGAAACAGGGAGAAAGGGCATTGTTGGAACAGATTGGTGTGGGTTCAGGAAAGACAAGTGAATTTGAAGAAAGGAAAGGCGTTGAGGTGAGACACAAAGCTCCCTACCCCCTCCTGGCCCTTTCATGCCTTTGCTTCCCTGTGGGTTGAGGCTTTCATTCTCAAGGGGAATCAGGGAGGATTTCTGCTGGAAAGACCGGATCCCCATTAGCTCAAGGATTTCCTCCTTTTGCTCTCTCTGCCCCTAATACTCTGTATTTTTATTTTATTTATTTATTTGTTTGTTTATTTATTTATTTATTTTCTTTGCGGTACGCAGGCCTCTCACTCTTGTGGCCTCTCCCGTTGCGGAGCGCAGGCTCTGGACGCGCAGGCTCGGCGGCCATGGCTCACGGGCCCAGCCGCTCCACGGCATGTGGGATCCTCCCGGACCGGGGCACGAACCCGTGTCCCCTGCATCAGCAGGCAGACTCTCAACCACTGCGCCACCAGGGAAGCCCCAATACTCTGTATTTTTAAATCAACATTTTAAAGTATGTTGGCTACTTTTACCCCAGTGTGCTGCGTGGTTAAGAGCACGGGTTCCGGAGGCTGACAACACCGGGTCTAACGCAGGTCCGCTACTTCCTAGCTAGGGGACCTCAGTGAGCCGCCTCCGCGCCCCAGCCCCCTTCCTCCTCTGTTAGTGAGAGCACTGCCGATGGTCTCTGCCCTGGGGGCTGTGGGAGGGAGTGAGGTAGCATCTGTGTGATGGGGTGAGGGTCTGGCACATGGCCAGCGCTCAGAAATGTTAGCTCTTTTATCATTTTAAAAATCAGGTACAGTTTTAAGGAACAAACTGTAAAGTAAGCATGTCTGTAGTTAACAGACATCAGAATGTCATATCACTCAGTTGGACTTATTTTGGTGCAAGGCACTCAACAGTGTGTATCAGGTGCTTGGCTGTTGGCCATGGAGACCAATCAATGGGTCATTTCTTAGGTGTGATAACCAAGAACAGGGACAGCGTGCTTCTTAATACACACACACACACACACACAAACAAGATCCCTTTCCCCTACTAAAATAGCGAGCATTAATATAATAAATCAGTGATTCCTAACATTTGTATATAGTATAAAATGTGGCTGGCTGCTGCTGTTTGGATCTAAAAGTCAGTCCCCCTGTGGAGCTGGGGATGGGGAGAGCTGTCCAGGCATCCATTCGGAGTAAGGCCCTCTCTGTTTCTTCCTCTGTGGCAGTGCTTTCTAGGACTGTTGTGAGGATTAAAGGGTTAATGCATATGAGCCTTAGCTCAGTGGCTGGCATATGATATCCATTATTCCTAATATTCTTGCTATTGGAAACCCTTGACTGATCATAACTGGTGCTTTCCAGCTGCATGGACTCGATGGCCTCTGGAATGAGCATCTTTGGTGTTAGGTCATAGTCCTGATGTGGCCCCAGATCACCCATGAAAGCTTGGGTCTGAAGATTTCATAAGCTCTGTGCCTACTTCTAGAATTCCAGAATGTTTGTGTTGAAGGGAACTGGAGAACATTTCCTGCTTGCCTAACCCAGGCCCCCGGAGGTCTAGCAGTTTGAGGTCCCACAGTCTGTGCCTGCCAAAGTCAGGCCTAGAACACAGTGGAGTGGGTTACAGTGCACCCATTAAAACCATTGCTGTAGCAAGGCAAAAACAACAAATAACACACAAGGGAATCCCCATCAGGTTAACAGCTGATCTCTCAGCAGAAACTCTACAAGCCAGAAGGGAGTGGCAGGACATAATTAAAGTGATGAAGGAGAGAAACCTGCAGCCAAGATTACTCTACCCAGCAAGGATCTCATTCAGATTTGATGGAGAAATTAAAACCTTTACAGACAAGCAAAAGCTGAGAGAGTTC
Organism: Mesoplodon densirostris; assembly: GCF_025265405.1. Classification (NCBI taxonomy): domain Eukaryota; kingdom Metazoa; phylum Chordata; class Mammalia; order Artiodactyla; family Ziphiidae; genus Mesoplodon; species Mesoplodon densirostris. The sequence continues at coordinate 123,368,597 of NC_082665.1, forward strand.
AGCACCACCAAACCAGCTTTACAACAAATGCTAAAGGAACTTCTCTAGGCAAGAAACACAACAGAAGGAATATACCTACAATAACGAACCCAAAGCAATTAAGGAAATGGGAATAGGAACATACATATCAATAATTACCTTAAATGTAAATGGACTAAATGCTCCCACCAAAAGACACAGAGTGGCTGAATGGATACAAAAACAAGACCCATATATATGCTGTCTACAAGAGACCCACTTCAGACCTAGAGACACATACAGACTGAAAGTAAGGGGATGGAAAAAGATATTCCATGCAAATGGAAATCAAAAGAAAGCTGGAGTAGCAATTCTTATATCAGACAAAATAGACTTTAAAATAAAGACTATTAGAAGAGACAAAGAAGGACACTACATAATGATCAAGGGATCGATCCAAGAAGAAGATATAACAATTGTAAATATTTATGCACCCAACATAGGAGCACCTCAATACATAAGGCAAATACTAACAGCCATAAAAGGGGAAATCGACAGTAACACAATCATAGTAGGGGACTTTAACACCCCACTTTCACCAATGGACAGATCGTCCAAAATGAAAATAAATAAGGAAACACAAGCTTTAAATGATACATTAAACAAGATGGACTTAGTTGATAATTATAGGACATTTCATCCAAAAACAACAGAATACACATTTTTCTCAAGTGCTCATGGAACATTCTCCAGGATAGATCATATCTTGGGTCACAAATCAAGCCTTGGTAAATTTAAGAAAATTGAAATTGTATCAAGTATCTTTTCCGACCACAATGCTATGAGACTAGACATCAATTACAGGAAAAGATCTGTAAAAAATACAAACACATGGAGGCTAAACAATACACTACTCAATAACGAAGTGATCACTGAAGAAATCAGAGAGGAAATTAAAAAATACCTAGAAACAAATGACAATGGAGACACGACAACCCAAAACCTATGGGATGCAGCAAAAGCAGTTCTAAGGGGGAAGTTTATAGCAATACAATCCCACCTTAAGAAACAGGAAACATTTCGAGTAAACAACCTGACCCTGCACCTAAAGCAATTAGAGAAAGAAGAACAAAAAACCCCCAAAGCTAGCAGAAGGAAAGAAATCATAAAGATCAGATCAGAAATAAATGAAAAAGAAATGAAGGAAACGATAGCAAAGATCAACCAAACTAAAAGCTGGTTCTTTGAGAAGATAAACAAAATTGACAAACCATTAGCCAGACTCATCAAGAAAAGAAGGGAGAAGACTCAAATCAATAGAATTAGAAATGAAAAAGGAGAAGTAACAACTGACACTGCAGAAATACAAAAGATCATGAGAGATTACTACAAGCAACTCTATGCCAATAAAATGGACAACCTGGAAGAAATGGACAAATTCTTAGAAATGCACAACCTGCCAAGACTGACTCAGGAAGAAATAGAAAATATGAATAGACCAATCACAAGCACTGAAATTGAAACTGTGATTAAAAATCTTCCATCAAACAAAAGCCCAGGACCAGATGGCTTCACAGGCGAATTCTATCAAACATTTAGAGAAGAGCTAACACCCATCCTTCTCAAACTCTTCCAAACAATTTCAGAGGAAGGAACACTCCCAAACTCATTCTACGAGGCCACCATCACCTTGATACCAAAACCAGGCAAGGATGTCACAAAGAAAGAAAACTACAGGCCAATATCACTGATGAACATAGATGCAAAAATCCTCAACAAAATACGAGCAAACAGAATCCAACAGCACATTAAAAGGATCATACACCATGATCAAGTGGGGTTTATTCCAGGAATGCAAGGATTCTTCAATATACGCAAATCAATCAATGTGATACACCATATTAACAAGTTGAAGGAGAAAAACCATATGATCATCTCAATAGATGCAGAGAAAGCTTTCGACAAAATTCAACACCCATTTATGATAAAAACCCTGCAGAAAGTAGGCATAGAGGGAACTTTCCTCAACATAATAAAGGCCATATATGACAAACCCACAGCCAACATTGTCCTCAATGGTGAAAAACTGAAACCATTTCCACTAAGATCAGGAACAAGACAAGGTTGCCCACTCTCACCACTCTTATTCAACCTAGTTTTGGAAGTTTTAGCCACAGCAATCAGAGAAGAAAAGGAAATAAAAGGAATCCAAATCGGAAAAGAAGAAGTAAAGCTGTCATTGTTTGCAGATGACATGATACTATACATAGAGAATCCTAAAGATGCTACCGAAAAACTACTAGAGCTAATCAATGAATTTGGTAAAGTAGCAGGTTACAAAATTAATGTACAGAAATCTCTGGCATTCCTGTACACTAATGATGAAAAATCTGAAAATGAAATCAAGAAAACACTCCCATTTACCATTGCAACAAAAAGAATAAAATATCTAGGAATAAACCTACCTAAGGAGACAAAAGACCTGTATGCAGAAAATTATAAGACACTGATGAAAGAAATTAAAGATGATACAAACAGATGGAGAGAGATACCATGCTCCTGGATTGGAAGAATCAATATTGTGAAAATGACTCTACTACCCAAAGCAATCTACAGATTCAATGCAATCCCTATCAAACTACCACTGGCATTTTTCACAGAACTAGAACAAAAAATTTCAAAATTTGTTTGGAAAAACAAAAGACCCCGAATAGCCAAAGCAATCTTGAGAACGAAAAAAGGAGCTGGAGGAATCAGGCTCCCTGACTTCAGACTATACTACAAAGCTACAGTAATTAAGACAGTGTGGTACTGGCATAAAAACAGAAAGATAGATCAGTGGATCAGGATAGAAAGCCCAGAGATAAACCCACGCACATATGGCCAACTTATCTTTGATAAAGGAGGCAGGACTGTACAGTGGAGAAAGGACAGCCTCTTCAATAAGTGGTGCTGGGAAAACTGGACAGGGACATGTAAAAGTATGAGATTAGATCATTCCCTAACACCATACACAAAAATAAGCTCAAAATGGATTAAAGACTTAAATGTAAGGCCAGAAACTATCAAACTCTTAGAGGAAAACATAGGTAGAACACTCTATGACATAAATCACAGCAAGATCCTTTTGGACCCACCTCCTAGAGAAATGGAAATAAAAACAAAGATAAACACATGGGACCTAATGAAACTTCAAAGCTTTTGCACAGCAAAGGAAACCATAAACAAGACCAAAAGACAACCCTCAGAATGGGAGAAAATATTTGCAAATGAAGCAACTGACAAAGGATTAATCTCCAAAATTTATAAACAGCTCATGCAGCTCAATAACAAAAAAACAAACAACCCAATCCAAAAATGGGCAGAAGACTTAAATAGGCATTTCTCCAAAGAAGATATACAGACTGCCAACAAACACATGAAAGAATGCTCAACATCATTAATCATTAGAGAAATGCAAATCAAAACTACAATGAGATATCATCTCACACCAGTCAGAATGGCCATCATCAAGAAATCTAGAAACAATAAATGCTGGAGAGGGTGTGGAGAAAAGGGAACACTCTTGCACTGCTGGTGGGAATGTGAATTGGTACAGCCACTATGGAGAACAGTATGGAGGTTCCTTAAAAAACTAAAAATAGAACTACCATATGATCCAGCAATCCCACTACTAGGCATATACCCAGAGAAAACCATAATTCAAAAAGAGTCATGTACCAAAATGTTCATTGCAGCTCTATTCACAATAGCCCGGAGCTGGAAACAACCTAAGTGTCCATCATCGGATGAATGGATAAAGAAGATGTGGCACATATATACAATGGAATATTACTCAGCCATAAAAAGAAACGAAACTGAGCTTTTTGTAATGAGGTGGATAGACCTAGAGTCTGTCATACAGAGTGAAGTAAGTCAGAAAGAGAAAGACAAATACCGTATGCTAACACATATATATGGAATATAAGAAAAAAAAATGTCATGAAGAACCTAGGGGTAAAACGGGAATAAAGACACAGACCTACTTGAGAATGGACTTGAGGATATGGGGAGGGGGAAGGGTAAGCTGTGACAAAGCGAAAGAGAGGCATGGACATATATACACTACCAAACGTAGGCTAGATAGATAGTGGGAAGCAGCCGCAGAGCACCGGGAGATCAGCTCGGTGCTTTGTGACTGCCTGGAGGGGAGGGATAGGGAGGGTGGGAGGGAGGGAGATGCATGAGGGAGGGGATGTGGGAACAGATGTATATGTATGACTGATTCACTTTGTTATAAAGCAGAAACTAATAAAAAAAAAATGGAAGAAAAAAAAAAAAAAAAAAAAAAAAAAAAAAAAAAAACCATTGCTGTGACTATCCAGGGATCTTCCTTGTTGCTGTATAAAATTTACCAGGACAGGGCTTCCCTGGTGGCGCAGTGGTTGAGAGTCCGCCTGCCGATGCAGGGGACACGGGTTCGTGCCCCGGTCCGGGAAGATCCCACATGCCGCGGAGCAGCGGGGCCCGTGAGCCATGGCCACTGAGCCTGCGTGTCCGGAGCCTGTGCTCTGCAACGGGAGAGGCCACAGCAGTAAGAGGCCTGCGTGCCGCAGGAAAAAAAAAAAATTTACCAGGACATTTCCAATGTGACACACTGGAACACTGCCAGGCCCAAGTCTTCAGGCTTTGGACAAGGGAGAGGGGAACTCTTCATTCCTGAGCTGGCCTGGAACAGGAGTCCACGGAGGGGCTGGGAGGGGCAAGAGTGATGGTCAGATCAGGTGTGGCCCAGGGGAGCCGAAGAGCATGCTCGTGGGCCCTGAACTGAAAGCTCTCCGCTCTCCAGACAAGAGATGCTGCAAATTGAAATGGCTGAGTTTGAAGTCAGGCTGCTCTGGGGTCCATTTCACTCTCGCTCTAGCACCTGCTTCCTCCCTTCCTCAGGAGGGCACAGTGGGGGCCATGGGGAGGAGGGGAGGGGTGGGCAGGAGAGGAGGAAGTGGAGGTGGGGCAGTAATGGGCATAGGCTGGCAGTTCCATGCGGATAGAGAGGTTAAGAGGCAGGGGATGGGGAGGGAACACACTGGAGTAACAGTGACCATTTATTAAGGTATTTGTTGGAGGAATCAATGCCCAAAGCACTTCCTATGTATTTTCCCACTCTGTCTGGGGCTGGAGCATGGATATCCCCATTACACAGATGAATGAAAAGAGTCTCCCTGAGCTTAAGACTGGAGAGCTAGGATTTAAACAAAGCCAGGCAGTCTACAAAGCCACGATGAGCTCACGCTCACCCACCAGTCCTTCTCCCCTTAACCCCTTCAGAGAAGTGGAAATATGTCCATTCAAAACCAGCAAATAGTGGGTGGGCTAGGCTGGGGAGAGAGGAGCATGTATCTTGCTTGGTAGCAAAAGTTTACTGAGAGGTTGAAGAAAGTTCCAGAGAGTAGATGCAATAGAATATAGCTTATGGATCTCCCTCTGAGAAGTGAGGGGATCTCTCAAACCATTCTAGGGGCTCTTGCTGTGAGAAAAGGAGAAAAGGGAGCAGAGGGTAGCAAATTCCCTGGATTCCTGGGGCCAGACCATGGAGGTAGTGATGGAGTCTACAGTCATGCAGCTGCAACTTATTCCATGCAAAACCCTGTGGTGAGTCCTGTGAGAAACAGAAAGCTGTCACAGCCATATCTCCTTTTCAAGAAAATTATGGTCTCCTGGGGGATGCACATTGACACAAGTCACAAAAGATACTTAGAAAAAGTCAGATCAAGTGTCATTGGCATTAACTGGAGAAAGAAGTTACTTATGATAGGTTTACAAGGAAAAGCTTCGTGGATGAGGTGGCATCTGAAGAATGGGTGGTATCTTTACCCAAGGAATTGGGAGATATTCCAGGCAGAGATAAAGGCTGGAATCTGGAAAGTGTGGAGGGTGTGTGAAGAGAACTGTAAGCAATTTGGTTTGGCTTGACCATCAGTGAGGGGAGAAAAGTGGGAAACAACGGCAGGAAGACAGGTTAGGTTGAAACTGGAGGACCTTGTGAGTCACTTTATTTTGAGGCAGTGGAGACTCATTGAAAACATTTCAGTAAGGGATGGCATGAAAAGTCCTTTGCAGAGGAGGAGTACTCCTACCCTTCCTAATCTTTTGCAGTACTGGACAGACAGAGGGAGAAGGCAGGACCATAGAGGAGGCTTCTGCAGCAGTTCTGGGAAAGAGGCAATGAGGTTCTACACTGGAGTTCCTTTGCCTGGAACATGTTCCCCACCCTCCTTTCTTCTCCATTATAGCCTGTATTACAACCATAACTAGATGATTTCTTGTATAGTCAAGTTGTCACCATTCCAACTGTAAGTTCCATGAGGCCAGTGCTGGGACTCTGTCATACTGCTGTATCTCCAGAGTCCAGTTTAGTTCCTGGCACACGGTGGGTATTTATACCTGTTTGTGGGACGAATGAATAGGAGTGGGTAACTTAGGGCAGGGTATAAGATAGGATTCAAGCACTGAGGTATAAGAGGCATATAACTGGCTGGATGTGGCAATTGATTAGCTGTGCAAGGGCAAGGAGACGGCAGAGACAAGGCCAAGTTTAGAACCCATAGGTTTTTCCTGGGACAAAACGCAGTAGTACAGACAAAGGAAGAAAAGGGAGCTTGATGGGGGCATATTCAGGTTTAAAAACAACATCTAGAGGATCTTCCAGGTATAAATGTCTAGTAGGCATTTGGAAATACAAGTCTGGATACCAGGGTAGCAATCAGGGCTGCAGGTAGAGGTGGGAGGCACGGGGCTGCTCTCTTGAAGTCTCGTTCTCCTTCCCTGCTTGCAGTGGTAGTGCTGGGTGTGTAGGAAGGGAGCACTTCCTACCCCTCTGAAGTCAGACACGGCAATGTGACTGGATTGGCCAGTGAAATCCGAGCCAGATATGTGCATTACTGCTGGGTGGAATCACGTAAGAGCTGGTGTGAGCTTCTCCACGTGCCCTTAGTCCTGCCGTCTCACCAGTAGCATTCCACATGGTACAGGTGTCTCAGACCGGGTCCTGAAGTGAGCGCAAGGACAGCACCCTGCCAGCCTGCAATGGACACGCAGTGCAAATGAAGTAAACCTTTGACGTCTGAGCCACTGAGACTCGGAAGCTATTTGTTACAGCCGCATAACCTGGTCTGTCCTGACTGATACGAGAACCACGTGTGCAAGGAGGTCATCTGGTTGGTTCAGCACTTATTTATGGGTCCTTGTTCTGCAGGCACTGCATTAGGTGCTAGGGTCACCGTGGTGAGCAAGACAGACATGGTTCCCAGGGAGAGAGAAAGAGAAGAGGAAAGAGAACAGGAGTGGGGTGAGAGGAGTTTCTGTCAGGGAACCGGAAGAGGACACAGATGGTACGAGGCTCCAGGAAGCCCCTAGGAGCAGGAGAACACAGCAGAAGCCACGGGAGAGCAGCCTGGGCCCTGCCTCAGACCCTCAGGAGAGGGGAAAGGGCAGGAGGAAGTGGCTGCAGGGTAAGCCCTCCCGGGCTTGCTTCCCCAGTGCAGATGTTCTGAGCTGTGGTCCTGGACCAGCAGCACCAGCAGCACCTGGGAAATGCAGACCTTCTGAATCAGGGTTGGGCCCAGCAATCTGTGGTTTAACCAGCCCTCCAGGTGATTCTGATGCTCACTTAGGTTTGAGAACCACACTCTGATGTAGCTCTCCTGAGAGCACCTGATGAAGTCCCCTAAAAGAGCAGTGACGTGCCCCCGAGGCCACCAGAAAGCCTAGCTGTGCTCCCTTCTAGTGGCTGTGGTGAGAATTACTGTGAGTAATGAACCCCTGTGGTCATCTGAGAGGACAAGACCCCAGTGGGGTCACAAGGGAGGGTAAGGATACTCTGCTGTGGTGACAAAGGGCAACACTTCAAGTGAGGAGCAGCTGCAGAGCTGTCGGGAAATGGGCTTCTCTTGGGAGCACAGACCATGCATCAGGCTGGGAGCCCTGACTGCTTGGAGGTTTCTGCCTCTGTCCCCCACCATGAGTCCACTCAGGACGGAGAGGGTCAGCTCCATGGGAGAATGGGGAGGGCACAGAACTACGGTGTGACAGGCACTGCCGGGCTTGCTCCTCTCAGGATCTCATTTCATCTTCATAATTGCTCAAGGAAGGTAGATGCATTGTTTTCGCACCTTGTAGATGAGGAAATGAGGCTTAGTGAGGGTAAGGAACTGGCCCCACTGGGGTCACCAGGCTCTGTGATTGACCGTCATCATTTGTCCAGTTCCACTCATCTCTGGATCTGTCAGCCTCTGGGTACCCACATACCCTGGGTAGGAGCTAAGCTGCATTCTGGAGGATGTGTAGTTGTTAGCAAAGGGCGGGGAATGTGGAAGAACATTCTAGACACAGAGTAGAGGCCTGGAAGGAGCAAGTCTTGCTTGAAGCCTGTCAGTGTTAAACACACCAGTGTGCACTGAGCACAGCTCATGAGTAGCTGTGTGTAAGGTAAGGCGGTAGCAGATAGGAAGGTGCTAGATTGTGCAGGCCCACATAGGACATAACAGTGTTCAGAGGGTACACTTGGGGAAAGTGGGGTAACTGGATGACAAGCAATACTTCTAACTTAGTGTAGAGGGTCTGTTACATTCAGGACATGAGTTCCTTCTTTCTCTCCAAACCTCACTTTGTGGCTCCTATACCAATTTAAAAATGGACCTAATACCGCAATTAGTTAATTCCCTAGGAATAAAAGTCTATCATCATCATAATAATATCATGATAAAATCAACAGCAACAACAAGGAAATGTTATATCCTACAGCAAAGACAAAATCACACCTGAATCACATAAAAAGTAATTCTTCAAAGAGGTAATTGCTATCATTTATTGAAAGCTTACTACAAGGTAAGCAGCACTTACTAACTGTAGGCAATTTACATGCAGGATTTCATTCATTCTTTATAACAACCCTATGAGGTAAACAGTAGTTTCCATATTTTAAAGATAGGAAAGTGAACCTCAGAGAGGTTAAGTCACTGGTTTAACCATCCAGCTAAATGATGGCAAGGAGTCAAAACCAGCCTTCTGATCCCAGCATCCAGGCTTTGAACCCCTGGGCTTTTTGTCTCTGGTGATCCGTGGAAGACACAGCCTGCGGGTCTGGAGTTGGCAGGGGCACGAAGGGACGAAGTTCCCTGGTGTGGAACAGGGCTGGGGACCCCTTCTACTTCATTTTACAGCAAACTTAGATCTGATCAACCTGTGAGAAGTTACGCCAGGGTCACCTATCATGGCTTTTTAATTATGTAACTGTGGCATCTTTACAAAAATGAAAGGCCTCATACATACCAAAGGATTATTTTCATCAATGGGGCTAAATATCAGAATGGAATATTTTACAAATCTGAAAGGCTCTTCAGTGCCTTGGCTTTTCCTGCGTAATATTGTTAGGGAAACGTTGACCAAAACTGCCCACCTTAGCCAGACACAAGGATAACCGCTTGCCTGAGTTGCCTCACAGCGGGAGGTCCCGATAAGGAACATCGGGCTGCCACTGAAAACTAACCGGGAGAATTTGGGAGGGGCCAAAAGCAGGAGGGAGGAGACGATATGTCCTACCAACCTCCCAGAATCCTTCATGCTGGAATCCATCTTGGCTGATAGGTGCGTGAGCCACCAGGAAGGACCTTGAGTCAGACCAAATATGGCCCAAGCAAGATGATTGGGAACTAACCAACCCATTTGGGAACTAACCCCATTACCGTAAATCCTGAGGCTGTGAGCCACGTGGCAGAGCCGTTCTCCTGGGTTCCCTTACCCTCCTGCTGTCTGCCCTGGTGCCCCCTCCCAATATAGTCTTTTGCTTTGTCAGTGTCTCCTTGGACAGCCCATTTCTGAGTGTTAGACAAGATCCCACTCTCAGGCTCTGGAATGGGTCCCCCTTCCTGCAACAATATCATTCTCTCAGTTGAATCTGGTGTTGCCCAAGAAAAACAGAACAACGTGCTGTGAGGGACAAGCTGAAGTCTTATTTCAGTGGAGACTGTTGCAAAAATAGAAAGCATACGCCAATGCCCTTAGATCACATAGCCTTTCCCCATTTGCTGACTCCACCTCTGTATTCCTGCTCTTCCTCTATCAACGGGGCAAAACATTCTTTCCTCTGGTCCCATGCAAAGCCATCACATCTACACCCAATCCCTGGGGTCTCCTCTGACACCTTAAGGTATGATGTAGTTAGGATGGGCTAAGTTATGCTGTGGTAAAAAACAACCCCAAAGAGTAGTGCTTTAAAACAACAAAGGTTATTTCTTGCTCATGATATAGTTCATTATAGGTCAGCTGGGGGCTTTGTTCTACATCATCTTCCCTCAAAGGCCATGAGCTGATGGACACTCCACTGTTGAAAATGTTACTGTCAACATGGTGGGGGAAAGAGAATGTAACTAAATTGTTTCCTGGTTCATAAGGTTCTCCATGGGTCACTTCCACTCACATGTCCACACCTGACTTCAAGAGGGGGGCGGCATATCCTGCCATCTGCCAGAAGGAGGAGAACCAGGAACATCAGTGAACAGCACACACCCCAAGAACTAATCAAACTATTTTCTCAAACAAAAAGATAAAATTATTTTTCTAAGATGAATTCTAGTTACCAGTGGCTGAGAGAATGCAATTTTCTCATCTGTCTACATATATATTATAAAATACTCAAGATGGACTCTGCTTTTCTTTCTTTCAGAAGTGCCCTGGGCACGCAGGGGAATGGAAGAAGGAAAAAATGGGAGCCAGAGACTGTGCCAGGAATGTCCCCTAATCCTGACAACAAGGCAGCAAGGTCAGTATTTTACGTTCCACTTCCTGATGAGGAAACTGAGGTGCGGATAGGGAAGCATGTAGTGAAGACTTGGCCTTACCCAAAGAGCGGTCTGGCTTTGTCTTAGCTCCTGGCAAGATGGCAAGTGTATATGGTTTGTATACACTGTATGCCCGGATTGCTTCAGACCTTTGTTTTTGACACTCCAACATTTTGTAACTCAGAACTACTTTCTCTCTCAAAAAGCACAGCTTTTGTAAATGAGAACCTCTGTTTTTCTGTCATGGATTTGAAAGACCTGCTTAGCAACTCAAAAAGCCCAAAACTGGATTGGAAATACTCTGTGGTCTGCCTTCTCAGGCGGAAACCCACAGGCCTCTCAGCCTGCCCTCACCAGGCAGTGATGATGGGGGAAATTGTAGAGTAAGAAAAAGAAGTGTCAACTGAAGAAAATTACACAACCTAAAAGTTGAGAATTATGTTTTATTTTGTGGACAAAACTGAGGACTTAAGCCCAGGACACAGCCTCTCAGATCACTCTGAGGGACTGCTCAGAAGAGGCAGGTGGGGAGCCAGCATACACAGGAGTTTTTGCCACAAAGACCAGGTAGTCGGAACATCAGAAGATTGCTGTTAATTAAACAAAACCAGACATGGCAAGTTAATGAATTTAGCGCTTTTCTACATATGAGAAGATGCGAGTCTGGGCTCACTGAAATCATTCCTTTGATATGCACCTCAGCTCTCTGGGGCCAGTATCCTGTGCTTTTTCATCCTGAGTCTCCTCAGGGTGCACTGTCGGGGTGGCTGCAGCAGTTGACTGCTAAATGGCGGGCATCCTGTTTCCATCCTGAGTTCCATCAGGACTCACCATCGGGGCAGCTGTAATGTGATGGCTTGATGGCTGCAACATCATTTGTTTACTGATATGGCAGGCAACATTTTTTCACTGACAGAAGTCATTACTGGGTATGGGAGACAGCAGTTAATATATGAAAATATGACCATGCTGACCCTTACCCCCACTCCTGTATCAGAAAATATTCCAAAGAAGACATTTCTCCTCACATCCTCCATGCTATGGCTTCTGTAGCTATTGAGATACACGAAAGAGCAGACTTCTAATTCAAGAAGTCACATTCACAGATTTTCTGATCTCACTCCCTAATGGACCAAAAGGCCCACAGGCACTGCTTGTTTCCTTAATTGCCCAATGGTATTCCCTATGAAAATAAGAATTTTCTCATAAAGGTGGGAGTGGGATATCGTTCTTCTCAAAAGTAACATCAATTTTTTTCCCCTGGCTTTTTTCCGTTGAAGTCAGGATAGTTATCAGTTTTCAGAGTATATCTTGTAGTTCAGGTTTGAGAAATTACAAGCTGGTTCATTTGCAAACCCGCATGTTAGCATTCCATGGGGTTACGTACCTTTTTCCTCAGGCTAGTTAACCCAGTTGATTACTGCTTGTTGCTGTTGATGTCAAGGTTAGATCTTCAGCCTCCACAGGGTCTGATTACCTCTGCTGTGTTGAGGCCCTTTCTAAAATATGAGCATCAGGGGGACCAGGCAGTGTAAATAGGTAGAAACATAACTTCCAGAGAAATTCAAGGCCTTTGTGAGAGAAGAGGCAAGGAGAAGACAACATGTTTTTCCTTTCTGAAAGCAAAATAACAGAAATTTTGGAAAAATCATAATATCTACCTAATTTTATTTTTTTGCTTTTCCCCAACATCTTATTTTTTTTAATTTGAAACACAGAGAAAAAGTTGAAAGAACTTTAAGTTAGTACCCACATAACCACCACCTAGATTCTACCACTAACATTTTTCTCTTTGCTTCATCACACATCTAAGTATCTATCCATCCCTCTGTCTGTCCAGTAAAGCTGTCTTTCATTTTTGATGCATCTCCATCTTCAAAGCCAGCACTACAGCATCTTCAGACCTCTCTCTGATCTCTGTTTCTAACCTCACATCTCCTCTAACTCCAACCCCCCTGCTTCTCTCTTATGAGGTCCCTTGTGATTACATTGGGCCCATTTGAATATTCCAGGACAATCTGTGATGTCTAGATCCTTAGCTTAATCGCAGCTGCAAAGTCCCTTTTGCCCTGTAAGGTGACTATCCATCTGCTTGGGCCACTATAACAAAATACCATAGATTGGATGGCTTAAACAACAGGAATTAATTTTTTCACAGTTCAGAGACTGGGAAGGCCAAGAGCAAGGTGGTGGTGGATTTGGCTCCTGGTAAGAGTTCTCTCTGACTTGCGGCCTTCTCGCGGTGTCCTCACATGGCTGAGGAAGCAAGCTCTCTCTTCTTAAAAAGATACTAATCCTGTTGGATCAAGGCTCTACCTCATTTACCTTAATTACCTCCTAATAGGCTTTATCTCCAGATACAGTCACACTGAGGGGTTAGGGCTTCAACATATAAATTTTGTGGAGGGGATACAATTCAGTCCATAGCAATAACATACTTATAGGTCCTGAAGATTATGACAATGAGGGGGGAGCATTATTCTATCTACCACAGTATACATAACTTTTTCATTTTTAGCATTCTCTAAAGACTTACAGTCAGGTGAAAAGTAGGGAGTCAACATATAGATGGCAACAAATGTTGATACAAAAAGAAAAGTCTAAGAGACTTCCGTAGTGGTCCAGTGGTTAAGACTCTGAGCTCCCAATGCAGGGGGCCCAGGTTCGACCCCTGGTCAGGGAGCTAGATCCCGCATGCCGCAACTAAAGATCCCACATGCCTCAACTAAAGATCCCACATGCTGTAATGAAGATCCCTCATGCCTCAACTAAGACCCGGCTCAGCCAAGTAAATAAATATAATATATATATATATATATATATATATTTTAAAAGAAAAGTCTAAGGACTGAGCCCTGGGGCACAGCTGGAGATCAGGGAGATGAGGAGGAACCAGCAAAAGAGCCCCAGGAGGAGCAGCCAGCAAGGCAGGAGAGGGGGAAAGGCAGCAAGTGTGGAATTCCAGATGGTCAGCTGGATGTCACTGCTGCCAACGGGTCAAAGAGATGAGGGTTGAGAGTTGGCCACGGGTTGGGTTTAGCAAAATGGAGATCACTGGGTATACTGTCTGGTGGCGTAGTAGTGGGGAGTGCCTGGCCGGAGTGGCTTCAGGAGGGAAGGAGAGGACCAAAAGAAGGTTAAAGTAAGAGGCTGCAAGTGCTTGTTGGAAACTCCTCCTAACCACGACGATTCAACAGGGCCACTCCTGAAGGCATCTTCATGGCACTGATGTCCGGAATCCCGATAGTACTACCTGCACACTTCCCTTCTTCCTTCCTTCTTTCCTCCTGCTCTTTCTTTCTTTCTTCATCTTTTTTTTCACTTATTTACTTGTTCTTTCCCCTTTCATTCCACAAACACATATAAGCCCCCATACATTTGAAACGAGGATCCAAAAAATGGTAGTGTGAATTAGCCAACAGGAAAATTCTTTCCCTTTCTTAATAAAATTTTTCATTTTATCTTCTCCTATACTTGAAAATGGAAATATTCTTAAATTTCAAAACAAGTTGGTTTTATCTGCCAAAAGCACAGTTAGTTGCAGACATTACTGTAAATAGTTTTACATGGAAATATCCTTGTTATACAGCTTTTTTTTTTTACATCTTTATTGGAGTATAATTGCTTTACAATGGTGTGTTAGTTTCTGCTTTATAACAAAGTAAATCAGTTATACATATACATATGTTCCCATATCTCTTCCTTCTTGTATCTCCCTCCCTCCCACCCTCCCTATCACACCCCTCTAGGTGGTCACAAAGCACTGAGCTGATCTCCCTGTGCTATGCGGCTGCTTCCCACTAGCTATCTACCTTACGTTTGGTAGTGAATATATGTCCATGCCACTCTCTCACTCTGTCACAGCTTACACTTCCCCCTCCCCATATCCTCAAGTCCATTGTCTAGTAGGTCTGTGTCTTTATTCCCGTCTTACCCCTAGGTTCTTCATGACATTTTCTTTTTCTTAGATTCCATATATATGTGTTAGCATATGGTATTTGTCTTCTTCTTTCTGACTTACTTCACATTGTATGACAGACTCTAGGTTCATCCACATCACTACAAATAACGCAATTTCATTTCTTTTTATGGCTGAGTAATATTCCATTGTATATATGTGCCACATCTTCTTTATCCATTCATCCGATGATGGACAGTTAGGTTGCTTCCATCTCCTGGCTATTGTAAATAGAGCTGAAATAAACATTTTGATACATGATTCTTTTTGAATTATGGTTTTCTCAGGGTATATGCCAAGGAGTGGGATTGCTGGGTCATATGGTACTTCTATTTGTAGGTTTTTAAGGAACCTCCATATTGTTCTCTGTAGTGGCTGTACCAATTCACATTCCCACCAGCAGTGCAAGAGTGTTCGCTTTTCTCCACACCCTCTCCAGCATTTATTGTTTCTAGATTTTCTGATGATGGCCATTCTGACCGGTGTGAGGTGATATCTCATTGTAGTTTTGATTTGCATTTCTCTAATGATTAATGATGTTGAGCATTCTTTCATGTGTTTGTTGGCTATCTGTATATCTTCTTTGGAGAAATGTCTATTTAGGTCTTCTGCCCGTTTTTGGATTGGGTTCTTTGTTTTTTTGTTATTGAGCTGCATGAGCTGCTTGTAAATTTTGGAGATTAATCCTTTGTCAGTTGCTTCATTTGCAAATATTTTCTCCCATTCTGAGGGTTGTCTTTTGGTCTTGTTTATGGTTTCCTTTGCTGTGCAAAAGCTTTGAAGTTTCATTAGGTCCCATTTGTTTATTTTTCTTTTCATTTCCATTTCCCTAGGAGGTGGGTCAAAAAGGATCTTGCTGTGATGTATGTCATAGAGTGTTCTGCCTATGTTTTCCTCTAAGAGTTTGATAGTTTCTCGCCTTACATTTAGGTCTTTAATCCATTTTGAGCTTATTTTTGTGTATGGTGTTAGGGAGTGTTCTAATCTCATATTTTTACACGTACCTGTCCAGTTTTCCCAGCACCACTTATTGAAGAGGCTGTCCTTTCTCCACTGTACATTCCTGCCTCCTTTATCAAAAATAAGGTGACCATATGTGCGTGGGTTTATCTCTGGGCTTTCTATCCTGTTCCATTGATCTATATTTCTGTTTTTGTGTCAGTACCATAATGTCTTGATTACTGTAGCTTTGTAGTATAGTCTGAAGTCAGGGAGCCTGATTCCTCCAGCTCCGCTTTTCGTTCTCAAGATTGCTTTGGCTATTCAGGGTCTTTTGTGTTTCCAAACAAATTGTGAAATTTTTGTTCTAGTTCTGTGAAAAATGCCAGTTTGATAGGGAATGCATTGAATCTGTAGATTGCTTTGGGTAGTAGAGTTATTTTCACAATGTTGATTCTTCCAATCCAAGAACATGGTATATCTCTCCATCTGTTTGTATCATGTTTAATTTCTTTCATCAGTGTCTTATAATTTTCTGCATACAGGTCTTTTGTCTCCTTAGGTAGGTTTATTCCTAGGTATTTTATTCTTTTTGTTGCAATGGTAAATGGGAGTGTTTTCTTAATTTCACTTTCAGATTTTCTATCATTAGTGTGTAGGAATGCAAGAGATTTCTGTGCATTAATTTTGTATCCTGCTACTTTACCAAATTCATTGATTAGCTCTAGTAGTTTTCTGGTAGCATCTTTAGGATTCTCTATGTATAGTATCATGTCATCTGTAAACAGTGACAGCTTTACTTCTTCTTTTCCGATTTGGATTCCTTTTATTTCCTTTTCTTCTCTGATTGCTGTGGCTAAAACTTCCAAAACTATGTTGAATAATAGTGGTGAGAGTGGGCAACCTTGTCTTGTTCCTGATCTTAGTGGGAATGGTTTCAGTTTTTCACCATTGAGGACAATGTTGGCTGTGGGTTTGTCATATATGGCCTTTATTATGTTGAGGAAAGTTCCCTCTATGCCTACTTTCTGCAGGGTTTTTTATCATAAATGGGTGTTGAGTTTTGTGGAAAGCTTTCTCTGCATCTATTGAGATGATCATATGGTTTTTCTCCTTCAACTTGTTAATATGGTGTATCACATCGATTGATTTGCATATATTGAAGAATCCTTGCATTCCTGGAATAAACCTCACTTGATCATGGTGTATGATCCTTTTAATGTGCTGTTGGATTCTGTTTGCTCGTATTTTGTTGAGGATTTTTGCATCTATGTTCATCAGTGATATTGGCCTGTAGTTTTCTTTGTTTGTGACATCCTTGCCTGGTTTTGGTATCAAGGTGATGGTGGCCTCGTAGAATGAGTTTGGGAGTGTTCCTTCCTCTGATATTGTTTGGAAGAGTTTGAGTAGGATGGGTGTTAGCTCTTCTCTAAATGTTTGATAGAATTCGCCTGTGAAGCCATCTGGTCCTGGGCTTTTGTTTGATGGAAGATTTTTAATCACAGTTTCAATTTCAGTGCTTGTGATTGGTCTATTCATATTTTCTATTTCTTCCTGAGTCAGTCTTGGCAGGTTGTGCATTTCTAAGAATTTGTCCATTTCTTCCAGGTTGTCCATTTTATTGGCATAGAGTTGCTTGTAGTAATCTCTCATGATCTTTTGTATTTCTGCAGTGTCAGTTGTTACTTCTTTTTCATTTCTAATTCTATTGATTTGAGTCTTCTCCCTTCTTTTCTTGATGAGTCTGGCTAATGGTTTGTCAATTTTGTTTATCTTCTCAAAGAACCAGCTTTTAGTTTGGTTGATCTTTGCTATCATTTCCTTCATTTCTTTTTCATTTATTTCTGATCTGATCTTTATGATTTCTTTCCTTCTGCTAATTTTGGGGGGTTTTTGTTCTTCTTTCTCTAATTGCTTTAGGTGCAGGGTCAGGTTGTTTACTCGAGATGTTTCCTGTTTCTTAAGGTGAGATTGTATTGCTATAAACTTCCCCCTTAGAACTGCTTTTGCTGCGTCCCATAGGTTTTGGGTCGTCGTGTCTCCATTGTCATTTGTTTCTAGGTATTTTTAAATTTCCTCTCTGATTTCTTCAGTGATCACTTCGTTATTGAGTAGTGTATTGTTTAGCCTCCATGTGTTTGTATTTTTTACAGATCTTTTCCTGTAATTGATGTCTAGTCTCATAGCATTGTGGTCGGAAAAGATACTTGATACAATTTCAATTTTCTTAAATTTACCAAGGCTTGATTTGTGACCCAAGATATGATCTATCCTGGAGAATGTTCCATGAGCACTTGAGAAAAATGTGTATTCTGTTGTTTTTGGATGGAATGTCCTATAAGTATCAACTAAGTCCATCTTGTTTAATGTATCATTTAAAGCTTGTGTTTCCTTATTTATTTTCATTTTGGATGATCTGTGCATTGGTGAAAGTGGGGTGTTAAAGTCCCCTACTATGATTGTGTTACTGTCGATTTCCCCTTTTATGGCTGTTAGTATTTGCCTTATGTATTGAGGTGCTCCTATGTTGGGTGCATAAATATTTACAATTGTTATATCTTCTTCTTGGATCGATCCCTTTATCGTTATGTAGTGTCCTTCTTTGTCTCTTCTAATAGTCTTTATTTTAAAGTCTATTTTGTCTGATATAAGAATTGCTACTCCAGCTTTCTTTTGATTTCCATTTGCATGGAATATCTTTTTCCATCCCCTTACTTTCAATCTGTATGTGTCTCTAGGTCTGAAGTGGGTCTCTTGTAGACAGCATATATATGGGTCTTGTTTTTGTATCCATTCAGCCACTCTGTGTCTTTTGGTGGGAGCATTTAGTCCATTTACATTTAAGGTAATTATTGATATGTATGTTCCTATTCCCATTTCCTTAATTGCTTTGGGTTTGTTATTGTAGGTCTTTTCCTTCGTTGTGTTTCTTGCCTAGAGAAGTTCCTTTAGCATTTGTTGTAAAGCTGGTTTGGTGGTGCTGAACTCTCTCAGCTTTTGCTTGTCTGTAAACGTTTTAATTTCTCCATCAAATCTGAATGAGATCCTTGCTGGGTAGAGTAATCTTGGTTGCAGGTTTTTCTCCTTCATCACTTTAATTATGTCCTGCCACTCCCTTCTGGCTTGTAGAGTTTCTGCTGAGAGATCAGCTGTTAACCTTATGGGGATTCCCTTGTGTGTTATTTGTTGTTTTTCCCTTGCTGCTTTTAATATGATTTCTTTGTGTTTAATTTTTGACAGTTTGATTAATATGTGTCTTAGCGTATTTCTCCTTGGATTTATTCTGTATGGGACTCTCTGTGCCTCCTGGACTTGATTAACTATTTCCTTCCCCATATTAGGGAAGTTTTCAACTATAATCTCTTCAAATATTTTCTCAGTCCCTTTCTTTTTCTCTTCTTCTTCTGGAACCCCTATAATTCGAATGTTGGTGCGTTTAATGTTGTCCCAGAGGTCTCTGAGACTGTCCTCTGTTCTTTTTATTCTTTTTTCTTTATTTTTCTCTGCATCAGTTATTTCCACTATTTTATCTTCCACCTCACTTATCCGTTCTTCTGCCTCAGTTATTCTGCTATTGATCCCATCTAGAGTATTTTTCATCTTATTTATTGTGTTTTTAATCGATGCTTGATTCATCTTTAGTTCTTCTAGGTCCTTGTTAACTGTTTCTTGCATTTTGTCTACTCTATTTCCAAGATTTTGGATCTTGGAAATAGAATCTTGGATTAGCTTTACTATCATTATTCTGAATTCTTTTTCAGGTAGACTGCCTATTACCTCTTCATTTGTTAGGTCTGGAAGGTTTTTATCTTGCTCCTTCACCTGCTGTGTGTTCTTCTGTCTTCTCATTTTGCTTATGTTACTGTGTTTGGGGTCTCCTTTTTGCAGGCTGCAGATTCGTAGTTCCCGTTGTTTTTGGTGTCTGTCCCCAGTGGCTAAGGTTGTTTCAGTAGGTTGTGTAGGCTTCCTGGTGGGGGGGACTAATGCTTGTGTTCTGGTGGTTGAGGCTCGATCTTGTCTTTCTGGTGGACAGGTCCACGTCTGGTGGTGTGTTTTGTGGTGCCTGTGGCCTTATTATGTTTTTAGGCAGCCTCTCTGCTAATGGGTGGGGTTGTGTTCCTGCCTTGCTAGTTGCTTGGCATAGGGTGACCAGCACTGTAGCTTGCTGGTCGTTGAGTGAAGCTGGGTGCTGGTGTTGAGATGGAGATCTCTGGGAGATTTTCGCTGCTTGATATTATGTGGAGCTGGGAGGTCTCTTGTGGACCTGTGTCCTGAAGTTGGCTCTCCCACTTCAGAGGCACAGCACTGACTCCTGGCTGTAGCACCAAGAGCCTTTCATCCACCCGGCTCAGAATATCAGGGAGAAAAAGTAGAAAGAAAGAATTAGTAGAAGAAAGAAAGAGAGAGGGAAAGAAAGGAAGAAGGGAAGAAAGGAAGGAAGGAAGGAAGAAAGAAAGGAGGGAGGGAGGGAGGAAGGATGGAAAGAAAGAAAGGAGGGAGGGAGGGAGGAATGAAAGCAAAAGGAAGAGTGAATGGAAGAAGGGAGGGAGGGAGGGAGGAAGGAAAGAAAGACAGGAGGGAGGGAGGGAGGAAGGAAAGAAAAATAAAGTGGAAAGAAGAAGGGTGGGAGGGAGGGAGGGAGGAAAGAAAAAGAAGGAAAGGAGGAGCGGAGGGAGGGAGGGAGGAAGGGAAGGTAGGAAAAAAAGAAAGAGCAGGTAAAGTAAAATAGAATAAAGTATGAAATATAGTAGCGTTATTAAAATTAAAAAGTAATTATTGAAAAAAAATGGACCGATAGAACCCTGGGACATATGGTGGAAGCAAAGCTATACAGAGAGAATCTTACACAGAAGATTACACATACACATTCACAAAAAGAGAGCAGGGGGGAAAATCAAAAATCTTGCTCTCCAAGTCTACCTCCTCAATTTGGGATAATTCGTTGTAAAAAGAGGAAAAGGGGGGAAAGTCTGAAATCTTGTCCTCAAAGTCCACTTCCTCAATTTGGTATGATTCGCTGTCCATTTATGCACTCCACAGACGCAGGGCACATCAAATGGACCGTGGAGCTTTAATCCGCTGCCTCCGAGGCTGCACAGAGAGATTTCCCTGTCTCTGCTCTCACAGCTCCCGGGTCTCAGCCTTGGTCCTGGCCCCGCCTCTGCGCGTAGGTCGCCGGAGGGCATCCGTTCTTCGCTCAGACAGGACGGGTTTAAAGGAGCCGCTGATTCGGGGGCTCTGGCTCACTCAGGCAGAGGGGAGGGAGGGGCGCGCAGTGTGGGGCGGGCCTGCGGCGGCAGAGGCCGGCGTGACGTTGCAGCAGCCCGAGGCGCTCCGTGCGCTTTCCCGGAAAAGCCGTCCCCGGGTCCCGGGACCCCGGCAGTGGCGGGGTGCACAGGCCCCCCGGAAGGCGGGGCGGACAGTGACCCGAGCTCGCACACAGGCCCCGCGGCGGCGGCGGCGGCGGCGGCGGCGGCAGCAGCAGCAGCCCCAGCGTCCCACGCCCGTCTCCGAGGTCCGCGCCTTTAGCCGCGGCTCGCGCCTGTCTCCGGCACTTCCCCAAGCAGCCCTCTTAATGCCCTCTCCTCGCGCACCAGGAAACAAAAGGGAAAAAAGTCTCTTGCCTCTTCGGCAGCTCCAGACCCTTTCCCTGGACTCCCTCTGGGCTAGCTGTGGTGCACTAACCCCTTCAGGCTCTCTTCCTGCCGCCAGCCCCAGTCCTCTCCCTGCGCTCCGACTGAAAGCCGATACCCGAGCCTCAGCTCCCAGCCCCACCTGCCCCGGCGGCCAAGCAGACAAGCCTCTCGGGCTGGTGTGTGCCTGAGGGCATCGATCCTCTGTGCCGGAATCTCTCCGCTTTGCCCTCCACACCCCTGTTGCTGTGCTCTCCTCCGCTACTCCGAAGCTTTCCCCCTCCGCCACCTGCAGTCTCCGCCCGCGAGGGCTTGTAGTGTGTGGAGACCTTTCCTCCTTCACGGCTCCCTCCCACTGGTGCAGGTCCCATCCCTATCCTATTGTTTCTGTTTATTCTTTTTTCTTTTGTCCTACCCAGGTATGTGGGGAGTTTCTTGCCTTTTGGGGGGTCTGAGGTCTTCTGTCAGCGTTCAGTAGGTGTTCTGTAGGAGTTGTTCCACGTGTAGATGAGTTTCTGATGTATCTGTGGGGAGGAAGGTGATCTCCGCGTCTTACTCTTCCGCCATCTTCCTCCGGGGCGCATAATCAATTTTTTAAAAAGCTTTTTTTGTCCTTTGTGCTTAGTTTCACTCGCTCGTATGCGGAGGTACTGCACCGGGCACTTCAGACGAGAGTTCCTAGTGCGAAACGACTGCGCCAGCACCTCAGCTTAAACGCTGCAGACGACTCTGTAAATCAAAATCTATCTATTTTAAATGTAGTGTGTACATGTCAATCACAAACTCCATCTTTAAGAAATGAGTTCTACATCAATTAAGAATAGGCTCAGCAGAGACTGGCAGAAAGTCTAAATCAGAGCAGCTTGGATAGGTGTGTTATTCAGGGTACTTTTGTCTGACATAGTAGAAGCCCAGAGGTATCCATCCATGGCTAGTGTGACCCCTCAGGTGGCAGGCGTCTGGGCTTTTTCACCTTGCAGCATTGCTATCCTCAGTGTGTGGCTTCCGCCTTCATGGTCCCAGATGGCTATTCAAACTTTTGCCATCACATCAGCATTCCCACCTGAGAGAAAAGGGAAGACTACACCGTCTTCTTTTTTTTTTTTGCGGTATGCGGGCCTCTCACTGTTGTGGCCTCTCCCATTGCGGAGCACAGGCTCCGGACGCGCAGGCTCAGCGGCCATGGCTCATGGGCCCAGCCGCTCCGCGGCATGTGGGATCTTCCCGGACCGGGGCACGAACCCGTGTCCTCTGCATCGGCAGGCGGACTCTCAACCACTGCACCACCAGGGAAACCCCACCCTCTTCTTTAAAGACACTTACTTCCCAGAACTTGCTTCTACCACTTCCGCTTACACCTCATT
This sequence comes from Mesoplodon densirostris, assembly GCF_025265405.1. Lineage (NCBI taxonomy): Eukaryota > Metazoa > Chordata > Mammalia > Artiodactyla > Ziphiidae > Mesoplodon > Mesoplodon densirostris. Next base: position 123,391,266 of record NC_082665.1, read on the forward strand.
GGCCAGAATTCAGTCACATGGGAGCCTAGGAAATGTAGTCTTTATTTTGGGCAGCTGTGCGTCTGGCTAGATTCTGGGGCTCTGTTGCTGAAATAAGAAGGCTTGAACAGATATTGTGGGGCAAATAGGTTTCTTAGCCACAATTTCCCATTGCTATTTGGATAAAGTATAAACTCATCGTTCTGACATTTCTGATCATCACTGCCTGGTCTCTGGCCTCATCCCTGGTTACTTATTTATACTCTTTTAGCTCTGTTTTCCTACTTTCATTTTCTGTGAAGGACTGGGCTCCACTCCACCTCAGCACCTTTGCACATGCTCTCATCACTGGGATTTAGGAATCCTAGATTGGGTTTCTCTGTCCCCATGATACTTTCTCATAATATCTTGTACTAGCTCTTTGTAACGCCTGCCACAATTACAATTATAAATTATTTATGTAATTATTCGTTTTATCTCCATCTCTCCTGCTAACTGTAATGCATCTGAGTGCAGGGACTTTGTTCATGGCTCTATTTCCAGAATCCTAAAAGCATTTGGCACAGATTAGGCACTTAATAAGTCTTTGCTAAATAAATTCATAAACTTTCTAATGGAATGTTCTCACTTTACAGATGAGGTAATAGTTTAAACATGAATTGAGGAGTCTGGATTCTAAGTTGGTTAAAATGAAGGTTTCAGCTAATGTTGCAAATCTTCCTGAAGTGTTCCACTCTAATTTCTTCCTTTGGGAAGGTCAGTGCATCAAACAGTATTTATTCTTCCTTTGACGGTCAGGGTCTTAGTGTGCCCGAGGGTCAACACTATAACCATTGATCAACACTGACTGAAACCACAGGTGCAGAATGAGAAAGAAGTTGCATGGGGTCTGCCTGACTCTGGGATACAGCTTGGAAAGTTGCTTTAAACAAATGTGCTCAACATTCGACTCTTTTCTTCTCAGTCACCTCTTTCTCCCAAATGTAGTGTGCCAAAAAATTCTAGTGATTGTGTTTCCCAGTTGATGAATTTATTTTATGCAGGAATTGTCACCCTTGTTTTGAAAGAAAAAATAACTTTGTAAAAAGTGTCAGTCGCATATTGGGGCTGTGAGTGACAGTCATGTGTGAGTTCAACAATTCTTAGTTTAAAAGAGCAGAGGAAAATGGCATTATTTCTTGTCATCCTTATCTTTAAACATCAACTGCTAGAATCAACATGAAGGAGGGAGGCCAGGAAGAAGGAAGCCGATCTTTGGAATACCCTGAATCCCGGTGATGGCCCAGAGTTGTCACAGAATGTCATGATTTAAGAAGGTAAGTTGATTGGAAAGCTGTGAGTCTCAGTTGTCCTGGGATATTGGACTTTGATAGATGGAGGAAACAGAACCTTTCCTCAAACTACAGTATATTTATGGCATTTGTCCCAGATCTTAATTTAATAAGGTATGTCTTTCATTTTAAAAAGTTTGTACTTTTAATCTTTTCCTCTAATTCCCTGTAACTAAAAATGGACGTTTTCTTTCTAAGTGTTTAAAATAGCTTTAACCTGCTCGGTATTTACCCCGAGGTCAGAGGCTCCTTTCCCTTCCCCAGCACCTCACTGCCTTCCTCAATGCTGGCACCTCTCGCCTGTGAAATGCAGAAGAATAAACACATCAAGGAGCTAAAAGGAGGAGGTGAAAGGGTGTGGAAGCAAAGTGTATGATGGTGACAAACTTAATTTGAACAGAAGCCAGTTCTAGAGTCCCAAACTGTTCTCAAAATAATTTATCTTCTAGAGAAATTTAGTCATCAAAGTCTAAACACTAACCAGGAGTAAAGGCTAAAATGTTACCCATTTAAAAATGCTACTTCACAGTGTATATCAGCAATTAACACTTCAGATAGGGTTGGTGTAGTTTAAAATATGCACCCATCTATTCTAGTTAAGAGAAAGCCTGTGGACCTAATCTTAGTAGCTTTTTTTTTTTTTTTTTTTTTTTCTGTATGCGGGCCTCTCACTGCTGTGGCCTCTCCCGTTGCGGAGCACAGGCTCCGGATGCGCAGCCCCAGCGGCCATGGCTCACGGGCCCAGCCGCTCCGCGGCATATGGGATCCTCCCAGACCGGGGCACGAACCCGCACCCCCTGCATCGGCAGGCGGACTCCTAACCACTGCGCCACCAGGGAGGCCCCTAATCTTAGTAGCTTTAAGGGAGGTTTGAATTGATGGGGATTCAGGCAGGCTAACTGTCAGTCAATGGTATTCAGTATGATGTGATCAAGTAGGGATGCAGTCAATCAAATGGGGCTCCAGTTGGGGGCAGAGTGAGGGGTGGGGAGAAGGCGTTTCCAGGGCAATGACAGGATACAGGTAGTGTCATGGCCGTAGCGTGTCTGCCCAGTGGGGAAATCTATTTTCGGCTTGGATGCCAATGAGGAAGTGATGCTTCCTGTCACACAGATGTTAAACAGCCCCTCCCTGTGCCTTGGCTAAGTGGCAGACACCACCCAAACGTAGGCGGAGTGCTCAGAATAGAAAAAAGTCTAGTACGGTGCTGCCACTCTTGGGAAAGGAGGTAAAGTTAGGGACTTGGTATTTTTGGTAGGCAGAGCTTATCAGAGAAATCAAAACCTCCTTAACAGTATTCTGATGAGAGCTCAGTTCTGCTTCACACCTAGAAATAAGGAAGGAATCAAGGCCAGTACTGAGAGGATGGGAGAGGAACACAGCATGGAGCACACAAGAGGAAACCAGCACACCTTGGAAAACAGAGAAGGAGGATCTCTATGAATGCCTCCCGGAGTGAGGATTGGTGCTGGTCTGCGGACTGTTGGCTACTGGTCTGCAATGTGAGAAACACGGAGATTTAGAGAAAGCATTTAGAAAAGATGGTAAGAATTTGATATTGCTGCAGTGTCCAAGTGCGGTCCTAGACTCTTGTAATTTATCTTGTACCAGAGCTGTCTTTTCGTCTGGGTTGGAAGCAATAAGATAACATAGGAGACATACACCTAAGATCACTTAAGACACAGAGAAAGCCATGAGGAACGGATGGGTATTTATTTATTTTTATTTTATTTTTATTTTTTATTATTTTTTTTACATCTTTATTGGAGTATAATTGCTTTACAATGGTGTGTTAGTTTCTGCTTTATAACAAAGTGAATCAGTTATACATATACATATGTCCCCATAGCTCTTCCCTCTTGCGTCTCCCTCCCTCCCACTCTCCCTATCCCACCCCTCTAGGTGGTCACAAACCACCTAGCTGATCTCCCTGTGCTATGCGGCTGCTTCCCACTAGCTATCTTAGGAATGAAACTAAAGACAGGCCTGAGCCCAGGGGAGCAGAGGCGGGACGGAAGCAACAGCAGGCTTGTCTCATTGAATGGGGTATGGACCACTTTGAGCAAATTCACATGGTAAGACATGTGTGGTGTGATAGTTTAGTTTGCCAATTTTAACCCAAAAGTGTATAAAATCGAGAACCCATTGTTCATCATAAGATAATTTGAATTTATTATTTAAATGGTTAAATGTTAAAACTGGCTACAGATGAATTATGATGGGACAACAAAAGTTTTTGAGTGTAAGAGTGATTCTTGATATTAATCACCTACACACATACTTCCGATGAAGCATGTGTACAATTTTCATAATTCTTTTCTTTTATCATTGATATATTTGTTAGACAGTTATCTGAATCATAGGGCCCCACTGGAATATCAGACAAAGTGCTGTTGCTTAGAATGGCTACAACTGGGTGTGCCAAACCTTCTGGAGTATTTCTCAAACCAGTGAGACTGGGTTCTCCCGGGGTATGCTACAAATCTTTCCAGTCCTCTGCATTTGAAAGGCTTACATTTCCACTTCAATAAATTACAGTTTATAAAAATAAACAAAAAACACACCTACATTATCAAAATTTATGTCCTGTTCCTGGATTCTTGTAACTTATCATGTACCAGAGCTATGTTTGTTTGGGTTGAAGGCAACAAGAAAAACATGAAGATATACACCTAGAGTACTCACACTCTACAGAAAGCTGCACAGCAATTGAGGGAGGCCGTTGCCTGACTGGATAACTATTTAGGAGTTAAGCCAAGGACAGGCATGATGGAGCTCAGGGCAGCAGAGGCTGGGTAGAAAAAACACATAGACACACAGTCAGGAGATGTGGATTTGAGTCTTGCCTCTGCCTCTTAACCAGCTGCGTAATCTTGGGCAAGTCACTTAACCTCCTGTGCCTTAATTTTCTCATCTATAAAGTGGAAAACATGACATACTTTTCTGGGTTCTTTTTTTTTTGTTTGTTTCTTTTTTATTTTAATTGTGCTGAAATACACATAACATAAAATTACCATCTTAATCATCTTTAAGTGTACAGTTCAGTGGCATTAAGTACATTCACATGGTTGGCTACCATCACCACCATCCACACACAGAACTCTTTTCATCTTGCAAAACTGAAACTCTGTACCTATTAAACAACAACTCCCCACTTTTCTGGGTTCTTGTGCAGTCCGAATGACAGATTGTATTGTGACTACAGATGATGGGAGAGTTAGGCCTCGGGGAGAGCAGAAAATGTAAAGGGCCAGAGAGTAAACATTTTGTCTTTGGGACTGTCTCTGTTGCAACTACTCAACTCTGGTATTGTAGCTTGAAAGAAACCATATAATAATATGTAATTTAATGTCCTAATATACGTTTACTTATAAAACTAGGCAGGCAGTGGGCTGAATTGGCCCAAGGGTCAAAGTTCATCAGCCTCTGAGCTAGGAGACTAGAGACTTGAATTCGAGTCCTAGCTCTGTTTTTATGTCGCCAGGTGACCTCGTTATTTCTAGTTTTTCTATCACCATGGGACCCTCCCAGGTCTGTTCAATTCTATGCCATTTGGAAGAGTAAGGCAGATGACAAGGAAGCTTGCGAGAGTGAAAGGATTTTAATGAACATTTTGATTGAAAACAAAAATTATAGCAGTACCTAAGATGAAAAATTAAAGTGTAAGTACAATCTGAGTATGTCTAGGAAGAAGATAGTATAAAGCTTAAAAAAAGACGACAAAGAATTGGGTGACTTCTTCAGTGCCCCAGGAGATCAAACAGACTGAAGATGATACAGGATTGACCTCAACCTCCCTGCCATCAGGGAATCCCCCCTCAGCCCAAGACCAGATGGTGGTCTGGAACTCAGGGGCCTGATCTCCTCTCTCCCTGAGCATGTGAGCACAGCTTAGGGCCTGAGTAGGAGGGAACCAGTAGCAGATGTTATCATTGCCAGCCCATAACCCCTCGCTTCCTTTGCCTGCATGTGGGGCAGGCCAGAAATGCTGGCAGTTAACTTCTCAGGAGCTTTCCCCAACCAGTGAGAGATGGGAGGTGGTGGGTCAACACTCCTGCTCTCTCTCTTCTTGGATGAGCCGACTCTGAGTTGTTTTCTACACTGTTTCCCAGAGGTTCACACAGGATGGAGCCCTCGGTTCCCACAGCAGTAAACTCATCAACACATCCTTTATTGGCTTCACTCCTTGCCTGTCTCACTTCCCCTGTCTCTTACCAGTGATTCCTGGGATCATCTCTCCAATGAGCTACTGATACCCAGCTTTTTGTTTTAGGGTCTGCCTCTTGGGAAACTCAGAAGAAGACAAAACCACATGGATATGCAGTCATTAGGAGAGAGCCAGAGGCTTACACAGGACCAACACTCAGGACCACAGGGAAATTCCCTTCATTCAGTCTGACCACCCTGGAGCACAGCGTCTTCTAGAAGAAAATTGGATCTTGCTCATGTGTCAGGGGAAGTTTTAGGTGTGCAATAGGTGCTGAGTTCCTTCTCTGTGCAAGAAAGCTACTCCTCTGTGGCCACCAAGATGAGAAAAGCACAGTCCTACCTGGCCGGGGGCTTGTCATTTGGTTCTTTCAGGACAGCAAAAAGGCTTTTTAGCTAATAGTCCTTTCTTTCAGTTCTAATCAAAAGGGATCTTCTTGGAGTCTTCACACTTGCTGATGGCTCAAGCTTTGGTCCCAGAGTATGTCTCTCAGCTTCTGAAACTCTTTTAGCTTTAGCTTGTTTCTGGACTTTTGAACGTGCTCTTATTTCTTCCTGGAATACTCATCCTCTTCATTGTGCCTGGTTCCCACTCCTCATGTCCTTTCCTATGGGAAAACTTCCCCGATGTTCCCTAGGTCGAGGTTGATATCTGCTGTTATTATGTTCCCTCAGTGCCCTGTTCTTCCACCATCATTGCACATATGAAATAGTATATGATTGTTTATTTAATTATGAGAGGTCAGGGTCACAGCTTGCTTATATCCTTACCTCCAGTGCCTAGCACAGGGGTGGGGTGCTCAATAAATATTTATTAAATGAACAATATGCTTAAAAGGTAAAGGACCCATCCTAGGGCTCCCCGGTGGTTTATAGAGCAGCTGTAGGGAGGAGTAGAGGCAGAGGTGATCACTGATAAAAGTCCAGATTTCTTTGCACTCCTCACCTAACCATCTCCAAAGGCTCTGGGCCAAAGTTACTCAGTAACAGAATAGCAAGCCCACACTTGGGTGGTAAGGTTGCCAGCCTTCAAATATCTCAGCCAGCCAGCCAGCCATTCCCTCTATCTACCCATTCATCAAAAAATTATTGAGTTCCTGTTCTCTTTGAGGTATTATGCTAATCACTAGAGACATGAAGATATCTGATCCTTGCCCTTTAGAAGTTAAAAGTTAAAAGTCAGTCCGATTGAAAAAAAAGTTAAAAGCTATTGCAAGAAATGCATCAGTAGAGATATTATTAACTATCTGGAGAACTTGGGCAGAAGCAGGTACTTTCTGCTGGTTGCCTTTACCACCCCCCCCCGCCCCGTTCTTCAACAATGTATCATTTGTTCATAAGCATGGCTCCCGGAGTGGGGTTTACCTCTTCCCTGCGGGTAAATGCTTGGCTGTGGTGTCACCTGCTTCCACATGGCTTTATTTCTTCTTCCACACTTTTCCTCATCTTTGCTAGGAGTAATTCCTTGAGGCCTGGAATCTGATGCGTGACTGAAGGTTAGAGCAGGGTGGATGGAGTAGTGGGCATTTATCTTGCCCCACGAGGGGGTTCCAGTTGTGCCTCTGTTAAACCTATGAGAATAAGTTAGCTTCCTGCCTCAACTTTCAGCTTCCCACAAATTCGTATTAAGCCTCTTCTTATTGGGCCCATAGCATATGCATTAATAATAGTACATACTTCTACATAGTGTTTTACACTTTTCTAAGAACTTCATAGAATTTCAGGACTGAGAGGAACGTTAAAGGTGGTCATCTAGTCCAGCCACCCACCCATCTGATGTCCACAGCCTCTCTAGAGCATATGCAGAAGCCCCCCACTGCCTGCTAATATAGCTCCTCCACTTGGCTGATCTGGAGCCACTGTTTGCTGCAAAGCAAACTTTTGTAAAGTAAATGCCTACTTAACTGCATGCCTAGAGTCCCCAGTTCTCAGATTTAGTTCCCCAAGCCCTTGATCCCATCTGTTCAATACCTTGTTCTCTACTCTCCCAACACCCTGGCCTGTCTCTTAATACCCCCTAGCCCCATCCTTCCAGTCCAAACCATCATTCAGACTCCCTCTCCCTCTTCCTGGATAGGGGACCGTAGATCGTAGTCCTTGGGTAGGACTCCTCTATTACCGGCAGATTATCATCTCAAGTTTCATTTACTCACATGTGTAGCGGTTAATGCTGGCTCTTGGCTGAGTAGACTTAAATAGCTAGGAAATAGCTAGAACACCTGCATGTGGCTGCTTGGCTTTCCCACAGCATGGTGACTGGGTTCCCAGGACGAGAGTACCTAGAGAGAGAGAGAGAGAGAAAGAGAGAGAGAAAGAGAGAGAGAGAGAGGGAGAGAGGGAGGGAGGGGGAGAGAGAAAGAAAGAGAGCGCCAGGCAGATGACCTATCCTCAGAAGTCACATAGGATTATTTTCTCTACTGGTCAACATAGTTACAAAGATGTGCCTACGTTCAAGGGGAGAGAATATAGGCCCCCATCCCTGGATGGAGGAGCGGCAACATCACATTGTAAGAACATATGGGATAGGATGTGTATTGGCATGACCGTCTTAGGAAAATACATCCTCCTAAGTGTGCGCGATGGCTATCCTTCTATGCTCTGCCCCCAGGGAAGCCCTGTGACATGGACAACATCATGGACACAGTTCTGTAGTCAATATTCCTTTCTCATGAATAAAACCAATTTCCTTGGAACTCTGACACTTAGACCTTAATTCTCTGTACTTGGGGCAGTCTGTTAATTCCAGTGCATTAAGGAAATCTATTTAGTACTCCAGCGGTTTTTGGCCCCTTAGGCTAACCATTACACTTTTGGGGTTCTCATTCAATCTTGTTCATTCTTCTCTGAACAAGCTTAAGTTGTTTTTTTAACCCCTTTAAAGTGTCGGGATCCCAAATCAATGAATATATACCTCAGATGTGATTCCTCCGTTTCAGTTTAGAAAAGGATGAGCACCCCTCTCAATTGAGATCTTGATTCCATTTGATCAGCTTTTATTTTTCATAGTCACATGGTAGTGTTGACTCATACCCAGCCTACAGTCAACTAAAACTCCCAAATAATTTCATATGTGTTGCTACTAATCCCTGTTCCTCATTCTGTACTTGAGTTGGGCTTTAGTAGGCCAAAGTTCAAATTTCTACATTTTCTCTGTTCAACTTCATCTCATTAAATTTATCTCATCATTCCAGCCTGTTAAATCTTTTTGGATATTGAGTATTATCTGGTGTAGTAGCTCCCCCTCCAAAGTTGCACGTGGCCTGAAAATTTCTGTTATACCCTCAGGGCTCACATTCCAAGTCATTGATATAAAATGTTGAATAAACATGTGATTTTTCATTTGCTGTGGACACTGGCCATCAGAAAATCAGGCAAAATCATTTGAGATGAGGGAATCTGGACTGAGAGAGGTCCAGGGAGGTACTCAGAGTCACATTATAAGAGATGGGACAAAGGAGGAACTTGAACCTGTGCTTTCTGGTCTTTCTGCTATGCTGAGATATTCATCCAGCCCTGGACACTTGCCTAAGGAGGGGTCGAGGGAAGAGCAAACAAAAAATAAGTTGTGACTAAATACAATGACAATAGAATGAGAAAAATGAGATCTGACGGTGACTTGTGGGAAAGATAGCACAAGACATTTTTTACTTAACCTCTACTTAATACCACTGTGTATCTTTTTCTCCTTACTTGCAAATGCCTGTATGTTTTCCAACCTCAGCTTCAGAAAGCTGTTTCCTGAGCTGTCTCCTTAGCTACAACCCACATGAACACAAATCTCCTGCAAGATGACAATAGCATACAAAGATGGGAAGAAACTGCTGTGGCTGTTAAGATTATGGTGGTAGGAATGAGCTGAAGAGGCGGGTTGATCAACTGACTGCATTTGCCTGGGATGGTCCCGGGAAATCCCTCAGTCCTGGGAAAACCATACGGTTGGTCACCCTATGACTAGTACACTGCAGCCTTCTCTCCAGTCTCCTTTCTAATGCTGCAGTGGAGTAAAGATGGCCACAGATTCTTTGACCCCTTTCCTATTGAGAAGTGGGGTCTGTATTTCCTACCCTGGAACCTGGGCAGCTCTGTGACTATATAGAATACGGCAGAAGTGATGCTGTAGCAGTTTCCCAGCTCAGGCCTTAAGACACTGGAAGCTTCCACTTGCCATCTCTTAGAACACTTTCTCTTGGGGTGCTGAGCCACCATGTAAGAAGTCTCTGTGACCGCCAAGCTGAAGAGGTCACATGTGGGCACTCTCGTCAACAGCTGGACACAGCCTTCTTTCCGTCACCGTGGCACCAGACATATAAGTGAAGCTGTCTTGGATCCTCCAGACCAGCTCATGTGCCAACTGAATGCCATCACTGAAATCACTAAGTGATCTTAGTTGAGGCCATATTGAACAGGAGAATAGCCCAGCTGAGTCACATCCAAATGCCTGGCCCACAAAATTGTAAGGTATAATAATGAAATGGTTGTGTCCTCAAGCTGCTGCATTTGGGGTAGTTTGTTATGAGGCTAGAGCTATCGGAGGTGAATGTGGAAACTGACCTAAGCCATCCTAATCTTTTTACTCACCACTATAAACAGTAGCCCATCACCAAAGAGGTGTTCCACACAAGATCTATGCCACCCTTGCCTAGTGTCAGCAGGCCTCTTCTGGATGGGCAAACAGTGCAAGGTGAGCTGAGATGCTGCCTCTGGATCCCTGCATCCGTTCTCCTGCATCACCTTGGCAGTGCCGTGTTGACACACTTCCTTCCCTCTGAACTGGCCCATTTCTGTGCCGTGTGCTCCAAAGACTCCTTCTTGATGAGATTTACATCTTTCATTTCAGTCTTTGGCATGTTGTTGGCAATAACAGACTCCACCCCTGTAGGCTGCAGACTCCACCCCTGTAGGCTGCAGACTCCACCAAGTGAATTCTCACGCAGCCTCACATTTATCTAAAGCAGCAAACACTCGACTGCTCCTTTCCAATTTGGCTCCATGATGGAAAATCTGATTGATGAAACTATAGATTCCTGGAGGGCAAGCATTGTGTTTTAAGTGTCCTTGGGTCCCAACAGCTTCTCTTTGGATGGATGAATACATTCTCACCACTCTGGCAACAGTAGTTAGCTTTACTTCCGCTACTTCCCTTGCCTAATCTTTCCACTTAAGCCCTTTCAGTGTCTCCTCATTCCTGGAGAGGATAGGTCTTAAGAAAGGACAGAGCCTACTGTTAGCAGGGAATTGTAAAATAAGAAAGGAGCAAAAGGATTCTGCCTCATTTGGAGACTCCTAAGCTTTCAGTTCTCACTGAGTAATTTGCTACTGATTTTGTTTCTGGTTGAAATCTTTCAAGGTTCTTGGACAGCGGGAAAAAGACAAGTGACACATATATTCATTTGTGATGCATTGGGGTGACAGGAAGAAATGTCAAGGGTATAAGGCTCATAGAGTCAGCTGGTAGGGGTCAGCTATGTGGGAATGTGTTCTCTAAAGAATCTTGAATATTGGAGCTGTAAGGGGCTGATGAGGAAAGGAGAGTAAGAACATGGTGACAGAGACGATGATCAAATTAGGACAAGGACTCTCGTCTCTAACCTCCTGGTCAAGTGCCCTTGACACTACATTATGTTATAATAACGCAGGTTTCTAGGTCAAAGTGAGGGGACCACATGCAGTTGTCTCCCCATTCTCTCTCCAAATGCCATTGGAATGATGACTCAGAAGTTCCACAGGAAATAAACCCCCGAAAGTGTGGAGACTGGGAGCAGGTTAATCATCCCATGAGAGTTATTAATGACTGTCTGGACGGCAGACGGCAAACGGGAGCACACTGACAGGTGAGCATATGGCGAAACCCACCACTGCTGGGCTGAAGACTGCATCTCAGCCTGGAGCCCTTCTCCCCAGGAGCCCTGGGGATGCTGGAAGCCTGCAGTCACCACGTAGAGAGAGTTAGTCTGGGAGGTGGGATAGTAAACGGTGGAGGAAGACAGCCTGTGGCAGAGCTGTGCCAATTGCCCCCCTTTACCACTCTCAGGCATCCGTGCTCCCCTCACCTGCCCGTGGAGCTGCAGGAGAGCCAGCAGCCATGGGTTCATCCCTGGGCCAAAGCTGGGAGCATGATCAGCTACCCCTGTCACAAGAGCTGCCTGGGGAGAGAGCGAGGGCTTACCAGGTGGAGGGCTGGAGTCCCAAAGCAAAGGCCTCTTGATGCTGGCGTGTTTTTTTTTTCCATTTTTAAAAAAATTATAGTTGATTTACAATATTGTATTAATTACTGCTGTACAGCAAAGTGACTCAGTTATATATATATATATGTACATATGTATATATATAATATATATATATATATACATTCCTTTTCATATTCTTTTCCACTGTGGTTTATCACAGGATATTGAATATAGCTCCCTGTGCTCTACAGTAGGGCCTTGTTTTTTATCCATTCTATATATACCAGTTTGCATCTGCTAACCCCAAACTCCCAGTCTTTCCCTCCTCCACCCACCCTCCCCCTTGGCAACCACCAGTCTATTCTCTATGTCCGTGATTCTGTTTCTTTTTCATAGATAGGTTATAGGTTCATTTGTGTCATATTTTAGAGTCCACGTATAGTGATATCATATGATATTTGTCTTTCTCTTTCTGACTTCATTTAGTATGATAATCTCTAGATGCATCCATGTTGCTGCAAATGGCATTATTTTGTTCTTTTCTATGGCTGAGTAGTATTCCATTGTATATATGTACCACATCTTCTTTATCCATTCATCTGTCGATGGACATTTAGGTTGTTTCCATGTCTTGGCTATTGTGAATAGTGCTGCTATGAGCATAAGGGTGCATGTATCTTTTTGAATTATAGTTTTGTCTTGATATATGTCCAGGAGTGTGATATATGGTAATTCTATTTTTTAGTTTTCTGAGGAACCTCCACACGGTTTTCCACAGTGGCTGCACCAATTTACATTCCTACCAACAGTGTAGGAGGGTTCTCTTTCCTCCACACCCTCTCCAGCATTTGTTATTTGTAGGTTTCTTAATGATGGCCATTCTGACCAGCATGAGGAGGTACCTCATTGTGATGCTGGCATTTTGAGGGGATTCTCAGCAGTGACCAGCTCCCAGGCTCACATCCTGGCTGTGTCCTCACATGGCCTTTTCTCTGTGTGCTCGCCTCTTTGGTTTCTCTTCCTCTTCTTCTAAGACACCAGTCCTATTGGATTAGGGCCCCACACTTATGACTTCATTTAAGCTTAATTACTTCTTTGAAGTCCCTATCTCCAAATACAGTCACATTCTAAGGTACTTGGGCTTAGGGCTTCAACAGACGAGTTTTGGGGAGACACAGCTAAGCCCATTACGCCCATGCATAGGAGAGTGTTTGAATAGACCATGAGATAGCCACATATTGGAGTACCATGCAGATGTGAAAAGAAAAAGTACAAGGATACTCTCTCTGAACTGATGTGGGGCAATATCCAAGATGTATTCTTTTTTTTTTTTTTTTGTGGTACACGGGCCTCTCACTGTTGTGGCCTCTCCCGTTGCGGAGCACAGGTTCCGGACGCGCAGGCTCAGCAGCCATGGCTCACGGGCCTAGCTGCTCCGCGGCATGTGGGATCTTCCCGGACTGGGGCACAAACCCGTGTCCCCTGCATCGGCAGGTGGACTCTCAACCACTGCACCACCAGGGAAGCCCCAAGATGTATTCTTAACTGTTAAAGAGCAGGGTGCAAAATACTCTGTGTTATCTAGGAAAAATACCTACATGCTTATATATGTATACATGTAGTACTATCTTCAAATAGTCCCTGAAAATTGACTATTTTCATATTGGATTACTGACTTCTAATACCTGTCCTTCAACCTTTAGTTCTTCCTAATTAATGAATCAACTAATTGCCATACTTTCTGCCACTTAACTTTGATCAGTGGATCTTCTCAAAACTGAGTTAAATTCTAATTAACCAAGATTGTATTGATCTAATGATACTTCTAATTAGTTGTCACTGTCACAAAATCACATGTAAGAGTATTTTTTAAAGGACTTGGGGATTTAACTTGACAGAGAAAATTTTTAGGATTTAGAAATGCTTTAGGCTACAAGAAGCCAAAAACTCAACTACAAGTTGCTTAAACAAATAGAGGTTTATTGTTCTCTGTAGCAGACGTTGCATATATCAGCAGCCCAGGATAATGCTTAATGCAGACAAGATCCTTCTGACTTTCTTTTCTATCCACTCAGTCATTCTTAAGTGTGTTGGCTTGTTGCCTCATGGTTGCAATGTGCCTGCTGCAGTTCCAGGCATCACATCTGCATTTAACTCACAAAAAAGGAGGAAAGAACAGGGACAACCTATTCTGTCTCTTTTTATTGGGAAAGCAAAGCCTTCCTCAAATCCTGCAGTGAGCTTTTCCTTACATGTCACTGGTTAGAACTAGTCACATGGCAACTTTTGGCTGCACAAGATGAGTAATAAGGAAACAGGATTGTCACAGTTGACTTAAATCAATGAAGATTCATCACCTGTGGCTGGACATATCACCCCTGTAAAAAAGATGAAATTTTGTCAGCAAGTAAAAGTAACTAATGTTTCTGCCATGCTTCTAGAGAAGGGATAACTGAGAGACTGTTCTTCTCTCAGTGAAAATCCATCTTTACTTATCTCTGCCTGTCACCTTCTTTTATCTGCCATGTTTTAGCTAGCCAGTGAGCCACTTCTAATTCCCTTTACGCCTGTCTTCCCATATGCATTTCTGGGGACTCTCTTCCCAATCAGTCCTGCAGGAACTCTGCCCTCCCCACTCACGTCCACCTATTCAACACATTTTTATTACAAAGGTAATAATACATAAAAGTGGGGGCAAAAGAGAAACTCAGATGTAACCAATGAAACATCAAAATGATAAACTCAACACTAATTTCCCCCCTCACAAAACAAAGCATTGTGAGAGCTGGCACTAAAATGAAAAAATGATTGGTGAATGTTGTCTAAATTTGGGTTCTTAGGAAACCGTGGGACCAGGAACTGAATGCAAGTAATTTATTTAGCAGATGATCCCAAACAACATTGGTAGGGGAATGGAAAGTGGGAGAGGAAGGGGATGGCTCTGATGAAGCTACAAAATGAAGCCAGGGCTTTCTGGGCAACCAGAGCTTAATCGAACCCCCAGGACTCAGTGTAGAACAGGCATCTCTGAGCTGTCACACTTTAAGGGAGAGGGAGCTGAGGCATTTATACTTCTACTTTCATTTGTTGTTGGCTGAGGACTGCTATGGGGTGTGGGCATCAATTCCCTGTACTTGTAACCTTCTAGGTTTGGGCACAGTGAGCTCCAACCACCCAAGTAAGCCCTCAGGTAATTGGAGGTCAGGCAGTTGTACACGATGATGGCAAGGCAAAGGGTATATGGGCAGGTCATTGACAGCAGCTGCTGTAGGTGTACTCAAGTCCCATTGCTCATTGGAAATGAAAACCATAAGCAACTTCTGAAAGGAGTGGAAAAGCAGAAGAGCTTGAATCATCTGGAAACAGAATCATTGAGCATTGGCTGCTATTTTGGGATCTTCAGAGTTTCTTAAGACCTCAAGAGTAGAAGATACCATCCAATACTCCCCACAGTCAGGACACCAGTCCACAGATTGCCTGGCACAAAGATCCACTCATGGAATCAGATGAGAACCAGGAATCCAGCTAAGGTAAAGGACATTGGTGTTTAATCTGCACTAAATAAACACATTTTTATTTCTGGTGATTCACAGAAGACAGTGGTTGTTGACTAAAAAGCCAAAAGCTTTCTGTCACCTGTTGCTGGGTTGTTCCAGCCCTTAAGAGAGGCAAGATGTCTCTGGAATCCTGGGATCATTAGGACTGAATTGTCCTGTCCCAGGAGCAGGACTCAAAGGAATAGATCTTGATAAGGCATTGTGTTTCTTTTCTTTCTTTTTTAAAATTTTATTGAAGTATAGTTGATTTACAATGTTGTGTTAATTTCTGCTGTACAGCAAAGTGACTCATATATATATATAATATATATTATATAAGTTTTATATAATATATAAATATATTATATATAATATATAAAGAATATATATATATATTCTTTTCCATTATAGTTTTTACCAGGGTACTGAATATAGTTCCCTGTGCTATACAGTAGGACCTCGTTGTATATCCATCCTATTTATAATAGTTTTCATCTGCTAATCCCAAACTCCCAATCCATCCATTCCGTAAACGCCTCTCTCCCTTGGCAACCACAAGTCTGTTCTCTATGTCTGTGAGTCTGTTTTTGTTTTGTAGATATGTTCACTTGTGTCATGTTTTAGGTTCCACATATAAGTGATACCATATGGTATTTGTCTTTCTCTTTCTGACTTGCTTCACTTAGTATGATAATCCCTAGATGCATCCATGTTGCTGCAAATGGCATTATTTCATTCTTTTTTATGGCTGAGTAGTATTCCATTGTATATATGTACCACGTCTTCTTTATCCATTCATCTGTCAATGGACATCCAGGTTGTTTCCATGTTTTGGCTCTTGTAAATAGTGCTGCTGTGAACATAGGGGTGCATGTATCTTCTTGAATTATAGTTTTGTCTGGGTATATGCCCAGGAGCGGGATTGCTGGATCATATGGCAACTCTAATTTTAGTTTTTTGAGGAACCTACATACTGTTTTCCATAGTGGCTGCACCAATTTACATTCCTTCTAACGGTGTAGGAGGGTTCCCTTTTCTCCACACCTTCTCCAGCATTTGTTATTTGTAGACTTTTTGATGATGGCCATTCTGATCAGTGTGAGGTGACACCTCATTGTAGTTTTGATTTGCAGTTCTCTATTGATTAGTGACGCTGAACATCTTTTCATGTGCCTGTTGTTTCTTAAATAGATCTTATTGTGCAATGAAGGAATGTTTTTTATTCTTTGACCCACTCTGCAGGCAGGGCTCTACTTCAGCTGCCCCTGGACAACCTCTCAGTGCTGCTGGCTGTCCCTGCCTTCTGTGAACCTGGGGCAACCTCTGTGAACCCCAGCAACCCTGGCATAGTCCAGACTCCACATGTCCACAGGCCTCCATGCCTTTTCCTGTTTGTGTTCCTGGTTCAGGCCTTTCCATCTCCCCACCTGCTGGACTCCTAACTGTCTTTCAAGGCCTCCCTCAAACGTCACTTCTTTTCCATAGCTTCCTTCCCCATCTCCAATTCCTTGAAGTTTGAGTGTCCTCAAAAGCAAAACTTGTGACAGGACTTGGGTGCAGATAGTTTATTTGCACAAGTAAAGGAGTGGAGATGTGAGATGGGGAAGGGTGGGTGCAAAACCATTGAAGATGGGTAAACAAACCAAAGGGTCTCTGCTGGGGGTACCTGGGCTCAGTCCTGCTGGGGCCTCTGAGGGACTGTGTGCCTTGGAACTGGCCCGCCATGGATTAGGGAGGCTGGATATTTATCTGCCGACTCCATCCCTCCTTGGCTGGGGGTTGCCCCTGGGGGCAGTCAATCCCAGAGCTTCCCAGCTACCCCAAGCACAGGTTCAGTGAGACTCACACTGATGCCACGGAAAGCTTTTACTCAAGCATAGAAGCAGAAGGGCTCAGGGCTTGAGGAGAGAAGTTGTCCACATGCATAGAAAACATCCACCTGGCATCAGGTGGACTCAAGGTGGACTGACCCACACTGCATCCTCCACCTGACCTCTCCCACTAACCCCTGCCTTGCCAGTGCCCACGTGGCACTTGATGAAGCCCTTCACAGTAGCCGTAATGGCTCCATATTTGTTTGTTTTCTAACATCTATGAAGCACATTTTATGTTTCTGCTTTACATTTCAACCCTCAGAACAACTCAAGAGGCAGGTACTATAATTACTCCCATTTAATTACAAGAAAACTGAGTCACAGAGAGATTAGCTAATTTGGTGTTTATGTGCCTACCTCTGCTTCCAGACCATGAGCCCCTGAAGGGCGTGGCCTTTGTGTTATGCTGTTTGTACACTCACTTCCAACACACTGACTGGCATATAGTAGGTACTCAATAAATGTCACGTGGATCAGGTTATTCAGAAGATTCAAAGTCACAATGGAAAGTGGAAAGACATGCCTCGCACTGAACAATGTCATTCTCAGAACAGCTTTTCAATAATCAACAATGCCGGAATGATCAGACTGTACAAACTGAGTCTGTCAGGAAATAATCAGAAAGAAAGCAAATCATGTTGTGTGACCGCTCACATGCCAACTATCTGCATTCCCTTGTCTTGGGATTAACCATGAGTTTTAATAACTCTGTTTATACCTGTGTCTTATACAAATAATTGCAAATGGAATTAGTATTCAGTCCTTACCCTTTGGTGCGATGCTAAGGGACTACTTGGAACACGATTTCGTCTCTGCCCAGCATATATTGAAAATAGCCCAAAGTCACTGTCAAGGCATAAATGATGCAGGAGGAAAAGCATTGCTGCGGTTTTACTGAACAGATGGTCTGATGACGTTGGTGTCTCTAAATTACCTGCAGCCAAAGCAGATGGAAAAATTAACATCACAGCCCAAGCTTGACGGCAGGCAGGGAGTCGCAGAGAACTTCAGTCACGTGGGATGCTTTCTTTGCTTTATTTTCAAGTCCACTGGGGACCTTGTCCTCTTCACAAATTCCTCTAATAGCAAGAATTACTTCAGCCGATCCCACAACCACCACCATCAAGGCAAGGCTGGAAGGCATGGCATTCAGTAGTGCCACTGCCACTAAAAACTGAGGTTGAGGCTAAAAAGAAGTTATTAAATGAGTAAAAGTATTATGTGGATGAAAAGAAACATCTCAGAGCTATAACTGAGTATGATGGCCCTTTGGGAAAAAAAAAATCATCATAATGGCTGCATATTTAACCCTCGGCACATTGTAGTTTGTGGGATTTTTCATTCCATCTTGATCCAAGAGGCTGCACTGTAATTAACATTTTCACCTGGGACTGACTGCACAGCCCTTTATCTCTACCCATCTTGTTTCCTTGTTTACTATTGTGCCTTTTCCTGCCTGCCAGTGTCCAGAGCCTTTATTTCCTTTATGCAAAGTTGGCAGCTGTGTGAAATGAGGCCTTCCAGCCTTAACTGTGGGTCTGTCAATCTATGCTGGATTACTTTGAGTCCAAGATCTAAAATCTCAGTCAGAGTCACAGAGCTTTCTCTTTACTGAGGAAGAAGTAGGCCTCTGGAGTTTCCACACTTGTCTGAGGACACAGAAGTGGCTGAAGACAAAACAAGAACCCAGAGGTTTAGTCTGCAAAGCCACATGGACCTAAGGGTTCTACACACCCCCAGTGCCCCAACTCGCCTCTCTCACTCAAGGGGTGCAGACCTTAAAATAACTGGTTTATAGAGTTTGAACTCAAAGGGAACTCAGTAAGCCCTGAGAAACAATTTTTAAATGTATTTTTCTACAACATTCCAGTTCAGTTTTTCATGGCAATATAGCATGGTGCGAGGTTATCTTGGTTTAAGTTCTAGGCAACAGACCCTGAGACAAGAATCTGAGTGCAAGGAGTTTTCTTGGGAGGTAATCCCATGAAGTGAAGAGAGAGGAGAGAGAAAGTGAGGCAGGGAAGGGAAAAGACATGCCTCAGAGTATCCCAACCAAGAGGCGAGGGAGTTGGGGTGTGTATCCTCCAACTCTGATCTGTTACTATATGTGAAAGCTGCTTCCAGGGGTATTGACTTCTCCATACGTCTGGAACTTCTGCCACTGGGGCAAGAGAAAGCCCTCAAGTGGAGAGTGACCTATTGTTGCAATAGATACATCAGGACAACTCGTGCTATGGGGGATATGGGCAGAGCACAGCAGCAAATGGTCAGGTTTGGGTTCAAATCGGAATCCATTGACTTGCCGGATGAGCTCAGACAAGTTACTTTCCCTCTCTAATCCTCAGGTTCTTCCTCTGTGATGTGGAGAACAACACCATCCCGAGACTCTGTGAGTCGTAAATGAGATGATAACACAGGTGAAGTGCTTGGCACAATGCTTGATACACAGGAGGCCCTTGATATATGGTGGGGTTGCCATTATCGTTGTCTTTTCCTGTGTCAAGTGCCTGGGGAAAACATGGCACTGAGAATCCCAGCGTGTTACAGCAGATTGGGACCTCAGCTAGCACTTAGGTCAACATCTCCATTTCACAGAAGAGGAAGCTTGAGGATGAGGAACGTGGCTGTCTCAAGGAAAAAAAAAATCCTCTGTTAGAGGGTGGCAAAGGCAGGCCTGCACTGGGGCATCTGGCTCCATGTGCAGTGCTCTTTCCATCTCCCTGGACTGTCTCCTTCAGAATTATTCATAAATTATAGATCTAGAAGGAAGAGTGAATCTTCATCACAGCCTAGGATGGCAAACAGGTTTTCTCTCGCCACTTTGATAAACTAGCAGTGGCTGTCTGTGGGGCTGTGTTAAGAAGGATTCTGATGACAGGGTGCATCAGGCCATGGGTGTGATTGATTATCAGTGTGCACCATTGACCTGGGAGAGCGTGTTGGCCGTGTGGGTATTAATTCTGTTGAAGTAACTGAGAAAGCTGACTGCTGGACTTGGGAGTCATCGCCACAGGAATGCGATAATTATTTTGTTTGTTTTATTGCAATAATAATGCATATTCGTTGTAGAAAAACTCTACAAATATAAATGAGAAAATTAAAATTGCCTCTACAGCAAAGAAGAGAAGTGATCCCTGGAACTGATTCAGGGTCTCCGAACTCAGAATCAGATGACCTGGGAGTGAGAAAGGAGGCTAAAAACAGAAATTATTTGAGGGTTTGTATAAGGAGTCATGGATTCCCCACATCTGGATACAGAACAGCAGGCAGCCGGGCGTTTAATCCCAGGACCACCCCTCCACCCTCCCAAGAAAGTGAAAGAAAAAAAGTCACATTTCCCCACATTGGTCTATAGATTCAATGCAATTCTAAGCCAACAAACTTCATTAGGGTTTTTCATAGAATTAGCAGGCTGATTCTAAAAGTTATCTGGAAGAGTAAGAGGCTAAAACAGTGAAGGCATTTCTGAAGAAGGAGAAGAAGAAGGGGAGGCTTATCTTACAGATAACCAGACTTATTATGAAGCTGTTGTAATTAAGACAATGTGGCGCTGGCACCACAGTAGATAAACTGACCGATAGACTACAGTGCAGAGCTCTGGAACAGACCCAGGTACCTGCGGAACTTTGATGTGTGTGTTAGGATCAGCCTGGCGGCGGGAAAAGGAGGGACTCTAGTAAGTGGAGCTAAAAACGTGCTTGTCCACATGTATAAAGACGAAACTGGCCTCCACACATACCAGAGCCCACAATACCTCCAGATGAACTGAAGTCTGTAATTATAAGAGCAAAACTTTATAAAGTTATTAGCAAGAAATACAGGTTAATGTATTTTTCTGACCTTCAGGGAAAGAAAGGACTTCTTAAATAAGACATGGAAAGGACAGATCTGAGAACATCTCAGCCAGGCCTACGGGAAAGCCCGGCACCGGAACGTCCCGGTTCTGACACCCCTTCCACGCTCAGTCTCTGCCTGGAAGGAGCCCCAGGGGGAGCACAGCCTCAGCGAGGACACGTGGCACGTTCACCCCGCGAGGTTCTCTCTGTGGGTCGATCTGGGTGGCACGTTCCCGTGGCTGCCACCTGCTAGGGCTGACCTGACCTGGTTTCATGTGTACTCTGATAAAGTCCAATCAAATGTCCTGAGCAGGCCACTCTCGTGACCAAACTCCCTAGTTAGACAGACGTACCAGGAAGGGTCTTCTTCACAGAGTACAGAACGTTTTTAGGCCCATTAAGCAGGCATGGAATTTATTCAAGGAGGTAGAGGCAGCTCACCGAATGGCTAGGAGGACTAGAGAGTCTAATGCAGTGGCCACGCAGTCTGCACAGCCCCCAGACCACCCCTCAGGATTGCTGCAGTGGAAATCACAGCAGGCAGAGATACCACATGCTACCCCACTTGTTTCTAGAATTTCCACCCCCGCAGGCTCTGGCAGCTGGATATCTTCACCAGCAAGACTTCTGGGTGGTTCTACCTCCTCAGCATCACCAGCCTACACCGTGAAGTCTCCACAGCGTCCTCTGATAAGGGAAGCCTGGGTCCCATGCCTGGCCCAGCTCAAAGGAGGCTGAGAGAGCAATTTCTGCCTTATTTGTCACCACCTCATCTCTCCCTTTTTATTTCTAAAAACGTTCATGCCAGGTTCAATCTGCAAATGTATAGATTATTTTTTAATAACTGCAGTTTTGCTGGTTACTTTTCATACCAAGAGCACTGGGTGACTCCACAAGTAAAACAACTCTGAAGTCCAAAGTCTGGATTATTTCAGGGCAACTAGATGGCCCCGACCATGGCACACGGGTTCCTGGCTCTTTCTGAATTTGTCCCTAGGTTTGAGTGTCCCTAGATTCCACCATACTCTGGGATGCAAGCTCTTTGTTCACTGCCTTGCTGCGTGATTCTCCAGCAGGAGCTGGCTACATGACAAGGTTATTTTACCTCATGCAGTTGATTGGGAGATTTGTGAAGTGAGCGTGGAGGATTGGGAAAGTACAGTCCAAGAAGAGGTACCTGAGGCCAGTTGAAGGGATGACATGGCAGATCGTGTTACCAGCACAAAGTCATCCCATTCCCACTGCATGGCTCTTTGCAATGTGACTTTGCTGCTCCCCCATCCAGAGGTGGAGTCTATACCCTCTTAAAACCCGGCTGGCCCTGGAACCCTCCTGCACTGTTGGTGGGAATGTAAATTGGTGCAGTCGCTATGGAGAACAGTATGGAGGTTCCATAAAAAACTAAAAGTAGAGCTACCATATGATCCTGCAACCCCACTCCTGGTCATATATCTGGAGAAAACCATAATTCAAAAAGACACATGCACCCCTATGTTCCTAGCAGCACTATCTACAATAGCCAAGACATGGAAGCAACCTAAATGTCCATCGACAGATGAATGGATAAAGATGGAATATTACTCAGCCATAAAAAACGCATGAAGTAATGCCATTTGCAGCAACATGGATGGACCTAGAGATGATCATACTAAGTGAAGTAAGCCAGGCAGAGAAAGACAAATACCATATGATATCACTTATATGTGGAATCTAAAAAGTGATACAAATGAACTTACATACAAAACAAATAGACTCACAGTCATAGAAAACAAATTTATGGTTACCAAAAGGGAAAGGTTGGGGAGGGATAAATTAGGAGTTTGAGATTAGCTGATACACACTACTATATATAAAATAAATAAATGACAAGGTCCTACTGTATAGCACAGGGAACTATACTCAGTATCTTGTAATAACCCTATAGTGGAAAAGAATATATATATGTATGTGTATAAGTATGTATGTGTTTATATATGTATGTGTCTATATGTATGTGTATATATGTATTCATATCATATATGTATATATAAGAATATGTATATGTATAACTAAATCACTTTGCTGTACACCTGAAACATTGTTAATCAACTATACTTCAATTTTTTAAAAAAAGGATAAAAAGAAACTGGGCTGGCCCTGTGACTTGCTTTGACTAATGGAATGTAGTGGAAGGAATGTCATGCAAACTGCAGAGCCTAGACCTCAGGAGGCCTTGCAGCTTCGGCCTTTGGACATCTGGAGCACTGCCCTGTGGCTACTGTGTCACAGAGAAGCCCAGATGGAAGGCCACGTGGGGAGGGAGGCCAACAGCCTAACTATTCCTGCTGGGTCTAGTCTCCAGCTGATTTTCCATGAGTGAGCCCAGCAGAAACCACCCAGTCAATCCCCAGAATCATAAAAAATAATGCATTTTTATTATTCTGAGCCACTAAGTTTTGGAGTAGTTTTTTATGCTGCAATAGACAACTGAAATAGGTATAATCAAGGTCTTGAAGGCACTCTGATGGTTGAGGAGTTAGGTAACAAGTAGATGGAGAGTTTATTTATCAGACACCTTATGTGTATAACTCATTTAATCTTCCTGACACCGGTATGCTATAGGTACCACTGTACCGCTGGGGAAAACAAGGCACAGAGAGGTGACGTAACTTGCCCAAGGTCACGTGGTTGGTAGGTGGCAGGTCTGAAATTTGACTTTGTGTCTGCCTGATTCCAAAGTCCTTGCTCAAGACCACACCGCCACACTGCCACCAGCACTAAGAATGAACCAACACAAAGTAATAAAGGATAAACAGAGACAGGGAAGTAACACTCAAGCTTTATAACTCTTGCTTTCTGTGTTTATTTCCTAGTTAAAGATTACTTTCTGCAAGAAGGGAGGAATGATTTTTGAAATGATGACCTGCATTCCTATTCAGAATGCATTCCTTCTGTTTCAGTAATTCCTTCCTTGAATTATTATTGTATAAAAGATGGATATTCTGAGATTGACTTGGGTTATAAGAAGTATGAGGATGGGAAAATTCAAACCGACTTGTGAAAAATAAACAGACTTGTGTTGACTAATAATTCCTGTCAAGGCAGAATGCCTTCTAAAGCAATGACTGACATTCGTTCATTCAACACAAGCATGTTGAGTAATTACTAAGTGCCAGGCATTGTGCTAATTTCCAGGAAGACAAATAGGATCTTTTCTAACACTCAAGTACTGTGTAGTCTAGTTAGAACAGAAAATTAAACAAAATCCCAGCATATGAATTTACTAGTCGTTTTTCCAAAATTAAAAACAAGTATCAATGATCTGAAGAAAAAGTTGCTTTGAGTTGATTTTCTAATTAAGAGCTGCAAAAATTAAGTTGTAATCTTCTGTATGACCAATACCTATGTGATGACAACCACACATTTGTTTCATTTCCAGTAAATGCTAATAACCCTCCAAAGTTTGTAATCCAGAACTTGGTAGGAACTTATCTCTTCATGGAACCATAAAGAAGATTCAAATCATAGATGAACCTAGAAGAAAATAATTCAAAATTTCCTGGAAGGCAACAGGTTTCCTTCAACCTCTTGTTTTTTTGCCTCTTGGATTGTGCAGAAACAATCTAGCTTAGAACTATGTCCGTATTTGATGACTATCATTTTTTTAATAAGAACCATATTAGAAAATTGCTTTCAGAGGAGTGTTTCACAATAATGGAGGGAATGTTCTAGCCCCTGCTGCATGAAGCTGGACATGTTCCTTGCCTTCTCTGTGCCTCGGTTTACCTATTTGTAAAGTAAGGCCGTTGGATGAGATGATAACTGCGATCTTCCCCAGATGTGAATTTGTGAGGTTCTAGAAAGAGCTCTTGTTGGTTATTGGCTGTTTTCTCTAGCTACTGACTACATCTTCTTAAGAAATCAAAGACAAAATTCCTCAGGATTCTTCACATCAACTTGATTTCACTTTTCTCTCTTGATCTTCTGCTGGAATTTAGAAGTTTTTTAAGGCTGAATTTCCTATATTGCTTTCTAGGCTAAGGCATATAGGGTGTGTATAGGTTGTGTGTTTGTGTGTGTGTGTGTGTGTTTTGTATTGTCGCGGTTTCCCTTTTGAAGGTTCAGTAGAAGGTGGGCACAGTTCACCATAATGAGACTGATGCTTACTTACTAAGACTGGGTGATTTTGAAAAACTGCTGGCTTCCGTATTAGCCATCTGCTGGGCTTATATAAACCACCCAGCAATAAAACGCGAGGCTCTCCATATGCTCCTCTCTGGCCCTGGGTGAAGGAGTAATGGGCTGGGAGTTCAGTTATCCGTGTTGTCGTCCTGACTTGGCACCCAGCCCAGCAAGCTGTGTGATGAAGAACAGCTTCCTTGATCGGGACCTTAGTTTCTTCATCTGTACAATGAGCTGCACTAGAAGATCACATTTACCTAGAATGTCTGGAACCTATTTAGTTGTATCTAACACTGTTTTAGGAGTTTAGATAAACTGAGTTCAAAATAGCACAATTAACCCCGAAACGATTTTAGCATGTATAATATGTATTGTGTTCAACTGCACTTTGGTAATTAAAAGAGAAGCGACCTGCCCAAGAATCATCACAATTGGCCCCTTGCTTCTAGGACCTCAATAGTATCCCTGAAGTTGCCAATCATGCTCCACGCTGCCCTAACTAAATGCCAGCTCTGAGCCCTTTCGCATTTGTAGCTGCAGGAGCCACATCATCATCATCCCCCAGAAAATAACTTCCATTATTACAAGCAGAGGGGGAGCTGAGATGGCCTGGACAGTTCCCTTCTATGAGCTCATCCTCCAATTGTGGGGGACTTTCCTATGCATTGTAGGTATTTAGTAACATCCCTGGTTCCTACCCATCCCATGCCAATAGCACCCCAACCCCCAGTCGTGAGAACCAGAAATGTGTCCAGATTTTGCCAGATTTCCCCCCGGGGGCAAAATCAGCCTCTGGATATATGGACTTTCACATTGTCGAAAGCAGTCCTTGAGACAAAGAACTGGGTACAGGTAGTTAATTCGGGGAGTCCTCTCAGGAAACACCTTGAGGGATTGGGGAAGTGAGTCAGGGAGGGAGGAGAGCCAGTAAAGAGTGTGCTAATGAACCGGTTACTGCTACTCCGGGTGGAGAGGGGTCAGCCTCACTGGGGGCCTCCGGGACTGTGAAGAACACACCTACACATGGGCCCATCGAAGCTGTGGTATTTCTTGTGCATCACACTGTGCAAGGGGCCGTGTGTCAGCCTCCTCGCCTGACTCACCCCATCCCCAGATTTTTCCTTTGATTCAGATCATTTTTAGCTTTTTGATAGCAATGCATATCTTTTTTTTAATGCATGGTTAATGTAAGTATTTGTTTTGAATAATTCTGTCTTTTGGATGTTCAGCTCTACTGTAGCTAGGCTAGGAAATTTCCAAAGTCCTCCCAGCACCAACATTCAAGGACTCTACCTGGGGATCTGAGGCCAACCCTGAGGAAGCTGAAGAATAAATAGAGCACAGCCTGATCCAAGGTAGGGGGGTGGGTGGAGAGGTGCTCATTCTTAGCCTTGCAAATTGAATATGGAAACAATTGCCAGAGGGCAGGGAAGCCTTCCCACACTGTCAATTCTCACTAAAGGCACTTTTGTAACCGTGACTTCACTTCTGCATTGACAGTGCGGTGGCTTCGCTGACAGCCTTCAAGAGATACCATCAAGACTTTGTCACATAAATTGAACCATTTAGACAGAGCTTAGGCGACAATAGAATGAACTTCATGTGGACCGGGGTGGGGGCAGAGGAATAAATCCTCAAAAATCAAGTCTGTGCCAATTCAACCTTCCTTCATCTTCTTCTCTCATAATCTACCTTAAACCTGTTATTGAACCATTTATCCATTTGGGGCATAAGGAAGACATGTTGGGAAAAATCAAATTTTAGCATGAAAGAGATAAATAGCTGTCAGTCATCTCAGCAAAAGATGGACTGGTGAGTCTCTTCCTTTTTTCTAATGGCATTTGTTTTCTTAACATCAAAACTGTTTAGATAATCCCTTGTGAATCATAAGATTGTATCACTTTCTGGCAAAGAAAGCTTTGACATACAGCCACTGACTTGGCCATAGCTTTTGATTTTCCTCCAAGGAGTTCAAAGCACTTTCACTTGGGCAGTATCATCTTATTTAGCTTTGTGAAACGGAGGCAAAAGAAGAGAGGGAGAATGAACACATATGGGCCTTTATTTGACCAATAGGAATGTTAAAGTGCAGAAGATGCCTACGTGGCTTGGCCAAAGTAACCCAGAGAGTTCTGAGCTCTCTGACAGGAGTCTTCCAAATCTTAGGGCTGTATACATTCCCCGGATCTGGAATATGACCCCGGCAAGATTTTCTGTTTGAGAAACCTGCATGTAGGAAAATATGTCCAGGATTCTGAACAGAAAGCTCTGCCTAGCAACTTGAAAAATGCACCCTAGGCCAGATTCAAGGTCTGTGGCACGACTCGTATCCTGGCCAGAACAAAGAGCAGAGATGTAACACCAGCTGAGCCTTTTTTTTTTTTTAAATATTAAGAAATAGAAAATAATCATCCCCTTTCCTGCCAAGCAAGGCAGTGCAAAGACCAGCCAAACCCACCTTTCTTGAAAACCCGTGATCTGCTTTTCAAGGGGAAGACAAAAGCGCCAGGAATAGACAATGGTTCTAAAACACTGACTGACTTTTGAATATTCATGACTATTCTGATGCAAATGAATATTTCAAATTGAGCTGTTTTTGCAGAGGTGCTGTTGGAAATGTGTACTCTTATGAAATTGCTTTTCTAGTTCCCAGAGAACTACTTCCTTTGCTTATTTATAATTCTCCTAGCAGGTTTCCCAGGTGTCAGCCTCTGGCTGGAGATTCAGCTGGTTTCTTTTCACCCAAAACTAGGGCTACGGTTTAGCCTAACCCACAAGGAAAAGCCTAGCTTTGTTTAATTGGAGCCAGGTCCCTCCAATAGGCCCTCCTTGTTCTGCCAGCGGCCAGAGTCTTATCACACATCAGATTGTTTTTCTTTTGAGGTAACCTCAAACCAAAGCTCACTGTTCCCTAAAGAACAAAGAGAGAGTAAGAACAGTGTGCCCGTGCCTGGGAGCACTCAGATGGCCAGGAAGTCAGGAGGCCTGTTTGGATTTTGCAGACTTGGCACCAGAAGGGTCTCACTTCGATGGGCGTTGGGTGTGGCATGTACTTTTGCCAGGTCAAAGGACTTTGAAGAAGACACAGAGACCCCATGGGCTGATGGAGACTTGGAGACCTCCAAAGCACAGTGGGTGTTCAGAGCCCCCTCGAGGCAGCCATGGGATCGCCTACCCTCTTCAGGCTGGATGCAGACAGTGAGTACTTGTCACGCCCAGGAGGAAGATGGGGGGCGAAGGAGGTGGTCATTGCTGGAGGGAAGAAATGGGTCCTTGTGAAGCCAAGGTCAGTTTCTGAAGGGAGAGGGTGGTTCCTGAGCTCTGTGCAAGGCCAGTGAAGGAAGCGGCCATGGAGCTTCCCACGTCTCTTGTAGGTGGAGTAAGCCTCTGTGTTTTAGACACCTGCTGGGACAGGGCAGGGAAGACCTTGTCCCAGGCCAGTAGGGTCCCATTGGAGGACAGGATGCTCTCTGCTAGGCCTTTGATCCACCTGGGCTTCTTGCACAGCCCCCAGTGACCCTCCTGGAAGGACATGCACGTGGCCTCGGACATCATTCCTTGCATAGTCCTTGGACGTACATCCTTGCCGGACAGTCTTCCTCTCTCCTATCCAGCCCTCCACCCACAAATACTCCATGGGTCACTCTTTCCTTGTACCCATGGAGAGGACCCTGACTCATGTTTATTCAATGGGTACCACCCTTACAATGTGCCAGGCCCTGTGCTGGGCCGGGGACCTGAGGTGAATCCAGCATGGGCTCTGTTGAGTTCTCTGGTCTATAGATCGAAACTTATTTCCTATCCCCAACCTGTCTCTCTGTCCCATGACTACTGTCACCACCATCTCTTCCTATGGTGTTTTCTTCACCCAGGGTACCCTCTCCTCTCAGCTCCAATTTTGCAAAACCTATGCTCACTTCTGAGGTTTGCAAGAGTTGCCTTTTCTATTCCGCCTCCCCTGGTTTTTCCTTTTCCTCCCAATTTCTGTAACATACCAGTTCTGTGCAGCGTAGCATGTAATTTAAATGGCCTTACTTTGGTGACTATTTTGGGTGTGTGAACTAGTCTTCTTTGAGAGTTGGAGTGTATTTTACCCTGAATCTCTTCTTAACCCCCCCTTCCCACCTCAACACTGCACCAAACTGAGCACATGCTAAATGTCCAATAAATACTTTTGGTTTTTAGAGTCAGGGTGCTCTGATGAGGACGATATGTTGGTCCTGACAGCTCCCCAGTAGGGGTGGAGACAGATGAGGAAGCCCATCTGTAGCCCAAGCTTCTGGTCAAGTAGAGCAGCTCTATTTCTGAAGTAGACCCTGAATATACAAGGAAGATATCAGCAATTCATAACCAAAAGGTAGAAAACACATTTATATAGAGAGTAGGGCTCATTCATTTGCTTCCAGATCAAGGAAAGGTTCTATTCTATTTAAAAAAAAGTTGTAAATGTCATCAAATGTCTCCGGTGACCTTTACTTAACCTTTTTGAGCTTCACTTTCCTCATCCACAGAATGGGAATAATGGCAGTGCCTACCCAATAGGGTTGTTGGGAGGGTTAAATTAAATTATGCATATAAACCATTTAGCCCAGAATCTAGAAAAGAGTAGATATTCAATTAATGATTGCTATTATACTTCATATCATTGTTATTGTCCCATTAAACCAGTATTTCCCAGAGTCTAGGAAGTGGATTATTTAGGTAATTTTAGGAGGTACATTGATTGACTTTTTAAAAATTTTAATGCGTGCTAGGAAAAATATTATTTTGTCACATTCATGATTTCATGGATATTATTTCTATTTATTTATTGCTGTATAACACACCATCCCTAAACTTCGTGGCTCTCAACAACAAGAACATTATTTCTTTGGGTTTGTGAACTGTGCTTGGCTCAGCCAGTCACTCCTCCTCATATTCATTCACATGTCTGGCACCTGAGCTGGGATGGCTGGAACAGCTGGGGCTCGTTGGG
The DNA here is from genome assembly GCF_025265405.1 of Mesoplodon densirostris. Classification (NCBI taxonomy): domain Eukaryota; kingdom Metazoa; phylum Chordata; class Mammalia; order Artiodactyla; family Ziphiidae; genus Mesoplodon; species Mesoplodon densirostris. Next base: position 123,421,331 of record NC_082665.1, read on the forward strand.
AATCTCTCTCCTTCTGCATGATCTCAGCCAGGCAGCTGGACTTCTTTACATGGTGGCTCAGGGCTCCAAGAGCAAGTGTTCCAAAAGGACAAGTCCCATTGTGCAAGTGTTAATTCTCTGCTTACGCCATACTAGCTAGTGTCCCGTTGGCCAAAGCAAGTCACGTGGCCAAGTCCAGCGTCAGTGTGGGAGGGACTGCACAAGGGTGTGAATGCTGGAAGGTATAGTCTACTGGGGGCCACCAGTGTAGCAATATTCAACAGTCATGGTATACCCATGGCCTCACAGCTAGTAAGTGTCCACACCAGGATCTGGAGCAGCCTGGCTCCAGAATCTGTGGTCTGAACCACCAGGCAAATCTCCTCAAGCAGAGTGTTTCATTTATCTATCTCCAAACTTAACGACTTAAAGCAACAAATATCTCAGGACATTTGTTGATTCTGTGGGCCGTGAATTTAGGTAGGTCACAGCAGAGAGGTGCTCATCTGTACTTCACCGTGTCTAGGGCCTGGCTGGAAGGACTCAAATTGCCGAGAGCTGGCTGGGATTGTTCAGCTGGAGTCATAGGTCTGGGGACGTGGTTCTAACCATATGCTGGGTTCTTCTGTTCTCCCCATGTGACCTCCCATGTGATTAACTTCTGGGCTTCTTCACAGCCTGTTGGACTCAGGGTGGTCAGATTTCTTACATCATTTGCTGACTTCTCTTCAGTGAGCAAGGCAGAAGCTGCCAGGCCTCTTGGAAGGTAGCCTCAGAACTGAAGCCATTTCACCCCTGCCATATTGTCTTGGTGAAAGACAGTCACAAAACCTGTCTAGATTCAAGGGGAGGAGAGATGGACTCTACTTTTGGTGAGAGAAGCAGCATGAATGTGCAGGCAGGGAAGGAACTGATCGAGGCCACATTTGGATACTTTCTACCACAGTATGCTTAAAGTCTAGAATAACACTAATTTAAGGTTTTGTTTTGTTCTTAAATAGACAGGGTTTTTTTAAAAGAGCATTTTAGGTTCACAGCAAAATTGAGAGAAAGGTACAGAGATTTTCCATATAGCCCCTGCCCTTGCTAATACATCGCCTCCCCCATTATCAACATACACCACACCCCCCAGAGTGCAGAGTGGTACATTTGTTACAATTGATCAACTTACACTGACACATCATAATCACCCACAGACAACAGCTTACACTAGGTTTCACTCGGTGTAGTTCTGTGGGATTGGACAAATGAATAATGACACATATCCATCATTATAGTATCATACCGAGTACTTTCACCCCCATAAATCCTCCATGCTCTGCCTATTCATCCATTCCTCCCCCAACCCCTGGCAATCACTGATCATCTTACCGTCTTCATAATTTTTCCTTTTCCAGAATATTGTTGGAATCATATAGTATGTAGCCTTTTCCGATTGGCTTCTTTCACTCAGTAAAATGCATTTAAGTTTCCTCCATGTCTTTTCCTGGCTTGATGGCTCATTTCTTTTTAGCACTGAATAATATTCCATTGTCTGGATGGACCATAGTTTATTTACCCATTCACCTACTGAAGGACATCTTGGTTGCTTTCAAGTGTTGGCAGTTATGAATAAAGCTTCTATAAACACCTGTATGCAGGTTTTTGTGTGGACAGAAGTTTTCAACTCCTCTGGGTAAATACCAAGGAGCACAGTTGCTGGATAGAATTTAAGGTTTTAAAGTTCGAAAAATCTTAGGGAAAAAATATTAGATTGAACCATACGATATCTCTGATTTTGTAGCTCATGCCCAAATTTTGGTAATTTTATATAGTTTAACCTAATAGTATAGCAGTTCTATAATATGGTGAAAGTTTCTAATGTGATATGCTGATAACTGGGAACTATCTCACTGAAGTATTTTATCTTCTTGTAGTTTTCATTTCTTCATGTCTTTGTTTGACCAAAATATGGAAGACGCTTATTTGGACAGTTTGTCTTGTTGTTGGTGGAAGTGGTTTGGAAAACGGTTGATGTGAGCTACAACATGTCAGGTGTCTGTTGCATATCCATTCATCAACATTCCTTGGCCCAAGGGATCATAGACTTCCAGGTTTGCTGCAAATCAGATACTTGGGAGAGCTGGCAGACCTTTGGTCTTTGTAGGGAGAACGTCTCTGGTTCTCTTTGATTCCCAATAGCAAGAGTATTTTCCACATTAGCAGATATACTGACAGAAACCCCACCAGCCTGGTAGGACATTAAGACCATTTTCTGGCAGGAGCTGGTGCAAGAGATTGGAAAACGAATCATTGGAACATTTGGTTATACGGAATGTACATCCGAGGAGATCTTTCTCCAAAACAAACGGCCCAACAATTAAAGAGGCTTTGTCTTAGGCTGGGTTCTGATGATGAATCAGGACTTCAGAGATGTTGAAGATCTGATTTAGACAGTTTACAGAATATTATTTTGTATTTAGTCTCTGCCAGATCAAAAAAAAATTTTCCCATCACTGCTCTGGTTGTTTTTCAGCCTGACAATCCACTGCGGTGGAAAGATTGTAACCAAATTGGGTAATGTTGCCCTGTGGATCTCCAATAAAAATATTCCAATGTTGTTTGAAGGTTTGGAATTGGTAAAATAATTTTGGGCCTTCTTCCTTTCATCTCAACTCTTTCTGATTAAATTTGCAGGAGAAAATTTTTGTTCAAAAATAGCATCCAAAAGATTTAAATGTTCCAAATGGAGTCAGCACCGAGTACAAAAAACAAAACAAAAAACCCCAAACTATTTTCCAATAGGATTTCCTGAAGGAACGCTTCAAAAGGTCTGGAGGTATCCAGGGTGGCTTAAGTCACATGCCTCCCTTAAGCCTCAATAAATGTAGCTGCCTCACACCCTCAGTAGCTTCTCAAGTTATTTTGGCTGCTCAATTATTTTGGCCTGACCATTAAATAGAAACTGGATGATAGAAGAGGTTTCATTATGGGCACGAACGTATTTTCTTCAGCTAATCAGTGAATGGCAGACTCGAAGGTATTCAGAGGCCCAGAACAATATCGTCAAAGCTAATGCAATCCCTCACAGGTCAAGGCTTGTGATGAGGGCTCTAGCCTTTATCAGACAAACAAATGCATAGCACTTCCGTGTGCATCTTTTCTGCACATAAAATCGTACCTTAAAGTAAATGGACATTGACTTCTCTTGCTCCTGTCTGCGTTTATCTTCGACTCTGTCTCTGGGGCTAATGCAGAAGTAGTGTTGCCCTTGCCTGGCCAAAAAGTCAAACACACTTCTTTCTGCTACAACATTTCAATAGCACAAGCCCACATTACAAGCTTAGTACTCCATCGTGATAGGGTGAGTTTTAACATCACATCACTTTTCTCTTATTTGGATGCCCCCAAATATCAGTGTGTTCATTTAGGGATCATTTTTTCAGAAACATAAATTTATACTTAAATTTTGGATCCAGTTATTCTTAATTTTTCTTCTTCTTGATACAAGTTGAATAGAGCTGACAGATTTGATTCCTTTGGACTATCAAAATCATCTTAGTTTAACATCTTCTTCATTCGGAAGGACGTCTACACACATATTTATATAATATAACCAAAACAAAAATGTGCAGAATAATAATAACGATAATCCTTCCTCAGAAATTGCATGACTGCTTTTTTTTTTCCAGTTAACGGCGAGTAGAACTAAAATTGCCTAGTGAACAATGGTCCTCCTCTATCATAGGCTTAATTGATAAACCTTGTAAACCTAGCAGAGAAAAATATCTGTAATTTCTTATAAACATATAAGGTGAAGTGACCTTGCGTGCTAAATTTCCAATTAAAAGATGCAAACAAACAGTCACATCCTGTTTCACCAATATCAGCCATCTGTTCTCAAAGCCTTGAAGATTCTTCTTCACTGCAAGAAAGTTAAGTGAAAGAGAAAGTCTAAAGCAAATTTTAGGTTTTATAGCCAGTATCGGATTAGAAACCACACCACATATATTTTAATATTATTACTTCCAAATTATTTTATTGCTTTTCAAAAATGATTGCAAAATGTTCTTTGTTTAATACTCAGAAATCATAAAGTAGAGAGTGAGAGTACTCTGTCATGTCTCCATCCCCACACCCACCTCAGAGATAGCCAGCTTAGACTGTTTGGCATGTAGGGATGTATGTATATTTATTATCCACTTGTGTCTCTTATGTAAATTTACTGTTCATCTCCTTTGCTCATTTGAAAAGATAAATTGTACTTTTTTCTTACTGATTTCTAAGAGCTCTTTATATGTAAGACTTAGCTGCATTAGATTTGTAGGTGAGAGAGAGACTGTCATGAGCAGTAAACAAGCCTTGTGTAAACAAGAATAGGAATAGACCCTCTACTGAGCTGTACTGTCTTTTGTGCAAGCTGCTCTGTGGGTGCTAATCTGAGAGAGCAGTTTGCCCCCTTTGTTAGGGAATGCCTCTTTCAAAGGCCTGATACAAGGATTACCTTTCACCCACATCTTGGCTCGGTCATTTTGGGGCAGTAAGGTTTAGCGTTGAATCAGTTCCCTAGCAGAAATTGCCTGTCTGGATGTACTTTACAAAAACGCCTGCTCCCCCATCAAGGAAGTGGAGTACACGTGGGCTGCACCTAGTGACTTCCTTCCAAAGAGTGTAGTATGGAAGGGAGGGAAATGACCTTTCTGTGGAGAAACATGGCAAACTCTACCTCAGTCATGGGATCAAGGGTTACACCAACAGTGATAAGTCATGTTGACAGCATGCACCCTTGAGATGATGCGATGAGAAGGGCACTTTATTTCTCTGGTCTTCCTCCCCCAAATGGATAACCACAGTCTAACCATGACACCAGACAAACCCAAACTGAGGGACGGTCTACAAAACATCCAATCAGTACTCCTTAAAACTGTCAAGGTTATCAAAAACAAGAAAATTAGAGAAACTGTCGCAGTCTAGAGGAGGCTACGGAAACATAGATGCTAAATGAAATGAGGTATCCCGAATGGGACCCTGAACTGAGAGAGGGCATAGACAAAAATGAAGGAAATAATAATAAAGCATGGCATTTAGTTAACAGTAATGAATCACTATTGGCTCATTAGCTGTGAAATATGTACCATAGTAATATAAGATGCTAATAATAGAGTAATCTGGGTATGGGGTATACAGGAACTCTCTGTATTAGCCTTGTACGTTTTCTTTAAATCTAAAGTTAAAAGTTTGTTAAGAACAAAATGAATGGCGAATATTCGAATTGAACCATTTTCCCAGTGGAGCCATAAAATTCTCACCTGATTTAGACTGGTTGTGACTATAGTATCCCTAACACTGACCCTGAACGTTATTAGTCTAAAAGCAGCTGAAACAAACAAAATCTAACTTGGGGTGATTTTCCAGGGAGGTTGATGTTGGCAGTCTCAAGGGCTGCCTAGCTGCATGGGTGGAAATACTGAGTTGGTAGAAACCATAGAGAGGGCACCATCAAACCATTTCACTTTACAGAAGAAACCAAGGCCCAGAGGGAAGGAGACATTCACATCAGGTCTTGCGAATACCAAGTTTGGAACCCACATCTATTTTCTAACTCAGTGTTCGTCCTCCTACCTCTTCCTAAGCCTTTCTCCTTAATTCAAAAGCCCCTCTGGTTACTGCCATTCTTTGGTTTTACAGTTTTGTCCAAAGAGTGATGGGAGCGCCACTATCCTAAATATAGTATAAAAGACAGCGAGAGGACGCGGGAAGTTTGGGATCAAGTTGAGTTGGATCTGAATCCCAACTTCCTTGTTGTTTCTGGACCTCAGTTCTCAGCTACAAAATGGCTCTGATAATCTCTGTCTCTCAGATTAAGTGAGATCCTGGATATAAACAGAGTACAGAGTCTGTGGCCATGATGCGCCCTCAAAAACTGAGTTTCCTTTCACAAGGATATATGCTTGTATACACCAATGGCAGCAGCCAGGATGTCACGGGCCCTAAAATAACACATATGAATTGCGTAATAATTATATCCGTGGAAGATTTCCCTGACCAGGGCTCCTCCACAGAATCAGCCACTTCTGCCGGTCTTCCTTCTCACCACAAATTGTTCTTCCTTAGCAAGTGGGGAGATACTGCCCTTTTATATGGCAAATGAGTTCATGGGTTCAAGGGACAACCCCCTGCCGCAGGGGCCTGGGAGACAGCATCCTGATTGAAGGCATCACCATTAGGATACATTTTTTAAATTACAGGCTGGGAGAAATGGAATTTGGAGCTTTGAAATGTTTAGCTTGATCTCTAAATATTACATTGGGATTGAATTGTCTCTTTCCCCCAAAGCTGATAAAAACTAAGATCTGTGTTTCAGATGGCGTTTAATAAGGGTACGCTGTCTTTTGTTTGCATTTTAAAGCCAAAGGCAGGTGGTGCAGTCTGTGAGTCCTCTTGTGACCTGCTTTTGGTAGCCAGCCCCCAGCATCCTCGCCTGTCACAGAGGCAGGCTCAGAAATGTGGAAAGGCAAACCATTATGGGACAATTAGTCAAAGTTTAAAAGATTTTTCAAAAGGAATGAATTAGCAGCTTTCATTGTGGGGTTCTTAGGGAATGAGAGCCCTTCATCTTAGTTTGGATTCCTGCTGAAAGCACTCTGCCGCCAGGATTGGGGTGCAGGTAGCTTCTGTGGGAGGTGATCCCAGACAGCAGAACTCAAGGAGGAGAGAAAGTGAGAAAGGCCAGTAAAAGGTGTGTGAATGAGCGGTTTCATTTCTCTAGCATCTCTCTAAGAAACCGTGTCAAACAGGTCTCAGATTTTTCCCACAGGATGACAGGGAGGCTGGGGCAATGCCCCACTGACTTGAAGACTCCCTCTGGCAGCATCACCTCGTCATCACAGCTCTGAGCTTCTGGGTGTGGCTGTGTGGACCTGACAACCTCAAAGAAGGCAATGGTACAGATGAACTTATTTGCAAAGCAGAAATAGAGAACAAACGTATGGATACCAAGAGGGGAAGTGGGGGGATGAACTGGGAGATTGGGATTGACACACATCCACGACTATGTATAAAATAGATAACTAATGAGAACAGATTGTATAGCACAGGGAGCTCTATTTAATGCTTTGTGGTGGCTTAAAAGGGAAGGAAATCCAAGGAAGAGTGAGTATACGTATAGCTGATTCACTTTGCTGTCCAGTAGAAACTAACACAACACTGTAAATCTACTATACTCTAATAAAAATTAATTAAAAAAAATAAATAAAAATTAAAAAAAAAAAGAAGGCAGACAAGAGGGTTACAATTAGTGTCCTTGATGGGGACTCAGCTCCTAGGGGTGGAACTGTCCACCACAGTTTCACTGGGTCACATGGAATGAGGGGCTTTGGCAGGCTGCATTATAGTGTCAGCTACCATGGTAGATTCTAGAACTATGCTCTCCAATACCATAATCACTAGGCACATTTATTTATTTATTTTTTAACATCTTTATTGGAGTATAATTGCTTTACAATGGTGTGTTACTTTCTGCTTTATAACAAAGTGAATCACTTATACACATACATATATCCCCGTATCTCCTCCCTCTTGCGTCTCCCTCCCACCCTCCCTATCCCACCCCTCTAGTTGGTCACAAAGCACCAGGCTGATCTCTCAGTACTATGCGGCTGCGTCCCACTAGCTAGCTATTTTACATTTCATAGTGTATATATGTCCATGCCACTCTCTCAATTCGTCCCAGCATACCCTTCCCACTCCCCATGTCTTCAAGTCCATTCTCTACGTCTGCGTCTTTATTTCTGTCCTGCCCCTAGGTTCTTCAGAACCATTTCTTTTTAGATTCCATATATATGTGTTAGCATATGGTATTTGTTTTTCTCTTTCTGACTTACTTCACTTTGTATGACAGACTCTGGGTCCATCCACCTCACTACAAATAACTCAATTTCATTTCTTTTTATGGCTGAGTAATATTCCATTGTATATATGTGCCATTGTATATATTGTAACTAGTGCTGCAATGAACATTGTGGGACATATCTCCTTTTGAATTATGGTTTTCTCAGGGTATATGCCCAGTAGTGGGATTGCTGGGTCATATGGTAGTTCTATTTGTAGTTTTTTAAGGAACCTCCATACTGTTCTCCATAGTGGCTGTATCAGTTTACATTCCCACCAACAGTGCAAGACGGTTCCCTTTTCTCCACGCCCTCTCTAGCATTTATTGTTTGTAGATTTTTTGATTATGGCCATTCTGAATGATGTGAAGTGATACCTCATTGTGGTTTTGATTTGTATTTCTCTAATGATTAGTGATGTTGAGCATCCTTTCATGTGTTTGTTGGCTATCTGTATATCTTCTTTGGAGAAATGTCTATTTAGGTCTTCTGCCCATTTTTGGATTGAGTTGTTTTTTTTTTTTTTTTTTTTTTTTTTTTTTGCTGTACGCGGGCCTCTCACTGCTGTGGCCTCTCCCGTTGCGGAGCACAGGCTCCGGACACACAGGCTCCGCGGCCATGGCTCGCGGGCCCAGCCGCTCCGCGGCATGTGGGATCTTCCGGGATCGGGGCACGAACCCGTGTCCCCTGCATCGGCAGGCAGACTCTCAACCACTGCGCCACCAGGGAAGCCCTGAGTTGTTTGTTTTTTGATATTGAGCTGCATGAGCTGCTTGTATATTTTGGAGATTAATCCTTTGTCAATTACTTCATTTGCAAATATTTTCTCCCATTCTGAGGGTTGTCTTTTCATCTTGTTTATGGTTTCCTTTGCTGTGCAAAAGCTTTGAAGTTTCATTAGGTCCCATTTTTTATTTTTGTTTTTATTTCCATTTCTCTAGGAGGTGGGTCAAAAAGGATCTTGCTGTGATGTATGTCATAGAGTGTTCTGCCTATGTTTTCCTCTAAGAGTTTGATAGTGTCTGGCCTTACATTTAGGACTTTAATCCATTTTGAGTTTACTTTTGTGTATGGTGTTAGGGAGTGTTCTAATTTCATTCTTTTACATGTAGCTGTCCAGTTCTCCCAGCACCACTTATTGAAGAGACTGTCTTTTCTCCACTGTATATTCCTGCCTCCTTTATCAAAGATAAGGTGACCATATGTGTGTGGGTTTATCTCTGGGCTTTCTATTCTGTTCCATTGATCTATCTTTCTGTTTTTGTGCCAGTACCATACTGTCTTGATTACTGTAGCTTTATGGTATAGTCTGAAGTCTGGGAGCCTGATTCCTCCAGCTCCATTTTTCGTTCTCAAGATTGCTTTGGTTATTCAGGGTCTTTTGTGTTTCCATACAAATTGTGAAAGTTTTTGTTCTAGTTCTGTGAAAAATGCCATTGGTTGTTTGATAGGGATTGCACTGAATCTGTAGATTTCTTTGGGTAGTATAGTCATTTTCACAATGTTGATTTTTCCAATCCAAGAACATGGTATATCTCTCCATCTGTTTGTCTCATCTTTAATTTCTTTCATCATTATCTTATAGTTTTCTGCATATAGGTCTTTTGTCTCATTTAGGTAGGTTTGTTCCTAGGTATTTTATTCTTTTTATTGCCATTTTATTGGCATATAGTTGCTTGTAGTAATCTCTCATGATCCTTTGTATTTCTGCAGTGTCGGTTGTTACTTCTTTTTCTTTTCTGATTCTGTAGATTTCAGTCTTCTCCCTTTTTTTTCTTGATGAGTCTGGCTAATGGTTTATCAATTTTGTTTATCTTCTCAGAGAACCAGCTTTTAGTTTAATGATCTTTGCTATTGTTTCTTCATTTCTTTTCATTTATTTCTGATCTGATCTTTATGATTTCTTTCCTTCTGCTAACTTTGGGGTTTTTTTGTTCTTCTTTCTCTAATTGCTTTAGGTGTAAGGTTAGCTTTCATTGTCATTTGTTTCTATGTATTTTTTGATTTTGTCTTTGATTTCTTCAGTGATCTCTTGGTTATTTAGTAGTGTATTGTTTAGCCTCCATGTGTTTGTATTTGTTACAGTTTTTTTTTTCCTGTAATTGAGGTCTAGTCTCATAGCGTTGTGGTCGGAAAATATACTTCACATGATTTCAATTTTCTTAAATTTACCAAGGCTTGATTTGTGACCCAAGATATGATCTACCCTGGAGACTGTTCCATGAGTACTTGAGAAGAAAGTGTATTCTGCTGATTTTGGATGGAATGTCCTATAATTATCAGTTAAGTTTGTTTTGTCTACTGTGTCATTTAAAGCTTGTGTTTCCTTATTTATTTTCATTTTGGATGATCTGTCCATTGGTGAAAGTGGGGTATTAAAGTCCCCTGGTATTATTGTGTTACTGTCAAATTCCCCTTTTATGGCTGTTAGCATTTTCCTTATGTATTGAGGTGCTCCTATGTTGGGTGCATAAATATTTACAATTGTTATATCTTCTTCTTGAAGTGATTCCTTGATCATTATGTTGTGTCCTTCTTTGTCTCCTGTAATAGTCTTTATTTTAAAGTCTATTTTGTCTGATACGAGAATTACTACTCCAGCTTTTGATTTCCATTTGCACGGAATATCTTTTTCCATCCCCTCACTTTCAGTCTGTATGTGTCCCTAGTTCTGAAGTGGGTCTCTTTTTTTTTTTTTGGCGGTATGCGGGCCTCTCACTGTTGTGGCCTCCCCCGTTGTGGAGCACAGGCTCCGGACGCGCAGGCTCCGGACGCGCAGGCTCAGCGGCCATGGCTCACGGGCCCAGCCGCTCCGCGGCATATGGGATCCTCCCAGACCGGGGCACGAACCCGTATCCCCTGCATCGGCAGGCGGACTCTCAACCACTTGCGCCACCAGGGAGGCCCTGAAGTGGGTCTCTTGTAGACAGCATATATATGGTTCTTATTTTTATATCCATTCAGGCAGTCTGTGTCTTTTGGTTTGAGCATTTAATCCATTTACACTTAAGGTAATTATCGATATGTATGTTCCTATTACCATTTTCTTAATTGTTTTGGGTTTGTTTTTGTAGGTCTTTTCCTTCTTTTGTGTTTCCTGCCTAGAGAAGTTCATTTAGCATTCGTTGTAAAGCTGGTTTGGTGGTGCTGATTTCTCTTAACTTTTGCTTGTGTGTAAAGGTTTTAATTTCTCCCCTGAATCTGAATGAGACCCTTGCTGGGTAAAGTAGTCTTGTTTGTAGGTTTTTCCCTTTCATCACTTTAAATATGTCCTGCCACTCCCTTCTGGCTCACAGAGTTTCTGCTGAAAGGTCAGCTGTTAACCTTATGGGGATTCCCTTGTGTGTTATTTGTTGTTTTTCCCTTGCTGCTTTTAATATATTTTCTTTGTATTTAATTTTGGTAGTTTGATTAATATGTGTCTTGGCGTGTTTCTCCTTGGATTTATCCTATATGGGACTCTCTGCACTTCCGAGACTTGATTGACTATTTCCTTTCCCATATTAGGGAAGTTTTCAACTATGATACCTTTAAATATTTTCTCAGACACTTTATTTTTCTCTTCTTCTTCTGGTACCCCTATAATTCGAATGTTGGTGCATTTAATGTTGCCCCAGAGGTCTCTGAGACTCTCCTCAATTCTTTTCATTCTTTTTTTTTATTCTGCTCTGAGGAAGTTATTTCCACTGTTTTATCTTCCAGGTCACTTATCTGTTCTTCTGCCTCAGTTATTCTGCTATTGATTCCTTCTAGAGAATTTGAAATTTCATTTATTGTGTTGTTCATCATTGTTTGTTTGCTCTTTAGTTTTTCTAGGTCCTTGTTAAATGTTTCCTGTATTTCCTTCATCTTATTTCCAAGATTTTCGATCATCTTTACTATCATTACTCTGAATTCTTCTTCAGGTAGACTGCCTATTTCCTCTTCATTTATTTGGTCTGGTGGGTTTTTCCCTTGCTCCTTCGACTGCTGCATATTTCTCTGTCTTCTCATTTTGTTTAACTTACTGTGTTTAGGGTGTCCTTTTCACAGGCTGCAGATTCGTAGTTCCTGTTGTTTTCAGTGTCTGCCCCCAGTGAGTGAGGTTGGTTCAGTGGCTTGTGTAGGCTTCCTGGTAGAGGGGACTAGTGCCTGTGTTCTGGTGGGCAGAGCTGCATCCGGCAGTGTGTTTTGGGGTGTCTGTGAACTTAGTATGATTTTAGGCAGCTTCTCTGCTAATGTGTGGGATTGTGTTGCTGTCTTGCTTGTTGTTTGGCATGGGGTGTCCAGCACTGGTGCTTGCTGGCCATTGGGTGGAGCTGGGTCTTAGCGTTGAAACAGAGCTCTCTGGGAGAGCTCTTGCCGATTGATATTACATGGGGCTGGGAGGTCTCTGATGGTCCAATGTCCTGAACTCAGCTCTCCCACCTTGGAGGCTCAGACCTGACACCAGGCTGGAGCACCAAGACCCTTTCAGCCATAAGGCTCAGAAGAAAAGGGAGAAAAAAAGAAAAATTAATTAATTAATTAAATAAAATAGAAATAAAAAAAATAATAAGAAGAAAAAAAAGAAGAGAGCAAGCAAACAAACAAATCCACCAATGATAACAAGCACTAAAAACTAAACTATGATAAATATAAAAATCAGAAACGAATCAGTCACAGACAGCAAACCCCAAGTCTTCTGTTGATCCCAAAGTCTACCGCCTCATTTTTGGGATGATTCGTTGTCTATTCAGGTATTCTACAGATGCAGGGTACGTCAAGTTGCTGTGGGCTTTCATCCGGTGCTCCTGAGACTGCTGGGAGAGATTTCCATTTCTCTTCTTTGTTCACACAGCTCTTGGGGTTCAGCTTTGGATTTGGCCCCGCCTCTGCGTGTAGGCTGCCCTCAGGAGTCTGTTCCTGCCCAGACAGAAGGGGGTTAAAACAGCAGCTGATGAGGGCTCTCTTGCTTACTTACGCCAGGGAGGAGGGAGGGGTACAGTAGTCATAACTGGGGCGAGCCTTTGGCGGCAGAGGCCAGCCTGGCATTGCAACAGTGTGAGGTGCACCATGCGTTCTACCAGGGAAGTTGTCCCTGGATCACGGGACCCTGGCAGTGGTGGGCTGCACAGGCTCCCGGGAGGGGAGGTGTTGAGTGTGACCTGTGCTTGCACACAGGCTTCTTGGTGGCTGCAGCAGCAGTGTTAGCATTTCATGCCCGTCTCTGTGGTCCGCGCTGGTTAGCCTTGGCTCACACCCCTCTCTGGAGCTTGTTTAGGCAGTGCTCTGAATCCCCTCTCCTCGTGCACCCCAGAACAATGGTCTCCTGCATCTTCGGCAGCTCCAGACTTTTTCCCGGACTCCCTCCCTGTTAGCTGTGATGCACTAGCCGCCTTCAGGCTGTGTTCATGCAGCCAACCCCAGTCCTCTCCCTGGGGTCTGACCTCCGAAGCCCGAAGCCCGAGCCCAAAGCCCCAGCCCCCACCTCCCTGGTGGTGAGCAGACAAGCTTCTTGGGCTGGTGAGTGCTGGTCAGCACTGATCCTCTGTGCAGGAATCTCTCCGCTTTGCCCTCTGCACCTCTGTTGCTGCACTCTCCTCCATGGCTCCAAAGCTTCCCCCCAGTCCACTCCTTGTCTCTGCCAGTGAAGGGGCTTCCTAGTGTGTGGAAACTTTTCCTCCTTCACAGCTCCCTCCCTGAGGTTCAGGTCCCGTCCCTGCTCTTTTGTCTCTGTTTTTTTCTTTTTTCTTTTGCCCTACCCAGGTAAGTGGGGAGTTTCTTGCCTTTTGGGAGGTCTGAGGTCTTCTGCCAGTGTTCAGTAGGTGTTCTGTAGGAGTTGTTCCACATGTAGATATATATATATATATATATATATATATATATATATATATATATATTTTTTTTTTTTTTTTTGTGGTATGCGGGCCTCTCACTGTTGTGGCCTCCCCCGTTGCGGAGCACAGGCTCCGGATGCGCAGGCTCCGGATGCGCAGGCCCAGCGGCCATGGCTCACGGGCCCAGCCGCTCCGCGGCATATGGGATCCTCCCAGACCGGGGCACGAACCCGTATCCCCTGCATCGGCAGGCGGACTCTCAACCACTGCGCCACCAGGGAGGCCCGAGATATATTTTTGATGTATTTGTGGGGAGGAAGGTGATCTCCACGTCTTACTCCTCTGACATCTTGAAGGTCCCCAACTAGCCACATTTAAAATAATTAAAATTAAAAATTCAGAGTCTTAGTCACACTAGCCACATTTCAAATGCTTAGTAACCACATATGGCTAGTGGCTTTTGTACTGGACAGATTAGATATAGAACATTTCTGTCATTGCAGACAGTTTTATTGAGCAATTCTAGAAGATAGTTGGCTGGGTATGTTCAGTTCTGTAGGCCCCTAACAAACTTGTATTGGCTGAATATCTATTAGTCAGGTTAGACTAGGCTTTGCTGAAATAACAAATGACCCCCAAGGCTTGATGGCTTCAAACAACATAGGTTTATTTGTTATTCAACCTACATATCCCACCCCGGATCCAGGTTGAGAAAAAAACCACCCTCTGGAACATTGTCAATTGTACCAACAACTGATGCCCCAACCAGAAATGACATGCCATTTCCATTCAGAAAAAGTCATGTAATGGGAGTAAAAATTGTCCCTACTTCAAATGGTGGTTGTGAGGATTCCATTGGTTACTAGACATAAAGTGCTTGAAAAGGGGCTGGGCACTCAGTAAGCACTCAGACGAGCTGTTGTGTTATCATTATCGTTACTAAGTACCTGCTGAAGTGCTCAGCCGCACACGTGTTCTGGGTTACAGCTGGGAAGGCACACAGTCAGTCAAGCAGCCTGGAGCTTGGTGGGGAATATGATGAGCTCGTGGCCTGGCTTCAGGTCTGGGCTCTCTCACTCAGCGGCTGTGGGACTTTGGGTGCATTAGGAAGCTCTCCAGGTGTCACGTGTAAAATGTGGATAATGACTTCGATGGTTTTCATAGGGACTGGCTGAGAAGTGCATGGACTTCAGCGTTTAGCCTGAGGCTCAATAGGTTCTGGTTGTGGAAGTAATTGTAGGGAGAGAAGAAGAAAAGGAGTGCATGCAAGATGAGGGAAGGCAAGCGCGTAGGAGAGGGTTTTGCTCAAGAAGAGCTGGAGGGCGGCAGGAACAAGGCTCCCAAGATGGAAGCGGGGACTGAGGGCGCAGTCTCAGAAGGCTTCTTGTAGGAGGTGTCATGGAACCTGGGCCTTGAAGGATGGGTAGGAGTTGATCAGGCAGGGAAGGAGGGACGAAGCATTCCAGGTAGAGCAAGGGACGGGCACTGAACACCAACATATCTTACTGGGTAGACAACAGGGAGCCCTTGAAGCATTTTTAATTGGAGAATGACCTGGTCACTGGGATCAAAGACAAAACTGGGGCACTTCCCTGGTGGTCCAGTGATTAAGAATCCACCTTACAATTCGGGGGACGTGGGTTCAATCCCTGGTCGGGGAACTAAGATCCCATATGCCACGGGGCAACTAAGCCCACTCACCACAACTACTGAGCTCGTGCGCCTCAATGAGAGAGCCTGTGTGCCACAAAACTACAGAGCCCCACGCACCCTGGAGCCTGCATGCCACAGCTAGAGAGAGAATACCCACACACAACTAGAGAGAAGCCCGCGCACCGAAATGAAAGATCCTGCATGCCTCAACAACGATCCCGCGTGCCGCAACTATGACCCAACACAGCCAAAAATAAATAAATCTTTTTTAAAAAAAGATAAAAGTGGGTAACTGCACAGAGCGATGGGACCAAAAATGTATCTCCAATACAGGAGATAAAAATAATATATTGGGCCTCCCTGGTGGCGCAAGTGGTTGAGAGTCCGCCTGCCGATGCAGGGGATACGGGTTCGTGCCCCGGTCTGGGAGGATCCCATATGCCGCGGAGCGGCTGGGCCCGTGAGCCATGGCTGCTGAGCCTGCGCGTCCGGAGCCTGCGCGTCCGGAGCCTGTGCTCCGCAACGGGGGAGGCCACAACAGTGAGAGGCCCGCATACCGCAAAAAAAAAATAAATAAAAAAAAAATAATATATTGACATTTAGAGCACTTACTGTGTGCCTGGCACTATCCTAAGCGGTTCCTTGGATTAACTCTTTTTAATTTTCATAGCAATCGGCTTGGATGGGTACTCTTGTTACCTTCAAGTTACAGACGGCACAGAGAGGTTAAGTCACTTGCCCAAGATCACACAGAGAAAAAGTCCAGGTCCGGTATTCAAACCCCGACAACCTGGCTCTGAGTCTGTTCTATACACGTTTTGAGATGCTTTGTGGGCATTCGGGAAGGACGGGGAGAAGCAATATATAGAACGTGAGAAATGATGCTCCTGCAAAAAGAAATGATGGAAGAAGGGATTTAAAGCACAGCCAGAGTGTTTGTCTTGGGATGGGGGTACTCATTCTCTGAAACAGGAAAGAGGACCTATGAGTATAAGGGGGCAGGGAGATGGGGGCAGCTGAGGGATCTCCTGGGAAATAGCGTAGATGTTCTCACTCGTGGAAGAGTTGAGAGGCAGGTGGCAGAGGGGTGGTACTTGTTAGGGGCTCATAAACCGGTTTTTGAAACAGTGTCCCAGACCACACAATCTAATAAAAGTTTTGTTGAGTCAGGCTACACACTCTCTGGGAAGGCAGTGTAGCTGAAATTGGACTGGCTGGATCCTAGTCCAAGCTCTGCCAATTCTAGCTGTGTGACTTTGGGTAGGTCACTTACCCTCTCTGTGTCTCCGTTTCCTCATTTGACAAATAGGATTACCTACCTCATAGGGTAGTTGTAAGGGCTGGATCTGTTAGGTTATGGAGAGGGCTTAGGGTTAGGATAATCAACACTATTCAAGTATTAGCTATTATAATTGTTGTTGTTATTTTTCCTGAAATCCGAGAAATCTTGACAGCCGAGGACAGAGAAAAGGTATGGTAGTGACCAGTGGTCTAGGCCTCTCTAGGCTGAGCCCCACAGTCCAGTGGCTGGAGTACAGAGACATTCATGATGCTTCTGTTTGGAGATGTGAAAAAATGAATCTCCCTTTGGTCAACTAACTTACTCGTTTTTCTAGCGGCAAATTCGGGAATCACCACGGAAATCTTCAAATTCCTATCGTGAGAACAAGTGTGTGCAACAGACGGCTTAGTAATAAGATAGCAAGCCCAGGGAAAACATGGAGGCTTATAAAAAACACCAGACGTACTTATAGAGGAACTTGGTTAACCTGTGCTTCAGACCGCAGATGCTGCCACCCCCTCATCAAGGTTTCAGTCGGTTTAAAAGCTTCCCCCCAAATTTCCCATTTCAGGGCAGATGTACTGTCACATGAAAATCTTCCCCTTCTCTGTCTCCCCTGCCACCCCAATCCAGTGGCATTAGAATTTCCAATCACGAACAACACCGAAGATATTGGGACAGGAAGCTTAGAAACAAGCCTCTGTGATAGAGTGAAGTTGTAGTGATTCCATTTTAATTTGAGAGCATACTGCATTTTTAGGATGTAACTCACTCAATTGGTAATAGTTTGCTATATCAGCAGTATTCCTGAGTCAATCTGTCAGCATCTGTCAGATGAAAATTTCAAAGGTGCTATCTTTTAAGGCTGGAGAGCCATGTTGGAGGCCTCTGCTCTCCTGTTGGCCTGGGTCATTGGAATTGGAAAGTTCAGGGATGTGGGAGAAGACATGCCCCCCAACTCTCCAGTGTACACCCCCACACCCCATGCCTCCACAGGCTTATTCCATTCATTGAAGATTACTTGGATTTGTAGATCCTCCTTTTAAGAATGCATGCCTTGGACTTCCCTGGTGGCACAGTGGTTAAGAATCTGCCTGCCAGTGCAGGGGACATGGGTTCAATCCCTGGTCTGGGAAGATCCCACATGCTGCAGAGCACCTAAGCCCGTGCGCCACAACTACTGAGCCTGCGCTCTAGAGCCCGTGAGCCACAACTACTGAACCTACATGCCACAACTACTGAAGACTGTGCACCTAGAGCCCGCGCTCCACGGCAAGAGAAGCCACTGCAATGAGAAGCCCGCGCACCGCAATGAAGAGTAACCCCCACTTGCCGCAGCTAGAGAAAGCCCGCGCACAGCAACAAAGACCCAACGCAGCCAAAAATAAATAAATACATACATACATTAAAAAAAAAAAAGAATGCATGCCTAGGGAATTCCCTGGCAGTCCAGTGGTTAGGACTCCATGCTTTCACTACCGAGGGCCTGGGTTCAATCCCTGGTTGGGGAACTAAGATTCCCACAAGCTGCGGGGTGCAGCTGGAAAAGAAAAAAATAAACAAATAAATAAGATGTTAAAAAAATGCATGCCTATTCAGCTTATGAGAATTCATGCCAGTATATCTTCCGCCACCCAGCTGGATCAGGACCTCCAGGGGCTGTGTGAATACCCTGAAGCCAGGGGCAGAAGTGGGAAAGGAAGACAGAGAAGATGGGCAGGCTCCCAGAGGAACTTCACCTTCTTTTCAAATTTGCCTGGGACCTTGTGGCCCTGCATGCTGAATGCTACTGAGACGACCACTTGGGAAACATCATAAAGAGGTTACAAAATATGTGCTTAAATGAAGGAGAGGATTTTAGTGACTTTAAGATCGATCCCTCGGGGCTTCCCTGGTGGCACAGTGGTTGAGAATCTGCCTGCCAATGCAGGGGACACGGGATCGAACCCTGGTCTGGGAAGATCCCACATGCCGCGGAGCAACTAGTCCCGTGAGCCATAACTACTGAGCCTGCGCGTCTGGAGCCTGTGCTCCACAACAAGAGAAGCCGCGACAGTGAGAGGCCCGTGCACCGCGATGAAGAGTGGCCCCAGCTCGCCACAACTAGAGAAAGCCCTCACACAGAAACGAAGACCCAACACAGCCAAAAATAAATAAATAATTAAAAAAAAAAAAGATCGATCCCTCAGAGATGCAGCTGCAAACCAAAGAATGGTAAGGATTGATGGCCACCACCGTCACTAGGATTAGGCAGGGGAAGGGTCTTCCCTAGAGGTTTCAGAGGGAGCGTGGCTCTGCTGACACATGATTTTGCACTTCTAGCCTCCAGAATTGTGTGACAGTAAATTACTATTGTTAATTAATCACTGAGAGGGTCTTCATTCATCTAATAAGCACTTATATCAGAGGTTCTGCATCTTGGCTGCAGGTTGGAGTCAACTGGGGACACTTGACAAGCTCTGATGCCCAGGCACACCTCAGATCAGTTAAACCAGAATCTCTGGGGGTGAGACCCAAGCATCCAGGTGCTTGCATGGTGCAGCTGACATACACGGTGCTTCCCGTGTGCTTTATGCATATTCGCATGTTGAATCCTTGCAGCTATCTTAGGAGAGGGGTGCAGATTCTGTTCCCATTTTACGGACGAGGAGATGGAGGCACAGCAGAGTCCCATGCTTTGTCCAAGTTCATACGATTGGTAATCTGCAGGATGTGGATCTGAACCCAGGCCATCTGGCTCCAGAGTCCATGCTCTTAGCCAGCAGGTTCATTTCCTTGTGTGACGTGGGAAACGTAAGTTCTTGGCAAAGCCCCGTACTGTAAAGTGGCCACAGAGCTGGGGATGGAGATCCTGTAGCTGCTTTCTGGGAAGCTGAGTAAAAGATCTTCCCAAGCAATGCCACATTTATAATTAGTAATTCAAAAAAAAATTCTAGCAGAACATGCAGACTTTCCCATTCCTCCCACAGACTGCCTGAGGGGAGAATTTTCAACCTTTCCTTTTCTTCCCCATATCCACCCCAAAAGGTCGGGAGCTAGACTCCAGCTGTAATTAAGTGGAGAGGTGGTGTAGCTTGTCAGTTGTATCTTCTATTTGTGGTCAAGGTCCAGCCCATCAGGCAGAAAGGCTTATGGAAACGTGTGCTGGGGTGGAGACTTGTCATATGCTTGTCTAAAATTAGTCTGCTCCTATTAGCTGGACCAAAAAGTTGAAGAAAGAGAATGGGATGGGAAGACACACTGTGTCTGGTCCTGACTCCTTCCCCAAACCAGCCCAAAGACTCTGGCAAGTGATTTCACTCCCCTCGGAGCCTCTTCCGTAAAATGAAGAGAGTTGGATCCCATCTGAGGTCACATCTCAGTTCAGCCAAGAGACATGTTTTGTTTGGCCCTCATTTTCACATTTTTTGAATTAATTGCCAACATTTAAATATTGGAATCATTTTACATAAAGTCTAGATTTCCAGCTTCTCTTGAATAATTGGAAGAGACAGTCTTGCCCTACTGGGTCCCATAGGTAACTGTGGGCTGGAATTAAGGGACGGCCCTCTCTTTAGATGGGTCTCACAATCCTCAGGCTTTCCCATCCCCCACTGGCCATCATCACTGTTTACTTACCTTCTGGCCCCTGCAGAAGGTTTCACCTGGAAACCAGGTGATCTCCAAAGTCTCCTCCAGAAGTTGAGACTCCTTGACTCATAGCATCTTAAAACCTATGAGGCAAAGATAAAGACTTAGAGATTCGGGCTCAGTCAATATTTTCATATGAAGATAGGGACGATCAAAGTAAAACTAATAAATGGCAATGTTCTCTGTGACATGCTTGCCTCTGTTTTGTCTTTCACCTTGACACATATATTCACAATGTTCCACATACTCCCTGTGCATTTTTATATTCTGGCTCATTTTTGAAGGCAGAAGCAGAGACAAAACAAAAGCCATAAAAGGTTATGAAGAAATTGCATGGTCAAGAAGAGAGAGGACACAGGATAATGTGTTCTCAGAAGACAGTCTGAAATTACAGAGGAGCTACCTGTTCTTCAAAACAAGATAATCTGGGGCTTCCCTGGTGGCGCAGTGGTTGAGAGTCCGTTTGCCGATGCAGGGGACACGGGTTCGTGCCCCGGTCTGGGAGGATCCGACACACCGCGGAGCGGTTGGGCCCGTGAGCCATGGCCGCTGAGTCTGCGCGTCCGGAGCCTGTGCTCTGCAACGGGAGAGGCCACAACAGTGAGAGCCCCGCATACTGCAAAAACAAAAAACAAAAAACCCCAAGATAATCTGAAATAAATTCCGGGAAAGTATGTCAGGTGGGTGCTGAGTCTGATGTTGTTTTACACAGACCACATTGAATAAAACCCTCTTCTCTTGATGGGATGTGAAGTTCTCAGGGAGCTGGGCTGTTTATTTGAGAAATTTAAGGTGACCACATGGTCGCTTGAAATCACACATAAATTTTAAGTATTGTTGACTCAGAGCTCTTCGTATGGGATATTAATAAAAATACAGCTGGATGGAGATGCTAAGTGATTTTTCTGACTACTCACAATTTTCTTTTATGCATTTCTTTTATTTTTTACTGGACTAATTATGCAAATAAAAGTAATACATGCAAATATCAAAGAGTAGAAAGATCTGAAGTGAGAAGTAAATGTCTCTTCTCCGTTATTTTATTTTTATTTTGGTAAAATATACGTAACATAAAATTTACCATCTTTGCTTTTTTTTTTTTTTTTTTTTTTGCGTTATGTGGGCCTCTCACTGTTGTGGCCTCTCCTGTTGCGGAGCACAGGGTCCGGACGCACAGTCTCAGTGGCCATGGCTCACAGGCCCAGCCCCTCTGCGGCATGTGGGATCTTCCCGGACCAGGGCACGAACCTGTGTCTCCTGCATTGGCAGGCGGACTCTCAACCACTGTGCCACCAGGGAAGCCCTACCATCTTTACTTTTAAGTGTTCAGTTTGATAGTGTTAAGTATATTCACATTATTGTGTTTCCTTCCTTATCTTAACCTTAGTGTTAACCACAGTTATATTCTTCTATGTCTTTTCAGAAAATTATATGCACCTTCTTTGTTATTAATACAAATGCATCTTTTCACATCTTTTAAAGTTTCTACATCAGCATAGGGCAGTCTTGCTTGTTCTTTTTAGTGGTTGCTGAATATTCCATTTTTATGGATAATTTACCTAAATAATTATTAATGGATACTTAGGGTGTTTGTATCCATTGGATACAAAGATGGATCTCTGGCTATTACCAAAAAGAAAATAATCCTATAATGAACATATTTGGTATACATACTGGTGTTTGACCAACGTACAAGTATATCTTGTGGGTAAATTCTCAGTAGCCCACAAACCGAGACATTTGTCTGGTTGACACTTTTCTATCTGAAAACAGATACGTGGTTGTTTACATACCAAGAGTTTTTAGATTGGGTAGAATACTTATCATAAACTATAGTGGCATAGAAAATAAATTGCAGCAGTGACCCAGACTCTGAAATTAGATGACTAAGTCCAAATTTAGGCCCTGCCAGATTGATTGTAAAGCCTTGGGCAATTTGCTCATACCATCACTTGCCTCAACTTGCTTGTCTGGAAAATGGGTTAATAGTAAGTAGCTGCCTCTGAGGGTTGGTGGAGAACTAAATGCATATTACATGGTGCATATCAAGCACTCCATGTATTAGTTATTATTTTAGGTTTCTTCTCTTTTTTTTTTTTTTTTCTTTTTTTTTGTGGTATGTGGGCCTCTCACTGTTGTGGCCTCCCCCGTTGCGGAGCACAGGCTCCGGATGCGCAGGCCCAGCGGCCATGGCTCACGGGCCCAGCCGCTCCGCGGCATATGGGATCCTCCCAGACCGGGGCACGAACCCGTATCCCCTGCATCGGCAGGCGGACTCTTAACCACTGCGCCACCAGGGAGGCCCTAGGTTTCTTCTCTTAATTATAAAATTTGAGCCTGACATTTTAAACATAATAGCTTACAAGATATTTTCAATCTTAAGATTTAAAAATCCCAACATTTTATTCTGTAATTCAATTGCCAAAGTATGGGTAAAACAGACAAAACCTATCAACATACAAAAACTACTTTATGAAAGACCTTATCATCTGTAACCAATCAATTCTTGTTTTCCTCCGTTTCCTTAGGAATACTTTGGATTTCCCTTTTTTTTTCTTACATTTGACATGAAAATTGCACTTACTTTTCCTGAAGTTACTCTGGGTCAAATAAAGCCAGAGCCTGGGGACAAACTTTTGAGAGAACAACTATTTACACACTCTAAATGTCTGCAAATGTCTCCTGTACTGTGCTTCATAATCTTGACTTTGCTTTGTCAGGTTACCTAAAATGACTTATTTTCCTTTAATAAATGAAATAGAGTCAAAAGAATCCCTGTAGCGCCTTCTCCCTAGGTTGCCTGACTTGGGTGGGTGGGAGGGGGAGGGATACAGTTTCACCAAAAGCCCATCTCCCTAGGTCGCCACTGGCTGCCTGCCCAGATTCCAAAGATCTTACTTTGTGTCATGGAGCCCAGAGCACACACTCTTTGCTCCAGACTAGCTCTTCCTCTTTTTAGCTTTACAGAAACCTCCTCTTTTCACTCTTCATGGCTCTGATTAATTATCTTTTGTTAATCCTAATAACGGATGGTTCCAGAGAAGCTACAGAAACACTGGCCAGGAAGAGGTTGTTGGCAGGAAATATGATAGGGAGGCATGTGGACAGGTCTTTGTACACGTGGAATTTGTCCAATGCAGTGGCTGTAGAAACTCTTGAATGAGTCTTCATTCTAGAGACTCTTACCACGGTGTAATATTCAAAAGGCCTCTTAGCTCCTGCCACTGCTTTGTGGCCACAAGAGGTCCCTCTGCCCTAGGTTGTCAGGTAGTAGAAGGAGACACAGTCACTATGGTCAGGGAACAGTAAAGGATCTTGTAGACCCCCATCTTGGAGCCTGCGATGCAAGCTGATTCGCTGTGAATAGTTAGACATGGAAAGGGATTTTGTTGTTTGTTTTTACAATGCCTGTACTGATCCCTGAAAAGGTATGCATCCTGGCACAGTGGCCCTGGATGCCCTGAACTGTGCCCACTCATCTATGGCCTTAACTACAGGTGGTGCTAGGTCTTGAGAGCATGCTGAGATCAGGAGGATGTCCCTTTGGAGGATTTACCCTGCAAGCTAACAGGCTCTGTTCTAGAAAACCTGGGAAGGCAGTGAGCAGAAAAGAGGAAGCACCTCCTTTCTGGGAGCTTATATACCAGAAAGTGCAGATGTAAACAGACAAACAATATGTTTGGTAATGATCAGCCCAGTGAAAAATAATAGAGGTAAGAAAAGTCAAGAATGACAGGAACAAGAACATGAAATAAAAGACATCATATTGGAAATAATTAAATAAAACTGTTTGCAGATGACATGATCTTGTACATAGAAAATCCTGCAGAATCCACTAAAACACGGTAAGAACTAATACAGGAGTTTAGGAACATTGCAGAATATAAGATAGAAAAAAATCAATTGTATTGTATACACTTGCAAGAAACAATCTGAAAATTTAAGAAAACAATGCCATTTATAACAGCATCAAATTGAATGGAATACTTAGGAATAAATTTAACAAGAGAATTTCAAAACATATGCTCTAGAAATTATAAAACATTGTTGAAAGAAATGAAAGATCCAAATAAGTGGAGTGACATCTCATGTTCATGGATTAGAAGACTTAATATTGTTAAGAAGGCAATACTTCCCAAATTTACCTATGGACTCAATGCAATCCCTATCAGAATCCTAATGGGCTTCTTTGTAGAAATTTGCAAGCTGATCCTAAAATTCATATGGAATTGCATGAGCCCTGAATAGTCAAGTTAATCTTGAAAAAGAAGAATAAAGTTGGAGGACTCACTTCCCAATTTCAAAACTTACTATAAAGCAACAGTAATTGAGACAGTGTGGTACTGGCTTAAGATAAACTTAAGGTCAACTGGATAGCCATATGGAAGAGAATGAATTTGAATCTTTTCTTCCCACCATAATCAATAATTAACTCAAAATAAAGCAGAGACTTAAATGTAAAGCCAAAACTATAAAACTCTAGAAGAAAACATAGGGGTAAATATTCTTGATCTTGGATTTGGCATTGGATTCTTAGATATGACACCAAAAACACAAGCAACAACAACAACAACAAAAAATACATCAATTGTATTGATACTTCGTTAAAATTTAAAACTTTTGGACTTCAAAGGACACCATCAAGAAAGTGAAAAGATACTCACCGAATGTGAGAAAACATGACAAATCGAATATTTGATAAGGGACTTACATCTAGAATATATAAAGAACTCTTACAAATGAATAATAAGAAGACAAATAACCCAGTTAAAAGATGAGCAAAGGATCTGAATAGGCATTTCTCCAAAAAAATATATCCAAATGGACAATAAATGAAAAGTGGCTCAGCATTCTTAGCCATCAGGGAAATGCAAATCTTTTGCTTTCCAAATCTTTGGTTTTCCACAAAGATATCCCACTCACACCCATCAGTATAGCTATCATCAAAAAGTCAGATAATAGTGTTACCAACCAGCGTTCTTGGCCTTCCCCAATCAATAGAAATTGATAAGAGGCCAGACAGGAAATTCAGGCAAGGCTTTACTGGGGCTCGAGCTGTAGCAGGTGGGAGTGAGAAACAAGCAAGAGGTGCCTTTGCTTGCTCCCCGAGGCGGGTGGGGTGTGGGTGTGTGGGTGTGTGAGCTGGTCCCTTAAATGGGGTTTACGGTAGGGGCAGCTCAGTGGATAGGGACGGAGATGTGGCTTAGGTGGTCTGCCCACCCCCTTGGTGGTGTTGAGTGCAGGGGGCATGTGTAGTGCCCTGCTTTTGCTCCGAGCACCCTGTTTTTGCTCCTGGCTCTTCAGAAGTGGCAGTTGGGTGGGGTTTTTTTTTGGTCTCATTGTATTTTGTTGTTCATAACTTGCTGCAACTGCACATGCGTGCAGTTATTTTTAGTCCCTTATAGTTTCTTTGTATTCTGTTGCTTGAGGAGACGTTTGTCCAGCTGTAAGCACTGCAGCAAAGGGTCCCAGGTCCCAGGTCCCAGCCTGTCTCATTAGTAAATATTGACAAGGATATGGAAAAATCAGAAGCTTCTGGTGCAGCACTTCAAAAAACAGCCTGTCAGTTTCTCAAATGATTGAACGTAGAGTTACGTTTGACCCAGCAATTCCATTCCTAGATATGTACCCAAGAGAAATGAAAACATGTCCGCATAAAAACTTACACATGAACGTTCATAGCAGTAACATTCCTAATAGCCAAATGATGGAAACAACCCAAATGCCCATCAAATGATGAATGAATAAACAAAATGTAGTATATTCATATACTGGAATATTTATTCAGGTATACAAAGGAATGAAGTACTGGGACATGTTACAACATGGAGAAGCTGTGAAAACATGCTAAGTGAAAGAAGCCAGTAACAGAAGACCACATATTATATGACTTTGCTTATATGAAATTCAAGAATAAACATTATAGAGAGACGTAAAGCAAATTAGTGGTTGCTTAGGAGTGGACTTAGGGCTGGAGTGGATGGAGAAGATTTGAGAGTAATCGCTGAAGGAGACAGGGTTTCTTCTTGAGGTGATGAAATGTTCTGTAACTGAATGTGGTGCTCATGGCACAACTCTGTGAATATACTAAAAAAATACTGAGTTGGGGATTGTATGGTATGTGAATTATACATCCATAAAGCTGTTACAAAGAGAGAGAGGGAAAGAGAGAGAAGAAAGAAAGGAAGGAACAAAGGCAAGAGCGAGGGAGGGAGAGGGGGAAGGAAGGAAGGGAGGGAGGAAGGAAAGTGTCAGCATCAAAAGTTTCAGAAAGTTCCAGCCTCTTGGAAGAAAAAAAATAGTGACAAGGGTGGAGAAGAGGGGGTTATTTCATGGAAGGGAGTGTGTCCTGAAGGCCTCTGGAACAGAGTGACTTTATTTCAGCTGAGACCTTCAGGAAGAGGGAATGAACAACATGGGTGTCTTTCAGCAGATGACATGCCCTGACTTCCATTTGACTGGGGTCATTCTGGCTGCTGTGGGGTGAATAGACCATAAGGAGTGGAGGGCAAAGGAAATGACAAGGTCAGGGGATGCCAGGGATACAGCCCACATGAGATACCTTTGCATCTATATGCTGTGCTTTAGCTTCTCTCATATAATGAAAAGGATAGGACCCATGGTGTGAAAACTGCACAGACCACTTAAAAGCAGAATTGCCTGGGAAAAGTGTGGACAAATGACCCCTCATCCAGAGGGCATAAAGCTGCTTGCTTTGAATTTTACTTTCCACATCCACAGGATATTAGTTGCGTAAACACGTGTGTGATGTCTATCTCCCCCGTTAGACTACAAACAACATGGTGGTCAGAGCCACACGCATTGTGTTCTCTGCTATATCCCTGGCGTCTAGAACAGAGTCAGACACAAAGTAGGTCCTCAAAAAATACTCATCGGATGAATCAGTGAATGAGCTGTTGTCTTCAATCATCTTATCCCTAGTGGTTTCTATGGGTGGCAAAGACAGTTGGTGACCAGCTCACATCTGTGCCTTCCTCTACATTTCCCAGCCTCCCTTGTAATTCATTGTGGCCATATGCCTGTTGGCCAGTGAAAAGTGAGCACAAATAACTTGCACTAAGACAGTTCATAGCTGGAGTATATCTTCCATCACTAATTCTGCCGAAATGCTGTTGAAGACCACAGGTTCCAGATGATATAGCTGCAATATGGAATAGGACCACCTGAACTATGTAAGACTTTGAAAGAGCAAGAAACAAACCTCTGTTGAGTTAAGCCAATGAGATTTATCTTTTGGGGCAACAAGTATTTGGACTCTAAGCCATTATGCTTTTTTGCCCCATTTTTTACAAGTACACAGCTTCATAATACACACTACAGTGTTAGACCATTTTGGGGTAGCAATAGTTGGAAATTGACCATTGCTTCTCAAGTTTTATTCTCCCTGCTGTTGTCTCCTTACTAAGCGAGACAGTTTATGCCTTTTCAAATATTCTCATCACAATTGGGATCATGATAGTAGAAGGGGGGCACATTTCATAATTTCTAGAAGGAACTCAGTGTAGTTGGACCAAAGGCCTTCCTGGTAGCACTGGAGGCAATCTAGTCAAGTTCTAATAAGTGGAGCTTGACCTTGTCCCATAATTTTTCCAGTTATTGGAGGCAAAAATGTGAACTCTTCATTCAGTGGAGAAGAGCGTTTGGCCGCTATTTGGAAGCAGTGAGCATTGACTGAGTTTTGCCTTAAATGTTCCTGACTTTATTTGCTCGTTTCATTTCTTACTTCTGCCCACTCAACTCCATTCTCACTTTCTTGCTAGCTGGAAACTAGTCTGTGGAATCTAGAAATAAAATGGGGAGAAAGATTGTTAGGATAATCAAGATCATGTTCTATTTTTAACACTAAGCCCACAAATCCACTATGTTTACCCATCATATCCTGATTAAAAGGACAAACTTTGAAGATCCATAATAATAGCTCATTTTAGTGGGAAAACGAACACCCAGGCAGGACAGAATTCAGCTCCTGAGAGCATCTATAGAGCTCGACATTAGTCTTAGCATCTATTCTTTACCTTATACTGACTCAAATACTGTGTAAGGCTTTTAAATAATACTAGTAGCCTTCGCCTTCCCATGAAGTAACTCACTCCATTAGTTCCTAAGGGGCAGATGGTTGCTGGGGTCAGTTGGATGTGGAGCTAGTGCTGGTGGCACCAAGATGGTCACCAGGGCACAGAGGGTAACCTCAAGCTTCGATGGCACGCCACACACCAGGGCACTGCAGGGCTGCTGTTTCCTCTCGCATCCCTGCGGGAAGCTCGGCGCCTTGGAGGGACCTGTGCAAGTGAGAAGTCCTGAAGCTTGAGCTTCATTAGCTTCAAAGTAAATCTACCACTGCTCTCAACACATATTATATTCCTTCCACAGTCCAGAGAATTAGATCTTACTGAGATTTTATAGGTCAAGAAACTAAGTACCAAGGAGCGAAGTCCGCCACGTCCTACAGAGAACCAAAGGCTGAGAGAGCTGCTATCAGCCCTGCCCCTCTTATTAGGGGCATTGGGTTCACAGCTGCTAGTGCCATTGCTTTGGTCTTTCCAGCCAAGAGAGGGCTTGGGCACAGGAGGCACTGGAGAACCTTGGCAGTTCCTCCTCTCAGCCTTCCTCCTGCCCTGACTTCCCATCGACGGAAGAGTGTCCACGCTTCTGCACAGGCATATTTGTTTGTGCTTTATGAATTCTCCACTTTCAATGTGGTCCTTGGTGCAAAGTTGACTTCGTTTGCTCATATGAAATTGTTGAGGGTGGCATGCCCCAATCCCAAACTGGACAATTGCCCCCACCCCTGGGGCTCTGCCTGGGTCCTGGGGCCAGTGTGATTTGGCCTATTGGCCTCCCCCTACCCCCCATCCCCCCAGGATAGGCTGAGTTACTGTAGTCCACACCCACATCCCTATCATGATCTCCTTCACTCATTTATTCATTCATTCAATACATGTCTATTGTCAGCTTTGTGCCGACACAGGTGGAGGCAGGGTGTGTCCTTCAGTGTGGGACTATTCCGTAGGGACCACAGAGCAGGACCCCTGTGATGGTCAGCGTTATAGCAGCTTGACGAGGCCGGAGTCCCTAGGTGTTCAATCAAACACTAATCCAGGTATCACTGGAGGTATTTTGTAGATGTGACAAAGTTTGTAATCAGTTGCCTTTAAGTCAGGAGAATGTCCTCAATAATCTGGGTGGTCTTGGATCCATTGAAAAGCCTTAAAAGCAGAACTGAGGTTTCCAGGAAGAAGTTCCACCTGTGAACTGCAACTCCAGCTCATGCCAGCCCCTCCTGACAGCCTGCCCTGTGGCCTTCACTCATGCCCAGCGAGCCCTTGCAATCACAAGAGCCAGTTCCTTGTGATACATCTTTTACTCCCTGTGTCCACGTGGTTCTGATTCTCTAGTTAGCCCTGAATGATACATGCTCCTCGATAGCTAGGAAGTAATCTGTTTCAGTTCTATTCATTTTTGCAGAGAAAGGCAAGGGTAACATCAAGATTAGCAAAGCATGTTGATTGGTCCCCTTGGTGATCCCACCCACAGTGAAATCTGAGCCAGGGATCACCATTTTAGGTGACTTCAAAGTCTCTGGGAATGGGTAGAAAATGGAGATGGAACTCAAAATGGAAAAATTAGATGCCACTCCACAGCGGATCCTGGTTTGATAAGCCACCAAGAGGCCATAGGGCCTTGACTAGCAGTTCCAGCCAAGTCGTTACTCCCCATCCACAAAGCAAAGTGTGGGTTACAGCAAAGAAGGCCCACCTTAGTTGCTTTCAGGTAACCGTTGTTTCTCCATGTTAGACATTAAAGATGGTATCTGGCTCATATGCCATTAAAACCTTCATGGAAAAGCACTGAGAATGGTATTGTGACTATCTGTTCTGGGCTGTAAAATCTCAGGTTTCCATCTCCTGAGGTATAAACTATGAGGTCTGGGCTTCCCCAAGGTTCTTTCCAACACCAGCATTCTGTGATTCTTTTTGATAAACCTAAAAGCTTGCTCATGAATTAGAATGTTTTTCAAAGTAAAAAACGTTTGGTCATGGATTTGGGTGGGCCCTCCTCAGAGAATCTGAATGGTGGAAAACCAGCCTTATCAGTGGGGGGGGGGATGCAACCCCCTAACTTTTACAAGCCTACCTCCTGAGAGACATTTGCACAATTATGGGAATTCTTCTGAATCTGAAAACTCTGCCAATTACTGTTTATCACAGTTTCTCAATTTGCTTTTTGAGTACCAGATTGTGAGAGAAATACCTTCGTTGCTGAGAGAACATTGGTTTTCTCAGATTCTCAGTGAGCGCACAGTGACCTGAAACTTGGAGTAAATATGTATAGAAACTTCTAGAAAAGGAAGACCTGTGTGAGGGAAAGGAAAAAGGCATCCTCCCAATTTGGATTGAGATTGGTTTGATGGAGTAATGAAAAACAATCAAGAAAACGGATTAATGGATTCATTCTTTTTCAAATCCTGCCATGGAGGCACATACCCAGAAAAGGAGATCAGTGCACCTAAAATCAGGGAAAGAGCTACCACAGAAGGGGGTTTTAAGCCTCCAAAGCCATAGCAATCCCAGAGGGGCATAAATAATGCAGTTTCTAATCAAGCTGTCAGCCCCAAAGTCAGATGCCATGATCCCATGTTCTATCTGTGCTTCAGAACAGCCAGGGGGCCTCCAATCCATCTGTAGACTGGAAAAATAACTTGTCTCACAGGTTTTGTATGACTTGTTCCCAAATCTATATAGATGGTGTGGTGAAGAACAAAATACAGATTATTTTTTAAAGCCTTATGATTTCCTAGTGGCTTTCAGTCCTTTTATATTTATTTATTTATTTTTTGATGTGAACCAGTTCTAAGGTCTTTATTGAGTTTGTTACGATATTGCTTATGTTTTATGTTTCGGTTTTTTGGCCGTAAGGCATGTGGGATCTTAGCTCCTTGGCCAGGGATCAAACCCACACCCCCTGCCTTGGAAGGCGAAGTCTTAACCACTGGACCGCCAGGGAAGTCTGGCTTTCAGTCTTTCTACCACTCAGAGTATAACTACTGGCACGTGGGGAAGTCCTTAGCACTGTCCTTGACTTTGAAAGAGTCCTCTGAGCCCAGCGGTTGGAACAGCCTGCAGCTCTTGTACCCGCAGGCCTCTGCTCAGGTGGTACCCGCTCTGCAGAGGGAGAGAGAAGAGGCTTTGTGATGTCAGGCTTTGCCCAGCTGACCCGCCCTTGGCTCCGTGGAGTCCCGACAAGCCCACAGTTGCTGTTCTGTCCCTACGCTCCCCCGCCCCAGTTGTCAGCAGTGAAAGACATCCCCAGCTATCCTGGGTGAGAGGCGCCCTGGCCTGCCCGCGTGTGGCCTTAACCTTTAAAGCACAGCCCTGTCACGATGCGGCAGTTTAATGAAAATCTGGATCTTCAACTCAGCTATTTTCTTTTTTTCTTGTTCTTTATTCCACTTTGTGGCTCTTTCCTTTCTTGCTGGGCTGTGTTTGCATTTCCTTCAGAATGTGTGGGTCCCGTCTCTTCCAGCAGAAAAGTCAGTTTTGTTTCTAAAAATGTCATTTTCTGCTCCCCTCAACCCCCATCTGTTGTCTTTAGAAAATATGGATATTTAGCCACATAACATGTGGAGATTCTCTTCCCAGTGCTCTTTTTGAGAATCTCCCAGTCCAGATCTGAGTCCACAACACTCTCATCTCTCAGTCTTTAGCTCTACTGTGACATTTAATAAATGAGTTGATACATTATGTGAAACAGAATGGTGAGCCACTGTGAGTTTTTGCCTGTACATTTTTTTTTGCATGGGAAAAGCATGACACTGAATTTTGGATATGCTCTTCTATTTCTCAAACAAATTGTAGCAGTTGTTATCTGTCAAATCCAGGGGACTTCAAACACTGATAGGTGATGTTTTCAAAATGATGACACATATATCTGGAAATTTCCTAGCTTTTATTTTATAAAAGCCCCCATGGTTTCTTGCTGCCGCTATTGGAATGATCAAATATTGGACTTTATGTTTTTCCATTCTCAAGTATTCCTGAAACTAGCTCAGAACATTAAGCTGGTTCTGTTGCTGTCAGATGGATTTCCTGAATTGCCGGCATCAAGTACTTTGCTCTCTTTTCTGACACTCCGCTTCTATTTATAGCCAACAGATGATCAGAAGCCAGGGTCAAGGGCAGTTGTTGTTTGGTCAAGCCCAGCTGTTGAATGCTGATTGGCAACTAGCAAGGTGTGGTGACTGCCATCTGGTCATGCCAGGTCCTGATAGCACTGCCAGCGTTTATTTAATGGATTGGTACCTCCCAGAAATTAGGTCAGCCCTGTGAGAAATCAGGCTATGAATACATTAAATGTATGTTTCATAAATACATGCTTCAGAGCTCAAGTCATTGTTTTTAAGTGGTGGATTACAGGTAACGCTATTTATTGCATGTCCCGGCACTATAGGGATTGAAGGGCTGGTGGGGAAGATGCCTGCTCTGGTGGCTAAAACTTTGCTGGGATTGATAGGCAGAATTCTTGGCAAGATGTATGCAGATGCTGCTTTGTATTTGCAAATGACTTTCACAATAATTTCAATCCTCATTAATCAACAGGCATTGTGAGTGACAGATGCTATACAATATGTAAGAAACTACCCTCAGGATCTGGCATCCCATAATCATTTTCCTCCTCCAAGGACTAACAAAGCTTAGCATCTTCACTGCTTTCTGAGGGAGGTTGGAGTTGGTTCCCCTTTTTCAGGAGAGGAAACTGAGTCCTGGTAAGAATAAGTTCCTTTCTGGGAGCCAAGATAACTCTTGACCTCAGTTTCCCTCTTGGACCCAGGAAGGTGACGTGCCAGGAATCCTATGTCCTTCCCTTGGGAAGTTCTCAGGGAAATGAGGCTTCTTGCCTGGAGATGGTCATTTTACTTTGAGGATAAGAATTGAGTTGCTTTGCTCATGAAAGTTTTATTTGAGGGTCTCAGAATATAAACTTTTGACATTCTCATGTCTGGAGACCTGTGTGTATATATGTATTTTAAACTGAAGTATAGTTGGTTTACAATGTTGTGTTAGTTTCAGGTGTATAAGGGGTATTTTATATATATATATCCCTTATAAGTTATTATTGAATACAAGATATTGAGAAAAGTTCCCTGTGCTATACAGTAAGTCCTTGTTGGGTATCTATTTTTATATACAGTAATGTGTATATGTTAATCCCAAACTCCTCATTTATCCCTCCCCCACCCCCATTTCCCCTTTGGTAACCATGTTTGTTTTCTATATCTGTGAGTCTATTTCTGTTTTGTAAATAAGTTCATTTTTTCACATCTTTTTTTTTTTAGATTCTCACATAAGTGATGTCATATGATATTTGTCTTTCTCTGGCTGACTGATTTCACTCAGTATGATAATTCCTAGGTCCATCCATGTTGCTGCAAATGGCATTATTTCATTCTTTTTTATGGCTGAGTAATGTTCCATTGTGTATGTATGTACCACATCTTCTTTATCCACTCCTCTGTCGATGGACATTTAGGTTGCTTCCATGTCTTGGCTACTATAAATAGTACTGCATTGAACATTGGGGCACATGTATCTTTTTGAATTATAGTTTCCTCTGGATATATGCCCAGGAGGGGGATTGCTGGATCATATGGCAACTCTATTTTTAGTTTTTTAAGGAACCTCCATACTGTTCTCCATAGTGGCTACACCAGTTTATATTCCCACCAACAGTGTAGGAGGCTTCCTTTTTGGAGGCCCGTTTTTAAGGGAAGCTGTGTGGTTTGGTGGCTGAGAGCATCCACTTTGGGGTCTACTCAGCTGAAGGTTGAAATCCTTGCTTTGCCACTTACTCTGTGACCTCAGGCAACTTAATGTGTTTGAGCCACGATATCCTCACCCATAAAACGGGGCTGGTGAGAGATGGTGGTGTGAATAGGCAGCCCCTGCCTGTACAATCTGCTCCAACACGTCATCACCCACTCTTATAGATTAGCCAAATCCCACGGTGCCAGCTGGGGGGCTGGGTGTGTTACTCTGGGTTCTGAGCATCTCTGTGCCTGGCACGGGCTCCGATGCTCACTTGGGGCACAGATAAGACCTGCTGGGTGCATCCAGCTGCTTGGGCTCTCTGGCTGTGGCCCACCCCTTCCTCTCCCATTATTCCTGGAGAGAATCTGCATTAAAGACTGCTGTACGGGTATACGTAGTAGGCCTTTGCCAAATATTTATTAGTGTGTGATTAAAGACGCCTCTAATAAAATCCCATATGGTCTCACCATTAGCCTTTCCAGCTATGTGCAGGAAGAGATTGTGTTTCTGAGTTTTGATATGAGAAACGCCACATGAAAAGAAAACCCAAACCACTGTTGGTGTATTTGATTGATAAAATATGTTTTACTGTAAGGATCTTGAAGAGATAATTTGTAGAAGAGGCCATACAAATGGTTAATGAATATGAAAACATATTTTGATTTCACTGGCAACTTTTCAAAATGCAAAATCAAAAAACAATGAAATTGAATTTTCACCCATCAAATTGGCAGATTTAAAAACAAGAAAATTCACTGCTAGTGAGGATGCAGAAAGACAGGTAATGCCACTCATGTCTGGTGGGGAATTTGGTACAATCACAAGGAAGTTATTTGCCAATATATAATAAAAAGCCTTTAAGATACTCGTATCATCCAATGTAGTCATCCATTTTGAAGAAATAATATTTTCTTAAGGTGAATAAAAAGTTATATTCAAAGATATCTGTTCCAGCACTACAATTTTAAACAGGAAGAGTTAGAAATAAGCTCAGTGTAATAAAAGGATGGTTTAAATATGCTACTTAGAGTGAAATATTATGCTGGCATTAAGATGAGATTTTAGCAATAATCTATGGCCAAACTACCATTTATGAAGAGTTTACTATATCCCAGGCTCCAGGCTAAGTACTTTGAATATACATTATATCATTTAAACCTTATTATGACAGATTAGTAACCTAACTTCCAACAATTTATCATCTCATTTAAACTTGTTTGACAAATTATAAAATTGGGGAAAAAAAGTTAACATGAGAGAATACTGTTGATATTCTTTTAAAAAAACAATGAGCATACAAAATTGCGTACAATTTTAGCTCAACTGTATAAGCACAATAAACCCACCATAATGTTGTGAGTAGGGGCCAAAACTCCAAACTGCATAGAATGTAAGGTTTGTGTTCTTACAAAGCTCCTAAAGTGAATGTGAGGGCTGGAAGGTAGATGACAGCTAATTCCTCGTCATCTCCCATCCGGACTCACATTATTCCACGGCTGTGGATGTTTAGTGAAAAATTTACCAAAATATTAACAAAGGTTCTCTCTTTGTTGTGGTATTATGGGCAATCTATGCTTCTCTGTATTTTCCAGTTTTTCTACAATGGGCATGCAGAAGTAGCACATAAAAAATAAAATGCTTCTAAAAGTTTTAAAAATGAAAGCACAATTTGTTTTACCATTTTTAAAAAATAAGTGGGTAATTTCTCCTTTCCTGCACTCCCTTTAGTTCTGACAGCTCAGTAATTGAAGCAGGAAAGGGAAAAGGCAAAGCCCAGTGGTCAGAGGGAAACAAGAGGCGAGTCTCTGTCCCAGCTACAGGGAGTGAGCCACATGATGCTTGCGGTGGCATCTGTGGTCACATATGTTACAAGTGAAAAAAAATATCACAATGATGTTGGCAAAGCCCTGGGTATTACCCAACCTCATGTAGCTACCGAAAATGCTTAAAGCAAAACAAGACAAGACAAAAACTATGTACAAAAGAAAGACACCGTTAAGAGGTAAAGCCCCGTTTCCACGTTCCCCAGGAATAGAGACCCTCCCTCAAGTCAGCATGTGAGGCTCATTAGGGGACAGTCACTCTCTGGGAAGAAACAAGAAGCAGGCTCAGAGGCCCCTTCCACTGTTTGCAGGATATTTGAGGACAGCTAGCGTCTACTGCCTCTGAGGTTCTGAAGCTGGCCCCAGAGCAGGGTGTGTCCTCAGCGCCTGCAGAAACCCAAGCGACAGGGCACAGGCCTTGGTGCCCTGAGCACCGGGGATCCCCCTGGAAAGTGGGAGGCCCGCTGGGTTGGGCCCCACAGGAAGCGCCCCGCCTTTGTTGAGCTGCGCAGCAGAGGGCCCGCCCTGGTTTGTTGGGGCTTTCCTGCTGGGTTCTATGACAGGGTGGCTAAAAGCAGAAGGCTCGCGAACCCCAGCCCTGGCTCAGGGCTGGAGGCTGAGTTAGGGGCATCCAGGGAAGTCATTATCCCATCCAGGAGGTGGCCCGGGCACCTGGGAGGGAGGAACACCAAGTACACGGTTCCAGATGGGCTCCTGGCAACACGAGGCTAACTTTTCCGAGTGCCTTGAGGTTTCTTCAGAGCCATTGATTCATCTGTTCAGCTGGCACCTACTCAGTAGTGTTCTAGGCACTGGAAAAACCAAGAGGAATAAGACACCGTAGCCGCCCTCCGGGAATCCAGGGAAGAGGGAGAGAGGCCACAAGCCCTAGTGGTGAATCGAAAACCAGGAGATCGCGGGCACTCCCTGGGCGGCTCAAGAAAGGGACAATGCCGAGCTGTGTCTGACCTTGGTACTTCTCAGACTTTAATGGGCATGAGAATCACCTGGGCATCTTGCAAAGCTGCAGGTTCTTATTCAGCAGGTCTGGAGAGGAGCCTGAGATGCTGCATTTCTAACAAGCTCCCAGGGGATACTGATGCTGCTGGTCCGAGGTCCACCCTTTGAATGGCAAAACCCTACGTGATGCCTACGAGGGAGCTAGGCAGGTAGAGAAGTGGGAAGGGATATTCACTCCTAAGAGAGAGAACGTTCCAGGCGGGCCACTTCAGGCGTGGGAATGGTTGAATGGTCAGAGTGGCTGAGGTTTAATTGGAGAGGTTTGAAATGGCCCTGGGCTTACCTTTTAATTCTATTCTTTAAGACAGTGTCAAACCTGATATTCTGAGAAACGCACTTCTAACACTCACCTGACATGGGTCCTTCTGTTTAATGGTCTTGTTTACTAGTGATCCTTTCCTGCCACGGAGGTGATAAGGCTCTCAGAGCAAGCCTGGTGGTGGATGACCAGTCACCATGATTGAGTTCCTCAGGTCCTAGGCTACAGCTCCATGAGAGAGGTCATGGCTTTTCTGCTGCACAGCTCGCATAACACCTGGTACACAGGGGCAGCTAATGCTCATTGTATCTTGAGTTTGAGATGAATGAATGAATAAATATTAATACCTCACATTAGGCTCAGCAAGAGAATAGCAGAGTGGTTAAGAGCACAGGCACTAGAGTTAGAATGCCCTGCAAATCCTGGCTCTGCTCTGTGCTAGCTCCAAGAATCTGGCCATACCCTTTGACCTCTCTGTGCCTCAGTTTCCTCATTTGTGAAATAAGGATGATAGCAGTACCGGCCTCAAAGAGTTGTTGTGAGTCTTCCAGGACATAATACATATAAATTACTCTCAGCAACTGTAAACATTCAGTAAACGTTACCTGTTGTTTTTGTTAAGAGCTGAAGTTGACATTCGCCAATTTGACAACAGTTTGACTGGTTTAATTTGAGGATGGGCATATTTGTCTAAGGTATGGCTTCTGAGTGAACATCATTTATTTTTGCCATGCATGCCCTCCATTAACATGAATAATGACAGGTATTTGTATTAACTTTTACAAAATTTTTTCTTGAACGTAAAAAAGGAAAACACATATAATGACAGAAATAGGGGTCTTGGCAGAATACTTCAAGTGGGACGCTTAGGTATGAGCTGGTTTCTTGAGACCAGCTCTGCTTATTAGGGGATGTCATGAGGGAGAATTTTATTCTGTCTCCCTCTGAGATCACCTGAGCTAGGCTTCTGGAATTCCAGAAGCTATGAAACCACGAAAATAGTAATGTCTGGTGAATAGACAGACAGTAGGTGTAGACTTAGCTGAAACTGGCTATTATTTAGGTGAGAAGGGCCGGGAATTTCATCACCACTCGCTACTGTTGTGGATTACTTACCATTTAGAATGGTTATTGAAAAGCTCTGGGGCTGATACTATCTTTTATCTTTTGTCTGTGAATACTGAGACCTGAACTATCCAAAACAATACATATGAGCCACATATGGCTATTTAGATTAATGAAAATGGAATAAAATTAAAAATTCATTTGCACTAGGCACATTCCAAGTGTTCAGTGGCCACATGTGGCTAGTAGTTAACAAACTGGACAGCACAGGTATGTAGATGTAAAACATTCCACCAGACAGCAGTGACTTAGAGTTTACTTTAAGAGTTGCAGATTGTAATTGAGGTACCCAGAGATGGCAAAATCCAGAACTCATGCAATGAGGATGTTGCAGAATTGAATACAAAAATTAGGAAATGTAAGGGGTAAGTTTACTTTTGGACAATAAAGTTTGACTCATTTTTTTGTTCAACAGTTATTAAGTAACTAGACACTTACTCTGTGTAGAGCTCTAATCTAGTGGCTCTGGGGAAGATAGCAAAGTCTGGCAGAGGCATTGACTGATCCCAAATTGCTTGTCATTGAGTTGGATAGATACCAAGTACCTAGGAGAACATTAAATAGCAGTTCAAGGAGGTGTGTGAGGAAAACCCAGTGAGAAGCTGTGGGACCAGAATGGCTTTGAAAAAAAGATGTGATGCTTGACTTGGACAGGACAGGAGACACAAGTAGAACTGAGTAAAGGAGGCAGAAATGGTTGCAAAATGGTGGGAAATGGGAAGCAGTTACCCTAGATGAAATAGAAATATTAGTTGGCAGCCACATGGGAAATGGGGCTGGGGTCAGACTTTGGAAGGACTTGAATGCCAACATAAGATGATTAGACTTTATCCTGCGGACATTGGGAGCCATAGAAGGGTTGTGATCAGAAGGGCACAATCGTGCAGGTAGTACTTTGCCAAGGTGAGTCTGGCAGGGGTTAAAAAGCTGGATTGGAGGAACCCAGCCATCTTCACTGGGATACCAGCCCAAAGGTTGCAGGAAGAATCCAGGCAGGAGAGGAGAAGGACCGGAAATAGGTCAATGCACAGGGAAAGGGAAAGAGAGGCCATAGAAAGGAAAACGGGTTTTGACTGAGCAGGGAAATAAAAATGGCAGAAGTGTAGACAAAGATGGCTTACTTGCTTTGGGTTTGGGGTTTAGGAAATACCTGTTGATTTGGAATTTGGAAGGGGGCTCCTCCTAGATGTAACTTCATCAGATCCCATCACACACCTCCTTAAACTGCTATTTAATGTTCTTCTATGTATTGAGTATTTATCTAACTCTTGGCAGTGATTGCATCCACCAGGCTTTGCTTCCTTCCCCAGAGGCCCTAGTTCAAGTACCATGCATGGAAAAAGTGCCCAGTTGGTGAACAGCTATTCTACAGGTAACTGCAGAGTCAAGCCCTGTAACTAAACCTACCCTTTACATTTACTGAGGCAAAGAGAAGAAGGGATTAGTTGTTTGTTTTAAAAATAAAAATCCTGAGAAAATGTTAGATTATGTTGGTGAATAGAGATGAATGTCTACAA
Source organism: Mesoplodon densirostris (assembly GCF_025265405.1). Classification (NCBI taxonomy): domain Eukaryota; kingdom Metazoa; phylum Chordata; class Mammalia; order Artiodactyla; family Ziphiidae; genus Mesoplodon; species Mesoplodon densirostris. The sequence goes on from NC_082665.1 coordinate 123,461,111, forward strand.
AATGCCAGTTGTCTGCAAAATGGAGGTGCAAATATCTACCTCATAGAGTGCTGAGGATTAAATGATGTGCGTGCAAACTACCTAGCAAATAGTAAGCCATCAATAAATGTCATTTGATTCTAATCTAATGAATTCAGCAAGCTCACATGGGATCAGAAAACCCCATACATAAGTTTATGGCATGAACTATCTCTCCACTCACTCATTTGTTGGGTGCCATAAAATGAGGGAATTTCTAGTGTTATTCCAGATCGCTCTGGGCAGAATTGTTAAAGGTCTTATTTGCTCAATGAAACAGAAGCCAGGGAGGGCCCAGCTACAGGGATAATCACACACACACCTGAGGGTGTCTGGTTCACCCCTCATTTATTCCTGCTTCTTTTACTCTTTAGCAATGGGATCGTTGTCAGTGGAGCATTGGAAGGTAAGACATACAACCATATTAAAGAAAAGTTTCTAGGAGGGAATGACATAGCTATTTGTATGTGATATGATTGATTCTCATAAGCATGAGAAAATCAGTGTCACTGCATTCAAATTCAATATGTCAACCACTGCCAGAAACCACCTCCAGCTGGGCCCCATGACCCTGAGGTGAAGGCCACAGCTTCTCCCCCAGGTGCTGTCCACCTAGTTCTCCCTTCTGTGCCTCATCCTGCATATCACGGTCAGACAAAGCTATTTAATAGACCACCTTCAACTTTTACCTGAACCCCTTTTACCTGAAGAGGAAGTCTAAACTTCACTGCTTGGTTTCCTTCCAAAAATCTCACTCACCATGTTGATTCAACCATATTTTCTCATTTTCCAAGTGCATCCTTAGCTCCAGTAAGGGAGAAGTGCACTATTTACCGGATGGAAAAATCCAATACTCACTCCCCTTCTGTGCTTTGGCCACTGCCCTATTCCAGGATGACCTCACTGTTACCCTCTGCTTTGCTAAATTTTACTCATTCTTCAAGACATAGTCAAGACCTACTTCCCCCAAGAAGCCCCCTTCTGATGATTCCAGCCTGTAGGCATGTCACCTTTTTCTGGACTCCTACTGCCCTCATTTACAGTGACAAAATATTGACCACTCTCTTGTTTCTTATCCCCTGTTTCTTACTTGTGTTTTTCCAACCAGACTGAAGTCAGGGTCTATGGCTTGCCCTTCAAATCACATCAACAAGCTTGAACTGAGGGCTCTGTGACATTTACAAATCCTAACTCTGGTTCAGGGTTTTCAAAGTGACATCTTAGAGACTTGAAGGAAGAACTCTTTAGCTAAAGCTTGGGAACTCCAGGTCCCAGCCATTGGACACGTGGTAGTGGGCTGATGGGTTGTAGTGGAGAGAGCTTTCTAGATTGGCCCATCCTCATTCACAACTATCTGAAAGCTCAGCTACTGGGGAAGTCAAGTAGAGGATGGGGCTCAGTCCTTGAATGATCCATGCCTGCCCCACAGAAAAAGTAATTTGGTCCTTGTAGGAAACTTGGAAAGTACAGAAAAGTATAAAGAAAATAAAAATCATCTCTAATCCTACCAGCCAGAAAGAAACATTGTTAATCTTAGTGTACTTTCCAGTTTTCCAGTTATACACGCACATAAATATAATCTGTCATAGTTGAGATCATGCCCTATGTTGATTTGGGTAACCTACTCTTTTCACGTACAATTACACCATGATCACTAAAACTCCTCTAAATATATTTGTGTTGGTTCATTCCCCAGGAAGCAGACTCTGAGATACATGTTGGTGTGCAGGATGTTTCTTAGGTAGTGCCCTAGAAATCAGCAGCTGCAAAAAGGGAGAGAAGGAAGAAGGACGAGACGGAGGGAGCAGTTGCACTGTGTTGTAGGCATGTTCTGAACTCAGGTCTGGCAGCTCTCTGTTCAAAAGCTGATATTTAAGAGACAAGTGTTGCTAGCAAAGGAAAACTTGCTTTATTCAGGAGGCCAGCAACCTGGGGAGAAGGTGGACTTGTGTCCAAAAGCCTACTCCCCACTGCTGATCAGGAGACAAGAGCTTTTAAAGGGGAGCTTCAGGGGTGCATTGAGGAGGTGGGGGGCTATGTGCAGAGCAGCACAGTCAGCTCCAACAGTCATCTTGAAATTGGTCATGCGGTGGTCTGATCGGCATCACCTTGATTGTTCTAAGTGCAATTAATCTTCAATTCCAGAGTTGTTTTATTCCCATCTTCTTGAGGCCAATTCTTGGAATTGTGTAAGATGGAGCACCTTATGTCATGACCACAGCCTGGTCATCATGTAGTTAAATTCTTCCACCTGATGGGGGTTTCAGTATCTATAAAACAGCTCAAAGGTTATGGCTCAGAATATTATCTGTAGCCCTTGAGGAGAAACTAGAGACCCTCAACTTTGTTTAATGACTAAACTATTATTATTTTGTCCTATTTGACTGCTTTTCTTTGCTTTTGCATTTTTTCATTTCTCTGATTAAATTTATACTTTGGCTAAAGTTTTTCAAGCAGGCAGAGGACATGGGGGGAGGGGTCTGTCCTGGGAAGGCTCCATAGGGTCCTGCTCCATTACAGGTCCACCAAAGGCCTTAACCAACCCCATAGGGAACTCTGGAGCAGGGATGGCCCTCCTGAGTTGTCTGAGGTTGGAGTGAAGGGGCTGGACCTTTACATCCCCAGGGGGACTGCTCATTGGTTTCAGGCTTACTCTGGAAATTCACATGATTTAGGCTAGGCAGTGTTCTTTAGCTAAGGCAGTCCTCAAAGAAGGTTCAGAGCTGAAGGCTGTCTTGGAGCAGCATTCCCAGAAGCCAGGAGAATAATTCCTTCATTGCCAAAGAGGGGTCTGGGCAACATGTCAAAGCCTCTACAATCATAATACTACACTGTATAGCCAACAATAGTGATGGCTGAAATTGAGTACTTACCATATGACAGCATTATGCTAGGTGACCTCAGCCCACAACTGCTCACAAAGGTGATTATTAATGGTATCTTCTTTACCAATGAAGAAATCAGATGACCAGACACTCCTTGGGTCCCACAGCTGATAAACCTGGGGAGCCAGAATGTGAATCTTAAGTCTTTGCTTTATTTGTTTGGGTAAGTACTTAAAAGAGTGTTTTCAGGTAAGAATTTAAGTTTCCAGGCAAAAATCTTACTACATATTCCAGTGATAAGAGGTGTGCTGCACTTTCCTTTCATCTTCACGATGAACTAGAAGGATGCTTTTCAGAAATGGCAAAAACGATCATTCCTAGCCCCCAGAATTAGAAACACTTAAATAACTACAGGAGGTCACATCTTTTTTTTTTTTTTTTTTGCGGTACGTGGGCCTCTCACTGTTGTGGCCTCTCCCGCTGCGGAGCACAGGCTCCGGACGCGCAGGCTCAGCGGCCGTGGCTCACGGGCCTAGCCGCTCTGCGGCATGTGGGATCTTCCTGGACTGGGGCACGAACCCATGTCCCCTGCATCGGCAGACGGACCAGGAGGTCACATCTTTAAAAGTCGTGAATAAAGGGCAATGGAGACTGTTCCCTTCAAACTCTTTTATTCAAAACACAGAGCAGCAGCTACATGTGGATGTGAAAGCCCCAACTCAACCTGCCCCCTTTTTTCTACTATGCAGGTCGAGGATTATTTTTCCTGCATGTGACAAGGGTTGTATGTGGCCTCCCAGATCCTTTTAGCATACCACATCTAGCGTTATTTCCTATCTTTGAAAAGCTATTCCAGTTAAGGGACAATAAAAATTAACATTTGGACTTCCCTGGTGGTGCAGTGGTTGAGAGTCCGCCTGCCTATACAGGGGACATGGGTTCATGCCCTGGTCCGGGAAGATCCCACATGCCGTGGAGCGTCTGGGCCCATGAGCCATGGCCACTGAGCCTGCACGTCCAGAGCCTGGGCTCTGCAACGGGAGAGGCCGCAACAGTGAGAGGCCTGCGTACCGCAAAAAAAAAAAAAAAAAAAAAAAAAAAAAAAAAAAAAAATTAACATTTAATTCTTCATGCTATTGTAGACGTTAGAATTTTTTTGGTGAAATTCATCTTTCAGTCTTAACTTCATACAACTGTTTGACTAAGTTTTCCACAAGCCTACCCAAAGTTTTCATGATTTTTAAGCAAAATTTCCTGAAAAGAGAAAGGCTTTACCAATTTTTTTGTACCCCTCTATTTGCTGTCCTGTAATCTACACATGCTGCTTATTAGTCAAAATGAATACGGTTTCAGGGAAATTGCATTTATTTGTTTATCTCACTTAAGTATCAGCACAAAAATTAAAATGCAGGGTCAGTTATTGCAGGGGAGTATTCAGCACTGTAATGTGGTTGCCAGGCAACCTGTGGGCGGGTGTTAGGTAGACTAAGGGAAACTCATCAGCAGCACTTCAATAACAGTATTGGCTTTCATTTCAAACGTGCTAAATAATAGGGCCATGAATTCGCCTCCTTTAGCCCAATTTGCTTACTTTTCTTCTTGAATGGAGAAGTAATCTGGTTCAGTGCTGGGTAACATTTGCAACCATACTTCCTCTGCCAGGCACTAAAAAAAAAAAAAAAAAAAAAAAAGGTGTTTCCCACTTTGGAAAATAAGGAAGGTCTCGTGTTTTTTTGTTTTTGTTTCTTTTTTTTTTCTTCATGTTTTACAATCTTCCTCTTTCTTTCTTTCTTTCTTTCTTCCTTCCTTCCTTCCTTTCTTTCTTTCTTTCTTTCTTTTTTCTTTCTCTCTCTTCCTCCCTCCCTCCCTCCCTCCCTTCCTTTCTCCCCTCCTTCCCTCCTCCCTCCTTCCATCCCTCCCTTCTTTTCTTTCTCTTTCCCTTTCTTTCTTTTTTGTTTAAGAAAACACAGGGTCAAGGCAATGGATTGAAGAGCTCAGGAAAAAGAGGGAGTCTTGGACAGCACTGTATGAGCCGTAAACACCCTCACACATCTTCTAGAAAGCCATGTTTAATAATTTCAATTTGTTACCTACTATTCTTGAGCTTCTGTATGTGTGTTTACACATACACATAGATATGGGTGAGTCAGAACCCCTGCCAGTATGGAGTGCCTCGAATAAGAGAGGGTGGTCTGGGGTCTAGGGTGGGTTTGGGGGTTGAAGGAATCTTCCCAGGTCCTGAGGAGGAGATGCAGGAACTGACCAAGGCAATAGGCAGTGCTGGGGAACTTGGCAAGAAGTCAAAGGGGACTCCATTTCTACTGCAGCTCAGAGCCAGCTTCTCTACTGGGTTAGGCTCACCTGTAAGGCTGAACATAGCCCTAACAATGCACCTTGCACAGAGTAGGTGCTCAGCAAATGTGTTGGCCATGCACATGTCTTCATGTGTGGAGCCCGGACACAGGAAATGCTGTCAGGACAGCTGCACTCAGTCATGGAGTTGTAGGGGAGCGTATTTTGGGCCTTGTGTAATTTCCTGTCTTAGGGATGAAGAAAATGGACTAACAGCCAAGGCTGGCAAGCTGTTCCTGGCTCAATGTGAACCAGGCTTCAGCTCTGCATCCTCAAAAACTCTCCTGTGTTTTTTCCCCTTTGAGTAATTTAATTTTCATCTGTCTGCTCTCAGTTTGCAAGAGCTATTAAGAGTGGGCTCAAGGCTCAGCTTCAGAATAGCTCTAACAGGATTTCCATGCTTTTGCAGATTTTTAAAAACCTGGTCCAGGTTAAGGATGCCAAGATGCTGGAGGTTCTTCTTTGAAAACACCTCTCCTCTCCTTTCTTCCTTTCTGTTGCTATCAGTAGTTTAGATCCTTACTGTCCCAGAGCAGGGCACTGGTCCAGCCTGCTAACTGGGCTTCCTGCTGGCAGACTTCTACCTGCCCAGTCTACCCACTGTGTCCTTACAGCCTTCTTCTCTCCACAGGCCTTCGTTTGCAGAATCCTCTCCAGTTGTTTGTCCTTGCTCTTGAATACCACGTTTGTCTGATCACATCAGCTCTTTTCACAGACAACAGAACACCCAGGCCAGGGTGTCTTAGAATGGAAGCCCAGCTGCCTTAGCGGTCTGCAGAGGTTTTCTCCAAAGTCTAGGAGCACTCAGAGTTTGAGAACCAGTGTCCTGTAACTTTTCACTTGAACAGCTTACCCTCCACAGTGCTTGTGAAGTCGAATTTTTGAACCCAACGTAGTGTTTTACATTGATCTCGAAATAGCAGTCACAGGGGAGAAGCACAGCCAGGAGAGAAAGAATAAGAAGAAATAGAGGCAAAGAGAAGGTTAGACATCCAAGGGAAAGGGAAAAAGGAGAAGGAGCCATCAGTAGAAGGGTGGAGATAGAGGATCAGAGATGAAGGAAGCCAATCAGGGCCCCCATGAGAGGACTTTGTGATCTTAGAGCAAAAAAAAAAAAAAAGCTTTCAGGTGATTAAGAGGCAAGAGGCAGCAGAATAAGGGAATCAGGATGCTGGGAGGAGGTGAAGGCCAGAGCAGGAGGATTTGGTCAGTCTTTTGGGTGAGAGAAGTCCCCCCTTAGAATCAGGATGCATTGACTGAGCAAGACAGATGAAAGGGATTGGGATCCCTCTTCCTCCCACTCTTTCTCCCACTTCTGACATTTTCCATCCTTCCCCCCACCATCTCTTGGAAAGCTTATCTTTCTCTTTCTTGAATCAATCAATCGATTAATTGATCAACCTCCCTTCTCCCCCTTTTTCTCCTCTCTTACCTTAAAAGTGTTTTGCAACACTCAGCCTATTAGTAGGTTATGAAACCAGTGTTGTGAGTTATGACAAGCACTTTCAAAACATTGAAATAGGATAGAATATATAGAATAATATACAATAAAATAGAAAACATTAGAGTGCATCTTAGGGTAGGGGTAAACTTGTCTCAGTTATACGTGTGGGTGTGACTGTCTGTGTATAAAGTTATTTCCGTATTATATATTATGGTCAAAAAAGCTTGAAGGCCACTGGGATATAATTTACAACTGAAGAAATCTCTTTATTATCTGATATAGCTAATAATCTTTTTCTGATGAGTACTTTTAAGAGGATCATATTGATAAAGTTTTAATATTTCTTTTTCTCAACTTCTACCCCACCCTCAGAGTCAGGAATTTTTAAATTACTTTTTCTTGGAATTTTTTCTCCTTGTGGATTAGCATCCGTGGAAAGGAAATGTGTTCTCTAGCAGAAAAACCTCATAAAACCCAGAATTCACATTAAGTACTGGCTTCAGTTAAATCTGCAGGCAATATTCATCTTCTGGGTGCAAACCAATTCCGATGGTTAGGTTGTTGGCTCAGAGAGGGCTTATTTCATTAACCACTCTTGGATACAGTAATGGCAGACAACAGGATTTTGAGATGTGTAGTTAATTAATTTTTTATTAAATATGGTGGGTTTGCTTGGGATGAGGAGGGATAGGTAGAGAGGACCGAAGCCTATCTTCAAGAAGCCTCCCTCCTTGAGTTCAAGTCTATTCTGCCCATCAGAAGAAGGTGTTAAGTTTACCTGATGTGTACTAGCTCACTAAACATTAGTGTTAACTATATACAGCCGGTATGGTAATTCCACCATCCTTTTTATCTTTACTATTTTACAAATCTCAAAAGTAATACATATTTGTTGAATCAAAATCAAACAACACAGGTGTCTAAAGGAAAAAGTCCAAGTGTTCTCCCCTCTTCTCTACCCCTATGGCAACCAGGCTCATGCCTCGGTTCAGAAGATAACGTTGGTAACTTGACTTGTAGCCTTCCAGATACAGGGCAGTGTTACTCAAACTTCAATGTGCACGCGAGCTTCCTGACGTCTCGTTAATGCAGGTTCTGATTCAGCAGGTCTGGGATGGGGCCTGAGACTCTACTTTTCTAGCGAGCTGCCCCTTGATGCTGATGCTGCTGGTCCAGGCACCACACATTAAGTAGCGAGGGCTATACTGTTCACCGTCCAATACAACAACCACACACTGCATGTGGCTATTTAAATTTAAATTTCTTAAAATTAAATAGAATTAAAAATCCATTTCCTCACTCACACCAGCCACGCACCATATGTGGCTATTGGCTATTGGATTGGACAGCACGGATAAAGAACGTTACTTTCCAAAGTGGTTGCACTATTTTGCGGACCCACTGTCAGTGTGTGTTGCAGTTTCTCTGCATTTTCATCAACATTCAGTATTGTCAATCTTTTTACTTGTTACAGTTCTAGTGAGTGTATAGTGGTGTCTCATTGTGGCTTTAATTTGCATTTCCTTGGTGATCTTTTTTTTTTTTTTTTTTGCCGTACGCGGGCCTCTCACTGTTGTGGCCTCTCCCGTTGCGGAGCACAGGCTCCGGATGCGCAGGCTCAGCGGCCATGGCTCACGGGCCCAGCCGCTCCGCGGCATATGGGATCCTCCCAGACCGGGGCACGAACCTGTATCCCCTGCATCGGCAGGCGGACTCTCAACCACTGCGCCACCAGGGAGGCCCCCTTGGTGATCATTGATGTTAAGTATCTTTTATTTCTGAGCTCTCTGGCTATTTGTTAACTTCTGTTTGAAATGGCTGTTCTAGTCTTTTGCTTATTTTTCTTCCGCTGGGTTGCTTCTTATTATTGAGTTGTAAGAGTTCTTTACATGTTTGGGCTCTAAGATACTTGTCAGATATATGTGTTGCTAATGTTTTCTCTCAGTCTGTGGCTTATCTTTGCATTTTCTTAATGGTGTCTTCTGAGGAGCAGAAGTTCTTATTTTGATGGAAAATAGTTTTCTATTTTCTTCTTTTATGGTTAAAACTTTTTTCTTAAGAAATCTTTGCCTAATTGAAAAGATATTCTCCCGAAGTCCTTCTTTTAGACTTCTAAAACTATAAGTAGTTTTAGCTTTTACATTTAGGTCTATGATCCATTTTGAGTTAATTAGGTCTATGATCCCTTTTGAGTTAATTTTTTTGTATGGTGTGAGATAAGGGTTCACATTTCATATGAATGTCCAGTTTTTACAACATCGTTTGTTTAAAAGACTATCGTTTCTCCATAGAATTATCTTAGCACCTTTGTCAAAAATCAGTTGATTGTTTATGTCAATTGTATATACATATAGGTATAGTTAAGCACTGGTGTACTTAAGCACTGATATATTTTTGTATTTTTTCAAGCTAAATGTACAGCAACATCAAAAAACTGAATCATGATCTGTTATTTTACTACCCAAAGGAAATTGAAGGGAAGACCCTGGAGGTGACTCATCTCCAATTTAATAGGCTGATCATGAATATTGGTGAGATTTGTTGTTCTGTTAGGAGGACAATAGATAGGAACCACAACATTTTCATTGTTTTATATTATTAACTTGTATGCTTACAGATGAATTTTAGGGATTTTTTAAGTGAATAATATATCTTTTTTAAAAACTGAAACAGAATATGTATTTTAAAACTGTAAGCTATTTTTTCCTTAAAATATAAATTTAGGCAATCCATCATTAAAAGAAGTAGACTAGGATTGTTTTGGTGTTTTGGCTTATGTCCTGAATGTATTTAGGCTTGGGTTGGTGACTGGGACTGACCTAGGAGATCACAGTCAAGTGGTGTGCACTGCAGCACATTTCCTACTAAACGCCTCATTCTGTGGTGCTCCTCTGTGATTCCACAACAGGCACAGACTCCCTGAGCCCAGTCTGAGGGTGGCCTTCTGAAACCCTGTGGTCTCATCCTTTCACCCCTCATGCCATCCTGCCCCTCCTCTAAATCCTGAAAGTACTGGATGAGAGGACCCATCAGGCTTTGAGGCAGAAACCACCACACTGGTGATAATCATCTGGATGGAACCTTCCTAATGGGTCTGTAGACCACGCCCTGTGCCACCAGTGGCTCTTTCTGTGGGGCCACAAGAGTGTAAGAGAGAGTAGGGGTACATTTAAACTCTGCTCTATAGCAAGCCATGGTTGGTAAGGTTGTACATCCTGGTTAATTGCTTTAGTTACTTTACTCATGCTTAAAATACTCACTGATTTTATTTAGAAAGGAAGAATGGTCCAAAGAGAGGAAGAATGCAGAACTTGAAGTCTAAGTCTTTGGTTGGAGTATCAGTTCTTTCACTTGCCTCGTGTGTACCCATAAATAATAGGAATGATATCAAGTGACACACAAACAAGAGAACTCTGCAAACTGTGTAACTCAAATGATATTCAAAGTATTTTTTTTAGTAGCCCCCCAAATTGCTGATATTCAGATGTGAGTCATTACTTAAACAGGCTCTGTTGAAGTCGAGTGCATGATGGCTTGTAGCTACTTGCTGGATTCACTCTCTTTAAAAAGCTCATCAGCAAACATTTGCTTGCTGAATGATTCCCCCGTAGCCTTGAAATACATTAAAGTTGGTTCTACAGAAGGATAGTTGCTAAAAGCCTAGGTCAGAGTCAACTTATCATTTGTTAAGGGTTAGTACTTTTGCTGAGGAAGAATTGAAAATCCTAGGAAGACGTAGGGCTAGAAATAGTGTACCATTGTCTATGACTTGTAAACAAAAACAAAAACAAAACCTTTTCCCAAAAGGCTACAGAAATACATTACTTCAAGTATTATAAAATAGGTATGATTACATTTTTCCCTGGTATGAGCTAATTTCAATAAATATTTTGTTGGTAACCATTTTTCCTCAACTGTAATAGTGATGCAAACTCATAATAGAAAACTTGGAAACTACAGACATGTATAAAGTTGAGACTGAAATTCATCTACAGTATTTGCCTCCAGAGATAATTGTTAACATTTTAACGAATATTTTCCAGTCATTTGTACTCACATATGTCTGTATTTTTAGAAAATGTATAAACTACTCTTGGTATAGTTTTGTATGTTACTTTTTTCCCCCACTTAATAGCATAAACAAATGCTGATGTTGATGAATAGTCTCAGAAAAAATAATTTTGAAGTCTGCCTGATATTTTATCTGAACTTAACGTATCTAAAAATATTTATATATATTTTTCCAAATTATTCTTAACTTTAATATATTAAAATTAAATTTTATCTACTTATATTCATAAATGTTAAATTTGAGTTGCTGAAAGAATTCTAAATTCTGTATAGAGGAAGGAAAGTAAAATATGTACATTCAGACACACACATGAGTTTTAAACGTACACCATGCATTCTCAGTGGGGGCGATATCACTCCAAAGGGAGTGAAAATTGATTCTGTTGGTAAAAAAATCTTACCCTTTTCATGGATAAAGCATAGATGTATGGTACATAGAGTAATATAAAGAGATGTACAGTATATCTGTAGAATTAAAATTCATGAGGGAGAGGGGAAATTAGGGAAAAAAAGGTTTCTTAGAGGGGCAATAATGAAAAAATAGTTGGAGAAACATTGTTGGGGGGGTGATTATGAGAATAGGCTGAGATAATCTAGTACAGAATTGAATCCTGCAGGGAAATTCAATTACTTTAAACCTAAGCGCAAATCAAAGAAATCAGTTTCTTTTCTAACATATAGAGTCTTCTGATGTAGTACTATAAGTTCTATCTTGTTTAAGCTGTCATTTCTTTTTGAGTACAGGTTGCAGAGGAAAGAAAATATGCAAGTTAAATTAAGGTTGAAATTCCATATGTTTCAGTTATGTTACATAGTATCACTATATTATAAAACTATTCATTGTCAAAGGGAAAACTAATATCTTCCACCTTAAAAACCCAGAATTAATCATTTACCTCTTAAAAGAAAATGTCAACTATTTTTTTGTATTTTAATTTCACAAACATCAGTGGTTTTCCAAGAGTATGAATTCTCATTTTACACACATCTAATAATTGAAAAGACACCATTACCACAAGAACAAAAATGGTAACAAGATGCATTGACTTAGGGTTTTTTTAATAGCAGCTTTATTGAGATATAATTCACAGATGATAAAATTTACTCCAGAATGTATTAGGTACGCTCATGACTCAACAATAAAAAGTTCAATGACTCCATCCACTCAAACTCCTTGAAGGGAAATACAGAGAGATTTAATAACTGTGTGTGCAGTTTTCTCATGAAGAAGATTATATTTCTGTTGTTTAATGGACTGAATATTATGCCCAGGTGGTCAACTCACTCTTTTTCTAACTTTGCAGGAAATAGGTATTGTTATGGATGCATTCTAGTTTACTATAAAGTTCTACTTTCATCAAGCATTCTTTCTACTAATATTACCTCTGACTTCAGTTCCAGCCCTAGAAATGTGTGGGTCACAGTAGGCTTTATTGGATTTTACAAAAAAACCTCAAAATTTAATGACTTAGATAGCAAGTCTTGTTAGCTTTTCATTTGACACCTTTATTTAAGCAAATTATTGCATGCTGTCACCTAATTGTTAGTCACAGCAGGCCTAAAATTACAAAACCTGCTTGTGGTATGTTTGTCTAGAAGCTATTAAATTTCAGTTGTCAGCCTCCAACAGTGATGTTTGCAGAATAATCATGATGGCTTTCTAGTACATCAAAACTAATCTGTAGTAAAACTGACTTCACTTCCAGAAAAAAGGTTAATTTTTATTTGGTCCTTTCACTCAACAAGTGGGAACAGAAAATGAATGGATAAGTCCAAAAGGAAATACAAAGTGTAAGAAATAGTTCCTGCTTTAAGGAATTAAGAGTCTAATTGGTTGATTTCTCTTACCTGTAGAGAAATTAGGCTAGCCCCACTAATAAGAGTTTATTTTGGCAAAGACTATCAAAAGAAATATAATTTAAATCTGGGAATATGACTGGAAAAGGGGAGAATCCGGAATAATTTAAGGATATTTGTTATTATTAGTAATTTAATTGTTCTAGGAATCCAAGCCAATGTAATAAGATAAGAAAAATATATAACACCATTTAAAAAAAATAGAAATGTACCTATATCTTTAAATGTGGATAGAAAAATTATCTGCAGGGATACATGCTAAACTATTAGAAGTGGTTGTTTTAAGAAGTGGGACCAAGAAGTTGAGAGGAGGTTGACTTTTGTTTTCCCCTCTATGTTTCAGTGTAGATTGAATTTTCTATTTTACCACAAATATGCATTAAATTGTTGCACTATTAAGTTAAAAAAAGTCAAGGAATCAACAAAATCATGAAGAAGGATCCTCCCCAAGCCAGTAAGAGAAACTAAATGGGTTATCAAAATAGAAGTCTCCTCAGAAGATTTTTAAGAGCTGGAGAATGGAGTCATAAGATTGGAGAGTTGGTGAGGAGAGAGTATGAAATGATGAATAAAACAGACACATGGAAAGACTGACTGGGGAACCATCTGTGAATAGTGAGGCTTCATGTGTATCGTGAAGTGTGGGATATCCATGGGATTAAGTGGTCATTATAAGATTGAAATGTGAAAGTGCACAAGTAACTTCTTTTTAGTGTTAAGCAAGGAAGTGATACAATCTGTTATAATTTACATTTTACTCTCATATTTTTTATTTAAAATTTTCAAATCTGTGAAAAATTTGATAAAAAATGGTATAATAAACACCTGTATACTTTCATCTAATATCATTGGTTGTTAACATTTGTCTCTCTCTTTCTCTCTCCATATATACTTTTTTTTTTCTTTCCTTGAACCATTTGAAAGTAAGGTGCAAACGTCATGACACTTCACCTCTCAATGTTTCAGCAGGTTTATAACACATACAACTGTCAAATCATAATAATAGCTGTTGGTTTTATACCTCTTACCATGTGCCTGGCCCTGCTTTGCATGCATTTGCTTATTAATTCTTAAAATAACCCTTTGTGGAAGGTATGATTGCTCCTTTTTGTTGACAAAGACCAAGATGAGATTCAAGCCTATCCCCAACTGACTCCAAATTCCATGCTTAAAAATAAGACAGGATGAGTGAAACGACATTCAGTTTCCATTGAACTTCAGAGGAGGGTGCAATCATAGCAGATCAGAGTGGTTTAGAAACATTTCCCAGAAATGAATACCCTTGACCTAGACTGACAGGAACCTTTTTCCTTCTTTTACGATTGTTAGGAAGATATGTCCTAATAGCACTGACATTTAAAAATCCATTTTCCCTTTTTATTTCCAAAAGTAAAATTAACTATATGTAAACATTTACTTCTCATCAACTTTTCCTTATGCAAAGCTACGATGTCATACCCTCAAATAAAGGGTATTACAATATATGTTATATGAAATTTATTTTACTTTGATGGCATTAAGTATTTTCATGGTGGAAAATAATAGATTACTGTAAAAGACATTTCTGTAAGTAGCTGTATAGAGAATTTTTAAATCATAGGAGCTGTCATAGCAGGCCTATTTCTAATGTATATAGAGATGTTATGTGTGCAAATATATCATCCAGAATGCACAAGATCAAAAGCGTGAAACTAAACACAGTTCATAACTCTACAAAACAAGAGTGAAGTTGTGCCAAAACAACTTTGCTCTTTCTATTTCCCATTACAGCAACATTTAAAGAAGGATTATTTCCAAAAATTTGCATGAGTCAGAAGTGAGGAATGAGTAATACTGTGCTTTGGACTTTATGAATGTTTTACTGCCACAGGGACATTCTCTAGCTTTTTTTTCAATAAGGCGATGGGTTACTGCCTCATCCTCTGATTCCTAAATAGCTTATTTGGAAAAACTTGAATATAATTTGAACAACCAAGGTACTGGCATCATCTAAATTTAGCACTGAGTTTCCTTTAAATTTTCTAATTTAGTGAATAATGCTTTAGTCTCATTTTTACCTCAGTGGGAATGACTTCTGGGGGCTGAATGTTACAATAACCTTAGAATAGGTCAACAGATTCTTTAGCAAGTAAAAAACAAGGTTAGATTGACTCATTCAAAGTCAGAATAGACATGAAAATATATTAGTGTCTTGACATTTCAACTTTCTTTGTGGATTTAAAAACTCTATCATGATGAAAAGGTCAATGAAAAATATTCATGAGGCCCATGATGAGGATGAATTTTATGTCTTTTAATTTGTACATTCCAATGGGATTTGGAAGTCTGTAAATTCCATTCCTCTGTGTATTCCTTATCCTCACTTTCAGATTTCCCCCACTGAATGTAACATTTTTGGCTCTTATTACGAATAAGCCAAGAAACTTTTCTAAAAGGCCTAAGATTGGGTTGAGGGTCCCTATTTTAAGCCAGTGGGACCATGCTATTTTTTAATTCCTCAGCCACTTTTTACGGAGCATCAGCTGTGGTTCCATCACTGGAGTTGGAAAAGTGAGTGCAAACCATCTATTTTTTCCCCCATCTAATTCTTAGATCTTACAAGTGAACTTTGTTTCCCCATTTGACAGACCCAGACTTTAGTACAGTGATCTTGGCATACACTTAACAATTAACAGAGTCTTTTCGGAGGGAGTCCCCTTGTAAGCTGCTGAAAGAGAATAAGATGAAACTCTTCATCTTAGAGTAAGAGACATACTCTAAATTGCTTAAGGGGGCAAGATTTAATCTATAACCTAACTATGTCATTTTGTTACAGGAAGGGACTAAATAACACAGAGACCTATCTTTTTAGAGTAAAGGTAAGAGCAAAATACATAGCTTGTGAAGGCTAAAGTGAAATGGGGTGGGGGTGGGCAGCAAGGGGGCTGCACTCTGGCTTTAGGAAGGAACCAGTAATATATTAATGAAGTATATTTTCCTCTTCCTTTTATTAGTTCAAGATAATCACTCATGTCATCAGTATGGACTGAGCATGGGGTCAAGAATAAAGATAAGATTTTGAAATACACAGTTTGAAAATCTAAGAAAATTGTCACTAATTCACATCCCTAATCACTTGAGAACCTCTTCTTTAAAACAAATACAGAGGTTTAATGATAGACCCACTGTTCTATCATGAAGAAAAAAACGTATGGATTGGCTAGTTTTTCGGCCAATGATGAGGAGATGATTGGACTTTTTATAGCAGCATCATAAGGATGTAGCTTGTTGTCTTGGCATCTGGAAGGAGGCTGGTAGAGGAAAGTTATGAGTTGTGGGCCCAATTCTAGTCATCAATTTTGTCAGTAATTTATTTAAAGACACAAAATTATCCCTTTTCTAGTATAAGAGCAGTACACATGATACAAAGCTGAGACAGGACTAGCTAACGTAACAGAATTAAGATGGGACTTTATTATGACAGACAATAAATCTACAGGTAGAACTTTGTGGGGAGAAATGCAAATTTCTGTTCTCAGGTTCAAAAACGTAATTGTACATTCAAAGAGTGAAGATGTCCTTAAGAGATCTTGAGAAATGTAACAATTCAGAGGGGAGTTACTATGCTGATGATGGTTCTGAAAAGTATTTTATATGCATTCACTTTTCATTCATTCATTCATTTACTTATGTACTGAATTATCATATGCCAAGAATAAACCAGAATGCCTGGCTCTCAAAGGCTTACATTCTAATTGGGAAGGTAGACTCACAAATGATAATTACTGAACAGTGTGGTGAACGGTAGAGGAGAGGGTTGAGCAGTTCTGCAGAAGCAGAGAAGGGTACAACTCTGGGGTTACCTTCACAGAGGGGCTGACTTTTGAAATGGATTTTCAAGGTTAAATAGGAGTTCACTAGAAACATAGAAGAACAGGCACAGCAGGAAGGGGGACAATATGATTGAAGAAAAGAGGATATTTTGATCTTAGGGTGCACATTAGAAGTGGTGGGAGTTGAGGCCCAAACCTTAGGCAGGAGCCCATCTTGAAGGGCCTTTTGTGCTACGTGAGAGATTGGGGTCTTGGATTCAAACAAACTATAATGAGGGTGGGCTGGGGAGTGACTAGTAGATTTGTGTGTTTTATTTATTTATTAAAAATTTTTTAAAATTATTTTTTGGTTTTATTTATTTATTTATTTTTTACATCTTTATTGTAGTATAATTGCTTTACAATGGTGTGTTAGTTTCTGCTTTATATTTGTATGTTTTAAAAAGATGATTCTGGCCTGGAATATCATGGATTCTGGGAGGGCAGTTTAGAGCCTGCTGGGAACAACAATGTAAGGCTAAGGCCTGAACTAAGTCAAGGAGTAATAGGGGAAAGAACACAGGGGAAACACTAGGAAGACACCAAAAAGATAGAGTCCTATAAGATACAGTCAGAAGAAGTAAGCATGTTTAACCTGGAGGAGAGGAGGCTAAGATGAGCAGGTGTCTTCTGATACCTGAAGGACTGTGGTACCTGATATTGCTCAAGACAGCAGAATTAGGATCAGTGGGTAGAGGTCATGAGTAACAGTGGAAGTTATCCAAGAATGGAAAGGAATTCCTCTCTGGATAGTGAGTTCCCTGTACTTGGAGGTATGCAAGTAAAGCCGAATCACCACGTGTCAGAGATGCTGCAGTAAGGATGTCTCCAACTTTGGGAGATAGGTTATACCATATAATCCCTAATGTCTCTTCTAGGTCTAAAATTCCATGATTCTTTGATCCCAATAAAAAGTCAAGGCATCCAAATGAGCTTTAGGAGACACTGATTCGGATCCTTCTTAAAGAAACTCTTGAAGTTCCACTCAAAATGGAGAAAGAGCGAACAAATTGGTTTTGATGTCAAACAAAAGCAAACTGATTCTTAGTGCTTTTTAAGTCAAAGGCTTTCAATTTGCCCTCGTGGTGGAGTGAAGATTTCTTACTCTGGACATTGGAAAGTCCTCTAAGAACAGAATCATACATATCTCGTGTCCAGTCCTATTCCCACAGACCTGAGCCTAGTGCCTGACACACAGCTGATACTGAATAAACACTTGTTAAAGAAATGTACAGGATGCTGTTACACATCACCCAGATCTGCCTTCAGGACTGAAGGACCCATTTCCCCGGCTGCTGGGACTGCTGTCAGCAGATGGCCCTCAACCCTCTTCAGAATTGCCCTTGGCTGGGGGGGAGATGCCTCACCCAAGGTTATGCCCTCTTTCCAGGGCAGCCAACATCTGATAACTGGTCAGTGAGAGGGTGCAAAACCTGGCCACCCTGCTCGCCCCACGCTGGGACAGCTCTACAGGACATCTCGGCTCCAGAGCTCCCCGTGGGGCTGGCTGAGCCCTCTGTTGTGATAAAAAAGCCCATCCCAGCCTCTTCCTCTGCCTAGTCCTGCTTCTTTCCCTTCCTTTTTACGGGTGTTGATCCTGATAATACTCCTAAGAAACCCCCTACACACCAAACTCCATCTCAGAGTCAGTTTCCCAGGGAATCAACCCCAGAGAATGACCATCTGAATGAGAACCCATTTGGTTTCTGACAGAATTCTGTAGAACACAGAATGAAGGGTCCTTGGCTATCAAGAGTTTTGACAAATACTTCCGCCCTCAGTTTCTTCACAGTGGGCCTTTCCATTTTATTCGGGGCAATATGACTAAAACCCTTTTCATGAAGTGATGCTGTCAATCCCCCCGTCCACCTTCCCCCTCCAGTTTTCTTACATTTTTCAAAACACTGACTACTGTTTGATGTAAGATCCAAGGCTGAGCTTTCAGAGTGTGTGTTCATTTGGGGCTTGATTACTGCTCTTTGGCCTTGGTTTGTTTCCGTTTGATTTCAGATGATCATTAATCTTCCTGGGAAAGCCTCCAGGGGCTGACAGTGCCCTGGCCTATGCACTGATATAAGCAGAATTATTCAGAAGTTCATGTATCATCCCCTCTTCTGACAACATTTATCCTCTTAAAGTCCCCACATGTGCAGTATTTAGAGGGAGAAGAATATTGGAGGGCAAAGACGTCGTTAGAGATTCAGCAAAGGAACGTAACTGGGGCTGCGTTCTGGGTTGTTGGTGACATGACACAGGGTCCTGAGCTCTGGTTCATCAGCAGCTGGTGACCTAAAGTTGGAGAGAGACACTTCACAGAAGGCATTGGAGTTGCTCAACCTCAAGAAAATCCCTCACAACCTGTGAGCCCATCAGGCTGTTGGTGTTAAAAACAAACAAACACCTTTTCTGAAGTATAATGTACACACACCAAAATTCACCCATTTTAAGTGTATGATTTTCAGTAAATTTACCAGAGTTTCTTTTCTGAAGCAGAAAACACAGAAAGTGGTTGGAGTGACTATTTTCTCAATTCTCCCAAGGATGGTACATAGCTAATATAATTCCGGATGCCAAGGAAAGAACTCAATCCAGTATATACTATGAATGGATGTCTTAGGATCTTGAAGATTAATTCTCTCCTGGAACCCCAGGTGAAAAGACAAAGCCTAATTTGCAGCATTTTAAGTTACATCAAAGAAATGTAAGTAAGTATAGTTGAATGTCCCTAAGTCAGACAGTGTTGCAATTGCACTGTATAACCAAAATTTGGTAACTATTGTGGTCATGTTGCCATATAGCCTAGCCTTTCCTTTCCTTCCTTCATAAGCAGAAATATCAGTATGAGAAAAGAGACCTTACATCCATTGAAATACGATTAATGCAAAACTGCTTTGAATATGGTCACACACTGCATTTTTATGGCAGTATTAATATTGCATTCCTCACAATTCAGGTATTTTCTTTGTTGTTGCACAAGAACACTTTTTAATGTAGTTATAAGGAACATTACGTGTTTTTTTGTTTAGCTTTTGTTTACTTCATGCAGCTTTACAGTCTCATTTTTTTGTGCATGAACAGTATCTATAGATGTCCTACAGAGCGTTTTTATTTTGTTGATTTCACACTATTTTCTTAATCTGGCCCCATTTAGTGACACTTGAATGTTTCCAATGAGCTGACGTTATAAATAATGCTACAATGATAATACTTGTTGCTTAGGTCTGAATGTCTGTGTCTCCACCAAAATTCACACATGGAAATCCTGATACCCAATGTGACAGTGTTAGAAGGCTTTTGGGGAGGTGATTAAGTCACGAGGGTGGGGCCTGCATGAATGGGATTAGTTCCCTTACAAAAGAGATCTCACAAATCTCCTTAGCTTTCACCAGGTGAGGACACAGCGAGAAGGTGCTGGCTATGAATCAGGGATTGGGTTCTCACCAGAAAGTGGCCATGCTGGCACCCTGATCTTGGACTTCCCAGCCTCCAGAACTGGGAGAAGTACATTTCTGTTGTTTATAAGCCACCGAATCTTCAGTATTTTGTTATAGCAGCACGAATGGGATGAGAAACTTGTATTCATTTTTTTCTTTAGAGTCATTTATATGTATATATAAGTACATATGTATATATATGTATGTATATATGTAATTTGTCATATATTATCATATTTATGTTTTCTTATCCAATATAGTAGCCATTAGCCACATGAAATGTGGCTAGTCTGAATTGATATGTGCTTTAGATGTAAAATACACACTGGATCTTGAAGATTAATATGAACAAAAGAATGTAAAATACATCATTAATACTTTTTACATTGATTACATGTTGAAATAATATTTTTGATATTTTGGATTAAATAAAAGGTTATTAAAATTAATTTCACCTGTCTCTTTGTACATTTAAAAATGTGGCTATTAGAAATTTTAAATTACATGTGTGGTTCACATTATATTTCTTTTGGACAGCACTGTTCTAATGCCTTGAAATTATTTCTGGATTTTCAATTCAATTGATTAATTTTTCCTAATAGTTTATACCTAATTCCTGTGGTTTTATAATTATTTTAATAATTTAAATATGCTTGAAATATGAGTACAATGATACCTTTAAAATAGTCCTTGGTATTATTGATTTCTTATGTTTCCAGATGATGTGTACCATCAATTTATAAAGTTCTATATATTTATATCATGAAAACTTTTACTTTATAGTGCATTAAATCTTTTTATTCACTTAAAAATATTGTCATCTTTTCTAATTTTAGGCTTCCCAGGTACCTGATTTCTGCTTTATTATATATATCTTTATTTTTCCATCTGTATTTTACATTTTTCAAGCCAATTTATTCTTAGTTGACATCATTGACTTTTTTCATTGTTTTAATGGGAACTCTTTTTGTATTTTCTAGTGGTGTGTCATCAGTATAAAGGAATGCCATTGAATTTTGTGCCTCTTTTCTTCATTCCTCTGATCTTTTCTTAATTATCTTTAATACTTTTGTGGCTTGTTTAGTTCTACCTTCTAAATATAGCTGCATTAACTTACAAAATCAGAATTTAAAATTTCATTCTTTCCTGAATTTATATATCTTTTTTTTTTTCTTCTGGAATGCAGCATGCTAGCATTTGTATTTGGCTTTTACTATTAAAGTACCTATTCTTTATTATACTAAGGTAGTAATCCACTGTGCTTATTTTGCTTATTTTTTATGATTAATTTTATTAAATATTTTGCGATAATATACCAACTTTACATTCTTGAAATAAATCCTGCTTTTTCCATATTGGACAATTTTTTAAACCTATTACATTTTGCTTGCTAAGATTTTGCTTAAGGTCTTGCATCTTTGTTTCATTAATGAGATTTCCTAGCCCTGCCAAGGCCCAACAAATTTACTTAGGAAATATTGTTCCCTAAGGAAACAAACTGTAGTTTAAAATATATATTTGGGGAGCAATTTAAGTAGTATAAGGGGTTATTTATTCTTTAAAAGCTTAGAAAATTCTCCAGTTAGGTGTCAAGGTCATAATACCTCACTTTTCCTATTCATATATCATGAATTAATAATATTTTCTATTTCTTGCTGCCTATGTTTTTTTATTACATGTTTGTGAGAAATCATATACACATGATTATTAAATCAATCAGCCATACACTTTTAGCTAAGAACAATGCTCTTCACCTTTGTTTTTTTTTTACAGACTTAGTCACACTGCTTGTTTATTTGCTTTTACACAAAGTAATGCAATGATAACAAAGAATGATAGCTAATATTAAATGGGCATTTGCTCTACGCCAGAAATGGAGTGGGTTCATTACCTTCTTTCCACCCTCACAGAAACCCCAGGAAGTAGATACTATGTTAAACCCCAGTTTACAGATGAGGAAGTTGAGGCACTGAGAGATGACATCATTTTCCCAAGGTCATCCAGTCGGTCACAATTAAACTGGAGCTCAAACCCAAACTTGTCTGATTCCAAAGCCATGACCAGCATAAAACAAAATGAAGATTGTGGTGTGAATGAGGGCAAAATGGGAATTCATTCGCATGCCCTCACCCAATCCTCTCCTTGGCTTGGTCTAGTGTGAAACCCAACCACTTAGTAAGATTAAGAGAGAAATTCTTAACACTCCCACTCTCTTTTGACCTGGTCACCTGAAGGTGAACTGGTGTTAAATAAATGAATTACCCCTGGCCTCAGAAAATAAGCCTGTAAATCTCTGCGTCAATCAGTCTGGTCAAAACTCTTAGAATGGAAGATCTCTCTACTCAGTCCAGATCACAGAAACGTAGAATGTGGAGGTACCTCAGTCTTTACATCATTCCACTGCTTCAGATCATCCAGATTGCCTGGAATTTAGGGCCCAAGATGATGTATGTACAAACTGGACCTTCCAGCTTCCTCTTCCTCTCTCCCTGTTTATCCACCACTTCCTCCATCTGAATAAGGGGGACATTTACCTTATGAATACCCTGAGTGCTTCTTAACAAAATTTGTGCTATTTTAATGGTCTTCTCCCTGATTAGACTGACTTGTAATTTCTCCTTTTCATTGGGCCAATGATTTATCAATTTTGTCCAATTTGTCCAAATGCAGACTTCCATTCTGTTGGTTTATTTTGATTATTCTTCTTTTATTTTAAAGCTTCCTGTTGTGTTTTTGTTTTCCTGCTTTGTTTTGGCTCATTACCTTATTCCATCTTGAAGTTCTTTAGGCACAGAATTAATTCATGATGTTTCTATCCTCATTTTTATTGTTAATATATATCTAAGGAGATACATTTTCTTAGCACATTTCTGCCGGCGTCTTATTACTTATGATTTGTTGTACTTACATGCTTGCTATTTAAAAAAATATATTTTTGATGCTGATGTAGCTTTCCTCTATGTAATTTAATATGGTATTTAAAAATTTAATTTCCATGTGGTTTGTTTCTGTAGAATTTTATTTTTCCTACTTAATTATAATTGTACTGTTATGTTGTGGTGTGAGAATGTGGTTTCATAGATTTCATGCTATTGTTTTCTGCATTAACTCAGTTCATTTTCTGTCCCAATATATGATTAATTTGTAGAACTAGAAAGAATCTTTGTAATCCCTTGCCCTATGATTCAATACTTTCCGTATGTCTGTTAGCTCTACTTTATTCCTTACATTTTTCAGCTATATTGTTTCTCTTCTATTTGTCCACAGATTCTGCCACATCCTTTTAGTCCTGAAATCTATAATTATATTTCTATGAGTTTGTCCTTGTACTTGGCCAGCTTCTCCTACATATGCCTTAGTCAAGGACTGGCTTCAAGGTCATCTCAACCCATGCAGTAGCACAGGCTTCTGCTCTCAGAGGGGCCCTGTACTTAGTTTAATGCTCTGCTGTTACTGTTTTGAAACTCTTCATCATTTCTGAGCAAAAGGCCCTCCATTTTCACTGTGCAAGGCACTGCCGCAAACTATGGAGCCGGTCCTGCTTGTTCCTTGTGTCCTGCGACTGCTGAACTCATTGTTATTACAAGCCGCTTGGAGATGATTTGTTGGCTTTTCTAGATAAGTCATTCCATCATCTATATGAAATCCTCTTCCAGCCAGGTAGCTTCGGGAAAGTCCTCCGGTTAGCCCTTCCCCACCCCCAGAGTGAGATCTCTTCTAAAAGTTCTCTCTTCTCGTCTCCTTCACTTAATGTCAAGTGTTCTTTTCTTACTTCCAGAGGCGCTGGAGGAGCTTGTGGTCAGGTGTGCAACAGATGAGACTCACTTCAGGCCTCCGTCAGCAGGACTTTTGTCTGGAGAAGCAAGAGCAGCAGCTGAAGTAAGCTCTGCCCCTTACCTCTCTCCCTCCCCACGGCCCAGGAATCCTCATCTTCCTCAGCCTCCTAATGCGGAAAGGATGGGGCTCGCTCCCATGCACTTGGGCATTTGGGCCTGTGATCCTCTTCTGCCGTACTCCTCTCTGCTTTAGCTGTACACATCGTCCTGGAGGTCCCAAACTCACTTGCCTTCAAACCTGAACCTTTCTAGGCATCCTGGGAGTCAGAGCTGCCACGGGCGGGACCGGGTTAAAACCCACTGGAGCATCCCTGAAAATTTTAACTTGAGATGGGCTTGTCTCTTACCTGTGGTTCGGCCTTAGGCAAGTCACTTCACCTGTCTGAGCCGTCTTGGTCTGCCCATCTGTCAAATGGAGGAAATGACAGTAGCTGTGCTTCAGAGTGTCTGTGAGGGTTAGGGTTAGGGTCCCTGACATGGTGTCCAGGGTGTAACAAGTGTCAATGATGCTCCCCTGAGCTTCATGGCTGATCCTCAAGCCTGGTGCTAGCTCAACACCCTGAGGTCTTCTTTGTCTCTCTGGACAGTGACCTCAGGAAGGGATGTAGGGGAAGTTCTCCAGGTCTCTGGGCCTCTGGTAAGGAAGAGCCAACTAGGATGACTGAACTGGGTCTCAATCTGCAGAATATAATACAGAGAGATAAATGTGTTCCCATAGCTACCCACTGTTCTTGGGCTGGACTTTCAAGGTGGGCACACTGGCTTTTTCCCCCCCTCAGGACTGCATAGTTGCTGAGTTAGTGGAGCCATACTTGGCCCTGGGCAAGTTACCTAACTTTGGATGTGCCCTTGTAGCCACATCTGTAAAGTGAGATTAAATGCATTCTACCTGCCCCTCTTCCTGGTCTCGACACCATGTTCCTCCTTCCCTCTTGCTCAGGGAGGCTATTGGCTCAGAAGGAGATAAGCAGGCTCTGTATTGCCCGTTGACCCTGGTTCCCTTTGTCTCATTCTTCTTATTCCCCAGATTGACCTTCTTTTTTTTTTTTTTTTCAGTGTAGCTGCTGCCACATGCTGAAACTGCACTAACAGAAATCCTACTTCCAGATCCTGGAGACAGAGTCTTGATGAAATAAATCCATAAAGCTTGAATCTCAAAGCAGGCCCATACCAGGGCCCTGGTTTACTCACCCCCTAAGGGCCTATGTTTAGGCCTGGGTAAGGATGTGAAGCTGCTTCTCAGATGTCCTGCTCATCCCAAGATGCCCGCATGGCCTGCCCCTAAGGCCTGAAATGGTATGAATTTGCCCAGGGACCCTAACTGCTGAGTACTTGGTTCCCGACCCCAACTCTACTCACACCAGAATCAAGTAGAGCTCTCGAGCCAGCTGCACAAGGAACACTCTAATTCCACTAATGCTTTCTGTCATTTTGATGCATAGGAATAATCCCGTTCCCAACCCATGACCCCCATTACTCACCCACCTTTCTGGATTGATAAATGGTTTTCCCCATTACAGTCTCTGGTCGCTGGGCTAGTGTCTCTCTTTCTTCTTGATGAGGTCACAGTTTGGAAGGACACAATTTCTGTCCTCTCATGGTTTTGTGTTTCTTTCTCTGAAGAGCTATTAGCTTGTGAGATGCACTAGAAAGACTAAAAAGGTTTTACAACATGCTGTGTGCTGATGGGGGCGTTAGCGGGCAGTTGTGAAATCCCCAAGTCAATGTAACAGACAGGAGTCAGTTGTCAATAACACCACTAAGGGAATATAGTGTGCATGTTCCAACAAATATCCGTATTCTGTGATTGAGCAGACACTTTATTATATTCAAAGTGAAAATAAAGGGGGCCATTGACTGGGGCTCTGAAATTTGGGGGTATGGAAAGTTTTACTGTGAAATATTTACCACACCCCAAACTCACCTTTATGGGGACCAGTGAGAAGGGAAATACATTAAATACAGATGAGGCTGAGACTTCCT
The DNA here is from genome assembly GCF_025265405.1 of Mesoplodon densirostris. Classification (NCBI taxonomy): domain Eukaryota; kingdom Metazoa; phylum Chordata; class Mammalia; order Artiodactyla; family Ziphiidae; genus Mesoplodon; species Mesoplodon densirostris. The sequence continues at coordinate 123,486,782 of NC_082665.1, forward strand.
GTGTGTGCCAGAAAAATCTTGTGGGTCTAACTGACCTTTGGGGGAAATTACTTGTGAGCTCGAATTGCTACCTTTTTATTTTTTTATTTTTTTATTTTTATTTTTTTTGTGGTATGCGGGCCTCTCACTGTTGTGGCCTCCCCCGTTGCGGAGCACAGGCTCCGGACGCGCAGGCTCCGGACGCGCAGGCTCAGCGGCCATGGCTCACGGGCCCAGCCGCTCCGCGGCATATGGGATCCTCCCAGACCGGGGCACGAACCCGTATCCCCTGCATCGGCAGGCGGACTCTCAACCACTTGCGCCACCAGGGAGGCCCGCTACCTTTTTAATCAGCATCATATCCTCCTTTAACACTTGCCAATGTTGGTCTGCGTCCATCCCAAAAGGCAGGTTGGGCAGTAGGTCAGCGTTTTTATCCCTGTGTGACCAAAGAGGAAAATGAAATCCCCAAGGTTTAAAGGATTTGTCTTATGACAAACAGTGACTAAATGGCAGGGGTTCTGATTAGAACTCCTAACCAAAGCATCTCAGATCTGGGGGCTGAGTCACACAGCCAGGCTTGCTTCCTAACATCCTAAATTAGACAGAAGGTTTGAATTTCACTACAAGTAAGAGTAAGAACGGTAAATTGTTGGAATGAAATGTTTATACACCACTGCAGAGAAAGGGGCTTATGAAAGACTTAAGATTTAAGCTGTGTGTTTAAAAAGAACAAAGAGGCAGAGCAGAGATGCTTGGGCTCATTTTTATGGCCGAAATGTCAGCGTAGACTAATTCGGTCTTTGCAGGGAGATGGATGAATTAAAGAACACAGAGATGATGGGTGGAGGTGCGGAGAGTTTATGGAGGCAGTAAGCCTGACTTTGACACTGGAGAATATGGTGATGACATTTTTAATTTTGGATGCAACACAGAGTTAAAAACCCAAGGTACTGTGTCAGGACTGGAGATTGAAGGTGATTTAAAATTGCTCCACATACACTAATTGCATTAACACTGTACTCTACTAGACACTTTAATTGCCCCTAACTGTTACAAACACAGCAAGATCTCAGCATCAAAGAAGTTACCATGTTAGGAAAAGAACCATTTTATAACTCCCCGAGTGGAGAATCTTCCCAGAGAAGAGAATGTCCTGGGATAAAGAGAAACCAGGGAACCTAATTTAAACAGTAGGAAAAAATGTACCAGTTATGTGCAACACTTGAACTCAGACTATGGGAATACATGATTGCAAAGGTATTCCACTTCAAGGCAGCATATGATGGGGAATCACCTCTCCACTGAGCAATACGTAGCTTTGGAAGAGGGCTGAAACATTACATTACACACAATAGTAATTCCCCTAAAATGAAGACTACCAAGAACTGAAAAAACCAAACAAAACAACCAACCAAATGAACAAAAAACCCAACATCTAATTTGACTTTAAAAAGTTTTTAAAAATCTGTGACTTAACACCCAGAAACAGGTGGTCAAAAGAGTCATTCACTATGAATTTTGCCTTCGGGCTGGAGTGGCCCAGACCATCCTGGTAGATAATTGCCTACCCTATCCTTAAGGTTCTTGTGCAAAGGAAATTCCAGAGCCCTCTCGGTAATGCGGGCCAGTGCCTAATGGCAGCACAAGGATTTCCTCTCCATGGAGCCTGAAATCCCTGTGGCCCTAGTTTATCCACTTCCTCTTGGTCTTGTGCTAGTCCCAGGTGAGCTCAAGATCCTCTGTTTATATGATCACATGATATGAAAAGATCATTGAAGGCTCCCTGCACATTAGGTCTTAACGAAGGTTTAATAATGCAAGAAGCGTTTGGATGGGTCTTAGTTTGTGCTCCCGGCTTCCCCAGAATGACCTCTGACCCCTGTTCAAGGAGCCAGACTGTCACTTCCTTGAAGCCCTGGTTCATTCAAGCCTCGCTCCCATCCCAAGCCCCCTCCTAGGTGTTCCTCTGTACCCAGGCAGATCAGAAAACCGAAGCGCGTGGCTCCCAGTCTCTCTTCACTTGCCCCAGATTCCTCCTCTGTTTTCTGAGTTTTTTGGGTGGTGGTGGGTGTGGTTGGCCGTGTCCTAAGCCTTGTCGTCCACCGCCTGGGTAGCAGGATTAACCTGTCTTTGCTCTCTCACTTGGCCTCCATATGTCTCTACCGAAGAGGACAAGGTGACATTTGGCTAACTGTTTGCTGATGTGCATGAGAGTGGGCGCTGTCTAGGGAAGCTTCCTTTGGCCAGGTAATTTGTACATTTCCACAGCAGCCTTCTGGAGATTTCGTCCTCACTCTTGTGTTGTGTACTGCTACAGGTGGGCCTTTCTAACTCATTAAGAAAGGAGTTGGGCAGCGTGCCAAGCTGGAGGGGGAATGTTTTTGGTCTTGTCAGGTTTTGCTACATCGCACCTCTCAGGGCTACGTCAGAATTTTTACTGACCTATGACAGGGCTAGGATGGCTCCTTTCGTTGATTATTTTTAACTACTTTTTAAATTGGAAATGTAGTGCGTGCACAATGGGGAATAAACCTCCCTCTGACCCCAAACTCTCAGTTGCCTTCCCTGATAGCATCACATATGGTCCTTTCCATAAAGTCCATGTATAGTTAACAGATGGTAGCTTCATGAATGCATTTATTTGTAACAGATCATACGGCAAAACAGGAAGAAAAGTCAGAAGGCATAGAATAAAACATACTCGTACTCAGCATATCCAAAGAAAGAGACCTTACAAAATAGGAAAGGATTTTATGAAGATATGAGGGACAAAGATGGATTTTCAAGAAAAGTGTATTAAACTCAACACATTTATTGAGGACCTATTATGTGTCAGGTTCTGGGCTGGTGCAGAGAGTTTGAAGGTGAATCCTATATACTGTCAAACTCTGACGAGCTCAGTTAGTATGGAGAAAAGGCTTGTAGATCAGCTCGGTGCTTTGTGACCACCTAGAGGGGTGGGATAGGGAGGGTGGGAGGGAGGGAGACGCAAGAGGGAAGAGATATGGGAACAGATGTATATGTTCACTTTGTTATAAAGCAGAAACTAGAAAAAAAATAAAGACTTGTAAGCTGTCCTCCGTTGAACTCTAACTCATATGGGGAAGAGACTCATAAATAATTACAGTATAGTGTAATCAGGGCTGGAGTACAGGTATGTGCTACTTTAAGAGCCAGGAATAGCAGCATTCTATGTCTTCTGGAGTCAGGAACATCCTAGCAAAGGAGGAAACATTTGTGTTTTCTTGAAGGATGCCTTTAAGTTCTTCCAGTGGAGGGAGGGAAACAGGAATTCTAAACCTAGCAAACACCATGAACAAACACACAGGGGGTGAAAATGCACAGCCTTTTCAGGGAAGTAGTCATTGTGACTAGTATAGAGGGGGCATATCTGGCTAGGAAATGATGCTGGAAGGGAAGCTGGGGGCCAGGCTGTTATGCGCCATGAGTGCCTGTTAAGGAGAATGAAGTTTGTCTTGAATTGGGAACTGTTGGAGACTTGCAGGTTGAGAAGTGATCCCCCCAGGGACAATTCTGAGGGTGGTTTGAGAACTAGACTGAAGCTGGGAGGGACTAGAGTTGGGCAGGGTTAGGAGGCTACTGCAATCGTCCAAGCCAAGTGTGATGAGACAGTAAACCAGGCCACTCTGGTGGAAATGGTTTGAGAGACCTTTCTAGGTTGATTTACACGTTTAACTATTCCTTAATAGTTACCTGGAACAGGGGGATGCAAGGAGTTGAAGCCGATGCCGAGTTCTTCAGGAAGGCTGCCGTGTAGGTAGCGTACCACAGAAAGAAATGTGGAGTACAGGAGAACAGATGTGTGGAGTACATATTCAGTGACTTAAACCTAAGGCATGTTGACTGTGAGATTCCTGGGGCACAATCAGGCCCAGGATCTCAGTAGGGAAAGGGAGAGTTTCAATGATACAAGGTGAGGTAGCATATCAACTGCTTCACAAAGGTCAAGAAAGATGAAGATTAAAAAGTAGCCACTGGGTTTGTTAGTTAGTATGTCAACCGTGACCTTCAGGAGGGCACTTTCATTAGAAGAGGAAGGAGACCAGTTACAGTAGGCTGGTAACTGAAAATCTGGGGGAAAGGCATTTATATTTATAGGTAGAAGAAAAGCAGCTAATGGAGAGAGAAATGGATGAAGAGACGGGACTAAACAAGCTAGGAGAGCTGGAGGAACAGCCCCAGTCCTGACAGGTTTGCGAAAGAGAGAGAAACTGCATCTTTGCCTCAGGGATTTACCTTTTCTCCCAGAATCTCACCCATGGTGGCTTCAGCCATCACACTGGCTGTGGGCGTGAGGGAAGGGGCTCCTCTTTCTTTTACAGGCCATCTGTCCCTTTATCCACAAAGGTATAGCTGGGAGGAGCTGTAATACCCAGCCCCTCATCACTGGCAGCTTGGGGGAACACACCACAAGAGCCAGGCAATGGCCCTCTCCTCACAGCCCAGGGGTCTGGCCTTAGGGGGTTGCTGATGAAGTCAGCTCCTTCCCCTCCTGGCTCCTGGTGGCCCTGCTCTCCTGCTAGCTGCCCTGGAGCACCCGTGAAAAACTTGAGATGCCAGGCCCAAGAGCAGGTAGACCAGAAGGATGGAAGCATTTCTTCTCTCATTGGTCTAAGGCTGCCTTCCAAACCCTTGATTCTTGTCCTTACTTGATTGACATTGAGACTGGCCACTCCTTCAGGGAAGACCCCACTCCACCTTTTACCCAAAGGAGGGTTACAAAACCCTTTGGTTCCCCCCCCCAAAAAAACACAATCACATCAGAAGAGTCCAATAATCATACAATCATTCATAGATGGTTTCTGTTGTGAGGTTAGCCTAAGCCACAGTAGTGGTCGGTTAGGTAAGGATAAATGGGATGGAGGAAAAGTTAAAGCAGTTTATTTCTTGATGACCTGATATTTTATTGTCTCCATGAAATAGAATCGTAGGACTATTGCTAAGATGGAGGGGCAGTGGGTTAGCTGGGATTTGGAGAGGAATAGTTTGGTGAATGGAAATTTGTGCCAGTTAGCAAAGGGTAATAGATTGTTTTAAGAGCACCAAAGTTCCCACTGACCCCGGAAATCATACACCTGTCCAGTCAGCAGAGCTATGATTTTTTTTTCTCCAGCAGAGTGGCAGCCTGGGACATGTCAGGAGAAAGTCATGGTTGGATTCATGCAAAGTACAGATTGGCAAAGTATAGAAGGGCCTGGTCTGCTCGTGAGAATGTGGCTGCAAGTCTTGGTCATGAGGTCCAGGCTGGGTGGGGAAAATGTACAGACAGGAGTGCTGATGGACTGAGAGAGTTGGGTGGGGTGAGAGAAGTACAGGTCTTGCTGAGGCTGGCAGGTGCGTCTGGGGGAGGTAAGGGAATGGGACTGATGAAAGGGCAGAGTTGTTGGCTAGACAATAGGTTTCTGACTTTCAGATTTCAGAGATAAAATAGTTCCCGGGCTGGGATGTGCGAGTGGTTAGATGAAGGGAAGTAGGTTGGGAGCCATCCATCCCACGCTGGGATGCAGAAAACGATGTAGTCATCAGACTTCTCGCACTCCAGAAAAGAAATCTGTTCTTGAAACTCAGATTGATGAGGCCCAAATAAATACCAGATTTGGGAGGTATTTCCTACGCTTTGCTTATTGTGCAGTTAGGAGCTAGGGTAGGAAGGAATAAGCCTCTCTGTAGACCTTATAAAGGAACGATACGTGGAGACCTCACTTTGTGGGCGTCCTTCTCTTAAGAGAATGCACCAACACAATATCAAGTTTTATATTCTAGATTTTTGGCATCTCTGAAAGAACAAGATGATCCGGGCAGCACGGGGCCAGGATTTCCTCTCGGCAGCAGTGAGATTCCTCAGCAGGTTATCTGAGTCCCCACCACTCTGCATTGCTGCCTCACGCCTGGCTGTTTATGGTGTCTTTCTTAGAATTAGGAGGGAAGTGAAATATTTCTTAGAACCAAGGCACTTTCAAAAATTGGAAAACCAAAGATGAATCAGGAAGAGTTTTCCTCTGTATTTGAGATGCCAACATGCCACTGTCGAAAACTATAAATTGTGATGCTATTAGGAAACAAATGCTTCCAGCTGTTCTTGTTACATTATCCACCCGGCTCCTACAGGCATTTGAGTTTGCAGTGACTCCTGTAATAAAATAATAGTGGAAGTACAATCAAATACATGAGAGTTTATAAAAGAGGTGTGACAAGCAACAGTAATTTTTAGAGCAAATCATATTGTTACTTTTGCTAATAGAATGACCTTAGTGAATCTCCGGTAATTAATAGATTCCCTCAAAGTGCTACCTAACTCCTGAGAGCCACTGAGCCACTGAGAACAATTTAATGAATTCACGCAGTGGTTCCTCAGTGGCTGGAAATCGTCGATGTAATTCTCTGAGTGCCTAACTTCTTGGCAGCTATATACACGTGTAAGGTAGATCCAAGGAAAATGGGTGAAGGATCTTTAGTGTCAGAGGAGAAGAAGAATATGAAAATGAAAGCTTTTGGCAGGTCTAACTTGCCTCACGGGTGCCCAGGAAGAAAGAGACCTGCTACGTATTTCTTGTTGAGGCTCATGATAAAATACACATAATCCAACCCTTAGGAGCATGATAGATTAAAATCAACATCTAGGATTAACCTAGGAAGCAAATGGGTAGCCAGTGGGGACCAGTACATTGATATAATCTGGTATTTCCTTAAAGCATTTTGGTCTTCTACTTTCTGCTCTAGTTAGCGCTCATTTTAAACACGGGGAGCAGTCGAATATGAAGCCTCAGAAGTTGTACTGCATCTTGAAAGAAATACAGAAATAAAATGAGATGGAGGTCAGAGAAATGGAAATTGTCATCACACACTGAGGGAAAAAATAATTTGAAGGCCAAGCGTTCAGTGAGTCAGAAAAATTTAGAGAGTCGTAATGTAGAGGCTGCAAACTGGAAACTAGATATGAATTCATAACCTACAAGGATATCAATGACGGCAAGAAGTCGGTAAACAGCGTCAGTGTTATTTTGGGAGGCTGCAGGAAGCTTATTAGGGACCAGGGAGCGTGAATAGCTCATGTTCGAGGCACCGTATTTAAGATACAGACAAACAGAAGATCATGCAGTCAAGGGTGACAATAATGATTAAAAGCAGAGGCAGAATGAAATACGAAGAAAACTTAAAAGAAATACAGCTCTGTATTGATGGCATGATAAAAATTAATGAGATCTTTAGAGGTATTTATTTACTTTAAACATTATGAACAAATGATTCATCAGCATCTTACCATTGCTATACAGAGATAATAAACTGGCATAAGCACCATGGAGTTATGCAGAATGAGCATTTTATTAATGTCTTGCCTATCTCTCATTGCCCAACTCTGAAAATTCAACTGAAGGAACCACTAGACAGTATTTGCTGAGGGATGACTGATATTTTGGCACTTTTTCTAAGTCAAACTTCTATGAATTTTACAATGCCGTGAAAACACTTCAGAAAGAATTTTGGCAACATATTTACAATTTCTTCAATAACACTGTTCACGGAATAGGAGAAATGGAAAGCAATCACTTAGTAACTGCGGAGAAACAAGCAGGAAGGAGGAGGAACAACTGCTTACTGTGCTGCTTGTGATGAAAAAAGTCTGAGTTTAGCTATTGAAAAAGCCTGATGGGGGCTGAGCACTGCACATGTCAGAGGCACATGCTGCTTCCCGTCACCATACAGGAGAGATGGTACCTACAGCCTGGCTGTTTGTGTGATGCAGAAGTACAGCTATAACATCTGCAGGCGTCTGACCTGTGGGAGACAAGCACTTAGGGGGATAGAAAGGAAACTGGCACAGGCCTTGGGCTTCTGGCATCGTTAGTCACAGGTCTGCCAAGATGCTTTGGGAAACAATTTAAATGCCAAGTGTATTTCAACGAAGACTCCCTGGTTTGACCTGTTGGGAGTCCAGAGGGAGATGGATAGGTGCTCATTTTGGAAAGCATTAGGAGGATTAGATGCTGGTTTTATAAAAAAGCATCCTGGAGGTTTAAATCTCTATATGTCCCCACTCACCCTAGGAAACTCATGGTACAAGCTGCAGGATATATGACTCTCATAGCATATTACTAGTGATTGGTAAATGCAGGAAAAGGCAGAAATATCTCCAGGCGTTTATTAAAATATCAAAATTAGAGGACTTTAAGGATAAAGGCCTAGCATTCTGCCTTTCCTCCCCACAGCATAGTCACTGGCTACTATGACTATAAATTTGATAAGGCCTGATTTGAATTATTTGAATATATTTTCCTGCAAAACTATCACAAGACAGAAAAAAAATTTAACCAAACTAGAAAAAGAAAGGAAGAAAGAAAGAAAAGGAAGGAAGGAAGGAAGGGAGGGAGGGAGGGAGGGAGGAAGGGAGAGAAAGGAAGGAAGGAAGAAAGAAGGAGGGATGGGACTGAATAAAATATTAGAACATTGTTGTCCATCGCTGTGAAAATATGTCTGTTAGCGTGTAGGCCCAGGTTGGCAAGAGATGGATAAAAGCTTGTCTGGTGGGTTACAAAAACATGAATCCAGAGATCAGAAGAATTAAAACACCCCGAGAATAACACAAAGGTATTTGAAGTTGCTTCAGAGGCAAGGGCAGGTATGTATATGTATGTAAAGCTCGTTTCCTCTGAGGCTTCTTGGCAGTTTGCTACAACATCATGCTGATGAAAGCGGGGTCTTTAAGTTCACCCCCACCACCAGCGGACTGTCAGTTTTTCCTTCGCGCCCTGCGGGAAGCGCATTCCCGGAAAGGGAAACACACTAGTTGGAGAAGAGCTGGGGTGTTAGAGAAGGGCTGGAAGCTGGAGCCAGGGAGCCTGGGATGGAGAGGTGGGTGGGGCCAGGCTGGGTGCGGCCTCGGGTACCAACATGCGGAGATGGGGCCACGTCTGGCTCCAAGGGTGGAGAGCCAGGGAAGGTATTTGCTCGGGGGAGCGACATGATCAGGGTTTTTAGGCTGGTCACTCTACCTGAAGCATTGGGGGAGGGAGGGAGGAGGAAGGAGGAAGAACCAGAGGGACCGGCTGCAGTGATCCAAGTAGGATCCTGCCCCAAAAGATGAGCCTGACCTAGGGCGCGGTCTGCAAAGGGCTGGACAGGCTGGCGGCGGGACACTGGCGGAAGGACACTGGGAGGGAGGGACGATGGTGATAAATCCCTGGAGGACGACTCAGAGGGCTTAGAACTGGCTCCAACGAGGTCCTCTGCTTCTCACCTCTCGCCGCCCTTCTCCCATCGCCCCAGCATCCTTGCAACTAGTTGAATCAATTCACAGATTCACAGTTCAGGAGCCCAAAGGAACGGAAATAGCTTCTGTATGTGAAGTGGGTCTGACCCACGAGAAGAGCCCAGAGGGGAACGTCCGGAGGGCCTCCTCCGGAGCTGGGCGGGAGCGGAACGAGTCCCGCGCGCGGGGCGGGGTAGGATGGGGCGCAGCGGCGGAGCCCAGAGCCCGGGACCATCGTGCGGCCCGCGGCCTGCGCTGTCTTTGCTCCTCAGGGCGCCGGCGGGTGACTGGAAGTTGCCAAATCTCTAGGGAGGCGGTGAGCCTCCCGGAACCCGCGGCCGCCGCCCGTCGCCGTCCGCTGGGCAGCGAGGTTCCTGTGTCCCCGATGAGCCGGCCCAGCGGGAGCAGCAGCGACGGCGGCGACCACGAGCGGGAGCCGGGTGGCCCGCGGCGGCAGGGGAGGGTCCCGGCGGCCTGTAGGGGGCAGTGCCGAGCCCGGGAGGAGACGGCGGCGGCGGGGTGGGCGAGTCCCGGCCGCCCTGCCCTCCGTGCGCTTACCCGGCGCCGCCGGCTTCGGCGGGGACCCGGGGGTACGTGGCGGGCCCGGCGCGCGACAGCCCCTGGGGACTTGGGATCCGGGGAGACCCCGGCGTCGCCACCCGCCCGCCCGGGGCCGCGAGAGCCTCGGGAGGCGCCTCCGCGTGGCCGGGGAGCGTCTGGGCGCCCGCCGCTTCCCCGAGCCCGAGTGGGACGCCCGGTGCCCGCGCGGTGGGTGCCCTGAGCCCCGCGGTAGGCGCCCCGTTCCCCCGGGGAGGGCGCCCCGTTCCGGCGCCCCCGGCCGCGCGGTATTTGTGGCGCCCGCGGCGGCGCGTGTGCCGGGCGTGTTTCCCTCCCGGGTGCTGGGCCCCGGGCCCCGCCGCCGCGCTGACTGTGTCTCTCTTCTCCCCCTGCAGGAACCTTCCGAGAATCCTGCTGCCGCGACTCTAACCGTGAGCGAGGCGAGCTCGAAACCAACAGCACATCTAAATTAAAAAAAAAAAAAAAAAAAAAAGGCGGAAGAAGCGGCCGAGGCGGCGGCGGGAGGAGGAGAGGAGGAGGGGCCGCGCGGCCCGAGGCGGCGGGGACGCGGGGACGCGGGGACGCGGCTTTGTGCTGGCGGGTCGCGGGGCGCCCATGGCGGAGTGCGGCCGGGGGGGCGCCGCCGGCGGGGCCCTGCCCACCTCCCCGGGCCCGGTCCTCGCGGCCAAGGGCGCCCTGAGAGCCGGGGCCGGGGAAGGCGGCGGCGGCGGCGGAGGGCGCCTCGGCCACGGGCGGGCGCGCTATGACAGCGCCGGGGTTTCCAACGGAGACTGCAGCGTCGGCGTGTCCGCGGACGAAGCCCAGGCCAGCCCCGCCAGGGGCCCCCGCGGCGCCGCGCTCGCCCCGACCCCAGTCCCGGCCGCCTGCCCCCTCCCCCGGGAGAGCAAGCCGGGCGGCCTGCCCCGCCGGAGCAGCATCATCAAGGTAGGTGGGCGAGGGGCACCCGTCGCCCGCCCCCCGCCGTCCGCGGGGGCTCTTTCCGCGAGAGGGGAGTAGTGGTGGCAGGAGGGGGGTGTACGAGGAGCCCCCTGCTAACGGGAACCAGGGGTGCGCTGGTGCTTGGTGTGGTTGAGCGGGGATTGGGTGCATATGGCATTTGGGAAGAATGGAGAGGTGGTCCTGAATGTGCAGGGAGCTGTGCTCAGGCATCCCCCGCGGAACTTAGGGATGTCCTCTCCCAGGATTGGCCTGGAATGATGGCCTGTACCTGCTTGGCAGGGCACGCTCTCCTGTGGTAGCCTCGGCTGGTAACAGACTCCCTGCAAGGTTTCCATTGTATGTTAAAAACAGTTATCATGTGAAAGCATGTTCTTAAAAATCCCAGGCAGTGAACAGAGATTATTTAATATGTTTCTTCTCATCGCTCTATAGTTGCCTCTTGCAAACGGTTGGACTCAGAGGGTGCAAAAAATCCCAGGTCACTCAACCTCACGGAGAAATGGAGTAGGTTTCTGAGCATAAATGCCCATTTCGGCTTTCCTAGGGTCAGAGGCGCTGAGAGGTTACAGTCCTGCACGGTTTAATCTTTTCCTTGCTGCAGTAGGCAGGCCTCCAGCTCTGTGGAAGTTCTTTTGGGCAGTTTGCTTGGTTTTGCTATCTTTTGCCTGGGGTTATTTAGCAAAAGGAAGTCAGCGATTGTTTTGTGCATTTTAAACTCCAGGAGTAATGTAAGGAACTCCTGAGTTTGTGGTGATTTCGTTCTAATATTACATTTTGGTCTGCAGTGCAAACATATTTCTCCTGACATGAAGTGGAAAAAAAATTGATGAGCGAAGAAGAGCAGAGCCTTAGGAAGGGCTAGCTCTTTCTGCTCAAGTTTGGAGCAAATATAAAATGTTGCTGTCTGAAGGCTGAGAGGTCACCAGGACAGTGAGCATCAAAGCACCCTGACACGGCTGTCCCCACCTTCCTGTGGCAGATCATCAGCGGGAGAGGGAGAACAGAACGGGCCACAGTGAAGAGAATTGGCAATGGTGGTATTTGAAATTTAATTGGACCTACAGAAACCTTCTGAGTAACATGTAGTGTCTGATGGTATTATCAGCCTCTGCAGTTACCTAGTGAAATATACAACCTTGCTACTGTATGTAACAGGCAATTGTGAAACTGCTTTTCGCTTTGTCATCTGTTGGCCCGGTTTATGTCTGAGCAAGGGCACAGTTGGAGGGCTTAAAGATCAAGTGTATTAACTATCTGCAGCAGGCGTTTAGAGTTTAACTAAGGAAAGCAAAAGAGGTTTTTGCTGCATACCTACCTAGCTTTCAGTGACTTAACGTTTTCTTCTACTCTGTCGCTATGTTGCCATGGAAGTTGCTTTCAACCGTGCGTGGTACTCAGTGCCCACTGACAGAGTTATGTGTCATAACTGTTTTTATTGGTTACTAGATATTTGTGGTGATTTTGCACTGCAGTGTTAATGAAATCTGACGTAAAAATTCCAGAGAAGATACAAGCTGACCACATTTTAACTCCTCTCCCTCAATTTTTTTGAAGGGCCTGTCCTTGCACTTAAAAAAAAAAATTCAGATTTAATTGTTGTCTACATGTGGTTCACAGTGTAACTTATTTAATTACAACAGCATCTGTTTTAATTTTGCATTCATGGGAGGTTAGGAAGAAGGATGGTTTGCCAACATTTCTGACATGTGGAATTGAGAACTTGTTGGTAGATATCATTTCTTCATTGAAGATGCTAGAAGCACATGGGGAAATGATTAATAATTCAGAAATCACTGGAATTTTGAAACTTTCCCAGATATCTTTGTCACTTTTCTTCTTTCTAATGAAGGCAGTTGGTTCCTTGTTTGCAGTTGTATCCCTAGATATACATTGTGAGGAATGTAGTAGAGGTTCAGTAGGTTGCTTCCTGAATGAATGGACAAATGATAAGAAAGTACATATTTTCTCTAGGTTCTTTTAATTTTTAAAAATGGCTCATTGGGATTTACTAGTCTCATATCTTATTTATTGTCTTGTATCTCCTAAGATGACTTGACTCCTTTTTCTTGCCTTTATTTTCAATGTGCATTTCCTTAATCACCCTTTAAAACTATGGAAATAGTGTTGAAAGTTGACCAAGCCTGGATTTTAGGGAAGGAGTATGCTATATTTAAATAGGTAATTACTTGGTATTTACTCCCTTTTAGTTGGCGTCTTGAAGGATCAAGATTTTAGAAATTTAGTGTGGCATTTTCTAAAGACATGACATTTTCTAAAGACAAGACATTTTCTAAAGCATCAAGTTAATAACGTAATAGAATAAAGAGATCTTTAACTTTAATACCAACTTTCATAAAGCACCAAATAGTGCACAGTTATTTTTGTCACACGAATGTCAGAATTACATTTCACTTTTGTTAAAATATAATAAACAGCTTAGCAGGAGCCCATGTGAAAAAGCAGTGGTGACATCTTTCTTTGGTTTCTTTTGAATAAAGGGATGAATGCAGTCAGGTGATGGAAGGGGAGAGGCGGGAATAGATTAGTGAGCGTGGTGATGGGGGACTTGAGGGCATGGCACGGAGAGTGCGTGCTCACTAAGGATCAGAGGCTGCTGTTCATGGGTTGCATTAGTTGCAGTGTCCGGCTATGACTGTTTCCTAGTTCATTACAGTCTTGACCTTCCTCTAAGGTGGGGATCCCCAAATCAGAGAGAGAAATAACAGCAGAAATGGGATAAACAGTGGGCAAAGAAAGGGGACTATTGCTGAGGTGCAGGACGTGCAGAAATCCACTGTAGGCTGACTGGAATGATATTCCTTATTTAAAATTATTTCTTTGGAATCCATCTGTTTTGTAAATGTGGTGTTGAGTAAGAAATTGTAAATTGTAAAACTACATTTTCTGCTAAAATAGATGCACAGATCCATACTAAAAGAGCTCCTTGGTTATGGTAAGAGTGTCGATGGAAATTCAGGGTGAGCAGCCTGGTAGGACCTTTCTGAGTACCTTGAGAAGAAAAATAAATCATGGAACTCATCACCAGACTTTTCTACTTTTCCTTAGCTTGTTGAAAATAGGGTTACACTTTTTAGCTTATTCTCAAAGGCCTATTAGTAGATTTTTAGGGGAGAAGCCATTATGTTTGTCATCTTTAGTAATCTAGTAAACGAAAACGTCACTTTCATTTTCTCTTTCCATATTTCATTTCATCACACCATTCAATACAGTCCATGCTTTATTTTGAAACAGTTAATTTGGTTAGCTGTTCATATGGCATTCATTTTTTTCAAATAGCTCCATCCTTTAATTCAGGAGCTTGGTCTAAAAATATTAAGTAACATTTTAAGCCTTAGATTTCTTTTTAAGTTTTGAAATAAATGAAGTTAAAGTGTCTATTAGTTTGAATGGTTTACTTTAGTCAAAGCTAATTAAATATTTTGGATGGTACATTAAGAGAGGTGATTTAATTTGCATAAAATAAAACTCACTCCTATTGGTGTCTAGTTCTATGGAATTTGACAAACACATGTAAGTCATGTAACCACTACCACAACCAAGATCTAGAACAATTCTATCATCTCAAAAAATTCTCCAAGTCTCTTTGCAGCCTTCCCTGCCCCCTATCCCCAGACCATAACAACTATTGATTTGGGTATTTAAAAAAAATAAGTTGGAAGTATAGCCATTATACTATTTTGGTATTTAAAAGTAATGACAGCAGCCACTGTTTATTAAGCACTTACTATGTGCAAAACACATGAAAAGTGTTTAACTTGATTCTGTGACCTGGTCTTGCATCAACCATGGAGGCTGAAGAAAACCCCAAGCTCAGAGGGGTTAACTGCTTGTCCAGGTTGCTGGAGCTGGTTGTTGTACCCTGCTTGGGCACTCCACTGACCCCCACATTACACTGGCAGTGTTAATTTTTTTGTATACTTAAGGAAGCATTGGTGGTTTGGAGCACCAGATTTGGTTTTCCCCTTTAAATATAGGGGATACTGAAGGGAAAAAAAGAATCTCAGTTTCTTCTGGCAGAAGAAGTTGGCAGATAATATGGCCAGGCAGCTGTCTAGTCACCTGTTATGGCTGCCTGACCAGAGACTCTGGCTTCACTGGGACCAAAGGTTTGACCTTTGTGGCAGCCCTCAGTTTTCTTAATATCACTGTTGTCCTTATTATAGTATCACGGTGTGTAGGGGAAATGCTTTTACTAACTTTCCGCCGACATAGATTCCCTATGTCTTGATGCTGAGCACCGCATCATGGGGAACTAGCAGGCTTTTCACATCTATTATGCATATTTAAACAAAATAATTAAAATGTACATTATGGTGTAAATAAAGTAGACTCTTTGCAGGCCAAAGCTGGGCTGTATTTATCAGTTCTGCACAGAAAGCAAGCACTCAATAACCATTTTCTGAATTTTATCTTAAGACTAATATCTGCATTTGACTTTAGACTTTTTTTTTCTGAATGGGGGCTCGGGGGAGACAGCTGTACACCCAGCAAACCTGTGGGCATATCATGAATATTCATCCAACAGTAACTGGATCACAGGGTGAATTTGTCTGGTTAAACAAGCAGCCTTGGTCATTTAGGTCAGAAAACTCTGGTAGCCAATCAGCAAGTCTCCACTTGGCTTTGTACTGATGCATGTGAGGGAGTCCAGGCTTGATAACTGCTGCAAGGCGGGCGCAGGGCCGTGGGTCTCAGCCACTCAGAGAGCTTTCGTCACACTTCGAGTTCAGTTTCAGAAGTCATTAGGGGGTGTTCATTTTCAGACCCTAAAAATTACTTACCCCTTTTGCTTCTTCCCGTCCCTGTCTTCCAACCTCCCCTCCAAACAGTTATGCTTGACTTGTGGTGCTTTTCACCAGGTCTAAATAGACAACTGACAGGAAATTGTTTATTATTATTTTTTAACTTGCCTATCTTGGCCTCTTGAGTTAGTTTCTTAGAATGCTCTCTCCCAGAATCTGTTCAGTTCCTTTTATAGTTCTGTGTGCTCTGTAAGGGGTCTAAACGAGACTGTTCTTTTTTTGCTTTTGCTTTTCTTTTTTTAATGCTTAAGTTCCCCATGCCTCAGAATTCAACAAAATAGGGCAGTGCTATCTGCAGCCTAAATGCAGGTATAAATGAATTGTGAATATTCACGTTTTCCCTTCAGACTCTATTTTATACATGTGTTCAAAAACAGATGCTCTGTTTTAATGCTAAATTTTGTCTGTCATTACTTGCTTGTCTACCAGACCTCCAGATTACTTTTTATTTCAAATTAATGGATTCTGTAGTACAGGGGATATTCATGTATTTTTACCAGTGGGCCACAGGATCCGAAACTGTGCAAGCTGCCTGGCCAGCTTTTTTCTGCTGTTGATAATGGTGAATCGAGAGGGTCGTACCCAGCATGGGTGTTAGTAGTGACTCAGACAAGTCGGAACCCCCAGGGGGGTTTCAGTGGGACCTTTGTTCCTTATGGCAGAATAATCCCATAGCTTTAGGGGGCTCAGAGCATATAATGACTTACATTGAGCGTTAGCAACAATTGTGTGAGTGGGCCAGTCTGCTGGCAGGACGCCTGGCACCTACCTGTCTCCGAAGGGCAGAGGAGGGCAGGTGGGAGGCCCTGCTGGCCGCGAGTGCTTGGTCACGTGGCAGCGGATTAGGTAAAACTTGTTCTAGGTAGTAATCTCAGCTGGGCTGTACAGGCAGACCACCTTTTATTGTGGTTCGCTTTATTGCGCTTCACAGATAGTGCGCTTTTTACAGGTTGAAGGTCTCTGGCAACCCCGCATCGAGCAAGTCTCTTGGCGCCATTTTTCCAACCGCATTTGCTCACTTCGTGTCTCTGTGTCACACTTTGGTAATTCTCGCAGTATTTCAAAATATTTCCTTGTTGTTACGTCTGTGATGGTGACCTGTGATCAGGGATCTTTAATGTTACTATTGTAATCATTTAGGGGCACCACGAACCGTGCCCATGTCAGGCGGCGAACTTAATTGATACATTTTGTTTATGTTCTGACTGCTGTCACCCCCTTGTTGCCTGAGACACAACAGTGTTGAAATTTGGCCAGTTAATAGCCCTGCAATGGCCTCTAAGTGTTCGAGTGAAAGGAAGAGTCACACATCTCTCATTTTATTTTTTTTTCTCATTTTAAGTCAAAAGCTAGAAATGATTAAGCTTAGTGAGGAAGGCATGTCGAAAGCCCAGATAGGCCAAAAGCTAGGTCTCTTGTGCCAAACAGTTAGCCAAGTTCTGGATGCAAAGGAAAAGTTCTTGAAGGAAATTAAAAGTGCTGCCCCAGTGAACACACCAATGGTAAGAAAGCGAAGCAGCCTTATTGCTGATATGGAGAAAGTCTGAGCGGTCTGGAGAGACGATCAGACCAGCCACCACATTCCCTTAAACCAAAGCCTAGTCCAGAGCAAGACCTTAACTCTCTTCAGTTCTGTGAAGGCTGAGAGAGGCGAGGAAGCTGCAGAAGAAAAGTTCGAAGCTTAGCAGAGGTTGGTTCATGAACTTTAAGGCAAGAAGCCATCTCTGTGACATAAGAGTGCAAGGTGAAGCAGTGAGTACTGATGTAGAAGCTACAGCAAGTTATCCAGAAGATCTAGGTAAGGTAATTCATGAAGATGGCTACACTAAACAGCAGATTTTCAATGTGGATGAAACAGCCTTCTATTGGAAGAAGATGCCATCTAGGACTTTCATAGCTAGAGAGGAGAAGTCAATGCCTGGCTTCAAAGCTTCAAACGACAGGCTAACTCTCTTGTTCGAGGCTAATGCAGCTGGTGACTTGAAGTTGAAGTCAGTGCTCATTTACCATTCTGAAAATCCTAGGACCCTTAAGAATTATGCTGAATCTACTCTGCCTGTGCTCTGTAAATGGAACGACAAAGCTTGGATGACGGCACATCTGCTTGCAACATGGTTTACTGAATATTTTAAGCCCACTGTTGAGACCAATTGCTCAGAAAAAGAAGATTCCTTTCAAAATATGACTGTTCATTGACAATGGACCTGGTCACCCAAGGACTCTGAGGGAGATGCACAACGAGATACATGTTGTTTTCATGCCTGCCAACACAACATCCATTCTGCAGCCCATGGACCGAGGTATAATTTTGACTTTCAAGCCTTATTATTTAAGAAATATATTTCGTAAGGCTATATAGATGCCATAGTGATCCCACTGATGGGTCTGGGCAGACTCAATTGAAAACCTTCTGGAAAGGATTCACCATTCTAGATGCCATGAAGAACATTCATGATTCATGGGAAGAGGTCAAAATATCAATGTTAACAGAAGTCTGGAAGAAGTTGATTCCAAACCTCATGGATGTCTTTGAGGGGTTCAAGACTCCAGTGGAGGAAGTAATTGCAGATGTGGTGGAAACAGCAAGAGAATGAGAATTAGACACAGTGCCTGAAAATGTGGCTGAATTGCTGCAATCCCATGATAAAACTTGAATGGATGAGGAGTTGCTTCTTATGGATGAGCAGAGAAAGTGGTTTCTTGAGATGGAAACTACTCCTGGTGAAGACGCTGTGAAGCTTGTTGAAATGACAAAGGATTCAGAATATTACATAATCTTAGTTGATAAAGCAGTGGCAGGCTTTGAGAGGATTGACTTCAATTTTGAAAGAAGTTCTACTGTGGGTAAAATGCTGTCAAATAGCACTGCATGCTACAGAGAAATCATTCTTGAAAGAAAGAGTCAGTTGGTGGGGCAGACTTCATCGCTGGCTTATTTTAAGAAACTGCCAGTCACCCCCGCCCTCAGCAGCCACCACCCTGATCGGTCGGCAGCCATCAACATCGAGGCGAGATCCTCCACCAGCAAGAAGATTACAACTCACTGAAGGCTCAGATGATGGTTAGCTTTTTCTTCTTCAACCAATAAAGTATTTTAAAATGAAGGTATGTATATTGCTTTTTTAGGCACAATGCTTTTGCCCACTTAGTAGACTACAGTATATTATAGACACAACTTTTATATGCACTGGGGGCCACAAAATTCGTGTGATTCTCTTTATCGCAATATTTGCTTCATCGAGGCAGTCTAGAACAAACCTACAGTATCTCTGAGGTGTGCCTGTACGGTGGGGTCTTGGTCTGTCCTCAGGACACACGTTGCATGTCTGGATTACTCAGGGGGAAGAATACTGGTGGGAAAACTAGAGGATGTGAAGTTCGGTGCTTGGATCAGATTCTGGCTCCCTCTCTTCCTTTCCTCTTGACCTTGGGCAAGATATTTAAGTCTGTGTGTCTAGTTAACCCATCTCTAAAACAGACATAATGAAATCTCCCTCATAACATTGTCTTGGAGACTAAATGAGATGATGTGTGTGGAATATTCAGAACAGCGTGTGGCCTGTAGTAAATACTCAATAAGCAGTCCCTAGTATGTTTAGTTTCTCTCATTTAGAGTTGATCCTGAGATGAGCAAACTCATTTAGCTTCATTTGAATTGGAGATCACTAACACTGCCATCCCCATTTTGAAAGTCTTATCTTTTGAGACAGAAAGAATGTACCCAGATAAGTTTCTCAGACTTCTTCTGAAGATGCTTCACGAATGATTTTTGTTCTGGTGCCTTTCTCAATCTGATGCGTCAGTACAACTGAGCTCATATCTTAATAGCCCCACTTCAGTAATCGGAGGGCACTGGACATTAGTTTTATTGCACCAAGCACCCATATGTCTTGGTTTGCCCAGCACAGTCCAGATTTACCCTGGACAAAACCAGGGTTTTGTCCTCTCTGCTCTCCTTTGATGGATTTCAGAGCTTTTCAGGAGGGAATCATTTCCCATTTTTGTTTCTTTTTAACAAAATTTGATTTACACTTTTTAGGGTCCTGGAGGGTAAAGCAGGTAATAGTAACAATTTGTTTTCAGGTGAGTTTTTTTCTGATAGTATTCAACCCTACTATTGTTTTGGAATTGTCAAATAATATAAATTATTTATATTTAATAATTATATAAATTATTATATATAAAATGTTATATAAAGATATTTATATAAATTATATAAATATAATTTATGGAAATTATAAAATTATAGAATATGTTTATGCCTTCAGCACATTACTGTGAGTTCAGTATTGAGGTATCTTCTTGGAGTATGCTAAATATACGGATTTGGAAATAGCAGATATTACCACCCCAGAACCCAGGCAGCTGGATTTAAAAGTGATTAATCATGTAGATTCATGGGAGTTTTAGAACGGAAAGAGATCATGCAAAATTCTTTTGTAGTTATAGAGAGGCAAGGCCATACTGATCAGTACATCTAGCTCCTAGCTATGGTTGAGTTCATTTATTTGCATATTAGCCTAGCAGAATTGGAAAAAAATTGTTATGTAATACTGCAGTATGTGAGTATTAATAGCACAAGATGTGGTCTTCCAAACAGCTATTTTTGAGAATTTGTTTTTTTGGCTATAGATAGCTGCATGGGTACACATGCTACACTTGTGCACGCATGTACTCTGAAGACTCTGTTTATAAATAGTAAAGATTAAGAACAAACCAAATAACATAGTGGTGGTTGGCACGAGTCCTGTCTCGTGAGAGACTGATGGGTAGCAGGTGTCTGCTCTCTAAATTCAAAGTGCCCAGGCAGGGGGAGCCTGTTTTTATGAACATTGCTGATGAGGCTTCTGTTGCTCTTGACCAATTAGCGTGGCCACAGAGGGATAAGCGACCTTGTTTGCAGCCACCATTAGAATCACAAGCTGTATGACTCTCTCTACATGGTTTCCTGCTACTTTTTATTTTTCATCTTCCTTCTAAGCTCTGATATCCTGTGAGCATAAGTAGATGTAATTTTTCCAATAGTTAAAATGGTTTAATGGTTATTCTTGGAGGAAATACAGCAAGTTGCCTAGATTTTTATTGCTATTAATCCATGCTAATAGATTATATTAAATACCAATAGAATCATTCAGAGGTTTTCATATCGGAACTGATAGAATTCCTGATGTAATGTGGGTTTAACGGATGTGTTTGTCTTTGGAGTTTTTGGTGGTTTGTTGAAAGCGATCTATATATTCTTTCAAGGCTTTCTCTGGTTTATGTATATTCCCATAAATGTTTTTTCTATACATTAAAATAGTATCAGAAGTTGAATTGCTATGTCATAGGATATATGTATATTCAGCTTCAGTAAATGTTATCGTGTGCTTTTCCTAACTGACAGAACTAATTGACACACCCACCAGGTTATGTGAGTTCTAGCTGCTCTAAATGCTTCCTAATACTTGGCATCGTCAGGGGTTTTTGTTGGTTTTAAAATGTATCTGTGATGG
The DNA here is from genome assembly GCF_025265405.1 of Mesoplodon densirostris. NCBI lineage: Eukaryota > Metazoa > Chordata > Mammalia > Artiodactyla > Ziphiidae > Mesoplodon > Mesoplodon densirostris. Next base: position 123,507,868 of record NC_082665.1, read on the forward strand.
TTATGTAATGCATTGTGTCTTTTAGGTTGCATTTCCCTGATGATGAATGATGTTGAGCACCTTTTCATGTTTTCTTGGCCATTAGTATATTCTCCTTTGTAAAATGCCTATTCCTATCTTTCGCCCATATAAAAATATTGGGGTTTTTATATTTAAAAAAATTAATTTGTGGGACTTCTTTACATTTTCTGGATATGTCTTTTGTGTGATATGTATATTGAAAATTTCTTCTCCTAGTATGTGACTTGTCTTTTCATTGTCTTAAGGGGCACCTCTTAATGAATAATAAGTCTTAGTTTTAGTGAAGTCCAGTTTATCAGCATTTTCCTTTATGGTTGTCATTTTTTGTGTCCTGTGTAAGATATTTTAACTTAGCTTGAGACCATGAAGATATTCATTTATTTAACTTCTAGAACCTTTATTTTTCAAATTTAGCTCTGCAGTCTGTCTGGAACTTACTTGTGTGTGTGGTGTGAGGTAGGGATCAAGATTTTTCTTTCCATGTAAATATCCAGTTAATTAATCCAGCACCATTTATTTGAAAATATCATTTTTCCCTATTGTACTGCATTGGCCCTTTGTCATATATCAAGTGACTTTATATGTGTGGGTTTGTTCTGAAGTCTCTTTTGTTAGATTGGTCTATTTGCCTATTCTTTCGTTCATACTGTCTTTCTTCCTAGGTGTATACCCAACAGATAATTAGTCCATTTGTGTATCAAAAGATATGTACAAGAATGTTTGTAGCAGCATTAACCGTAAGAGCCCCAAAGTGGAAACAACCCAAATGCTCATCTTTTAAAATAAGCCTATCACACAATGGAATACTATGAAGAAAAAAGACAGACAGGCAGACAGACAGGAACAACAAAAAGAGCAGATGACTGCTACATGTACCTCTCTACCCTCTCAAGATAATGTTGAGGGAAAGAAACCAGACACAAAAAGAATGCATGTTGTATGATTCCATTTATATAAAGTTCCAAAACAGACAAACTGATTTTTGGTGATAGAAGTCATAATAGTGGTCCCATTTAAGGCTCATGACTGGGAGGGGGGACCCAGGGGCTTCTGGGTGTCACTGATTTTTGGTTGCTGGATCTGAGGGTGGTTCCACTTTGTGAAAATCCATTGAACTGTACACATTCTTGACTTCCAGAGGTATATCATACTTCAATAAATAAGTTGATGATTTACACAATTGTGAAAATAAATCAAAATTAGATACTTACAGGCTGCTTCACTCTGCACTGTTTAGGACACTGCCTTTCATAGTTTGCTGCTGTCTGTCGATCAACATATAAAACACCTTTTTGCTGCAGTGGGGTGCTCACGCCGCAGCGAGGCCTGGTGGAGGCCCAAGCTGTGTGATGGTGTGGAGTGGGGGGTAGGGGAGACGCTGGCTGGAACAGCAGGAGGATGGGATCCTTCCTGGGCTGTGCTGAGAACACATCAGGAGCCGGGCCTGGAAGGAGCGGGGCGGGGCGGGCTGACACAGTGGTGAAGGGAGTGTTGGTCACTGGCGTCAGCTTACACTCTGTTGTGATCGCTGGGAGTTCTGACGATCGGTTTGGTGTGACTTTGAGCGTTTTCATCCCTTCCGGTGAGCTCAAAAGATTTACTATTCGAAAGTGTGCTGCTCACACAAAACTTTGAGAACCTCTCCTTTGTGGAGCACCTGTTCTCTGCAAGACGGCTTTCTAGAGAGTACTTTTGGTCTCAAAAGCAGTGAACAAACAGAAACCAGTTATCCAGGTTTGTAGACAAAAGTGAGAGTTTTGTGTTGGCCACTGAAGAGCCATCTACCTGGGGTCCCAGGTGGCCAGCAGAGTTTTGGCTCTGTTGGCATTTATCTTGTCCCATCGAAATGTTCCTTCAGGTGGGGAGAACACCAGCTCTTCAAATGGGTCACACTGGAATTTTTAGGACACTGAATTATCTGGATTCTAAAACATACTAACGTGCAGATCCACTCTAGTCCAATTAAATCAGAATTTCCGGGGTTTTCCTAAAGCATCCTGGGAGATTTTAGGGCACGGTCAGGGTTGAAAATAGCTGAAACCTTTCTCCTATGTTGGGTCTCAGACTGGTCAGCTCTGTTAGATATGACAGAACAAGCAGCCCCAGAATCCTGCAGGTGACAAGCGGTTGGTTGGTGATCCTGTGGCTGGTAGGGCACAGGGGGTAGGGTGCAGCCTTCAGCTGCCTCAGTGGAGCCTCTCCTTCGAGGAGTTGAGTTGCCCTTTTTCCAAGGGGGTATGTAAGACACTGATGGTGCTCCCCTTCCTCAAGTCAGATCTGGAGAAACTGACTTACATGGAAAAATGGTGGTCTGCCCTCTGTGCTAATCATTGTACCTTAAGAATGTATTTTTGATCCAAATAAAGGAGTATGTTGCATAACTACAGGCCCTGGGTTCATTATTTGGGGCCTTAATCTACCTGGATTGATCATCACTGTGCAGCCACTGTATCCTGGTCCATGCCTCACAAGAGAAAAGACCTCTGTGTACCCAGGACATTCTGCATCATGGAAGAAGACCTCTGCAAGAGGAATATTTTTTGAAAGAACTAATTTGACTGAGGCATGAGCACTGTTTCTAGAGAGAGGTGATTGTACATTTCCAACTTTCACCACCGCAGGTGGTGGCGTGTAGTAAAAATGCCGTTTACTCGTGGCAGATTATACGTCGACCCTTGAAGACAGGTGTCTGTTTGTACAGGTAATTTATGCTGGGAGGAAAAGAACAATCTGGTGATGCTTCAGGGCATCCCGTGGTGGTGCGCCAACTGTCGGGGTGGGTGTATCTTGATCTTGGGGTGAATGTCTACTTTCTGAATGCTGTAGCCTTTTCCTCTTGCCACACAGACCCTTGCGGTCAGGAGGAATGACCATTGAACTCCCAGAGCATCTGTAAAATATATTTTGTTGACTGCAGAGCAGTCACGTGAAGACATCAGTGTTGCGGATTCGTGGTCTTCGTGACTTGCTGTGCGCTCTTTCTCCAGGACTTGGCTGCTCTTATCAAGAGACCACCATTATTCACGCTCATCCTTTTAGGCCAATTGTTTTTCTCTTCCACATTAACATGAGTGGATATTCCAGAATAGACGCTTGTGTCCCCCTGTCCTAGCTGGGAAGGCCGAGTCTTTGGAGACCCCGGTCTCTGGAGGCTGGAGGATGCACAGTCTGGCAGCAGAGAAGTGTTCTCGAGGCTTCCTGACTGTGGTTGGGACCCACTTATTCATACATAATTGATACATCTCTAATTGTTGTCTTATTTACTTATTTGTAAATGGGAGGCAGAGCAGAAATGAGCTTTAACATTCTTTGGGGGAGAAAGTCTACAATCTTTCTGTGAAAGTTTAGTACTCCCTAATATTTACCAAGCTAAGAATTGGGGGCGGTTTCCTTTCCTACAGCATAATTAGCCAGATCTTCTTACCCATCTTCTCCGTTAGGGAAGAAAGTATTGTTGAAGATTATTTTTAATCGTTAAATACCCCTTTTGCCCGCAAGAATACCTGCCATTGATGAATGATACCCTGAGGGGACTAGAAGCAAGAAGGTGAAACAAAGCGAGAGAAATAGGCAAGTAGCCTTGCTGGCTGGCTTCTCACTTAGTGGAGGAGAAGTGTCCTCCCTCTGTGGCAGCGCCCTGACCTCAGTGCGTTTATCTTGCTGGTTGCCGGACGGCAAGGTAAAACAAGGAGGGAGATGGCGTAGGAGATGTCACTGAAATAACAGGCTGCGGTAGAGCTCTGGACCCAGATAGGACTTGGCCACTCTCAGGCCTGCCATTCCTACGAGCACCAGGGGCCGTGGGATCCATGCATCGTGCTCCAAAAGAGTGCTTTCAACCTTTTCTACACCAGGCTACAGATAGAGAATGATGTAGTTGTACAGCTCAGTTTGAAGAGGTGGCTTGTGGCTACAGGCCCCCACCCAGCTGTGACGAGGCCAGGGAGGGAAGGGGAGGGCTTGCAGGATCAGTATCCTGGCCAGCCCGTAATCCACCGGTGGCCCCCGGTGCTCTTCCAGGGCACCCACATTTAGTGGAGGCTGTGCTTTCCAGGCGGTAGAGAGGAGAACAGAGGTGTGAGGAAAGGTGCGGTTGGCTCTGGGTGCTCCGCATCCACGGCTGCTGAGGTGATGCCCCCCATTACACAACTGCAGGGGCCGGCTCACCTCTGTGGTGGACAGGAGCTCGGCCCTGGGACGTGCCATGGAGCTGCAGCCACTGGAGCCACGTGGAGCCCGTGCAGACCACATCAGTAGACAAGTGTGAGACCTGGACAGGATGGGGCATCTCAAGAGTGAGAGGGACAGTCAAGCATCTGCGTTCACAGCAGGGCCGATGTCGTGTAGAGAGAGGACTGTTAGTCTAGCCTTGGGCTTTTCTCCTATATCCGAACAGAGCCAACCATGGGGTCATGTTTAAAACCAACAACAAAAGAACCTCAAGTAGGCAGGGAGGCTGAACTCCCTGAGTTCCTCTGCAGAAGCTCAAGCCTGAGACGAGGACTCCAGTTCCGGTGCTCAGGGCTCTGTTCTGTGGGGACGGGGAGCTGCAGGTGGGGAGCCCCGGGCTCTCATCTGGGGTTTGTGCCTCCGCCCCATCGTAATGTTAAATGCACCCAGAGGAGTCCGCCTTCTCCTCTTTTGCATGTAAGAGGTACATGAATTCTAGTCTGCCAGATTTCTTAGGTATGCTTTGGGCACCTGGGTCAGTACTTTCTGAGTGACTTTCTGATGTGGTAGGTAAAGGCTGTATAAATCTCGGGAGGATCTGTTTATCTGAATGATTCGGTTGCTGCTAGTTTACTGTTTCAATTCTTTGCGTGAGAAAGATCTGTGCTGTTCCTATAAGTTTACTCATAAATCCATTAAACCACTCACTCTCCATACTAAAAATCCTAATGAGAGACTCTATCCTGTTTTAAAGGTCACATTTAATTTCCCACTTGTCTTATCATCTGTAATATACAATGTTGTTTTCAATACTCCCTGTTCCACCTTATTTGAATATCATATTTTGGTTTCATATTTTTAATTCTTTTCATTCTGGCTTTGATTTACTTACCATTTCAAGTGGAAATGCATAACCCCAGGCCCTGTGCTTTGTCCCCAAGCCGGGCACTTTTTTTATTTTTTAGCGCTGGGAGCTGGTGGGTTGGCCTGACGGTTTTAGGCATGACCAGGATAGAGCCAGTGAGGTTTTAATCTCAGAGTTGTGAAAGGTTCTATTATGACCTAAGCAGTGACTGTGATACTGAAGAAAATGACCTTCATTTTTTTCTGGACAAAGTAACGATTCAGAGAAGAATTTAGAAAGTCTCTCAATATGATAATAATCATTTAAATACAGTTATTTCTATATTTTTAGTATTTTTCAGTGGATTTGAAAAGACAATACAATTTTTAACTAATGAAATTACAAATTACACTTTATTTTATTTATTCTATTTTCATTCCTACTGAAGACAGAAAATCCAAACTTTAGATCATATTTTGACTTTTAAGAAAATCAGCAAGACTCTTTATATCTCACTGTATTCTCTATAAATTGAAATAAAGCTACATGTTAATCTCCTCATGGCACGATTGTCCTAATGTTTTGAAAGAACTTTAAAACTCCTAGAGCAAGATGTTATGAAAACATAAAACGGTGGTAACAATACTTCATAACCAAAAAAGAAAAAAAAATCATCTGTGAAAGTTCATGTGTAAGCTAGTAACACCTCACGTTTGCATAGTTCTTTAATCTTCACCAGGCACTTTTTTTTCTTTTTTAACATCTTTAGTGGAGTATAATTGCTTCACAATGGTGTGTTAGTTTCTGCTTTATAACAAAGTGAATCAGTTATACATATATATATGTTCCCATATCTCCTCCCTCTTGCGTCTCCCTCCCATCCTTCCTATCCCACCCCTCTAGGTGGTCACAAAGCACCGAGCTGATCTCCCTGTGCTATGTAGCTGCTTCCCACTAGCTACCTATTTTACATTTGGTAGTGTATATATGTCCATGCCACTCTCTCACTTCGTCCCAGCTTACCCTTCCCCCTCCCCGTGTCCTCAAGTCCATTCTCTATGTCTGTGTCTTTATTCCTGTCCTGCCCCTATGTTCTTCAGAACCATTTTTTTTTTAAGATTCCATATATGTGTGTTAGTATACGGTATTTGTTTTTCTCTTTCTGACTTACTTCACTCTGTGTGACAGACTCTAGGTCCATCCACCTCACTACAAATAACTCAATTTCATTTCTTTTATATGGCTGAGTAATATTCCATTGTATATATGTGCCACATCTTCTTTATCCATTCATCTGTCGATGGACACTTAGGTTGCTTCCATGTCCTGCCTATTGTAAATAGAGCCGCAATGAACATTGTGGTACATGACTCTTTTTGAATTATGGTTTTCTCAGAGTATATGCCCAGTAGTGGGATTGCTGGGTTGTATGGTAGTTCTATTTTTAGTTTTTTAAGGAACCTCCATACTGTTCTCCATAGTGGCTGTATCAGTTTACATTCCCACCAACAGTGCAAGAGGGTTCTCTATTCTCCACACCCTCTCCAACATTTATTGTTTGTGGGGTTTTTTTTGTTTTTGTTTTTTTTGCGATATGAAGGCCTCTCACTGTTGTGACCTCTCCCGTTGCGGAGCACAGGCTCCGGACGCGCAGGCTCAGCAGCCATGGCTCATGGGCCCAGCCGCTCCGCGGCATGTGGAATCTTCCCAGACCAGGGCACGAACCCGCGTCCCGTGCATCGGCAGGCAGACTCTCAACCACTGCGCCACCAGGGAAGTCCCTCACTGTGGTTTTGATTTGCATTTCTCTAATGATTAGTGATGTTGGGCATCCTTTTATATTTTCGTTGGCAATCTGTATGTCTTCTTTGGAGAAATGTCTATTTAGGTCTTCTGCCCATTTTTGGATTGGGTTGTTTGTTTATTTGATGTTGAGCTGCATGAGCTACTTGTAAATTTTGGCGATAAATCCTTTGTTAGTTGCTTCATTTGCAAATATTTTCTCCCATTCTGAGGGTTGTCTTTTGGTCTTGTTTATGGTTTCCTTTGCTGTGCAAAAGCTCTTAAGTTTCATTAGGTCCCATGTGTTTATTTTTGTCTTTATTTCCATTTCTCTAGGAGGTGGGTGAAAAAGGATCTTGCTGTGATTTATGTCATAGAGTGTTCTGCCTATGTTTTCCTCTAAGAGTTTTTTAGTGTCTGGCCTTACATTTAAGTCTTTAATCCATTTTGAGTTTATTTTTGTGTATAGTGTTAGGGAGTGTTCTAATTTCATTCTTTTACATGTAGCTGTCCAGTTTTCCCAGCACCACTTATTGAAGAGGCTGTCTTTTATCCATTGTATATTCTTGCCTCCTTTATTAAAGATAAGGTGACCATATGTGTGTGGGTTTATCTCTGGGCTTTCTATCCTGTTCCGTTGATCTATATTTCTGTTTTTGTGCCAGTACCATACTGTCTTGATTACTGTAGCTTTGTAGTATAGTCTGAAGTCTGGGAGCCTGATTCCTCCAGCTCTGTTTTTCTTTCTCAAGATTGCTTTGACTATTTGGGATCTTTTGTGTTTCCATACAAATTGTGGAATATTTTGTTCTAGTTCTATGAAAAATGCCATTGCTAGTTTGATAGGGATTGCATTGAATCTGTAGATTGCTTTGGGTAGTAGAGTCATTTTCACAGTGTTGATTCTTCCAATTCAAGAATATGGTATATCTCTTTATCTGTTTGTATCATCTTTAATTTCTTTCATCAGCGTTTTATAGTTTTCTGCATACAGTTCTTTTGTCTCCTTAGGTAGGTTTATTCCTAGATATTTTATTCTTTTTGTTGCAGTGGTAAATGGGAGTGTTTCCTTAATTTCTCTTTCAGATTTTTCATCATTAGTGTGTAGGAATGCAAGAGATTTCCATGCATTAATTTTGTATCCTGCTAATTTAGCAAATTCATTGATTAGCTCTAGTAGTTTTCTGGTAGTGTCTTTAGGATTCTCTATGTATAGTATCATGTCATCTTCAAACAGTGACAGCTTTACTTCTTTTCCAATTTGGATTCCTTTTATTTCTTTTTCTTCTCTGATTGCTGCGGCTAAAACTTCCAAAACTATGTTGAATAAGAGTGGTGAGAGTGGGCAACCTTGTCTTGTTCCTGATCTTAGTGGGAATGGTTTCAGTTTTTCACCATTGAGGACGATGTTGGCTGTGGGTTTGTCATATATGGCCTTTATTATGTTGAGGTAAGTTCCCTTTATGCCTACTTTCTGGAGGGTTTTTATCATAAACGGGTGTTTAATTTTGCCGAAAGCTTTTTCTGCATCTATTGAGATGATCGTATGGTTTTTCTCCTTCAGTTTGTTAATATGGTGTATCACATTGATTGATTTGTGTATACTGAAGAATCATTGCATTCCTGGAATAAACCCCACTTGATCATGGTGTATGATCCTTTTAATGTGCTGTTGGATTCTGTTTGCTAGTATTTTGTTGAGGATTTTTGCATCTATGTTCATCAGTGATATTGGCCTGTAGTGTTCTTTCTTTGTGACATATTTGTCTGGTTTTGGTTTTAGGGTGATGGTGGCCTTGTAGAATGAGTTTGGGAGTGTTCCTCCCTCTGCTATATTTTGGAAGAGCTTGAGAAGGATCCACCAGGCACTTTTAATGCCCGCTCACTTTACTCTCAGATGTTCTTGTGCTGTAGGTATCATTGGTGCCCCTATTTTACAGGAGGAAAACTTGACCCACGTGTACAGAATCACACATGTCACATGAGACATTAGCAAGGTTGGGCTGTGGACCCGGGTCCCTGCCCTGTGGCCCTGTCCTCCTTTCCCTTCCATGCTGCCCAGAGACCTTCAAACGTCATGTCCATGTAAACTGGAAGGTGGCACTTCCTTCCTCACCGGCTGAATTAATGAGGCACAAAAATCAAACCAGGATCATTGAAAGGTGATCTTAGGGCAGCACCCGTTTGAGGTGGTGGACTGTCTGGCTGATCAAAACACTGAAGCGCTGCTTTTGTGCTGTGAAAGGGACTGCAGTTTAATGCCTTGAACGTCTGTCTCTGCCCTGTTATTTTTTTATTATTATTATTACTTTTACTTATTTATTTATTTATTTTGCAGTATGCGGGCCTCGGGTCTCTCACTGTTGTGGCCTCTCCCATTGTGGAGCACAGGCTCTGGATGCTCAGGCTCAGCAGCCATGGCTCACGGGCCCAGCCGCTCCGCGGCATGTGGGATCTTCCCGGACTGGGGCATGAACCCGCATCCCCTGCATCAGCAGGCGGACTCTCAACCACTGTGCCACCAGGGAAGCCCTCTGCCCTGTTATTGCTTAGATAAATCAACCACTTCACTGTTTATTATGATAAGGCAGAGCATCTGGGCGTCCTTGAAGTTAAAAAAAAAAGATTTCTGCACTAAATATTTAGCGTGTCAGACCTATTTGTCATTTCAGGAAAGTAACAGCATCGTGCCTGGGCATTCTGGAGGCCACCTGTTGCTTTCAAGAGCCACCTGGAGGGCGCTGCCCCCATGACTGAAGGCCCTTCATCACATAGGGGGCTGTGTGTGCCAGCTGTGCGGGGCAGTCCTTTTCCCAAGGCTATGTGAGCCAGTGAGGACAGGGTCACAGGCTGCCCTGCTCTGAGCCGGCGGGAAAGGCTCTGCTTCACATGGTCTGCCTCTGCAGCCCTGACTCTGGGTGGGCAGTGCTCACTAATGGGCCGTTTTTGGCAAGGAGATCTGGGAGGCCGTCCTGTCACCTCCTCCCTCCCATCCTCGGACACAGTCTTACCTCCTACTTCTTAGAGAAACCTCAGCGCCTTGTCTTTGGGACCCGTACCCTGGCCGGTCCTCCCTCTGTAGGGGTGGGGGCTGCCTTCTTCCCCCGCCCTGCCTCTAGGTCCCATCCTCTCCCTCCTGTGTCTGTAACTTCTGCTTCTGTGCTTATGTGTCCCCATCAGCGCGTAAACGCACTCAGGTTCTTAACAAACACGAAAGACCAGAACCTTCCCTCTCCCCTCTTCAGCTGTGTCTGGAAAGAGTGACTGCGCCCTCCTGCTCCATTGCCTCTCCTGGTGTTTACCTCCCCACCCTGTCCCTCCAGCGAGGGTCATCAGGGCTCACCGCGGCACCAGGTAGTGGGCTTCCTTGCCTGTTGCAGGCCTCATCCCGGCCCAGGCCCGCAGCCGCAGCTGCAGTCAGCCACGGGGCCTCTGCAGTGATGGCTCTGCCTCAGGCTTGCCCTTCAGCCCGGGAACAGCTGTCCACTCGGCACCCTCTACCCTGTCACCCGGCATCTCAGTGCAACACATCTGACCTTCCCTTCCTTACCCTGCTCCCACCTTCCTGTCTGGTCCTTTTCTGGAGCTACTTAGCTTGGCAGATGGTACCCTCATCCATTCTCCTTTCTCATGGTCAAGGAGTCAGTCGGGATGAAAGAGTATTTTTTAAAAAGGAGTTGGAAAGCTTAAGATATTACAGCAAGCTCTTCTTTTATAAGAAAAGTGGGGCTTCCCTGGTGGTGTAGTGGTTAAGAATCCACCTGCCAATGCAGGGGACATGGGTTCGAGCCCTGGCCCGGGAAGATCCCACATGCCGCGGAGCATCTAAGCCTGTGAGCCACAACTACTGTGCCTGAGCTCTAGAGCCCACGAGCCACAACTACTGAGCCCACGCACTGCAACTACTGGAGCCTGCGCACCTAGAGCCTGTGCTCTAGAGCCCGCAAGCCACAACTCCTGAGCCCACGTGCCACAAGTAGTGAAGCCCGTGCGCCTAGAGCCCATGCTCCGCAACAAGAGAAGCCACTGTGGTGAGAAGCCCGCGCACCGCAACAAAGAGTAACCCCCGCTCACTGCAACTAGAGAAAGCCCGTGCAGAGCAACGAAGACCCAATGCAGCCAAAAGTAAATAAAGAAATAAATTTATATTAAAAAAAGAAAAATGCTTCCATTTACCTTTTTTTAAAAAAAGAAATGATCGGTTCTAATGTATATTGCTATGAAAACTAAGGAATTGCACGGTTTCTATAGCAAGAACATAGGCTGATTGAATTAAAATGTTTGACTCTTAAGTATAACTTTCTAATTTTCATTCCGAAATGGTTTAGAGGGAATCATTCAAGTATCTAGGTATTCATCTGCCTCTACCCTCAACCTCCAATTAATCTTTGCGAGTCTCTTATCACTACTTGCCATGCATTGGTTCACTTAAATTTGCAAAGCAAAATTTAATTGGTATCTGGCTCAGAAACATTTGTTTCTTATAGTGTTATGAGTTAGGAATGGGCCTATTTGTGAGCCAGAGAGGGATAATTTTTAAGCGTTTCAAAAAGGAGAATCCATGTGAAGAACTTATTTTTTTTTTTAACATTTCAGTTTGGAGTCTAATAATCTTTATTTTTTATACATATTTTAAAATTTATTTTATTGATTTATTTTTGGCTGCGTTGGGTCTTCGTTGCTGTGCGTGGGCTTTCTCTAGTTGCGGCGAGCGGGGGCTACTCTTCGTTGTGGTGTGCAGGCTTCACGTTGTGGTGGCTTCTCTTGTTGCGGAGCATGGGCTCCAGGCGCACGTGGGCTTCAGTAGTTGTGGCATATGGGCTCAGTAGTTGTGGAGCACTGGCTTGGTTGCTCCACGGGTTGTGGGATCTTCCCGGCCCAGGGATCGAACCCGTGTCCCCTGCGTTGACAGGTGGATTCTTAACCACTGCGCTACCGGGGAAGTCCCTCTAATAATCTTTAGACTCTTATTGTTCTGGGATCCATGATTTACTATTTTTTCCTCATTGATTTCTTTCTCATTGAAATTTCTTTCTGTGAAAGAAGTTTTTTTTTTTTTTTTTTTTTTTGTGCCAAAGATAGTACCAGGCCATGTTGCCACAGGTGAGGATCAGGTGGGATAAAATGATACTCTGCGTGGACTGGTGGTCACCCCTGGAGTGACCTTCATGTGTGGAACTAGTTTAGTTCCCTTTTGACAGGCACTGAAGCAGACCTGTCCTGCCATAAAATCCTGGACATCTCTCTCTTCTTACATTGGGCGATGCTGAAGACAGCCAAGTGCATTGATGCGCTAGCCCTTTCGTTTTCATTTCACTGCTGGTATGGTGACTCATGAAACCCCTGTGCTGGTTGTACAGCAAGGTCCCTGCCCGGAACAGTGTGGGGTCAGGAGGGGTTCTAGTGAACTTGGCAGTAGGGACTCAGATACTGGGAGGACAGAGCAGAGGCTTAGCAGGGTTGTGTTTCACGTGGTGGGTGGGAGAAGCCACACCCGGCCAGAGAGCCGTGAAGTTGTAGTTCTGGGAAGTTGTGTGGTTGGGTTTGTGGCTGAGTACAGAGAAAAGAATTGAAGCGGTCTCTTTAGCGAGGTGCCGCGTGCCCAAGGCTGCTGACATTTCTGATATTTTACAGCAGATTTTGGCAGGATGGGTCCCTTCCGGCTGCACCTGGGCGAGCCCATGGGCATCCTTCACTCCAGCCACCTGATATGGTGTTCATGGCTTATGCGTGGGTGGCGTTGCGAGGAATTCATCTTTTGTGATCTCTTTTTGGGAACTGCAGCGGCCACGGAGATCTCTGACCTGTAGAACTGTGACAGTAAGAAAACCTTGGGAGCACCTGGACATGGGGCAGCAAACCTGGCTTGGCTGCTGGGCGGTAAAGGCCCCACGTGTCCTGGGAACGTGTAGCTTTCGGTGTCCCCGCTCGGTTTTGTCAAGCCTGCCAGCCAGGATTCCTAAAACACATTTGAGGCCTGCAAGGTTGTCAGTTCGGCCAGAGCCAGGCCAGGTTTCACTCCTAACCTTTTAAAGAGATCTTGACAAAGATGTGAGCAGACTGTGGAATCCCCTGGCTAACACAGAGGACAAGCGTGAGCAGAGTGTGTGTGTCAGAACGTGCACGTTTTTTGTTAAAGAGGGAAACTCCTGTTTTCATGGGAGGAGTTTCCTGGTAGGTTGGCTTATTTGGTGGTGATCTGGCCCTTTGAATGAGGCCCGTCTTTCAGCTCAAGGCTTTGCCATCACCACGATGGATGCTGGTGGAAAACTAGGAGTGCTTAGGCCCCCAGGCCAGCCTGGGAGCAGATAACCAAGGATGTCTGCTGGCCAGAGTCAGGGCCACAGCTGGGGCAGGCTCTTAAGGAAGATCCACAGAATGCTTTGGAAGGTTATTTTGGTTTTACATTAAAATGCGGACTGAATCCCCTCCTTCGTGACAGGGACAGCATCAGCCCGTGGTGTGTGGGCACAGAGTGTGATGCAGAGTGAATGGAGCTGGAAGGTTTGGGGGATTTTCACACTCCTTCACACACGCCTCTCCTAGGCTGCTGGCAGCGTAGGCTGTGATTCCGCCGGGCACCACACACCTTTTATGATTAACATAGAAACTAGAAGTCAAAGAAGATTGACTGTCAAAGATTAGGACCCGATTTCAACTTCAGTACCAAAGCAAAGTAGCTGCCTTCTACTTGGAATTTTCTTTTAGAATGTAGTGTACTTTCTGTTTCATACGCACTGTTTAGACTTATTTCAATTTTTTTGGAAGCAACCAGTTAATTTTGTATTTAAAATGAGAATGGGAAGTATTCTTATTTACAAAATTAAAAAAATCTTCTATGTGAAGGTAGTGAATTTCCAATGGTGCAATCAATTGTATGCAGAATTTGTGGGTATGTGCCTCTGTTTCTGAGAAGTTGTTGTCAGTTTTCAAAGGCATCTGAAAGTTAAAAAAGCAACCAAACAGTTGATTCAGAGTGAGATTGTGCTGTTGCGGCTCCAGCTGACTGTTTAAGCCTCATCAGAGTATAGGCAGTGTATGGGGAGCCTGTTAGTTCGGTGCCCCCATCTTTGGAAGAGGTTGGAGATGGGAGGGGGTCCCTGCACATGGAGGGATGGTTGCTGACCGGTGCCCACAACTTTCTGGGCCCAGCCAGGGTGCCGCTAACCATCTTCTGCTTTGAGGAACAAAATCCAGGTCCACAGGGAAAGGCTTCTGGGACAGGAAGGGTGTGTATGTAGCAGGGCTTCGTGTTGACTTACATGGGTCCAGGCCCTTTTCTTTATGTGGGCTCCTTCCTCCATTAAAATTTTCTTTTTTTAATTATCTTTTGCAACTGTATTGGTGTAAAGACAAATCTATTCATGTTATATATGAAAACATTTTAAAGTTTCTTTTTATTCTTTCTGGTTTTAAAATAAAATTAAACCCTTTTTTGTGGGCTTCTTAAGAATATGGGTCTTAAGCATTGTGCCTACTGTCCAGTGGATAAGTTGGCCCCGATTTTCTTTCTAAAGTATATAGAAGAAGTGGAATATCCAAATAAATATGCTGTTTTTTACTTCCTATCTATTATTGTTGAGTAAAGTTGAGAGAAGACATTGAGTGTGTTGTGAATTTAAATTTTGGAGAGAAGTTTGCATCAGTTAATACGTAACTTGCATCTTCGATCTAGGTTTATTGTACTGTTAATTTTGGCGAAGGAGTTCATTTTCAAAATTTTAGTAAAACTTGAGTTTTAAAAATTTACTGTATTAACTTCGGTAATTAATATTCTACAGAATTTAGGAAGATTTACTCTTTTGAGTGTATGCAATGGAAAATATTTTAAGCATTCTTTCTAGTTTACTTTATGAATATATAATACATTCTACATAAGAAATTATTTTCTAAAATAAGTCAGCTTTATAGAGGACCTTACATATGTCTCCTCCTGATTCTGAGAAGTCGTCTATGAATTCTTTGAGTAAAAATCTACTTGAAAAGATAACAAGCAATAATTTGTGACTTGGAAATTTCAGAGTGGCCAGGAAAAGCGTGCTACAAATAGCAGCTGTGTTTATTTGCTCTCTACTCCACCCAGTCTAAAACACAGCCATGTGGTTGCAGGCCTGGGGAAGGTCAGTGGTGACTTGGAAGGTGTTTTTTTCTCTTTCTTCCCCCTGTTGTAGAGTTGAGGGAAGAGATCGTCCTTTTAACTTCTGAATCCTGTTTCCTTTCTTTGGCAGCTCAGATGAATTATTTTCACATGCTGTTGTCTAAAAATGAGTTTGACTTTTACGTTAGTTTAGTTTTGGGTTCCTTATCATCCGCCTCTCTATTTATAATCTAAGCGCTGTCCCATGAAAGGAAATTTTGAAATTGTGGGTTTTACTGATGATGATGCTTTTAAAAATTGCCAGTTGATAGTTTTAAACGTTGCTGTGTTATTCACGGTAATCTAAAAAGATGGCTACTGATCTGGCCACTGTGTTCAAAAGGGTCTAGATGATGAGTTTCGTTCTTGTGCAGGCTTATCCCCCAGGAAGGACACAGCCTCACAGGGCTGCATGTTGACCAGACGAGCCCATCATGTGTGCTGTGGATCATGAGCACCGTGGAGGAGGGGTGCACAGCTTCATGCAAAGCCATGACCACCAGGAGGGCAGCCCGGTGGCATCACGCATGTTACTAGTCAGGCCCTTGAAAATGTCGACCCCTGTCAGGACCCTTTGCCCAAATGTTATTGCTTTGTCAACTCTACAGCAAGGCATAGGGTGTTGGTGGGGCCAGCTCCACAGAGCACTGCTTTGGAAGGAAGGCTTATTACTTAGGCTATGGTGTCAGCCGGCTTGGGTGTGAGTCCAGGCGGGGGTCAACTACTAGTTTTAGTTTCCTCCTCTCTAGCATACGTACATATAATGAGATCGACGTCCCTGGATTTTTGGGAGAATTGTTTGAGGTCATGCATGTAATGCTCAACCTTTACTAAGTATTAGTGACTGCTTTTGTACTAACTTACGGAATAGCGGAGGCCAGCCTCTTCACGCGGGCAGAGGATCTCAGCCCTCTCGCCTGCTCACCTCATCCCTACCCCACTGTGGCGTCAGTTCTCTCTCTCCTGGGTCACTTCCACGAGCATCAGTTAGTTTGGTATTTGTCCCATGTTCTCATAATGCCGCTTCTCTGCCGGCCACTGCCCAAGTTCTTTGCCTCTCTTGCAGCCAGACAACTTGCAGACCTGTCTGTGCTCACCGTATCCAATTCCCGGCTCCCATTTTTTTCCTAAGGCCCCTCCCTTCAGGTTCTCAGCCTCACTGCTCACCACAGCTGCTCTGGTCAAGGTCATGGGCCTCAGTCCTCCCTTCACTCTCCCGTCAGTAGCGTAGGACTTGGTCCCTCATTCGCCGTCTTGCTACCCTCACTCACTGGCGTCCAGGGCTCCCCACTCTCCCAGGCTTCCTCCTGTCTCACTCATCAGTCTTTTCCATCCCCTTGGCTGATTCCTCCTCTCCAACCTCGAAATGCTGTAGTGATCTCAGTCTTTTCCCCTCTATTCTTTTCTGTTTACGCTCCTTTGATGATCTCATCCTATCTCCTGGCCTGAAGTGCCATCTATAAGTCAACCACCCCCAAATTTCTCTCTTTAGCCCAGTGCCTCTCTGTACTTGAGCTTGTACATCCAACTGCCTCCTAGACGTCTCCACTGACCACATCTCAACACAGCTCTGCGGTTTCCTTTCCTTCTGCAGCGCCTGTGCCCCGAGCCTGTCTCAGTGGGACGGCAGCCTTCTGGTTGTCCACACTGTGGGGTCTCTCTGACTCTTCTGTCTCTCACACACCACGTCCTGTCTATCAACAAATTCTTTTGGCTCTATCTTCAAAATATATCTAGAATATGAGAGTATTATCCCCGTTATAGAGGAAGTGATAGGTGCAGCTCTGATTTGAACACAGGTCTGTTAAGCTCCAAAGATTTCACTGTTATTTTGCATTTTTATATTTTTTATTTTCTATTTGCATAGTTTTTAAAAAAATTTTATTTTTGGCTGAGTTGGGTCTTCGTTGCTGCGTGCGGGCTTTCTCTAGTTGTGGCGAGCGGGCTTCTCATTGCAGTGGCTTCTCTGGTTGCGGAGCACGGGCTCTAGGTGCGTGGGCTTCAGTAGTTGTGGTGCGTGGGCTTCAGTAGTTGTGGTGCTTGAGCTTCAGTAGTTTGGGACGTGGGCCCAGTAGTTGTGGCTCACGGGCTCTAGAGCACAGGCTCAGTAGTTGTGGCGCACGGGCTTAGTTGCTCTGGGGCGTGTGGGATCTTCCCAGACGAGGGCTTGAACCTGTGTCCCCTGCATTGGCAGGCGGATTCTCAACCACTGCACCACCAGGGAGGTACCTATTTGCATAATTTTTAAAATGTCACAGCTTAATGGGAGAGTAGGGAGACCATTCAGAACTAAAGGGCAGAAAAAGAATATTCCAGGGTGTCTTCAGAATTCACTTCGTCTCCCTAGTTCAAGGAGATTTAAATCTAACTCATGTATTAGACTATGCTTTCTTTTGAACAAACCCAGGCCTTCAAGAAACAGGAGTTGAGAACCTCCTTCTCCAACTCGCTAATAAGCCGTAAGCTTCACTTTTGTTATGATGGAGCTCGGCTCTCAGAGCTGGTGCTGTCAGCCTGAGTGGATGGGGGAAACCTGACTGTCTCCAGTGACTGTTCAGTGTCTCTTGTGATCAGTCTTCATGCAAAATGAAAATTACCATTTATTTGTCCCTTTGTTGTCATGAATAACGTATGGATGACTTGGCTCCTAGACAGCCCGCCCGTGGCTTAGTGTAACCATTAAATGATTTTGGTTTTAGATATTTGATTTGGATTTGAATTTGTGGAAACATTTTGCTTGTCAATTTTTAAAAATGTCCATGAGGTATTTAAAAATTGTATCGCAATCGTGATTTGATCTTCAACCTTAGAAGCAAAAAACAGACATGCAAGGATGATCATAAGTAGGTGAAATGGTGAATTTCAGTATTGATGTGTTTGGACATCAGCGCCCTCATCACAATAAACAAACAAAAAAAGCATCCAGTTTGGTAAAATTGAAGGTCCATCTGGTACTCTTTAGAAAGTATTACTTGTTAGTGGTTTAACGTTTGTATGGTAGTTTTCCTCCCAAGCTCTTTATTTCACAGATCCGAACTTGTTACCCCCGATAACAGCTCACGAGTTGTATCCGTTTGCTCTGCCATTTTTCCTCGAAGGGAACTGAGACCCCTTTGGTTGTACAAGGTGATAAGCAGCATTGCTCAAAAAGCCAAAAATAGACTTGTGGGCTCCTGACTGAGACCAGGTGCTCTCCCCTGAGTTATTCTGCTTTCTTTGCTTTAAAAAATTATTAATGCACAATACTGGATAAGTAATGACTGAGAGGAATCCTAGTTAGATCTATAAAAAGGCGCTTCCTAACCAAACCAAGTCAGCCATCCAAATAAACCCCTCTTGAGATGCTGGTATCAGCAGATGGGGTCCTCCTGCCGGCTGATGTGTTCTCACTGTCCCCCGTATCTGTCCCATCACTTCTGATGCTGGTACCAGGCTCATGTCCCCATATGCTTGGACCATTACAAGGATTAATCTCCCTTCGTCCTGTTCCTCTCCCTTTCCCCCACATCTTTTTCCAGATAGTTTCCAGATGAGTGCTCCATAACACTACTTTGTAAACTTCTTACTCAGCAGTTCTGTGGATGCCCTTTGCTTTTAGATGGGAGCCCTGGCCTTCACCTTGGTTTTCAGGACCACCCCCGCTTTTTTGTCCGTGGTGTTTCTCCAGGATCCCTTCCTGCTTCTCGCCAACCCCCATTCTAGCCAGATGGGTTCTCGCAGACTGCAGCCACTTTACATCCCTTTAGTCTTGTATTCTGTGTCCTGTTCCGGAAGTACCCTTCCCCTCCTCTTTGTTAGCCAGCCCAGCCCTTGCCTAGGGGCACTTCTCACTCATTGGTTGAATTTTGATTACAGGGCTGTGCTATGTCTTTGATACTCTTAAGCTTCTCCTGCGGGTTTACTCATGTCTCCACCTAGGAAGTAGGATCACTTCCTCGTATGGGATGCGGTATTAAATTTTTCTTAATCACATTATCAGGTTATTGCTGAGATTCTGTTATGACTAATAAATGTGTAAATTTATATTTTAATGGTATATTGCTTTCTTGTATGTTTACTTGAAATCATATCATTTTAGTTTGGCTGTAAGGAAAAACAAATGTTTAAATTTAGCCAAAGATTTTTTGAAATGTAAAGTGACTTTGCTTTGAGAATGGGAAATGAAATCCACTTACTTAGTAGAATATGAATATATAAATTATTTGTGTGTGTATATGTGTAAAACTTAGCTTTCATGAAGTCATTTTTATGACAGTGTGTTGCTAAAAAAACCCTCATAATCATTTTTTAATAGAATGCTTGAGGTGCTGGGTTTAGAGATTTATTTTGGGGAAGTAAAAGTGATCTGCTTGTAAATTTTGTTCCTGTTAAAAAAAGTAAAAGAAGACTCACATTTCGATTATGGAAACGCAGAGGCTGCATTAGTGTTTTTCTTTTTTAAAATGTTTTCTTCAGTACCCTATGATGTATGACTTGCCAGATTCCTCTGATACCAGGAATCTTTAACAACCATAGTATGTATTATCATAATGTTTTAAATTTGGTAACTACAAATGCAATTCAGTTTGTATTTCATCGATATTCAACTTTTTCTTTCTTCTTGTTTAATGTAGAACTTCTGGTGTGTGCCATTTCTTATGAGAAATTGTTTTAGTTGTGAGCGGAGAAAGTCATTGGAGAGAAAATTAAGGCGACTCTAACATAGATCTTAATATAGCCCGTAAAGTTTTCATGAGGGTAATAAAGTGCATTTTGTATATGGAGAAATAAATATTAACAGTGAGGGGAGGAATTAGGGAGAAGCATACTAATTCATCTGAATTTTCTTAAGCACTAATATTATCTGGAAGAAAGACAAGGGTTCAAAAGATATATTCCTTAAGTTCACCCATCAGTAAACTTAGTATATTGAATTTAATTGTGAACTTATTAATCAAAATGTTAGTGTACTTACATGATAAATTAAAATTGAATTTTCAAGTTTTTTCCCCCCTTGGTTGTCTAATTTTACTGGGTTAAAATATGTGAGTATCTGTATTTTTTGAATAGAGTTTGATAAATCTTAGTTTTCATGAAATTACACGATAGTAGAAATGAATGATTAAAAATTCTTACAGAGTTTGTTAGAGAGTCTTCCTGTTACAGGATTCAGAGGATATGTGTGGTTTAAAGATTTAAAGTTAAATTCAAAAAAGTCCCTTAATTTTGTAACACAATACTTTTGATTTACGGGAACAAAGATTTCATCTGCTTATAAAAGCTGTATTAGTGGATGTTAGAGAATAACTCAATTAAAACATATCTCCTATAATGTGGTAAAGAAAAAATAAAATAAACCAAACAATGCATAGTGAACATTCTTTTCTCTATGAGGTTAATGCTTTGATTCATGGCCTACAAGTTGCTTAAGACTTCATTGTAATCTCCATGTTATTCTCAACCTTGCTTTTTTTATTTTTAAGGTGAGAGTTCTGAGTAATAATGTCCACACATTCACTTTATGCCGCTATTTAGAGAAAGTCAGCACGTATTTGCTGTGAGAATCACTGAAATTTTTTAGTGAGCATTTCGTGTTAGAGTTTTCCATGCTCCATAATCCATAGGTGTTCAAGGCATTGGAAACAGTTAATTCCCTGAAGTTTAAACATATTCTCTGGTTGTGTAGGTAGGTTTGTTTGCTGCTCTAATATATATAATAAATATATTTCTAATATATTTCCTTTAATTTTATGACTTTTTCCTCTTTTTATTCAGATAGTATTTCATCTCTGTCATTAGGAAATTGCTTCCCATTGCTTTATTCTGTTTATGCTGTTTTTCCTTTTAAATTCATCATTTGAACTTGAGAAACCGATTATTTCTCAAAAGGTTATTTGGACACTATTGGGTCAAGCCAGGTTTGCTGTAGGGGAGGGACAGTGCCCACTCTGTGCTCACCCAGGTACCAGTTACAGATTTGTGAAAGGCTGGAGAGAAGAGGAAGGTCACCCATGCAGCCTTCACTCCGCAGCCGGGGATGTAACAAATATCATGAGGAAAATCTAGGCCCAACCTGCTCAGACCTCAGGAAGTAATTCACAGTATCTGAAATAGTCCCATTATTGTTAATTAATTAAATCAAAGCATGCTTAGTAGGGCCCTGTAATCTCGAAAAGCGTTCCGTGTTGTGTTTTGGTCTGACTGAATGGCTTGTTGGTTTTTTGTTTTGTTTTGTTCTGTATTTTTGCAGATCATAACCTATTTTAATACTATGGCACCAGAATGAACAGAGGTACAACTGACTCAGTAAACCTGCCATACTCGGAATAGACAAATTTGGGGAAGAACGGGGAATATGGAATATAAGGTTATTCAGCTTTTTAAGACAAGGAATAACCCAATATTTTGCTTTTAAGCTAGTTGTTTCTCTCATGTCTTCATCAAGAAAATGTCCTTTTTTGGGTTCTAGGTTTTGCTGGTTTCTGTAGAGAACTAATTTTTCATCTCCTGAAAGTGTCTTTCCTGGGGCTTTGAAGTAAGAAAAACGGTCTGTAGGGTGGAACAGTGGTTGAGAGGGAAGTAGTCTCTCCCTGAACTATTTCTGATGGAAAAATATATTCTGCAGATTGGCATTTGAATTTGCTATTGCCAAAACTCTAGTAAAAATTTTCCACCAAGAACATCCAGTATGTTAAAGAGAAGAGCCTGAAAGAAGAAAATTAATACCATCCATAAAAAGAGTCAGTGGTACTGTGGCATCTCATGAATGTGCTTCATAGAACTCTATCAGATCTTTTTATTTATTTATTTTTTTTATCTTTTTTTGCGGTACGCAGGCCTCTCACTGTTGTGGCCTCTCCCGTTGCGGAGCACAGGCTCCGGACGCGCAGGCTCAGCAGCCATGGCTCACGGGCCCAGCCGCTCCGCGGCATGTGGGATCTTCCCAGATCGGGGCACGAACCCGTATCCCCTGCATCGGCAGGCGGACTCTCAACCACTGCGCCACCAGGGAGGCCCAGATCTTTTTATTTAGAGGAAAAATCCAAATGGTTGATGATGACTGTTTGGAATTATTTTGACACAACTTACCTAAAGAAACTTAAAAGTAATTATATTGCCAACAAGAATTTTGAAGGATAAGAGGTAAAGATAGTTAAAATACTTTTTCCCCCTCTTTGGTGTTCAGGTCTGTCTGGTAATTATATCTTAGGCTTTCTTCTCTCTCTTGTGGTCAGACAATAGCCATGTGTCATCTTGTACCTCACAGGGTTAAGGGACAACTTGTGTGTCCTGTATCTCCCTCTTCTCCCCTTGCCTGTGTTCTTTGTCTCAGGAGCCCTTTGGAGACTCATAGTTTCCTTAGGAGGTTGCCTGGCAGTGACTGGAGAATGAGATAGCTACGCTGGAAAGAGCTATAAAAGGCTCTTCCTTCCCCAGCCCAGCCTTTTCCTGGTACTTAGGCCTTTTCTGTTCTTCACAATCCGGATGTGCATAGGATACGGTCCTGTTTTGTGAAGGACATACATCCTCTGTGTCCCGGAGGGTTGATCTTCCTTTCGGTTAGGGTCAGGTCTGAAGGGTCTTTTTGACCTTCTGGTCTGTCTACCTCACTAACAAATGAAAGAATTAGTCCTGTAACTAGGCTCAGCAGTCGTGTAGCGTTTTCAGGTATTTTTTAGTTTTTTGTTCTTTGGCCACAATACAGCCTTCCGGTTAGCTGCAACTGTTTAATAAACCACCGTAAACTTAGTGGCGTGGAACAAAAACCGTTTTATTATGATCATGGATTCTTTGGGTCAGCAAATTGGACAGGACACATCAGGGATGGCTCACCTTTGCTCTCTGGTGTCTGAGGCCGCAACTTGGGAAGACGTGAATGGCAGGTGACTCAGAACCACTGGGGCAGAGGCTGGAGGGTCCCTGCCAACATGCTCCTCTTCGTCACATGTCAGCACCTTGATGGGGATAACGGGAGGTTGGGCTCAGCTGGGACTGTCCACAAGAGTGCCTACATGAGGCCTTTCCAACGTGGTGGTCTCAGGAGGTCGAATGTCCCCCAGAGAAAGCCTCCTAAAAGAACCAGGTGGAAGCTGCACGATCATGTGTGACCTAGCCTCAGATGTCACGGTGAGTCACTTGTGCTGCATTCTTTTAGTGACAAGTGAATCATCGGCTGGCCCAGATTCAGGGAGAGGGGAAGAGACCACTTCTTTTTTTAAAATTAATTAATTAATTAATTAATGGCTGTGCTGGGTCTTTGTTGCTGCGCGTGGGCTTTCTCTAGTTGTGTCGAGAGGGGACTACTTTGTTTTGCAGTGCGTGGGCTTCTCATTGCAGTGGCTTCTCTTGCTGCAGAGCACGGGCTCTAGGCGTGCGGGCTTCAGTAGTTGTGGCACGTGGGCTCAGTAGTTGTGGCTCGTGGGCTCTAGAGCACAGTCTCAGTAGTTGTGGCGCACGGGCTTAGTTGCTCCACGGCATGTGGGATCTTCCCCGACCAGGGCTCGAACCCACGTCCCCTGCATTGGCAGGCGGATTCTTAACCACTGCGCCACCAGGGAAGTCTGAGACTACTTCTTGATGGGGGAGAGGCGAGGTCTCATGGAAGCTGAGCATGGAGCATAAGGGACATTGTAGCTGTCACTTTGGGAACTTATGCAAAAGGGAAAACTGCATCTTGTTATTTGGATTCCATAATGCCAGATTTCTGTTTTCTTATATGAATCATTCAAATGTCTCATCATTTGAAATTTTAGCATTATGTAGAAAAAAATTTGGATGATTGCCTGAATAGTCTCCTTTATATCTGTGTGTGTTAGAATCTGACACACAACTTCTGTATAACTGCAGAATCAGAGGCGGACTGTTCAACTCAGATTCAATTCATACCCTTAATCTGAGAAACTAAAATAAGATGACGAGATTGTGCCAGGTTACTATAGGGAGGGGCAAAGTGTCACCGTGAACTTTACAATCAACAAGGCATTTCAACCAGAAGGATGGAAGGAGAGAAATGTTAAAACAATGGAATTTTTTTGTCTTTCTGGATAAAGTATGACAACTCCCCTTACCTCTAATGGCTGTGCTTATTCTAGACATCGTGTCACAGAGAGACGCATACTGGGGCTTTAGCAACAGCTTTGTATTACCTTAGTAGTGAAGGTAATGGGGCAGAATTATGTTCCACAGAGTACAGAGTACAGAATCATGGCTTTGTGTTGGAGGCAAAAGACTAAGCTAATGTAACAACCTGGCAACTTACTTCACCTCAGTGGGTCTCAGATTTGTCATATGTAAAGTGAAGGGTGGAGATCTATCTGTAGAATGCTTTGACTTTATTGTTCTTGCACTTACATAGCACTGGAATATGGCAGTTATATGGCAGGTCAAAGTTAATATTAAATTCAGAAGTACAAGGGTCATTCAGTCAAGTTCCAGAAAGTTATTGAATCCTTATCGCTTAACTCTTGGCAACATATATAAACTTTTATTAAGTAATCCCAAAAGTTAAATAGAAATACTATGGGAAAACTCTGGATTAGGTCAATTGTTTAAAAAGATATGGATGTCATTCTTACATTTGAGTACTTATGAATCATTATAGATATGAAGTATTCTAGTTGAATTTTTTTTTTTTTTTTTTTTTTTTTTTTTTGCAGTACGTGGGCCTCTCACTGTTGTGGCCTCTCCTCTTGCGGAGCACAGGCTCCGGATGCGCAGGCTCAGTGACCATGGCTCACGGGCCCAGCCGCTCCATGGCATGTGGGATCTTCCCGGACCGGGGCACGAACCCATGTCCCGTGCATCGGCAGGCGGACTCTCAACCACTGTGCCACCAGGGAAGCCCTCTAGTTGAAATTTTTTGTTTTATTCCTTTGAACCAAAAACCTGAACTCAGTCATTTGGAGCCAAAATTTCAATTCCTAAAAAACAGTTTAATAGGAAATAGTGCAGTCAAGTTTCTGTGGCTTGTTTTGTTTTTCTGGGCTTTAACAGTGCCTTTATGTATATACAAGTAACTACTTTGAAGTCTAGGCACTGCATTGTTTTTATAGTGTTTGGTTATGTGATTTTAGGAATTTGTCCATTTTGCCTAAGTTTTCAAATTTATTGACAAAATATTCATCATATTCTCTCACCTTTCTACAATCCCCTGGGTCTGTAGTCATGTCCTTCTTTTCATTACTAGTATTGTTTATTTGTTCTTTCTTTTTTCTTGATCAGGCTTGCCCGTGGTTTATCAGTTTCATATTTTTTTTCAAAAACCAACTTGTGGCTTTGTTGATCTTCTCTATTGCTCTGTTGTATCCCTTTTCTGTTTCATTAATTTCTGCTTTTATTTTTATTACGTCCTTTATCCTTATTATTTCTTTTTCTTTGCCATTTTTCTGATTTTAAAGTTATATGTTTGGCTTTTTAATGTTTAGCCTTCCTTTAGGGTGTTAATTCTGTGGCTTGTGTAGTTGGCTTACAGGAAATATGGACGTTTTATGACTGACCTTTTTTGGAGTGTGGTGGGGGTGGGCATCTGTTTTCCTACAAGTGCTTCCCTGAGAGTAAGGGTCACCCTAGGTAGCAGCACATGAATAAGTGTCCATTCCAGGGAATCCTCATTGCAAAGATCATGTGAATATGGACTTCAAAATGGTATTTTCTGGCAGCTGTGGCATAAAAATAAGCAAAGCAATTGAAAATTCATCCAAATTATAAAATAACTCATACCATATATATAGCATCTGCCTAAAATTTAATCACCAGAATATGCTCTTACCAACCAACCCAACTGTTTTTTCCTCACTGCTTCTGTGGGTAAAAAAAATCAATGAGGCAAAGAGCCTGTGTGTTTTTAGACAAATTAAAAGAATTTTTCCGTAATGTTTTGTTAATGGTACTGTTTGTAGTCTTGTTACTTTATTGTCTGTAAAATTCTTCCATGTTGTAGCAGGGAAATGTGGCCACAGATACTGGAATCACTCGATAGATTCCAGAAAGGGTCCTTGTTCAGAAGGCTAGTGAGGAAATTACTTCTTGGCTTTAGAATATCACTTAACTTTTTAAAACTGTGTTTATTACATATACTGTTAAATCCTTGTATATTTTTCTTCTTTAATAGATGATATGACATAACATTGTATTCACCCCTAGAATATTCCACATAAATATAAGTTAATTTTATTATTTAATATGAGTATGTAATAAACTTCTATTTATTGAGAATCTAAACCACTAGAAAGATCAATCCAAAATTAAAAAGTATGTATGTAGGTAACAGAGAGAGAGTAAGAAAACAAGAAAGCAAGTGCTTTGATACTTGTAAGTGGCTCTTGCACTCTGGCTTAGCTATTTGTGGGGTAGAGAGGGGCCAGCCTTCTGTGGAGGACATGCCCACATACGCAGGAGTGGCAGTGCTTGTGTGGGGTTTTTATTTATTTTAAAACTAGATTTACTTCTCATTTAACCAGAGGCCACCCAGTTCCTCAAATCTATGAAAAAAAAATAGTTTACTGTATTGATAACCATTGTATTATAACCACTACTAAATGGGAATACAGTAAAACATTTTGAATATTAATTCCACAACATCAAGTCATAATCTATAAATATGTTTTTAGTTATCCCACATTTATAGTTTTCCTTTGTCCTTGCCACTTGGAAGAAATTTAGTATGTTGTATCTGCC
Source organism: Mesoplodon densirostris (assembly GCF_025265405.1). Classification (NCBI taxonomy): domain Eukaryota; kingdom Metazoa; phylum Chordata; class Mammalia; order Artiodactyla; family Ziphiidae; genus Mesoplodon; species Mesoplodon densirostris. The sequence continues at coordinate 123,534,477 of NC_082665.1, forward strand.
ATTAAAATGATATCAATTATATCTCACCTTCAATTAAAGTTTGAAATAGGAATTTCATTCAGAAGGACAGAACAGATCAAAACCATAAAAAGAAGTGCTTAACATTTTGACTTAAAAGCATCTTTAAGCATTATGTACTTTATTTTATTTGCGGATCTAGCCCATATGGTAAATTTCTCCAAGGGCAGGAGACCAGGTCCTCTGCTTCTTATGTATGTGTTTTTCGCAACAAATACCTGCTACCTGGTAAGTAGGGAGATGCTAGTCAGCTATTTTAATCCTATCTTTAAAAATGGACCATTCCAGAACGAAGTTGCCTTTGTAGAGAATCTTTCTTTAAAATGATAACCCAAGTGGATTGTTTTATTTTTAACTTAATCATCTGCCTTTATCAAAAAAAAAAAAAAAAAAAAGCTTTAAGTAAAGTGACCAAGGGGTAAAGTACTGATGTATTGGAAAGATCATTTACCTGCTTAATGGCAAATTGTGAATTGGTGATTCTCATACCCATTCTTGGCAAGCTGATGAAATCTAGTAAGTGGTAAGATCATTGAACACAGGAGCCGAGAACAATCTTTTGAGGAAAACAGCATCCGGATTTCCCTGAGAGGAGATCCTGTTTCACTAGGCTTTCAGAATTCTTCAAAGCCCGGGTGAGGATGTGGATGAGAAAAGCAGGAGATGTATTGCCACCTGTATTTTAGAAAAATGTGATGTCAACTTTGAAAGGACAAGGTTCTAAATTCCCAGAACATCACTATTCATTTTTATATACAAGTGCAAAAATGTTTTCTAAAGACAGGTGCAGATCATTTTAGTATGATCTTTACTATTGCCCCTTTCTATTAAACAGGCAATCATGAAGACAGAATTTGGTTATGAAAGGTCTAAATAGAAATACAGTCTCCTTAAGTAAGAACACAGGAAATATTAAGATAGCTGCGTGGAAGAATCTCATCCAAGAAACTGGTAGTTGTGGGAAAAACGAAAGTTGAAGATGCTTTGATTTTAGTAGGTTGGTTGAGTTATACATGTTTTTAGCAGGACCAAAAAAAAAAAGAGAGAGAGAGAGTTGCATGCAATTATTTAAAAAGGATATGATACAACAAAAGCTGTTTTTAATCTGTGGCAGGGTAGAGGAAATTTTATGCTTTTTAATAATTATGAACTTTTAAAATTAATTCCTGCGAAGTAGAATCTTTACTGCTAAAATTTGACTCTGCAGTTTTTGTTATGTTAAAACTTATTCAGGCAGAATTTTGGTGTTCAGAATTTAGCACTGCAATTCAGAGTTTGTAATAGAAATCAAACCTATTTTAAGCATATAACCCCCCTCAAAACTTTAAAGCAATTGTGAAGTTTCAAAATGGTCTAAAAATGGGAATTGTAAAGATTTGAAATCTTTTCATGCATTTCTCACTGGATGGAACTTCCTTTTTTTTTCTTTTCTTTTTTTTTTCGGTACGCAGGCCTCTCACTGTTGTGGCCTCTCCCATTGTGGAGCACAGGCTCCGGATGCGCAGGCTCAGCGGCCATGGCTCACGGGCCCAGCCGCTCCGCGGCATGTGGGATCTTCCCGGACCAGGGCACGAACCCATGTCCCCTGCATCGGCAGGTGGACTCTCAACCACTGCGCCACCAGGGAAGCCCTGGATGGAACTTTCTTTGCTAATGCATTGTGTCTCTTAACTGTCATAAAACGTTACTTTCTTTGTCAAAAGAAATCATTCCTAAGATCTTCTAGTGCCACCAAATATGGCTATGAATGAGACCACATTTGGGTAATTAATCTTCCTATGCATGTATGTGTTAATAGTGCAATGTGTTTAACAGAGGGCTTAGCAATTATGGTATTAGGGTACTATTGAAATATATCCTACTTGATCATGGAGTATGATTCTTTTTATGTGTTGTTGGATTCAGTTTGCTGGTATTTTGTTGACGATTTTTGCATCTATATTCATCAAAGATATTGGCCTGTAATTTTCTTTTTTTGTAGTGTCTTTCTCTGGTTTTGGTATCAGGGTGATAGTGGCTTCATGGAATAACTTTGGGAGTGTTCTCTCCTCTTCAGTCTTTTGGAAGAGTTTGAGAAGGATTTGTATAAATTCTTCTTTGTACGTTTGATAGAATTCCCCAGTGAAGTCATCCAGTCCTGGACTTTTTTTGCAGGGAGTTTTTAAAATTACAGATTCTATTTCACTTCTAGTGATCAAACTGCTTAAATTATCTGTTTCTTCTTGACTCAGGTTTGGCAGGCTGTATGTTTCTAGAAACTTGTCCATTTCTTCTAGGCTGTCCAATTTTTTGCATATAACTGTGCATAGTATTTTCTTATGATTTTTTGTATTTCTGTGGTATCGATTGTTAATTTCTCCTCTTTCATTTCTTATTTTGTTTATTTGGGTCCTGTCTCTTTTCTTCAAGAGGTTATCATATTTTGTATACGGTGTGAGGGAGTGTTCTACCTTCACTGATTTACATGAGGCTGTCTAGCTTTCCCAACACCACTTGTTGAAGTGACTGTCTTTGTTGAAGTTTAATTGACCATAGGTGTGTGGGTTTATTTCTGGGCTCTCTGTTCTGTTCCATTGATCCATATGTCTGTTTTTGTGCCAATATCATGCTTTTTGGATTGCTGTAGCTTTGTCGTAGTGAAGTGTGGGAGGGTATGGTATGCTTCCAGCTTTGTTTTTTCCCTCAGGATTGCTTTGGCAATTCTGGGTCTTTTATGGTTCCATGTAAATCTTAGGATTATTCATCCTATTTCTGTGAAAAATGTCATGGGTAATTTGATAGAGATCGCATTAAATCTGTAGATTGCTTTGGGTGGTATGACCATTTTAACAATATTAATTCTTTCAATCCAAGAGTATGGATATCCTTCCATTTCTTAAAAATCTTCTTCAATTTCCTTTATCAGTGTTTTCTAGTTCTCAGTATATAGGTCTTTCACCTCCTTAGGTAGATTTATTCCTAGGTGTTTTATTTTTATGATGTGATTTTAAACAGGATTTTTTTTTTTTACTTCCTGATATTTCACTGTTATTGTAAAGAAATGCAACAGATTTCTGTGACTTAGTCTTGTATCTTGCTACCTTGCTGAATTCATTTATCAGTTCTAATAGTTTTTGTGTGGTGTCTAGGGTTTTCTATATAGAGTATCATGTCATCTGCATATAATGACAATTTTACCTCTTCCCTTCCAATTTGGATACCTTTTGTTTCTTTTTCTTGTCTGATTGCTGTGGCTAGGACTTCCAATACTATGTTGAAAAGAAGTACTGAGAGAGGGCATCTTTGTCTTGTTCCAGAATTTAGTGGAAAAGCCTTCAACTTTTCACCATTGGGGTATTATATTAGCTGTGGGTTTGTCATAAATGGCTTTTATTATGTTGAACTATGTTCCCTCTACACCCACTTAGGTAAGAGTCTTTATCATGAATGGATGTTGAATTTTGCCAAAGGCTTTTTCTGCATCTATTGAGATGATCCTCTGATTTTTGTCTTTTCTTTTGTTGATGTGATGTATCACATTGATTGATTTGCATGTGTTGAACTATTCTTGTGACCCTGGAATGAATTCAATTTGATTTCTTCAAGAGATATCATACTGAGTGGAGTCAGTCAGACAGAGAAAGACAAATATTATATGATATCACTTATATGTGGAGTCTAAAAAATAATACAATTGAATTTATTTACAAAATAGGAACAGACCCATAGACATAGAAAACAAACTTATGGTTACCAAAGGGGAAAGGGGTAAGAGATAAATTAGGAGTATGAGATTAACAGATAGAAGCCACTATATATAAAACAGACAGATAGCAAGGATTTACTGTATAACACAGGGAACAATATTCAATATCTTGTAATAACCTATAATAGAAAAGAACCTGAAAACAAAATGTGTATAACTGACTCACTTTTCTATACATCTGAAACTAACACAATATTGTGAAACAACTATACTTCAAATTAAAAAAAAGAAATATATCCTGAAGGTATATTTCTGTCAATAGAAAAATCATAATTGGCAATAGGCAAGTGAAACATTCCATCTTTGAATGGGCACAGAATCTTTTCTTAACCCATGATAATTAAAATGAAAATATTATATTTTAGGGAAAAATAATCTTTTAGAGACAGGTAAATATGCTACCTCAAAAAGAAGTAAAGTACAGGGTTTAATTGAAGATAATCTCTCTCTCATCCCTCCTCCATCAGGGCATCCATTAATACTTTGGACAAACAAAAAGCTTCTAGAGGCAAAATTTTGCATAAGGAACCCTGATTTCCCTATTGATACTTGCCATAAAAGTAGAAAAGTGTTCATTGGAGAAAACAGTAATCCTTTCATAATAAATATTGAAAATATAACAACCTTTTTCTAAGAGTGAATTTAAATGATCACTAACTATAATAAAATATTGTAAGTGCTCAAAATAAGCTCACTTCCTGCCCCCTCCTCCAACCAGTGATTGAAATGTGGTTTGTGTTGGACTTCTCTGCTGGTCATGGCAGTTAGACTCCCTTGTCAAAGGGAGATGACAGTCTTAGTCCATAACAGTGGCTGCCCCCAACCCTGGTGATTTGGCAGTTGTGGTGGGTGGTCTGTAGGAGGCATGGGGCAGTCTGGCTGTGAGGAGTGGGGAAGACCCCGGACATAGCAGCTCACAGCTACAAAAGGGGTAGGAGGGCAGGGAGAGGGCAGGGCCATGGATGGAGGCCCAGGTTTCTCTCTGCCGCTTCCTCTCATTATCTAGAGGATCTTTAGAATGGAGTGCTTTTAGACCTACCACAGAACTCACCTCTCACTGGATTTTCATTCACAAGGCATTCTCTTCTATTAAACTCTCGCTCTTCCTGTGTCAGAGATGCCCAGTGGCTTGGTTCAGTCATCTCGTACAATCACTTCTGTTAGTTTTGCCCTTGAGTAAACATCAGTTCTTATTTTTCATCAAATTTGGAGAGTTTTCAGCCATTATTTCTTTAACTATTCCTCTCTCTTCCTGTCTTTCTTCTTGTTCTGGGATTCTCATCATGCACATGTTCTATGAGTAGTGGTGTCCCAGAGGTCTCTTAGTCTCTGTTCATTTTTCTTCATTCTTTTTTCCTTCTCTTCAGACTGGATCACATCAGTTGACTTATTTTCATGTTTGTGGATTCTTTCTTCTACCTGCTCAGATCTGCTAGTGAGCCCCTCTCTTGGAAATTTCAGTTCAGTGATAGTACTTTTGAAATCGAGAATTTCTATTTGGCTTCTTTTTTTAAAAAAAAATTATTTCTATCTATTTATTGATAATCTCTATTTGATGAGACATCATTCTCATGATTTCCTCTAGTCCTTTGTGCATGATTCCCTTCAGCTCTTTGAGAATATTTAAAATAATTGATTTAAAGTCTTTCTCTCATAAGTCCAATATGAGGCTTCCTCAGGGACAGTTTCTGTTAGTGGCCTTTTTTCTTCCTGTATATGGGCCGTACTTTCTTGTTTCTTTGCACGCTATGTAATTTTTTGTTGTTGAAAGCTGGATATTTTAATATTTTAATGTGGCAATTCTGGAAATAAGGTTCCACCCCCCAGGGTTTGTTGCTGCTTGTTGTGGTTCCTGTTGTTTGCTCAGTGACTTTTCTGTACTAATTTTGGGAAGTTGATATTCTTTGTCACGTGTGGCTTCTGATGTCTCTATTTTGTTAGCTTAGTGGTCAGCTAGTTCAGATCAGACTGAAATTGGCAACTCTGTCCTAGCCTTCAATTCCTGCTTGCACAGAACCTGAAGGTCAGCCAGAGGTGACAGTTTTGGGCTCTCAGGGGACTTTCCTGAGCATGTACTTAGCCCCATGCATGCATGTAGCTGCCTATATTCCCAGGATTATGTCTGATCTTTTTCAAAGTCCTTATTTGCCAAAGCATCTCATCCCCCAGCCTTTCTTCCCAAGCTTTTTGGTTCATTTATTGTTTACCTCAACCGTTATCCATTGCTCCTAGGCAACAGCAGCAAATATATTTGCATTTAAGTGTTTTTGACAAAAGCCCAGGGTTGCCACCTTAACACTGTTAGAGTTTCAATTAGGAGAGATTGAGGCAAGCCCTCTGAGCCGAGCCAAACAACCAAATCAAAACAAACAACCACAGTTCTTTCCAAATACGCTCTGTTCTGCTTCTTCTGGTAATGGTATGTGAACTGGGAATGTGGGCTGTTGGCTTCTAGGTTCCCCCCCGTCCACTTAGCTGGGGAGTGGAGGATGGGAACAGGGCAAGTTATAATACCACAAAGGTGACTGTTCCTCCTGAGATTCAGCTGTTTTTTATTGATTAAGTGTTCCCCTGGTTTTTGCAATCTCTTGGTTGTTTCCACAGTGCCAAAAAAAGTTGATTTAGACAGTTTTGCCAGTTTATTTTTTGTGGAGGAGTGGATTTTTAGAGTGTCCTAGTCTGCCATTTTCACTAATGTCACTTAGTATCTGACTTTGGTTTTATAGGCTGCTGTTAACTTCAAACTGTAGCTGTTTAATTTAGCATCCAACTCGCAACCCTTCCTGATGAATCTTTTTCATTGAAATATATGAGTGGATATACTCTTTATTGTTTATGTATTCGATATGGCAGCATTTGCTTTTCTTAATTTTACACTTTCTGGAACCCTCTAGGGTCTATAAGCACATCCAGATCAAGGTGATTTTCCCAAGTAATGTAATAAAAATTACATGTAATAATAAAACTAAAAATTAATGCAATAAAAATTTAAAGTCTAATATCTTATTTTAATAAAATAAAATTCCCTTTCATGACAGTGAATAACATAAAGCTTGGAGAATCCTAATAGTTACTATAAGATTCAGATTTCCTAGAATTTATATAATTTCTAAATCAGTAATGTTCAATGCACACCTTTATATGTGTATTTTATTATTTGATTGATGACGGTCTTGCCCACTGGCCCGAGAACCCTCTAGTGCAGAGATAATCTCTGATTTTATTCATCTTTGTGTCCCTAGCACTAGGCCTGGTGCCTGGCTCATAGTAGGTTCTCAAGAAACATTTGCAGAATAAATGAACAAACACAGAGGCTGTTAGATGAAGACTATAGAGTGTAGACCTATACTGCTTGAATCACCTAAACCTTTAAATTGAGTTAAGTAGAATAATGGAGTTACAGGAAAGTCTCCTGAGTTTTAGCTTTAGTTTTTATGGCTTACTTAGAAAATACCAAAAACCAGATTCTCTAGGACCCATCTCTTTTAATAATTTCCGGTTGGACCTGTCAGGACAAATTTTTTTTTCCTTGTATTTAAATGAATACAAAGTGCTCTTACGTCATTTAATATCTTTAACAAAAAGAGTGAAATCTAAAGTAGAAGGCTAGAATTTTAGCATTCTAGGCTTTGGGACTGTCAGCTGTATGAGGAAATCAACTTTTCTACAACCCACTGTCAGCCTCTGATTGTCTGTGCCAGTTAAGGGTCATTGGCGTGAAGGGAGGAGGATAGATTCCATACCCCACCCCGCCCCACCCCGCCAATCCCCAGCTCTGTAATGGTCACTGCTGTTTCTAGTCGTTGGGTGGAGTGTCGTTTACCAGCCTTGCTCAGTGTACGTCAGTGACTGGGAGTAACCGTGATAATAGGTATTAGAAGATACCTCTAGGTCAGAATTTCAGATTTTATTCATCTATATTTCATGTATATGGAATTTAAATCTACAGAGCTTTTTTTTTTTTTCCTGTGAATGACCTAAGTCATTATGGTTAATCAGCATGTCCACTTAAAATTCCAAAATCCTGTTGGTACACATATTTGTCTGAGTCAATTCAAGTTATAAACATGAGCTTACTGTTTATTTTGTTTATTGCAGTTATCCAATCTGCAAGTGTACAATTTATTGGTTCTTAGTATATTCACAGTTGTGCAACCATCACCACTATCTAATTCCAAAACATTTTCATCTCCCCAGAAAGAAGCACCTTGCCGATCAGCAGCCACTACTAGCCCTGGCAGCCACTGATTTACTTTCTATCTCTTTGAATTTGCCTGTTCTGGACCGTTCATATAAATGGAATCATACAATACGTGGTCTTTTGCCACTGGCTTTTTTTTACTTAAGCAGAATGTTTTCAAAGTTCTTTCATGTTATAGCACGTAGTATTAGTACTTCGTTACTTTTTTATGGCTGAATAATATTCCATTGTATGGATCTGCCACGCTTTGTCCACTTATTAGTTGATGGACATGTGGGTTCTCTTCACCTTTTGGCTATTATGAATAATGCTGCTATGAAAACTTGTGTGCAGTTTTTGTGTGGACAGTTGTTTTCATTTCTCTTTGGCTGTATACTTAGGTGTGGAATTGATGGGTCAGATGGTAAATCTATGTTTAATTTTTTTGAGGAACCACCAGATGTTTTCTAAAGCAATCCTGTCTGCTTTTCAGGTGACTGTTTCCAGTTCACAAAACAAAAAAGTTGGTCATATTTGCTGTCAGTTCTATGAACTAAATGTTTCAAATGCTAACAACTTACAGGGAGAGTGTCTGCATGAAAACAGTTAAAATTATTCTCTTTCGATCACTGTTTTCATTTAGGATGTCTAAACGTTACTGCCATGCCCATCAGAATTAAGTCTTTTGCTGATTCTTCATGATAGCTGACATTTCTGCTTGCGTAGCTTTGAATTACTCAAAAACAGACAAAACAAGGCCTATTATTCATAAAATCAAATACTCTAGAATCAGACACATGTGAGGACTGGCTCTTTTGTTAGGTTCCTAGCAAATGTCACCTTGGGGAATAATTCCCTTTCTTGAACCTCAGTTTCCCCCTTCTGTAAAATGGGGTTGATAATAGTATCTATTTTTAGCTGTTCCTGTAAGTATGAGAATGAGATCATGTGTGAAAAGCACTTGCCTGGCAATTCCCAAGTGCTCAATAAATGTTAACCATTGTAAAATTTATTATTACTATTATGTGATTATTTAACTGCAAAGATTTTCTTTAGAAGAATAAATTAAATAATATTTTAAAATACTCTCTGAAACTACTTGGGGATGAATCTTGCTTTACTATCGTGATCAGATTTTCATTCTAGCAAACAAAATAATTTATACTCAAAAACTTTTTAAGGTGAGGGAAGAATGGGGGGCAGCTGAAAAAAATCCGTTTGAAATTGCTCTTTGGTAGTTATTCATTTTGTCCTTCGATGTATGTAAAATTAAAGCAATTTGTTTTTCCTTTTCCTTCTTTCCTGAAGCAAATAAAATTTAGAAGCAGAGAAATTTTTTTTTAGCTAAAATGACATATTAAAGTCATCATTCCTTTTTGCACTACTTTAAAGTTATTCTTTAAGACAGAACAGGGTAGATCCTTCACAGAATGTTTACAAGACATTTGATTGCACAATAGGTTGTCAGCTGTCACATTTCTCTTTAATTTTGCTTTACTTGTTTTAGTAAGTAACCAAAGTGATTTTTCCAGTTATTGCCCCATCACGTAATGCTACTAGTATAGTGCAAATAAAATATTGACAAAATGCACAAATTGAACATACACATGTGAAGTAAACAGTTGAAGACATAAATGAAAATGGCCAGGAATTGTTGGTGAACATTTTGATCAAACCCTATTTGTCAATTTGAAAGGAATGCATCTTTGCCCAGGCTCTGTTCTAAATGGGATGTCCCATTATCTCCATGTGAAGCATCTTCGTATGTTTCTGTGGCTCAGTAGCATCAGCAGTTTTAGAGCTGGAAGGGACCTGGATAATAAAGATCAGTCTAGTTCAGGGTTTCTCAGCCCGGGCACCATAAACAATTGGGGCTGATCATTCTTTGTGTCCTGTGCATTGCAGGATGTTGAACAGCATCCCTGGTCTCTACCCACTAGATGTCAGGACCACCTCTCCCCCTACCCCCCACCCCTTTGTGACAATTAAAAATGTCTCCAGACTTTGCCAAGTGTCCTCTGGGGGCAAAATTGCTCCCCGTTGAGAATCACTGGTCTAGTATTTGCCCAAGCATGTACACCACTCACTCCGGAGGGTCTGAGACACTCCAGGAAAAGAAGATTCTGTGGTCAAGTGAGTTTGGGAGATCCTTATTTAAACAACAACAAAAGATTGTCAGAGCTCTCACCGTGCTCTCTGATGGCGAGAGGGGGACATGCAGAATGTCTCAGCTTATTTGACCACGGACCCTTTTAGAAGGGCAGCCTGCAGGATGTAACGTAACACTCTTCTGTGCCCCTGATTCATTGCTGTCATTTTCCAGGTGAGGATGCTGAGGTCCAGGGAGGTTACCTGCCTGGCCAAAGGCTCTGTGGCTCCGTGTTAATTAATTTCATAATCACTGAGTGAGCACTTATTGCACGCTAGCCCAGTGCTAGGCCCTGGGGACAGCCATAGTACTCAGGATAGGCAGAGACCTGGCAGCTACAGCATGGGGTGGTCAGGGCGAGGAAGGAGGCTGTGCAGGATGCCAGGAGAGCCCAGGAAGGACCTAATTCAGGTAGTGGGGAGGAGCTGAGGTCCCCGTGGACATATTAACCCTGAGACATCTGTGAGGGTGACAGTGGGCCAGCTGGAGAGACCAGTCAGTAGCCTGGCCAGAGGGACAGGTTATGATTTCCGTGCATAATAATTGAGGCCAGAAACTGGATGAGAGCACCCCAGGGATGAGGAACCAAGGATAGAGCCTGGGGGACATCAGTGTTTAAGAGGCCCCAGCCAAGAGCAGCCCCAAATGGAGACCAAAGGAGGGAGGAGAAAACACAGAGACAGGCAGCTTGTAAAACGTCCTTCATCGACTTGTAGTGAAGATGAGATAAAGTCCGCACGGTATGGAGGGTCATAGGTGGCGTATAAGAAGTGCTCAGTAGACCGGTGATGCCATCGTTGTGATTATCAAATAAGACAGGACCCAGAAACCCCTCTTGCAACCAGTATCGTGGAGGTTGTGGGTGGCCTTGGTAAACATCCATTTCAACGAGTGACAGGTTGAGGGGTGAGTAGGAGGTTAAAAAGTAGGGGCTGGAGTTCAGAAAATTTCTCAGGATTAGTGGTGAATGGTTTGGTGAGGTGGATTTTTGAGGACGGGTGGAGAGGCTTGAGCACATTTAAATGCTGAGGGTTAGGGTTAGGAGAGCCAGGGGATGGGAATGGAGCCAGGGGAGACCTGCCTTTTGTCAGGACTCACTTCGGGGCATCTAGATAGATCTGGGATGAGATGTGTAGGTTCCTGAAAATCATGGTGTACTGCACCATAAAGATAACATTTCCAAATCCAGAAAAGGCTCCTGAGAAGAAAGGCGGGACGCAGAGCAGCTTGATAAAGTCATCAGACACGCGGGTGCAGACTCACTTTGTAGTCTTGCTTAACTTTAGAAAAGAGCCTCTCAAATCTCACCCTGTTGAACTGCAGCCATCGGCTCTTTCCTTCTGGTTCCTCATTGCACAGATATGACTGCCAGCCAGCATTTCCTCCTGCTCTGGTGGCCGTTGATGTGTTTTTCTGACCAGGGAACGTGGACCCTTCCTCCTTCCCGGTCTCCTCTCCTGGGCAGGAGGAATCTGCACCATCCCCGAATCTTGGGGGAGTGGGGAAGCCCAGTCCTCCCAAAACTTAAAGGGAGGAGAATGCACTCTCCTTCCTGACATGGGGGCTTCTTGAGCGGAAGGGGGCTGCTTCCTGCTTGAGCCCAGAAGGAGCGAGGGGATGGCTGCTGTGCGTTCCAGCGTCTGTGTGGTGCCTACAGGTGACCTGGGCTGTGTGTCCAAGCTTCTCCCAGACCCTACAGGGGAGCTCTTAGGAGGCCTCTCTTTACAGATGGAGATGTATCCTAGGAGGTCATTCGCCCAAGGATGCGGAAGAGTCACGTGACCCTTAGTTCAGATTGTGTTCTCCCAGCCAGAATGCGCCTGGTGTGTCTTCTCTCCTAGAACCTAGAACAGGCTCTTCAGAGGTAAACACCCCTAGTTGATTGCCTTTTCTTTTAGTCTAAAAAGGAATGTGGGTTAGAGGATGCTTTTGATGATTTCTCCATTTGACTTGAGGAAGTAACCTCATGGGTTCCTACTCTTGTTTTTCTCATTTTGAAGACAGGCAGGATTTCCCGAGTGGCTGGAACACCCAAATCTGTGGGAGCGCTCCATGGGCATTGGTGCTCGTGGCTGAGAGCAGGCAGTGGCCCTCCCCTCACTGTGGGAAGAGCCAGCACTGGGAACAGCTGTGTTTGAAAGTCTCCTAATTGTTATTTATTCTGTCTGTAGATCTACAGTCCCACAAATGTATGAATAGGACCTTTGCTGATCATCTCTCTTTGTTTTGATCAGAACTGCTATAAATAAGAAAGCCATGGTGTACTGTTTTCTGAAACTCCAGGGCTTTCACCACAAGTCAGTGTTTTTTCTTTTGATGCAGCCTTCTTCAGCCCTCTGTTCATTTCTAAGAAATTGAACCAAGAATGGTAAACAAGTGATACTTCTGTAAGCTCCCTGAGGGACTATCCTCAGATCTGTGAACCCCATCACTCCTCTAAACTTGAGTGGTTTATTTTCTTAAGCCTCATGGAATCTCTTACAGCATCTGGAGTTCACCATGTCCCAGATACTATTCATGATTTTCTCCTTATGTCTGCTTCTCCTGCATTAGTTCCTATGGCATTCCTAATGGCTTTTTTTTTTTTTTTTATGACCCAAGCGAGAAACCTTGGAGCCACCTTTGTCTCCTTTTTTGCTTACCTCCTGTGTACATTTGATCACCCCATGCTCTGAGATGTCTCTCTGTGCTTTTTTCTCTATCAGTGCAGGTGGTAGAGGAGGGCCCATATCGTTCTTCTTCTGCTTGGAATTCTCTTCTGCTTGGAATTCTCTTCTTCCCAGCCGGTTCCCATTCCTCTGCCAGATGCTACCACCTCGGCAGAACCCTCCCGCCACAACCCCCTTCCCAGAAGATGCATTAATTCCCTTCTTTCTCTGGATTGCCATGTAATTTTTTTACTCTAATACTCATGAAATTATTTAGTCATTTTTTATTTGCAGGTCTGGCTCTTCTGCTAGATGACGAGATTTTTGAGCATAGGGACCCTTTTGGTGCTTCGATCGGTGTCTGGCACACGTCGGCACAAAAACTAGTGGCTAAGTTTAATTGACTTGAATTTAGAAAAAGATATATGGAATAGAAAAGGAAGGAAAAAAGAGCTTTTCCTTTAACTTTCACTTGGTACAGCCAACATGGCAGGACAACAGGGTAGGCTGATTTCCTCTTGATTAGTATTGGGTTACAGATCCTGTCTATAACTAATAAGTTGTGGCTCATACCTCAGATATGTTTTTCCTACATCTTAAAGATTTTCCTTTTCCCTAAATGATGCTTATTATTTCTTGTTTGATCTCTTTTTAGTCTTTTTTTTTTCTCTCTTTTCTCCCCATTTGCTTCTCTTACTTAGATAAAACCAAAGAAAAGTTCCATCGCTATAAAAACAGTTTAAATAGAGACGTTCTATATGGGCAAATGGAATAACCTGGTCGAGATATCAGTGTTCTGTCAAAAGACATTTTAATTAACATTGACATTGTTGACAGTAAGGAACAGAAAAGAAAACCTCACCAATAGTATTTATAAAGGAAAGTCGTTGCTCTCAGAGCTTGAGGGCCCAGGTTCAGTCCTGTTTTTGACACTTAGTACCTGAGTGACCCAGGCAAGGCTACAGTGTCTTTTAGGTTCAGTTTTCTCCTCTGCAAAATGAGAATAATAATATCTACCTGACATTGGTGGAAATGTAAATTGGTACAACCACTATGGAGAACAGTATGGAGGTTCCTTAAAAAACTTAAAATAGAACTACCATATGATCCACGGGACTTCCCTGGTGGTCCAGTGGTAAAGAATCTGCCTTCCAATGCAGGGAACGCGGGTTCGATCCCTGGTCAGGGAACTAAGATCCCACATGCCGCGGGGCAACAAAGCCCATGTGCTGCAACTACTGAGCTTGCACGCCTCAACTAGAGAGGCTGCATGCCACAAACTACAGAGCCCACGTGCTCTGGAACTCACGTGCCACAACTACAGAGTCCATGCACCCTGGAGCCTGTGCACCACAACTAGAGAGAGAAAACCTGCAAGTTACAACTAGAGAGAAGACCGTGCACCACAATTAAAACACGACACAGCCAAAAATAAATAAAATAAAATAAAAAAATAATAAAGAAATCTTAAAGAAAAAAAAAAAGAATTACCATATGATCCAGCAATCCCACTCCTAGGCATATATATCCGGAGAAAACCATAATCCGAAAGGATACATACACCCCAATGTTCATTGTAGTGCTGTTTACAGTAGCCAAGACATGGAAGCAACCTAAATGTCTATCAACAAAGGAATGGATAAAGAAGGTGTGGTACATATATAATACAATGGACTATTACTCAGTCATAAAAAAGAATGAAATAATGCCAGCAACATGGATGGACCCAGAGATTATCATACTAAGTAAAGTAAGTCAGACAAAGACAAGTATCATATGATATCAGTCATCTGTGGAATCTAATTTAAAAAGATACAAACAAACTTATTTACAAAACAGAAACAGACTTACAGATATCAAAAACAAACTTTATGTTTACCAAAGGGGAAACGTGGAGGGGAGGGATACATCAGGAGCTTGGGCTCAACATATACACACTACTATATATGAGATAGATAACCAACAAGGACATACTGTACAGCACAGGGAACTCTACTCAATATTCTGTGATAACCTATATGAGAAAAGAATCTAAAAAAGAATGAATACATGTATGCATATAACTGAATCATTTTGCTGTACACCTGAAAGTAACAACATTGTAAATCAGCGATACTCCAATAAAATTAAAGTATTAAAAAAAATACCTACCCCCCAAAGTTATGTCAAAGATTCAGTGAGTTATTGGATATAAGAGCATCTTCTATGGGGTGAGACATAGAGTAAGTTCTGACATAGAATAAGCTCTCACTCAAGTTTTAGTTTGATTTGAATTTATATATATTTGTTAGACCTGGATTTGACAGTCATCGTACTAGTTACTTTACATACTATCAGCTGTACGCATATGTGATGTCTCAAGGACTAAGTTTTCAAAATCTGTCTTTATGTCAGGTTCGTAGCATCCTCTTTTTGGTAACAACAACTAATGAATATCATTTCCACTGATGGTGTCATAAGACAACTGGACTGAATTTTTCCTTCTCATTTAAGCATTTTCATAATGCTCCTTATTTCCCTCTCATGTTTAGATAATATTGAATTAAAGGAGTCTTTTTTTTAAACTTGGTAATTAAATTTAGCAGTTTTGTTTTAGAGGTATTTATTTTCATATTGGTATGAAGACAAGAAGTAAGATGTTTCATGGTTATCGTTATTTTGTTTGGAGTTTCTGCTGAATTTTCTCTCCATTGCAATCCTCCATTGGGAAAGGGCCTTCTCTCCATAGCCATATGCTGGTCACATGGAGAGAGCATGGTACCCGGTTGGCACTGGGATTTACACAGGAGATCCAGAGCGTATTTCTCCCTTGCACACATCTTTAAGATGTAGGAAAAACATATCTGAGGTATAAGCCACAACTTATTAGTTATAGACTGGATCTGTAACACGATACTAATCAAGAGGAAATCAGCCTACCCTGTTGTCCTGCCGTGTTGGCTGTACCAAGGGAAAGGAAAAGGAAAGCCTCTTTTTTCCTTCCTTTTCTTGTTTTCTTTAGTCTCTCCATTCATGTTTCCTTTAGTTTACCCATTCATTTTCTTTGTAGTACTATGGGCCCCAGAAGCAGAATTTGTAGGGTGTGCTGTTTGGCTGACAAATGCAGAGTGTTGCTTCTCCTTCAAGGCTGATTTCAGCACCATTTACTGGGGGGAAAGCGTCCTAGCGCCACAGGCCTCTGGTGAGATGGGTGCCTTTGCCGTTGTTATACAGCGGGGTGTTTTGCATTGTCTGCTCCTCAGGACGGTCTGGGCTGAGCACTGAGAAAGAGGGGTGGAGCAGACGGAGGAAAGGAGGCACTAGCCGGCTCCTGAGACGCCCCAGGTGACCTGGCAAGGAAGCTGTGCCACTGCTGCCACCTGGCAGCCTTGTTCAAGGGCACTGGGAGTTGTAAGGGGGGGTTGGGGGGAAAAGGGGGTGTCAAAATTAGCCTTTGTGCTTTGTCAGACATTCATACCTGCTTAGTTAAGTAAAAATCCAGAGTAAGCTGTCATTGAAATGCATAGTAGACTAACGAGGCTGAACAGTGAGAGATTTATCCAGAGTGAAGTCTGTCTCCCCATCCTGGCCCCTGACAGACACCCAGTTTTCCTCCGCCCAGGTGGGTTCTCCCAGGGATATTCTGTGCATAAGCCGGCACACATATGCACGTGCCTGCCCTTTTTAGACACGTAGAAGACTGTTACATTATTGTTCATTGATTTGCTTTTTTCCACTTCATACTATTTCCCGACGTTTCCGAGTGAATGTGCGTGTAAAGACTTTCTCACTCTCGTGGCGGTACCATCCTCCGCTGTGTTGATGGATACTTTATTTAATCAGTTAACTCGTGAGGGACATTAGGTTGCTTTTCCTCTTTATCACCAAAGGCGCTAGAAGGAAGGAACTATTTTTAAAATTCTCTCCTTGGTTTGTGAAAGCTGTCATGTTATAATGTGCTCTCCTGAGATGATGAACAGCTTATCCTAGAAAAAAGAAGAGCGGGAACTATGTGGGATCTCTGTTTCCAGGACAACACAAATCACAGTTGATAGGACTTAAAGGATTTCTCCTTTAATAAGGACCCAAGAACCACGCAAGTGGTCTGTAGGATTTGCAGTGCCAGCCCCTGTGCCCAGGGTCGCGTGGTCTCAGGCCGTGAATGAGGGAGGGAGCTGGTGGGCACGCAGAGGCATCTGTGTCCTCTGAGGGGGCCAAGCAGTGACAAAGGTGACCCGAGCTGCCTGCAAACCAAGCAACCCACGGTTAACCTCTAATTCCCACCCAACGCAGTCAGTGCTGTGACTGGACAGTTGCAAGGCACGTGGACAGTGAGCACTGAGGGGCAACAACTGCTCAAACATAGGAGGGGGAGAGGGTCCCCAGAGGAAGTGCATGCCGCCCTGCGCCCTGAGGATGCTCTGGAGGCGGACGGGTCAGCTAAGGGCTGGAGTGATGGGGGGACCCGTGTTCAGGAGAGGGCAAATCAGCGTGCATGGAGACCAGTTTGGCCCATTGCACGACCTTCAGAGCGTGTCCTGGGGGTGGGGGTAGGAGGCTGGCGCGGTGACCAAGCGCTCAGGAGAGCTGCAGTGCTCTACAGGGCTGAGGAGTTTGGACTTCAGGCTATGGAAGGCCCTGGAAGGCTTTTGCCAAGGGTATGAAGTTACCCGGTCTGTGTTTTTATTTTTTTATTATTTATTATTATTATTTATTTATTTATTTTATTGTTGTTGTTATTATTTTTATTACATAATAATTGGTCCTATTATTTTGTTTTTACAACTTTATTGGAGTATAATTGCTTCACAATGCTGTATTAGTTTCTGCTTTACAACAAAGTGAATCAGCTATACATATACATCTGTTCCCATATCCCTTCCCTCTTGCGTCTCCCTCCCTCCCACCCTCCCTATCCCACCCCTCCAGGCGGTCACAAAGCACCGAGCTGATCTCCCTGTGCTATGCGGCTGCTTCCCACTAGCTATCTACCTAACGTTTGGTAGTGTATATATGTCCATGCCTCTCTCTCGCATTGTCACAGCTTACCCTTCCCCCTCCCCATATCCTCAAGTCCATTCTCAAGTAGGTCTGTGTCTTTATTACTGTTTTACCCCTAGGTTCTTCATGACATTTTTTTTTTCTTAAATTCCATATATAAGTGTTAGCATACGGTATTTGTCTTTCTCTTTCTGACTTACTTCACTCTGTATGACAGACTCTAGATCTATCCACCTCATTACAAATAGCTCAATTTCGTTTCTTTTTATGGCTGAGTAATATTCCATTGTCTATATGTGCCACATCTTCTTTATCCATTCATCTGTCGATGGACACTTATGTTGTCCATCTCCAGGCTATTGTAAATAGAGCTGCAATGAACAATTAGGTACATGACTCTTTTTGAATTATGGTTTTCTCAGGCTATATGCCCAGTAGAGGGATTGCTGGGTCATATGGTAGTTCTAAGGAACCTCCATAATGTTCTCCATAGTGGCTGTACCAATTCACATTCCCACTAACAGTGCAAGAGTGTTCCCTTTTCTCCACACCCTCTCCAGCATTTGTTGTTTCTAGATTTTTTGATGATGGCCATTCTGACTGGTGTGAGATGATATCTCATTGTAGTTTTGATTTGCATTTCTCTAATGATTAATGATGTTGAGCATTCTTTCATGTGTTTGTTGGCAGTCTGTATATCTTCTGTGGATAAATGTCTATTTAGATCTTCTGCCCATTTTTGGATTGGGGTGTTTGTTTTTTTGTTATTGAGCTGCATGAGCTGCTTATAAATTTTGGAGATTAATCCTTTGTCAGTTGCCTCATTTGCAAATATTTTCTCCCATTCTGAGGGTTGGCTTTTGGTCTTGTTTATGGTTTCCTTTGCTGTGCAAAAGTTTTTAAGTTTCATTAGGTCCCATTTGTTGATTTTTGTTTTTATTTCCCTTTCTCTAGAAGGTGGGTCAAAAAGGATCTTGCTGTGATTTATGTCATAGAGTGTTCTACCTATGTTTTCCTCTAAGAGTTTGATAGTGTCTGGCCTTACATTTAGGTCTTTAATCCATTTTGAGCTTATTTTTGTGTATAGTGTTAGAGAGTGATCTAATCTCATACTTTTACATGTACCTGTCCAGTTTCCCAACACCACTTATTGAAGAGGCTGTCCTTTCTCCACTGTACATTCCTGCCTCCTTTATCAAAGATAAGGTGACCATATGTGTGTGGGTTTATCTCTGGGCTTTCTATCCTATTCCACTGATCTATCTTCCTGTTTCTGTGCCAGTACCATACTGTCTTGATTACTGTAGCTTTGTAGTATAGTCTGAAGTCAGGGATCCGAATTCCTCCAGCTCCGTTTTTCGTTGTCAAGATTGCTTTGGCTATTCGGGGTCTTTTGTGTTTCCATACAAATTGTGAAATTTTTTGTTCTAGTTCTGTGAAAAATGCCAGTGGTAGTTTGATAGGGATTGCATTGAATCTGTAGATTGCTTTGGGTAGTAGAGTCACTTTCACAATGTTGATTCTTCCAATCCAAGAACATGGTATATCTCTCCATCTATTTGTATCATCTTTAATTTCTTTCATCAGTGTCTTATAATTTTCTGCATACCGGTCTTTTGTCTCCTTAGGTAGGCTTATTCCTAGATATTTTATTCTTTTTGTTGCAATGGTAAATGGGAGTGTTTTTTGATTTCACTTTCAGATTTTTCATCATTAGTATATAGGAATGCCAGAGATTTCTGTGCATTCATTTTATATCCTGGTACTTTACCAAATTCATTGATTAGCTCTAGTAGTTTTCTGGTAGCACCTTTAGGATTCTCTATGTATAGTATCATGTCATCTGCAAACAGTGACAGCTTTACTTCTTCTTTTCCGATTTGGATTCCTTTTATTTCCTTTTTTCTCTGATTGCTGTGGCTAAAACTTCCAAAACTATGTTGAATAAGAGTGGTGAGAGTGGGCAACCTTGTCTTGTTCCTGATCTTAGTGGAAATGCTTTCAGTTTTTCACCATTGAGGACGATGTTGGCTGTGGGTTTGTCATATATGGCCTTTATTATGTTGAGGAAAGTTCCCTCTATGCCTACTTTCTGCAGGGTTTTTATCATAAATGGGTGTTGAATTTTGTCGAAAGATATCTCTGCATCTATTGAGATGATCATATGGTTTTTCTCCTTCAATTTGTTAATATGGTGTAGCACGTTGATCGATTTGCATATATTGAAGAATCCTTGCATTCCTGGAATAAACCCCACTGATCATGGTGTATGATCCTTTTAATGTGCTGTTGGATTCTGTTTGCTAGTATTTTGTTGAGGATTTTTGCATCTATGTTCATCAGTGATACTGGCCTTCAGTTTTCTTGCTTTGTGACATCTTTGTCTGGCTTTGGTATCAAAGTGATGGTGGCCTCGTAGAATGAGTTTGGGAGTGTTCCTCCCTCTGCTATATTTTGGAAGAGTATGAGAAGGATAGGTGTTAGCTCTTCTCTAAATGTTTGATAGAATTCGCCTGTGAAGCCATCTGGTCCTGGGCTTTTGTTTGTTGGAAGATTTTTAATCACAGTTTCAATTTCAGTGCTTGTGATTGGTCTGTTCATATTTTCTATTTCTTCCTGAGTCAGTCTTGGCACGTTGTGCATTTCCAAGAATTTGTGCATTTCTTCCAGGTTGTCCATTTTATTGGGATAGAGTTGCTTGTAGTAATCTCTCATGATCTTTTGTATTTCTGCAGTGTCAGTTGTTACTTATCCTTTTTCATTTCTAATTCTACTGATTTGAGTCTTCTCCCTTTTTTTCTTGATGAGTCTGGCTAAAGGTTTATCAATTTTGTTTATCTTCTCAAAGAACCAGCTTTTAGTTTTATTGATCTTTGCTATCGTTTCCTTCATTTCTTTTTCATTTATTTCTGATCTGATTTTTATGATTTCTTTCCTTCTGCTAACTTTGGTTTTTTTTTGTTTTTTCTCTAATTGCTTTAGGTGCAAGGTCAGGTTGTTTATTCGAGATGTTTATTGTTTTTTAAGGTGGGATTGTACTGCTATAAACTTCCCTCTTAGAACTGCTTTTGCTGCATCCCATAGGTTTTGGGTCGTCGTGTCTCCATTGTCATTTGTTTCTAGGTATTTTTTGATTTCCTCTTTGATTTCTTCAGTGATCACTTCATTATTAAGTAGTATATTGTTTAGCCTCCATGTGTTTGTTTTTTTTACAGATCTTTTCCTGTAATTGATATCTAGTCTCATAGCATTGTGGTCGGAAAAGATACTTGATACAATTTCAATTTTCTTAAATTTACCAAGGCTAGATTTGTGACCCAAGATATGATCTATCCTGGAGAATGTTCCATGAGCACTTGAGAAAAATGTGCATTCTGTTGTTTTTGGATGGAGTGTCCTATAAATATCAATTAAGTCCACCTGGCTTAATGTATCATTTAAAGCTTGTGTTTCCTTATTTATTTTCATTTTGGATGATCTGTCCATTGGTGAAAGTGGGGTGCTAAAGTCCCCTACTATGGATGTGTTACTCTCGATTTCCTCTTTTATGGCTGTTATTTGCCTTATGTATTGAGGTGTTCCTATGTTGGGTGCATAAATATTTACAATTGTTATATCTTCTTCTTGGATCGATCCCTTGATCATTATGTAGTGTCCTTCTTTGTCTCTTCTAATAGTCTTTATTTTAAAGTCTGTTTTGTCTGATATGAGAATTGCTACTCCAGCTTTCTTTTGGTTTCCATTTGCATGGAATATCTTTTTCCATCCCCTTACTTGCAGTCTGTATGTGTCTCTAGGTCTGAAGTGCTTCTCTTGTAGACAGCATACATATTGGTCTTGTTTTTGTATCCATTCAGCCAATCTGTGTCTTTTGGCGGGAGCATTTAGTCCATTTACATTTAAGGTAATTATCGATATGTATGTTCCTATTCCCATTTTCTTAATTGTTTGGCTTCGTTATTGTAGGTCTTTTCCTTCTGTTGTGTTTCTTGCCTAGAGAAGTTCCTTTAGCATTTGTTGTAAAGCTGGTTTGGTGGTGTTGAACTCTCTCAGCTTTTGCTTGTGTGTAAAGGTTTTAATTTCTCCATCAAATCTGAGTGAGATCTTTGCTGGGTAGAGTAATCTTGCTTGAAGGTTTTTCTCCTTCATTACTTTAAATACGTCCTGCCAGTCCCTTCTGGCTTGTAGAGTTTCTGCTGAGAGATCAGCTGTTAACCTTATGGGCATTCCCTTGTGTGTTATTTGTTGTTTTTCCCTTGCTGCTTTTAATATGTTTTCTTTGTGTTTAATTTTTGATAGTTTGATTAATATGTGTCTTGGCGTATTTCTTCTTGGATTTATCCTGTATGGGACTCTCTGTGCCTCCTGGACTTGATTCACTATTTCCTTTCCCATATTAGGAAAGTTTTCAACCATAATCTCTTCAAATATTTTCTCAGTCCCTTTCTTTTTCTCTTTTTCTTCTGGAACCCCTACAATTTGAACGTTGGTGCGCTTAATGTTGTCCCAGAGGTCTCTGAGACTGTCCTCAGTTGTTTTCATTCTTTTTTCTTTATTCTGCTCTGCAGTAGTTATTTCCACTAGTTTATCTTCCATGTCCCTTATCCGTTCTTCTGCCTTAGTTATTCTGCTATTGATCCCTTCTAGAGTTTTTAAAATTTCATTTATTGTGTTGCTCATCATTGCCTGATTCATCTTTAGTTCTTCTAGGTCCTTGTTAACTGTTTCTTGCATTTTTTTCTATTCTATTTCCAAGATTTTGGATCATCTTTACTATCATTATTCTGAATTCTTTTTCAGGTAGACTGCCTATTTCCTCTTCATTTGTTAGGTCTGGTGGGTTTTTATCTTGCTCCTTCCCCTGCTGTGTGTTTTTCTGTCTTCTCATTTTGCTTATCTTACTGTGTTTGGGGTCTCCTTTTTGCAGGCTGCAGATTTGTAGTTCCCGTTGTTTCTGGTGTCTGTCCCCAGTGGCTAAGGTTGGTTCAGTGGGTTGTGTAGGCTTCCTGGTGGAGGGGACTAGTGCCTGTGTTGTGGTGGATGAGGCTGGATCTTGTCTTTCTGGTGGACAGGTCCACGTCTGCTGGTGTGTTTTGGGGTGTCTGTGGACTTATTATGATTTTAGACAGCCTCTCTGCTAATGGGTGGGGTTCTGTTCCTATCTTGCTAGTTGTTTGGCATAGGGTGTCCAGCACTGTAGTTTGCTGGTCGTTGAGTGAAGCTGGGTGCTGGTGTTGAGATGGAGATCTCTGGGAGATTTTCACCATTTGATATTATGTGGAGCTGGGAGGTCTCTTGTGTACCAGTGTCTTGAAGTTGGCTCTCCCACCTCAGAGACACAGCACTGACTCCTGGCTGCAGCACCAACAGCCTTTCATCCACATGGCTCAGAATAAAAGGGAGAAAAAGTAGAAAGAAAGAATTAGTAGAAGTAGAAAGAAAGAAAGAAAGAGAAACGGGGGAGGGAGGGAGGGAGGGAGGGAGGAGGGAAGGAAGTACACAAAGAAAAGATAAAGTAAAATAAAATATGATATGATAAAGTATGATAAAATATAATAAAATTATTAAAATAAAAAATAATTATTAAGAAAAAACAAACAAACAAACAAAACGGACGAATAGAACCTTGGGACAAACGGTGGAAGCAAAGCTATACAGACAAAATCTCACACAGAAGCATACACATACACACTCAGAAAAAGAGGAAAAGGGGAAAAAATCGTAAATCTTGCTCTCCAAGTCCACCTCCTCAATTTGGGATGATTCGTTGTCTATTCATGTGTTCTACAGATGTAGGGTACATCAAGTTGATTGTGGAGCTTTAATCCGCTGCTACTGAGGCTGCTGGGAGAGAGTTCCCTTTCTCTTCTTTGTTCGCACAGCTGCCGGGGTTCAGCTTTGGATTGGGCCCCGCCTCTGCGTGTAGGTTGCCGGAGGGCGTCTGTTCTTCGCTCAGAAAGCCGGAGTTAAAAGAGCAGCTGCTTAGGGTACTCTGGCTCACGCAGGCCGGGGTGGGGGGAGGGGCACGGAGTCCGGGCGAGCCTGCGGCGTCAGACGCCGGCGTGACGTTTCAGCAGCCTGAGGCACGCTGTGCGCTCTCCTGCGGAAGCCGTTCCTGGATCCCGGGGCCCCGGCAGTGGCGGGCTGCACAGGCTCCCTGGAAAGTGGGGCATGGACAGTGACCTGCGCTCGCACACAGCCCTCTTGGCGGCGGCAGCAGCGGCCCCAGCGTCCCACGCCTGTCTCTGGGGTCCGCGCTTTCAGCCGCGGCTCGCGACCGTCTCTGGAGCTCCTTTAAGCAGCACTCTTAATCCCCTCTCCTCACGCACCAGGAAACAAAGAGGGAAGAAAAAGTCTCTTGCCTCTTCGGCAGCTCCAGACTTTTTCCCGGACTCCCTCCCGGCCAGCCGTGGCGCACTAGCCCCCTGCAGGCTGTGTTCACGCCGCCAATCCCAATCCTCTCCCTGCGCTCCGACTGAAGCCCGAGCCTCAGCTCCCAGCCCCGCCCGCCCCCGGCGGGCGAGCAGACAAGCCTCTCGGGCTGGTGAGTGCCGGTCGGCACCGATCCTCTGTGCGGGAATCTCCCCGCTTTGTCCTACCCAGGTACGTGGGGAGTTTCTTGCCTTTTGGGAGGTCTGAGGTCTTTTGCCAGCGTTCAGTAGGTGTTGTGTATGAGTTGTTCCACGTGTAGATGTATTTCTGGTGTATCTGTGGGGAGGAAGGTGATCTCCGCGTCCTACTCTTCCGCCATCTTCCCCGGAAGTCCCGGTCTGTGTTTTTAAAATCTCATTCTGATGGCCCTGTGGTGGGAGAAGGACCTGGAAAAGGGGCAGATGCTGTTGAGAAAGTGGTTGCGATCACCTGAGTGAAGGGTGATGGGGCCTGAACGGCGTAACGAGGGTGCAGGTGGGCAGAGGCGGGCGTGGGGGCCCCTTTAGACAGTGGGGTCAGTGGGTGTGGAGGCAGATGCGTGCTGCCCTGGTTGTTCACTTAAAATGGTAAGCAGTGCGTTTAATACATGCATCTTTACGGATGTCTCACGTTGTTTCTTTTGGATAAACCCTGGAAGTAGAATGGCTGAGTCAAAGGAAACAACATTTTAAAATCAAATTGCTTCTATAAAAGCTTCACTTGTTTACAGGCCCATGAGCCATGAGGAAGCCGCTGGCTCCCCATAGCCTCAGCCTCACTGCATGTTAGCATTGCTCTGAACTGACACCCATTTACTAGGCAGAAAGTACGTATCTTTTCTTTGTTTTAATTTGTGTTTCTGTGAGTACTGGAGAGGTTGAAGTTTTTTCACGTTTATTTTTCCACCAATTGCATATTTGCTTATGCAAAAAATAATCTTTGCTTATTTTTCTCTTCAGCCATTTATCCTTGTCTTTTTGATATCTAAGGGCTCTATAAATATTTAGTTGCTTAACACCTTGTCTTTTGTACTTGTTGCAGTATTTCCCTAGTTTGTTGTAGCATTCCACTAGTTTGTTATTGTTCTTACTTTTGTTTATATTGTTTTGTTGATATGGAAAATTTTTCTAAAATGTAATAAAATGTTTTGTTCATACTTTGTCTTTTTTTTTTTTTTTGGCCACGCTGCACAGCTTGCAGGGTCTTAAATTCCTGACCAGTGATTGAATCTGGGCCCTGGCAGTGAAAGCTGGAGTCCTAACCACTGGACTGCCAGGGAATTCCTGTGCTTTCTGTCTTTAGTTTAGTGTTGAGAGAGTGCTTCCTCAACCCTGGGTTATATAAGTATTGGAATTTGTATAAATATTCACATTTATTTTCATTTTTTCCTTTAAGTCTTTAATCAGGATTTTTCTGGTGTAAGATGTGTTGTAGCAATCTACCTTTCTAGTTCCTAATAGTTAAAAAGAAAAGTAAAAAAAAAAATTTTTTTTTCCTGAAACCAAAAATCAGGACACACACCTAGCCTAAAAGAATTTTTATGCAATTTGTGTGTGAGGGGCAGTCTCAGAGATGAGATGTAGAGATATTTACATTTCTAAGACATTTGACGTTATATACACGGGTAAAAGAATAGAATGTTTGAAATCAGGAGTGTATGGGAAAGTTCAGGTCATAAAATATTGCTCATGGTTTGTGTAGTTGCATCCTGTATTTCACTGAAAGCTCAAATTTCATTCCTCTTTGAAACATTAATTTAAACATCGAAGTGACTTTTCAGGTGGACGGCGGCTCTAATCTTTACACCTTCATAGGTTCCTTTCCACGCAGGACATTCGAGACAGCCCCTTCCCTTGCCTACGGCAGAGGAAATCAGAACAGGACCAAAAATTGTGGAGTCCCGATCCACGGTTACTAAAGCAGAGCCTCAGCAGGACCCCAGGTGTCTTAGGAAATAAAATGCCACAGCCCCTGACATTTATAATCTTAGCAGCAAGATAAACGTTTCCTGAACTTTTAGAAATAATTTAGGGGCCTGATGGAAGTCTAATATTTTTTAATTATTTTGTTTTTAAATTCTGGAGCTTGATTGGTTTTTCCTAAGAGAAAACACTGTCCTGGTCTGGCTGTTTAGTAGAAATTTCGGGATGAGTCTGGTGACAGGACTCTTTGTTTATACGGGCTTGGCTTGAGGCTGTGTTGTCCACATCAGCCTGTGCCCCTGGCTCCCCAGTGAAGCCTGGCTTCTCAGGCAGGGCTCTTTGTAAGAGCCTGAGGTGGGGTTCCGTGGCTTTCAGGCCACCCACAGTGCCATGTGTATCTGTTTGATAAACTCTGTGGTTTGTCTATTCTCTGTGTTTCTGCCAACCTGTTTAAAAAAAAAAAAGAAAAGCAAGCAAGCAAACAGACTATGTTAAGTGTTTATCATTTCACATGAATTTAAGGAAAATGTAACTGTAATTGCATTTCTAAAAGAACAAAAGATTGTCTCTCTGGGGAGATTTTTGGGGGGGCATTTAGTCTTTTTTTTTTCTTTTAAGGCTGTGAATATTAACTACAAAAATGGATATATGAGTTTGTAATACATTTATTTCAGCAGGCTAAGCAATATTTTTTTCACAGAGCAAGGCTGTAACTGCCTACCCTTGGCGTGTCAGAGACAGCGAGAAGAGTGAGGGGTGGGAGGCATCGTTTTGTTTATTAGGCACGGGTCTCTGTGTCGTCCAGGTGCAGGTGGAACTCTTCATCTTATCTTTACAGTTCAGGGTTTCCAGACTCAGCATCCTTGACAATTTGGGCTGGATAATTCTTTGCTGTGAGGGTCTGGCTGTTTGTTGTATTACAGGATTTTTAGCAACATCCCTGGTCTCTCTTCACAAGATGCCGGTAGTCCCCCACCCCTCCCCAGCCATGACAATTAAAAAAATGTCACCCCAGACTGTGTGAAATGTCCCCTTGGGGGCATCTAGTCCCTGTGTGAGAAGGTGAGCGTGGTCAGATCAGGTTTTAGGTTTGACTTTTCCATGGTCTACTTTCAGGTCAGATGGTTATCTTCAGGGCAGTAACAGGCTCCTGGAAGGCACCTTGACGTAAACTTCAGTGGAAATACAATTACATTTCACAGCACTGAAAGTCACTACCTGAATTTGTCGTATTGCAAGTGAAACCAGTGAGCTGAGACCTGAGGGTTGACTGGAGACTTTGGGAGGTTGTTTTCTGGAGAGACTGATCTGATATGGGTCTCAATCATTCCAGCAGAAGGCAGGAATCATATGGTACTTCTGAGGTGAATCACTTATGGTTGTTAAATTTAGTTATTTGCTGTGCTAATGGCATAAACCAAAGATCAGGATGCTTCTTTCCTAAAATATCCACCTGCCCTTCTAGGCTGTGCAGGATTTGCAGGTTGTGGCCTTCTGTGGATGGTTGACCTACTCAGATGAAACACCCACCTGCTGGGCAAAATCTGGAAAGTCAGCCAAAGCCTGTAACAAAACCCTCACTTGACTACGTGTTGTAATGACTGCAGGTTATACACTCGGCCAGGATTTAGTGGCCTGTGTTTTCCTCACATATGGTTCAATTTCCCTCTCACTGTTGCTGATTTTTAAAGATGCTTCCTTTTTAAATTAACATTGACAGTACAGATCAAACAAAAGGCAAAAGAGCCATGTCACAGACTCAGTCTCTAAAAGAGAGTGTTGTACTTGCATTAAGTTTGGATAACAGGTTATGGTTTTTTATTGGGTTTTTCTTAATAATGCGATAATTACTGTATGAAAAATGGATCTGAAAGGTGGCAATTGATGTGTAATTTATGTTTCTCATTAAAATTTACTTGGCTTACATCATTTTTAGTACTACTTTCAAGCATAACTGCCTATATAATGCAATGTATTAAATCATTGCTAAAAGTATTTTTATTAATTACTTAATTGGAGTGAATTACAAATCTCTTGCCAAACACATTGCTTTGCTTATACTGGACAAGCAATTAATCATGTTTGGATCTGTTTTTTAACAAAGTTTTGATGATTATTTAAAGCTTTTGGATAACTAGATGAACTATTTCTGCACTGTATAAAATGCCCTTTAATGCATTGTAAGGACTATAAAATAATAATTAGAAGTTAGAATTATAGTCAACTTTCAATGATCACTTCAGTGACGATTGCTAATAGAGGGAGGAAGAGGCGTTATAGAAACCTAGAAAGCATTTGGAAAGAAATACAGGAAACCTAGCCATCCTCAGTGTCTCTCTGTCCAGACTTAATGTTCTGTCTACAGTAGGAGTTGCCTGACCTGTAGGAGGGAAAAGCCACAGCCTCAGAGATGGCAATCCACTTTGGAAGAGAGCATATTCACAGTTTTTTTTTCTCAGCAGATTATGACTGGCCTGTGTCGGAGTACATTTCTTTATGGAACCAGGAAATAGGAACCCACTTTTTGTTGCACATGTAGTGCAAAGGTAGCATTTAATGAGACTGACACCAGGATCCGTCATAGCTGGATGCCTGCCTGGAAACGCGGGGAACAGGAGTTGCTTTTAGGCCCCTTCTCCCTGGACCTCTTCTCCTTCTGTTAATGCCTCCCCCAGGCACGAGTTTTCTATGTTGACGATTTACATTGAGTTTACTGCTTTTATACTTGTGCATGAAACAGAGAGACAGCTAACACTGTCACTCTAAAGATTAGAGCTGAAGAAACCAGAAAGGTGAGGACAGTGTGTACAAGTGTTTGAGGGGTGATATTAGCCCTGTCTCTAACTTATTCAATTTGAAAAACTTGTAAGCAGCTAGCTATATAGTTTGTTTGAATCATCTGACCCTGTCTCTGTCTAAATATAGACATTTCAGGAACACAGTCAATCCATGCTTTATGTTTCGGCTTCCTGAAAATCACCCAGGGCCCATACATGCTTGTGCAAATGGTGGAAATACAATTTTCTCTGTAGACAGCACCTAGGGTGAAGGGTAATCACACAGTCTTTCTGGTCATGTCTTCTTTTAGGGCAATAGTCTGATAGCTGTTGGCGTTTGGATAGATTCAAACTACTAGTGTTTAGTCTTCCAGAGTTTCTAATCTATTGATTTAGAAACAAATGTAAATCTTCAGCCTGTGGATTTTTATTTTTAAATGCTTATTTTAGAAAAGTTTGTTGGTTGAATTTACTGGGGCTCAGGTCACAGGCTTGAGCTCAGCATTTAGTACTTAGCTTTGCCGGATTCCATGATTGTATTGTATGGCCTCCAAAGAGGTGGTCTCCAGGGGCCTTTGTTTAAAGAGAGCATCCTCTCATCCCACAGATACTTGTGCGTGTCTGTTGTGCTGGGCACATACCAGTGCACAATGCAAACCATAAACATATAAATACATGAGAAAACTATCAGAAAAGTGCCCACGGATTGTTAAAATTGGGTGAAGCAATCAAAAGGTAGTTACTTCTAGAATAAAATCAATAAAGATGGATTAGACCTCAGTGGGACAAAAATGATGGTAGAATTGCAGAGCCTCTGAATGTACAAAAGTCCAGGGTGTCATTCTATTTACATTACACAGACTATCGGGGACAGTTTACATTGGGGCGATGTTTTCATTATTTTCACTCCATCTGTTTCCCTGCAAAGTGACATATTTTAGAAAACCTCAGGAAAATGTTTGCTCCCAGACGTTATAGAGGGAGAAGAAACCAACCGAGCAACTATTCCTGTTCTGCAGACGGGGAGCAGGTGAGATACCCAAGCCCGCGGGTGGTGGACGGTACCTGAGGCCTTCCCGCTAAAGAAAAAGATGCACGCTATTCAACCAAAACATTCCGTATTTGAGACAGTGGTGTTCAGAACCCCAAAGGAGTGTAGTTTGAGGGAAATCGTAGAGGATGAGAGGGGACTCAGTAAATGACAGGGAGACAGGGAGCGTCTGGATGACTTTCCTGTGCAGAGGACCCAGGCAGCGCCCCTCCCACCTCCGGCCTCAGGGGGCACAGGTGGGAGAGCGTCCCTCATCCAGGGCCACCAGCTCCCGTCCCCGTTGGCCCTCGGGCCCCTGCCTCATCTTCCTTCTCTGGCCTGGCTGGCCTTGCAGCCCGCGAACCTGCCCGCCTTGCTCACACCCTAAACCAGCCCTCTTTTCAGGGGCGGCATCCTGTGTTTGGTTTCCCTCCTCGTCACTTTTATTGCAACAGACGTTTGCTCTCTCTTTTTCACCGTCTCTCCTCCCGTTTCCCCCACGGCTGTGTCATCTCGTGTTTGCTTTCGCAGAGGCCGCAACTAAGTTCCGTGCCGTCAGGTTCAGTGCTTTTAAGATAGGCCTCAGCATGAGGTTTGAATCCTGACCCTGCTACAGACGAATCGAGTGATACCAGACAAGTTACTTAACCTCTCCGAGCCTTACGTTATAAAAGGGGATGCTAATACCTTTTGTTATAAAGATCAATGTGATAAAGTGTGTAACGTACGTGATGCAGTGTGCAGGCCTGGTGCCCGCCTGCAGGAAGTGCTGGGGAGGGGGGAGCTGCTGTCGCAGCTGCTGCTACCAGACCCGTGGCTGTTGCGGTGCCGCAGGCCTTTGGCTCCACGTTTGTTCTCTGTAGGTTTGCTCTGGCCTGCCTGCAGCTTTCGGTCTCCTTCGTGGCCTCCTCGGCCTTTTTCCAGTGCTAAGCGGAGGTGGCTGCCCGGGGCTCAGTCTTCTCACCGCTTTGCCGTCTGAGCCCATGGTTGTCAGGACCCCCTCCGCCCCCGCGCGTGCTCAGGGCTCCCACGTTTATCTCTGTTGCCGGCTGACATTGTCACTGGGATGCCCTGCACCTGCTTCGCTCAGAGCATGTGAAAAACCCCATCACTGCTCAATTCCACTGTTGCGTGAGCTTCTTCATTTCTTTCTCCTTCCGTTTTTGCCTTCCTTAAATTTAGTTGTCACGCAGGCAGAGTGATTTCTGGAAAAGGCAACTCAGATTATTCTCTGTTAAAAACCCTTCAGCCAAGCCCTGGTCCCACAGCACAAGCTAACAGCCCCGCACCGTGACACTCAAGACCCCCTTCTCCTGGCCCCTGTGCACTCAGCACCCCGGTCACCGTTCTTCCCTGCATCATGGTATCTGTCTGGTGATGTCCGGGGCCAGTAGGTCCACTTTCTTTGCCTCACAGGTTCACGGTATCTGCTCTGCCTGGATGTCTGTCCTTCTTTCTTGGTTTAACTCACTTTGACCATCCCTGGCCCAGACTTCCTCTCCCTGCGGCCTTCTCTGAATCCTGGCTGGGCTAAGGGCTCCTCCCCTGTCCTCCCACTGTGCCCTGTTTATTTCTCAGGCTATAATTGTGACCCCATTTTTAAAAATTAAATAAAACAGAGCAGAAAGGACTAGAAGAGAAAATGCTATTTCACATGTTTGTGTGTCAGTATACAAAGGATTGCTGTATAAGCTGTAGGTTTTATTCAGGGTCACAACAAAAAGTTTGAAAAACAGATTTGTCACGCGCTGCTGAAATTCTCTATGTGTTTCCCCATGGATTGTAAATCCCTTAAGAGCAAGGCCTGTTCTTAACTTTTTTAGCTCTAGTGTTTAGCAAAGTATGTAGTCAAATAAAAAGCTTGTTAAATGGAATCTGCTGATTCTCAAAGGAGCAAAGGTGAGGGGAATAGGGGAACACATGGATTCCTAGGATGAAATAAATGGTTGTGTGAAAAGTTGCTTTTCTGAGTCTAAATGAGCTACTGACTCTGGGCCCCTCGTCCCATGGACCATCGAGTCCTGTGTAGGAATCCTTATGTGAGAGTGCAGGAGAGATGCCTCGGCCTCCTGTCTACATGCGTGTGAGCAGATGCTGTGATGATTCAGGGGAAAAGCAGCTCTTTTATCTCTTTAGAGAAGCAGGGCTCCTACCCTCTGAGACTCTGAAAGAGCTTCCCTGCAGCCAGGGTAGCAGAGGAGGAAAGGGTGGCCAGGTGGAAGGTTCCATAGTCTTTCCTGCACATTTTCCTGCCGCCAGCCAGGAAGCGCGCCCTGGGGAGGAGGGGTGCGTCCTTCCCTCCCAGGGCCCCCCCGTGTCCCCACGCTTCCCTCCCTGCCTTCCTTGGCTGCCTTCCTCGTCCTGGCAGGGCCGGACATGGCTCTGTAACACACGCCGTCTTTCCACGCTGCTCGGTTGGTCTGTCCTCTTTTTCAGGCACCTTGTCTTCCAAATTCAGTGTTAATTTTCAGCGTTTTTATTGCTTCCGCTCATATTTTCACCACCTGTCTTCTTCCTGTGCCTTTTTCTTCCTCATTTTATCCCATTCCTCCCCTCCACATCCTCAAAAGCAAAGAATAAAAGAAGCAATTGAATATTACTCAGCCATAAAAAGAAACGAAATTGAGTTACTTGTAGTGAGGTGGATGGACCTAGAGTCTGTCATACAGAGTGAAGTAAGTCAGAAAGAGAAAAATAAATACCTTATGCTAACGCACACATATATGGAATCTAAAAAAAAAAAAAAAGAAACAACAATTGACAAAACTTGTAAAAGAGCGATGTTATCAGATGGCAGATATTGTCCAGGTCATTGGGGCGCCTCCACTTAATAAAGGGAACAGAGTTTGTGATAGCGTCACAGGCCACGTATTAAAAATGACGGTGGTCCTTAAGGCGCTGTGCCTTCTTTACCTTTATCTTCGTAGGGCATAGCCTGGTGCGTGCATAGAATGATGAACTCAATAAGAATATGCTGTGTCCAGCAAGCGTGAATTAATGAGTATTAAGCATGATGCTGTGACCACTTTTGGGTTGCCTTGCCCCTAAGCATTTCCCCTGCTCTCTCTTTCATGCCCTTGTCTGCCTCCTGCTCTTAAACATTATTATTGGTGTTTTATTTTATAATCCTCAAATGACTTTGACGTAAATGACAACCTTGATAGATTTGATATTATTTAAAAAAATAGGGGCTTCCCTGGTGGCGCAGTGGTTCAGAGTCTGCCTGCCGATGCGGGGGACACGGGTTCGTGCCCCAGTCCGGGAGGGTCCCACATGCCGCGGAGCGGCTGGGCCCATGAGCCATGGCCGCTGAGCCTGCGCGTCTGGAGCCTGTGCTCCGCAACGGGAGAGGCCACAGCAGTGAGAGGCCCGCGTACCGCAAAAAACAAAACAAAACAAAAAAATACCGGCTGAGTAATATGCTTGCACTTGTTGAGGTCAGACACTTCATTTGGGAAAAGTTGATTCTCTGGGTCTAAATGAGTTGTAAACTGTGAGTACAGTTATCCCCTGTGCCAGCTGTCAAACACTTCCATTGACAGGGCGCTTCTGAGGGTTGCTTTGGGTGCATTCAGAGCCACGGGAGAGAAGTGACTCCCAGAAGGCTCAGACGCCAGCGTGTCCTGAGAGCCCCCAAGCTTGGGGGAAGTTTGAGCGGCAAAGTATAAAGGAAATAGCTTTGAAAAAATCTTTCTAGATTGGCAATAGCATTGTTGTTTTTCTGATTTTACAAACAATGCATATTTACTATAGAAGAAAATCAGGCAGAGTAGAAAAGTTTCAAAAAGAAAGTGAAAATTATCCACTTCCTTACTATCTCTCCTTTTTAGTGTATGTTCAGCTAGATTTTTGCGTATACTTATGATATTTTTAAAAGATTATTCTAAAATGTAATTTTATTCCCTGCTTTAAAAAATACAACAACAATGTAACACATATCTATCCATGTAATCCATGTAGCTCACCATTGTTTCATGGTTGCATGGTGTTTTATTGTAAGGTTATTCCATAATTTTCTAACAAACTACATTTAGGTTGTTTCCATTTTTCTAGTAGTATAAAATAAAGAATATTCTAATTAAAGTCTCTTCTGGGTAGCTTGAATTGGACAAATGATTTAATCACCGTTTGAATCTATGCTTACTTCTAGAGTATAAGTTGAACTTGGTGAGCTCTTGGGTGTCATACTAATGGTTAGTTTTGATCACATTGATGGTGATATTTATGGTTTCCTGCCTTCCCTAGTGGCTCTCTATGGCAGAGGAGGTGCAGACAGTGGTTAAGGGCATGCCTGCTACAGTTAGAGTGCTTGGATCCAAATCCCTTAAATTCGCTTTACTAGCTGCGTGACTTTGGGCATATTGTGTAACCTTGTTAAGCCTTGGCTTCCTGATTTGTAAATGGAGATGGTAATCCTGACATTACAGTGTTGTGAGGATTAGTGAAGTAATGAACGTAAAGTGCTTAGCGTGGTGTCTTACACGTACTAAGCACCTGATTCACGTTAGTTGACCTTTTTACTATTATATAACGATTTCTACTAATTTCTACTATTTTCAAGGCTGATGCCCTTCTCCATGCGTCAGAAACCCACCCCATCATTCAGTGGTGAGCTCAGGTGACTCTCTGCCTTTCCACTTGGTCAGGCCAAAAACCTTGGAGTCGTCTTGATACCACATCCCTTGTGGGAGGAACTGTGTCTACCCAAAATAGGTGTGTTGAAGTCTTAGGGCCCCCCCCCGCAACCCAGTGCCTCAGACTGTGACTGTATTTGGAGACAGGGTCTGAAAAGAGCTGGTTAAGGCTAAATGAGGTCATTGGGATGGGCTCCAATCCAACATGACTGGTGTCCTTATATAAGAAGAGGAGATTAGTACACAGACACTCACAGAGGGGAGACCACGTGAAGATGGAGGGAGAGAGAACATGGTGTCTACAGGACAAGGAGAGAGGCCTGAGAAGGAAGAAGCTGTCTGTCAGCACCCTGGCCTCAGCCTTCCAGCTCCATGAACTGTGAGAAAAGGAATTTCTGTTGTCTAAGCCCCCAACCTTCCATTCAATCCATTAGGAAATCCCATCAGCTCTCCCTTCAAAGTATGTCCCCATCTGACTACTTCTTATCACCTTCCCCTGCTATCACCTTGGTCCACGCGCACACGTCTCCAGCCTGGATTATTCTAGCAGCCAGAGGGTGTGACGTCACATCACGTGACTCTTTTTCCTTAAACTCAGCTCATGCAGAATCAAAGCTCAAATCCGTCCTGTGGCCCATGAGTCATAGTGATCTGGCCACTTCGTAGCATCCACCTGTAGGTCAGGACCTTTCTGGCAGAGGGGCCTCTGTGGAGATAGAACGATGGAGATTGAAGACTGAACATCAGCAGGGTTTCGGTAGAAGAGAAGGGGAGGTGGGTGAAGTAGAGGGAGGTGAGAAGCAGGGAGGAGAGAGCCCCGTCCTGTCCAGCAGCTTCCCGGGTGCCAAGGCCTTGGGCAGCTCAGCGGAGGGTGGGTCTGGTCCTCGTTCTGCTCAGGCATCGTCGCTTTTTTTCATGCACTTGATTGAGGAGAAGCAAAGAAAAAGCTAAAATTTTATTTTTTAATGAATTTAAATTATTTTCCACTTGGTTTAATTCCTAGATTTCAGAGTAATTTCCCCACTTTTTATGTTGTCTGTATACATTATTTTAGCTACATTGTGGATTAAATAGGCTTTTCTGGGTTGGTCTGAGATTGTAAGCATATTTACATTGTAGTTTTTATGGGATAGTGAATGTGGAGCTGCAGACAGCTGACTTACACAGAAACTTTGGGCGTCACATTTTGCTTGCCTGGTTTATAAGTGGAGCCCAGGGTAGCTTTTTTCCTTTGATTCCATAGTACTCTATGCAGCTAACCAAAGAGTCAAAACAGGTTATAAGTCCTGTCATAAGTAATTTGATTTCAAATTTCTTATTATATTGTAACTCTTAAAAAAAGGATTAATCGTTTTTTTTCCTCTGCCTTTTAATCAGATGATAATCAGGTAGAGCCTTTCTTTTATATTCTTTTTCCCACATAAGAAGAATAAGTGAATGAATACAAGATTAAAGATTTTTTTCTTACCAATCATCATTCTTTTCTGTGGGAGCTCAAACAGAGTTGCCAGAAGAACAGTAAATAAATATTTCCTTAAATTCGCACCTTGGTGGGATCGGGGCACTTATAGCGCGAGTTCCTTAGGAGGAGGGCTGGTGTCTTTGTCCCTGGAAGCTCACTCAGTAAATGGGGCTGAAGGAATAACAGTTTATACTGAGACAGGCGGAAGGCAGGGGCCATCTGCAAAGCCTTTGGGTGGCCCCATCTTACCTGTCTTGTACCTTTGCACTTTTGAAGGGCAATTCATTGCATCCATGGGGAGGAAGTGCTTTAAAAACAGAGTATCCTCTGCTTTTCAATATTTTGTCTCCAATTATTTTATTATTCCAAATAATTGTAAAAATTCACTCCAAGTCATAGTGCAAAGTATGTTTGCCACCAAAATGTTCAGTTACTCCAGTGACTGGAAAGATTTAAACAACCCCCTACCACGACCCCTGCCACTGTCCAGAGTGCCCTTTCATTCCTTTCTCTTCAGAAAATTCTTGTCAGTAAGTTAGTTGCCGGTCAAGGGTATTTCTCCAGTTACAAAAACTCATGTCTTAATATTTAGCATCTAAGAGAAGGTTAATTTGGAAGTTAGTTATGGTTAGTAGGATACCAATGATTGTTTCCTATTCATTATTTTTATGAAATGGCTCCTTTGATTCGTTGAGGATTACTCGTTTGGATGAATAAAAAAAAACATGTACTTTAATTATCCTACTTTCTAAATCATCCAGCACACATTTACATAGAATTGTTCAGTTTTTTAAAAATGCATTTTGACTTATACAAGGATGTTCATAGCAGCATTATTAATAATACTCAAAAAGTGGAAACAACCCAAATATTCATTAATTGGTGAATGGATAAATAAAATGTGGTACGTCCATACTGTAGAACATGTTTAACAATAAAAGAAAAATGAAATACTGATATATGCCACACATGGATGAACGTTGAAAACGTTATATGTTAAGTGAAAAAAGCCAATTACAAAAGGCCATACATTTATGGTTCCAGTTATATGAAATGTCCAGAGGGGTAAATCACTTTGTTTGAATCTCAGCTGTTGCCATCTTGAAAGCTTTGCATTTCGTTTTGTACTGGCCCCCCCAAATTATGTAGCTGATCCTACTAATATGTTATTTTAGGTTTAGGTCTTTAATTACTCTGGAATCTATGTGTGTGTCACTTGTATGAAGAAGAGACTTTATTATTTTTTATTTTGTGCTTTTTGCAAATTATTTCAGCACTGTTTGTTGAGTAGTTTAGTCCTCTTCCTGTGATTTGGAATGCCACTTTGATTATATTTTGAATTCCTTTGTATTCAGTGGATTGTCTCTGGAGTCTG
The DNA here is from genome assembly GCF_025265405.1 of Mesoplodon densirostris. Classification (NCBI taxonomy): domain Eukaryota; kingdom Metazoa; phylum Chordata; class Mammalia; order Artiodactyla; family Ziphiidae; genus Mesoplodon; species Mesoplodon densirostris. Next base: position 123,571,808 of record NC_082665.1, read on the forward strand.
TGTTCTGTTCTGTGAATCTGGTCATCTATTCCTGCACCAGTATTGTGCTGTCTTAATTACTGTGTCTTCACAATGTTTTTTTTTTGATATCTGGTAGTGCAAGAGTAGTGTTCTTTCTTTTTAAGATTGCCTCAACTTTCTTGTATGTTTATTCATTTGCTTTAGTTTTCTGTGTCAGCATGTCAAATTCCTTGCAAATTCTATTTAGTATTTTATTAAGGATTTCATTAAATTTATAAATAATTTTGGGTAAAAAATAAAGTCTTCGTAATATTGAGCCTTCCCACCCAGCGACAAGCTATGTCTCTGCTTTAATTACTTTATATCCTTCAGTAAAGTTTTTTTTTTTTTGCGGTACGCGGACCTCTCACTATTGCGGCCTCTCCTGTTGTGGAGCACAGGCTCCGGATGCGCAGGCTCAGCGGCCATGGCTCACGGGCCCAGCCGCTCCATGGCATGTGGGATCTTCCCGGACCGGGGCACAAGCCTGTGTCCCTTGCATCGGCAGGCGGACTCTCAACCACTGTGCCACCAGGGAAGCCCCTTCAGTAAAGTTTTTTTTGTTTTTTTTGTTTTTTTTTTTTTTTGCAGTACGCGGGCCTCTCACTGTTGTGGCCTCCCCCGTTGCGGAGCACAGGCTCCGGACGCGCAGGCTCCGGACGCGCAGGCTCAGCGGCCATGGCTCACGGGCCCAGCTGCTCCGCGGCATATGGGATCCTCCCAGACCGGGGCACGAACCCTTATCCCCTGCATCAGCAGGCGGACTCTCAACCACTTGCGCCACCAGGGAGGCCCTTCAGTAAAGTTTTATATATATATATATATATATATATATATATATATTTTTTTTTTTTTTTTTTTTTTTTTTTTTTTTTTGCGGTATGTGGGCCTCTCATTGTTGTGGTCTCTCCCGTTGCGAAGCACAGGCTCCGGACGCACAGGCTCAGCAGCCATGGCTCACGGGCCCAGCCGCTCCGCGGCATGTGGGATCTTCCCGGACTGGGGCACGAACCCGTGTCCCCTGCATCGGCAGGTGGACTCTCAACCACTGCGCCACCAGGGAAGCCCTATATATATTTTTCACAACAGTTTTGCATGTCAGGCATTTTCAAATTGTCATTTCGAATAGATTTATTTCTAAGTTTTTCTAATTGAGCATTGCACATGTACACAAAAGTTAATAATTTCTGGTTTTGATCTTGTATTTGACCTCCTTGCTGACATCCTTATAGATCTCACAGTTTGCCAGTGAATTCTCTTGGCTCTTCATGTAAACAATTAAAAAATCTGCAAATAATGACTGTTTTGTGTCTTGTTTACTAGTGTGTATATCTTATATTATTCTTTTTCTTGAGATACTGCTTTGGCTGTACAGTCTTATTCTTCATTTGGGATGCTTCCAGCATTTCATCATTAAATAAAAAGTTTCCCATTGGTTTTTCATAGATTCCTTTTTTCAGGTAAAGGAAAATTTCTATTTCTGGTTTGTTAAGAGTCTTAACCATGAATGTGTTTTGCATTTTATCAAATCTTTTCTCTGCAATAATTAACACAATCATATGATTTTTCTCTTTTATTTTGTTAATACAAGAATTATCTTCATAGAATTTTCTCTTATCAAACCACCATTGTATTTCTGGAATAAATTCTGCCTGTTCTTGATAAATTGATTAGCTACTATTTTATTTAGGCCTTTTTTTTTTTTTAATGTATTTTTGTCTTCGTTGCTGCACACGGGCTTTCTCTAGTTGCGGTGAGTGGGGGCTACTCTTCGTTGCGGTACGCGGGCCTCTCACTGTTGTGGCCTCTCCCGTTGTGGAGCACAGGCTCCGGATGTGCAGGCTCAGTGGCCATGGCTCACGGGCCCAGCCACGCCGCGGCATGTGGGATCTTCCCGGACCGAGGCATGAACCCGTGTCCCCTGCATCGGCAGGCGGATTCTCAACCACTGCGCCACCAGGGAAGCCCTATTTAGGCCTTTTGACTCTTTGTTCATAAGTGTGAATGACCTGTGGGTTTTTTTTTTTTTTTTGATTTGTTATTGTCTGGCTTGAGTATCAGGGTCATGCTAACCCATGCAATACTCAGGGAAGCCCCTCCCTCTCCCTCCAGTTAATGGTCCTGTCCAAGATGTCAGGAGTCCTGAATTTGAGAAAGCTTGTGCTCAACTCATAAAATAAGCTGAGTGGCTTTCTATTTTTTTCCTAAGTTCCTGAATAGTTTATATAACATAACATTTACCTATTCTTTGAAAATTTGGTATAATTCACCTAAAACGACCCGAGCCTGGTGCCTTTTAAAAGGCTAGGTCTTTGACTACCTTTTCAGTTTTTTCTAGGATGTGGATCTCAGTGATTTTCTTCTTCTTGAGCTAATTATAATAATTATATTTTCCTGGAAATTTGGCTATTTTGTTTATTTCTAATTTATTCATATTAAATTGATTACATTTTTCTGGATTTTAAAAATAATAGTTCTATTCTTTGTCTTTTTTTTTTTTTCTTTTTGCGGTATGCGGGCCTCTCACTGTTGTGGCCTCTCCCGTTGCGGAGCACAGGCTCCGGATGCGCAGGCCCAGCGGCCATGGCTCACGGGCCCAGCCGCTCCGCGGCATATGGGATCCTCCCAGACCGGGGCATGAACCCGTATCCCCTGCATCGGCAGGCGGACTCTTAACCACTGCGCCACCAGGGAGGCCCTATTCTTTGTCTTTTTAAAATTCATTTTGCCACAGATTTGTTTCATTTGTCCTTAAAAATTAGCAGATTTTGGTTTTATTGATCAACTCTACAATTTTTGTTTATTTTCTTTGAATTTTGCTTTCTCATTCATCTCTCTCCTTATATCTTTATTAACTGCTCTTTTCTATATGTTTTGATTCTCTTTTTTCTAGTTTTTGTGAATTGAAAACTTAGGCCACTTAATTTTTTTTTTTATCGGAGTATAGTTGATTTACAATGTTGTGTTAGTTTCTGGTGTACAGCAAAGTGATTCATATATATGTGATATATATGTATATATATATTCTTTTTTCAGATTCTGTTTTATTATCATTTATTACACAATACTGAATATAGTTCCCTGTGCTATACAGTAATCCTTGTTGTTTATCTGTTTTATATATAGTAGTGTGTATCTGTTAATCCCAAACTCCTAATTTATCCCTCTCACCTTTCCTCTTCAGTAACCGTAGATTTGTTTTCTATGTCTGTGGGTATGCTTATGTTTTGTACATAAGTTCGTTTGTATATTGTTTTTTTTAGATTCCACATATAAGTGGATTTTATATGATATTTGTCTTTCTCTGTCTGGCTTACTTCACTTAGTATGATAATCTCTAGGTCCATCCATGTTGCTGCAAATGGCATTATTTCATACTTTTTTATGGCTGAGTAATATTCCAGTGTGTGTGTGTGTGTGTGTGTGTGTGTGTGTGTGTGTGTGTGACATCTTCTTTATCCATTCATCTGTTGATGGACATTTAGGTTGTTTCCATGTCTTGGCTATTGTATATAGTGCTGCTATAAACATAGGGGTGTATGTATCTTTTCAAATTAGAGTTTTCTCTGGATATATGCCCAGGAGTGGGATTGTAGGATCATGTGGTAACTCTATTTGTAGTTTTTTAAGGAACCTCACTACTGTTCTCCATAGTAGCTGTACCAATTTGCATTCCCATCAACAGTGTAGGAGGATTTCTTTTTCTCTACAAGTTGCAAATACTATGTATAGTATGAACCCATTTTTTGTAAAGAATGGGATGTGTGTGTACACATTTGCACACACATAGTTACACGCATTAAATTTTTTTTGGAGAAGTACATATGAAATAGTTAACCTACCTGTGAACAAAGAGCAGAACCTGGGTGATGTCACTTCATGTATTATAATTTTGGATTTTTACAATAAACATGAATTCCTTTAAGCAAATTTTGATAAAAATAAATTTTAAAAGGTAAAAAATGCTATCACTGTAATCAGATACTACTTTTTAAAAAATAAATATGTTTATTTATTTATTTTTGGCTGTGTTGGGTCTTCGTTGCTGCGAGTGGGCTTTCTCTAGTTGTGGAGATCAGGGGCTACCCTTTGTTGCGGTGCGCGGGCTTCTCATTGCAGTGGCTTCTCTTGTTGTGGAGCACAGACTCTAGGCATGCGGGCTTCAGTAGTTACAGCATGTGGGCTCAGTAGTTATGTCTCATGGGCTCTAGAGCACAGGCTCAGTAGTTGTGGCACACGGGCTTAGTTGCTCTGCGGCATGCGGGATCTTCCCGGACCAGGGCCCGAACTTGGGTGCCCTGCATTAGCAGCGGATTCTCAACCCCTGCGCCACCAGGGAAACCCTCAGATACTACTTTTGCACTGATATTTCCTTTCTATGTTTGGTGGTATGCCCAGCAGTATAATAAGCATGTGAAATAGAATGACTGCCCTGGAGGAGCTTCCCCACAGATTCTCTTTTTCACAGGTATACAGCGTTCATATAATTATTTTTAATGGGTAATAATATGATACTTAATTTGCTAGAAGTCCAATAATTACAATTTAGTAATTTCTTTTTTTAATTTTAAAAATTTAGGCATATGACGTGTTAGTTTCAGGTGTACAACATAATGATTTGGTATTCATATACATTGCAAAATGATCATCATAATAAGTCTAGTTCACATTTGCCACCATATATAACAATTTAGTAATTTCTTACTTCAGTGAACTAGTTCTTATTTCATGGATGTTTGTCTTCTGTGGGTCAGATAATTCCAAGGTGGATCTTTAACTTGTCTGAGAAAGGAATTGTATGGGTAAAATTATTATTAGCGCAGACTTTAAAAAACTCCATAGAAGTTCCTGGTAAACATAGTAAAACTTATAATGTTTGCACCATTGTGTTTTTCATAGTAGACTTAGAAATAAGTCTTAGAAGAATTTGTTATTTATGATGGGTCACAAGTATCATGTGAAGTTAAAAAGATCAGTGCAAATCTTTAAATTTTTAGCTGATATTTCATTTTCATTTAATGTACCTGATGAACTTTAATATACCTTTTGGGGACTTCCCTGGTGGCCCAGTGGCTAAGACTCCATGCTCCCAATGCAGGGGGCCTGGGCTCCATCCCTGGTCAGGGAACTACATCCCACATGGCAAACTAAGAGTTCCCATGATGCAACGAAAGATCCTGCACACGGCATGCCGGCGCCGCCAAATAAATAAGTAAATATTTTTTTAAAAGTAGCTTTTAATTCATACAATATTAAACTATAATTTTCACTCAGTGGCACTTAATGTTTCTTGAGAAGTTCTGTTAGTTATCCATTCCTTAAATGCCTAGCTACCATAAAACTTTAACTAAAAGCCAAGCTTTGAAAAGGAGCAATAAACCATTAATTGTAGGTAACTGTGAAGCTAGATTTTAAAGCAGGGTTTGTAGAAATGTCACATCAGTATAGCTTACATACTCAGTATTTGCATGCTTCCATGTTTTATTTCTGATATCTGAAAATGTGCTTTGTATACAGTAAATGTGGGTGCCATGTTAAAAGTAAAACTGTAATAAAGCAAATTAAAAGTGCAAGCAAAAGGAACAAAAAATAATTTCATCTGCAGTGTATTCCCTGAAATTTAGTTGATAGGTAAGGCAATGTTTTCTTTAGGATCATTGGCAGATACTTGAAATCAGTGACACTTTGAATGATTGAGCTAAATTCCCGATATGACGATTATAAAGAAGAAAGAGAATAAAGTTACTGGCCTAAAATAATGATGTCAAACTCTTCTGTGTGAAAAAGTAAAGTCACTGTGGGTAATTTTGCAAGATTTCCACTTTTATTCACGTTTAAACTCATGCATCGTTTTTGTCTTACCCTATTGCACGCCTCTAAGCTCTAACTTAGCTGGTAATTTGTTTTCAGTAAGCGTTACGGTTGAGAATGCACGTCTGTGTCAGGAGCAGTGGTTCCCAGCAGCTTTGCCCCCTATGGATAGACCCCTAACTCCCTGCCCCTTTTATTGAGATGAGATATCTTTGTATTGTTTTCCACTACCAAAGCCAAACCTCTGCTCTTTGGCTTTATACATAAATATCCTTCCAGCTTCCCATTCACATGCAGGGAAAGGCTGCCCTGCTCCAGTGCTGCACCTGAGCCTGAGGGCATCACCATCACCCACTGCAGCTTTTCCCCACTGTCTCCAGGATCTTCCTTCCATCCCTCAGGATCCAGCCCCACATGTCGACACCTCTGTCATAATATTTGCGCCTTTTTTTTTTGCGGTACGCGGGCCCCTCACTGTTGCGGCCTCTCCCGTTGCGGAGCACAGGCTCCGGACGCGCAGGCTCAGCGGCCATGGCTCATGGGCCCAGCTGCTCCGCGGCATGTGGGATCTTCCCGGACCGGGGCATGAACCCGTGTCCCCTGCATCGGCAGGCGGACTCTCAACCACTGCGCCACCAGGGAAGTCCCGATATTGTGAAGTTTTTTGCAAAGAAATAAAATGGTGAAGAGAGCAAAAGCAATTAAAACTGCTTGGAAAAATAAAACCAAGAACAACTGACATGGAAAGGAATTACTGGAGACCTTTCTAAGCTGAAGAAATAGTGAATAAGAGATTTTGAAAAGCAATGCCTTGAAGTATTAAAATCTCCCTCTTCTTGATTCCTAAAGATAATTGGATCTAGTAGTAAAAAGTAAAGAATATATGTGTGTATGATCACACACATACACATTTGTATGTACACACATATTTAAGTATTTGAGGCAATATATCTTATCGAACTTTGAAAAAAAGGAACAGGCCATCCTAATCATGAAGATGAAAAAAACAGCTTATCTCGAGAGAAGAGTAAATTGTGTATTATTAGTTTATAAATAGATAATAAAATCAGATAATAAAATGGCAGGTTCAAAGCCTGTGCCAGCAACCTCTGTGTACCTGAGTACAGCCTGTCTGACTCTATGTTAAAGGTATTTTTTTTACTAATCATTTACTTGACCTTTTGACTGTGAATTCTTTAAAAGTAGAGAGCAGTCTTATTGAACTGTGTCTCCAGCAGGTACTCACAAAAGTAATCAAATGAACCTGGGTGCTGGGGCTCCAAAGCCCCCATAATATACAGGGCAGGGGACGTGTTACTCATTTTTATATTCCTAATGCCTAGCACTGTGCCGAAACATTGTAGTTAGTCAATGAAAGTGTTTGACGGAAAAAACAAAAAAGTTACAATATTTAAGTTTACCCATATGTAGTGAATGAATTTTTTAACTACATAAATTGCCAGAAATCTATGTATCTTTTAAGTATTTTTAAATTACGTTTAAGATAGTGAAAAGAAACAATGAATTTAAAGAGCATTGTTTCTACAAATACTTAGAACACTGCAGTGTGATCAAGAAGAGTCATGTGGGGTCTTCCCTGTTGGCGCAGTGGTTGAGAGTCCGCCTGCTGATGCAGGGGACGCGGGTTCGTGCCCCAGTCTGGGAAGATCCCACGTGCCGCGGAGCGGCTGGGCCCGTGAGCCGTGGCCGCTGAGCCTGCGTGTCTGGAGCCTGTGCTCCTCAGCGGGAGAGGCCACAGCAGTGAGAGGCCCGCGTACCGCAAAAAAAAAAATAAATAAATAAGAGTCACATGGGAGTGAGAAGAGGCCCCACCCAGCTGCTGTTCCTGCTGCTGTCACTGTTCTCTGTGACCTGGGCCCGAATGAGTTTCATATACTCATCACTCAGTACATTTTTACTCAGGGTCTGCTAAGTTTCTGCCCCTGTGCTGGACACTTGGGCACAATATCTAGCACTTAGCTTACTCTCAAGGAGCTTAGAGTCTAGTGGGAGAGACAGACATTCATCATGTAACGAGACAATAAATATAAAATTTTGATGATGACAGGTGTTGGACAGGCAAGGTCCATGGGACTGAGAGAACATATAATAAGAGAATGGGACTTAATTCTGGAGATCCAGGAAGTGACCACTGTTTTGAAATCTGAAGACTGACTAGGAGGAGTTAAACTAAGCAGAGAGGGGAGGAGAGGGGAAGAGCTTTCTAGGCCAATGGAACAGCAGAGGCAAAGCCCAGCAGATGATGGAGGTTGGGGGTATCAGAGAGGGTGGTGGGGAGGGTGCACTGGACACCTGCAGAGCCTTGTGGGCCTCTTTAAGGAGCCTTATCTCTATCCAGAGAGGGAAGGGAAGTGTCAAGGAGCCTTGAGTAGGCGGTGTCAAGACCACATCCCACAGCTGCAGTGGACAGTGGGCTAGAGGGCAGGACTGGGTGACAGTGGCAGTCTGGGAGGCCGTTATGTCCAGAGACATAGTAGTGGTGTGGAGAGGAAGGAAGCAGATGGGTTGGAGCTGGATTTGGGAGGCGACATGGACAGGAAGAACAGGAGGAAGTATGGATGGGTCCGAGATGCTCCTGCGCGTCTGGCCTGAGGAGGTGAAACCCTCGCTGAGGAGGGAGCATGGCCGGAGGACCAGCTGGGTCCAGTTTGCCACATGCTGAGCTTGAGGTGCCTGTGAGACCACCAAGAAGAAATATCTGGGAAGCAGTTGGACCTGCAAGTCAGGTGTTCTTGAGAGCTCCAGACTGTCGTCCCCTGAAGGCCGTGGTCCCCCCCACGAGCCCTGAGTTCCCACGGGACTTTGTGCCTCTTGCGGCTGTCATTAAGAGTTCCTGTTTGGGGTCAGCGTTATCTTTCTGAGCCTTATATTGTTTACTAAGTGAAATCTAAGTCCAAAGTCCTTGCCCCATAGCACGAAGATTTAATAACCTTTGAAAATGCAGTTGTGTCTCACTTTGCGTAATAGATGCGTGTTGAATAACCTTAACAATTGTCCTCACGAGGCTCTGAGCGTGTGGAGAGGGAAAGGGCTGAGGTCTGCAGTGGGGCACTTGGCGTTGCTCCAGAGGCCCCTGCTTCTGTCTGGGTCCAGTTCCAGTGCTGGCCCTTCTCTGATTACAATTTGTCACGTGGGGAGATCAGCTCACACGGAGGAAAGGGCGCTTGCTTCAGGAGGTCTGGCTTGTCTGGGGGACGGTGGGGGTGGTGGGGGGCAGTGCGTCATGGAGAATCTCAACCTGGGCTCTGAGAGCGCTCCCTTCCTCCAGAAGGTCTCAAAGGACAAACAGGCTCTGCTCCCGAGCCTCAGATTACACTGAATAAACACACAGACCTTTCACGGGGCCCGTCGGAGGTGGGCTCGCCAGGGGGTCCTGGTGGCTCTCCCTTAGTCATGAGGGGAGATGGAGGCTGGGATTCAGTCCCTCACTCACTCCATCAAGGCATCGCGCTCAGTGAAGAAGCGCTCAGATTTCAGCCCCTTGCGCTCTTAGGTAGTGCATTCAGCTGCTTTGCAGTATCCAGTGTGGAGCATGACAGCCGCTTACTGGGAGCTTTCCTTGTAATAGTTCTGGACCCCTGTGAAGATCAGACTCCCAGGTCACAGAGTCCAGAGGATGTGGCTCTCTGGACCGTTCACACTGGCAGAAAAGTCCTAGAGGTCTGGGTAGGGTGGGGTTTGTCAGAGGGGCTTCTCGGCTGTGTGTTGCTCAGACACAGTCACGTTCTGGAGTCCATGGAACTTCTCCCAGGTGCCAGGGGTAGGGGTGGCTGGAGGACGTGCCCATAACTGAGCGGTTGGAGACTGGTTGGTCAGACATCCGGGGTGACTGATGGGGAAAAGGAAGCCGTTGAACTGAGGTGCTCTCAGCGGATGGGGCAAGTTCTTCCAGGCACCAGGCCCTGCCTGGGGCAGCTGGCCTCTTCCAAACCCCGCTCGACAGTGGGAAAGCCACTGCCAGTCCCTCGGAAGGCCTGGCTCTCCTCCCCCCTGGGGCTGGTGTGGCTCCGGTGGGCTTGAGCAGCCATACCTGACAGTGCCTTGAGGCGCATCTTAGGATGAGCTTGTTGGAGAGGGCAGATGGAATCTTGCCATCCAGGTGGCTGCCTCGGAGAACCAAGTGGAGAAGGGGCAACATGGACCTCCCCAAGGGCTGTGGAGGAACAGGGGGTGGCTGTGAAAGAGGCCACAGGCAGATCGCAGTTGTGTTAGTCCGGGTTCCCCAGAGAAACAGGACCAATAGGGTGTGTGTGTGTGTGTGTGTGTGTGAGAGAGAGAGAGAGAGAGAGAGAGAGAGAGATTTTAAGGAACTGGTTTGAGCGATTGTCCGGCCTGTCTGAAATCCATAGAGCCAGCCAGCAGCAGGCTGGAGATTCAGGAAGAGTTGATGTTGCAGTCTTGAGTCTGAAGTCAGATTTTCCATGCTGCCATCTGGATGCAGAATTCCTTGTTCTCAGGAAACCTGTCTTTGCTTTTAAGACCTCAGCTGACTGGATGAGGCCCATCCACATTGTGAGGGCTAATCAGCTCTACTTAAAGTCAACTGACTGTAAATACTAATCACATCTACACTAGTGTTTGACAAAACTTGTTCTACCCAACTTAACACATAAATTAACCGTCACCACAGTGCTCAGGGAATGTTGTCATCTCTCAAAGGAAGGAAGGTCGTTAGGTAACCGTTTCCCCTTCGACAGAGAGTGGGAAGGTGGAGAGGAAAGAACTGTCCTTATTTGTGGGGTTTATTTATTTCAGTCTTTAGCTCCTTCTTTTTTAAAAAAAATTTTATTAATTAATTAATTAATTTATGGCTGTGTTGGGTCTTCGTTTCTGTGCGAGGGCTTTCTCTAGTTGTGGTGAGCGGGGGCCACGCTTCATCGCGGTGCGTGGGCCTCTCACTATCGCGGCCTCTCTTGTTGTGGAGCACAGGCTCCAGGCGCACAGGCTCAGGAGTTGTGGCTCACGGGCCTAGTTGCTCCGCGGCATGTGGAATCTTCCCAGACCAGGGCTCGAACCCGTGTCCCCTGCATCGGCAGGCAGACTCTCAACCACTGTGCCACCAGGGAAGCCCTTTAGCTCCTTCTTGAACTCTGAGTCTCCCATTGGCCCCCACTACGGTGGCATTTCAGGGGCTGACTTATCATAGATCACTTCCTTCTAAAATGGTTACTCTCACTGGTACCAGGCAGAGTCTCAGCCTCTTGGTTCTTGATGGGCCCATCTATAATAGAGGGAAGCACCTTAAGGGTAGAATCCGTGTTTGGGCATCATGGTAGCCCTGTGGTGTCTGGTGTCTTGGTGCTCAGCCTCATACAGGATGGGCATCATTTATTCGAAAAGGTTTCACATCTTCCAAGCTCAAGGCACCGTACTAGGTATTAGAATAACCATCGAATATGTATTTATTGAGTGAATTATTTCACATCACTTTATGTTATGATTCGTATTTCCTTTTTTCCCTGATTAGAGGGGAATGACTTCAAACTAGTGTATCATAGAACACTGTCCTGTTAGTCCTTTCTCGTGGGCTGGCGCTTCTGTTTCCTGAGATCACCTTTCTACCTAAGCAATCACTGTTTCTCCCCCAGCCTTCACTCCGGCCACGCAAACTAGGTGCCCTTCACAGGCATCCCGAGACCCTTTCCACTCTTATGGTGTTCCTTTCACCTGCAATGTCCTTTCTTGCCAGTTCCTTCCAGTTTTACCCATTCGGATCCATTCTCCAATAGACGTGAGCTCAGGAGCCTCCCTGTATTCAGAGCATCAAGGCCCCTGTGTAGACCTCTCTTCCCATACTTACCACCTAGGTATTTCTTCCAGCCTCTTGTGTTGAAAGCTGTGTCTCATCCCGTATTGTACATCGTATCGCTGCCCAGTACCTGGAGCTCTGCAGGCTTGAATGAAGCAGAAGTCACGGCGGCCCCCAGCAGCCCTTGTGTTATGTTTGACACATGTGTTAGGAATCTGTTCAGCCAGTGCATGATTATTTTGAGCTGATTATCCAGTTCCTGGACGATCTCAGACATTGCTTTTCTTCTTGTATTTGGAATGTAGTCAGAGGACAGAAGAAGAAATGAAGATCCTACATTTTTTATTGCTGCTAAGAGGGTAGTTAACCCAAAACAACCACACTCATTTGAAGGCTTAAAATGAATGGCTGCAAGACAGCTTAAAAATCATTTCTGACTTCTTTATCAGGGGGCCTCATTTCCATCAACGCGCACAAATTAGTTAATGATGCTTTGCCCTGGCAGCCAGTGACAGCAAGCTGAAGCTTCATTTTTCTTATGACTCATGCTTAGTTGCCACTTGGGAACTCTCAGTCCAGTAAGATGAGAGGAGAGAGAAGGGAGAGGGTCTAATGGGCCGTAGAGAAAGGGGGTGGGCAGAGGCCTGCCTTCCTTTCTTTGCAGTTCAATGCTTTAGGTCCAGCCTAGATATCACCACCAAAGGGAGGAAAATGTTCTCACTGTGGAGAAGCACTGGCAGCCACGAGGTTCTCAGGGATGTGATGATGTAAGGACAGCCTTACAAGCTCATTAGTTTTCTCAGCATAGAGGCATTGGTGTGCTCAGATGCCAGACAACATTGTGTCAGTGCAACAAGCCCAGAATCCTAGCAACATTTTTAAATGTTGGAAACTTATTGAAAATGACTCTTTTCACATTAGGAGGTTTTGCTGGCAGAGAAGAAAGCAGATTGTGCCCTTTGCCAAAGCACAGGAAAACTCGTGTATAATTTTCTTTTGGTCAGCCCTTGCTGTTCTGTTAGAACTTTTAGCTGATGCAAGGATGCTTGCCCAAAGAGAATAACTGTCAAGAAAATGTAATTCTAAGGAATGAAGTCTTGTTTTTGGAATGTTTACTTTTTCACAACATTAGCAATTTGTTTTTGTTGTTGCCTTGTTTACTTTTGGCTGGTATGCCTCTGGACCATTATAAGCCCAAATAGGAATTTATGAATTTGACTAATATTTCAGAATCACCTGATTATGTGATTTATATACTATAGGGCACACAGGCCACATTCATTTTGTGATTAAAAGCCTCAGTTAAGTCTAAGGCATGAACTCTTGTTTCTCTTAGTTTGTATGCGTATATTGCCCTCCTCCCAGGGGGTTTCACACATATGAACTCTATTTGACATTTGGTTTGGACTACAACTTTGAAAAAGTAAACTTTATCAAACCCATCTGAACTGCAGTTGTCATGATTTGTATTTGCTGGAAATACATTTACTTAAATAATATAATATTGGTAATATACAGATCAAGTAGCAAAGATGAAAATAGCACGCTTCCCCCACCCCCAGTTTACTTTCCGTTTTAATTTAAGCAAATTTTGTATCAGTTAGTTTTTTAAAAAATAATATACTTTGAAATTTTATATTGAGTGTTTGGAAAAAGAAAGCCAACAATAATCTTATGATTAAAATTGTGACTCCATCCTCATTTTCACTGTCTATGAGAAATGAGTAGTTTCAGTATTAGTGGGGCATTATCTGGAATTTAAAAGAGTAAGGGAAAAAAAATAAAAAATAAAAGAGTAAGGAAGTTTTCTACGAGTTTGGTTATTTGGTTCAAACGTAGGTAAATCTTCTGAAAGACTTATGTTTTGTTTGCAGCATGGCCAAAGATCATACTTGAAGGTTAATTTAGTTGTTAACTTTTACATCTTAGAGGTTCTCTTTCCTGAGTAGAAAAGTAATTGCCATCTACTTTATTTTCCAGTGCTTTTTATACAAGAAATATGTGATGAATTGCATCTTGAATTTAGTTTGTGAAAGTTATTCTTAGCAAGGACTTTTGCTTGCTAAATTTTGTTGGACAGTAAATATGTGTAACCCTGTGAATTGCCATTTGTGACTTTTCTGTCACAGGAATTTAGTATTCCACTATAGCAGTTTATTCACTTCAGGTGTGTGGTGACATCGTATCTTAAAGCTTCTTTTAGATGTTCTATTTTCTTCACCCCAAATTATCCTCTTTTATATTTTGCTACAAACTTATGCCACTTCAGATTTGTAAGTAGGCAGGGTACTCATTTCTAAAAATATGTTTTCTGGTTAACAGTTTCAAGGAGGAACGTCTGAGGCAGAGAATGCATTTGCTTCATGTTCATTAGAAAGTTCCAGCACCTGGAAGGTGCTCCGTGAATCCCTGTGGATTCAGGGGGCTATACCACATGCTAGATCTCTCCCCAGACTGTAAAATTAAGACCCGGTCTCCATCGGTGCCTTTCTGTCTTCATCCAGCCTCTGACCTCTTTTTCATTTTACCAGTTGATTTAGGCTTTTGCAGGTTTTTAGGAAACATTATTATCCCCCTGAGAATCCTGTGAGGGCTTCCGAGCCATGGTGTTTGCAGGGCTCGCTGTTCTTGTTTCCTTTTCCTACTTTGCGGTAGATGTGTCTTTGGTGGACGGGATGATGTTTGTTACCATAAAGGCAGCAGTTGGAATCTACCATATTTATCAAAACCCAGGAATGTGGCCCAAAGTCAAGACAGAAGTGCACACTTCTGGGCAGAGGGTTTTCAGGCATCTTGAAGTGAAGGGCCGGTGTTGGAAGCAGGGCCTGGGGCAGGGTGGCCAGGCCTGCCTGGTGTCATTTAGCGTCTGGTGTCTGGCGGTTGTGTCTTGTCTTTCCTTGTTACCTGTGAGCCCCTTGGCGCAGGGAGAAGTGACTTCCTTTATCCACAGGGTTGATGCTCCTGCTCCATTGACAAACTTTCTCCTCTTCCCTTTCCTCAAAGGAGAGAAGCTACTCCACAGCTGCATATTCTCTTACCAGAAAATCAAAAAAAAAAAAAAAAAAGAAGAAGAAGAAGAAAGCCATAGTGGAGGTTTCTAAAAATGATATCCATTCTTCCTTATTCAATGACAAAAATAAACTTAATCTGTGAATATATTTTTAGTTTGATATAACTCTGTCTTCACCCGTTTCTACATTTCTGTATTCTGTGTAGATACTAATCTGATAACCTATCATTGGGTTAGGTCATGGGCCTTTGGGTTGTTTTTCTGTAGCAGTGGCATTTTTTTTATGTCATTAAATGTTTTGTATTAATTTAAAGATAATATAAAGCATATATTAAAGAACATTTTGAAAAACTATCCCTCTAGGTCTCATCCCTCCCACACAGCTATTTTCACTCTTGCATATTGCCTTCCAGGTGTACACGTATCTATGTAACAACATAGATATTGTTAAAGGATGCCTTCTGTTTTGTTCAGGTTTGACTTTTCATGATCCAGTCTCTAATCTACCTACTGTCATTAGGATTTACAAAGGCCCAACCACATTAAAAAGAATGTCTATGGTTTGCAGCCATGGTTCAAAGCAGAGCTAAGTGACTCCCATGAGAATAAAATGGTCCATATGGGATAAGAGCTTCAGCATCTGTAGACTGTGCTCTAACCAAATGAGGTGACCAGAATTGTCCACTACTGGCCACTCATTTTATAATGCTAGTAAGGACTAAACTGCAATGATTTTAATAAAGGACAGAGAAATTCTCATTGTAAAGACTTTTTCTGCTTTATCCAGAAAAGTATTCTAAAACATTTATAAGATATCATTTGAGCAAATTCTTATTCCTTACTTATCATGAAATATGTCTAAGGCTTCCGTTGCATTTTGGAGTCACATATTCAAATGCAGTGATTTTGTACTTCATTGTAGGTCACCAGCAAACTCCATTTTTTTCTGTATGCTATGAAGACACTTAGTCAAAATGTGAAAGCTATTTATTTTCAGCGATTTAGGTAAATTGTTATTTACAACCAAGACAGGAAATGGGATAATTCTATGGTTTCTGCCAAAAGCCATTTTATTATTTCTCTCCATACCTCAATGTGTGGAGGGTTATTTCTTTTCTAATATGTAAAGCTTAAATAATAAGGCCCTATTGACAGGTGTTGAGACTTGTTTTTAAAAGAAATGAGGAATTGTATAAACAGCTGATTTTTTTTAAGATTACAGTTTTTTTAAAGAAGAAATAAAGGTCTAGTAATTCTAAGAATAAAAATAACTTACCACTAGCTGTTTTCACTGGCTCTTCCTTTCGATTTCACCTATTCATTTTGCTTAGTAGACATGAATTGGTTGTAAAGTACTGAAATTTTGGGAAAATAAGGTTTTATTAAATAATAAATCATTTCCCTGGTTATTTGATTGTAAGCCTTTCTTTGTGGACAGGAGTGTTAGAGATTGCTGTTTCTTTGTGAATCTTTTCAGGGTTTACCTCTTTGGATAATCTGCTTGGCTTCTGATCTCCAT
Source organism: Mesoplodon densirostris (assembly GCF_025265405.1). Taxonomy (NCBI): domain Eukaryota; kingdom Metazoa; phylum Chordata; class Mammalia; order Artiodactyla; family Ziphiidae; genus Mesoplodon; species Mesoplodon densirostris. The sequence continues at coordinate 123,587,918 of NC_082665.1, forward strand.
AAATTAGAACATAATGACAATTCATAATTGACATGGAAGGTCAGAAAGAAGAGGATGTCACCAATAAAGGGGAAAAAAAGGGTTATGATTTAAGAATCAGACCATCGCTAGCGATTTCAGGGATAAATAAGTTACCTAAAAGAAGCTAAGATGGATTGCTTTCATAAAGCAGAAGTGCAACTGGATTCATTCCAAATTTTTGGACGTAAGATTGTCTCTTTTGCAAAGATAGCTTTTCATGGAATTTCTTTAGTTACTTCTCTTCAGTAGAGGATGCAGTAACTGTGGCTGTGTGTATTTTGGTTATTTTAAGGCTCAGGAGTCCTAGGAAGCCTTCTCTGGACCTGTAGGCTGGGAATGGTGGCTCCACCCTGGGTGCCCGCAGCTCCCTGGGTGTGCTTCTCTAATCACGGACTTCTGAATTGTTATTTCTGCCATCTCCACTTGACTGTAAGGTTTTTTAGTACTTCCACTGTAGCTGGCTCATGATGCTTTAATTATTGTTTGTTGAACTGAACTAAACTAAAAGCCAGAATAAAAAGCATAAAAATATACTTGATGAATATACTATTTCGTTATTACACACATTGAAACATTGAAGGGTGACCATGAGGGAGACTTCTGGCTTAATTGCTCCTCTCCAGTGTCACTTTTCGTTTATTTCCTTAGGGAACCGAGTGATAGAGTGGTGTCTGTGCTAAATTTGCGTACTCCGTGTGCTGTTGTCCCACACAGGGAATGTGTGGAAAGGATCTAGGGTTGTGGCATCTATACGACCTGTGCATGGGCAATGCCGAGAGTGAAAACAGCTACTCTGAGGCACCCCGGAAGGCACTTTATATGAACTCACTCTCAGTGCAGAGGCACATGTGGGCAGCATCCAGATGGCAGTGAGGCACAGGAGAGTGTTAGCCCTTTTGGAGCGGCAATTTCTGAGGGCTTTGCAGAAGAAACAGAGCTGGTCGTCCACATTGAGGGACAGTACTCACTATTCCTGGTCACCCCTTAGAGATACCAGGAGGAGGAGAACAAAAACTGAGATGATCCATGGAATTATGACATCCTGAGCGGTCCACGAGTCTGAGCAACCCCGGAGATGTTGGTTGGAGCCGTCAGTGGAGCCGAGACCCTGGGAATCCCAACCTGCAGGAGAGGGGCCTTGTCCGACCACAGGGACAGCAGAGGAGCTGGAGGGAGGACCCAGCCAGACATCTGCCAAGCTGAGGAGTTGAATGACCCTGCAAGTCAAGAGAGAAGTTATGGGAACTGATGTTGAGCTACCTATACCTGTGTCACTGCAGACAGCTTTCCTAGCCTCCCTGAACATTGGGTTTCTTTGCAGAAGGTAGAAGACAATTACATCTGCCTCTTGGAGCAGTGTGGGTTTTAAAGAGGTGTCCACGTGATTCACCAGCACTGGGCCCAGCGTGCTTGACTGTCCACTGTGTTAGTTCCTTCCTGACCTTGCAGTTCTTCTAGAGTGAATCACCCACAGATGGAAGGGCTCTGCCCCTCCGGTGCTTTAGCTCCTGTTTTGGGCATGGTAGAACTGTTTTCAAGGCTCTAACAGGGAAGACCAAATAATAACCTAACAGTCGACCAAAAAAGGGTCACGTGTTAGAGAAACTTGGGCTGGGGGCCCAAGCTGGTGATAGGCTTTCAGGTTGCAACAGCCCTTATTACGTATAACTCCCAATTATTTTTCACAGCAATACATGTTTAAGATTTCCAGTTCCTCTACCTCTTTGCTTCAAAACTGGAGTGTCCATTTAGTGTAGAAAGCCATGTGTTTTTAAGGGGAATTGGAGGAAGGAGGCTGACATTTGTGGGGCTTCTGAGTGCCAGGTTCTTTCCCTTTCCCTCCGGTTTCATTTGACTCACAGCAACCCTGTAGAATAAATTGTTAGCCTTGTGTAAGGGATGAGAAAATTAAGGCAGAGAGAGGACGAATCTAGTAGCCTAAGGTCATGAGCAGCTAGGAGGCAGGGTCAGAATTTGAACCCAGGTCTGCAGGTGTTAATGCCGGTGCTCTTTATCTGAAATGCAGAAAGGCCACCTGGAGGGAGAGGTTTCAACGGCAGGACAGCAGCCCCTCGGCACCGTGAGCGTCTGGGAGGCCGGGCTGCAGGCTCCATGTGACCCAGGGCCCAGCCATGCTGGCACAGGGCAGACTCTGCAAAGATTTACTGAGTGAATGAAAGTCACAAGTTAAGGTACAAAACTAATTATTTTAGCAAGTGACAGGTTGTCAGCCATATGAAATTTGTCATCAGCATTGTCGAATTACTGAAAAATATGTGACACGTATTAACATAGCCTCCACTCTGTTTAAAGATCTGTGTTTAGAATTGGACAGTATCTGAAGAACTTGACACTAAATAAAACTCAAAAGATGTCAACAGTTTTTCAGATGACTAAAGAGGCACACGCTGCCTCTGGAGAAAAGTAAACTGATAAACCTAAAAATAATCTTTTAAAAAGTAATGATATAAATTTCGATTCATGTATTCTCCACTTTTTTTCCCCGAAGTTTAAATGTTCAAAAGTTGCCATTTTGGAGGTTTTTAAAAGCACTATATATTTGCATGTAAAAGACAGCACAAACAGCTTTCAATCAGATAGAAAATTAAAAGTAAATGTAATAATTTAAGAACTAAATATACTATACCAGTTCTTGGCCAAATAAATGAAGCTATTAGCTGTATGTTTTGTAAGAATCTTGTAAAGGGCTAGCTGAATGCTGGTGTTTTAATTCGTGACCATAGACCCATGGATTCATCAAGCCTGGGATGTGATGGAAATTCTGCTAGGTTGAATAAATCAAGTTTTGTTTAACTGAGGATTTTTCACTAAAGGTAAAAAGGCAATTACTGTGGCCATGGATCTATTACAGTTGGTTGAATCACCTCAGTTCCCCCTACCCCGACAGACAGGAGCTGTAACAGGAGAGCCAGTACAGTGAGATGCCTTTTCCTTTGAATCCATTTGGTCAAAGCGTATTTAGAACTAGCAAAAACCAATCCTATCACAGTAAAGGAGAAAGCTTTTTCTTTTTCTTTCCCAGAGAAAGCACCCTTCCAAATAAGTGCTTTCCTTTAGCGCTAGTTGACTGTTCCTTAGAAGTTCATTTCACAGTCTTAATGAAGATACACGAAGTAGTTTGCCATTTCATAAACTTCTGTTGAGGCTGCTGGTTTCCTTTTCTTGAGGGTAAGGGAATGCCTCTGGAGCTTTGTGAGAAAGCCGTGGCTGACAAGTGGCTGCAGTCTGGGTCGTCTTTCAGGGGATAACAGCATTGGTGTCAAAAGGAACTTGATGTTTATGATTTCTGTACCACAGGTTGGAAGGAGCTACCGTCTTTCCTTGGGCTGATCTGTATTGTATATTAGTTCTATAAATAGTTCAGTGTTGTGGTTTCAGAAGCTACAAATTATTTTTAAGTGGTTATCTTGACTGAGCAAGTTAATTTGTATCAACTAGGTGAAAGGCAAATGTAATTTGCATTTATTAGGCCTCTAAACCGCCAAGTAAAATATGCTTTTAGTAAGCCTGAGGGGGAAAAGGTCATCATTTTCCACAATTACTTGGTTGAAATCTTAATTTTTAATTCCTTTTCAAGTTATGTCTGTGTCTTAGCATACACCACAACTTCTTACATAATATCAAGCCTATGAGGTCATTTAAATAGTATTGGATGATTCACTGTGGTCATTTATTATGGGGATCTCATTAGGACCGTTATTGATTTCTGTCTTCCCAGCCCCCTTTTTTTCTCTTTTGGAGGACAGTTAACCTTGCTTTTCTCTTTGTGTATAGTGTGGCTTTGGGGGCGATATGAGGGTGAGTGAACATTGTGGGATTTTTTAGCAATGATGCTCATTTGTAATTTTTTATAAGACCCACAAAATGTTATTCCAAGAAGCTTATATTGGCCTTGCTTGCTTGCTTTTGCGACTGACAGCCCGCCTTTCCAGCCATGCATTCCTGAGTTCAGTGAGGAAATTTGCTGAGGGCTTGCTTTGGGCAGAGCCCCGCACTAGAAATGTCCTGGAAGCCTGGGGCGTGGGGCGTTGGAGTTAAAATATGACTAGGCCCTCCCATCAAGGAGCTTGTCACCTAGACATGTTCTGTCCTATCTGTTAGCCTGGGAGCCTGGTGGTTAGTGGGCGCTGCTGTGTGGTCGGTCAGAATTGAGCTGGGCTCTAAGTGTGTCCCGTGCTCGCTTTCAGAGGCTCAGTAAAGGCAAACGATTTTAATTTTTATATTGATTACGTGTGGAAATGGTAGTATTTGGGGTTAAAGAAAATGAATTATGAAAGTTTATTTCATCGTTTCTGCATTTTTAAGGTGGCTACTAGAAAAATTTTAATTACATATATGACTCTCGTACTTTTTGGCCGCTCCTAAGCGAGACAGTGTCTCTGCCTCTTTCCAGTGATGTCACCAAGGGAAAGTATCCATCTACCCAGAGATCACTCAGTGTTTTCTCCATAAATACTCATGTTTGTAACCACAACAAACAATAGCAGTCAGAGTATAACAGGATAGGAAATCAGAGCATGTGTATCTCAGTAGTTCTTTAATTAGCCCATGATTATGTAAATATGTGGTGAGAGCGCACAGTTTTTTCTTTCACAAGTATGATTTTAAAAAAATGGTAGTAAACACGAAACCAAGGTTCCCATCTGCTTAGAATTGAAATAAAATGAAAGGGGGGAGGGGCCGGAGAGCCATCCTCATGTGATTCTGGCAGCCCGTAGGGAGCGAGGTCCAGGCGGCCACTTGTCTGGGGAGGACTCCGGCAGAAGAGAAGGCTCTGACCAAAGTCTCGTCAAATGCCCACTGTTGGGGCTTCCCTGGTGGCGCAGCGGTTGAGAGTCCGCCTGCTGATGCAGGGCACGCGGGTTCGTGCCCCGGTCCGGGAAGATCCCACATGCCGCAGAGCGGCTGGGCCCATGAGCCATGCCCGCTGAGCCTGCGCGTCCGGAGCCTGTGCTCTGCAACGGGAGAGGCCACAGCAGTGAGAGGCCCGCGTACCGCAAAAAACAAAACGAAACAAAAAAACTCACTGTAGGAGGGAACAGCGGTGATGCTAATACCAATAGTAGTGATAAAATCACCACATGAAGTCCATTGGCTTAGGGCATGGAGGGCTTCCGCAGGCACGTCTGCCCTCTCCGGTTTAACACAGCAGCGGTCCTAGGCGGCGGGCAGTCTTTCTAAAGCCCCGGGCCAGGGTTACCTACACGGGAAGTCGTGGTGAAGTCAGCCGCAGGTGAGGCAGCCACGCCATGTGCAGATACCACGGGGACCTTTGGCCAACCCCCTTCCCTTTTGCTGTAGGAGAGAGACGGGTTCGTGAGCTCCCAGAGAGCCCTTAGGAGGAAGCTTTGTATAATTTGTACCCATTTAGGTCCGTGAGTTTAATTTGGGTGAGCTTCTTTTGCGCTGACCAGTAATCCCAGTAAGTAAGGCTTGAAGACTCATAAGGTAATGGAAAAGTCTTAGGAACGTCGGCCTCCGCGGTGCTTTCACATTTATTTTCCGCTTCGTGCCTTGCCAAGCCGTTTAAAGCAATTGAGGGCAAGTGATTACTTTCCTCATTTGATAAAAGTAGCGGCTGAGGTTTCAGGAGGTTTACGGACCTTCCCAAGGTCACAGCCGGTCCCCTGGGATGTGGGGGGACTCAGCGGTGACTGGCGGAGCGGCTCGGCCCCGGGAGAGGGAGGGACAGGCCATGCGGCCTCAGGGCCTAGAAGCTGTGCACAGCCAGGTCCTGAGCAGCTACAGCTTCAAGCACTTAATTCCTCAGGGTCAAGACAGAAAAACAGGACTTTCCTTGAGTATTTAATCTAGGGAGTTGTTACAGCTGCTGGAAGAACCACGAGGCCAAAGGGGGAAACAAGGCCACCCAGAGGTGAGTAAGTGCAGAAAACCATCCTAACCTGCAGGTGGAGGGACAGGAAACGGCTCGGCGCTGAGCCCAGAGGCCCTGGGGACGCAGAGCGCACACGGCCTCTGCTGGCCTCTCCCCTGCAGGGAGGTGGAGGGAGAACCAGCCGGCTTCGCCCCTCTTGCCCAGCCTCAGACCCCGCCAGAGCCTCATGGGTGTCACCCAGCAGGTACCCAGCTGACTTGGGGGGCTGAGGAGACCTGCCACGAGGACCAGCTCTCTGCCACACAGGGCAGAGCGGGCTTGGGCTAGGAAGCTTGCCATCTGCCTGGGAGAAGTGTTGCGCATCTGAAATGGGATGATGGGTCCTCCTGCCTCACAGAGTGGAGGCCTCAAAGAGATCATGTTTATAAAGTACCGTGCATCATAGCGGCTCAGCAAAGGTCAGCCCACCTCCCTTCCCCTGTGGACGGCTGCAGTACGAGTGGGCAGTAGTTGCCGTGTGGCCCCAAAGATCAGGTGTGTGACAAATGAGCTTGACTTAGATCCTGACAGTCTCTCTGACCACTGCGTGTGTGGTCGCAGGTCATTCTAGTCGCCAGCCTTACTTCACTCTTCATTCTTTTTGAAATTTTGTCCCTTCTCATTTAATTCATAAAGAACATCAATTCATAAAACATCCACTGCATTACCTAACTCAAGGACACTTCTGCTGTTGTCCAGGAGTGGGGGGCTACAAGAGCGAGGACTGCTCAGGCGGACTGGTCCAGGCGGTGTAAAGGGTTGATTTTCCCACATTCCTAATCCTGTCTTATTTTGAAAAGCCCTTGGTCTCAAGTTTTAGTCTTATTAAATTACAAACTTCTCTACAGAAATGCTTTTAAAAGCACAACTAAATTACTTGAAAAACAAATTTATAATTGGAATAAATGTGGTTCAGCTAAAACTCCAGCTCTTTCCAGAGAACAGAATGTGATTTCTGTGTTGCTATTATAATTTCCAGTAAACCCAAGTGAATTTTACATCCTGTTTGGTTTGGGGGAGGAGGGGAGATGCTTCAAATCAGATTAAAAGGTAAACTTTTAGCTAATCTAATTTTTAGATGCATTTCTCTCGTGCCATGAACCACAGACTAACTCAGCAACTTTACATCTCTGCACCTGGAGAGTTGGGTTTTGAGGTGACCGCAGGGTAGAGAGTCCTAGATTGTTGATGGTGACACATATCGCAGTGATGATGTCATATGTGTATAATACATCATGTTTTGATTTAAAGTGAGAGCTACAATGCACATGCATTTGTTGGGGGGCGGTGGGGGGGAGATATGATCCCTAGAAGAGCTGATCTTTGGTCTGTTGACATGGTTGGTTGGAATAGCACAGTCATCAGCCCCCTCACCCTGCCTTGCAGCAGCTCCGAGGGCCCCTGCTCCATCCGCCTCCCATACGCCCTTCTAACAACTGTATCCCCTTTGTGAAGGCTGCCCTGCCATCGCCCGCTCTCCACAGCGCTCACCCACCCCTCCGTTCATCACATCCAGCAGATCGTAATTCCCATTTGTGTCTCGCTTCCCCTTTTGGGGGCTGCACGGGGCCTGCCGTGAGGTTTGCAGGAAGGCCTGGGCCAGTGAGAGTCATGGGGGAGCAGGGTTCTGCATGGCTAATAACAGCTCGTCTGATTGTGCCCCCAGATCAAGGGGAGCCCCGGCCGGGAGCCGAGCAAGGACTAAAGGCCAGCCAGGCAAGCTGGGGACGGGGCTCATGGTCCATCCCCACAAAGGGGCGGAGGGTGGGGAGAACTGTAGAAGCCTTGGGAAATAAATAAGCAGCAGCCATGAGGACTAGGCCACCACGCCCAGAGGTGCACATGGCTACCCTTCCACTGATTCAAAGCAGCAAGACTAAGCCAGACCTCACCACAGGTGGAGCTGGGTTCCCAGCCTGGTAGCATGGGCTCTCAGACTGGACAGAGACACGTCCGGACAGACCCAACTGGCAGCCTGCCTGCCTGCCTTCCTGCCCGTCAGGATGGGACCGTCCCTGAAGCTGAGATTGGACTTTGGTTACACCTGAATCTCCAGTGCCTGGCACTTAGCAAGGATGTCACACTTTTTTAATAAGGTCGCTTTCAAGGAGGGTGAACACATGTTTCACTTTGGCCAGGACAGCCCCTGTTGTGGTGACATATTTATTAATAATTCCCATTATCGCCCAGAATGCCCCAGTTTGATGTCACTGCACCGTGGGGAAATAGCGTCCAGCAGTTGCTGGTGGTTCCAGCCATCCCCATGGCCTGTGGGTGCCGCCTTCTCCTGTGGGATCCGTCGGGCACTGCTTTGTTTCCCAGCGCCTTCTCTCTGGAGTCTTCTCCGTAAGAGCCGGGGCCTTAGGGACTCAGTGCAGGGTTACAAAATGGAAGGGTCGCCTTCGAAACTCAGAAATCAAAGCACTGTTTAGAAGTGGTAGTTGGTGTCGCAGCCAGATTCTTAGAGTAAGGACCACATCTTGCTTAGTAAGGGCTTTTGGGGATTTGTTTGCAAGTAGACCTAGAATTAGTCCTTGTTATTTCTCCTGGATAACTTTAATGAAATAAAATACAGTATAATTAAATGTGGCATTTTTAGCTTGTATTATCTTCATGTAAAATCTAGTCGTGCCTGATACATTCCTGTATTTCATTCTCACACCAGCATCCTGAAGTATATTAATAAAAAGCCCTTCTAGTTCCAAATCTCAAAACTAAAGTCTGCAGCATGTACTTTGTAGGATGGCTCCAGCTTCTTGGTTTTGTAACCTATACAACATGATGCAGAGACCCCTGTTAATAGTGTGTTCTGTGTTGTATTATTTAAAACATGAATCAGGTTCAGGAAGCTGTATTTAGGATGAGTTTTGTACCTGCTGCGTGAATTAATTGTGCACTTGGTATCCTGTCATGTCTCTCAGTGGTTGGGGCTTACGGCCATGAGGGCTAGAAGTGGTGACGCAAGATTTCACTGAAGCAGTTCAATTGCTTTAGTCACTGGTGGCATAGGCCATTTAAAAAGGCATTAATGATGAGATTTTGCTGGGTTTTAACACTGCTTTTTTTTTTTTTTTTTTTTTGTGGTATGCGGGCCTCTCACTATTGTGGCCTTTCACTGTTGTGGCCTCTCCCATTGTGGAGCACAGGCTCCGGACGCGCAGGCTCAGCAGCCATGGCTCACGGGCCCAGCTGCTCCATGGCATGTGGGATCTTCCCGGACTGGGGCACGAACCCGTATCCCCTGCATCGGCAGGCAGACTCTCAACCACTGCGCCACCAGGGAAGCCCAACGCTGCTTTTCATTTCAGTTTGATGAGCTAGTTAATTTGGAAGGGACTCGTGGTTTTAAAAGGGTATATATATACGCTGATTCAGGAGAATGGCAGGACGGGACCTTCTGCCATCCAAACTGGCATTGCTCTGTTTTCCAAACGCTCTCGCTTAATCGCTTTACTCTTATGGATTCCTGCCATGTGGGCATTGGCATTATTATTGATTTCTTAACCAAAGTGTAGCTTTTAATTTTTAAAAAATGGAGGGCATATTTGTGGCACTTCAGCAGGTGTTTGTGTTAGAAAATCTTGTATTTGCCTATAACACCTCTGTGTAGAAAAGTGGCGGGTTGAAAATTGACTATAACTTAAAATTTTTTCAATAAATAAAAAATTTCAATAATAAAACAATTTTTTGTGTGTGTGTGGTAGGCTGGCCTCTCACTGTTGTGGCCTCTCCCGTTGCGGAGCACAGGCTCCGGACGCGCAGGCCCAGCGGCCATGGCTCACAGGCCCAGCCGCTCCGCGGCATGTGGTATCTTCCCCGACCGGGGCACGAACCCGTGTCCCCTGCATCGGCAGGCGGACTCTCAACCACTGCGCCACCAGGGAAGCCCTAAAACAATTTTTAAAAACTTACTGTGGTAATCATTTCATGATGTATATAAGTGAAATCATTATGTTGTATACCTTAAATTTTTACAGTGCTGGATGTCAATTAAATCTCAAAACTGGAAGGAAAAAATTTGGATTATGACAATGTATACTGTAACATTTTGGAATAATCGCAACTGTTTAAAGAGTTCTTTTAAAAGGATACAGGTTTCTATCTGGTGTTTGAAATGGTGAGCCTTTAAGTGGTAATCTTTGAGCTCATTCATTTATTCAGGGAGGTTAATAAATATTTAAGTGTTATTATCCTTTAGCCCAGTTTTATTAGGCTGTGAAGGCAGAAATACCTACATGAATGGGCTGTTGATTCTCAAGTTATAAAACAAATGAGGCCTTTTTAATTTGTTGTCCTTTTAAAACAGGTTGTGAGTTGTATTTGCACACACAGGAAAAGTGCACTTGATTATCAGCTTTGTACACATTGGTATTTCTCCGTCTGTGGCTCAGGAGCATGCGCTGCACCCAGAGGAGGTGCCGTGTCCTCACCCTCAGGGCTGCGGCGTACCTCTGCAGTGTTGCCTGCAGGCCTCATGCCAAGCCTCCTCTTGCCCGCCTCCCCTTATCCTGTCCCCAGGCCCCGTGAACTTCTTCGGACATTGCCGGCTCTTTCTCATCACATGTCTTTGCATATGCTGTTCCTTCTGATTAAACTTCCCTTCCTTTACATTTCCGTCAGGATCCAGCTCACAGTCACCCCTTGGGGTCCCATCTCCTCTTGCTTTTCCAAGGACTTTGCTTCTTCAGAGATCTGTTCCCTTCTCCTGCGTCATTAGTTTCCCTTCTTCACGGGACAAATCCTTTCAGCATGGAACCTGCTCTGATGTCTCCAATCTGAATGAAAAAAGAAACACACACACTCTAACTACCAATTCCTTTCCCTGGCTCCTCCTTCAGAGTTAACTGCAGTCACTGTCTCCATGTCTCATTAATCTTTGTTTCCAGCTCATCCCGGGAGGCCTTCTGGCCTTTGCTACTACCCTGAAACTGCTCTTGCCAGGGTCACCGAAGAACTCTGCCAAATCTCAAACATATATCACTAACTTACATCAAAGAATGCATTAAAAAGGGAATAAAGAAATGAAAAGACATGGGACATATACAAAGGAAAAAGTAACGTGGTAGATGCCAATCCAACTGTATCAATGATAACATTAAATGTGAATAGATTAAATAATCTAATCAAAGGCAGAGATTGTCAGACTGGATTTAAAGAAAAAAAAAGATCCAACTATATGCTGTCTACACTTTTGATTCAAAGATTCAATACAAATATGTTGAAAACAGCAAGGTGGGAGAAGATATATCGTGCAAACGGCAACCATAAGAAAGCTGGAGAGGCTATGCTTTACTTTCCTGACCTTACCTCTCAGAAGCATCACTGACTATTCTTATTTAAACACTTTATTTCATGGCTGCTGCAATACCACAATATTCTGGAGTCACTATTACATTTCTGGTTTCTTTCTTGCCTCTTTTGCTAGTCCCTCTTTCTCTACCCAACCTAAAATATTGGGATACACCAGATTAAATGCTAGGCCATCTTTTCTGTCTCTCCTCCATCACTAGGTAATCTCATGTGGCCACCAAGGTGCTATGGCTTCCAGATTTACATCTGTAGGCTTGACCTCTCTCCAGATTTCCACATTCATATATTTAACTGCCTACGTGACATTTCCACTTAGATATCTAGAGGCATCTCAAACTTATCATACTCAAAATAAAACTGATTTTACTCCCCAAAACAACGATTCCTTAATCTTCCCCATGTAAATAAATGGCACCATTATGTGCCATTTAATAAAGCCAGAAACTTGGCAGTTATCTTAGATTCCTCCATTTCTGTCATGTGCTGTGCCAATCCATCAGCAAATGTTGTCAGTTCTATCATTTATATTATCTTGAAGCCATCTGCCTCTCTCCATCTCTGTTGTCACCACTGTGGTCCCAACTACCTCCTCAAACTCATCCTTTGTATTTCTGTGGTATCATATGTAACATTTCCTCTTGCATTTCTGATTTTATTAATTTGAGTTCTCTCTTTCTCTCTTTTTTTCTTGGTGAGTCTAGCTAAAGGTTTGTCTGTTTATCTTAAAAAAAAAAAAAAAGAACAGCCCTTAGTTTCATTGATCTTCTCTATTGTTTTTTAGTCTCTGTTTCATTTATTTCCACTCTGATCTTTGTTATTTCTTTCTTTCTACCAACTTTGGGCTTAGTTTGCTCTTCTTCTAGTTCCTTGAGCTGTCAAATTAGGTTGTTTATTTTTAATCTTTCTTGTTTCTTTTCTTTTTTTATAAATTTATTTATTTATTGGCTACGCTGTGTCTTTGTTGCTGTGCGCAGGCTTTCTCTAGTTGCGGAGAGCGGGGGCTACTGTTCATTGCAGTGCATGGGCTTCTTATTGCGGTAGCTTCTCTTGTCGTGGAGCACGGGCTCTAAGCATGCGGACTTCAGTAGTTGTGGCACGTGCACTCTAGAGCACAGGCTCAGTAGTTGTGGCACACGGGCTTAGTTGCTCTGCGGCATGTGGGATCTTCCCAGACCAGGGCTCGAACCTGTGTCCTCTGCATTGGCAGGCAGATTCTTTTTTTTTTTTTTTTTGGCGGTATGCGGGCCTCTCACTGTTGTGGCCTCTCCCATTGCGGAGCACAGGCTCCGGACGCGCAGGCTCAGCGGCCATGGCTCACGGGCCCAGCCGCTCCGCGGCATATGGGATCCTCCCAGACCGGGGCACGAACCCGTATCCCCTGCATCGGCAGGCGGACTCTCAACCACTGCGCCACCAGGGAGGCCCTGGCAGGCAGATTCTTAACCGCTGTGCCACCAGGGAAGTCCTCTTGTTTCTTAATGTAGCCATTTATTGTTATGGAGTTCCCTTTTAAAACTGCTTTTGTTGCATCCCATAAATTTTGTTATTTTGTGTTCCCATTTTCATTTGTCTCAGGTATTTATTTCATCTTTGACCCATTAATTGTTCAGTGGTATATTGTTTAATCTCTACATATTTGTAAATTTCCAGTTTTCTTCCTTTAATTGATTTTTAGTTTCATACCATTGTGATTGGAAAAGATACTTGATATGATTTCACTATTAAATGTATCAAGGATTGTTTTGTGGCCTAGCATGTGAATCATCCTGGAGAATGTTCGACGTGTAGTTGAGAAGAATGTATATTCTGTTGCTTTTGGATGGAATGTTCTGTACATATCTGTTAAGTCCATCTGGTCTAACATGTCATTTAAGACCAGTGTTTCTTTATTGATTTTCTGTCTGGATGACCTAACCATTGGTGAATGTGGAGTATTAAAGTCCCTTACTATTATTCTGTTGCTGTATATTTCTCTCTTTTGGGTCTGTTAATACTTACTTTATATATTTAGGTGCTCCAGTGTTGGGTGCATACATATTTACCGTGTCACATCCTCTTGTTGGGAATACCCCTTTATCACTGAGATACAGATTCATCAGAAGGAGTTACTGTTCTGACTACTTGAATTGGTCCAGCCAGCCATATAGAATATAAGATATGGCCCATTCCTTCAAAACTTTTACTTTCCACTTGAGGAGATAAGGCTAACCCATATAAAACAATTGGAGATCTGAATAAGACTATAATTAAGTGTTAAATTATAGGGTAGAGACTATAAATACTGTACAAGTTTGGAGAAGAGACAACATTGAGGGCTGGACTAGTGCAGGCACATGAATGGCTTGGGACTTAAAAGAATATTTTGTAGAAAGCTGAGTTTTCCTTTCATATGAATTGTTTCTCTTTTTTTCTGATACTTGCCCACCTCCCACTAATTTCATATGCAAATAAACCATTGGGTTAAAAAAAGGTCCTTGGAAGGTTTTTTTTTTCTCCCTACCAGACAAGATAGAAAGAAACTAATAAACAAGAGGATGATAGAAAATACTGTTGGTGAAGCAATTTTCTTTTAAAATTTTAATTTTAAAATAACTGTGGAAATATTAAAATTCCTGACTGAAAGATCTACTGTTGTTTCTTTTTTATGGTGGATATAGCCCACGGCAGTAGCTTTGCCTGTGTATGGATCTCTATGGAAGCTTTTCTTTTGACTCTTGACTATCCCTGAACTACCATCATTTTCCTGTCAATACAGTGACAGATTTAAGGATTAAAAAATGAGGAAAATAAATTCTTCCTCCTAAGCTACTCTGAAGTAGTGAAGAACCAGTACAATTTAGGGGGAAAATTGTGATTGAGAAGGTACTCTTAGAATTGATTGTATTTGTAGCTAAGAACTCACATTATGTAATTTGACTTGCATACCTTTTAAAATTAGGTATGATTTACCAGACAGTTATTAACAATTAGGTTATGTAACCATATCTCAAAACAGCTCTGCAGTGTAGGAAGTCGAGAGGCTTTAGAATGTGCTAAATAAGGAATTACCATATACACAGTTGAGAAACACTTACAGTTTTCACCCCAAAGTGGACCACTTAAGTACCATTATTATGGATTATAAAATAAAATTCCTTAGCATCAGTATTTTCACTGGAATGTAAAGTAGTGCTGGTGTAGTTTGTAGGGGCTCAGTGCTCACCCTTAAGTTTTTTATTACTGGAGAAAACCAATGAATTTTATTGCAGTTTACATTGGACACAGATGTAGATGAATGGTTTTGTAAATTTACTTTGAATAAATATCTCGGTAGTAGTGAAAGTGTAACACCAAAAGAGTGTGGTTGTGGAAGTATTATATTCTATTATGGTTCTCTGATTTTATAATTAAAGACCCCAGTGTTTTAAAGACAGGTGTAACTCATTACATCAAGTGACTTGGAAGCTTTAACCTGACCTTGAAAACTTCATTTTACAGGAACTGGAAATTTGTTTTCTTTACATGCAATTGTTTTGAACACCGTAGGAAATAATATGGGAGTATGAAGTAGAAGGAATCATCTGCATAATTCTGATCAGAGAGTGCCCTGAGTAGTCATTTGGTTATTTTTTAGAGAAAACTATTATGGGGATCATTGCCTCAAAATTTTTTATATGTGAATACTTATACATGAGTTAAATTGTAATTGTCACTAAATTGATGGAATTTAAAATTAACAAATGACTTTAAGAAATGGTTTACTTCTTTGTTCTTTCTCGACATGGGGATGCAGCCTTCTGAAGCTTTATTTTGAGAGGGCATCTGGCTATTTTTGACAGGTTCTCAAGGTATCTTGGGCATCACATCCATTTGGTCATGCTCAAAAGTTCTATGGTAGCATTAAGTAGTGGCCTCAGTTAAAAAAGACCCAAAGAGAGTGATGTTCATTCTGTTTCTTCTGGGATGGGGCTAACTTTACACAAATCCTAAGTGATGAGAGTATTGCATCTACACATTTATGACAGTGTTTCTTTTTATTCTTCTTTCATGAAGAAATCATTTCAGTCTGAAGTGTATTTACTGAACAGTGTCTAATGTAGGGTGTATAAAACTTCAGGCAGCATTTAGAGCACTTTCCCAATATGAACTCATCATTATAACAACCCTATGAAGCAGGGACTATAAATAACATATGGGGGGTGTGGGTATTTTTTTAATCTCTATTTTATAGGTGGGAAAACTGAGGCATAGAGAACATGCAATACTAGCTTATATCTTATGGCCCATAGCATTTCCATGGGTGATTCCTAAACTAGAAAGTTTATGAACTGCTGGATTATTTTGTTCTACTTTGGAATTAAGAAAACCATTTCACAGTTATATAAGAGCTCTTTCTGTGATTGATTGATTTTGCTGCTTTTATTAGCAAAATTCCGTTATATATCCATAAATGATATCGTTTTCTCTTTCCCCTCTCTCAGTTTGTCATTCCTCTTTTGGATAGCCTTAAAATTTCCTTTACAACCCTATAAAACATTTATCCTTTGCCTCTAACACTTAAGGCTGACATTCTTAGGAAATGATAAACCTTTTTCTTTGCCTTCTAAAATTTACGTTAATAAAGCCAAGATTCTAAACTTCTTAGAATGGGTTTACAAATTACTTTCAGAATCCAATCACAGTTTTTTGGAGCCTCTGAAACTCACCTGTGACCCCTTAAAGACCTACATCTACGTTAGGGACACCTTCGTCTGGGGAAGCAGAGGGAAATTTAGGGAATATAGTCCTCTAAAAGAGAATCACTTTTCCCATTAAACTGTTAAGCTGGGTCAAGTAGACAACCTGTGGTTAGATGTAAGTAGATCACCTGTAATCCATCTGAACTATAGCTCTTACCTACATTCCTTTGTATCTCACTTTCTTTTTTACTCTGGCTACCTTAAAGCTTTTCTCTTTGTATTTATTTTTTCAGCAATTTGACTATGATAATATAGGTCTAGGAGTGTGTGTGAGTGTGTGTGTGTGTGTGTGTGTGTGTGTGATTGTGCTTGAGTTTCTTGGATCTAATTTTGGAAAATTCTAGTACATTATTTCTTCTTCTGCCATATTCTCTCTCTCTTATCCTGATGGGACTCAATTTTCACATATGTTCTACAGCCGCTCTGGGATGCACTGTTTTATATTTTTTCACTTTTTAAATCTTTTTGTGTTTTAGTTTGGATAATTTTTATGGACACCTCTTCAAGTTCACTGAATCTTTTCTTGGCTATGTTCAGTCTGCTTATAAGCCTATCAAAGGAATTCACCACTTACGATAGTTGGGGTTTTTAAATAGCATTTCCATTGGACTCTTTTTTTATAATTTCCATCTTTCTGCTGAAATAGCCCATTTGATCATGAATATTGTCTACTCCCCGCCCCCAGATTATTTTGTGTATTAATAATAGTTGCTTTAAAGTTCCTATGTGATAGGTCTAGGTCACCTCTGAGTCTGGCTCTGTTGATTGCTGTCTCTTGACAGTGGGTTTTTTCCTTACATTTTGTGCATGTCTGTGTGTGTGTGTGTGCGCGCACACACTGTAATTTTTATTCAGTGCTAAACATCACGCTTAATAGAGACTGAGGTAAATAGTATTTATGCTCAGAAATGAACATGCCTCTTCTTCTTCTAGGTCATTAACATTTGGGGAAGTTGAGTCAATCTAGTCAATAATTGATCTGGGTTTATGTTTTGAGTTGCCATTGTTACCTTCAGTGTACTGCTGGCTTCAAATTCCTCTACCTGTGGGCCACCATAACCATGTGTCTAGGTGGCCACTAGGGTCCTGGAGGGTTTACTCATGGTTCCTGCTCTGCCATCTGCTTTCATCTGCAAAGGCCTGTGTCAGGAAGGGCTGTCTTTCCACGGTCTTATGCCTCCTCCGTGGTACACTGCCTGCTCCTTGGTGCCCAGCGTCTGCTGGAGCCGGGGATTTCTTAGTCCTCCTGGTCTAGTTTCAATCTTAGGCAGCCCTGTGCACCTGGACCTCAAGGGTGAGACCTTCTGGGCATTCCTGCCCTGCTCCCCAAGGCAGCCAGACTCTGCCTATATCTGTGGTGAGTTTCTGCCCCTCTCCTGGTGGTAGTAGAGTTCTGCTTTATTGGTACAGGCTCCTGAGTCCAAGGGCCAGTAGATCCTTGCTTGGCTGTGGAAGGAGATGGATTTTTCTTCTACCCATCGCCCAGTAGCCCAGGGAGAAAGTGGGCTTGCTGCCATTCCCCCAGTGGCTTAAGGCTTTTGCTTCATCTGAGAGGAGGTTCAGGGAAGCAGCAGAGTTTCATGGTGTCCCCATCACCTGCTGCATGCCTGTGTCCTGGAGAGGGGCTCTCTCCTGCTCTGGCCCCAGTCTTTCTCAGGAGCAACCTGTGAAGGCTTTCATGCGAGTACAAACTCTCCCTGTGTCTGGGGTACCCAGTTGCTCCAAGCTGATACAGTAGCCCACACTTGGCCTTTAGGATTTCCTTACAATTTTAACTGATTTCTTTTTTAAAATATTTATTTATTTATTGTGGCTGTGTTGGGTCTTCGTTGTGGCACACAGCCTCTTCATTGTGGTGTGCGAGCTCAGTAGTTGTGGTATGTGGGATCGTAGTCCCCCAACCAGGGATCGAACCGGGGCCCCCTGCACTGGGAGCACGGAGTCTCAACCTCTGGACTGCCAGGGAAGTCCCTTAACTGATTTCTTTTATGTGCTTCCATGGTGGACTCTTCCTTCCGTGCTCTACAAACTGTGAAACAGTGTCTGTGTCTTCTCTCTTCTTGGAGGGGTTTTTCACTCCTTGGAATTCAGTTCCCTTATGATCACAGTTCTCTGACGGGTACAAGAAAAGTTGTGATTTTATTGATAGTCTGGCTTTTTCTTGTTAAGTGGGAGTGATGTTCTCTCTTGGCTTTCTGCATCCTAAGCTGTCATCTGAACTGGACTTGCCCACATTTGGGACTGTCCAATCACCCAGAGGTTCCCAAGCCATTAGCAGATCTATGAGGAGAGCATCCTCAGGCCAAGCAGCTTTCTGTTACTTGCAGTAAAGGGCCCTTCCATGTGAGGAGGAAGCAGCGTTTGACCATATCTAGCTTTTCTTCAAGTTATTTTATTCTTTTTCAATTCATCTGATTTTATAAAATGACCTTCAGAGTGACTGTTTTTGCTCCAGATCCTTTTTTTTTTCTTTTTTCCTTTTTGCGCATCTTGGAGAGCACATCAAAGCTTTAAAGATGTATGAAAAAACCTTGCAAGGTAACCCTGATGTACCCGACATGACTTATTCCTTCAACTCAGAGCTATTGTTACCGAGCTGAAGAAAGGTCAGGCCTTGCTGTGCTTGTTTAATAGGCCTCAAGTTGTTTCTGGGGTTCTTTGTTTTGTTAAGGATAGAAATTTCTTTTTCTTTTCTTTTTTTTAACATCTTTATTGGAGTATAACTGCTTTACAAAGATAGAAATTTATTTAACCAGTGTTTCCAAACTCTCCTTCATCCCAGACTCCCTTCAATAAACATAAAGATCTCATACTCTTCTTTAATGTTACTTATACATCAGAGTAAATAACTGGACTCAAAACAAACCAGAAGGATAAATGGCTGCTCTGTCTTCACGCTCCATCCCCATTGTTAGGGCGCCGTGTCCGTTTCTGCCAGCGTATTGAATCTGGAGGTTGATTCGTCATTTTCTCGTGGTGTATATTGAGAAATAGTCAAACAGAAAATGGAAACAAATCAGTTTAGAAATAAAACAGGAATGCAGTAGGACCCAGCAGGCCATGCTGTCCCAGCAGGACATCAACTCCTGGGCCTTGATACCAGACTCCGACTCCTCAGACGGGTTTCCTCTTCTCTAGAAGGTGCTACAGTGGTTGCATCAGACTCAAGCACCTTGTTGCCGGCAAAGAAGTGAGGCACTTCATTTCAGGATGAGAATTTATGAAATTGCTCACGCCCATTTATGAACTGCTACCTCTGAAATACCCCAGATGGTCATTTTAGAGGCCAAAAGGTAGGGATGGACTTCTGTTAAATAAAGTAGGCAGTCTTGTTAGAAGTAGATATGTTTTTCCATTGGGTTCAATGTGGCTACTTCTGTATTTATTGTTAAATATAAGTTCTATAAACATTTTCGTTCTTCCTGAGTTTGCTGTGATGCAGAAAAGCTCGCTTAGCCTCTTGCTAGGTCATTGCTTTCACGAAATTATTCCTGATACAAAAATGTTATTCTGTAAATAAGCATTGGTTAAACATATAAATGAATCTTTAAGCTTCTGTCCCGTTCAAAATTTTATGATGCTTTATCTAGAATTCAGAATTTCAGGGTTGATATAGAGGTGGGTTCTTTTGGAAGCTGGTTTTCTTCCAGACTGGACGTAACTTTTGTGTTTCTTCTCTTGGTATTAAGAAGTGCTGATAGTGCAGCAGAAATGCACCAGTGGACCAAGTTTATCTACACGTTGTGGTTTCCACCACTAGGAAGCTTTAGGTGACGAGTACTTACAACATTAAGAGCTAGTTCTGAAACATCATCTGTACAGTTTTTTTTTTGTTTTTTTTTTTGCGGTACGCGGGCCTCTCACTGTTGTGGCCTCTCCCGTTGTGGAGCACAGGCTCCGGACGCGCAGGCTCAGCGGTCATGTCTCACGGGCCCAGCTGCTCCGCGGCATGTGGGATCTTCCCGGACCGGGGCACGAACCCGTATCCCCTGCATCGGCAGGGGGACTCTCAACCACTGCGCCACCAGGGAAGCCCCATCTGTACAGTTTTTAAAAGTATTTGGAGGCATCTCCATCTCAGCAGAAACTTACGTTTTTTTCCTTCTGGTTTTAGGTGATTAGTGCATGTAAGTTATACACATTAGTTTTCCTTTAGTTAAAATAAAAACTGTATGTGTAGCACATATAGTTTGATCACTTTTTAATTTTAAATTTAAACTAACTGACATTAAGACGCAACACAGAAAATAGATTCCAACTCTGCTGCCGACGGGCTGCTTAGCTTCTGCGAGTACATGATCACTGCTGGGCTAAAAAGTGAAGGCTAGGTGGAAATATGTAGGATGGGATAAAGATTCTGGGACAGAGTCAGGCAGGTTGGGGGCCTGGGTCTCCTGCTAAGGAAGCCCAGTTCTCCCTCCATCTGCCTTCCTCTTCCTTTCCTCTGGGCTGTGGGGGACCAGCTTGCCTTCACATCCACCTGTTGCTTCCAGCCAGTGATTCTGGTCCATCCAGTGATGAGGGCCAGTTCCTGCCTGCTCTGTTGGTCTCTAAGCAAGCACGCTTCTCTTTTGATGTTTTTAAATAGCTTTTTCTGCTAGCAGGGAAGGAGAGACAGACCTTTTCATTCAGGCCTCCATGTGCTGAAGTCCAATATTAATCAATATGTTGAGAATGACAGAATAAAAGATTACACTGTTGAGAAAATGCTGTGTATATATTTCAATGAATAAATGGATAAGCACCTCCATTTATCTTTGTGATTCCTTTTACTAGTGGCAGCTTTGAGATATAATTTATAAAAATTATAAAATTCCCTTAATTAGTATGCTGTCTTTATTAAAGGTAAATATGTATTTTTAAAGGTAAAGACAACACTCATTCTGAAAAATAGGAAATTCATGCATTTGTTTCATACCCTTATACATGGCTGATTACAAATTTAATTTCATGCCAACTTGCTTGGATAGACAATCTAAGTTTTAGGGATTGGAGCAGCTGTAGTATTCAATACAGTGTATCTTATAGATACCATTACCACAGCTTTAATGTATTTTGCACTTTACTGCTTGGAGGATACAATTATAAAGAAATACTCTGCCTTGTGGCTTTTATGTTTCATGTTGGCATTCAGATCACAAAAGCCTCTTTGGTTCATTTTGAAACTTTGAGGGAAATGATACCTGTATGATTTAAAGTTTAAGTTTAATTGCTTTCTGCAAATTGCTTTTGGAAGTATAGGTAGTCAAAAAGTAAAAGTAGTTTTAAATTTCAGACGCAGAGAATAGCATAATTACTTTTTAAATGTAGAGGTTTTATTCAAAATAGATTCTTTTGGGGACTTCCCTGGCAGTCCAGTGGTTAAGACTCCATACTTCCACTGCAGGGGACACGGGTTCGATCCCTGGTCAGGGAAGTAAGACCCCACATGCTGCGTGACATGGCCAGGAAAAAAAAAAAAAGATTCTCTCAGAGCAGGAAAGTTAAAATGCCTTTGTACAATATTTTGCATGCTCTTTTCTTTATTGAATGAAAGTCATATAATCCCAACCTCCATCTCTATTTCTTATTTATGAATATAATGACTTACTGAAAATTTACCACAACTTTCATATGCCTCCTGAAAGGCAGTGTCGAGTTTTAGGTTAAAATTTTGAAAGATGTTGTGAGGCCATTTGAGCAATTTTAAATAATAATAATAATAATAATAAAGGCATCTATACAGGGAAAGAACTTAAATGCACACATAAATGTGGCATCAGCTCCTTGAGGTGAGCGCCTGCTACATTATGCAGGAAAGTTGAGGAGTGCATTACTGGTGATGCAGACTGCTGTAGAAATAGACGTTGCCTGAAGTTTTTCACTTGATAGTGTTACTAGTCTGTTAACATTGGAAGGACTTGGGTGACTTGTTCTAAACATTCGCCTGGTGCATGGGAGCAGGTTTTAATAAATCCACCTCCAGAAGTTTAGAAACACCTCTAGCTAAAATCTGGGCCTCCCATCCAGACTTAATACAACGACAGAAGTAAAACCATATCTATTTGAAGTGTTTAGGACCATGACTAATCTAATATGAGGCACTGAAAAGCCAAGAATTGCCCCTGGAATTTCAGTTTCTACTCAGGTAACACATAATTTAATGGTTCATACTTAGTTTCCAGAAATAGCCCAGACAGCTTAGTGAGTCCAAGTGGTTTTAAACTTTGTTGTACATTCCCGTCACCTAGAGTGCTGCCTAAAATGGAAATTCCTGGGCACCACCCCCTGGAGAGCTGATTCCATGAGCCTAGGAATCTGCATTTTACCCAGGTAACCCAGGGGATTCTGAGGAAAGTGGTTTAGTGACAGCCTTTCAGGAAACACAGGTGTAGCAGGTGTATATCCAGCAGGGCATGCTTCGTGGGTGTATTACCGGTGCATTGTACAGGCCCCATACTCAGAAAGGCCGTGTAGCTGGCTTAACGCTCTTTCATGACCTTCTTAAAATTCGTAATTTCTGAATGAGGTTGTTCATTTTCCCCTGCATTTTCACTTTCCCCTGGGCCCTGCACATTGTGTGGCCAATTCTCTATGCGAGCTTTTATTATGTATTACTGGAATTGTGTTTCTTGATCCTCATGGGTTGCGATAATTCAATAATAATTTTTTTAACCTGTCTGTATTAGGCTGTAAATGCCAAGGCCACTTCTAAGTTTAGAAGTGAATGAGTATCACTCATTATAGAACATACAATTGGAAATCCTAAGAGTATGATTTTTTTCCCAAGGAAATTAAATTTTTATTCCTTGTCTTGAACACAGAAAGCTATGTTTGTGTTGTCCTAATACACTATGATTTTTTTCCCCTAGGATGGTACAAAACAGAAAAGAGAGCGGAAAAAGACGGTCTCCTTCAGCAGTATGCCCACGGAGAAAAAGATTAGCAGTGCAAGTGATTGTATCAATTCCATGGTGGAGGGTTCGGAACTCAAAAAGGTTCGCTCCAACTCTAGAATTTACCACAGGTATTTTTTACTGGATGCTGACATGCAGAGCCTGAGGTGGGAACCATCCAAGAAGGATTCTGAGAAAGCCAAGATTGATATTAAATCCATCAAGGAAGTGAGAACAGGAAAAAATACAGACATATTCCGCAGCAATGGCATTTCTGACCAGATATCTGAAGACTGTGCATTTTCAGTCATCTATGGAGAGAATTACGAGTCACTTGACTTGGTTGCCAACTCCGCAGATGTTGCGAACATCTGGGTCACGGGACTGCGGTACCTAATTTCTTATGGGAAACATACACTTGATATGTTAGAAAGTAGCCAAGACAACATGAGGACTTCTTGGGTTTCACAAATGTTTAGTGAAATTGATGTAGATAACTTGGGACATATAACTCTGTGCAACGCTGTGCAGTGTATCAGAAACCTCAATCCTGGTTTAAAAACGAGCAAAATTGAGCTTAAGTTCAAAGAATTGCACAAGTCCAAGGACAAAGCTGGTACTGAAGTCACAAAGGAGGAATTTGTTGAGGTTTTCCATGAGCTTTGTACTAGACCTGAAATTTATTTCCTTTTAGTTCAGTTCTCAAGCAATAAAGAATTCCTTGATACCAAGGACCTTATGATGTTTCTTGAGGCAGAGCAGGGTGTGGCACATATAAATGAGGAAATAAGCCTTGAAATTATTCACAAATATGAGCCATCCAAAGAGGGTCAGGAAAAGGGCTGGCTTTCCATAGACGGGTTCACTAATTACCTTGTGTCATCTGACTGTTATATATTTGATCCAGAGCATAAGAAGGTCTGTCAGGACATGAAGCAACCCTTGTCTCATTACTTTATAAACTCATCTCATAATACATACTTAATAGAGGATCAGTTCCGAGGTCCCTCTGATATCACAGGATACATCCGAGCTCTTAAAATGGGTTGCCGGAGTGTTGAACTGGATGTATGGGATGGGCCAGATAACGAACCTGTGATTTACACAGGCCACACCATGACCTCGCAGATCGTCTTCCGCAGCGTCATTGATATTATTAACAAGTATGCATTCTTTGCTTCAGAGTACCCTCTCATCCTGTGTTTGGAAAATCACTGTTCTATTAAACAACAGAAGGTCATGGTTCAACACATGAAGAAAATTTTAGGAGACAAGCTCTACACAACCTCACCCAGTGCTGAGGAATCTTACCTGCCATCCCCAGATATCCTGAAAGGGAAGATACTCATTAAGGCAAAGAAGCTGTCTTCCAGCTGCTCTGGAGTAGAGGGCGATGTTACCGATGAGGATGAAGGGGCGGAGATGTCTCAGAGGATGGGCAAGGAGAACGCAGAGCTGCCCAACCACGTGCCTGCCAAGCGCTTCCAGCTCTGCAAAGAGCTGTCCGAGCTGGTGAGCATCTGCAAGTCGGTGCAGTTCAAAGAGTTCCAGGTGTCCTTTCAGGCTCAGAAGTACTGGGAAGTCTGCTCATTCAACGAAGTGCTTGCCAGCAAATACGCCAACGAGAATGCAGGGGACTTTGTCAATTACAACAAGCGCTTTCTCGCCAGGGTTTTCCCCAGTCCCATGAGAATTGACTCCAGCAACATGAACCCTCAAGACTTTTGGAAATGTGGTTGTCAGATCGTGGCCATGAACTTTCAGACCCCGGGCCTGATGATGGACCTGAACATCGGCTGGTTTAGGCAGAACGGGAACTGCGGCTACGTGCTGCGGCCGGCCATCATGAGGGAGGAGGTCTCCTTCTTCAGCGCCAACACCAAAGACTCCGTCCCAGGAGTCTCACCCCAGCTCCTCCACATCAAGATCATCAGCGGGCAGAACTTCCCCAAACCCAAAGGATCGGGTGCTAAAGGCGACGTGGTGGACCCTTACGTCTACGTGGAGATCCACGGGATCCCCGCTGACTGCGCAGAACAGAGGACGAAAACAGTGCACCAGAACGGAGACGCTCCCATCTTCGACGAAAGCTTTGAGTTCCAGATCAACCTGCCCGAACTGGCCATGGTGCGCTTTGTGGTCCTGGACGATGACTACATCGGGGATGAGTTCATCGGCCAGTACACGATTCCCTTCGAGTGTCTGCAGACGGGCTACCGCCACGTGCCGCTGCAGTCGCTCACCGGCGAGGTCCTCGCCCACGCTTCTCTGTTCGTGCACGTGGCCATCACCAACCGGAGAGGAGGCGGGAAGCCTCACAAGAGGGGCCTCTCTGTGAGGAAAGGGAAGAAGTCCAGGGAATATGCGTCCCTGAGAACACTGTGGATTAAAACTGTGGACGAGGTCTTCAAGAATGCCCAGCCCCCGATTCGGGACGCCACCGACCTGAGGGAGAACATGCAGGTACGGCGCGGGGGCTCGTGTGCGCCTGCGCGCGGTGTATGCGTCTATTGGAGGGTTTCTTTAAACAGTCGTATTTCCGATCTTAAATACTTTGTAAATTTCCACCGTTTGTAAGAATGTTTAGCACCCACCTCTTTTTTTTTTTTTTTTATCATGTGAATTTCCAAAAACGGCAGCTGGTATTGAACACAGTCTGTGGGAATGAGACAGCCTTGCGGCTGAGTCCACACCCGTCCTGGTCCCTGTTAATCACTAGGGAACAGTCCCCCGTCTTCTCCAAAAGCGCACGTGGGAATCTCTGGTATTTCTGAATATTCCTTAGCTGGAACACACTGACGTCAAGCCCATCAAACTAGAGGGACACGTTCCGGTTCTTTCTTGTGGGGCCGTCATGCTGCGGGAATGGTGAGCCTGTAAACAGCCCGTGGGTTTATGTATTGAGTCTGCTCTTGACTCTGGAGCACAGCTAATCTAATTGTGTAAGTAAAGGACACGTGACACCTGTATTTATTAGATGTCTGGGATAATAATTACCTCTGAACCGCATAGTGGCGAAAAGCAATCAGTCAGGGTTAGGTATGTAATTAAGGATTGTCCACGTGTCTAGCGGGATACTGGGGCTACCAGTGATGCAGAACGAGGCTGCGAGGGCTACCTCACACACACACCTGCCCCAGCCCATCCCAGTGTGTGATGGATCACCGCTCAGTGTGTTTAAAAACAATAAAAAAAAACCCTATATATATATATATATATATATATATATATATATATATATATATATATATATACACACACATACACACACACACATACATGTATATATGTATATAATCTTTGTAACTATTATGAGCAGAATGCCAGCAGCAAGTAAAATTAAAAGACCTTCCCACAATGGAGACATTTTGTTTTATTTCTTGTCTCATAGTAAATATGGAGGGTGTCTCCCTATCTCTGAGGGTGCCATGGTTGGTGGATCTCAGCTCTGAGCAGGCCGCACATCCCTGCCCTACGGCAGCTGTCATGTGCATGAAGCCGAGCACTGTCCTTCCAGGGCCGCGTGTCTGTGCTGAACCCACACTGCAGTCGGCGCCGTGTGATGCCCTTGCCACACCCGGGCGGTCAGGCCAGGGAGCAGCAGGAAACAGCAGACTTTAGTTGGGGCTGGGCAGCAGATAATAAACAAATAGGACAACGGCAGGTGAAGAAGAATTAACTGGGGAGTGCGATGGTGTGACTGGGGGCCCCCCTTAGAGCTCTCAGTAAGGATTTATTGTTATGAGCAGTCAACATCCAAGTGATTTTGGACAAAATGATACACAGCTCGATGCCCATATTTAAAGCAATATTAATACAAAGAAAATGTTTAAATTTAAAACCAACGTGCTGCTCATTTCCAAGGACGGGGGTGTTTGAGAGCACTTGGAAGGCACAGGGCTTGGGGGGCCCAGATCCCTCCCCTCTGGCCACCATGCTCAGCCCAGGTCAGGACCCAGGTGTGCCTGGGGTGACTCATTTTTCGGTTGGAATGTACCTGTTTTGGCAGCACAGTGATTAAGAGCAGAGGCCTCATCCTCAGCAGACTTCAGGTAAAATCCTGACCCCTTCACCTGCTAGCTGTTTGACCTCAGACAAACAACAGAGACAGGCCACAGCTGAGGCTCGGCCTCAGCGTGGCTGGTTGAGAGGATCAGATGGGTCATGTATATTACTTGTGCCTTGCACACAGTGCTCAGAGAACACCAACTCATGGCTTTTTACAGTATGGAAGGGTTTCCTTTAATGGGGATTTTAATGGCACCTCTGGTGATTAGAAAAAAAGAGCATTGAGAGCAGGAGAAGCAGCGTGGAGACGGTCTAGGGGAAGGGAAGGCCGTGATACCGGGCAGGAAGGTCTCCCACCCGGCACATCTCCATGGAAACTGCAGCATCCTCCAAGTTCCTTTAGCTTTGGAACCAGCTGGTATGAACAGGTGAGAGAGACTCAAGTTTCTGTCTTGCAAATATTCCTCTTTTTTTTGGATGGCTGGCATATTTGATACTTATTTTAAGCCTGAATTTTTTTTTTCTGAACCTTTACCTTTTTGAATGCAGAAGCCATTTTTTTTGTTTGCTCGTAATTACATATCAGCATTAGCACTGCTGTGAACTTTGATCTGAAAAGTAGCTTTGCCCTTCGAAAGAATTTAACTTATTTGCCTTTTCCATACTTTTGATAAATTGGTATTACAAATATCTATAACTATGTTTACTTTGGAAAGTAGCCATTTTTCCCAGGATAAGATAATCATTAACCATGTCTGTCATAACACTGCTAGTAACTGTTGTACCAGGCAGTCCAAGGATAATCAAGTATATTGAGTGTAACATCCACGAGAAATTAAAACCCTGGTGAATTACAAAGCGCCTTCTTCTTTCCATTGAGCAGAATGCAGTGGTGTCCTTCAAGGAGCTGTGTGGCCTCTCCTCCGTAGCCAACCTCATGCAGTGCATGCTGGCGGTGTCTCCCCGCTTCCTGGGACCTGATAACACGCCCCTGGTGGTCCTGAATCTCAGCGAGCAGTATCCCACCATGGAGTTGCAGGGAATCGTGCCCGAGGTTCTGAAGAAGATCGTAACAACGTACGACATGGTGAGTGGCTCTTTGCACTTTTATGGAGCCCAGGGGAGAGAGGTGTCTTAGGACAGTACCCTGACATGCTTAGGAGCGCTTGCTGAGGTCTGCTTTCCTAGTTCATGCTTCCTTTACCTGTGCTGGAAAAGTTATTCCCCTGACCTTGCTGTATTTGAAAGACTTTAGTGTTTTGTTGTTGCTGTTTTGGAAAGCAGGATTCAGACAGCTTTTCAAGAATGTATCTGAATTGACTTCTAAAGCATACACTATTTTCCACATATACATGGGAGGGAATTTTTTTAACCTTTCCCTGCCATCAGCCATTGAGTCACTCATTTTTATTTTGTTTTCAAACTGGTAAAGGTGAGAAATTTAGTTTTTTTTTCCGAAAATACACTTTAAATACCATCAGAGGCAGGTGCTTCCACTACAGGACTCTATATTATGCAACGTTTTCCTTCCTTATAGCAGCTGCTCTGTGGCGCCTGTGATTGGTAATCAGCTTAGCGTTAATGAGGAATCCTCAGGACACCTAGAATATTGCATTTTTGCCCTTAAGGTCTATCTTGGGTTTTCCTAATCGCTTCCTGCTCTCGCTGTACTTTCTGATTTATCGTAACTCTGAGGGATGAGTTAGTGGGTGAACACTACCGTTTCAAGCTCGCAGTGTGGCTGAAGTTGTCAAAACGCCGGTGAGCGCCGCGGGTCCTCCCCTGCGGTAAGGGTTAAGGGTGGTGCTGGACCCTCCCCTCCCAGATGGGCGAGGCTGTCAGCCTGTACCGGCCGGGTGCTCAGAGGTAAGAGGCCTCACCCACCACCTCCTCCACATGAGAAGCAGGAGCTCAGACCACAAAACTCAAGGCTGCTTCTCAGGTAGCCTGCTGTGGTCTAAGACAAATCAGGAGTGGCACTGTAAACCTTACAGAAGTATATATTTTTTTACTATTCTGTAAGTTGACCTGAAAGCTGCAATTCAGAGGGGTTTATACAATTTCCAGGAAAAAAAAAAATGCTTTAGGTCAGCATTTCCCACAGTGTCTGCTGAGGAACCTTGGTTTCTTAGGATATTAATAAGTGTCACATGGGAGAAAGGGTTCCATGTTGAAATAATTTAGGGAAATACTGGTTTGAGCAAAATTAATCAGATGTCTTCACTGCGGGACTGTGTGGGGCCTTTTGCCTGCTGGCAGTGGCTTTCCAAAGGGTGATGGACATAGTATGCCCTATTTCACAAATTGTCTTGACCGTGGGGTACTATTTCCAAAAACAAAAGTTTGCAAGGATTTTTGTCCTTGATCTTCTTCACTTCTTGGCCTTGTTCACCCAAATCTTTGGGTGCATAAGATCTGGAAGTCCAAGTCAGAAGCGTGCAACATTGTTTTTTTCTTTTGCTCTCGTTCTTTCCCCCAGTTTTATTGAGAAATAATTGACACTCATGTATAAATTTAAGGCTTACAGCATGATGGTTTGATTTATGCATATTGTGAAATGATTACCACAGTGGGTTCAGCTGACATCCATCTTCTCATATAAAAAGAAGGAAGAAGAGAGGAAAGGAAAAAAAAATTCTTGTGATAAGAGGTCTTAGCATTTATTAAGTTTCCTGTGTATCCATCATCATGGTATATATTACTTTCCTAGGACTTATTTATCTTATAACTGGAAATGTCTACCTTTTGACCACCTTCCTTTAATTCTCACTGTTTGCACCCTTCACCTCTGGTAACCACAAATCTGATCTCTTTTTCTATGAGTTTGGTTTTTTGTTTTTGTTTTGTTTTGTTTTAGTTTCCACATATAAGTGGGTCATACAGTATTTGTCTTTCTCTGACTCATTTCACTTAGCATAATACCTTCAAGCTTCATCTGTGTTGTAGCAAATGGTAGGGTCTTCTCATCTTTTAATATATATATGGATATCTCACAACTTCTTTATCTATCCATAGACATTTAGGTTGTTTCCATATCTTGGCTATTGTAAATAATGCTGCTATGAACATGGGGGTGCATGTATCTTTTTGAGTTAGTGTTTTTATTACCTTAGGATATATTCCGAAAAGTGAATTGCTGGATCATATGGTAGTTCTGTTTTTAATTCTTTGAGGATCTCCCATGCTGTTTTCCCTAGAAGCTATACAAATTAACATTCCCACCAATAATAAGAGTGCAGTATTTTAAACAGCTTATCAGTTCATTACCTTAAGAAAAAGTGGTATTTGATCTTTTTCCTAAGTTCCAATGCAATAACCACACATTGTAGCAGGTGCTTGTTATTCCCTGCTCTTTCTAGCTTAGAGTTCACGGTGATGTAAGATAAATAAGGACCGAACACTGGACACTGCAGGCAAACTGCAGGGAGTGGCAGTCACCCTTCAGAAAGAAGGACGGCCAGGGGCAAATGTGTCTGTAAACATGGGTGGGGGGAGCACTGTGCTGGGTGCTGGAGGGGCCACAGGCATGAGCATAAGGGGTCCCTGTCCTCAGGGAGCCATCCAGTCTGCTAGGATGGCAGCTGGGGAACAAAACAAAGAAGCTTATGCTGAGATTCCTTTGGGGGGAAAAGATGGAAAGATAGGAAAAAGAGGTAAAATGGGAAAGTCTGAAGAGCTCGTGCATGCTGTGCCTCAGGCTACCTAGTTAGTTTTATGAGCAGAAGCCCAAAGAAGTAGCTGATATTTGTAAATGCTTTTTAAACTTAAGCCACAAATAAATCGTTAGACATTTTGCAGACCCACGTCATTGACCAACATCTAAGATGACTTACCGGCTCAGGTGTGTTACTGGTCACGCAGTGATATTTCTTCATGGTAACCTTTTTAACAGGACCTTTCTGAGAGTTGGATGTGGTGCCCCAGGGAGGTGTTAACCGGAAGGGTCGGTACCCAGGCGCTAGTCCAGGCTGAGCCCAGAGCAGGAGTGGGACCGTAGCTGGGTGGACACAGTGCCCACCATATCACTTCCCCCGCCCCTTCCTCTCCCTGGGCTGGCAGATGATAACATTTACTATGTAACTCTTATCTACATAAGAGTTTATAATTGTGTTGTTGTAGAAAATGACAAGACAGTTGGCTTGCTTAAATTTTTAAAGTTGTGAAATTAGTCTTACATAATGTCTGATTGACGTAGCTGGGCTGCATTATACCCCTAGCTTTATTGATTTGTTCTCTTTTGCATTCCACCTGCTAAACTAAGCTCTAAAGTACTTAAAATTAAATTCCACTTTTTATAATTTACATTTTAAAGATTGTCGTATTGCTACAGCAATATTATAGCTCTTGTAATATTTTATAGTCCATTTATTAGTGACTTGATTATTTCTCACCTTCTGACAATTAATTTATTAAAGCTAGCTAAAGAATAGATGAAATACTGATGGGAAATGTCATAAGGTCCTGGATAGCCTTTATTTTTGTAACGTTTGTTATATTGAGCTTAACCCAAAATTAGCCTTAGAAATAAGATCTTACTTCATTTCGTTGACTTCCCATTGATAGTTTGAAGACTCCAAATGAGAAGTAAGCGTAGTTTGAGAAATCCACCCCTCCCCCACAAAGTCCTGTGTTACTGCGAGTCTGCACTGCTGAAGTTGCCCTCCAGTGAGGACAGGATTGCGGTATCTCCTAAGAGTGTACAGATATGTATTTATGCTGTCAAGATTGTGACTATTTTTCTGTCTAAACTCTTATTAATAAACGAGTTGTAGCTGAAATATGCCAGTGTCTTTGTGAAAAAGAAGAGTGCAGGGAAGGAGCTGATTGTGGAAATGTAGGCACCATGTAAGCCGGTGTGGAGGCTAGGAAAGAGGGCCCACGCTCAGGGTGGGCTGCAGCCCCATTTGCCTGGGACAGGCCCTGCTTGTACACCTGTTGTCCCAGCATAATTATTAATCGTTCTCCCTTTAACCCTTAAAAGTGTCCCTGTTTAGATAATTAGTTGTGTGGTCACCCTGCCCCCGGCCCCTAGATTGTCCTAATAGCTCTTGTGATCCCACCAACAGACAGGTCTTCAGAGTGGCCCCAATTGTGGTTTTTTGCCCTATTTGTCATCCCTCCTTGGATCCCGGAAGTGGTGAGGTTTGAGGCTGGGACGTTGCTCAGGAAGGCGGGTGTCAAAGCCACTCGGGAGCAGAGAAAGAAAAACACAGACACCTTCTTAGATCAGGCAGATGGGGGAGAAATAGGGAGGGACTGGTCTGGAGAGTGGGAGTGACTGTGTGGTCACACAAGGGAGGCTTTTCCTCCCTGGAGGAGTTCGCAGTTTAGTGAAAGAGATGAAACATATCCAGAGATAGTGAGAGGATAGATGATAGATAGATGTGTTAAAATATGTAAACAGATTATTTGGATGTTCGTGGGAGAGAACGGTCAGTTTCAAGTTTAGGAATTAGGAAGACTTCAAGGAAACACTGGCCTCTGACCCTTAAGAGCGACTCAGATTTCAGCAGGTGAAGAAAAGGAGACTGTTGCAGGCTGAGTTCACAGGGTGAAACACTCTCAGAAATGGGAAGCACGTGTTCTAGGAAATTCAAGCGTGGACCGTGGGAGTTCTTGCACATTTTTGAGCAGCAAAGGGCCATGCTCAGAATTAAGATTATGGACTGTGGGAGGGTAGGGGTGAAAGAGAACTAAGAGGCCGCCTGCTGAGCGTCTTTATTTTGCAGATGAGAAAATGGAAACCTAGTGGTGCATCAAATTAATGGCACACCATTAATGGTTCTAATGGCAGGTTTAGAGCCTGACTAGTCTCTTTGTCCAGTTTTTGCCCTGCAGTCCAGATCAGGAAGATGAGCCATGTGTGGTGTGTAGATGACTGATGAATCTGCCCATAAAGGCCAGATAGCGCCAATCATCATGATCTGACGTTGTTCATGTGGGGCCCTTGAAGTCCCAGGTACCTTATTTCTGATTCTTGCTCCCCCACGAAGGTGGAGAAGAATTCATCTTGTGTACTTTGGCGTATGTTAAAAGGCAGATCCGATGAGCTTAAAATAAGGAAGACTGTATTCAACAGATTGAGTTCCACTCAGTGGAATCTGATTATAAGTACCTGAATATATCTTTTGTATTATTACTTCAGAAAACAGAAAATTTAAGTGTTTTACTTGAAACTGTGTGTCAGTGAACTTGAATGCATCCACTGTTGAGAATCAGATATCACACTTGAGCTCGTTCTCTCGTGTGTTTAAAGGCTGATTTGGAGAAGATAAGGATTATGTAACCTGAGTAAGAGATTCTGGTGAGTGAGTGGGTCCCCTCTCCGTAACACACAGTGCTCCTGGGATGATCCGCCGGGAGGGAGGCTTCAGGACCACATCTCCCCTCTCCCGTCATCATCATCTTTTTATACTAAAGTGGTTTTTACCACCCTTTTTAATATTGATGAAAGTAACGATTCAGCTCTCCAGCTATCTTTGCTTATTAGTTTCAGATTTACCGTCTGCTTTACGCTTAAATTTTAAAAAATGTTATGAGATCTATGCTAACAAATAGAGACCAAGATGTCAACATTCTTCCTTGACTGAGAGAAAACACTGGAAGTTTAAATATTTTGTGAAGTGTTACATAAAAAGAAAGTTCTCTTTAAAAGTTTTTCATTGGACTTTGAGGGCAGTATTCTCGGTGAAAGAAGCCAGACACAGAAAGACAAGCCCTGTGGGATTCCACTTAAATGAAGCATCTAAGATAGTCAGATTCATAAAATCAAAGACTAGACTGGGAGTTACCAGGCGCTGGAGATAGGACGTTATTACAGGCACGAAGTTTCAGTTAAGTGAGAGATGGAGGAGTTCTAGAGACCCGTGTACAGTAGCACCTTGTACCTCTACTCAACAGTAATGCATTGTACAGGTAAGCATTTGTTAAGAGGGGTAGATCTCATGTTAAGTGTCCTTAGCACATAAACATTTTTTAAAGAAAAAAAGTCTTCTTCCTTGGTTTTGCTACAATTTTTCTGCACTATGGAATATGCTTCAGTCATTGTAAGTAAATTGACGATGAAGTGACAGGGAATGAAAAGGAGAGAAGAGGAAAAAGGAAAGAAAAGGATGCCCAGCTCTGTCACATACACAGTGGCGGACTGTCGAGCAGCCGTAGCTGCTTGGAGATTACCCATGAATTCATTCTTGTCATTGCAGTTCCTTTGTCTCTGCTTTCTATCTGAAATTAATTTGTTTCCATCTTTTACAGCTTCACAAAAATCTTGATTTTAATTGCCTTCACACTTAATTAAGAAAGCACTCTCTGAGGAATCCGTTTATCCAGTAGAGAACAGTAGTTTTTAGTGTTTAAAAAAAAAAGAACAAGATGCTTTGTCTAGGAGCATGTTATTTGCTTGCTGTGAATATTTTTATATAAGTTACTGAATCGTCCCTTCTACTTCATGGCTTTAAATATTTATTAAATAAAACAAGGTCCTTTAAATAAAATATGTGAAGGGAAGGGTTTTTTTCTTACACAGATATGTTGGCAGTCGGCATGCAGCATCTCTGCTGTATGTTGTTGGTATGGGTTCCTGTATTTTCTCTGGCCACTGCTTAATGCAGGGAAGAGAGAAATCACACTTCATAATTGATGGAGTCTGCCCATCTGAACCAAGCAGAGATCATCTGTAATAAGGTTATTATTGATTCCCATCTCCTTTGTGGCTGCTTTTATCACTCTTCTGCCTCAGAACTTGACATTAAAAGCATCTTTTAATTGGAGGTGTCAACTCTCCCAATTTTTATAATTGTAGAAAAATAGACTATTATGCCTTGGGATAAGACTGAGCTACAAAGAGGGGGAAAATAGACAGATTAGGGAAAGGTGAATATACCCTGCTACAGGGGGAAAAGCAGAAACCCAAAGCCTCTAGTTTAATTCAGTGACAGGGGAGGTCCAGCCAATGACGTTTCCAAAATGGTTTCTCTGGCATCATCAAAACCATACAGCTGGGCTTCCCTGGTGGCGCAGTGGTTGAGAGTCCGCCTGCCGATGTAGGGGACACGTGTTCCTGCCCCGGTCTGGGAAGATCCCACATGCCGCGGAGCGGCTGGGTCTGTGAGCCATGGCCGATGAACCTGTGCATCTGGAGCCTGTGCTCCGCAACGGGAGAGGCCACAATGGTGAGAGGCCCGCGTACCGCAAAAAAAAAAAAAAAAACAAGCAAACAGAAAAAAAAACATACAGCTGACCCACTTCAGCGCGACTGCCAACCCCACGGGAAGGGAAAAGTAATGTTTAAAGGATGGAATGTGATGATGGTATCACTCGTATCATCAGATCAGATGTAGAGGCTGCCACTCAGCCACCAGAAGCAGGGAGATTGAGAAACTTAGGGGAGATGGTGCTTCATGGTGTGATATGGTGGTGGTTGCATGACTGTGTCTCTCATCCGCTTTTCATGTTTTACGTGTCTCCACAGAAACCATCGAGGGACACATGTAGAAGTATTCTTACACACACACACACACCGGCAGATACTAAGCAAGAACAGTTGCGAAACACACACCTGCAGACACTAAGCAAGAACAGTTACAAAACAGTAGCATTTTAGGGGCTGGCAATCCCCTTGAAAGAGCCTTCATCAGCGGCTGTTTTTTTACCAGTTAAATTTGATACCCAGCCCCAGACTCTCTGGGAGGACAGAGATGCAAACCTTAACAGAGTCCCACATGTTGTCAGATGGTGTCTTCAGACAAGAAGCGATAAAGTACGAAGCGAGCCACTGTACCATCTGATGCACCAACTGCAGATACTATTCTGCAGTTTGCAATTCCTGAGTAACTGCGGCGCTGTCCCACCGTACTGGTAAACGAGAAACGGGAACCTGCTCTTGGCATCACTTCAGCCCCTGAACCAAGCCACCTGGGGAGCGGTGATGGGGCTGTGGCTCGGGGCCATGTGTTTGGTGGGGTCTCTCACTGTTTGCTCTGTTAGAGCCTTTCTGTTGCTTCTGAAGGGGGCAGAACAAGATTGCTTATTTCTCAAACACTTTATTTCACTGAATCTGGTAGGAAATATATATGTAATATATCTGGAACCTAAAGCTCCAGAAAAGTTAGGGAACTTCCTTTTAAGCAGATGCATTATGCAGAAGAACACTACTACATTTTTGATAAAACTAAGATCGTTGAAGTGCTGTAGTCTTTTTTTCTTCCTGTGCAAGAGGAGAGGAATTGCTTCCCATGTTCCCATCAGATCCCACTTGAATGTGGGATTTTGCTCTTGTATTATTCCTTCAGTGTTTATTTTTGATATGTTCTCTTCTTGACTAGAAATAATTTATTTTGTTTCTTCAGTGGCTAAAGTTACCTCCTTAAGTTGTTTTCTGAGTTCTTCTTTCTGTCAAAGACCCACCAGGACAGTTTTTTCAATATTTATTTGGCTGCGCCGGATCTTTAGTTGCAGCGTGTGGGATCTTCCTTGTGGCATGTGGGATCTTTAGTTGTGGCATGCATGTGGGATCTAGTTCCCCGGTTAGGGATCGAACCCGAGCCCCCTGCATTGGGAGCATGGAGTCGTAGCCACTGGACCACTAGGGAAGTCCCCAGGACATCTTTTAAAAGTCTGTGTACATCTCTCAAATTCTGAGCGTCCTCTATCAGTAATAGACGTGGTTTTCTTGGTCAGTCGCCGCGTGCATCAGTGGCTGGTCCAAGCTGGGAAGAAGCGTTTGCCTTCCTTATCCTGGTTTGCTCGGTCAACTTCCTGTCCCCACTAGGCTTCGAATAAACAGAATGGGGCCGAGTGGAGACAGCAGTGCTGGCCGACTTCCAGTTTCTTCAGCCTGTTGTCACCTCATGCCTGTGGGGCAGAGACTGAGTTCAGACCACACACTCAGCCCAGATGGGGAAGGAAATGCAGCTTTCCCAGCTCTCTTAGGGGCAGGTGGGTGTCCCTCAATTGTAGTTCCCTTTCATAACCCTGGTCCATTGCCTTAATTCACATTATCCATTTTGGGTTGTGGTTGCTTGGCTCTTTAGGTAAAATGCTCAGTCTCTCAGACTTTCTCTCTTCCCTCAGCTCCTCTAACAGTGGCCACTAGCTGCCTGTAGAGGGTGCAGCTGCAGAAAGTCTCCTTTCTGTGTCCTTGCTAAAGAACGTCCCAAAGCTCACCACCGCCCACCCCAGTGCACCTTGGGGCTGGTGTGTGCAGCGCAGGGATTTCCTGGCTCCGTCCTTCGTCCTCAAGGCTCCAAGAGGCGGGCTCCCAACGTCCCCTCCACTGCCCCTTTCCTCCTCCTGTCCTAGGGCTGCAATCGCTTGGCCCCAGCCGTGGTCGGTGGAGGGGCATCTCCTCTGCACTAGGGGTGGTGCTCTGGGGCCTACATATGTTGTTCCTTGATATGTTAAAATAGTTTAGAAAAGAGTTTCTCCTTGACAGATCCTGACTTTCAACCTGTCATTTTGGTGGGAACCCAAATAAAAATCTAATCTGACCTTTAAAACCGAGAAGTGTCTTTGTTTTTACAAGATAGCTGCTTTTCACCCAGGCTCTGAAACTTACCCTTTGAGTAGGTGGAAAGCCCCAGGGCAAAATGATTTATAAACTATGGCAACATCTCTGGGAAAAAAAACAGCTTTACACTCTCCTCGTTACACCTCCCACTGCTGTCACCAGGCAGCTGGCAGCGTTTCCCTCCCCACGGCACTTCATCTCCTGGATTCCCAGAGAGACAAACTTCTGGAAATATCACCTAGAGAGAGACCTGGGTGCTAAGGCAGACTCAGAAGTCTGATGTGCCAGCTGTAAGAACTAGGGATTATGTAATGATCATCAAGAGAAATGGAGTCTGAATACTTTGACTAGTGTTGTTAAGTGAATAACATTCTTCTTAGAGCATCTTGGAAATGTGGCCTCCCTTTGGCATGTTGGGATTGATGAAGAATTTATGTTAAGCCTAGTAATTGCCAAGAGAGGGAAAAAAGGGGGGAAATAACTCTAGGGACATGTATCTCATGCATATAGTCTTGTAGCAATTGCAGTTTTCCAGAATCAGAATTTCTGATTTGCTATTGAAACATGCATCAAATACTCTTAATAACATATAGCCCTTTCTTGGGCTTCCCTGGTGGCGCAGTGGTTGAGAGTCTGCCTGCCGATGCAGGGGACACGGGTTCGTGCCCTGGTCCGGGAAGATCCCACATGCCATGGAGCGGCTGGGCCCGTGAGCCATGGCCGCTGAGCCTGCACGTCTGGAGCCTGTGCTCCGCAACGGGAGAGGCCGCAACAGTGAGAGGCCCACGTTCCGCAAAAAAAACCAAACAAACGAAACAAAGGACTGAGTTGGCTTTTGGTGTGTGATAATTTATGTGTCTTTAGCAGCTTGTGAGTTCCGAATCCTTTCAGATCCACAAAAGTGAAGACTGGCCGATCTAGAACCTGCCTTTCACGGCTCACTGATGCGTTCAGCCTGCTTCGCCCCTGGTGTCCGGGAGCCCTCTGGCTTGCTCTGACCTTGGACTCAGAGGGGAGCTGTGTCTCTCCTTGACCCTCTGACCTGTGCCGTTGGGACAGAGGGAGCTGTGCCAGCCTGTGCTGGCTGCTTTGAGAGATCATTGTGTTCCTTTCCCTCGTCGTAAGCTGTCCTGGGACAGAACCCTTGGAGCCCCCTACATATGGACTCTACTCTGAAACACCCAGCACTCGCTGGGCCGCACCCCACTGGAGGACCCAGGAAATGCACCTTCACTGTTTATCTTAGTTTTCCTAAGGTGGCAGTTTCTGACCAGATGGGGGAGTTGGGGGTGTGAAGCCCATGGTGATTCTTCGTCCAGCTCAGGACGGTGGCTGCCTTTGCCACCTGAGCCTGTGGCTGCCCCTGCTGCCAGCTCCATGTGGGATTCAGAACATTCTCCAGCCAGTTAAATGGGGATGTTTTGCCTGTGTGATTATTTTAGCAGTGCTGGCTACAACCAACCAGTAAGAATCACACACGTGAACCTTTTGTTTAGAAGTATTTTTCTTCTGTCAAAGATGCATCAAAAAGATGAATTGTTTAAATTTCGTTGTGTCCCATCATTGTCTGTATTCAGGTTGAAGTTTAGAAAGGATGTAAGTTGCAGTGATAACAGAATTTTATTGTTTAGTATCTCGATATTCTGATATCATTCCCTGACTTGGCAAATGCAAGATCCATTCACTGGAGCTTAACTTGATTTATTGACACCCATTCTTATATAGTTTAGAGAAGCAAATGCTTTTCCATTGAGAAAATCGGCAGCGTTGCAAATCCCATTCGGAGTTGAGTTGGAAAGATTGCAATTACTCAGATACCTCTAGAAAGTTGTTAGTGGTGGTACATAGATTGGTTTGTAAATGCAGTGATGAGTCTCCTCTGTTTTCATGGACACATAGTCTCTGGATGTGCAATCACATTTTAGAAGACAACTCTCTAAGAAATGGGATAGTTTGGATGGAATCTGCTCCATGAAAATGAAGCTATCAAAATAACCAGTTTATATGAAAGATCATATATTTTGGAATTTTTTTGAGTACTACATGTAATTGTTGACACTTACTTGGGCCACCTTCTGGCATCACTTCTTGGCAGTAGGATGTACTCATTTCTGACCTTTTTTCCTGTCTTTTATGTCCCCAGTCATGACCTGGAAGAAATTTTTTAAAGGTGGTTTTCCACAGTCTTTTGAATAATGAGGCGGTAGTGATTTTTCTCTGCAGCTTGATGTATTCCTGACAGTAATATTTGACCCTTTCTAAGCTTTAAGCATATATTTTGTTGATATGTTACGTTTGACCTCGGGTTTATAAGAGAAACAAAATTCAGCACTGCCTACGGATTCATTATTTCTAGTTTTGTGTAGTGGGAAGGGCTCACCCCCAGCCTCACCAAACCCCTCGAATCGGCACTTGTCTGGTGGTAACTCTCCACCATACACATTAACCGCTGTGCCAGTGGGGACCGCAGGAACTGTCACTTACTATTCTATTTTAACGGTTCCTGGTTTTCATTCTGTTCACTTATATTCCCCCAGATTGCTGGTAAATAATTAATGCCACTCACCCCACTAAAATAACCACCCTTGACGCCAGAAATCTGATTTTACTACCACATGAATTTATCAGGGATAAAAATAGCACTTAATAATGGTTTTTAAGTCTTTTCTAACTTGAGGCATTTAAAATTCTGAACCATAAGAAAATTACTCTCCCAGTCAACTCAGTGGGTGGACAGTATGATGTGTTAAGAGTTAAGTTTAACTCAACAAGCTTAATTATCAGTTAACTTAAAAATAACATGTTAAGTAGGTTAAAACATTTCTTTCCCTACTACGTTTAGTATTAGTCACATCTTTACGGCTAACTCTTATAGATTTTTATGTGCAGGTTTTATACAGGAAGTCCTTTATCTACTTATGGAAATCTTTAAGTATTTTCTTTGAAACCAATGTTGATTATTCTAGTTTGCTTTAAAATTATTATACTCCTATACCAGAGAGAGATTAAATGGAGTGATACCATCATTTATGTCATTATATGGCACAAAATAATTTTAGCTTTGAATAATCACTTATCTGGTGCCAAAAGCCAAAAAAAATAAAATAAAATCTGTCTTTGTGAATAGAGATAGCTTGAGTATTTAGCTAAATGTAACCAAGGTTGTAGTTACTCATTTTTAGCTGATTTCCTAAATCTAACCTCTAGCTATGTTATAAGTCCGTGAAAGTCTTTGACCAATGTTACAATTCTCTGTGACCAAATTTCTCCTTCGTTTACATATAACATATGTTTATGCTTTTAAGATACGAACTGTACTTGATTTTTCATGTCTGTTCTAAAATGTGCATGTAGCATGTCAAACTATATTCTCTGGAATACTTTTAGTCCAGTGTCACCAAGTGATGCATGGTGTGGCATTTTAGAGCAGGGTCGGGCAACGCTGGCCTGTGGGCCTGGCTGGCACCACCCATTTGTGTATGGGCTGCAAGCTTAAAATGGTATTTACATATTAAATGGTCGAAAAATAAAAATTCAGGACATGTAAAAATCATATGAAATGAAAGCCTCAGTGTCCATAAGGAAATTTTGTTAGAGCACGTTCATGACACTTTCGCTGTGTCTGCTTTCACATTGTGACAGCAGAGATGAGCGGTCGCCTAAAATATTTACTGTCCGCTCCTTCACAGGAAAAGTTTGCCAACCCCTCAAAAAGAGGATTAGGGGAAAAGCCCTTAGGGTATTTTGATGCACTGGTTTCCAGATTCACTTTGGCCAGCTTAAATCATGACTTTAAAGGTTTTCTTTCTTCTTCTTTTTTAAATAATGTACTCAATGCGTTTTGAATGTAGATCCATAGAACATCATTTTACTCTGTTACCCCAGTAGGAGGAGGGCACCTGAGTTCTGTCCTGGAAGAGGCGGTGGACCCCTGAAGAAGTAAAACTACTTGTTAGTGTTTGACGGTCAGAACTATAAACACCAGAGGCGGGAACTAGGAAAGGAAAGCCGGTGAAAATTCCGGTTTGCTTGCAGGGCCCATGAGGACAACGTGCTATTCCAGCAAAAAAATGGTGACAGTCAACCAGAATCTTGTGTTATAATACAGTAAAATTTGTAATTAACTTTAGTTCACATGTATTTAGCGAGATGTATAATCATGATTGCGCTGCTTGGTAATGAGGCAGGAAAAACGAGCCGTCTAAGGATTGAATTTAAGCAGTGCTCAGGTCAGGCATTTCTTGTTAGGGGAGGGGGAGGGTAGGGCAGAGAAAGGGGAATTGGGTGGAGCCGGTGGGCAGGCTCTGCATCTCTTCTGAAAACCCCTAGTTTCCTCTCACCCTCCCCTAAGGTGGGGAGGACGACTTTCTCTAGAATTACAAAATCCAGGCAGTGCTAACCACATTCTATTTAAAGCTCTCTCCACCTCCACCTGGAGGTGAAGCCCAAACCCAGACCCTCTCCCACGGTTGCTGGGGGTAGGGTTGGAGGGTCACACACCCTGCTGTTCTTCATGCTCTTTGCTGCTTTCTTACACTCATCACAACCTGTAATTCTGCATTCATTGGTTTGATTCCTTTTCTTAAGGCACCTCTCTCTCTCCCCCCCAGATCTGAGCCCCCGGGGTGGCTGCGACCCTGTGTGTCCTCATCACTGCATTCTCATGACAGAGCCTGCCACAGGGCAGGCACTCAAAATATATTTATGAACGAATGCGTGAATGAATGAATGAGTGAAAGAAAACGCCCTTGATCTAGAGGACACAGATATCAGGTGTCCTTCCCGCCTTACCTCTATGTCCCTGAGTACCTGCATTTCCCTGAACTTGGCTCATTTACACGTGCACGGAAAGCCTTTCTTGGGAGGGTTAGGTTTGGGGCTGGCGACGGCTGGAGGGTGGAGTGGCTGTCCTTCCAGTCTCAGTACCAGAGGGTCTCACCGTCTCCGTCCTAAGGCGGTGAGGGGCACCTGTGCCGGTCCAGGAAGAGGAGGTTCCTGGACAGCTCCAGCTGCCTGTGGGAAGGGCAGGGCCTGAGGCGGGAGGCCAAGCCTGGGACAGCTGGGAGGGAGGAAGGCACGAGCGTCTCAGGTCCCCAGACCATTGACCTCTTATTCAGGTCCTCAGTCTCCCCTGCCCTTTACCAGAGGATTCTTTGCCCTGTCTGCAATGCCCTACTCTTAAAGATTCGTGGGTCCTAAGGAGGACACACCCCCAGGGTTGAGGAATGGAGGGGAGAGGAGGCCAGACAGGAGAGCCGCTTGATTCAGCAAAGGCCGCTGAGATGGGAACATGGCTCATATACGAAGAGCGTTTCATGCTTTGCCAAAGCATGCTCAGAAGTTGAGTGCCACATGAGCTAGTAGGTGAGCATGGGCTCCTGGTGGGCCAAACGAGAAGTCCCTGAATGCCAGACAGCCACCATCCCTCAGTTGTCACACCCTTCATCCCAACGCTCGCTGGCCCTGTTGGGTACCACACTGCTGTGCTCCCGGGGAAGGAAACCCGGACCCCGCACGCAGTATCCGCGGGCTGTGGGTCCACCTTGGCTAGTCTTTGTCCTGGTCCTTCTCTCACCTGCATCGTGAGCTGACTCCCAGGGCACAGGAGATGTGCCCTGGTGTGTTCTGCCAAGGACACATCTCCGTGAGTGCAGTTGTGAGTTCACACAGCCCGGGGCAGGTGGGCATGGGTGTGAACACGTGTGTACAATATCGTTCTTGCACAGAGACTAGCAATTGGGGGAGGAAGGGGGACCCTGCCTGCACCCTGGAAGTAGGTGAGTGGGGTCTTGGGGGATGGTGGTGCCAGCAAAGAACATGAGCCCTGAGCATGAGAAGTCCCTGCTCTGGTGCTCACTCTGTGACCCGGGCACGTCACTTCTTCATCTGTAGAACGGGCAGGGTCTCACCACCTCGGAGGGGGTGAGATCACATGTAAGTAGCCCAGGGCATAGGAAATTCTCAATGCACGGTACTCATTATCAGGTCAGTATGAGTTCAAAGGCTAGAAACAAGCAGCTCTTGATGCTAAGACTTCTCTGTGTGTATATCTTAGCATCACTCGAACTTCACAGCAGCAGCTTTGCTGTATATGGAGACGTGGTTACTCCATTTCATAAAGGCAGGTTTAAAATTGCAAAGTGAAAAGCAGAAGGTTAGGTTTCCCACCACCTTGCGTGGGGAGTTGCCTCTCTACTCAGAAAGGGGAAGATGCAGGAGGCTGTGAGTTCTGTGGCTGACACCAGAAAGGCCGTAAATACTGTAGTAGCTGGTCAAGTGGTTCTTGCCCCACTCCTAGCTCTGCTGTTCCAGAGTACTGCAGACTCTTTACTGGGCTCAAAAGTAATGCTCTTCATTATAGGGAAGTCTCCAATTGCTTTCCTCTGTTAACTAACATCTAGACTTAGCTATCACAGACCTGAGAGAAACTAATGACACCTTACAGTAAGACTATGATTGAATTACCGTCTGTTAATTAGGAGTTTCTAAAT
The DNA here is from genome assembly GCF_025265405.1 of Mesoplodon densirostris. Lineage (NCBI taxonomy): Eukaryota > Metazoa > Chordata > Mammalia > Artiodactyla > Ziphiidae > Mesoplodon > Mesoplodon densirostris. The sequence continues at coordinate 123,631,744 of NC_082665.1, forward strand.
CACCTTGATCCCCTTGGAGAAAAACCTTGATATAAGTAGATGGTAATAAAAGTGGAACTATGTTTAATTCAAACTGTATCTTTTGAAATTTAATTAATTTCGTAATAATAGTTTTATTTATTTTTATTTATTTTTTAAAAACAATTTTTGGCTGCACCCTGAGGCATGTGGGATCTTAGTTCCCTGAGCAGGGATCAAACCCACGCCCCCTGCATTGAAAGGCAGAGTCTTAACCACTGGACCACCAGGGCAGCCCCTCATAATAATAGTTTTAAATGAGCATGTCCTTGGTCTCTTGAAAGAGTTATGGAGCATCCAGAAGTTCCTAATACAGTCTCCGCAAGTAGCTCTCTCACTGAGTAGTTGGCTTTAATGAGCTTGAGTTCCCCTTTTCTCCTGCAGGGATGACTTACGCCAGGTTTTAATCCAGTCTCATCAGTTCTTTGGAGACACTCCCCTCCATCAAAGATGTAGCCTCTGCACTCACATTCTTTAAAACTTTGAAGACTGAGGAAGTCATAGTGGTGCCCTGGCCCTCCTTTCCCTCTTCCCAGACATTTACTGGAAGCAGAAACAAGTGGCCGGCTGTAGACTGCATCCCCACTGGACACCCTGGCTGCCTCCCGGCCTCGTGGAAAGCTCCTTTCCCAGCTGCTGAGCCCCTCCCATACTCATATCCTTTCCTGCTGTCATGGCCACAGAGGGTATTTGAGCACAAGGTGCACTTAAATTTCATGCTGAGATGGTACGAGGGTGTCCCGTAAGCACATCGCTACTATAGTTGAGATAATCGGAGAAGTGTTTTACAGCATTGAGAGGCTGCCTGTGACCACGGGCCCCGGGGAGGATGGGGTATGCGTGCACCCGTGAGGTCACCGTGGTGCAAAATGATTCATCATGTGCTATAAAGTAGCCTGTTTAGCATGAGAATGTGGACTAAGGCTTCCCACAGTAATCATGTGCAAAATGACATGTAACATCCCGAGTTCTTCCCTAAGGAAACTTCTGATTATGTGAGGTTGGTCATAAAATGGAGAAATAAGAGGGTTATTTTCATTTGAGTGCATGTGAACTTACTATATACAAGCTCTCTACACAGAAAAAAGCACAGCGTGATGTGAAGTGGTATGAGTTATTATACAGTTTTTCTGAATAGTTTTATAGTTGCGTTGGAATTCCTTTTTAGGGTAGTTTGGGTTCTGTTTTGTTGCTCAGTTTTCAACAGTTTTTGTTTTCTCTGAGTATCGTATCATACAGCAGCAGAAGCAGTACAAGATCAAAACCAAAATTCTTTTCAACTTGTTGACATTCTGTGTACTTCTGAAACTAAAACTATGCAGAAAATTTAAAACTGCCAACAATTTACGGTAGAATAAACATTTAAAATCTGTACATTGAGTTCGTGACTAATCTCTTGGTTTATTGGAACTCCCAGCTTTTCCAGAGCCCTTTTCTATTTTCCCTGTGCTATTCTGCACTACCGAGCTTCACCAGCCCTGACCTATTTAAATATATTTGGCAACATGGAGACTTCTAGTAATCTAAGTCTCAATTAATCTAGAAATATGAGTGAATTCCTTTCACGTAAAGGTTTGGTTGTGGCTTTATAGTTTATTAACTTATCTGCATAAAATAAAAATTTCTTATCTGATTTGAAGGATGGTTTTTAATAAGGTAAATCACCTTTGTGCATTCACTGTTTTAATTCCTCTAAGCTCTGGCTCTGTGATTTTATTGTTCTTTTTTCTTTTATTCCTCTATATAGTGCTTTTTCTCCCCCCTCCTTAATTTCCTCTTTATGGTGTTTTCTCTCTTTGCTCCTTTCTCCTCTCCTTCAACCTACAAATGTGTATTACTAAGGACTTCTAGTGGCTAATGCTGGAAGTGCCTCTCAGAAATACCCACAATGTAAACGTTTGGTCCATCCCAAGTGCACTAGGCACCAAAGCAACTAGGAGAAAGAAAGCCCCTAGAGCGATAAATTGGTTGTTTTGACTACATGATACTATTTATTTCCATGAATTTTATACTGAATCCAAATGGTTATTTAGATGAGTACAGGCAAAACCTGTATTACTCTGTGTGTAATAAGCATAATGTCTCTTTGCTTTTTTTTTTTTTTTTTTTTTTTACGGTATGCGGGCCTCTCACTGCTGTGGCCTCTCCCACTGCGGGGCACAGGCTCCGGACGCGCAGGCTCAGCGGCCATGTCTCATGGGCCCAGCCGCTCCGCGGCATGTGGGATCTTCCCCGACCGAGGCACGAACCCGTGTCCCCTGCATCGGCAGGCAGACTCCCAACCACTGCGCCACCAGGGAAGCCCGTCTCTTTGCTTTTATATTGACATGGTAATTCACTTCAGGAACTACCGTTTAGTTAAAACTTGAAGTTTAATCTGTGAAATGCAGCCCTTTCTAAGTGTGTGAATCTGGTTATATATTGATTGAGAGTGAGAAGGGGGTAGATGGAGACATTGACTGTGGTAGGAGAGGCTTTTCATCATGTGAAAATTCAGCTAGATACTTACAGATGAGATGGGATCTCAGTTTACAGGGTTTGATCTGAAATGTAGTGCATGAAGATTCAGCGTGTAGCTCAGATAAAAGGTAAGTAACAGGAGAGCTACGTGCCTCACCCTTAAGTACATACCACCCTAGCTTTGCAGTGAACTTTATGACGAATCAGAGCATGTTGAAAAGCTAGAGAATTCTTGGCTTCCTGAATGTGGACTCTGGGTCACTGTTAGCTCATAATTTGCTCCAGATTTATACAGCACTTGGCATCTCTTCTCTGGCAAGAAATGATTGTTAAAATAGTTGAATACAGTGTGGAGGAGGTCTTATATGATGCCAAAAGCATACTTCAGTTGACTATGATAGATACTGAGCGTTTAACTTTACTTCACAAGAAAATTGCATAGATCTTGAAACACTCTCCCTTTTATAGCCAGTTATAACACTTGTTTTGAACATGCAAATTCATTTGCATGTGATCAATACAGTAAGGGATCATTTTAACTGAACGCGGATTTTGTGTTTGCCCGTGCACGGTTTTGACGGCAAGAAACACTAGCGAGTGCAGAACGCTGCACCTGGGTGAACTGAATGTACACACCCCCCTCTCACACCCACCAGCTGCTACATCAGATCACCGGGTGTGTCCTGCGCTGCGCCCTCCGCATCTCAGTTATAACCTCTCACCAGACGTCAGACCCCCTCCCTCCACCGCTCACAGGAACTCAGGAGCTGCAGCCCTTCCCTCCAGGTCTTTTTCAAGGTCAGGTGCCGCACACCACGCACTGCTGTGTTTTCGCGTTTCCTTAACTACGTCCCATGTGCAGGACTGTGCTGTCACTTGTATTCTGCTCCTGCCTTTTGTAACGTGTCACTGCAGAATTTCTGAGTGTTGTGCCCTGACCCCATTTTCCCCACAAACCTTGTGTTTTTTATCACACGGTTTGTTTTATAGTGCGGTGATTTTTAGGACTACGTCTGTCACACAGCAGAACGGTCAGCACTGCCATCTTATTGTTCAGAGTTACCAAATGACCAAGTCCGGAGCTCCTAACACTGTAGACCTTCCAGAAGCTCTCCTCCCACCCCTGGAAATGTTCAACATCCTTGTTCGGTCCCTGACCCTCTGCCCACGCCTTCTGGGTCTCTTACACAGCTTCCCTCTGCTTGTTATTATCTGCAGTGTTGCTGTGATGTTTTCATCGCATTTATCTTTAAAATTCCTCCCTGTAGATGTAGACATTCTTTCCTCTCAGCTGCTACCTTGGTGCAGAAAACTTCCGATTTTCCAGCCCTAGAACCAAGCTTTCCCACGGTTTCTAGCTGCTGCTACAGATCCTCAAAAGACTGCCCCGTTCACTGCCAAGTCCTCTGCTCAGCTGGGGCGGAACTCCACTTCCTGGATGAGTTAACACCGTAGAGACACAGTGTAAACCTGGAAAAGCTTTGCAGCGGTCGGGTGCGGCACAGCCTCCTCATCTGTCCGGTTTACCCTCTTTGTCTTTGGCTCTTCCTTCTGTGCCCACAGCACATCAGTCACCAGGTCCTGCTCTGTCCTCCCCGGTGTACCCTCTCCAGCCCATCTCTCTTTCCCAGTCCCCCTGCGTCCTGCCCCCCACTTTCATACCCCCATCCCCCATTCCTTCCTTACTCTTTGTTCAGAGCCCGAAATTCTACCTTGATCACAGCACATCTCAGCTTAAAATTGTAACTCCGTATCGCATCCAGTCTGGCCCTTTTCTAACCACGTTCCCTACTTTCCTCTAACGCAAGTGGAAATGTCTAGAGAGCCTAACGGTTATTGCACATGGATCTCCGTCCTGGCCCCTCCCATCACACCCGCAAGGGGGTTGGTATGTGGCAGCGGCCACGTACACTCCTCTCTGCATATTCATTAACAATCCAGTCGTGCTTTCTATCTGGCAGAGTTCTTTCCTTTTTTTTTTTTTTTTAATTTTATGTTTTAACTGAAGTGTAGTTGATTTACAATGTCATGTTAGTTTCAGGTGTACAGCAAAGTGATTCAGTTAGACATATATATGCTGTATATATATTCTTTTTCATATTCTTTTCCATTATAGATTATTATAAGATATTGAGTGTAGTTCCCTGTGCTGTACAGTAGGTTCTTGTAGGTTCTTGCTGTACAGTAGGTTCTTGTTTATCTATTTTATATACAGTAGTGTATGTATATTGACCCCAAACTCCTAATTTATCCCTCTTGCCTTTCCCCGTTGGTAACCATAAGTTTGTTTTCTGTCTTTGGGTCTATTTCTGTTGTGTATATAAGTTCATTTGTATCATTTATTTTTTAGATTCCACATATAAGTGATATCATTTGATATTTGTCTGGCAGAGTTATTTCTCTCATTTTTCTATTATATAGGTTTTTTTCTGTAATTTTCTATAATTTGCATGGTGAAAAATGTGGAAGTAGAAGTTAGGTTTCATGAGGAAACTAGGACAGATTACTCTGGAAGCCGTTTGTTGTTTATAAAGTGTTTTCCTAGTGACCTTGCTGGAAGGGACGCTGACCTGGAACGCCTCAGCCCCGGGGTGGTGCCCGCACAGCGGCCTGTGTGAGGTGGAGGGGCTTTAACTGCAGCCTGCAGCTGAAGACTGCCACAGCTGTGCAACTTTTATGCCCCAGTTCAAATGTGTGATTTTTATATTATTTCCAAGTATTAAAAAGCTATGTTGTAATTCCCAGCAATAACTTTATAAATGGTTTCTCTTCCATTAGTTCAACTCTGTGACATTTTGCTGTACTTGGAAGCTTTCGCGAAAGGAAACATTACCTCTGCATTTCAATTTACAAGCCTCGGATCCCAGAGTTCCCGCATTTGATTCAAAAATTCTTCACCCACACAGTAATAATTATTGTAAAGTGTTAAAGACGAAAGTAGCATTGTTAGCTGAGGACGTTACTTTCAAGAACACAGGAAAAAAGCACCGAAGCTGACAGATTCCAGAGGGAATTTCGTTTTTATTTTCTGTACGTTCTCAGCGTTGGTGAACGGACTCACTTTGTAGGGCTGTGTAGCACAGGTTGCAAAACAGAAAATAAAGAAACAGTCTACAGAAATCTAGTAATATAAAATATATTAATGTAGTAATAGTTCTCATAGTCATACCTATAAACAGAGACGTTTGCCTTATACTAACATGGGGAGTTACTTTCAAAACAGGGCATTCTTTTTTTTTTTTTTTTTTTTGCTGTACGCGGGCCTCTCACTGCTGTGGCCTCTCCCGTTGCGGAGCACAGGCTCCGGACACACAGGGTCCGCGGCCATGGCTCGCGGGCCCAGCCGCTCCGCGGCATGTGGGATCTTCCGGGATCGGGGCACGAACCCGTGTCCCCTGCATCGGCAGGCGGACTCTCAACCACTGCGCCACCAGGGAAGCCCAACAGGGCATTCTTACAGAAGGCATTTTCTGGTTTCCTTCCAGCTTCATAAAGTATGAATTTTAATTTTTACTTTGCCTTTAGTTGAAACTTCCTACTTTCCATCTTCTTGAGACCTCTATTAAAACCTTATCTTAGGGGCTTCCCTGATGGCGCGGTGGTTAAGAATCCGCCTGCCGAGGAATGGGACACGGGTTTGAGCCCTGGTCCCGGAAGATCCCACATGCCAAGGAGCATCTAAGCCCATGCGCCACAACTACTGAGCCTGCGCTGTAGAGCCCGTGCTCCGCAACAAGAGAAACCACTGCAATGAGAAGCCCGCGCACCACAACAGAGTAGCCCCTTCTCGCTGCAACCAGAGAAAGCCCGTGCGCAGCAACGAAGACCCAATGCAGCCAAAAATAAATAAATAAATAAATTTCTTAAAAAAAAAAAAACAAAAAAAAAACACCTTATCTTAGAGTTGATCGAATTTATGAAATGGGTTTCTGGGCTATGTTAAATCTCTAGATTTTCCTAATGCATTTGTTCCAGAAATTTAGGAGGTACTGGTAACTGGACACTAATGTAAAATCCATTAACAACAACTATTTGAAAGCATCTTGTCTTGTAAACAATATGAGGGTCCACATGGTAAGTTACTCGGGCCGGCAGTGGGATGTCTGATTTCGGTGCTGAGACTTAACACCTGTGCATTTAAAGTGACTTGATGAAATGTGCATTAATGCAGATCATGCTTACAAAACCAGTCACTCTACCGGGCCTTGCGTTCTAGTCACATATTAATGTTACGTCTACAGAGAAAACAAGATAACTTAAAGCAGTTTTTGCCTTTGACTCATCTCTTGATGTCACTCCCCACGTACCTGCTCTTGTCTAGTCTGAGATGCTTATTCTAGTGGTTTCACATGAAATAGAAATGATTTCTGATTTCTGTGTTTTAATAATGAATTGGTTAGTGGAGCCAAGTGAACCATTTAATGTTGTCATTTTAAAAAATGTTTTTCCCAAGGTGCTTTATAGAAATATTACTTTGTAAAAACACACTTCTGGGCCCATGTCAGTAGCTGAGATGATGCGACATATTGTGTGTAACGGCTGCCGGGAGCCGGGACGTTCCTTGATGCTTCTGTCCATCCTCCTGGTTGGAATACGCTTTCCTCCTGTTCAGCTACTGCCCGCGGTCAAGACCTTCCTGGTATCGTGGAAACAGCAGAGGCTTTGAGTCAAACGGAATCCCTGTCCCCCCCGTTCACTAGTTACAGCCCTTTGCTCATCCCAGCAGGCGACCTTGGGAAAGTGGCTTCGCTCTCGGGTCCTCAGTGTTCACATCTGTGAAAGCAGCCCTACCAACACCCACCTCCCATGGACTTTGGTGAGCATTAGAGGACATGGAGGACGCCAAGTACATACCTGATGCCAAGGAGGCGTTGAAATACTTCCATGTTGACTCATTCAGCCAACACTTGTACTGTTTATAATTGCACCTCGTCACAGAGTGGCAGACCCAGCCCGAGCGGCAGCGCCCCTAGATCTGATGGTGCCTCCATGGTCTCCCTGCTGTGTCCGTAGTGCTTTCAGTCATAGTCATCAGCCGCGCGAGAACAAGACCTCAGCCAGCTGGGTAGCCAGGCAGGGAGGCCCGGCCTGTCCTGGTCCTGCCCTCTCGGCCCACTGGACCTTTAACCGAGTGCGCTTACAGGAGCCCACAGGCCAGAGAGTCCCCTGAACAACATCTAGACGGGGCCTTTACTCGAGGAGAACTCACACGAATATTGCAGGAGTGGAGGGTTAATGGACTGAAGCTGTGGACAAGAACTATAAACTTAATATGTCCCCTGCAGCTATAAAAAGGTATAAACTGGCAGTTCCTCCTCCCAGAGGGAGTGATGCACCCATTCCATGACAGGTGTGGGGAGGTGAATCATCTCTGCTGAGGTCTGGGTGGGTTTTCTTTCTTCCTGTGTCTGAAAGTTGCTGATTGGTTGGCAGGTACCCACCTCTCTTGGGCTGACTGCCTCTGGAATCCCCTCCAATATGCTCTGCAGGGACCTGCCGCTGTTCACTTCCCAGCCCGGGGGGCTGGCTTTTCACTGTGTTTGCATCCTTCACCTGGGGTGTTAGCCACCTTCATAATTTATATACTGTACATAAGTCGGGGGCGCACATTCACCCCCATTACCGGGAGAAGGACTTGCTATTGAACTGTCCCACTACCCTGCCCTGGCTTAGGAGCATCTCACTGTCACCCCCAGGAGCACGTGGGCAGCGGTGGCACTGCCACGTTTTATGTGATTTACTGTTTGCTCGTGGCCCCGGGTCGCTCTGCTCTTCATGCGTTCTCAGCACCGACCTCAGGGTCCCACACGTGCAGCCTCAGCGCATGACTGTCCCCAGAGTAAAGGATAGGTCCTCCGGCGTCACAGAGCACAGGGGCAGGGCAGCCATCCTTCTCTAGCCCCTGGAGGTGGACGTGTGTTTCTGAAGCCTTTCGTGTCTTTTACAGTTAAAAGGTGCAGCACTCTTTAACCTTTGGCAATACTTTAAACTGGAAGATGCTTCTAAGAGTAATAGTGCGATTTGTTGTTTCTCTGAGCTTCTTCACACCAGGCTTGTTAAGCAAAACTAGTATCAGTAATGGGTGTGTAAAACATTGCCAATGAGAACAGGACAGGAAGGCACACTCATTCAGCTAACTGGGGGCTTCCAGAAGGAGCTCTGCCGGGCCCCCGGGTGAGCGCGGAGTCCACTGCGACTTCACCATTGGCAAGTTCCAGCCGCAAGCATCCTCTCCTGGAATCCCCACAATATTATGAGCCCGCATAGTGTCTTTTATTCAGCTCAGTTTACAGGTAGGAAATTATGGCTCCGTGATGTTTAATACGTTGTCCTAGATGACAAAGCTGAGGAACCCATGTAAATCTGTGCTCGTTCTGCGCCTGCCCCAGCCCCGATGTGGATCTGTTTTGACCACCTTCCCCCGTAGGCTGTCTGGATGCGTGAGTCTGGCCTTAATGCTGCTGTTTTGTTCTCTTGCTTTCCTTCTGTTACTGCTCCTGTCCTACCCACTCGTCTCAGGACCAGGTTCATTTTGTTGCTTTTTCCCCGTTTGAACGATGGCGGCACGGTTGGCCAGTTCTTTGATGCTGAGCTGTGACAACCACCATCCTTGCTGGGGGAAGTCCTTGCTTTGTGATGCCTCTCGTTTGGCTCGGCATCAGAGCTGAAGAAGGTTACTGAGGATGGTATGAACCTTTTCAGTATGCAAATTGTGTAATGGTACAAATGACTTTCTATCAGTATAATCGAGTTCTGAGCTCTTCATTTTTATCACTGCCTGTTCAATATGTCAAGCTGTAAAGTAGAATATTTAAATTTGCAGGAATGACTCAGATCTTGAAGAACGAATGTGAAAATACCGAATCCCTAAGTGGGAGCCGTGCCACTGGGCTATGCACTTCCTGAAGACAGGGGCTGTGTCCTGTAGGTCACCCTGCCCCCCATTCCTGCTCAGCGGCTGCCCACAGGACACCTTCCATGAATAATGAATGAAGGCATAAGTGAACACCTGCTTTGGCCTTCAAACGTCACAGTGTTTACTATAATTTTCTTAGAACAGTGGAAGTTGATAAATGCTGTGTGACTCACTTTAAGAATCTGGTGTACTTCTTAAGAGGCGTGTTGATTATGCTTTAGTTTAAAGAAGTATAACTAATAAAATATGGTGTTCTTTGAGTTATATAAGTAATCCAACCTACGTATATTTAGTTTCTATAAAATAATTACTATGGCAGCTAGTGATAAATACTATAAAGAAAAACAAGGCAGAATTTAGAGGAATGGACAGTGATGGGTTGATATTTGTTATACAAGATAGAATGGCCCTGTAAAAGAGATGAGTAATATTATCATGTGAAATATTTAAATACAAAAAGCTAATAATCAACAGGGGCCTACTGTATAGCACAGGGATCTCTACTTACTATTCTGTAATAACCTATATGGGAAAAGAATCTGAAAAGGAATAGATACATGTATATGTATAACTGAATCACTTAGCTGCTCACCTGAAAATAACGTTGTAAATCAACTATACTCTGATATAAAATAAAAATTAAATTAAGGGCCTCCCTGGTGGCGCAGTGGTTGAGAGTCCGCCTGCCGATGCAGGGGATACGGGTTCGTGCCCCGGTCTGGGAGGATCCCATATGCCGCGGAGCGGCTGGGCCCGTGAGCCATGGCCGCTGGGCCTGCGCATCCGGAGCCTGTGCTCCGCAACGGGAGAGGCCACAACAGTGAGAGGCACGCATACCGCAAAAAGAAAAAAAAAAAAAAAAAAAATTAAATTAAAAACAAAAACAAAAAGCTAGAGTCTACAGTTATGGCAAGGATCATAATTGTCCCCATTTGAGCCATGAGAACTGAATCTGGCCATCCCATTTTCATAGTGATTTTAGAGCCAAAAAGTTTACTTCAGACAGATCTTTCCCCAGCATTTTGGTGAGTAAAATAATTGGTCAGCTGTACCCTGTTCCTTTTTCCTAATTCAAGCGCGGCTCCTAAAACAAGCACATGCAATTTAGAACAAGAACTCAACACTGAATTTTTAAAATCACTGATAGGCACATTAAAACTACTTGTTTGAGTGATAGCATTAGTGATGCATCAAAGAAATGCTGTTTTTTGATCCTCATCGTAAGCTTTAAACTGATTCAGATGGAGGCATCTTGGCTGAGGTGAGTAAGGCATGTAGGCGCTGGAGCTTTCCATAAGGTGACGCAGGAGGTTTTGTTAAAATGAAGGACAGATTGGATGTGCACACATATTTATTTGTAGCTTTTCACACTGAAACGAACTCAGGTACTGGCTTGAGGTTCAAATCCAGTGTTGTGCAAGCCTAACCACCCGAGGAATATACTCATCACAGCCTGGTCTAAGCCCTTGTGTGGGGAGGTGTGACTGTATCATGTAACACGTACACACATGAACTTGAGTAGTGAGACGTCAGATGGAGGGACGAGTCGCCACATCCCCTCAGCCGCGTTGGGGGAAGAGCCTCACGCCCGAGCGCAGACCCTCCTGTGTCCAGCTGTCTGTGTGACCTCCTGTCTGGATGTTTCCTCTGCAGATGATCCAGTCCCTCAAGGCGTTGATTGAAAATGCAGACGCTGTGTATGAAAAGATTGTACACTGTCAGAAGGCAGGTGAGTGAGAATTTGTTTCTTTTCTTTTTTTTTTTTTTTTCTTTTTGCGGTATGCGGGCCTCTCACTGTTGTGGTCTCCCCCGTTGCGGAGCACAGGCTCCGGATGCGCAGGCCCAGCGGCCATGGCTCACGGGCCCAGCCGCTCCGCGGCATATGGGATCCTCCCAGACCGGGGCACGAACCCGTATCCCCTGCATCGGCAGGCGGACTCTCAACCACTTGCGCCACCAGGGAGGCCCTGTTTCTTTTCTTTAAAATAAAGTTAGTAGTGTCATCTCTTTTGCCCCTGAGCTACTTCATCTTTTTGATACTATATCAAGAAAACCAGATACAAAAAGGATTTCTTCATACTAATTCACTGGTTCTCAAGCCTGGATAATAGACTCACCTGGGGAGAGCTTTTAAAATATATTGACATGGTCTGGGGTGTGGCTTAAGCGTTCATAGCTGTTAAAGGTTCCCAAGCATTTCTAAGCTGCAGCCCAGATTGAGACCCTCTGCGCTAAATCTCTACCACCTCCGTGGGCACCAGTTACAACCTCTTGAAATTGTTAATGCACTGACATTTTCACATGCTGAGGAATTCATTCATTTCACAACCAAATGTTACGCTAGATTACAAAATTCTACTTACATAAACAACCGTCTCGGTAATTTTAGCTGTGATAAAACCAAAAAGTCAAGTGTTCTGCATTGTAATAAGAATAGGCAAAATGCAATTCGTTCAATTTTCAAATTTTGAGTGTCAATTTGGAAGGTTCTAATGTGGAGAATATTTGTAATTCATAAATAAGAGTATCTGTCCTTAATTTCTAGGGTTTTTGGTTGCTGTTCCTTCAAATCAAGAGGCCATAACTGTTACCTAGCCGTAAAAAAAAGTCATCTCTTATCTCAGAAATGAACTCGTTTAAAATAGATGAAAGGCAAAGATGCATGCGACAATTTCTCTTTGGGGGTTTATTGAAGAATATGCACATTAGTGACTAATCAACAGACAAAAATCCTCATCTCGTTAGCAGAATATTATTAGCAAAGTAATCTTTCTACTTCTAGTCCTTTCTGAGACACTTACGACCACAATTAAAGCAAGTTACGTCAAATACCACTTTTTATCATGTCACTACCCTATACAAAATCATTGAGTAGCTGACCAAATCTTAACTTCTAACTTCCTATGCAAAGTCATTGCCAACTGGCCCACCCACTTTGCCAATGTTATATTAAAAGGTATTAATTAAGTCGTGTTCATTTATTTAATACATATGTCTTGAACTTGTTCTATGCCTAAGATACGTGTAAGAGCTGTTACATACCAAAATATTAAAAAAATAAGCAAGATTGGTTTTCGTCTTCTAGAACCTTCAAATCAAACAGGACGTATGGAAGTAACCACACACAGTGAGACGCATTGAGTACTTACTGGGTGTGACTCAGGAGCCTGAACTTGGCTTGTGAGGCAGTGGGGAGCCCCTGGTTTTTTAGTAGAAGGGGAGTGAAGTTGAGCTTTCAGGTGACCATCATAATAGCTGTGTGCAGAGGACTGTTGTGGGCAGGACCCGCTGGAGGTTGTCGGGAACCCGCTGGAGGTTGTTGAGGAAGGAGATGTGAGTTGTTCATCCAGCCGGGCTTTGGGCTGCCCCGCCTCCTCCACCATCCCTTGTGTGTTTCCACTTAGATTTCCACAGGGTAGGACCTCTGTCTCCCTCCTCTCTGCCAGTCTGTCCTTGTCTTCTTCTCATCTCATCAGTCTCCCAGGGGCTTTCCTGATTCCGGGATGTGTGTTCCAGACCCATTCCATTCAGCCCTTCAGACATGTATCTGGTTCAGCCGATCAAGCCTCTTCGGTCATTGTGTCTTTTATTAACGTGTCCCATCTTCCAAACGGGACAGTGACCTCCTGTGCACCAGGCTTGCATGCTGAGTGACTCTCTCTGTTTTACCCGTGACATCTGTTCTAACATCTGCACAGCGGAGTCGCTCAGATATTAACTGGCTAAATGTGATTTGGCTTTTATGAAGCATTCGATTCTATTAAGTGCATGTATTGCTATGAGAATTGTGGACCGTTAGCATCTGAAACCACAATTTATGGGAAAAAAAGAACTGGCTATTAATTTAACAGTTTGAGTTATTGGCAATTCTTTGCAACTTCCTTGGCTTATGAAATTAGATAATGTCTAGCGTCATGCAGCTTCATGTTGTTTTTCTGTTCGATTTCAGTAAGGGATATATTTGCTTGTATTTAAAAAGCTGAAGGGTCTTGTCTGTTAAGGGTTTTGCTTGGGGAGGTAGGAGTGGGGATAACCGCTGTGTAATGGTCTGAGTTGCTTCGGGTTGAAAGCCCTTCAGAAGCACATAACGATCATCTCTCGGTTTCATAATTACTGCCGACCGCCTACACAGCCCTTCTGTTGTCCCAAGTGCTTATTTTAGAGTCTCTTGATCTTTGTTTCTTATGTTTACAGTTATCGTAAGGCATATTGTTCTTAGTCATCTGAAGAGTTGCTAATTTGTATTGGGCTCAATAGCATTTGCATAAGGTTTTACTTTTGGTGAGTAATTGTTCTCCTGCTTGCAGATCTTTAATCTCGCAATGACAAAGTGAAGATATAGGTCACCAAAGTGCTGGAAGAGGGGATTATTTTAGAAGTATTCCACACTTTTAAAGACAAACCTATATTCTTATTAGATAAACCTTCATGTAAATAAGTGAAAATAAGGAGTTACACTCCACCCGCCTCCAGTCCCGTGTTGAAAAGTGCACCCAGCTGGGACAGGTTCAGACTCCCCGCTGTGTAACTGATTTTTTGGAGCCAGAAATGAGTCTGCTGATGCTGTTATTGGGAGGAGAGGCCGGGGAGGAATGCCGGTAAATGAAGACCCACAGCCAAGGTGGGCCAGGAAGCTGCTCGCGCAGCAGACAGGGACCCAAAGGGACCAAGGAAGGGAGGTGAGAACAGCCAGGTGAGGGGCAGTTGGGGCAGCCTGTGTAGCCCACTCTTTTAAGAAGAGAATATGCCAGCACAGAAGTTTGGCGGGTTAAAGGGAAATCTTAATAAGGGAAATCTTAGTAAGAAAACCACGTTCCTAGGAATATGGAAGATCCAGTGAAGAGGCGAAGAGAAAGATGCTAAAAGATGAGCCCAGGATAAAGGATGCAGGAAGTGAGGAGGGCAGGAATCAAGCGTAGCTGTGAAACACTTGACCTTGGAAAGGGAGAGCCGTGGCGTGTGGACGCATCCTGGGGTGGAGGAGTGTTTTCCACTGAGAAGGCGGGGACGCCAGCTCTTGGGTGAGGTGGAAGGGGGGACAGGAAGGGCAGGATGTGGAGCATTTGCTCAGAGCCAGAGGCCAGTGGTGCCAGCGACAGGGACTGACTGAATGTTTGGATCGCGGGGAGGGATGTGGGATGAGTGGATCTGGGCTGCCACACGACTGAGAAAGACAGAGAAGTGATGGATGGCACGGCCGTGCAGGAACGGGTGTGTGTGAAGTAACAAGCACACGTCCTACTGGGTCTAACAAATGCTTGTTCTCTCAGGAAGTATCCAAGTGGGTGATGGAAAGGAACACACATGGGGGTGGCAGGGCCAGAATCTCCAGAGGGAGAAGCACTGTAGAAGTTCATACAAGTTCTTTTTCAAAAGTTTATAAAAGCTGATAAAAGATTAGCCGGATTCTTTCAGGGGAAACATCTTTTCCACTTTCTGATGTCTAGCTCTTTCTCTCCTTCAGTGGCCCCAAACGGCAGCCTGTGTTTGAATTTTAGTTAGTCACTGAATCGATCTGTTCCGTAAAGAATAGGAAGATGATCTAGGAGGTGGTCTAGACTGCTTTGCTTCGGTGCATTGGATGTTTCCATCAGGTGAATTTAAATGGAAAATCATTTGTTCTCTGGGAAGAAAAAAAGAAATCAATGACTTATTTCCTGTCAATAACTTACTTCCTGTCCAAGATGGTGCATTAACACATGCATTTAATGTCCACTCCCTTCTGAGCCTCATTAAAATGACAGTAGGGTTTTTTTTTTTTTAAATAAAAAACTTATAGGGGCAAAGAAAATGGGAGCAACAAAATTTTGGAAACAGGAAAAAGAAAGTTGACTTAGCTGACTCGGGAAAGCTGAGTCTGAAGCTGGTGGGGATGGGGACACAGTCTGACTTCGTGGAGACCCCACCAGGCTGGGACCTGGTGGCAGCAGATGCCTCTGGGGGTCGGGGTAAAGGTGGGAATAAAAGGGGAGAGCTGTCCGAAAGCTGGATTCAGGAGCAGCTAGGTTCCAGACGGCCGAGAGTCATGACGGTGGGGAGCTTGAAAATAGCCAAATTCTCATCCTTCATCTGGGCAGTTTAATAAGTAATTCTTGGGGAAAAAAATCTAAACAGTATATGCCTGTTACTTAGCAATACGGACATAGATACTCAAAAAGGAAACAAACTCAGCTAAAGGGGTTGAATGTTAACTGCTTCTGGAGAGGGGGGATTGGTGACAACTCTTTATCTTTTTTTTTTTTCTTGCGGTACGCGGGCCTCTCGCTGTTGTGGCCTCTTTCTTTGCGGAGCACAGGCTCCGGACGCGTGGGCTCAGCGGCCATGGCTCACGGGCCCAGCCGCTCCATGGCATGTGGGATCTTCCCGGACTGGGGCAGGAACCCGCGTCCCCTGCATCAGCAGGCGGACTCTCAACCACTGCGCCACCAGGGAAGCCCAAACTCTTTATCTTTAAACTAGGTGTATGCATCCTTCTGCCAAATATTATATCACTGCTAAATTTAAACTTAATTTAATTTACTAAGTTTAAGAAAGAGGAAGGAAGGGATGGAGCGGTGGAGGCTGCGACAGGAATCCTTGACCTGCGTGGTCCTGGAGGAGGCGTGGCCACGCCCACCAGGCTTGGGGCCAGGTGGGTGAGGCAGGTGCTTGCCGCCCAGGACCCCTGCCACCCCGGCTTTCTGGGCAGGCCAGGTGCAGAGGTGGTGTCTGCACCCAGTGGGCGAGAGCCTGGCTCCTCTTCTGGCAGGAGAGTCGGGTCCCTGCTCTTTCCAGTTTCCCGTTAGGGGAGGGGCAGTCAAGCCCTAAGTGAAAGATAGCCCAGCCATGGCCCCCCAACCTGTTCAAGTAGAAGCTTCTATTCTGAAAGCTCTGAGGGGCTCCCATTGCATGGCAGGGGTGCATCATTACTGAGTAAAGTGGGATGGAAGGCAGCTTTCGAAATAACAAAAGCTTTAATTGCCCTTCATTTTAATCTGCTTACTGGAAATTTTTCTGTAATGGATTCTACACATCTCTGCTTTCTTAAGTTTGGCTGCCAAAAGTAATTTGAACTTTTGATGACCCAGGGTGGTTATTTGCTGTGGTTAATGCAGCAATGCCCCGAGGAGCCTTAAGTTTTCAGGGCCCTTACGCTGTGCACTGGGGCTTCCTGTTCAGATCCTGTCCCAGGGGTCAGAGTTGAGTTCCATCTCCTCTCCTTCGGCTTTCACTCCCTACTGCTCCTGCAGTTCGTGCTGCATTTCCCACTGCCTGTTCGTACATGACTCTTTTGTTCTCTTTCTGATTTGCTGCTTCTGGTCTGCCGGCCTTTCCCCTGGGACCAAGATTGATAGATTTATCTTACCTCAAAGCAGAGAGAGCCTGACGCATCCGTTTGAGGAGAACAAGCAGGATGTCAGGCAGACCTACGTGACATTGCTCAGAGGCCTCTGTTATTTTGCAAACTCCTGGGATTTCAGTGTGTTCTTAGCAGGGAAGGTTTCCGGAGAAGTAACCTGCCACCATCCATCCTCTGCTGTGCTCACATCATTGTCTCGCTCAACACAACAAACGTAAAATCATCTGTACGAGTCATTCTGAAAACACTTCACAGTGTTCAGTTAGCAATGTTTGCAAAAGGAATCCTGGGGGCTTCTAACTTTTGTCTTCGCTTATGTCAGGCTGTTTCTCAGCCCCAATTTACAGAAGTAAGAGGTTCTTCCCTGGGGATCCAGCACAGGCTCCTGGGCCCCCTGTACCATGTCTTGCTGTGTGGTATTACGTTAGTCACTCGACTTCTCTCTGGCTCATTCTCCTCCTTCTAAGTGACAGTGAGTTGTATGCGACCCCGATAGCCCCACGGGTTCTAGAATACAGTGACCTCAGATCAGTTGCCTAAGCAGCAATTTTGGAATGGCCTGATTACAGTCACCTAAAAAGAGAAGATCAAATAAGTAATCCCATGTGATGGCACGGTGCATGAGTTGCATGCAGCCTGTCAGTGTGCGTTTCAAGGGGGAGAGTTAATGCCTCACTTTGAAGGTGAAGAGTGACCTCTCTGAAGGTGAGACACATGAACCCTTAACTCCTTTGGGACCCTCGGCCTCTTTCCTCTTCTAAGAATCACCAGATGCTCTCCCGGAGGGCACTTTACTTAACTAACAGTTAGTGAAACCACAGAAGCCAAGAAGTAGCAAGGTCATTGTCGATGGGCCAGCCTGCTCCCCGCCCCATCCTTCTTTTTTTTTTTTTCTTTTTTTTTTGCGGAACACGGGCCTCTCACTGCTGTGGCCTCTCCCGTTGCGGAGCACAGGCTCCGGACGCGCAGGCCCAGCCGCTCTGCGGCACGTGGGATCTTCCCGGACCGGGGCACGAACCCGCGTCCCCTGCATCAGCAGGCGGACTCCCAACCACTGCGCCACCAGGGAAGCCCTCCATCCTTCTTAATTTTCTCAAAAGGAACCTTTGCTGATGGTAAGGGAGGGTAGAGGGATGATCACAAAAGTGACACCTAGGCCAACTCAGGCAGGAAGGCTAAACAAACAAGCAGTCTGTAGGAACCAGCTGTCTCACCACAACCCCCCATCTCGGGTGCCCATCACCCCATCCTGCCTTCAGACGACCACATAGCTGCCATCGCAGCAGGATTTCCTACAAGTGTGGTCAGAGTCTCCTAGGGACACTTGTGTAAAGTGCAGTTTCTTTGCTTCACCCACCAGTATCCTCGGGGTTGGGGCCCAGGAATTTGCATTTGAATGAGAAGCTCTCTTTAGAGGGTGGAGCAGAGAGAGGCCCCTCCTGGGTTCATGCTCACCTCTGAGCCTCTCCCCACCCCTCCCCGCCCTGCAAAGGGTGACTGCTCCGTGCCTGCCGGATTGATGAGAGCAATTCCTTCTTCCCAGCACGGCTTTCACTGGTGACATTTCCCGGTGCCAGGAGTGAAGGGGAGGGAGGCGGGCAGATGTGTGACCTCCCTGGATATCTGTCCTGTGCGCCGATCCCGAAGCTGTGCTTTCTTGTCCCTTCTTCCTCTGCCTCCTCCTTCCCTGTAAACCCAGAGTCTCTGAACGCATCACTTTTCATCTAAATGGCAACTCTCAGGCTTCCTGGTGGCGCAGTGGTTGGGAGTTGGCCTGCCAATACAAGGGACACAGGTTCAAGCCCTGGTCTGGGAAGATCCCACATGCCCTGGAGCAACTAAGCCCGTGCGCCACAGTTACTGAGCCTGTACTCTAGAGCCCGTGAGCCACAACTCCTGAGCCCACATGCCACAACTACTGCAGCCCGTGCGCCTAGAGCCCATGCTCTGCAGCAAGAGAAGCCACTGCAATGAGAAGCCCACGCACTGCAACGAAGAGTAGCCCCTGCTCGCCGCAACTAGAGAAAGCCCGTGCACAGCAAAGACCCAACACAACCAAAAATAAATAAATAAATAAATGGCAACTCTCAGCATCTCAGCAGATTATCTTCTGGGGAGGGGTCAGGCTTCCTTCAACTCTGACACTCCCATAAAAACCATTTTTGTTATTATTCCATCATACTTGTTTATTAAATTTGAGAAGAACCACAAGTCAAGTGAAGTCCACAGTAAATTAAATCATCTTTCTCAAATACCAGAAGGTTTTATACACACACAAACACACACACACACACACACACACACACATATCTGATTAGGTATTCTTGGATCTAAAATGAAGTAAATAGCCTAGATGGTCTCTAAGGCTTTTTCTGTCTTTCAAATTCTGTGGTATAGAAATCATATGATATGATATATGATATATAATATAATATAAATAAGGGACTGTAGTGGGTAAAGTGAACAAATGCATTCTAAGAATGTTTTAACAATATTTAGAGGTAAATCTTCTAAGAATAAGGAATTTGAAATAATTTTAATTAACCTGTATTCTTTCATTATAGGTCAGTGCCTTGTCAAAAATATGTCATTACACGTGTTAACATAGTAAAGGAAAAATGCAGTCGTGCATCTGTGGAATGTGTTTAATGCTGTACTAAGTATTAGAGGTGCAGAAACTAATGCACGGTCTCTGCTACCATTGAAAGTTATAAAACACAACAAAGCCAGTAGATTAGGCAACGGGTATAAGTGGAATCTGAGAAAAGGAGCAGGCCAGGGGGTTTTGTTGGTAGGGAGGGGGTAGGGCTTGAACTAGGGGCTTGAGAGAGGCAGGTACGGTCCGTGTGAGGAGAGCGGAGGGACGGGGCTTTTCTGCTGGGCCAGAGGGGAGAGGCTTCATCGTCCAGGTGTGCTTTCCACGCACATGACGTACATTGTCCTGTCCGAAGGGAAATGTTTGCTTTGGGAAGCAGCAGAAATTAGGGTTGGAAGTAGAGGTTGGGTTCTATGACGGGAGCCTTTTAATTCAAGGATAAAGTGTTTGGCGTTGACTTCTAAGGCCAACATTGCCCAAAGCCTGATTTGAGGAACACTAGTCGTGCTCCTTGGGCGAAGGGTTTCATCACCAAATCTTCATAACACAACGTGTTCCCCTTTGGAGATTCTTGGGACACATCAGCATGCTAAATATTCCCTAGTTTAACTCAGCATATCCCAAACCAAATGTATTTGGTTATAAAGCCCTTCTTTCAAGCTCTGTCTGTCAACGTTTTGAACACTTCTGGAATCTGCCGTAGGCCGTGGGGTCATGAAATAGTTTGGGACAGGCCTGGGGACTCACTGACCAACCCATCTCTCTCCTCTGCCCTCCATGTTCCAATACCCCACACAGCACTGGAATGTGGGGGCCTGAGCTACTGGGGTAGGGGGAAGGTGATTGTGAAGGTCTGGTTCAGGTGTGCTGGGCCAGGGATCATGTAGGGTGGCTGTCTTGGTCCAGTCGGGCTGCTATAACAGAGTATCACAGACCAGAGGGCTTAAAACTACAGAGACTTACCTCTCACAGCTCGGGAGGCTGGGAAGTCCAAGATCACGAGGTGAGGGCCCATTTCCTGGTTCGGAGCTGGCACTTTCTTGCAGGGTCCTCACATGGTGGAAGGGGTACAGCTTTAAAAGAGCACTAATCCCATTCATGAGGGCTCCATACTCCTGACCTAAGCACCTCCCACAGGCCCCACCTCCTAACACCATCCCTTTGGGCATGAGGGTTGCAACATGGATTGGGGTCGGGCAGGGGGACACAAAGCAGACCCCAGCAGAGGGTCAAATGGAAATAGCTAGCATATTGTTGAAGCAACTGTAGTAAAGCTTGGGGTGGAGTGGCGTCTACAGATAGAATTAGTATCATCCAAATGGAGGAGTTATTTGAATGCATGAGTTCTTGTTTTTTTTTTTAAATTAATTTTTATTGGAGTATAGTTGCTTTACGATGTTGTATTACTTTCTACTGTGCAGCAAAGTGAATCAGCTATACGTATAGATACATCCCCTCCTTTTTGTATTTCCTTCCCGTTTAGGTCACCACAAAACATGGAGTAGGTTCCCTGTGCTATGGATGAGTTCTTTAATGAAGAAAGGGTTGGGAGGAAATATAGGCAATCCCAAGATATGATTATGAGTTTGTATTAATAATTCAGAACTGGATGTTTTACTTCAACCTCAAACCTTAAAAACATCCCGGCACATCTGAGCCCCTGCCCTGCTCTACTTTTTTTTTTTCCCTATAGCAGTCATTACCTTCCAACCACAGTATCATTTGCTCATGTTCCTTGGTTATTGTGTGTCTGCTTCCAACTAGAATGTAAACGCCTTGAGAGCAGGGAGCTTTGTTATTCATATCGTCTCCCACCGACGCCAAGAACAGCGCCTTGCCAAAGCTGGCACTCCGTAAATATTTGTTGAATTGAATTGAACGTGGAATGCTGCGGTTATTCGTCCATTTGTTTCTTCACAGACGTTTATTAGGGTCCTACTCTCAGTCTGAAGGAGGCTGGGGACCTCACTTCCCCGCCCCAGGGCTCCAGGCCGAGCGCAGGAGAGGCGCAAGCAGAATCCTCACTGCACAGGGGACTTGGCCCTCTGGTGGTGAGAGGACAGCACAGCCCGTGACTGACCCATCGGGTCAGCACGGAACCAGAGTTTGGAGCTGCAGTTGAGACAGGAAAGTGGTTTGGGAGCAAGGCTGGTGGGGCGGGAATTCCAGGCGGGAGAGGAGCCCCCGCGGGGACAGCCAGGCCCAGGCCAGCAGTGGCCGTGGCACAGACGGCAGATAGCACAGACCCAGAAGCTGCAGCAAAACATTCACACACATACACACACACGCACACGCACACACACACACACACACAGCCCTTTGATGGATTAGACCGCATGCAAAGAATTCTGTATGCCAGAAAGGGTCAGAAGCAAAGCTGCAACAACAACGAGAAACTAAGAAAAAAATGTTAGCAATACGTATTAGGAAAGGCTAATATCCCTCACAACACAAGGAACTCTTAAAAGCAGTCTGAAAAAGGCCAACAACCCTCATGTTTGTATTCTTTGCAAAGAATATGAACACAGTTCACAACAAGGGAAATTCAAAAGACTCTAAAATAGAATGAAAGGATGTCCAGACTCACCCATAAGCGGTGCAAACCTGCTACAGGTAGAGAGACAGTTATGAATGCAGAGTCTAAACTCTGGCCTTCTCAAAGCTGAAGTCAGGTCATGGGAGACAGAAGATAAAAAAGCAAGTAAATACAACACTCACTGTGTCCGACAGTGGTGAGTGTTTTGGAATCAGTGAGGCAGAGAGGGGGACAGGGCGGGGGCAGGGGTGGGCAGCGGCTCTTTTCAATAAAGTGCTCAGCCAGGACCTCAGGGAACCGGTGACATCTATGCAGGCATGATTGGAGGCAGAGAGCAAGCTTATCAGATATCTGGAAGGAGATTATTTCAGGAAGATGGGCCACCTGGCTACAGTGTTGGGAGCAAGGGGCCGGGAGGGCAGGAGCCAGGTGACAACGGGCCAGGCTGTTGCGAGGACGCCAGCTCTGCTCTCAGAGAGATGGAAGCTCTTCCTGAGGGTCTGAGCAGAAGAGTGGCTGCATCCGATAAGCAGGGGGTAAGGGGTGGGGACGAAAGCAGGTGCTGGAGGACCACCCAGGAGGCTTTTGTAACCATCCAGGCTACTGAATGGCTTGATCTGGGGGGATCTGGGTGGTGGTGACGGCTATCAGGATTTATTCATGGCTTGGCCGTGGGGCAGGAGGAAAGAAAGAGGGCAGGACTGCAGGATTCTTGGTTGGGTTCTCTTTACCAAGATGGAGAGGACTGTGGGGAGAGGGTTTGAGAGGGAAGATCAGAGGTTTGGATGTAGATGTGTTAAGCTTGGTGTGCCTGGTTGACTTCCAAGTCTAAAGTTCAGAGAGAGGTCCAGACTGGAGGCAATGAATTTGGAAGCCATGGGCACGAAAGGGGTCTTTCAAGCTTGGAGACCGAGCTCATCTAAGCAGTGACAATGAATAGAGAAGATGGAGCCCTGGGCTTTCACCATTTGGACGTTGGGGAGACACAGGAGAGCAACCCTGGAGGTTAGGGTGCAGACGGGTAGGAGGAGGACGCTGTGATATCCTGGAGAATGAGGTGTTTCAAGGAGATGCCACTTTTCATGCATCAGGTCCAAACGTTCATATCAAAGACCCCAGAGTTCCGTCTCACACAGATCATGACTGATGGGTGGGCATATAGGGGAAACTGGGAACTGTCACATTGTAAGGGTGTATAAATTGGGTCCACACCTAGGGAAGGCCACATGGCAGTAAATTTCGGAATTACGAATCAGGTACACTTTGAACCAGTAATTCCTATTTTTTTATAGTTTATTTAAAGATTTGATCACATATTTGGGGAAATACATGTGTATAGAGTTTTCTTTATAACACTGAGAGCAGCTTAGATGTTACGCCTAGGTATTCAAAAGGAGGGTCCTTATTAAATATGTTACGATAGATCCATATGATGGGACATTATGCTACCCCTTCAAAAAGAATAAAGAAATATGTATGTGTATATATTCACCTGCACAGACACACAGACTACATATATATACCTATATAAGGAAAATCTTATATACACATAAAGATAAAAAAATATGTATATGTGTGTGTATATGTATATATACATAGTTTAAAAAGGCAAGGCAAACAGTGTGTGCTATTTGCTCATGTGTTTTTTGGTTTTTTTAAAATTAATTTATTATTTATCTTTGGCTGTGTTGGGTCTTTGTTGCTATGCACTGGCTTTCTCTAGTTGAGGCGAGCTGGGGCTACTCTTCATTGCGGTGTGCGGGCTTCTCATTGTGGTGGCTTCTCTTATTGCAGAGCATGGGCTCTAGGTGTGCAGGCTCAGTAGTTATGGCACGTGGGCTTAGTTGCTCCGCGGCATGTGGGATCTTCCTGGACCAGGGCTCGAGCCCTTGTCCCCTGCCTTGGCAAGCAGATTCTTAACCTCTGTGCCACCAGGGAAGTCCCTGCTCATGTGTTTTAAAAGGTGAGGCAGGAGGCTAGAGCCTTGTGAGATGCTGAGGGCACTGCTCTCTCAGGGAGGGGGTAACCGAGGTTGCCCAGTGGGAGGGGCCCAGGAGGCTGGGTGATGGGGAGGGAAAGGTCGTTCTCCGTATACCAGTCTATACTCTTTAAATTGTTGAGCCGTGCGACTATATTATCTGTTCAAAAATTAAAATAAGAGGCGTAAAAAGAAAGGGAGAGGTGGACAGGGTTGCGTCCCGAGCACCTCGTGTGTTTGGGTGATCGTGCCCAACTGGTAGAGGGGAAAGGACTGACTTCCGAGGGCCATCCAGACAAACGTGTCCTCCGTGTGAAAAGCTCATCTTTGAGTATAATTGGGGTGAAGAGGCCGTTTTGTTTCTCAACACAGTGAAGTGAGGAGGGTCTGCTGTTTGTTCCTCGTCTGATCCCAGCCCAGGTGAGTCCCGTGGCCCATGTTTAGAAGGGTGGCACAGTCACTGGATTCCACAGAGGACGCGAGGGATGCCCCTCCGTCTCACCCGGATTCCCCAGGTGGAGCGCTGGCGGAGGAAGGCACGCCCCCCTTACGCAGTCCATTCACAAAGCGTAATGCTGTGGGCGTGGCATCCTTCTGGGTTTTAAGGGTATATTTAAGAGACCTGGTTTATCTATTGCACCTCAGATAGATAAATGGAATGGGATTGAACAGCTCAAAATCCATCTGAAAATAATTCGGCTTTTGCTAATGCCAAGATTGTTTGGGAAGAAGGCCGAGAGAGAGAGAGACTACCAACTGGAACTGTATGAAACGTCATGAGGCATTTCTGCGTCTCCATGGAGATTATGGCGTCAGCGCCCACGTGCTGGAGGCACAACCGAACTTCAGACCCCTGGGGTTTGGGGGGCAGAGCGTATAGTTTACAAAGCCTGTATATTTTAACACGTTCTATATATACGTTAGTTGGAAAAAATGATCCTTTTTTTTTTTTTGCGGTACGAGGGCCTCTCACTGTTGTGGCCTCTCCCGTTGCGGAGCACAGGCTCTGGACGCGCAGGCTCAGTCCATGGCTCACGGGCCCAGCCGCTCCGCGGCATGTGGGATCTTCCCGGACCGGGGCACGAACCTGCGTCCCCTGCATCGGCAGGCGGACTCTCAACCACTGCGCCACCAGGGAAGCCCAATGATCCATATTTTGTTCTCAAGGAACTTTGATGTTGGGACATGAGACCATGTTATTTTGAGGTACTTGTAAAACTTGACAAATTGACCTCTTGAGTGAGATCCCATGTAGACTCGTGTTATATGGAATTCCATCTTCCAGGAAATAGCTCACTGTACCTAACTTGGGAAATCTGAAATAAATTAAAATTATAAATATATATTTCTTTTGTCACCATTTGAAATATTCTACCCTATGATTTTGGTTTCTATTTTCAGCACACATAGAAATATTTTTGCACTGGGTATGTTTGTGATAAAAGAGTTTTTTAGGATAGCTAAGTAAATTAGCAGTTGAAAAAGTAATCTTTAGTTATATAAATTTAAGATCAATATGTCTCTTATGGAGTATTTTTAAAAATTATACTTGCTTCTGAAAATTTTGAGTCGTGTGCTACATGGTATATTTTCGATTCAGATCATTTAGATTGGTACAGAAAATCCCATCCAGAACGTTTGAAAGGTCATTCTGCTTCATGTTTGGCATGAATAAATGCCGTTTGTTTCCATCAAAGAGGAAATGCTGCCATGTTTCTGACTGAGACCCCCTTCCCTTCAAGGCAAAGCCTCTTCTTCATATCTTAGTATTGTATGTATCATGTATTTTAAATTTTTTATTTTATTTTTGTGGCTGTTTGGTTTTTATCTAGGTTAATCTGTGATGGGAGGTGGGAAACTTGATAGGACTGGAAATTTCTCTTTACTACATTCCATTATATGCAGTTGCACTAATGTTCTTAGCTAATGTAATTATGTATCATCTTTACACTCTCTATTAATTTTTTTAAAACATGATAATCTGTCAGCATTACATTCCATCTTTTGTCATTAAGCTTTAAGCCCCTCAAAAACAAACCCTTTAAAATATTTAAGTTGCAGTGTTTTGAAACAATAATTGGAAAATTATGTGAAACAAGCACCTCCCTCTATAAAAAATTTGAGCTGTTTAAATTTTTGAGAATGACATGGAAAGAAGCAATAAGTTTCTAAAACATTGTTCTTTACATAAAAATCAAATAATAGGACTTCCCTGGTGGCCTCAGTGGTTGAGAGTACGCCTGCTGATGCAGGGGACATGGGTACGTGCCCCGGTCTGGGAAGATCCCACATGCCGCGGAGCAGCTGGGCCCGTGAGCCATGGCTGCTGAGCCTGCGCTTCTGGAGCCTGTACTCCGCAACGGGAGAGGCCGCAACAGTGAGAGGCCCGCGTACCGCAAAAAAAAAAAAATCAAATAATATACTTTTGTGTGGCCATACCAATTTTAAAAATTTAACCCTGTGGCTATAAGTGGAAAGGTCCACCATGGGCCCAGGGCCTGACCTTGTGTTTTGTTTGTGTGGCCTGTGCCTTCTTTTCCCTTTAGAGCAGAATGAACTATACCCTCGCAGGAATCACTGACTATGGCCTTTCCATTTGCCCTTCCTCTGCTGTTTGATGACCTACTGTTTATTTCCCGGGTTCTCAAGTTCATTACCAGAAAGGAATTTGAGCATTCCAGAAGAAAATGGTATACATTCTTCTGGTTAACATTCCAGAAGAAAAATAACCCACAGCTCTTTTCTAGAAACACAAACTTGGGGTCACGGAGTCAGAGGAACCTAATTATAGGGTCTTTGGCACAGAGCAGCCAAGGCGCAAAGACAGTCCTCTTGACAGAAGAGCAGCCACAGCAGGCCCAGCCAGGGCTGTGCTTGAGATGTGGTCATTTGCTGCTTTCTAGACTTTTACCCCAAGTTTTAATTCATGTTTCCAAGCACGTCATTGAATTTGTGTAATATGCCCACAGCCTTCAAACTTTCATGCTTTTGAACACACCGTATATATATATATATATTTTTGTTTTTTGTGTGTGGTACGTGGGCCTCTCACTGTTGTGGCCTCTCCCGTTGCGGATGCGCAGGCTCGGCGGCCATGGCTCACAGGCCCAGCCGCTCTGCGGCATGTGGGATCTTCCCGGACCAGGGCACGAACCCGTGTCCCCTGCATCGGCAGGTGGACTCTCAACCAATGTGCCACCAGGGAAACCCCACACCGTATGTTTTGACTGTTAAATGATGTAGCACTGTGAAACTGTATCACGTCATGTTTTTCAAAAGACTGTTTACCTAGTTAGTATTGGTTTTCAAGTGAAGTGTTCTAAAACTTAACAAAGATGTTAATTTCTTTGGCCAGAATTAGCTGTTATCTCTTGCCTCCCTTACCGACATGGTCTGGCAATTGCAGTGTCTGCTCTTTTACCAGCTCAGGAGGAGCTGGTTTGGGTAGTTTTCCTGCATCTTCTTATCCTTTGAAGAACTGTAAAGGCTCCATTTAACAGCATTATTACAAGCCTGCCTGCGAGGGCGGCTTCTAGGCACTGCACCTGTGTGGACGGATAGTCCCCCTCCCAAAGTGCAGGGCCTGTCACCCTAAAATATCAGCAACGTAGAGAGGCAGGCAAAAGACACATTGATAATTGGTAAGCAAGGGACATGCAAAAAATCAGATATTTACTTTAAGTACAAAGGGATGCTTGCCTGTCTGTGGAATTAATAGTGTAGTTAGTAAGAAGGTGGGAAGCAGAACTAACCTCCCAAAGCTGCCCAGAGGACCATCACCATGAGCGACCAGGTCTTATTCCTGAGCAAAGTAATAGGAGGTGCAGGCATTCTGAGGCCCAGCCTGCACCCTGAGGCCGCGGCTGAGCCGTGCTGGCTGCTCCTGGGCCCCATCTGTGGGGGACAGGCACCCCCAGATCACCTTTCTTTAATCGGTTCAGCATTCTTGTCACTCCACTGAGCATACTCTGGCAGGAAATGATAAGAGCTCCCTTTCTTCCTTGTTATGTAAATTTTCAACATAATTGCTTACAATTTTGTAATAGGGACAAGGGCAGTCAGCTCTCTCAGAGGAGGTGTTTATTCTCATTTTCTCTCTACTCACTAAGGAGAAAACACAGAATGGTTGTCCTCAGGTTTTCTGAAATTTCAGCTTTTCTGATTGGTTATTTATTTCTTAAGATTAATCTTTACATTACCACTTGTTTGTAATTTATTCTGTAAAGTTTCACATGGTAATACATAGTTCTTGCATGACTACAGAACCTCCCTTTCATCGTATGATTCCTCATCCAAAAATCCTAATTTGCTGCTGCACCTACAGAGTTTATTATGGCATTGATTAAAGAAAGCAGAAATTGTACACGTTCTCACATCGTTGTAATGCTATTGCCCTATTTGCTACTCTAAGGCCTGTACACTCAGCCATTGTATTCCAGAACAAAGTAATAAAGATTTCTTTATGAAATGGTTGTCAGTGAGCAGATAATATAAGCACTAGTCCCCTTGCCCTGGCTTTCTCCCCATGCTTCTAGAAGTCTGTAGCTTTTTACAGTGTTCAGCGTGTTTAAGTAATGGATCTTAATGAGACTCAACACAGCAGATGGTCAAATGCCCTGTACATGGAGTGTGATCAATACATGTTATTGGCTGACCAATTAGTGTTATTACTTCAAGCATCAAAAATTACTTTCATTATCCAAAATGATGAGACCTTTTGTATCTCAGTGTTATGAATGTTGACTACTGATTACAGAAATAGAGAACTATTGTGAAAAATCCACTTGTTAAAGAAGTCTGAGGTAATAGTTCAGTTTTATCGCTTCAAGTAAATATTCCCGATTGTTTCATATTGGAGTCCTTTTTTAAAAAAGGTGAAACTAGAAAACATTAAAAAAAATCTTGTTCTAGATAAAATAATTTAGAAATAGATTTTTGTGTATGTGAGCTGGACCAGTCATTTAAAAAAAAAAAAAGTAGAATCTTGACTGTCTTGCCCATGTCTGTCTGTCTGTCTGTCTGTCTCTTCTCTGGCTCCTAACCCCACCACCTTCAAACTGTAACTAAAGAACAAGAAATTTAAAAATGAAAACAACTTAGCTTCTTCGTTGGGGGCAGGGGAAGGAAGGTGGTAACTTAGTCTTAAAGTTTTTAGTTATCTGATTTTCACCATCTACTTTAAAACTCTGCTCTTCAGACAGATGGTTTGACTTACAGGTGGAGAAGAGATGCTGCTTCTAAGTTTCTTAATAAGATAAGGACATTTTCACTGGGCTAATGTTTCTTTGCTGAAAATAATTTGGGAAATAGGGAGAACGTTACTTAACATCTAACCCAGACAGGTTCTTTATACACACCATTGATGTGAAGACCTCCTGTGACATGTTAGAATAGATTTCCTGGTAATTTAATATCAAGGGAATAATGCAGTTCGCATCTTGACATATAATCAGATTTCTTTGTTATATATGGGCAGACCCAGTTCCATGGCATGATCTCATTCTCTCTCCCCTTGTATTCCCTTAGAACAGGGTCAGTGCCTGTCTGATACCCCTGCAGTGTTCTACCTCACAGTGTAATTATTGGACACACACACAACCATCCCAAGAGCTCATATTTTTTTTAACATCTTTATTGGATATAAATAATTGCTTTACAGTGGTGTGTTAGTTTCTTCTTTATAACAAAGTGAATCAGTTATACATATACATATATACCCATATCTCTTCCCTCTTGTGTCTCCCTCCCTCCCACCCTCCCTGTCCCACCCCTCTAGGTGGTCACAAAGCACCAAGCTGATCTCTCTGTGCTGCGCAGCTGCTTCCCACTAGCTATGTGGTTTACATTTGGTAGTGTATATATGTCCATGCCACTCTCTCACTTTGTCACAGCTTACCCTTCCCCCTCCCCATATCCTCAAGTCCGTTCTCTAGTAGGTCTGTGTCTTTATTCCCGTCTTGCCCCTAGGTTCTTCATGACTTTTTTTTTTCTTAGATTCCATATATATGTGTTAGCATACGGTATTTGTTTTTCTCTTTCTGACTTACTTCACTCTGTATGACAGACTCTAGGTCCATCCACCTCACTACAAATAACTCAATTTCATTCTTTTTATGGCTGAGTATTATTCCATTGTATATATGTGCCACATCTTCTTTATCCATTCATCAAACACATGAAAGAAGCTCAACATCATTAATCATTAGAGAAATACAAATCAAAACTACAATGAGATATCATCTCACACCGGTCAGAATGGCCATCATCAAAAAATCTAGAAACAATAAATGCTGGAGAAGGTGTGGAGAAAAGGGAACACTCTTGCACTGTTGGTGGGAATGTAAATTGATACAGCCACTATGGAGAATAGTATGGAGGTTCCTTAAAAAAATAAAAATAGAACTACCATACGACCCAGCAATCCCACTACTGGGCATATACCCTGAGAAAACCTTAATTCAAAAAGAGTCATGTACCAAAATGTTCATTGCAGGACTATATACAATAACCAGGACATGGAACCAAGAGCTCATATTAAGGACTGGGATTCTTGTTTAGAAATAATGCATGATAGTTGGGAAACCTTAGGCCACTGGGCTCAGACAAACCAATATTCAAGTTTTTCTTTACCATCTCCTCGGGAAAGTTCTATAGCCTCTTTCCAAGTTTCCTATATAGTAGGTGTAAAGTGCCTGGTGAGTTGTCTTTTGTTTCCCTTGATCATGTCTTTGGCCTGGACTTTGCATATCACAGGGGAGCAGTGAAAAGTACAATCATGCTGTATAGATCAAGGTGAGAATCCTTTTATTTCCTTAAAAAATAAAATCAACATATGCTACATATAAGTGGATTGGTGGAATGTTTGCAAAGATTAGTCTACAAGTTAATAATATGAAAATCTTTTTAAAGAAACAGGTGTGTTATGTAGCAAACCAGACAATGACATAAGTGATAATGGGACTGATGGTCTTGACCACTTTTTTAAATGTGGGGTTTTATATTTTTAACATAACTTTTCCACTTTTCAACTAATCACCTTTTTGTGCCCATTTTTAAAGGACTTCATTAATAATACACTTTTCATTTGCCTGTGGACTTTTATTGGGCTATAGATATTTTAAGAGGGGGAGGATAAGGGGGAATTGTCTCACTTTTTCATAGACATGTAGAATATGAGCTTTTTAGACAGCTATACTTGTTTCCTTAAATGTTTCCCCATTTCATCATGGGACTTCCCTGGCCGTCCAATGGTTAGAACTCCGCACTTTCACTGCCAAGGTTGTGGGTTCCATCCCTGGTCAGGGAACTAAGATCCTGCAAGCTGCGTGGTGTGACCAAAAAAAAAAAAAAAAAGAGTCCTGAGTCCTTAGTCCTTCTCAAGGCAGCCTCTGGCCCAGTGTTCTTCTGAACTTTCTGAAAGCTGCTTTCTTAAAATCTAGGACGGATGTTTGTTTGAGCTCGGCATTCCCGCATTCCGCTGTTCCGTGCTTGTGTTACCTGCGGGTTCTTACCTGTTGGAGTGAAGCCCCGCGGGGCAGTTCCAGTCACTGTCTCATCACCTTAGTGGTCAGATGGTCAGCAAGGCGAGTTAAGCCGACTGCCTCCAGTGGCGTGAGGCTCCCAAGCATACATCTGGGTGGTTGAAAAATCCGCCAGTACTATTGTGTCACATCTTTGTGCCAGTATTGAGATTTGTAATAAGAAAGCGTCTCAAAAGGCCCACTTCTGGTCAGGCAGCTGTATGGTGTGGTCCCATGGTAATGTCACAACCATTTCCCTTCCCACGCCCCTCGGAGACCATACAACTCTATACCTTCTTGTTACACAGAGAGTTGCTGCTCCACCTCTTCTCCTGTGTCTCTTCTCTTTTCTGTATTCCAGTCTAGACCTCCATCTACTGAGCCCCAGTGATGCTTATAAGGCCATAATGCTTCCTAACTATCCGAAATAGAAACATAATGAATATTAATGATAGATACCCTGAAATCCAGATCATGCTGAAGTATTAAAACTTAAGACCCACTGGGGTCCTACCATCGGGGCCTCACCTGGCCGTGTTCTAGGAAGCAGGCCTGAGTCATCACAGCACACGCCAGGGAGTCTCTCAGACCTGACCAGGGACAAATTGTGTGTGTGTGTTTTACTCTAGCAGAAATCCTGGGTTTTAGAACATCATCGCCACCTACTCGTGGTTATTATTTTTTGTCTCTATTTTTCCCATCTGTTAAGCCAAGCACATCCAGGAAAGTCAGAACTAGATATGGGGGGGGATGCAGCCCCCCCATGTGAGCCAGGCCACACAGCAGTGCGCTGGAGGGGGTTTAGTGACCAAGTTGGGGTGTTGGCAGAAGAGAGGCTGAATTAAAGGAGAGTGGTCAGTGTAGTAGTTTCCTAGGCAATGTAATGAATTTTACTAATTACTGTTCTTTTTTGAAACCAGGGAGGTTCTTAAGCCTTATTAGAATGACAGGAATTAGGGCCATAGTTCCTGTTAGGGGGGGAAAAATAGAGAAGAAGGAAGACTAGATGGGCAGCTTACTGTATTTATCCTTTGTGTCAACTCTCCTTCACTGTTTAAAGACACGAAGGAATAAAGTTACTGTCAGTCACCATGTAAAGAGCTGCTCTGAAACGATGTTGCATAGAAAGGGAGTTAGAAATCGGGATGCCCAACTGAACAGTAAAAATGTACGAAAGAACGCCGGAAATGTCTTGTAAAAATTACAGCTGCTCCAACATTATTTGTAATAGCAAAAGACTGGAGACAATGTCCATTAGTGAGGACTGGTTAAATAAATGCTGGCTCATCCACACAATGTGGGAGCCTGTGTAGGTGTTAGAAAAAGAGTGAAGAAGAGCTTGATACACTGGCAGGGAGTGATCTCCACTACGTAGTTACCTGAGGAGAAAAACCACGGTACAGAGCAGTGTGCATGGTATGCTGCTTTTGTGCAAGAAAGGGAGGATTGTGGATATGTGAACACATTTGCTTAGATTTTCAAGGAGAAACAAGACAATAAAAGATAAATTTGAAACTAAGAAAAATGTGTAGGGGGAGGGAGGGATCAGAGTAGAGGAGACCAGGAAGAAAGTAAGATTTACCTGAATGCACCCTGATATGTAGTTTGTCTTTGGAATCATAAAACAAATTATATCCAAAAAAGCAAAATCACTTCCCACCCGCCACATACACAATGGGGGGGGGGGAAGGAAACAAATGAAGGGAATTATACTTTGTTAAGTGACATATCCACATAAAGAAAATAATTATTCTGACAGACCTTAGAACACAATACTTTTTTTGTACATTCTCAATGAGATACTCTAAGGACAAAAAAAAAAAATGCAGAGTTTAAATTGTATTTAGCGGTCTTACTATTGGCTATGTTTGTGTGGTTAAGAATTAAGATTGTCTACCTAAGAGAAAAGAAATAAGCATAAGATTTTTTAAATTATGTAAAATTCCTGTATACTTAAATTTGAATTAGAAGTATGAGCAAGATCTTATTCTTCCCTTAAAAAAAAAAAACTCCAGGGCTTCCCTGGTGGCGCAGTGGTTGAGAGTCCGCCTGCCAATGCAGGGGACACGGGTTCATGCCCCGGTCCGGGAAGATCCCACATGCCGCAGAGCGGCTGGGCCCATGAGCCATGGCCGCTGAGCCTGCACGTCCGGAGCCTGTGCTCCACAACGGGAGAGGCCACAACAAGTGAGAGGCCCGCATACTGCAAAACAAACAAACAAACAAACAAAAAACTCCATGTACCTGAGATCTGTTCAATATAAAGGCCTAGAAAACAGTGGAAACTCAGTAACAATGAGCACTCCTAGCCCCCATATTGTGGTTTTTAAACACCGTTCCCCACTGTAAGAGTCCAGAGGTCCCTGGAGAAATGCCTGGTTCCACGTCTGTGATGAGAAATGTACTTGGTAAGTCTAGAACATCTTGTGCTGGAAAGCAAGGGACATATGAAAGACTAATTAGTGATTTCAGAAGAACCTAGGAACCCACCTGCGGGGTTCCCATTGGCCAGAGATGGGATAAGTGACTGCAGATGAATATGAAAACTTTCCATGAGTTTTAATGATATTAAACCAGGAAAAGGACTGTCACACCACTCCTGCATTCAGGCTATTTTGAATGACAATGGGGAATATGCACTGATTATGTAAATTATTCAGAGTTAGAGTTCTTGGGCTTTCTTCCCATCCCCTCCCCTCTACAGTAGGCTTGGGGTCTGACCTCAGATTGACTTTTTTTTTTTTGCTGTACGCGGGCCTCTCCTGTTGCGGAGCACAGGCTCTGGACGCGCAGGCTCAGCGGCCATGGCTCACGGGCCCAGCTGCTCCGTGGCATGTGGGATCCTCCCGGACCGGGGCACAAACCCGTGTTCCCTGCATCGGCAGGCGGACTCCCAACCACTGCGCCACCAGGGAAGCCCCAGATTGACTTTTACTGGGACAGGAAATACATTGCTTTGCACTCTTTTCATCCCTAATTGCCAACATCGTGTCCTTGGCAGAGCTGAAATCTGCCTCTTGAGATTCCAAAGACCTGGATTCTGCTCCAGCTGTTCTGCTGCTCCCTCCACAGCCTCAGTGTCTCTGAACCTGGCTGAGCCTCAGACTCCTCATCTCTAACGTAAGAATGAGGATGATCACCTGTGCCCTGCAGCCCTTCCAATCCATGAGCACCCACCTCTAAGATGCCTTCTGCCTCATGGATGCCGTGAATTTGCAGTGTTTACCCCATTGTTACATTCTTAAATAGGCACCTTATGAAATCTCAGTGGAGATTGGAATCGTTTCAGCTGTACCTAGAAAAATAAATATTGCCGGCTCATTACCACAGATTGGGTGGGGAAGTAATATCCTTTGTCTTTCTGTTTCTTTCAGCCATGGAATTCCATGAACACTTGCACAGCATAGGCACCAAGGAAGGTTTGAAGGAACGCAAACTGCAAAAAGCTGTGGAGAGCTTTACCTGGAATATTACCATCTTAAAGGTATTTTCCTAGTTGTTTCTGATGCTAGTGATTTTGCATCCTTGTTCAGCATGTTTCTTCCTGTGAGTATACCATTTCCTGCACTGTACGTTACCAGCCACTTGAAGCTATGGCATGGTCACAAAAATCGAACGAGAACTCTGCTTTCTGGAGAGTCTGCTGCGGGCACAGTAGCTGGGCAGTGCAGCTCAGAGGGAGAACAGGGGACTCGAGCGGTTGGCACCTTGTGGATTCTTCCAAGAAGGGAAAGGATCTGCATTTCATCCTTAAAGCATCGTAAAGTTCATAAATGCCAGTTGCTACATGTGAAATAGAAAGCACTGATTACAGAGGAATGACTGGGAATTTGAAGATTCTAGTTCTTCAGATTTCATTCAATGCCTTAAAGTATAATCACAGCCTTAATGTCAATATGACCCCAGGGAAAAAGTAGGAAAGAATTGTGGGGGGCATGATCAAAAGAAGTATGTAAAGGAATTGCTGTTTGAAAAAAATTTCCCTTCAAGGGAGAAACCATCTCTATCTGTTTATCTGCTTCCTTCTTTCTTTCTTTTCCTTTCTCTCTGTCCATCTCTCCCTCCCTCCCTCCTTTCCTCCTTTCCTTCCATCTTCCTATCTCAGCATGACCATTTAAAAATATTAACTTTTATTAGTTTTATTATAAAAGTAATATATTTTCATTATAGAAAATGTCAAAATAGCATAACCAAAGGTAAACATAGTCCCACCGTCCAGGGTCTTTTGCTGTACATTCTCCCAGTCTTTTTCTCTATGGTATATATAATATGACATGATTTTAAAATTAATGTTATGTATGTGCCTTGGAAGTTTTTTGCATTTTGTCTCTCTGATCTTTTCTTTATCTCAGTGTTTGGGACCTTGACTAATAATAACACAGAAACATTATTTCAGTCTGGGCCTTGGACAGCTCAGTGTAAAATTCATCTCCGGTTCACCCTCCAAACGTTCTTCTCAGTTGAGTTCAAAAGACGTTGTCACAGCTGCCTCTTTTATTTCTCTGTTCCCCTTCAAGTTAAAAGATCCATCCTGCATCCCTCATTTTCAAAGTAATATATACTCACGTAAAAAAAATTTGGGAAATACATACATGTAGATGATAATAAACTACAATTTAGACAAAAAAAAAAAAAGATCCATCCTGCAGCTGACAACAGTTTTCTGATTTAATTTAATGAAAAGTCACCCTTTCAAAGCTAGCCAACTTGCACTTTCTCATCTTAAACGCTTACTCATTTTGTAAAAAATTTATTTATTATTTATTTTTGGCTGCATTGGGTCTTTGTTTCTGTGTGAGGGCTTTCTCTAGTTGCGGCAAGCGGGGGCCACTCTTCATCGCGATGCGCGGGCCTCTCATTATTGTGGCCTCTCTTGTTGCGGAGCACAGGCTCCAGACACGCAGACTCAGTAGTTGTGGCTCATGGGCCTAGTTGCTCCGCGGCATGTGGGATCTTCCCAGACCAGGGCTCGAACCCGTGTCCCTTGCATTGGCAGGCAGATTCTCAACCACTGTGCCACCAGGGAAACCCAAACCCTTACTCGTTTTTATAATAAGTCATTTTCTAAACTTCTTCAAATACTTCCCTTCCTACACAGGTACTTTTTTGAATCTCTGGATCTTCTGCTTAGTATTTAACTCTGATCATTTGCAGTTCAGTAAACAGCAGATAGAAAAATTTACAATGAAGAGGA
This sequence comes from Mesoplodon densirostris, assembly GCF_025265405.1. NCBI lineage: Eukaryota > Metazoa > Chordata > Mammalia > Artiodactyla > Ziphiidae > Mesoplodon > Mesoplodon densirostris. Next base: position 123,668,301 of record NC_082665.1, read on the forward strand.
ATTTGGCTTTACAACTTGCTGACTCACTCCCAACCAGAGACGGGGTGTACACTACAAATTTCCTGCAAACCTCGGGAAAAAGTTGCATCGTAGTTTATAGCCCTGTGATAGGAACAAATGCTCATTTGGCTTTTATTTTATTATAGGCAGAACAGACTTAGGGACCAAACTTTCATCTGTCAGCTATCCTTGCTACTCCATTCTGGTCCAGGAACCAGCAGCCTGGGCATCACCTGGGAGCTTGTTCACAATGCAGACTCCTGGGCCCTGCCCCAGGCCTTCTGAGTCAGAATCTGCCTTTTTACAAGATCCTGGGGGATTCTTACGTACATTACAGTTTGAGAAGCACTGGGCTAAGAACCCCTGAAAATGGGAGGCTGGTGCACATATTCATGAAAAACAGCTGACATAAAGTAATGGCTCAGGTTTTAGAAACATGAAATTGAACCAAACAGCTACACTGAGGAAACTATTTTCTTTTGAATTATGTCCAGGAGATAGAATTAGCACCTCAGACTTGCGTACATATGGAAACAAACGTATAGAACAGGGTAATAGATCTTTTAAAAATTCCCAGGGTAGTATTTGCTGTAGCTGATGTTTGAGTATGGTAGAACCCAAGCGCTGAGTGGGGAAGAGTTGGAGAGGTCTGTGTGTCTTTTCTGTACAATAGGAGGGCTTTTTTCATTGCTGCATATTTCACGGGTTTAAACTTTCTTTAGAAGAATCAGTACCTGTGGAGTTTTAGACATGAGTTTGAGTCTGAGTTGAGCTCCCAGCCTTTTCCTGGCAGGAGGGGATGGGTCCCTTGAGTTCCCCTCACCACCTGTTCTTTGCGCAGAGCTTGGAGGGAGTCCAGCCCTCCAGGGCCCTGTGTGGTATGTAGTTGGCAGCGGGTGCCCTCATGGGGGCACAGAGGCTTGGGGAAGGTTCCAGACTTTCCCTCCAGACGTACTGAGGGAGCCCCGGAGCTGTGAGGCCAGGTGTAAGAATTACCTGGGTGCTTAAAACACAGTCTCCTAAGCCCCACCACAGACCTCCTGGGTCAGCAGCATCTCAGGGGTGGACACAGGAATCTCGCTGTGTGACACGTTCCTCAGGGGATTCGCAGGCACCCTAAAAAATTGACTGCCACCACTCTAGAGTCAAATCAGAAGTGTCTTTCCTTCTAAATCACCCCACTCATGTGAACAACAAGGGAGGCAGGGTGGCCAAATCATCGCGGGATGAAGGACTTGCAGTGTGAGAGCCAGGGTGATGGGTCACCCCCAGAGCAGGCACCCGGCCACAAACTCCTTTCGTTCAAGGATGTCCAGCCCAGTTTTCATGAGTCTTTGCTGGCTTTGTGTAGTTTTTTCAACTTTAAGAGTTGCTTTAAAATACAGAAATGAGCAAAGGAGAAATGTCACCTCTGATTCCACACCCAGAATGACCTGCTGTTAACATCTTGGCATATTTACTTCCAGTCATTTTTTTCTTTGAATAAAAATCATTCATTTGTTTTTGTAAATATGTCTTCATTATAAAGAACTTTTTTAATATATAAAAGATAAGTTTTAAAATGACCTCAGATCCTCCCTCTGAGAAATTATTATTATTAAACGTAAGTGACCTTATTCCAGGAACCTTTTTATATGCATATGGATGGATGGATGGAGATACATGTTTTTGATCCTGAGTCATACTTTTTTCATGTTTTTCACATCTTTGCTATTGATGTGTATCTTTTTTTTTTTTTTCTTTTTGCGGTATGCGGGCCTCTCACTGTTGTGGCCTCTCCCGCTGCGGAGCACAGGCTCCGGACGCGCAGGCTCAGCGGCCATGGCTCACGGGCCCAGCCGCTCCGTGGCATATGGGATCCTCCCAGACCGGGGCACGAACCCGCATCCCCTGCATCGGCAGGCGGACTCTCAACCACTGCGCCACCAGGGAGGCCCGATGTGTATCTTATAATGCATGGCATCTTTGCATGGTAGCCTAGTTCAATTGGAGTGATTTTCTTCCTTAGTGGTGTATAAACTAGTGGTATGTATGTATGTATGTCTCATAAGTACTAGTGTCTCAGTTATTATGAAATAAGGTGTATCAATAGATAGAATCCTACTATAATTTCTCTATTTAATTTTTTTAAGTACTAAGTTTCACTTCACTTAATTTAACAGAAAAAAAGCAAACCATAAAGAAACTAAATGAATTGCTGAACAATTTTTACCCTAAAGGTTTTTCTTTCCTATAAAATCCCTCTGAGGTTAAGAGATTATGAAAAATGTTAATTGGAGTCATTTTGTTGGGTTTTTGAAAGCTATACATTTCAGTTATAAGCTTTGTTGGTTGCCCTTCTGCTACGAAAGATGAGTTAGCACTTTTTAATATTTCTTGGGGGGGGGGAGTTAGGCATATTGTTATTTTTCCATTATCCAGGTTTAAATATAACCAGTTGGTTCCAGACTGTAGTTCCCATGTTGCTTGCTCTAAACTCAATATTTAAACTGGTTCGCTCTCACCACCGGTCCAAGAAATCGCCCATGCTTTTCTGTAGCCTGAGGGAATGACGGAGAAGAGAGAAATCTCAGCTGGGGTCATAGACAGCCTTTGTTTGGATACTTGGACCCAGCTTTCTCAGAGTTTGTAAATGTCCTGTTCTAGGGTTTCTGCTGCATAACTGGGGAGAGGGTGTAATTCATTCCCGCAGGCTTCTGATTGCTTCTTTAATTCAGAAGCCAGCCCTCAAGACCTCACACTTATTAGATAGCACCATTCTCTCTTTTCTGATGAGCATTATTGAGGTATAATTTACATAAAATAAAATTCACCAATTTTAATTGAGCAATTCAATGAATTTTGACAAATGTATATAATCATGCAACCTACCACAGTGATGATAGAGCATCATCCCTAGAAGTTCCCTTGTGCCCCTTTGTAGTAAACTCCCCCACCTTGCTGATCGCTGGTCTGATTGCCATCTCTAGTTTCACCCATTCCAGAATGTCACATAAATGGAATCATGTAGTAATAAAATTTGTGTCTGGCTTCTTGCATTTAGGATAGTGCTTTTGAGATTCATCCAAGTTGATGTATGTTTCAGTAAGCTATTTCTTTTAATTGATGAATAGTATTCTATCCTATGGGTGTACCACACGTTGTATGTTCACTAGTTGATGGACATTTGGGTTGCTTCCAGTTTTTACCTATTAAGAATACAGCTGCAATGAACATTCACATTCAAGTCTTTGTGTGAACATATGTTTTTATTTTTCTTGGGTAAATACCTATGAGTGGAATTGCTCATATGGTAAGTGTATGTCAGACTTTATAAGACATTGCCAACTGCTTTACAAACTGCCTTATGAACTGTTCCATTGTGAATTCCCCCCAGCAGTGTTATGAGAGTTCCAGTTACCCCACACCCTTGTCAACGTTTGTTATTATCAGTTTAGCAAGTCTAATCAGTGTATAGAGTTTGAGCATCTTTTTGTTGGGGTCTTTGTTTTTTTTAGATTTTTTTTTAAAAAGATCATGATGGGCCTTAGTGTGGCTTTCTTTTTTTTTTTTTTTTTCCTCCCCTTTTTGCGTTATGTGGGCCTCTCACTGTTGTGGCCTCTCCCGTTGCGGAGCACAGGCTCCGGATGCGCAGGCCCAGCGACCATGGCTCACGGGCCCAGCCGCTCCGCGGCATATGGGATCCTCCCAGACCGGGGCACGAACCCGTATCCCCTGCATCGGCAGGCGGACTCTCAACCACTGCGCCACCAGGGAGGCCCAGTGTGGCTTTCTTTATGTTTCTTCTGCTTAGAGTTCTTTGAGGTTTTTCTATATATGGATTTACAGTTCTCATCAAACTTGGAAATTTTTCAGCCATAGTTTCTTTAAATTTTTTTCTGTTTTACCCTTTCTCTCCTCTCCTTCTGTAACTCCATTTGTACATATGTACTGCTTGATACTATCCCATAAGTCACAGATGCACTGTTCATTTGTTTAGGCCTTTTTGCTGTTTTTTTTTTTTTTTAATAGTTTCTAGTGCTGCAAGCAATGCTACTCTTCAGGTCTTCTAGTCTTCAAACAATACTGCTGTATGTTCTGCAGCGTCTAATCTGCCATTAATCCTGTCCAGTGGGGTTTTTATTTTGAATTTCCTGCTTCTTTGTGCTCATGATATCCTCTCCCTCCCTTTGTGCTCATGATACAATATCCTATTGTATATTTACAATAGCTGTTGTAGCCCTCCCTCCCTCTTCACCACTACCCTTGCAGCCACTTTGCCTCCCTGAGCTCCAAAGAGGGGCTGCTGGGCTCTGTTTGGGAAGCTCTCCAGGCAATGAGCTGGACCTTGTGTCCATACCCCTTCTCCCAGTGCTCCCTGTCTTGAACTATCTGAAAATCATTGCTTTATATATTGTGTCCAGATTTCTACTTGTGTGTCAGCCCCATTCCTAACTTTTCCATGTCACCTCTTTCTTCCCACCCCCTGTCCCATCATCTCTTCCTCTCCATCAAACAGAAGTAAAGGGAGAAAAACACTCAGTTTATATCTCTCCAGGTTGGTGGGCTGTTAGAATTTTCAGGACCTAAATGGGAAAAGAATTTGAAAAAGAATAGATATATGTATATGTATAACTGAATCACTTTGCTGTACATGTGAAACGAACACAGCATTGTAAATCAACTGTACTTCAGTATAAAATAAAAAATTAAAAAAAATTCATTGCAGAACTTCCTTCCCATATTCCTGATGAAATGAGCAAAAAGAGTAAAACTGGCAAACACACACACACAAATACACAAACACAAGCAGCCACCCCGCAAAGGGTATAACATAGTTTAATAAACTTCTAAAACTCACAGAATTCATACTGGCAATTCATAAAAATCCTGAACATTGGGGTATATGTATCCTCTCGAACCATGATTTTCTCCAGATATATGCCCAGGAGTGGGATTGCTTAATCATATGGTAGCTCTGTTTTTAGTTTCATAAGGAACCTCCATACTCTTCTCCAGAGTGGCTGTACCAATTTATATTCCCACCAACGCTGTAGGAGGGTTCCCTTTTCTCCAACCCTCTAGGAGGATTCCCTTTTCTCCACATCCTCTCCAACATTTATTGTTTGTAGACTTTTTTAAAAAATAAATTTATTTATTTTATTTACTTATTTTTGGCTGAGTTGGGTCTTTGTTGCTGCGCGCGGGCTTTCTCTAGTTGTGGTGAGCAGGGGCTACTCTTCGTTGTGGTGCGTGGGCTTCTCATTGCGGTGGCTTCTCTTGTTGTGGAGCACAGGCTCTAGGTGCATGGGCTTCAGTAGTTTTGGCACACGGGCTCAGTAGTTGTGGCACATGGGCTCTAGCATGCAGGCTCAGTAGTTGTGGTACACGGGCTTAGTTGCTCTGCGGCATGTGGGATCTTCCCGGAGCAGGGCTCGAACCCATGTCCCCTGCATTGGCGGGTGGATTCTTTTTTTTTTTTTTATTAGTTTCTGCTTTATAACAAAGTGAATCAGTTATACATATACATATGTTCCCATATCCCTTCCCTCTTGCGTATCCCTCCCTCCCACCCTCCCTATCCCACCCCTCCAGGCAGTCACAAAGCACCGAGCTGATCTCCCTGTGCTATGCGGCTGCTTCCCACTAGCTATATACCTTACATTTGGTAGTGTATATATGTCTACGCCTCTCTCTCGCTTTGTCACAGCTTACCCTTCCTCCTCCCATATCCTCAAGTCCATTCTCAAGTAGGTCTCTGTCTTTATTCCTGTTTTACCCCTAGGTTCTTCATGACATTTTTTTTCTTAAATTCCATATATATGTGTTAGCATACGGTATTTGTCTTTCTCTTTCTGACTTACTTCACTCTGTATGACACACTCTAGGTCTATCCACCTCATTACAAATAGCTCAATTTCGTTTCTTTTTATGGCCGAGTAATATTCCATTGTATATATGTGCCATACCTTCTTTATCCATTCATCTGATGATGGACACTTAGGTTGTTTCCATCTCCGGGCTATTGTAAATAGAGCTGCTGTGAACATTTTGGTACATGACTCCTTTTGAACTATGGTTTTCTCAGGGTATATGCCCAGTAGTGAGATTGCTGGGTCATATCGTAGTTCTATTTGTAGTTTTTTAAAAAACTTCCATAGTGTTCTCCATAGTGGCTGTACCAATTCACATTCCCACCAGCAGTGCAAGAGTGTTCCCTTTTCTCCACACCCTCTCCAGCATTTATTGTTTCTAGATTTTTTGATGATGGCCATTCTGACTGGTGTGAGATGATATCTCATTGTAGTTTTGATTTGCATTTCTCTAATGATTAATGATGTTGAGCATTCTTTCATGTGTTTGTTGGCGGTCTGTATATCTTCTTTGGAGAAATGTCTATTTAGGTCTTCTGCCCATTTTTGGATTGGGGTGTTTGTTTTTTTGCTATTGAGCTGCATGAGCTGCTTATAAATTTTGGAGATTAATCCTTTGTCAGTTGCTTCATTTGCAAATATTTTCTCCCATTCTGAGGGTTGTCTTTTGGTCTTGTTTATGGTTTCCTTTGCTGTGCAAAAGCTTTTAAGTTTCATTAGGTCCCATTTGTTTATTTTTGTTTTTATTTCCATTTCTATAGGACGTGGGTCAAAAAGGATCTTACTGTGATTTATGTCGTAGAGTGTTCTGCCTATGTTTTCCTCTAAGAGTTTTATAGTGTCTGTCCTTACATTTAGGACTTTAATCCATTTTGAGTTTTTTTTTGTGTCATCTTTATTTTTTATTTATTTTTTGCTTTATAACAAATTTAATCAGTTATACATATACATATGTTCTCATATCCCCTCCCTTTTGCGTCTCCCTCCTACCCTCCCTATCCCACCCTTCCAGGCGGTCACAAAGCACCGAGCTGATCTCCCTGTGCTATGCGGCTGCTTCCCACTAGCTATCTACCTTACGTTTGGTAGTGTATATATGTCCATGCCGCTCTTTCACTTTGTCACAGCTTACCCTTCCCCCTCCCCATATCCTCAAGTCCATTCTCTAGTAGGTCTGTGTCTTTATTCCTGTCTTATCCCTATGTTCTTCATGACATTTTTTTTTCTTAAATTCCATATATATGTGTCAGCATACAGTATTTGTCTTTCTCTTTCTGACTTACTTCACTCTGTATGACATGCTCTAGGTCCATCCACCTCATTACAAATAGCTCAATTTTGTTTCTTCTTATGGCTGAGTAATATTCCATTGTATATATGTGCCACATCTTCTTTACCCATTCATCCGATGATGGACACTTAGGTTGTTTCCATCTCCGGGCTATTGTAAATAGGGCTGCTATGAACATTTTGGTACATGTCTCTTTTTGAATTATGGTTTTCTCAGGGTATATGCCTAGTAGTGGGATTGCTGGGTCATATGGTAGTTCTATTTGTAGTTTTTTAAGGAACCTCCATACCGTTCTCCATAGTGGCTGTACCAATTCACATTCCCACCAGCAGTGCAAGAGTGTTCCCTTTTCTCCACACCCTCTCCAGCATTTATTGTTTCTAGATTTTTTGATGATGGCCATTCTGACTGGTGTGAGATGATATCTCATTGTAGTTTTGATTTGCATTTCTCTAATGAGTAAAGATGTTGAGCATCCTTTCATGTGTTTGTTGGCGTCTGTATATCTTCTGTGGATAAATGTCTATTTAGGTCTTCTGCCCATTTTTGGATTGGGGTGTTTGTTTTTTTGTTATTGAGCTGCATGAGCTGCTTATAAATTTTGGAGATTAATCCTTTGTCAGTTGCTTCATTGGCAAATATTTTCTGCCATTCTGAGGGTTGTCTTTTGGTCTTGTTTATGGTTTCCTTTGCTGTGCAAAAGCTTTGAAGTTTCATTAGGTCCCATGTGTTTATTTTTGTCTTTATTTCCATTTCTCTAGGAGGTGGGTCAAAAAGGATCTTGCTGTGATTTATGTCATAGAGTGTTCTGCCTATGTTTTCCTCTAAGAGTTTGATAGTGCCCTGCCTTACATTTAGATCTTTAATCCATTTTGAGCTTATCTTTGTGTATGGTGTTAGGGAGTGATCTAATCTCATACTTTTACATGTCTCTATCCAGTTTTCCCAGCACCACTTATTGAAGAGACTGTCCTTTCTCCACTGTACATTCCTGCCTCCTTTATCAAAGATAAGGTGACCATATGTCTGTGGGTTTATCTCTGGGCTTTCTATCCTGTTCCATTGATCTATCTTTCTGTTTTTGTGCCAGTACCATACTGTCTTGATTACTGTAGCTTTGTAGTATAGTCTGAGGTCAGGGAGCCTGATTCCTCCAGCTCCATTTTTCGTTCTCAAGATTGCTTTGGCTATTCGGGGTCTTTTGTGTTTCCATACAAATTGTGAATTTTTTTGTTCTAGTTCTGTGAAAAATGCCAGTGGTAGTTTGATAGGGATTGCATTGAATCTGTAGATTGCTTTGGGTAGTAGAGTCATTTTCACAATGTTGATTCTTCCAATCCAAGAACATGGTACATCTCTCCATCTATTTGTATCATCTTTAATTTCTTTCATCAGTGTCTTATAATTTTCTGCATACACGTCTTTTGTCTCCTTAGGTAGGTTTATTCCTAGATATTTTATTCTTTTTGTTGCAGTGGTAAATGGGAGTGTTTCCTTGATTTCACTCTCAGATTTTTCATCATTAGTGTATAGGAATGCCAGAGATTTCTGTGCATTAATTTTGTATCCTGCTACTTTACCAAATTCATTGATTAGCTCTAGTAGTTTTCTGGTAGCATCTTTAGGATTCTCTATGTATAGTATCATGTCGTCTGCAAACAGTGACAGCTTTACTTCTTCTTTTCCGATTTGGATTCCTTTTATTTCCTTTTCTTCTCTGATTGCTGTGGCTAAAACTTCCAAAACTATGTTGAATAAGAGTGGTGAGAGTGGGCAACCTTGTCTTGTTCCTGATCTTAGTGGAAATGCTTTCAATTTTTCACCATTGAGGACGATGCTGGCTGTGGGTTTGTCATATATGGCCTTTATTCTGTTGAGGAAAGTTCCCTCTATGCCTACTTTCTGCAGGGGTTTTATCATAAATGGGTGTTGAATTTTGTTGAAAGCTTTCTCTGCATCTATTGAGATGATCATATGGTTTTTCTCCTTCAACTTGTTAATATGGTGTATCACATTGATTGATTTGCGTATATTGAAGGATCCTTGCATTCCTGGGATAAACTCCACTGGATCATGGTGTATGATCCTTTGAATGTGCTGTTGGATTCTGTTTGCTAGTATTCTGTTGAGGTCTTTTGCATCTATGTTCATCAGTGATATTGGCCTGTAGTTTTCTTTCTTTGTGACATCCTTGTCTGGTTTTGGTATCAAGGTGATGGTGGCCTTGTAGAATGAGTTTGGGAGTGTTCCTCCCTCTGCTATATTTTGGAAGAGTTTGAGAAGGATAGGTGTTAGCTCTTCTCTAAATGCTTGATAGAATTCGCCTGGGAAGCCATCTGGTCCTGGGCTTTTTGTTTGTTGGAAGATTTTTTATCACAGTTTCAATTTCAGTGCTTTTGATTGGTCTGTTCATATTTTCTATTTCTTTCTGATTCAGTCTTGGCAGGTTGTGCATTTCTAAGAATTTGTCCATTTCTTCCAGGTTGTCCATTTTATTGGCATAGAGTTGCTTGTAGTAATCTCTCATGATCTTTTGTATTTCTGCAGTGTCAGTTGTTACTTCTCCTTTTTCATTTCTAATTCTATTGATTTGAGTCTTCTCCCTTTTTTTCTTGATGAGTCTGGCTAATGGTTTATCAATTTTGTTTATCTTCTCAAAGAACCAGCTTTTAGTTTTATTGATCTTAGCTATCGTTTCCTTCATTTCTTTTTCATTTATTTCTGATCTTATTTTTATGACTTCTTTCCTTCTGCTAACTTTGGGATGTTTTTGTTCTTCTTTCTCTAATTGCTTTAGGTGCAAGGTTAGGTTGTTTATTCGAGATGTTTCCTGTTTCTTAAGGTGGGATTGTATTGCTATAAACTTCCCTCTTAGAACTGCTTTTGCTGCATCCCATAGGTTTTGGGTCGTCGTGTCTCCATTGTCATTTGTTTCTAGGTATTTTTTAATTTCCCCTTTGATTTCTTCAGTGATCACTTTGTTATTAAGTAGTGTATTGTTTAGCCTCCATGTGTTTGTATTTTTTTACAGCTCTTTTCCTATAATTGATATCTAGTCTCATAGCATTGTGGTCGGAAAAGATACTTGATACAATTTCAATTTTCTTAAATTTACCAAGGCTTGATTTGTGACCCAAGATATGATCTATCCTGGAGAATGTTCCATGGGCACTTGAGAAAAATGTGTATTCTGTTTTTTTTGGATGGAATGTCCTATAAATATCAATTAAGTCCACCTTGTTTAATGTATCATTTAAAGCTTGTGTTTCCTTATTTATTTTCATTTTGGATGATCTGTCCATTGGTGAAAGTGGGGTGTTAAAGTCCCCTACTATGATTGTGTTACTGTCGATTTCTCCTTTTATGGCTGTTAGTATTTGCCTTATGTATTGAGGTGCTCCTATGTTGGGTGCATAAATATTTACAATTGTTATATCTTCTTCTTGGATCGAGCCTGTGATCATTATGTAGTGTCCTTCTTTGTCTCTTCTAGTAGTCTTTATTTTAAAGTCTATTTTGTCTGATATGAGAATTGCTACTCCAGCTTTCTTTTGGTTTCCATTTGCATGGAATATCTTTTCCCACCCCCTTACTTTCAGTCTGTATGTGTCTCTAGGTCTGAAGTGGGTCTCTTGTAGACAGCATATATATGGGTCTTGTTTTTTATCCATTCAGCCAATCTGTGTCTTTTGGTGGGAGCATTTAGTCCATTTACATTTAAGGTAATTATCGATATGTATGTTCCTATTCCCATTTTCTTAATTGTTTTGGCTTCGTTATTGTAGGTCTTTTCCTTCTGTTGTGTTTCTTGCCTAGAGAAGTTCCTTTAGCATTTGTTGTAAAGCTGGTTTGGTGGTGCTGAACTCTCTCAGCTTTTGCTTGTCTGTAAATGTTTTAATTTCTCCATCAAATCTGAATGAGATCCTTGCTGGGTAGAGTAATCTTTGTTGCAGGTTTTTCTCCTTGATCACTTTAATTATGTCCTGCCACTCCCTTCTGGCTTGTAGAGTTTCTGTTGAGAGATCAGCTGTTATCCTGATGGGGATTCCCTTGTGTGTTATTTGTTGTTTTTGCCTTGCTGCTTTTAATATGTTTTCTTTGAGTTTAATTTTTGACAGTTTGATTAATATGTGTCTTGGCATATTTCTCCTTGGATTTATTCTGTATGGGAGTCTCTTTGCCTCCTGGACTTGATTAACTCTATCCTTTCCCATATTAGGAAAGTTTTCAACTATAATCTCTTCAAATATTTTCTCAGTCCCTTTTTCTCTTCTTCTTCTGGAACCCCTGTAATTCGAACGTTGGTGCGTTTAATGTTGTCCCAGAGGTCTCTGAGACTGTCCTCAGTTCTTTTCATTCTTTTTTCTTTATTCTGCTCTGCAGCAGTTATTTCCACTAGGTTATCTTCCACGTCACTTATCCATTCTTCTGCCTCAGTTATTCTGCTATTGATCCCATCTAGAGTATTTTTAATTTCATTTATTGTGTTTCTAATCATTGCTTGATTCATCTTTAGTTCTTCTAGGTCCTTGTTAACTGTTTATTGCATTTTGTCTATTTCCAAGATTTTGGATCATCTTTACTATTATTATTCTGAATTCTTTTTCAGGTAGACTGCCTGTGTCCTCTTCATTTGTTAGGTCTGGTGGGTTTTTATCTTGCTCTTTCACCTGCTGTGTGTTTTTCTGTGTTCTCATTTTGCTTATCTTACTGTGTTTGCGATCTCATTTTTGCAGGCTGCAGGTTCGTAGTTCCTGTTGTTTTTGGTGTCTGTCCCCAGTGGCTAAGGTTGGTTCAGTGGGTTGTATAGGCTTCCTGTTGGAGGGACTGGTGCCTGTGTTCTGGCGGATGAGGCTCGATCTTGTCTTTCTGATGGACAGGTCCACGTCTGATGGTGTGTTTTGGGGTGTCTGTGGCCTTATTATGTTTTTAGTCAGCGTCTCTGCTAATGGGTGGGGTTTTGTTCCTGTCTTGCTAGTTGTTTGGCATAGGGTGTCCAGCACTGTAGGTTGCTGGTCGTTGAGTGAAGCTGGGTGCTGGTGTTGAGATGGAGATCTCTGGGAGATTTTCGCCATTTGATATTATGTGGAGCTGAGAGGTCTCTTGTGGACCAGTGCCCTGAAGTTGGCTCTCCCACCTCAGAGGCACAGCACTGACTCCTGGCTGCAGCACCAAGAGCCTTTCATACACACGGCTCAGAATAAAAGGGAGAAAAAGTAGAAAGAAAGAATTAGTAGAAGAAAGAAAGAAAGAGAGAGAGAGAGAGAGAGATGGATGGAGGGAGGGAGGAAGGAAGGAAGAGAAGGAAGGAAGGAAGGAAGGAAGAAAAAGAAAGAGAAGGAAAGAGAGAAAGAAAGAAGGAAGGAAGGGAAGAAATGAGGGAGGGAGGGAGGTTGGAGGGAAGGTAGGAAAAAAAAGAAGATAAAGTAAAATAGAATAAAGTATGATAAAATATAATAGAGTTATTAAAATAAATATATAATTATTTAAAAAAAAAGGACAGGGCTTCCCTGGTGGCGCAGTGGTTGAGAGTCCGCCTGCCGATGCAGGGGACACGGGTTCGTGCCCCGGTCCGGGAAGATCCCACATGCCGCGGAGCGGCTGGGCCCGTGAGCCATGGCCGCTGAGCCTGCGCGTCCGGAGCCTGTGCTCCGCAACGGGAGAGGCCACAGCAGTGAGAGGCCCACGTACCGCAAAAAAAAAAAAAAAAAAAAGGACAGATAGAACCCTGGGACAAATGGTGGAAGCAAAGCTATATAGACAAAATCTCACACAGAAGCATACACATACACACTCAGAAAAAGGGGAAAAGGGGAAAAAATTATAAATCTTGCTCTCAAAGTCCACCTCCTCAATTTGGGATGATTCATTGTCTATTCATGTATTCCACAGATGCAGGGTACATCAAGTTGATTGTGGAGCTATAATCCGCTGCTTTAATCCGCTGCTTCTGAGACTGCAGGGAGAGATTTCCCTTTCTCTTCTTTATTCTCACAGCTCGAGGGTCTCAGCTTTGGATTTGGCCCTGCCTCTGCTTGTAGGTCGCCAGAGGGCGTCTGGACAGGACAGGTTTAAAGGAGCAGCTGCTTCGGGGACTCTGGCTCACTCAGGCTGGGGGGAGGGAGGGGTATGGAGTGCCGGGTGAGCCTGCGGTGGCAGAGGCCAGCGTGACGTTGCACCAGCCCGAGGCGCGCCGTGTGCTCTCCCGGGGAAGCCGTCCCTGGTTCCCGGGACCCCGGCAGTGGCGGGCTGCACCGGCTCCCCGGAAAGGGGGTGTGGACAGTGACCTGCGCTCGCACACAGGCCTCTTGGCGGCGGCTACAGCAGCAGCCCCAGCGACCCACGCCCGTCTCTGGGCTCCGCGCCTTTAGCTGCGGCTCGCGCCCGTCCCTGGAGCTCCTTTAAGCGGTGCTCTTAATCCCCTCTCCTCACGCACCAGGAAACAAAGAGGGAAGAAAAAGTCTCTTGCCTCATTGGCAGGTCCAGACTTTTTCCCGGACTCCCTCCCGGCCAACCGTAGTGCACTAACCCCTTCAGGCTGTGTTCACACCACCAGCCCCAGTCCTCTCCCTTTGATCCCACCGAAACCCGAAACCCGAAACCCAAGCCTCAGCTCCCTGTCCCGCCCGCCCCAGTGGGTGAGCAGACAAGCCTCTCGGGCTGGTGAGTGCCGGTCGGCACCGATCCTCTGTGCGGGAATCTCTCCGCTTTGCCCTCCGCACCCCTGTGGCTGCACTCTCCTCCGCTACTCCGAAGCTTACCCCCTCCGCCACCCGCTGTCTCTGCCCACGAAGGGGCTTCTAGTGTGTGGAAGCCTTTCCTCCCTCACAGCTCCCTCCCACTGGTGGAGGTCCCGTCCCTATCCTTTTGTCTCTGTTTATTCTTTTTTCTTTCGCCCTACCCAGGTACGTGGGGAGTTTCTTGCCTTTTGGGAGGTCTGAGGTCTTCTGCCAGCGTTCAGTAGGTGTTCTGTAGGAGTTGTTCCACGTGTAGATGAATTTCTGATGTATGTATGGGGAGGAAGGTGATCTCCACGTCTTACTCTTCCGCCATCTTCCTAAGCTCCCTCTGGCAGGTGGATTCTTAACCAGTGCACCACCAGGGAATTTCCGTTTGTAGAGTTTTTGATGATGGCCATTCTGGCTGGTGTGAGGTGATACCTCATTGTAGTTTTGATTTGCATGTCTCTAAAAATTAAAAATGCTGAGCATCTTTTCATGTGCCTCTTGGCCACCTCTATGTCTTTTTGGAGAAATGTCTATTTAGGTCTTCTGCCCATTTATTGATTGGGTTACTTTTTTGTTTGTTTCTTTTTTGATATTGAGCGGCATGAGCTGCTTGTAAATTTTGGAAATTAAGCCGTTGTCAGTTGCATTGTTTGCAAATATTTTCTCCCAATCCGTAGTTGTCTTTTTGTTTTGTTTTTTTATTTTCTTGCAGTGCAAAAACTTTTGAGTTTAATCAGTTCCCATTTGTTTATTTTTCTTTTTATTTCAATTACTCTATAAGACAAATCAAAAAAGATATTGCTGCAATTTATGTCCAAGAGTGTTGTGCCTATGTTTTTCTCTAAGAGTTTTATAGTATCTGGTCTTTCATTTAGGTCTTTAATCCATTTTGAGTTTATTTTTGTGTATAGTGTTAAAGAATATTCTAATTTCATTCTTTCACATGTAGCTGTCCAGTTTTCTCAGCACCATGTATTGAAGAGACTATCTTTTCTCCACTGTATATTCTTGTCTCCTTTATCATAGATTAGGTGACCATAAGTGCATGGGTTTATCTGTGGACTCTCTGTCCTGTTCCATTGATCTGTATTTCTTTTGTTGTGCCAGTACCATACTGTTTTGATCACTGTAGCTTTTCAGTATAATCTGACGTCAGGGAGCCTGATACTGCCAGCTCCATTTTTCTTTCTGAAGATTGCTTTGGCTATTCGGGATCTTTTGTGTCTTCATACAAATTAAACAAATGTGTTTTTGTTCTAGTTCTGTGAAAAATGCCATTGGTAATTTGACAGGGATTGCATTGAATCTGTAAATTGCCTTGGGTAGTATAGTCATTTTGACAATATTGATTCTTCCAATCCAAGAACATGGTATATCTTTCCATCTGGTTGTGTCATCTTCGATTTCTTTCATCAGTGTCTTATAGTTTTCAGAGTACAGGTCTTTTGCCTCCTTAGGTAGGTTTATTCCTAGGTATTTTATTCTTTTTGATGTGACAGTAAATGGGATTGTTTCCTTAATTTCTCTTTCTGATCTTTTGTTGTTAGTGTATAGAAATGAAATAGATTTCTGTGTATTAATTTTGTATCCTGCAACTTTACCGAATTCATTGATGAGCTCTGGTAGTTTTCTGGTAGCATCTTTAGAATTTTCTATGTACAGTATCATGTCATCTGCAAATAGTGACAGTTTAACTTCTTTTCCATTTTGGATTCCTTTTATTTCTTTTTCTTCTCTGATTGCTGTGGCTAGAACTTGCAAAACTATGTTGAATAAAAGTGGTGAGAGTGGACATCCTTGTCTTGTTCCTGATCTTAGAGGAAATGCATCCATGTTTTCACCATTAAGTATGATGTTAGCTGTAGGTTTGTCATATATGGCCTTAATCATGTTGAGGTAGGTTCTCTCTGTGCCCACTTTCTGGAGAGTTTTTAATCATAAATGGGTATTGAATTTTGTCAAAAGCTTTTCCTGCATCTATTGAGATGATCGTATGGTTTTTATTCTTCAATTTGTTAATGTGGTGTATCACACTGATTGATTTGTGGATATTGAAGAATCCTTGCATCTTGGGATAACTCCCACTTGATCATGGTGTATGATCCTTTTAGTGTATTGTTGGATTCGGTTTGCTAGTATTTTGTTGAGGATTTTTGTGTCCATGTTCTTCAGTAATACTGGCCTGTAATTTACTTTTTTGTGTGTGTGGTATCTTTGTCTGGTTTTGGAATCAGTGTGATGGTGGCTTCATAGAATGAGCTTGGGAGTGTTCCTTCCTCTGCAATTTTTGGGAACAGTTTGAAAGGATAGGTGTTAACTCTTCTCTAAATGTTTGATAGAATTCACCTGTGAAGCCATCTGGTCCTGGACTTTTGTTTGTTGGGAGTTTTTTAAAATCACAGTTTCAATTTCAGTACTTATGATTGGTCTGCTCATATTTGCTATTTCTTTCTGGTTCAGTCTTGGAAGATTGTACCTTGCTAATAATAAGCATTTGTGCATTTCTTCGTGGTTTTCATATAGTTGTGTGTAGTAGTCTCTTATGATCCTTTGTATTTCCGTGGTGTCAGTTGTAACTTCTTTTTCATTCCTAATTTTATTGATTTGAGTCCTCCTGCTTTTTTTCTTCATGAATCTGGCTAAAGGTTTGTCAGTTTTGTTTACCTTTTCAAAGAATCAGCTTTTAGTTTCATTGACCTTATCTATTGATTTCTTCATCTCTATTTCATTCATTTCTACTCTGATCTTTATGGTTTCTTTCCTTCTGCTAACTTTGGGTTTTGTTTGTTCTTCTTTCTCTAGTTGCATTAGTTGTAAAGCTAGGTTGTTTATTTGAGATTATTATGTTTCCCGAAGTAAGATTGTATGGCTATAAAGTTCCCTCTTAGAACTGATTTTGCTGCGTCCCATAGGTTTTGGATCATCATGCTTTCGTTTTCGTTTATCTCTGGGTATTTTTTAATTTTCTCTGATTTCTTCAGTGATCCACTGGTTGTTTAGTATTGATAGTATATTGTTTAGCCTCTATGTGTTTGGGTTTTTTACAGGCTTTTTCTTGTAGTTGATTTCTAATCTTGTAGTGTTGTGGTTGGAAAAGATATGATTTCAATTTTTAAAATTTACTGAGGCTCACTTTGTGGCCCAGCATGTGATCAGTCCTGGAGAATGTTCCATGTGTACTTGAAAGGAATATATACTCTGTAACTTTTGGATAATGCTCTAAAAATAGCAATTAAGTCCATCTGGTCTAATGTGTCATTTAAGACCTGTGTTTCCTTATTGATTTTCTGTCTGATGATCTGTCTACTGATGAAAGTGGGTTGTTAAAGCCCCCTACTATTATTGTGTTACTGTTTATTTCTCCTTTTATGGCTGTTAGCATTTGCCTTATATGTTGAGGTGCTTCTGTGTTGGGTGCATATATAGTTACAATTCTTCCATATTCTTGTTGGATTGATCCCTTCATTATTATGCAATGTCCTCTGTTTCTTGTAACAGTCTTTATTTTAAAGTCTATTTTTGTCTGATTTGAATATTGCTACTGCAGCTTTCCTTTGATTTCCATTTGCATGGAATTCCTTTTCTGATCACCTCACTTTCAGTCTGTATGTGTCCCTAGGTCTGATGTGGGTCTCTTGTAGACAGCATATATACGGGTCTTGTTTTTGTATCCATTCAGCAAGTCTGTGTCTTTTGGTTGGAGCATTTAATCCGTTTACATTTAAGATAATTATCGATATGAATGTTCTTACTGTCATTTTGTTAATTGTTTTGGATTTGTTTTTGTAGGATTTTTTTCTGCCTGCCCTCTTTTGTTCTCTTGTGATTTGATGACTAATTTTAGTGTTGTGTTCGGATTCCTTTTTCTTTTTTGTGTATCTATTGTAGATTTTCGGTTTGCAGTTCCCATGAGGTTTTGATATAGCAGTCTATATATAAACAAGATTGTTTTAAGTTGCTGGTCTTTTAATTTCAAATGCATTTCCAGTATCCTGCATTTGTACTCTCCTCTTCTTACAATTGCTGGTTTTGATATTTGTGTGTGGGTGATTTCCTACCTTTACTGTATGTTTGCCTTTACTGGTGAGCTTTTCTATAAATAATTTTCTTGTTTCTAGTTGTGGCCTTTTCTTTTCTACCTAGAGACGTTCCTGTGGCATTTTTTGCAAATGTGGTCTGGTGGTGCTGAATTCTCTTAGCTTTTGCTTGTCTGTAAAGATTTTGATTTCTTCATTGAATCTGAATGAGAGCCTTGCTGGGTAGAGTTTTCTTGGTTGTAGGTTCTTACCGTTCATCACTTTAAATATATTGTGCCACTCTCTTTTGGCCTGCAGAGTTTCTGCTGAAAAATCAGCTGATAACCTTATGGGAATTCCCTTCTTGTTTTTAGTCAGTTTGATTACTATGTATCTTGGCATGTTCCTCCTTGAGTTTATCCTGACTGGGACTCTCTGCACTTCCTGGACTTGGGTGTCAGTTTCCTTTCCCATGTTAGGGAAGTTTTCAGCTGTTATCTCTTCAAATATTTTCTCAGGTTCTTTCTCTTCTTCTGGGATCCCCATAATGTGAATGTTGTCATAAAGTTCTCTTAGACTGTCCTCATTTCTTTTCATTGTTTTTTCTTTATTAGGTTCCACAGCAGTGATTACCATTCTGTCTTCCAGCTAGTTATCCATTCTTCTGCCTCAGTTATTCTGTTATTGATTCCTTCTGTTTTTCCTTTCAGTTATTGTATTGTTCATGTGTTTGTTCTTTAGATCTTCTAGCTCTTTGTTAAACATTTCTTGTATCTTCTCGATCCTTGCCTCCTTTCTTTTTCCGAGATCTTGGATCATCTTTACTATCATTACTCTGAACTCTTTTTTGGGTAGGTTGCCTATCTCCACTTCACTTAGTTGTTCTTCTGGGGTTTTAATCTTGTTCCTTCATCTGGGACATATTCCTCTGCTGTCTCATTTTGTCTAACTTTCTGTGATTGCAGTTTCCGAACTCTTTTTTGGGTAGGTTGCCTATCTCCACTTCACTTAGTTGTTCTTCTGGGGTTTTAATCTTGTTCCTTCATCTGGGACATATTCCTCTGCTGTCTCATTTTGTCTAACTTTCTGTGATTGCAGTTTCCGTTCTGCAGGCTGAAGGGTTGTAGTTCTTGCTTCTGCTGTCTTCCCACTGGTGGATGAAGCTGGTCTAAGAGGCTTGTGCAGGCTTCCTGGTGGGAAGGGCTGGTTCCTGTCCACTGGTGGGTGGAGCTGGGTATTGCCTCTCTGGTGAGCAGGGCTGTGTCAAGGGGTGTGTTTAGCGGGCAGCTGTACGTTTGGAAGACTTTAGGCAGTCTGCTGATGGGTAGGGCTGTGTTCCCGCCCTGTTGTTTGGCCTGAGGTGTCCCAGCGCTGGAGCCTACAGGCTGTTGGGTGGAGCCAGGTCTTGGTGAGAAAATGGCTCACAGCATTGAGTACTCCCCAGAAGTACCACCATCAGTATCTTTTTCCCTGAAGTGAGCCACAGCCACCCCCCGACCTGAGCAGGAGACCCTCCAATACCAGCACGTAGATCTGGTCCAAGATCCCATGAAGACACTGCTTTTTCCCCTGGGTCCTGGTGCACGCGAGACCTTGTGTGCACCTTCCAAGAGTGGAGTCTCTGTTTCTCCCAGTCCTGTGGAGCTCCTGCGATCAAACCCTGCTGGCCTTCAAAGCCAGATGCTCTAGTAGATCCTCCTCCTGATGCCAGACCCCCAGGCTGGGGAGCCTCACGTGGGGCTCAGATCTTTCACTTCTGTGGGAGAACCTCTGTGATATAATTATTTTGAAGTTTGTGGGTCGCCCACCTAGCAGGTATGTGAGATGATTTTATTGTGATTGTGCCCATCGTACCATCTCATTGTGGTTTCTTCTTTGCTTTGGGGAAGCGGACCCACCTCTTAGTGGACAGTGCAGCATGCCTGGATGGGGGCAGAAGGCATTGTGGTGGCCATATTTGCAGTGGCAGAATCTGTGAATGAAGCCGTTTCCCTTAAATGGGTGTGGGAGACTTTGTGAGGCTTGTCCTTACGGGATGATAAAAGTCATAAGATCCCACTTCTTGTGCTCCCACTAGATTGCCAGCCTCCTCCACCGTCATGTAATTGTGTTCTGTTGTACAGTCTATAGCATCTTACATCTCTGTGACTTCTACCCACTGATTACACTGATGCCCTCAAAGCAGCACAGACGTACCCTATTCCTTCTCCTTCAGCATCCCTGCGAATACTTGGGCACTGTTGTATCTTCTCTCAAACCCCCGAGATTCAGGATGAGGTGGCTTCTGGTCCCTTCCCCATTGGGTCCCTTCATTTTCTGAAGGCTCTGGCTTGTCAGTGCCTTGTCAGTGTTTGTCAGTGTCATAAGATGGGACAACCAGGATTACCCCCACACTTCAAATGCCTGGTGGGCTAACCCTCCCTGAATGAGACTTGGTGGTCTGATTTTGCTCAAGTCTGAAAACTATCTTACTATTAATATAGGCCAAAATTATGTTGGATTTTATAGCACCTGTGTCCTATCATGGACTTAAATGAAGCTTATTACAACCCAAGGTGAGTTCCAGAACTGCTGCCAAGCAAGTGCTCCCTATTCTGTGTCACTCCACCCTCAGAGAAAAACTAGAGATTAAACCCTGAAAGTAATTAGAGATTTGTTCTCTTTAGGGACGTAAGACTTCTGCCAAAAATAAATAATTAAACCAGATAGTTTTTGCACCTGTTAAGGCATTAATCTTTCAAAATTTTGTGTATCTAATTGAAAAATAGTTGATTACAATGTTAATTCCTGCTGTACAGCAGTGATTCAGTTATACATATATATATACACACACACATTCTTTTTTATATTCTTTTCCAATATGGTTTATCACAGGATATTGAATATCTGTGCTATACAGTGGGACCTTGTTTACCCATTCTATATATAATAGTTTGCATCTGCTAATCCCAAACTCCCAATCCATCCCTCCCCTCCCCGCCTTCCCCCTTAGCCACCACAAGTATGTTCTCTATGTCTGGGAGTCTGTTTCTGTTTCTGTTTTGTAGATAAGTTCATTTGTGTCCTATTTTAGATTCTACATATAAATGATATCATATGGTGTTTGTCTTTCTCTTTCTGACTTACTTCACTTAGTATGATAATCTCTAAGTCCATGCATGAGCTGCAAATGGCATTATTTCATTCTTTTTTATGGCTGCATAGCACAGTACCTTTTATATATGTACTACATCTTCTTTATCCATTCATCTGTCGATGGACATTTAGGTTGTTTTCGTGTCTTGATTATTGTGAATAGTGCTGCTGTGAACATAGGGGCGTATGTATCTTTTTGAATTATAGTTTTGTCCTAATATATGCCCAGGAGCAGGATTGCTGGATCATATGGCAGTTCTTTTTTTTTTTCTTTTTTTTTTCTTTGGTACACGGGCCTCTCACTGTTGTGGCCTCTCCCATTGTGCAGCACAGGCTCCAGACGCGCAGGCTCAGCGGCCATGGCTCACAGGCCCAGCCACTCCGTGGCATGTGGGATCCTCCTGGACCGGGGCACGAACCCGTGTCCCCTGCATCGGCAGGCAGACTCTCACCCACTGCGCCACCGGGGAAGCCCTGGCAGTTCTATTTTTAATTTTTTGAGGAAATTCCATACTGTTTTCCACAGTAGCTGCACCAACTTACCTTCCCACCAACAGTGTAGGAGGGTTCCCTTTTCTCTACACCCTCTCTAGCATTTGTTATTTGTAGACATTTTAAAGATGGCCATTCTGCCTGGTGTGAGGTGATACCTCATTGTAGTTTTGATTTGCATTTCTATAGTAATTAGCGATGTTGAGCATATTTTCTTGTGCCTGTTGGCCCTTTGTATGTCATCTGGAGAAATGTCTATTTAGGTCTTCTGCCCAGTTTTTAGTTGGGTTGTTTGTTTTTTTGTTGTTGAGTTGTATGAGCTGTTTGTATATTTTGGAAATTAAGCCCTTGTCAGTCACATCATTTGCAAATATCTTATCCCAGTCTGTAGCTTGTCTTTTCATTTTGTTTATGGTTTCCTTTTCTGTACAGAAGCTTGTAAGTTTGATTAGTTCCCATTTGTTTATTTTTGCTTTTATTTCTATTACCTTGGGAGACTGCCCTAAGAAAACATTGGTGTGATTTATGTCAGAGAATGTTTTGCCAATGTTCTTTTGTAAGAGTTTTATGGTGTCATATCTTACATTCAAGCCTTCAAGCCATTTTGCGTTTATTTTTGTGTATGGTGTGAGGATGTGTTTTAACTTCATTGCCTTACATGCAGCCATCCAACTTTCCCAGCACCACTTGCTGAAAAGACTGTCTGGTCTCCATTGTATATTCTTGCCTCCTTTGTTCAAGATTAATTGACCGTATGTGTGGGGGTTTATTTCTGGGGGTTTGTGTCTGTTTCATTGATCCAAATGTCTGTTTTTGTGCCATTACCATGCTTTTTTGATTATTGTAGCTTTGTAGTATTGTCTGAAGTCTGGTAGGGTCACACCTTCTGCTTTTTCTTTTTCCTCATGATTGCTTTGGCAATTCTCTGTTTTTTATTGTTTCATATAAATTTTAGGCTTATATGTTCTAGTTCTGTAATTTGATAGGGATCACATTAAATCTGTAGATTGCTTTGGATAGTATGGCCATTTAAACAATATTAATTCTTCTAATCCAAGAGCATGGCTATCTTCCCATTTCTTTGAATCATCTTCAGTCTCCTTTATTAATGATTTATAGTTCTCAGCATATAAGTCTTTCACCTCTTTGGTGAGGTTTATTCCTAAATATTTTATTTATATCTTTTTTGATGTGTTTTTGAAAGGGATTGTTTACATTCCCTTTCTGATATTTGTTAGTGTAAAGAAATGCAACTGATTTCTGTATGTTATCCAGTAGTATCCTGCTACTCTGCGGAATTCGTTTATCAGTTCTATTAGTTTTTGTGTGGAGTCTTTAGGGTTTTCTATATAGAGTATCATGTCATCTGCATATAATGACAATTTTACCTCTTCCCTTCCAATTTGGATACCTTTTATTTCTGTTTCTTGTCTGATTGCTGTGGCTAGGACTTCCAGTACTATGTTGAATAGAAGTGGTGACAGCGGGCATCCTTGTCTTGTTCCAGATTTTAGCGGGAAGGCTTTCAGCTTTTCACCATTGAGTATTATACTGGATGTGGGTTTGTCATAAATAGCTTTTATTATGTTGAGCTATGTTCCCTCTACACCCACTTTGGTAAGAGTTTTTGTCATGAATGTATGTTGAATTTTATCACAAAAAATTTTTTTGCATCATTGAGATGATCATGTGGTTTTTGTCTTTTCTTTTGTTGGTGTGGTGTATCACATTGATTTGTGTATGTTGAACAATCCTTGTGAACTTAGGATGGATCTGACTTGGTCATGGTGTATGATCTTTTTTGTGTGTTGTTGGATTCAGTTTGCTAATATTTTGTTTGAGAATTTTTGCATCTATATTCTTCAAAGAAACTGGCCTGTAATTTTCTTTTTTTGTGGTGTCCTTCTCTGGTTTTGGTATCAGGGTGATGGTGGCTTCATAGAATGTCTTTGGGAGTATTCCCTCCTCTTCAGTCTTTTGGAGGAGTTTGAGGAGAACTGGTATAAGTTCTTCTTTGTATGTTTGGTAGAATCTGCCTGTGAAGCCATCTGGTCCTGGACTTTTGTTTGTAGGGAGTTTTTAAAATTAATGATTCTATTTCACTTCTAGTGATTGGTCTATTCAAGTTATCAATTTCTTCTTGATCCACTGTTGGTTGGCTGCATGTTTCTAGAGACTTCAACATTTCTTCTGGGTTGTTGAATTTGCTGGCATGTCATTTTCATAGTATTCTCTTATGTTTTTTTGTACTTCTGCGATATTGGTTGTTTCTTCTCCTTTTTCAATTCTTATTTTGTTTATTTGGGTCCTTTCTCTTCTCTTCTTGATGAGCCTGGTGAGAGGTTTTTGTTTGTTTGTTTTAATTTATTTATTTTTGGCTGCATTTGGGTCTTCATTGCTGCATACAGGCTTTCTCTAGTTGTGGTGAGTGCAGGCCTCTCTTGTTGCAGAGCACGGGCTCAAGGCACATGAGCTTCAGTAGTTGTGGCACATGGGCTCACAGTTGTGGCTCGTGGGGTCTAGAGCACAGGTTCATTAGTTGTGGTGCACAGACTTAGTTGCTCCACGGCATGTGGGATTTCCCAGACCAGGGCTCAAACCCATGTCCCCTGCATTGGCAGGTGGACTCTTAACCAGTGTGCTACCAGGGAAGTCCTGAGAGGTTTGTGGTAAGACATTAATCTTGTTTTGTTTTTACCTGAGGTGCAGACTTACCTGGAAGACCTGAAGACTAACATTTTTTTCTGAAAATTACTTTGATAGTCTGTGTCCCACTCCTTTCCTTTACTGATGCTAATATCCTTTAGTTACTTCTTTTATTATAGGTGATCTATTATGTTGCCTGTTTTCCTAAAAAGCTCTAATTGACTAAAAGCCACTTCTCTATTTAGTATGTGAAAATTCCTGAGTGGCTCAGAAAATCAAACTACAGTAGCGTTTATCACTAGGTAGGCTGTCCTTTCTGACCCATTTAAAACACAGTAAAACCTCAGACCCTTGGATCCCACTGATGTGGAATTTGTGATTACTCAGCTAATGTTTAATTATGCAAAGGTGTGCTTGACAGATTAATGGTGCGAGGGAAGTGCTTACATGAGCACCATTTTTACTAGTGTCTTCAGAAGCCTTCCTGCTCCTCATCCTGGCCCTGCTCATCTCCCATCCCCTCGCTCCCACCCCCTCTCCAGCCCTGGTCCTCCACCT
Organism: Mesoplodon densirostris; assembly: GCF_025265405.1. Lineage (NCBI taxonomy): Eukaryota > Metazoa > Chordata > Mammalia > Artiodactyla > Ziphiidae > Mesoplodon > Mesoplodon densirostris. Next base: position 123,693,019 of record NC_082665.1, read on the forward strand.
GGAATCTCTTGACCTCCTCCTTTTGTGCTTGGCTGAGCTCGCCTCTGCTGTCTGGAGACCTTGCTGGCTGCTCCCAAGACCCTCACCCCACTTCTGTGCAGGCGGGCACCTCTCCCTTCCCAGGTCAGGTCTATAACAGGGAGGGTGGTCACAGTCAGAACTCAGAGGGCTTTGTGACACAGAAGCCAGGCCCTTAGGTGAGCCCCAAAGGCATCATCTGCAGGAGCTGTGGAGTCACAAGTGGAAAACAATGTCCTCTGCAGCATCTAGACCTGCTGGAATCGTCTCCTGCCTTCCATTGAGGCTCAGCTCAGACCCTACACCTTCTCCCTGGGGCTGCCTGGGGGGCCCCACCTTCCATCAGTGTTGAACAAAACGTAAAGTTGTTTCTCAGGAGAAAGGCAGAGGCTAGGAGCTGCGTCCCGAGGTCCCCTTGCTGTTCCTCACACTCTCAGACCCTCTCATGAACCTCTTAAGTGCTGGGGTGGGAGTCAGGGGCGGGAGGGCAGCCTTCCTGCCGCAGTGATGTGAGTTTGTTTTCAGTTCACCTTGACTCCCTTGATACACATGAAGCAACGTGAGGGGGGTGGGCACACAACAGAAAAAATAGTGAAACATTTAAAACAAATCTTTTCCTGTGGAAAAGCTCGTGCCACCATCCCTGTTGCTCTAGCTTTAGGTGACGATGATTGGGGGATCTTTTTTGAGTGGAAAGTTTATTGAGACCTCAGTGGGATGAAGGCCTGATGAGCCATGGCGGGGGGCTTCCTGACTCTGGTTAATTCATCAGCTACCCCCCAGGACCCCTCGCAGGGCACGTCAGAGTGTGGTAGGTGGCCATTTAGAACCAGTAGTTGAGATTCCCATTCATTCTTTTGCCCACTCTTTTGTCACTCAACAAAAACTGGAAATCTAGATTTCTGCTCCTGTATTTAATCACAGGAAGACTGCATTTTCTGCATCAGTGGTGATGTGCTGAGTGCACTTAAAATGTCATCACTGTTCCATTCTGCTGGCTTTAAAGTGTCACACGTAACATGCAGGGGCTCAACTCCCTATAGTTTGGGCCCCTGGTTTAGTTTATCCAGAAAGAAAACAAAACACACACAGAAAGTTGTGTGTGTTTAAGTATAATTTGCCATGTAGACTCTGCCTTGGGTGAGGCCGTTGCTCTCTCCAAGTTGTAGCCTCATCTACACAGTGGGGATGGTAATCGCACCCCTCTTGCAGAATTGAGAGACTGTCATGAGAATAATCTTTGTAAAGGGCTTAATTCAGTATCTGGCACACAGTAGTCACTCAATAAATGGTGACTACTGTTCCCAGTAGGCTTTGCTGGTATATATTCCTACATGCCTAATTTGACATATCATAGGCTCTGTGGTTTCAAATTTTGGACTCTAATCACACTTGCAGTCCTTCTGTTTGAATTTGAGTGGCGGCTGTAAGAGTTAGAACATATTAGTTTCCATAGCGCTCTTAAAGGAGGTTTATGCTTTTGGCCTGTGATCTTGAATACTCATGAAATACTCAATTGAAGTGTATTCAGTTTGTATATGAGTCTTGCATCACCCAGAAGAGTGACTAACCACAAAATATTTACTAAAAAGTACTCTGTTTGTGACCACATACTATTAATATTCCAGTTAAATAACAGTGAAGAAGCTGTTAACTTCTTGTCAACCTGGCTTTTGTTTTCCGGCCATGAGATTGTGTTAAGGTTTTACAAGTTCAATTCTTGGCTTTTGGTTGCTGAAAATGCTCAGGGGAGACGGCAGAGGAACCCTAGACCAGCACATGTCAACTCAGAGTGGCGCTGAGGGGACTTGCAGCTCGTGGAGACTTGTGGGGTGATGGGAAGATAACTTGATAAACAGCTTGCATATCAAGCTGCTGAGCAAGGCCCAGCATGCAGTGGGTGTGAGGCCCAGCATGCAGTGGGTGTGAGGCCCACTGGGGGTGACACTGTCTTGGTCTGGGCCTGGCACCCCTTTTCCTTTAGCCCAGAGTCAGTGTCATCTTGTGGGGGAGCAGAGGTGTTAGTGCTAGCAAATGCAAGTTTGTGTGCCCGAAGCACAGTGAGGCCGAACAGTACCAAAACATCAGAGTTTGGTGCAGAGAAAGGTTTATTGGTTTATTGCAAGGAGACGGGTGGCTCTTACTCCCAAAACCCTGAACTCCCCAAAGGGATGCAGCAAAGCATATTTAAAGGCCAGGTGAGGGAAGGGGGTCACAGGGTACATGACCAGCTCCTGCACAATTCTCTGATTGGTTGATGGTGAAGTAACAGGGCAGTGTCACAGGGGTTAACATTGTCAGTCCTTAGGCTCCAGGAGGCCTGAGGGCTACCTGTTCATGGTCATCAAGTAGTTAACATCTTCCATTTGGTGGTGGGGGGGTGGGGTTTCAAATCTGTGAAACAACTCAGGAATTGTGCACCAGATACTGTTTTCTAGGTACTTCAGAGAGGAGCTAAAGCAGAGGATATGGGGGAGGGGCCTGCCCTGGGAAGACCACATAGGGTCCTGCTTGGTTACAATTCCCCCCTTTTCTTTGATACTTCTCAATCCTGTGGAGAACAGGTGTTGGACAAGAAAAGTAATAAAGTTTCAATTAAGGAGGTTAATCATAAACTTGACAGAGGAACCCACCGGGTCCTGTCACCAGCAGACACTGCTTTGAGAATCAGGCTGACACAGCTCAGAAAATTGAGGTTCTTGGTGATAAAGGAGTGTGTTCGAACTCACATCCACAATGGCCACCTAATTTTACCTTGGATGTCTGAACCACAGCTATTCCATTTTGACTTTCAAATGCATTTTTCTCCTTAATGACCAAAGCAGATGTCACTGTTAATGATTTTAGTGCTTTTCTAGACACGAAGAGATGCAAGAACCTGGGTCATAAAATCTTTTCCTGAAAGTATCTAACTATCTATCTGAAGGTCTGTTCTGTCAGCTTTCCTCAGAGCACTAGGTTCGTCATTCCTGATCTCCACCCTGACCTCCTTTCAGGGGGTGTTGAAGGTCAGTGACTGGAGTAGCTTGTGACTTAATCCTTGTAGAGGCAGATAGCAAGTGCCAATTTTTAGTTGGCAGTGCTCCCTCATGGTCATAAATTCGAAAATGATTTGGGAAGCACTTCATCCCATAATGTTAGGAATACCCATTAGTAGTTCAGGCAAGGATTTCATTGATAGGCCACTCAATGTGCTATTACTGGACTAGGCCTTATTAACAGTAGTCAAAAGTCTCTGGACCCCCTGTTTTACTATTCTGTTATGGTCTAGGAAAACATTCCTTCCTGTTGCTTCTTCCTATATCTAGAGTTGCACCATTACAATCATTGATCTTATATAGAACTTTGTATCTGGTCAACTGTTTCAAGTCACCTAGTCATCATTATTTTATCAGAGGCTCTTGTATTTCGTAATACAAGAAACAACAATTCTGTAAAACAGGCAATATACAAATAATGTAGCTAGTGGTATTAGTAAGGTCATAAGTTGGTGCAAATATCTCCTGGTTTCAGCCAGACTCCAGGAGGGGATGTGTTACCTTCTTCTTTCCTGCATCCATTCACAGGTGTACTGGGTCAGGATGTTTCCTGTGAGCTGAACAAAGGTATTCTAGTTTAACATTCAAGTATGGGGACAATGTTCCCTGAGATGGACCATTATGTATACTTTAAGTGATAGGCAACATCCCTTTAGTGATTAACTTGTAGCAAAAGCAGTAGAATACAAAGATTAAAGGAAAAGAAATGGATCTAATATGGAGTCAGATTTGTTATTCCCTATTACAATTCCCCACTGTCAGTGTCCATTCCACAATCGTGTGGGAAAGGGGTGATGACCGCTCTGGCTACTTCCTGCTGAACAGGGGCAGTGATGGGTGATTATGGATGGAATTGATCAGCTTTCGGCAGGGAATATTCCTTAGAATCTTTAGTAAGTAGTACAATTCTCTTTATTTATTTATTTATTTATTTATTTATTTATTTGCAGTACGCGGGCCTCTCCCGTTGTGGAGCACAGGCTCCGGACGCGCAGGCTCAGCGGCCATGGCTCACGGGCCTAGCCGCTCCGTGGCATGTGGTATCCTCCCGGACTGGGGCACGAACCCATGTCCCCTGCATCAGCAGGCAGACTCTCAACCACTGCGCCACCAGGGAAGCCCCTTTCCTTTTTTATCTACAATTATTTGAACCTGATGAAACCCTTTATTTAGCCCTTTTGTTGTCTAATTTGTCATTGGACTTGGGCTTTTGGTTCTAGTTCCTATACATAGCTATTCATTTTAACTTTCTGACTGTCATAACTACACTAGATTCTTGTACTGTTCAGGTGAACAAGATTAAACAAGTAGGTTGACTCACCTTCTCCAGCTATAATGAAAGTGCAATCTCAATACTTATCTTTTTGAAGAGCAACCTTAAGTCTTCTAAGGGTTTACAAACCCATTGCTCTCTAGGCCTTTCAGGAGTTGGGCCATTTTCTGATGACAGTGGTGCTGCTTTAATCCCAGTGTGATGAATTCATGGCTTTACTCTGGCTAACTTGACAGATGAGTTTGTGGTAGGTAATACCACGTGTGGTCCTGTCCACCTGTAGTCAGCTGATGTTCAGGCACTTTATCTTTCCAGGCTTTAAGGAGGACTTGGTCTCCAGGTCAGAAAGGATGTAAGGCTACTTCAGTTGGATAGGCAGACCTGTGGGAGGCAAACTCATGAACAGAGGTTAGTATAGTGCCCAAAGTTTTAATGTAATTAGCAACAGCTAGGTCTTTCAGAGCATTTATAGATTCTCCCACGTGGGCAGACACCTGGAATGGCCTACCATACAATATTTCAAAGGGGCTTAATTTAAGTCTCATTTTGGGAGCCATTCTGATCTGTAGTAGGGCAATTGACAAGGCCTTATCCCAAGTTAAATTAGTCTCTTGACACATTTTAGCAATGCTCCTTCCAGTACGTATAATCTCTGGCTATAGGTCATGGGGCAACTGATATTTATCCAAAGGTAGATGGTTGGGATAAGTTTCAGAAATAAACTTAGAGTGTCCTTCTTAATAATGCAATTAAACTTTACAATTATGTAGCATGACAACAAGGAACTGTCTAGGAAGTGAGTCTTAGACAATAAATGCAGACCTCAATTAACAGAATCAGAATTTGATATCCACTGAAATGTAATCTCTTTCTCTCTAAAAAATACCCTCATTTTTCATCAAATACAGCCAAATTAAGATTAGTTTGTTTGCAAAATGAGTCTGGTTAATTGATCATATTGGCTCCTTTCAATTGGATGTGTTGGAATTTTTCATAAAGAGTCTCAGACTGAAATTTTAAAAGCCCTCTCAGGGCCAGGAAAGCCATGTCAAGGGCTTTTTATAGATTTTGCTTTACAGATGTAGGTGAATTCCTCACTTTTTGAGGTCCCCAAAGTACCTCAAGATTTTTGCACCTGTTAGGAAGTACCCTTCCTAATTTACCTGATAAAGCTGCTGGGAACCTAAGAGTTCCAGTAGCTGGAGGGATCAGGTAGAGAGAAAAAATAAATGTTTCAACTGTGATTACAAAGGTATAATCTACCAAATTGCTGTAAGTCATAATTAGCTTAAGGGGAAAGGTTTCCTTAAAACCAAAAAATTATAACGATATTCATCAGTTTACTCAGTCCTATATAATTAATTCTTTTTTACTAACAGTTTTATGAAATTAGAGTTGCCATTAGACTTTTAAAATCTAGTTTAGCAGTATGATTGTCAAAAAGTCCTTTCTATGCCTCTTCTTAGAGATGAAGCATTTTGCAAAGCATCAGCTTAACTGTCTATGAATGATAAAGGACTTAAAAAGGCAAGGTTAGAGATCTAATTATATATATATATATATATTTTTTTTTTTGAGGAACGCGGGCCTCTCACTGTTGTGGCCTCTCCCGTTGTGGAGCACAGGCTCTGGACACACAGGCTCAGCGGCCATGGCTCACGGGCCTAGCTGCTGTGCGGCATGAGGGATCTTCCCGGACCGGGGCATAAACCCGTGTCCCCTGCATCAGCAGGCGGACTCTCAACCACTGCGCCACCAGGGAAGCCCGATTATAATGTTTTTTTGACAAAGAAGCTTAATGGGGACTTCCCTGGTGGCGCAGTTGTTAAGAATCCACCTGCCAATGCAGGTGACATGGGTTCGAACCCTGGTCCGGGAAGATCCCACATGCCGGGGAGCAACTAAGCCCGTGTGCCACACCTACTAAGCCTGCGCTCTAGAGCTTGTGAGCCACAACTACTGAAGGCCGCGCTCCTAGAGCCCGTGCTCCGCAACGAGAAGCCACCACAATGAGAAGGCCATGCACTGCAACGAAGAGTAGCCCCTGCTCACTGCAACTAGAGAAAAGCCCGTGCGCAGCAACGAAGAGCCAATGCAGCCAAAAATAAATAAATTAAAATAAATAAATAAACAAGATTAATGAAGTTGTGACGTACAGCATTTTAACCTGGCTTAAGTGATTTACTTTCTAACTGTGACTTTCTCTTTCCTATAGCTTCTTGCTTCTTATCTATTTAAAGACCTTTCAATATTTCCTGTAGGATAGGTTTAGTATTGCTGTATTCTTTTAGTTTTTGCTTATCTGGGAAATTCTTTCTCCTTCTATTTTAAATGGTAATCTTGCTGGTAGATTCTAGGTTGCAGATTTTTTCCCTTACAGGATTTTGAATATATCTTGTCACTCCCTCTGGCCTGCAGTGTTTCTGTAGAGAAATCAGCTGATAGCCTTATGGGGGTTACCTTGTAATTAAGTCTTTGTTTTTCTCTTGCTGCCTACAGAAGCCTCTCTTTAACTTTTGCTATTTTAATTATAGTATGTCTTGGTGTAGGTCGGGTTTGGGTTTATCTTGTTTGGAACCCTCTGTGCTTCCTGTACCTGGATATCTGTTTCCTTCTTTAGGTTTGGGAAGTTTTCAGCCATAATTTCTTCAATTACATTTTCAATCCCCCTTTCTCTTTCTTCTCCTTCTGGAATCCCTATTATGCATAGATTGGCATGCTTTATATTAGTATCCCATAGGTCTCTTATATTGCTTTCATTTTTTTTTCTTTCAATTTCCTTTCTGTCTGCTGTTGTGATTGGGTGATTTCCACTATTCTATCTTCCAGATCATTTATTCGTTCTTCTGCATTACTCATTCTGTTATTCATTGCCTTTAGCTCAGCTTTCATCTCGGCGAAGGAGTTTCCTAATTTTTCTTGGTTTCTCTTTATAGTTTCTACCTCCTTTTTTTTTTTTACATCTTTATTGGAGTATAATTGCTTAACAATGGTTTGTTTCTGCTTTATAACAAAATGAATCAGTTATACATATACATATGTTCCCACATCCCCTCCCTCTTGCATCTCCCTCCCATCCTCCCTATCCCACCCCTCCAGGCGGTCACAAAGCACCGAGCTGATCTCCCTGTGCTACGCGGCTGTTTCCCACTAGCTATCTACCTTACGTTTGGTAGTGTATATATGTCCATGCCTCTCTTTCACTTTGTCACAGCTTACCCTTCCCCCTCCCCATATCCTAAAGTCCATTCTCTAGTAGGTCTGTGTCTTTATTCCTGCCTTACCCCTAGGTTCTTCATGACATTTTTTTCTTCTTAAATTCCATATATATATGTGTTAGCATACGGTATTTGTCTTTCTCTTTCTGACTTACTTCACTCTGTATGACAGACTCTAGGTCTATCCACCTCATTACAAATAGCTCAATTTCGTTTCTTTTTATGGCCGAGTAATATTCCATTGTATATATGTGCCATACCTTCTTTATCCATTCATCTGATGATGGACACTTAGGTTGTTTCCATCTCTGGGCTATTGTAAATAGAGCTGCTGTGAACATTTTGGTACATGACTCCTTTTGAACTATGGTTTTCTCAGGGTATATGCCCAGTAGTGGGATTGCTGGGTCATATGGTAGTTCTATTTGTAGTTTTTTAAGGAACCCCCATACTGTTCTCCATAGTGGCTGTACCAATTCACATTCCCACCAGCAGTGCAAGAGTGTTCCCTTTTTTCCACACCCTCTCCAGCATTTATTGTTTCTAGATTTTTTGATGATGGCCATTCTGACTGGTGTGAGATGATATCTCACTGTAGTTTTGATTTGCATTTCTCTAATGATTAAAGATGTTGAGCATTCTTTCATGTGTTTGTTCGCAGTCTGTATATCTTCTGTGGAGAAATGACTATTTAGGTCTTCTGCCCATTTTTGGATTGGGTTGTTTGTTTTTTTGTTATTGAGCTGCATGAGCTGCTTATAAATTTTGGAGATTAATCCTTTGTCATTTGCTTCATTTGCAAATATTTTCTCCCATTCTGAAGGTTGTCTTTTGTTCTTGTTGGTCTTGTTTATGGTTTCCTTTGCTGTGCAAAAGCTTTATGTTTCATTAGGTCCCATGTGTTTATTTTTGTCTTTATTTCCATTTCTCTGGGAGGTGGGTCAAAAAGGATCTTGCTGTGATTTATGTCATAGAGTGTTCTGCCTATGTTTTCCTCTAAGAGTTTGATAGTTTCTGGCCTTACATTTAGGTCTTTAATCCATTTTGAGCTTATTTTTGTGTATGGTGTTAGGGAGTGATCTAATCTCATACTTTTACATGTCCCCGTACAGTTTTCCCAACACCACTTATTGAAGAGGCTGTCCTTTCTCCACTGTACATTCCTGCCTCCTTTATCAAAGATAAGGTGACCATATGTGCGTGGGTTTATCTCTGGGCTTTCTATCCTGTTCTATTGATCTATCTTCCTGTTTTTGTGCCAGTACCATACTGTCTTGATTACTGTAGCTTTGTAGTATAGTCTGAAGTCAGGGAGCCTGATTCCTCAAGCTCCATTTTTCATTCTCAAGATTGCTTTGGCTATTCGGAGTCTTTTGTGTTTCCAAACAAATTTTGAAATTTTTGGTTCTAGTTCTGTGAAAAATGCCAGTGGTAGTTTGATAGGGATTGCATTGAATCTGTAGATTGCTTTGGGTAGTAGAGTCATTTTCACAATGTTGATTCTTCCAATCCAAGAACATGGTACATCTCTCCATCTATTTGTATCATCTTTAATTTCTTTCATCAGTGTCTTATAATTTTCTGCATACAGGTCTTTTGTCTCCTTAGGTAGGTTTATTCCTAGATATTTTATTCTTTCTGTTGCAGTGGTAAATGGGAGTGTTTTCTTGATTTCACTTTCAGATTTTTCATCATTAGTGTACAGGAATGTCAGAGATTTCTGTGCATTAATTTTGTATCCTGCAACTTTACCAAATTCATTGATTAGCTCTAGTAGTTTTCTGGTAGCATCTTTAGGATTCTCTATGTATAGTATCATGTCATCTGCAAACAGTGACAGCTTTACTTCTTCTTTTCCGATTTGGATTCCTTTTATTTCCTTTTCTTCTCTGATTGCTGTGGCTAAAACTTCCAAAACTGTGTTGAATAAGAGTGGTGAGAGTGGGCAACCTTGTCTTGTTCCTGATCTTAGTGGAAATGCTTTCAGTTTTTCATCATCGAGGATGATGCTGGCTGTGGGTTTGTCATATATGGCCTTTATTCTGTTGAGGAAAGTTCCCTCTATGCCTACTTTCTGCAGGGTTTTTATCATAAATGGGTGTTGAATTTTGTCGAAAGCTTTCTCTGCATCTATTGAGATGATCATATGTTTTTTCTCCTTCAATTTGTTAATATGGTGTATCACGTTGATTGATTTGCGTATATTGAAGAATCCTTGCATTCCTGGAATAAACCCCACTTGATCATGGTGTATGATCCTTTGAATGTGCTGTTGGATTCTGTTTGCTAGTATTTTGTTGAGGATTTTTGCATCTATGTTCATCAGTGATATTGGCCTGTAGTTTTCTTTCTTTGTGACATCCTTGTCTGGTTTTGGTATCAAGGTGATGGTGGCCACGTAGAATGAGTTTGGGAGTGTTCCTCCCTCTGCTATATTTTGGAAGAGTTTGAGAAGGATAGGTGTTAGCTCTTCTCTAAATGTTTGATAGAAATCGCCTGTGAAGCCATCTGGTCCTGGGCTTTTGTTTGTTGGAAGATTTTTAATCACAGTTTCAATTTCAGTGCTTGTGATTGGTCTGTTCATATTTTCTATTTCTTCCTGATTCAGTCTTTGCAGGTTGTGCATTTCTAAGAATTTGTCCATTTCTTCCAGGTTGTCCATTTTATTGGCATAGAGTTGCTTGTAGTAATCTCTCATGATCCTTTGTAGTTCTGCAGTGTCAGTTGTTACTTCTCCCTTTTCATTTGTAATAATTATTGATTTGAGTCTTCTCCCTTTTTTTCTTGATGAGTCTGGCTAATGGTTTATCAATTTTGTTTATCTTCTCAAAGAACCAGCTTTTAGTTTTATTGATCTTTGCTATCGTTTCCTTCATTTCTTTTTCATTTATTTCTGATCTGATTTTTATGATTTGTTTCCTTCTGCTAACTTTGGGGTATTTTTATTCTTTCTCTAATTGCTTTAGGTGCAAGGTTAGGTGGTTTATTCGAGATGTTTCCTGTTTCTTAAGGTGGGATTGTATTGCTATAAACTTCCCTCTTAGGACTGCTTTTGCTGCATCCCATAGGTTTTGGGTCGTCGTGTCTCCATTGTCATTTGTTTCTAGGTATTTTTTTATTTCCTCTGATTTCTTCAGTGATCACTTCGTTATTAAGTAGTGTATTGTTTAGCCTCCATGTATTTGTATTTTTTACAGATCTTTTCCTGTAATTGATATATAGTCTCATAGCGTTGTGGTCAGAAAAGATACTTGATACAATTTCAATTTTCTTAAATTTACCAAGGCTTGATTTGTGACCCAAGATATGATCTATCCTGGAGAATGTTCCATGAGCACTTGAGAAAAATGTGTATTCTCTTGTTTTTGGATGGAATGTCCTATGAATATCAGTTAAGTCCATATTGTTTAATGTATCATTTAAAGCTTGTGTTTCCTTATTTATTTTCATTTTGGATGATCTGTCTATTGGTGAAAGTGGGGTGTTGAAGTCCCCTACTATGAATGTGTTACTGTCGATTTCCCCTTTTATGGCTGTTAGTATTTGCCTTATGTATTGAGGTGCTCCTATGTTGGGTGCATAAATAGTTACAATTGTTAGATCTTCTTGGATCGATCCCTTAATCATTATGTAGTGTCCTTCTTTGTCTCTTCTAGTAGTATTTATTTTAAAGTCTATTTTGTCTGATATGAGAATTGCTACTCCAGCTTTCTTTTGGTTTCCATTTGCATGGAATATCTTTTTCCATCCCCTCACTTTCAGTCTGTATGTGTCTCTAGGTCTGAAGTGGGTCTCTTGTAGACAGCATATATATGGGTCTTGTTTTTGTATCCATTCAGCCAATCTGTGTCTTTCGGTGGGAGCATTTAGTCCATTTACATTTAAGGTAATTATCGATATGTATGTTCCTATTCCCATTTTCTTAATTGTTTTGGCTTCGTTATTGTAGGTCTTTTCCTTCTGCTGTGTTTCTTGCCTAGAGAAGTTCCTTTAGCATTTGTTGTAAAGCTGGTTTGGTGGTGCTGAACTCTCTCAGCTTTTGCTTGTCTGTAAAGGTTTTAATTTCTCCGTCAAATCTGAATGAGATCCTTGCTGGTCTACCTCTTTTTTACAGTAATCTGCATTTCTATCAATAGGCCTTGTCAATTTCCTCAATATTTTCATTATCTCCTTTTTGAACTCAGTGTCTATTAGACTGAAGAGGTCTGTTTCATTGTTCTTTTGGGGGAATTCTCTTGACCTTTTAATTGGGAGTGGTTCCTCTGCTTCTTCATCTTACTTATATTTCTTTTACTCTGTGAGTTTAGGAGAAACAGTTATCTACTGTGGTCTTGGAGTGCTACTTTTATGTGGGAGCATCCCTGTATACCCTGCATGGGTTTAATAGTTTTGGTGCAAGGACTGTTTTTAGTATGGATGTCTGTGACCTCTTTCCTCAGCCTGTACTGGCTGTTTGTGCTTGACAGGTGGTGTGCTTGACAGGTGGTGGTGTGGTGACTAGAGTCTGCACTGGGTTGTTCTATGGTTGTCGCTGCCCCGTCAGTGACAGTTGTTGGAGCAGAAGCTCCCAGATCTGATTCTGAGCTGCAGTGCGAGATAGGCGGGACTGGAGCACTCCCTCCAGAGAGGAGCTGCTGAGTGTTGCTTCGCCAGAGCCGTCCACAGGGGATTGTGCTCTGTGGTGTCGCCTGGCTGGGCTCACGAAGTACACTGTTGTCGGCACTGCCCTCGGCCCTACCTCCTCGGCGCGAGTGCAGGCAGTTGGCCCCGGTGTCCCTCAGGCACTGTGCTCAGAAAGCAAACAGCACAGATCCCAACACGCCAGTCCACTGAAGTCGGGTACCAGGAGAACAGCAGTCATGCACCTGGGCTCGCTGTGGGAGCCTTGGAAACAGCCCAGGCTCTGCCTCCGTGTGTGCTCCCACCAAGCCCACAGCTGCTAAGGCCAGACCCACCCCAGCCACAGTACACCTGCTGTCCCGCTCCCAGAGCTCATAGCAGCAGCACGAAGAAAGAGGCTGCTAAGGGGCACGCCCTGCCCCTCCCTTCACTCGCCCCTTAGCAGTGGTGCTTCGCTTCTATGGCAGGCCAGGGCTTCTTCCACGTACACTCCTGGTTGCCACCCATACCACACTCCACAGGCCCTTCAGGCTGTCTCCGTGTGGCCAGCCCCAGTCCTCTCCCTGGATCTGTCCTCTGAAGCCTGAGGTTCAGCACCCAGCCCCTGCACGTACCAGCAGGTGAGTGTCTCGGGCTGGGGAGTGCAGCGAGGTAGTTAGGATCCTCTGTGCTGGTCTCTCTCGTTTCTGCCTGCTGCCGACTGCTGTGTTCTCCTCCGAGCCTTTGAAGCTCCCTTTCTGTCCCAGCTGATGAGGGGGCTTCTCTGGGTGCGGGACTCTTTCCTCTTTTCCAGCTCCTTCCCAGGGACACAGGTCCCATCCCTATTCCTTTTTCCTTTTTTTTTTTTTTTGTGGTACATGGGCCTCTCACTGTTGTGGCCTCTCCCGTTGTGGAGCACAGGCTCTGGACGTGCAGGCTCAGCAGCCATGGCTCATGGGCCCAGCCGCTCCACGGCACGTGGGATCTTCCTGGACTGGGGCACGAACCCGTGTCCTCTGCATCGGCAGGCAGACTCTCAACCACTGCGCCACCAGGGAAGCCCCCCTATTCCTTTTTAAAAAATGTTTCATCCTACTCAGTTATAAGGAGATATTTCTAGACACTTCTGGGTGTCTGATATCTTGTGCCAGTGTTCAGTAGGTACTCTGAGAATTGTTCCACACGTGGATGTATTTTTGATGTGTTTGTGGGAGGAGGTGAGCTCCACGTCCTTCTATTCTGCCATGTTGGTTCCTCCCCCAACATTTTAAGATAACAACTAAAATTATAACATTATACCAGGACATATCCAAATTTCAGAAGCTTTATATAATTTCTAGAATGTCTATATTAAAAACATTTATCCATACCGTATAATCTGAGGAGGCTTATCACTCATTTGACAATGCTTCCCATGTAATTTAACATACCAAACAATCCTAGTTAGTTTAATATTTTTATCTGAGATGCCTTGGGGGCTCGCCAAAGCATCCCAAAATTAGCTAGAGGTCAAAAAATTTTAATTAATTAAAATTTGGTATTTGGGAAGTTTGTCAAAAAGTTTCAAAACACTTGGTCAAATAAGATCATAGGTCATTCCTTAACCAAAATGAGAAGAGATCTCAAAAGCAAATATAGATCACTGAAAGGCACAGAAACTCAATCTGTTATCAGTGGCAGCATTCCAGGAAAACTTTGTCCTCTTACCAGTGAGAGAAAAAAATCTAGTCTTGCACCAGCTTACTTTTAATAATAAAATTCATTTACTTACTTAAGTTAAATTCAACCTAAACTTAGTCTTTGCTGACCATGCACAAACTCTTTTCTCAGAGTTCCTTTTCTACAAACCTTCCATCACTGTCTGTATCCATATTATTTTGCCCCTTAATTCTCCTATCTAGAAACAACCAGATGAACTTGCATCATTTAACTTAATTTAGCACAACTCTAAAATTTCACGTTACCAAATATCTGGAGAGATCATTTACATCTCAAAGGCACAGGAAAAGAAATGCAAATTTCTCTTCTAACTACTTACATAAAACCCAGCCATCTTGGGCTATTTTTGAACTTCTTTTTTTCCAGTTCCCAAATATCCAGTGCAGTTTAAACAAACAAATGACACTAATAGACAATAATGTATATCATCTGCTCACATTCACAAGCCTCATTTTCAGCAAAACGAGGAAGAAAGAATAGGATTTGGACTCAGGTACCGAGACACTCATTCACATACATTCACACACACCCCCCCCCCAAGATAAAAGCAATTGCAAAAGACCCACTCTGATATAACAGCTGAGCCGTTAGGGGCCATTGTTCTACAGATCTCAGGGAGTGTTGAGGCCACACAATGTTTCCAAAAAAAAATTTTCTTTCATTTATGGGGGCATAGCTAAAGATCTCCAAGTTTTGCAAAAATACCCCAGGGGACTATAAGATGAAACAGAGCTCTGATCATCCATACCTAATTATTCACAATTGGTGTTATCAGATATCAAGCAAACAGCAGTTCAGATGGGTCTCTCAGGGTCATAGGTCCCTAGCCACAAAACGGGAGAAACCCAGCCAATGTCCCATCAGAGATGAAGCTGAATAAATGACCAAGGCCAGTTCAAAAAAGGGAAATATCCCAACCAATGCTCCCCCACAGGCAAAACCAACACAATAGAGAAGGATACCCTAAAAAGAAGTAGAGATGGTCTAGTAAAGATGTAGTTGTAATGTTTAAAAAAAAAAAATCCTGATGGAATTTTGAAATGTTTTATATATATCAACATTCTTTGAATAAATACTTTCTAAATTAAAAAAAAAAAAAAAAAAGAAGGATACCCTGGTGTCGTCACACGAGCCCAGCCTGCGCAAGCTGGAATGACTTACCCCCAAGCGACACTGAATGTGGACCACTGCTCCGGACGTTTCTCGGTTCCGAACAGCCTTGTGCCGAGGGGTGGCCAGCGCCTGTCAGGGATAGTCCCTCTGAGATCCGCAGAACGAAGTGTACTCTGGCAGCTGCTGTGCCTCAGGGAGGGGGCTGCCTCTGGCTGGGGTCGACCTGTCACAGGCACAGACTCTTGGCTGGCTCACCAAAATTGCTAGCAAACACGTTTGTGTGCCCGATGCACAGTGAGGCCAAACAATACCAAAACGTTGGAGTTTGGAGCAGAGAAAGGTTTATTGTAGGGTCACGCAAGGAGAAGGGTGGCTTGTGCCCCCAAAACCCTGAACTCCCCGAAAGGTTTCAGCAAAGCATCTTTAAAGGCCAGGTGAGGGAAGGGGGTCGCAGGGTATGTGATCAGCTCATGCACAATTCTCTGATTGGCTGATGGAGAGGTAACAGGGTGGCGTCACAGGGGTTAACATTATCAGTGCTTAGGCTCCAGGAGGCCTGGGGGCTATGTGCTCAAGGTCATCAAGTAGTTAACATCTTCTGTTTGATGGGGGGTTTTCACATCTGTGAAATAACTCAGGACATGTGCACCAGATGCTGTTACCTGGGTGCTTCAGGGAGGAGCTAAAGAGTGGAGATGGGGGAAGGGCCTGTCGCGGGAAGGCCCCATAGGGTTCCGCTCGGTTACATTAGTGAAGGCACCTAAAGTCTGCTGTGCTCCTGAGCAGACACCCAGGTGAGCCCTCCTGGATTGGGGACTTCGGCTCCAGAACAGCCCGGAAGTCCTCGTGGGCCCCAGACATGCTGAGGTCCAACCACTCGTAACTTGCATTCCGATTTGCATGAAAACAAAAACTATTTGACACTTTTGTGCCTCTTTCAGACTCCCAAAGTGGTGTGAGTGTCCTCTTCTTTGTCTTCCCTCCACTGTGTGTACTGGGAAGAAAGGTGTCTGCTGGCCCCAGGGACAGCAGGTGGCTGTCTTTGCTCTCTCTGGCTCTCAGCCACGTGGCCACTGCACGGTGGTGGCCGAGGGCAGGAGAGTTTCTGTGGTCACTCACCTCAGAAGGAAGGCAACTGTTTTTCTCTGATATTCTGGCAAGAAAGCTTTGACAAAATCAACCGAAATACAGAATCCCTGCTGTTTCAGCTCAATAAGAGCACTGAATTGTGATTGATTGTTAATTTTGGATTCAAAAACTGCACAACACTAACAGATATGATTTGAAATATTTTTAATGTATTAACAACTAAGACATCTTTTGTGGTCAGACAGTAAGTTTGTTGATTGGCCAGGTGTTGACAATGGCTGGTCACTGGCTCTGGTGTTTTGCATCTGCTAATGGTCATTCCTTTCCTGGCTGCTCCAGCCTCTCTGCCCCAACCCCAGGTGAGTGGCGGGCAGATCACCCTGGACATTCATCAAGAGCCCTGCCTGCTTGATTCCATGTATGTAAACATAAAGTACCCAGAAAACGGAAAGGACTGAAAAGGCAGCACACTCTTGGAGTCTGGCGTTGGGAACCGGGAAAACAAACTTGTTTTTTTGTTAAAATTGACCTATTTGGATTCAATGCCGGTCAGAAATAAATATGCCCTCTTGCAGAAGCAAAATATTTCTATTTCAGTGGAAGACCTATATTGTCAAACTGTAACCATAAGTCAGGTCTCATCTCACAATGTCTAACAAATTGCATGTTTTTTCACAGGGACAAGCAGATCTCTTGAAGTACGCCAAGAACGAGACTGTGGAGAACCTGAAGCAGATCCACTATGCGGCTGTCTCCTGTGGACTCAATAAACCAGGCACAGAAAACACCGACATCCAGAAGCCGCGCCGGAGCCTTGAAGTCATACCCGAAAAAGCAAACGATGAAACTGGAGAATGAGGGCACCTTCTAGAGATGATTACAGAATTTATAACTCTAGGACCAATTGTAGCCAGATGGGACATTTGCTTTGCACTCACTAATGAAAAATAATATTGGGGATTTTAAAGCACAACTGGAATAGCTAATTGCCGTCTATTAAAACTGTGAATGTATGTAGCAACTCTGCGTGTGGAGGCAAATAAACTCTTTAACAAGAAATTCTCTTCCTGGCCCAAATATGCTATATTTGTATACAAAGACATCATAACTCAGTTCCAGTGTGAACAACAGACTAGCCACTCTAGTTCCAGCTAGAAACAGACATTTTCCGAACTGAAAACAGTGTCTTAAGATGCAGATGGATTGTATGGTCTAATTAGCACTTACTGGGGAAAAACCGAATCTACAAGTTTTACTTATGTATGATTGCTGGGGTCTCTGGGTTCCAGATGTTTTTGTAGGTGTGCCTGCTGAGCCATGGTTACAAAGGAGAATGTAAGTAGCCTTGAACTTGGAGAGCCACTAGGTTCAAGGGCACTGCGGCTGGACAGACACTCCTGGCTGGAGACACCTGCTGGGTACACAATGTAAAGGCAACCAACCTGGAAGCAACACACTGTACACAGTTTTTCATTGTATTAAGTAGTGGTCACATTAAAAAGATATTTTATGATATTTCTCCAATAACAGTCGTGAATTTAATGAAAGTTTAACTTTTTTAAAATTTCCAGTTCAAGATATTCTACTCTTAAGAGTGGCCAGTTGCTTGATGAACAGCTTTGTCAAAAATAAGTTGCTTGTCTGGCTTGACATTTTGCTTTTAGTACATACAGCAGCCATGACTTTACATAGTGGCAGCTGTCTGTAAAGCAACCGACACCTCTTCCCCCTTCTCGGCCTGTTGATTCCTGCCATAGGGGAGTGAGCCTGGACGTGGTGCAGACAGTAAGCCAGGGGCAGGTGAAGGGGCTGGAGCGGGTGCCATGCTCCACTGGCCAGCCGAGTCTTTAATCCAAGACTTCTTTATTGTCCAAATCACTGAAACTTCATGCTATTTTAGAAAATCTACTGGACACTGAAGCCTAATTACGGCTCCTCCCAAACCAAACTGCTCTCAAATTTGGGAAGGGTAAAAGCTTTCTAAACCTTCAATAACCAACCGCTTTTTCATTTGTCCATATTCTTTTCAGTGACTCAGGTAAGTAAGCCAGATAACTATGTGGAATCCCCAACTTGGTGCCTCCTTATTTCCTCACAGTTAGGGAAATGGTCAGGCTGATATACTGAATTTATTTATGCCCAGACCCTGAAGTATCCTTTTACAAAACAATTCCTTTTCCCAGTTCTTGTCATTTGCCTGCTGATAGTGTGCTTAAATTAAGGTATACATCTCCACTGGTCTTCACTCAATGTCATTCCAGTCAGAAAATTAAACCTCTCTGTTACTTGAATAATAGTGTGGTTTCCTGCTCACACCAGCCAGCAACCAGCCGAGGCTCTTAGCTCTGAAATTAACTCTACATTGGAAAAAAAACAAAAATATGTAGAAAACAGTAAAGAATTAAAAGTAGATTTGTAGACTGAGAAAATAATGTGTAATTTAGATTATTGCTAGCAATCCTTGAACTTAGCTGGCAAGTAAATAGCAATATTCAGTGAAAATCCAGAAATCATAAAAAATGACTTAAAATATTTTAAAATTGAAAAAAATGCTACATTTATAGTAATGGCAGATATTATCTAATATGTGACTTACATGACTGAGACCAAGGCACCTGTCATTCGCTAGGGTTCATATAGGCTTTTAGAATCCGCAGACTTCAAAACCGAAGGGGTCTATGAGATCATTCCATCCGACGTGTCCTTTCCCAGATGCAGATGTTGCAGACAAAAGCAATAAAATGTGGTGCCTGAGGTCACAAAGTCTGTCGGGGAGTGACCCAGCCCAGGGTTTGCTCCATGTTTCCATGCTAAGAAAGTCAGCCTTCTTTTGACCCCTCTCTTCAAAGGGATAAGCCAAGCAAAGGAAAAAAGCAGGTGCACTTGCTGGGGAGTTGTTTCCCAAGTCGCAGTGTTTCTCCTGCTTGTCTAGATCCCACTCCAGGGAGCACTGTCTCCTTCCTTTAAGACGATGACCCAAATCAGCAGAGCACACAGTCATGCCTTATTCGTGGCTAAGTGACCCTCTTTTCTGACTATGAAAGATTCTAAAGGATGAAATACAATTGTTTAAGGAGGGGCAGTGATGGCCGTAGTTGATGTGGTCTGAGGTTTAGAAATGTATTCTTTAACAAACGAAAAAAACTGGAACCGGGTCGCAGGTAAATATGATTCCTAAGTTTAGACCCTGTTCCTAAAGAGTACTGTAACTATCTGGGAGGTTTTTTCCAGCCCTGGGGTCCACTAGTTCTAGTCCATTTGGTTGCACCTGGCCTCTACTGTACGGCTTCCCGAGGGAGGAATGAAGTATGAAATAGGCTGAGATACAGATTTCCAAAGAGAGTGTTTTCTTGGTATCAGTTTTCCTAATGCCTGATGCTCTGGGGGAGGGAAGATTTGAAACCCACTTCTTCCTTCTAGATATACCGGATGGAGTGGCCACACCGTCTTCGCTGGGGAGGAGAGGGCAAAGCAAGTGATTCTAGCTGTGGTTTGGTCTTTTTGAACAGTGAGTGTGACGCTGGGGACCTTACTGGCGGGGCCGGGTGAGCTACAGGGGAAAGCCGTCTGCATTTTGGGGAAGGTCTGCCGGCGTGCTCAGCGTGCCCCCTGCTTCTCTCCGCAGGTTTCAAGGGCTGCACCAAGGCCACGTACGCGCTGGGAAGAGGCTGGGTTTCAGAGGCGTCTTCACGGGGCTGCGGGGGTGGCCGGGCGGCGGTCAGAGGTCCAGGGGGCTCACGATGGTGAAGCCCGAGTCCTTGCTGTTGCCGCTGCTGTCGTCGTCGGGGCTGGAGCTGGGGCTGCCGGACGAGGCCGAGGCCGAAGCCAGGCCGGTCAGCGGGTCTGAGAACACCGGGGCGCGCCGGGCCGAGCTCCGGAGGGGCCGCGGGGCCGGGGCCTGAGCCTGGCCGACCGGGGGCGCCCTGGCGCCGCCCCCTTCGTCGTCCTTGGAGACGAGGATGAAGTCGTCCGTGTCGCCTTTCTCCCTGTGCCCCCGCGCTGCTGAAGGGGCCTGGGAAGGAGTCAGAGCACGGCGGGGTGGGGGAGGGAAGAAACGGTGAGACGGTGAGACGCGGAGCAGGGCGGGGGCCCCACGATCCCCCCGGAAAGACGCAGGGAGGCCCCTCCGATGGGAGCTGTGGGCCTGGGGAGCGGAGCACACGGCCCGCGGCCCCGCCCTGCTCATTACCCTCCTCCTGGGGCGCCAGCTTGCCCATGTGAGGGGGCGTGGGGTGAGGACAGCTTGTCCGTCCTCGCCCCTGCCCTCGGGTGTGGCCGCCACGCAGTGAGTGACACGCCCAGATGGTTATGAGGCCACAGGCTGGCTCCCCAGTGTGCCCCCCACCCCCATCTGCAGGGATGCTACTACCGCCTGCAGTGGGGCTGCAGGGGGCGCCCAATGTGCTCCATCTCCTCCTCACATCTCACAGCCGGCTCATCCTGGCTGAGCGCGCCGGGGGCCTCCCGGGACAATGCGGGGGGCTGGGAGCTTCTACAGACACAGAAACCCGGAATGGTCCTTTGCAAAAAGTATAGAGACGCAATGGCTTTACTCTACAATTATTTTCCTTTCTTTCTGAGTCATTATGTGTTTTGATTTTAACGAAAGCAGCTGACATCCAAGGACACCAGTCAAGGTTTTGGGTTAAGATCAGAGAAGCTCCTGCCAGCCCTGGGATGGAAGTAAAGCCACAGTCTAACCGGGGATGTTCCAGCCTGGCAGGAAGAGCCCTTACCCACGGCCAACTAAGCCAATGCAGTGGCCACACCTGCTGCCTGCCCCGCCCGCCTACTCTCCCCGAGGGGTGGGGGGAATTGGGGCAGGGCCTTAAGTCTAAGGAGGGGTACAGAGCCCCTTGGCTGGAAGGCCCCCCCGGGGAACTCTGGCTCCAGCATGGCCAAGACCACCTTTGGGCTATGGGCAGAGCCTGGATAGAGAGTCAGCAACACTCCTCAGGGAATCTGGGTGTGACTGACAGGCCCCCTCTGAATTTCATGTTCTCCTGAGTGACATGTGGGCCAGTGGCTAAATAATGGCTCAGGTGTCTCCCCCTCTGACAATTTGCCTACTTTTAAGAGATTTAATCGGAGAACAGGAACAGAATGGCATTAAAGATCCCAGTGCTGAGACACAGCAGGCCTCAAGGTTCTTCAGCTCAAGTTGTAAAGCTGTTTATAGCCTGTCAACACAGCAATTCTTACAAAACGGAAGAGACATGCAGCACATGGCCCTGCAGTAGAAGGGGACGTGATTCCTAATGGCACTAGGGCAGTTTGGTGAGACAGATGGCCCTTTCTCATCCCATTACTGCCCTCTGTGAGGTGGTCGGGGCCAGGGGGCCTCAGGGGAGGGTGTGCCCCCCATGTCCATGCCCGCGGGTGCACCTCAGACCTTGGCTTTGGCCTCCCACCTCCAGACTGCAGATGCTTTGTTCATGTGACTGCTGTGCTGAGCTATAAGCCGCGAGAACCTTGACCTCCCACCCCACTCAGGAGCTTATCTGAGGTTGACAACAGAGTGAGCAAGGACAGTCCTATTTTCAGAGTGGTGTCTCTACCACAGAAATGCCAAGATAACCTATCCGCCTTTAGCATACAGTGAGGACATGGGCAGGACTTGAAGAGGAGAAACACCCGTAACGTGTTTTAGCCTGTGGCTAGAAGGAAAGATGGTTCCTACCATCACTAATTATCTGGCTTGTTTCTGGAAAAGCAGTGGAGTCAAGTTATAAACGGTGAGTGACACCGCCCTCCCCCCAGTTTCCGGATACAGCCATGACTGGCCCAGACAAGGCACGTTAGAACTGCCAGGGCTTCTGCAACCATCTTTTCTTCTTACCCCACTGCACCATTATCTTACGAACCAAGAACTGAAGCCCAGGTCAGAGGCCTGGAGACTTGGCCGAGGTCACAAGCAGATGAAAAGACCCCATTCTTCTGGATTCCCACCTAGAATTTTTTTCTAAACCCAAGTAAGCTTCTTTCTGGATTTCCACAGCAATCTCAGCTACTACCTGGTGCCGTTTCTATCCTTTACAGAAACTTTGTAATTTCCTAGGTCGGTCTTCTCTTTCTGCCAAACACAGGCGTGTGTCACACGATATAAAAAGTTTCTCAACATGTCAGGCAGTCCTGCCTACAGCTGGCCAGGACGGCCACCTTCCCGGCCCTGCCACCCCACACCACTCCTGTCGCTCAGCTTGATTTAGGATCGCAGTGGAAGCAGGTGCTGTTCCACAGGAATGTTCCACGCTGATGAAATGTCCCCTCTCTGTGCTGTCCAGGCAGGTAGCCCTACTCACATGAGGATACTGAGCACTGGAGAGGTACCTAGTGTGACTGAGGAACTGAATTAACTTTGAATTCTCTTTGATCCTGATGAATTTAAATTGAATTTTAAGTAGACACCTGTGGCTAGTGGCTACTGCATTAGCCCCCCGCAGTTCTGGAGCACAGATAAAAATATGGGACCAAAGACCAGTGAGGCAGGTGATACGGGCTGATGGACTGATGAATCAAGGGTCCTCCAAGTCCCTCCTTCTGCTGTGGTAGATTTGAGTGAAGTTCATCCAAAACCTCCCAAAGATTCACAAAGGAGTGTGTGAAGGACAGACTGCGGAAGGGAAGCACAGAATGAGGCTCTTTTCACCCCACAGAATACAATTTCCAGGACGTCCCTGGTGGCGTCATGGTTAAGAATCCGCCTGCCAGTGCAGGGGACACGGGTTCGATCCCTGGTCCAGGAAGATCCCACATGCCGCGGAGCAACTAAGCCCGTGCGCCACAACTACTGAGCCTGCGCCCTAGAGCCACAACTACTGAGCCTGTGTGCCACAACTACCGAGGCCCGCACGCCTGGAGCCCGTGCTCCGCAACAAGAGAAGCCACTGCAATGAGAAGCCCGTGCACCACAACGAAAAGTAGCCCCCTCTTGCCACAACTAGAGAAAGCCTGTGCGCAGCAATGAAGACCCAACACAGCCAAAAATAAATTAATTTAAAAAGAGGAAAAAAGAATACAGTTTCCCCTCTGCTGTTGGCAGAGCTCGAGAGAAGATGTGTAATCAGAGGGAAAGAACAGCCACATCTCCACCAGCTTCCCAGGGGGGAGTGGGGTGCGTGCACTGCCACAAAGGAGGCGCCCTTTTAGTCCCTGGTGGGGAGGGGCACTGGCAGGGGGACAGGGCCCTCTGCTCCAAGGTGGGGTGAGCCCAGTTCTCTGCGGGAACGAGGGCCTATCACACTGCATCGCCCTTCCCGGCTCACGGCCAGCTCATGTGGAAGCTGCACTGGGTCTGTCGGGGCTGTGCTGGCAGCTGGTAGGTTCTTACAAATCTGAAAACTGGGAAGGACGAGTACAAAGTATACTCAAGAAGTTTTCAATTAGCAAATTTGTTAGTGTTCTTCAAAGCTCTTTTTCTGTAGTATTTTTAGACATTCAACTAAAAAAAAATCACGCTAAATTTTAAAATAAAATTGTCGAATAAAAATGGTCGGGGGTGGGCCTAAGCTCAATAATATGTGAATAAATAAATAATTATTGAAAATTAAACATCTGGGCATGGAAGGGGAATCTGGAGGAACTAATCGAGGTAAGCTTGCAATATTACTGTTGGATTCATGTGGCTTTAAAATGCAGACTGAAAATGCTCTCTGAAAATTCCCTTCTAAAGCTGGATGAAACGGACCACACACGGTTCTCTTCTGGAAGAGTACTCTTAAAACTGAAAAAGTCCCATTCTAAAATGTCACTTTGCTTCTTTAAAATCACAAAACATAATTTACAAGCATCTGGATGCTAGTTTTTGAGAAAGTAACTTAGATGAGAGCTAATGGGAGATTTTCAAGATGAAACTCTGCACACCATTTTAAAAAGAATATTATTAGGAATGTTTAGTCCCATCAGATCACACACCGGGAGGCAGCGTGGTGGAGCTGGAAGCTGACTGAACTGGGACACGGGTTCAGAAAATAATTCCTCACTGGTAAACCGAGCAGGTGTTTCTTTGATCCTTCCTAACTGGAAAATTCTGGGATTCTATGTTAGAACAAATTACACACCATGTTGACACCCAAGAGCGCAGGTCAGCAAACGACAGCTCGTGGACCAAATCCAGCCTGTGGCCTGTTTTTGTGTGGCTCTCAAGCTGAGAATGGCTTATGTATACATATATACTTTTTAAATTTTTATTTTATTTTGGCATATAGTTGATTGGCAATGTTGTGTTAGTTTCAGGTGTATAGCAAAGTGATTCAGTTATACATATACATGTATCTATTCTTTTTCAAATTCTTTTCCCATTTAGGTTATTATAGAATATTGAGTAGAGTTCCCTGTGCTATACAGGAGGTCCTTGTTGGTTATCTATTTTATATATAGTAGTGTGTATGTGTTAATCCCAGACTCCAAATTGATCCCTCTCCCCCAACCTTCTTCCCTCAGTAACCATAAGTTTGTTCTCCAAGTCTGTGAGTCTGTTTCTGTTTTGTAAATTTTAAAGGGCTGTAGAAACAAGCAAGCTAGCACACCAAATACAAAAACAGATATGTGACAGAGAGCACATGTGGGAAAATCCTAAAATATTTACTCTCTGGCCCTTTACAGAAAAAAATTGCTGACCTATGTGGCTTAGAGGATGGACATTGAGAAGTCTTTCCCCATGAAGGCCAAAGAGGTTCTAGGCCAGTGAAGTACACTCAAGACAGCATTAGGAAAGCACAGATAGTACTTCTTGTGCTAAAGGGGAATGGAGGCATCAGCTGAAGGCAACTGACCAATAACTGAGGCAGAGATCCAGCTTTCTAACACTGCACGGTGGGACTGGCAGGAAGCTCAGGCCGAAGCTGCTGCATACAGGTGTGTAGACTGTGCACTGCACAACTCCAGGAGACACTAGTCTACTCTGAAGGGCACTGCCCAGGGCACTGGAGTACACAACTTGCACAGCTATGTACATCACCCCTGGCTTAGGTCACTTGTATTTTACAGTTGAACTTCACACACGGTCACGTGAAGTAACTTTGGTGGGCTTGTATTATCCATAATTTGAATGTGTGTGCATCCCCCCTCCCCTTCTGTCCCAGGCTAATGTGACAGTGTTCTCAGAGCGCCTGTACCTGCTTGGTGGCCCTGGGCAGGTGACCCTGGCCGCTGGAGCAGTAGTGGTCATCTGAGATGGTGATCTGCTCGTTCTCCTCGGCTTCCAGCTGGCTCTGGTTGAAACGCAGGGAACCTTTTAGAATGTCTTTGATCTGTTTTCAAAGAAGAAGAATATCCATGAGAAAGATGAATGAGTTTGGTTTTAAATGTCCGCTAAACCTCGAATACATCTGAATCAGACTTGTCATTGACTGTTCTTTTAGAGTGTGGATATGAATTTATAACCATCAGAAAGAAAGAACAGGAGAAAAATCCAGCTCTATATCAAAACCACTGACTTACGAATGACCAAGGAAGACGTTACAGCCTGAATGGCCAGGTTCTCACAGGGGCAGATGGGCTGTCACGCCCTCGGTGGTTATCCTAGAGCAGGAAGCACCACGTGCCCTCACACCCGGCTCCACGGAACAGCCCTCAGCCTCTGAAGGGGCCCACCCCAGCTGAGGGCTAATAACGCAGGCCACATCTCTTCACTGACATTTCTGTTCCATTCAGTCCTTCAAGGGTCGAGTCACTGCAGCCCTTGAGGGGCTGAGGCCTGTTATAGGAGGTGATCGTTTATGCCTTGTGCTCCCAGGACATTCGTGATGAGTGACTGGACTTGAGCTGGACCACACACCCCACAGCAGCTTCAATGTGGAGCAAACAGAACAGCTTGGCTAAGAGGAAGGGGCAGGGGTGGGAAATGAGAAACCGGTCTGGGCTGCAGGCTGGTCAGACGTAACTGCTGGGCGGAGCAGGGCCCTGAGCAGGTAGAGTCAGGAGGGGTCTGTCTGGGAGGAGACGCAGGGCCAGGGGACACTGGCTCTGATGTCACGGTACCCGTGCCCTGGTGCCCTCCCCAACAGGCACTGCAAGGGTGGCTTGTGTGACACAAAGTCAGAGCAGCAGACATACCTGCTTTAGTCCCGCCAGGGAAACCAGAATTTGATCTTCTTTTTCCAAATTTTCTTGTAGAATCACTTCTTGAATATTTACTGAAAATAGAAGAATGACATTTTGTAACTAGTGCCCTGGGTGTAACTTATCTGCTGTCACAGCATCACTTCAGACAAGCTGGGGAAGGCTTCTGCCAAGTTTCACAGCAACTCTTCCCACCAAGGACGCTCTGCCCAACTAGAGATGGGGCAGGTGCCGGGCACAGCGCGGGGGGCACCGAGCCTGTACACACAGCCTCCCCCAACATCCCACGGATGCGCTCTCACGGTGACAGACGTGTCTTACTCCTCCAGAGGGTCCAGGGCGCCCCTTGCTGACCTAGATGTGGTGAGCAGCGTCTGCGAGGAGGTGTTTCCGCTGGGCTTCCTACACTTCTCAGAGCTCAATGCTGTTACCTGACCCCTCTCGCTAAATAAAGACCAGGTCCTCCCAGGTGACGTACATTAAAGACACCATCTTTAAAAAATGTAAACAGCACGGTATGTTGTCAATTCAACATAATGTTAAAAATAAAAGAACAAGCTCACGGAGTCAGCAACACTTAACCCAGGGTCTTCACAGGAACTGCTTCCCTATGCCCTGCAGGAGGCTTGGCCTCTGCTGGAGAGGCCTTTAGCCAGACCTGATCTGAGGACTCACCAAGCTGAGCTGCCCACCAAGGGCTTCAGCAAGCAGGGGACCTCGGCCTTCCCCACCGCACGCCTGAGGGAGGCACCCAGCCCTGCTGGGGACTGTGGCTTCCGAGGAGGGGATTCTCAGGGGAGCGCAGGAGTGGAAGCCCCCTCCCCAGCGCTACGCAGGAGACTGTGTTGGGGGGGTGGGGAATTGAAACACGTTTTTACAAAGATACCATCCGAGCACCACATTGAGGATCGCTGCAGTAAGCAGGCTCACCCTCCGTTAACACCTGCTTCCTTATTTCCTGGCCCTTAACAATACCCTACTTACGAGGCCTCACAAGCCCCGTTCTCAGTCATTCACTGCACCAAGCTGGCCCAGTCTCTGGGCGGGGCTCCTCTGCTCTGTGCCTGGCCCCTGAGGTCCATGGCGGGAGAGGCGGGGCCGGCATCCTGCCTGCCCCGGGGCCTGGAGGCTCTGTCCCCAGAGCCCTGCCGACCGCTCCCCTCAGGGGTCCACCCTCGGCTCCCCTGCGGCCTCCTTGGAGCACAGCCAAGCGGCCCAGGCCACCCTCTGGTCTCCCCCACCAGCTCTTCTACTGCCTCGACAGTAAGCCCTGTCACACCCGACATTAGCACAGGAGTCTGCTGGCTTGTCTGTGGTCCATTACTGCCCGTAGGGTCTGGTTCAGGACTACACCCCCAGCCCTCAGCAGAATGGCTGGCGCATTTCAGGCGCACGGTAAGTACTGACTGACCGACCAACTGAACAAACATGGAAAAACATCCCTGGAACCTGCACCGCAGAGCACTGCTACCCTCACTACTTGCAAAGAGTAGTTCCAGCGAGGGGCAAGGCGAAGACTGGTGCTATCTACGTGAGTCCAGCCGGTTTATCAGAACCTTCGCTACGAATAAATCTACAGACCATACTGACAAGTCCTCTTACAGAAAGTAGCAGAAAAACAGCAGCCTTAGCTTATTCAGAAAATGTGACTGCAGTTTCTGGCTAATAGAAAGGCCTGCTTCAAAGCAAGAGAGCAAGATGAATGGGAATGGAATAATAGATATAATTAGAGAGCGAATGTTTCTGGTTTCCTTAAAAGCCTGTAACAATTTGTTCTCTCTCAATTAAAAAACAACAACAAAAAACCCACCATAAAATCCACTCAACATGACATTAACGACAACCAACTGCAGAAGACTGACCAGAGACAGTTCTGTAGGTCTTTGCGAGGACTGAGAAGGGTTGCCTTTGTTTTCAGGACTGCTTGGCTTTTTCTTTTCTTTTTTTTTTTTTACCATATAATTTTATTTATTTAAAATTCTGGAAAATTCAAAGTAATTTATGGTTACAGAAAGTAGGACAATGTATGCCTGGGGTCAGTGGATTGGGGAGGAGTGAGAAGAGGAATTACCAAGGAGCACACTTAGGTCTAAGTTCTTGTCCATAAAACATGAACAGAATAGAAGTATACCACTTCCAGGATGGAAATGTAATAAGGCCTATTCATAACTCCTCCATTCTCTCTTGTCCCTTCTAGCTATCTGGAACGCATGACAACTCACTACCCCACCTATAGATGAAAACAAGGACCTGGAGGATAGTGTATCCCTGAATGGCCAAATGAAATAGAGGCTCAACGTTTACCTTGAACATTCCCTCAGACTATTATGTGGGAGGAAAGTCAACTTTAGTCTCCTTTAAGGCACTGAATTATTGTTGGATCTTTTTGTTAGAGTAGCCTAGCCTTATTGTATCAAGTATTTATTGAATTTTAAATTTCAATGACATTTTTTTTTAACTTGAGGAATTCTCTTTCAAATCTTCTAGGCATTTTTTTTTATCAACATCTTTATTGGAGTATAATTGCTTTACAATGGTGTGTTAGCTTCTGCTTTATAACAAAGTGAATCAGTTTTAAGGCAGAGCTCGGGGCCCAGGGCTGCCTGGGCAGTTTGGCAGGGCGGTGGCCCTGCCCCACTGAGCCACTAGGGGGCAGATCCCCAGCTCCGGCCGTGGAGGCGGAGGCAGCAGGGGAGAGCTCCCAGGCCCCGGGAGGAAGCTCAGCTAGCGGATGCAGGGGCACAGGGACAGCTGGAGGAAGCTCGGGGGGTTCTCCCGTCCAAGGAAGTAACAGAGGCCGCACCTGGCAAATCGGGGGCCAGGAAGACAGGCGATCTGTAGAGAGCAACTGTGATAGGTTATGTCCTGCCCTGCAGGACCTTGTCTCCTGTTGCCCCTTGGAGAGTTTGCTGTGGAACATCGCACGGAGCCAAAGGGCTTGGCCAGACTGCCTGGTTCCTGTCTCCAACGTAGTGGTGGGACCCACAGTCGGCAGCAGTAAGGACCACAGGCCTTGGCTGACAGGGCAGTCAGTGGCTCCAGTGGGGACAGAGGCCTAGAAAGATGCGGGAACAGAGCCTTCCTTAGAGGCCGGCAAGGACCCGGAGGGCACTCAGAGGCCCTTCCTCAAGTAACAGAGGGACACGTGAGACAGACCAGAATCCTGACGCCACCCGGGCAGGAATAAGAGACAGAGTGGGGAGACGAACTGTGGGTCTTGGTCCAGACAAGGTGGTTAACTGGTAGGAAATCGAGTTGCCTCTAACTGGCAAGTGTTTAGGCCTCAGACGGCCGTTGGTGGGACTGGAACTTCAGAGCGAGATTTCTGCACACCCGAGTTTAAGTGTATAGATTTACCCTCCCACTGCAGACCTGAGGCCGTACCACATCACACTGGCCGTGCGGGCCGAAAATCCCATGAACCAAGAAGGCCTAGCCACGCTCTCGTGGACGCCCTGCTTTGCTGTGAGCCTCCCATGGCCTGTATACTCCAGAGGGGTAGTGGTGATGCTGGCAGGGCGGGCTGGGGAAGCTGCAGTAACGGAAACCCTGGTCCTTCAGGCCTAAGTGGGGATATGCTCCCTGTTTCTCAAGGCCCCTCCCTTCCTGTGCTCTCCTTTGCTGAGACCCCAGCAGCCACAGCCTAGATCCTCACGGCCGCCGCACTGTCTCTCAGGTCTAAAGAGGTGGCGGGGCTGCTGGGGGGGCAACACCACCCCCACCCTCCAAACCCTCCTCACCGGCGGGTCCCAGAGGTTGCGGTGCGCCCTCCCTCGCCGCCAGCGGTGGTCACGTGACACCGCGGTAGCCCAAGAGCTGTAAGGGAAGCCGGCGGAAGGAGCCTCTGGAAAGCTCCCCATGGGTACTGGCTCCGTCTGTGCCTTTGGGGCCTTTACGCTGCCCACTCGTGCTGCCTGAAAGACTGGCAGGAACCCTGCAGGTCACCTCGCAAGCACCTGGGTGAGGATCACCGCCCAGCGCTGTGGGCGTGGCCGGGAGGCGCCCGGGGCCCCAGCACACAGTGGAGCTGCCATACCTGCTCCCGGGGCCTGCCTCTGGGCTGCTTTGACTTAAGAAAAAAATAAATAACCTCCTGGTGTGTCTATTCTACTGTTTTGGGGGTTAATGTGAGCAGTGGCTGTAATCGTGTCAAAGGACTACAAACTGGGTGGTTTAAAACGAAAGAAATGTATTCTCGTTCCAGAGGTGCTAAGTCAAAGCCAAGGTGCTGGTGGGGCCTCGCTCCCTGCAGGCTGGAGAGAAGTGTTCTTTCCTGCCTCCTCCCGGCTTCGTCTCAACTCGATGACACTTGTCAAGACCCTCTTTCCAAATACGGTCACATTCACGGGTTCCGGGTGAACGTGAATGGGGGGAATACTTCTCGACTCAGTACAGCAGCCACGCTGCCTACCTGTTGTAAGGCCAACTGGCCCGAGGCAGGGGAACGCAATCAGATTCACAGGTTGCATCAGACCCAAACTCTCCGGACCACCCAGTTCCAGAAACTGACCTGGAGACATTCCGGACCACCCAGTTCCAGGAACTGACCTGGGGGCTTTCCACCCGGCCCAGCCTTCCCGCCATTCAAGGGGCGGGACTAGCGGTCCCAAGACTGATGTAACCGGCACCAGATATTGCGACCACCAAATAAGAAATACCCTGCGCCCTCCCAGATTCACCACACCGCTTTCCCTTCTTCCCCTATAAAATCTTGCCCAACCCTCGCCCGGGTGCGACTTCTCTGGCCCCTTTCTCTCGGACCAGTGAACCTCGCCCGGGAGCGCCCCCTAATAAAACTCACTTGAAGCTTTCCTCTGTTTCGCGATGCTGTTTGTTAAGATCCGACCTTACACTTGTCACACAGGATCAAAATCATCCAGTTCCTCTAATGAAAGGGGACCAAGGCCAAGGGCGCACCTGGGAGGACAGGAGCCCAGAGCCTTGGTGTCCTCAGCAGTGCACTCCCACCCAGCAGTTCTCCAGCCTGGCTTTTTTTTTTTTTTTTGCGGTACGCGGGCCTCTCACCGCTGTGGCCTCTGCCGTTGTGGAGCACAGGCTCCGGACGCGCAGGCTCAGCGGCCATGGCTCACGGGCCCAGCCGCTCCGCGGCATGTGGGATCTTCCCGGACCGGGGCACGAACCCGTGTCCCCTGCATCGGCAGGCGGACTCTCAACCCCTGCACCACCAGGGAAGCCCAGCCTGGTTCTTTGGATTGGATCAAAGTTCACCTTTTTGAAGGTGATGAAAACCAGGAGATTCTCCCCTGAAAACCCACATAAAATGTTCACTTAATTTTAAGGCTAAACCTCTCCTGTAATCAACTGAGCTGACTAGCTGTGCAATCCAGGGTACAGAAATCCAAGTCAAAACAAAAGGGCACCTACAGAGGCTGCTAAATGTCCTGAATACAAGAATTTTTATTTACCTCACAAAGTACTGACCGTGAAATCCTTTGCCTAGCCACTTCCACTATAAACTGATTCAAGGCAGCATTTACAACCATTTTAGTAATATATAACGTCTCAGTCACAAATGCACTGCATGTACAAATAGAAAAACATAATGATCTCTTTTCATACCTTATAATATTGAAGGCAGAAATGTGAAATGTTTAGTGCACATTTTTCCTTCTAGTAAGAGGCAGAATAATATAAATGATGATACAAAGGTCCTTTCTTTTTGTTTCTGTGTAGAAGGAAGATTATGTTCTATATAATCTCCTTCTATTTAAGCATTACCTATTACAGATGTTGGGGCACTGAAACTAAAGGGGAAAACCTCAGAAAACTAAGTGCTTCTGTGGAAATTACACAAAAATCTCATCAACATCACAATCCCATGGGGTCTCCATTACTTTTAATGAAATGTCAATGCCGCAAAAATGGGTCTCTCTCTAAGGATAATGGAAATGGCACACGAACTACTTTTTCAATTTCCTAAAATTCTTTTCAAAGATAACAGAAGCCTATATTCGTTAAGAAGGGCAGGAAAAGGGGACAAAAGGAGAACTCACATCTGTCTACAGAGGAGGTGAAACTGGGCGGGTCATTTAACCTCCCTGTACCTGAGGGGTAATAACAGACCCTTCCCCAGAGGATTAGTGTGAAGCATAAATAAACAGCACAGCACCCAGGCCACTGCAGAAGCTCAACACCCGGGAGCTTCCATGTCTACACAGCCACCTTACCTCATCTGACTATCCCAACAACCCTTCTGGATGAGGACCATCATCCTATCATAGAAATGGGAGCCCAGCTGAGAAATGCCAGGTCTGTTATGCGAGGTCCCATGACTGGACAGAGCTAGGATCAGATTCCGTATTGGCTGGACTCCTGAGCCCTCCTGACACACACCATTTATGCATATGGCACTGATGGGGAAGCCGGAGATATGAAAAGGCACAGGATGGAGTCCTGGCAGCGACTCGACTGCCTTGAGATGCCAGTGCCCTTTATCTGGTGGTGGAACTGACCTAAGGGAGGTCAGCCAGCGGCAGGAAGTCACCTTTCACTTCTCCCAGAGAAGTGAACACCAATCACTTCTCCCAGAGCTTTCCGGAGCACTGGAGTGGTCATCCAACAGCCTGGACTTGGATGACCTTGGGCCATGATACTGATGCAGTTGTGTGTCACTAAACCTATCAGTAACACACGGGTGACACCCGTCTTGAAGGTTAGAGGAGATAATCGGAGTGGTCGACGTCTATCATGCTGCCTTGCTATGATTATTATTGCTTAGTATGTTGTTGTTTCTTTCCCCAGTTCCTTAAATACCCAGGTAAGTGGATTCTGCTCCCAGAGTTCTCTCATCTCTGACAGAGATTTAGTCACCCTGACCTCTGACAATAAAGGACGGCCCCACAGGAAATACACAGGCTGTTACAAACCAGAGGGGGCACGTGTATGGTTGCCCTAGGGTCACACGCGTCCAGAGAGTGGTGGCGGTTTAAGAAGTGACCATTAGTCAAGGAGGGGGACAGACCTGTACCTCGTCACTATTGGCTTTGGCCGGACCATTGTTAGCAAAGGGATTTCTGCCCACGGGGGGTGTGCCACAGTTGTCCAGTCTTGGGAGAAGGCAGGTTTACAAGAGACTTGTAGGCGTCAAGTCTTCACCCTTTAACCCGTGGTGTCTATTTCTGGGTGTCCCTGCAATGCCACTCCCCGTCTAGAAGGCCCTTCTACTCTCCTCCTAACACCACACCCTCCTTCTCTTCAAAGCCCACCTTAAGGCTGTTCAAGCGTCAGGCCTTCCCTCCGCAAGCACCCGCTTGATGGACTCTCCTGCTTCATCTTTTATGCTAGCGACTGTCATCCAGAGATGAGGCTTGAAAACTAAAAGTTTTCTGAAACTGCACAGTTCTGCACGGCAAGTCCTGGACTCCAGGTCTTCTGGTTCCAAATGTGGGTGGTGTAGGTTCACGACATCCCTTGACTTGGAACCCACCATCCGTGCCAATGTCTCTGAGGTCACCGGTGCTCCAGGAGGACCGTGCTTGCTTCCTGTGAAGCCACGTGTCCCTTTAGGCGTTTCTAACAAGGCATATTCTCTGTGGCGCTCTGTCTCCCTACTCTGAAGTGTGGTCCACCCTTTCCATACACATTGAGCTCGATTTGAAAAGCGCTCCCCCACTTCACCCTACCCCAACCCACTTCACCCCGAGCCTGTCTCTACATCACAGACCAGGTACTTAGGAAATATTGGCTGAATGGCCAATGCGAGGCTTTCCCGCCAACATTAGGGCTGATTTTTATCTCCTGAGGAATAGATGTAGGTGAGAGATTTCTCAGGTGAAGAATTAAGGGCTACTAAATCCAATCAAGCAAATCCTGGATTGAGAAGTGGGAGGGGCGGGTGAAGGGAAGTACAGTCACTGAAGGTCTCCTGAGAGTCCAGGACTGAGTCCGGGGCTTTGTGCTCAGTATTGTCTTAAAAAGCAAAAAGCAGATCACACAGAAAATACAATCAAGGGTCCTACTTTGCATCCAGCTGCCAGAATGGCTGAAGACCCTAAACTCAGCACCAGGAGAGGAACACTCCATAGGAAAACCCAAGGGAAGACTAGGCAAACAACGTGTATTGCACTGAAGGTTAGTCTTCGGGTCAATAAACAGTTCTCTTAAGTGAGCTGAGTGTGCTCAGCACAGAGTTCCAAATCTGTACTGGTCTCAACCGTTTCTGATTCTTCTCTCAGGATTTCCCTCCCTGCCAGCCAGAGGCTGGCACAGAAGCATGGCTCCTCAAGGTAAAATCTATCCTGTTCACGATATGGCTGCCACCTTCGGGTCAACCAGAAGAGACTCTGCACATACTTTTCAACTTAAAAGGTCTCTAAGCTCCAGTAACAGTTAGACACCTTTGCCAGAATACATATTTCTAAAAATAAAAGCAAAAACACAGCTAGGACCTCACTAATAGGAAATATCCTGGGGTTTCTGTAACCACCGCGTCTCATGTGGGAGCAATGAGATAGAAGTTTGGCTAAGATCATCCTAAAATAACATCATTTAGTCAGACAAGACCCTTTGAATTGGGTGGAAGATGGGTATGTTCTTTGTGAATTGCAGGCCATAAGGTTTTGCCCACCTGAGGACTGGGGACAGTCAAGTGCCACACCTCAGCTGGGAGTGAAACACAGCCATGGCAGTGAACACGAGCCTCCTTACCTCCGCCTCAGGCCCCCCCTCTCCACTCACAAGCTCTTAGCTCAGCATGAGACGCTTGTGGTGGCCAAGAAGTCCTTGAAGGCTTCGAGCTGTTGGTGGCAAGCCTGTTTCTACTGAGGTGGGGGGAAGGTGGGGGACAAGTCTTTTGCTTCCTGGGCCATCGCTGGAGAGGCCGGGGTTAGAGGAGGTGGAAAGGCAGCCTGGTACGAGGTGGGAAGAACAGATGTTGCAGTCAGACACAGTTTAAGAAAGACAAAGGATTTGGGAATGATCTTTAAAAAAGAGAAAGAGAGTGAAAGATATTCAGTTTGGAAAAGCATGTGGGAAAATGGAGAGAGCCATAAAATGGAAAACAAAATGATGCAAGATGAATCGTCCATACTGAGGCCACGTGATCAGGGATGTGTTCTCTGAGCCAGGAAAGGGTAAGGTAGCGTACAGCTGGCTAAGTTTTTCTCAGTAAGTCTAGGGTTGGTGCAAGGAAGATGCTTCCAAGGCTTCTGATAATACAACCCAGGGGAAAATGCCTTCCACGACGAGACAGCAAGGCTGGAAAGAGGCTGAGAACAGCACTGAATGTCGCCAGGGAGCTTGTGAGCTCTCCACCCACAGAGCTCCTGCACGTGTGCCTGCAGTGTGGGGTTACGGATGCATAACAGCACTAGCAATACATTAACTGAATCTTGCCCCGATTGTGTAAGTTCTCTTGCTCCTTTGCTATCTGGAGTCTGTCATGGGCCAGTATCACCAGGTGTCCTGGGGGCTGTTAGAAATGCAGATTTTCAGGCCCCGGCTCAGACCTACTGAGTCAAAAATCTGCATTTTTAACAAGACCCTCAGGTGACGTACATCTTATCCTTCTACAGAGGACTATGCTACCCACAATTAAATGCAGTGTTTCAAATTCTTAAAAGAATTACAAGAAGCTTTTATCACAGTGTGGTTGACAGAGGGAAAGCTGTCTGGTGATCACATTTTCCTTCTGTGTTTCTCAAATGTCATTAGTTAACTACTTGCTGAACATTTCCAAAGACATCAATTGAACGTTGTTTTTATAAACATCAGCAAATCAGATTCATAAAGTCCTTGCAGAGGCAAATAAACTGATTTTCAAAAATGGCCTCCTCTTACAGCTAATTCTTACATAAACATCAGGACAAGTACAAAATCAGTAAGGATGTGTGCCATAAAAGAGCAGATCTGAAGTCCAACTACCGATTCGAGTGTGGCTTCAGCAGGATCATCAGTGGAAGAGAGTCCAAGGCCTGGGATGGGGTCTGGGCTCCTGGCACCAGCGAGATGGCCTGTTGGGCGTCCACATCTTCAACAGTCTAAGATCCTATGGGCTACAGAACTCTAATTTCCCTTAATTCATTGCATTTAACCCTCCCATTGTCTGTGTGAACCACCAATGAAAGGGCAAGCTGCCGGAAAGTAGTGTAAATGCCAAACAGATGAGGGGAAACACCTCCCCTGGGAGCAGGCAGGGTGAGCAGCGGCCCAGCTGCTCACAGATCAGAGCAGTGCAGGCAGCTCACCCACGTGCAATTAAACTACGTGTGAATGATGGCAAACCTAAAAATAGCCTGACTCAGCCACGGAGGTTCCTGCTGTCAATGGTTTTCAGCTCAACTGTCAGGAGTGACTATAGCAACAGAAAAATGAACATGTGAAAAAGTCTTCTAAAGTTGACAGGAAAAGTTTAGATTGAATAAAACACAAATTTTCACTTCCTGTCTCTAAATCTTTGAATTCACGTAGCTCACTTATGTGGAGGTAATGACATGGGAAATTCGGTAGAGGTTTGAGAAGACAAATACTTTTTCAGTGTTGGCTTCCAGAACTATAAGGAAATAACTGCTAACCAGTCAATTTTATTACCTCTTCAATTAAAGGACCATTTAAACAAATGCCTTTATTTAATTTTTAACTGAGATGCTTTTCTCTGTATTTGTTCTGTTATAAAAATAGCCTTGAACTGTACTTGACATTTTAAGATATTATTTCATGTCTGATGATAACATAGGCTGATATGGCATTCTCTTGAAATGAAAGGAATTTAGTGAAAATAATTAACACTAGAAAAGGGTGCAGAGTAGTAACTCCCAGGATGAGTATCTGAGGCCGCTCTCACGGCCCCTCGGGAGCCTCATGCCACGGCGGCCTGCAGACGCGCCACTCGGCTCTGACAAAGCTGCTTTTGCTCAAAGAGCTCACACACCTAATCTGATGACCAGCAGATCCAAAAATCCAGCATCTTTTGGCATGATTTGATGGAGGAATATTCGAGTAGGTTTTGGGAAGTGTGGTACTGTTCCCAGCTCTCCTGCTAACTAGCGGCAGGGCCCTAGATCGGTCACTACTCAGCTCTCCGGTCGTGGGCTGGCTGAGTTTCCCAGGCTCGCCCACCAGAAGGGACAGTTAAGAGTTAAGGGGAAAGAGGGGAGGATTTGTGCTGAAAACCCAACCTGTGCTGGGCTTTAAAAACATACTAGTCTTCGCAACCAACTAGCAAGAGATTGATCTTTGTATCTCCATTTTATATATGGAGACACGATCATAAGGAGGCTGATCTCACGAGTGACAGAGCCTGGTTTCAACCCTGTGTCTGTCTGATGCCCACGAGGCTGTCTCTCCTTCTGAGGTACCACTGTAGCCGCTCTTATAGCTGACTCTTGCCTGCAGTGTAAAGACTGACCCCCAGGTGCTAGTTACACGCACTTAAGGCATCTACAGATTTTCCAAGCACAGAAGACTAGGTCCCTTACAAAGTCCCTCTATACTCTTTCTTTCACTCAGGCCACCACTGTTAATGGTTACTTTCACATTAAATATATTCTGTTGTGCCACCTGCTGTTTTCACTTCATAATATATTATGAACATCTCCTTATGTTAATAAATATTTTAATCTTTATAAAGATTGCATTACTATATTATAATCAATCACTTAGTCATGGATTTTTCACTTGTGCCTATTTTTGAACTACTTTAATAATTAGGAAAAACAGGACTTCCGGGGAAGATGGCGGAAGAGTAAGACGCGGAGATCACCTTCCTCCCCACAGATACACCAGAAATACATCTACACGTGGAACAACTCCTACAGAACGCCTACTGAACGCTGGCAGAAGACCTCAGACCTCCCCAAAGGCAAGAAACTCCCCACGTACCTGGGTAGGGCAAAAGAAAAAAGAATAAAGAGACAAAAGGATAGGGACGGGACCTGCACCAGTGGGAGGGAGCCATGAAGGAGGAAAGGCTTCCACACACTAGAAGCCCCTTGGCGGGCGGAGACTGCGGGTGGCGGAGGGGGAAAGCTTCCGAGTTGCGAAGGAGAGCGCAGCAACAGGAGTGTAGAGGGCAAAGCGGAGGGATTCCCGCACAGAGGAGCGGTGCCGACCAGCACTCACCAGCCCAAGAGGCTTGTCTGCTCACCCACCGGGGCAGGCGGGGCTGGGAGGTGAGGCTCGGGCTTCGGTCGGAGCGCAGGGAGAGGACTGGGGTTGGCGGCGTGAACACAGCCTGAAGGGGGCTAGTGCGCCACGGCTGGCCGGGAGGGAGTCCGGGAAAAAGTCTCGACCTGACGAAAACGCAAGAGACTTTTTCTTACCTCTTTGTTTCTTGGTGCGGGAGGAGAGGGGATTAAGAGCGCTGCTTAAAGGAGCTCCAGAGACGGTCGCGAGACGCGGTTGAAAGCGCGGACCCCAGAGGTGGGTGTGTGACGCCGGGGCTGCTGCTGCCGCCACCA
Source organism: Mesoplodon densirostris (assembly GCF_025265405.1). Taxonomy (NCBI): domain Eukaryota; kingdom Metazoa; phylum Chordata; class Mammalia; order Artiodactyla; family Ziphiidae; genus Mesoplodon; species Mesoplodon densirostris. The sequence goes on from NC_082665.1 coordinate 123,731,564, forward strand.
AGAGGCCTGTGTGCGAGCGCAGGTCACTCCCCACGGGTCCCTTCCGGGGAGCCTGTGCAGCCCGCCACTGCCAGGGTCCCGGGATGAAGGGACGGCTTTCCCGGAAGAACGCACGGCGCGCCTCGGGCTGGTGCAACGTCACGCTGGCGTCTGACGCCGCAGGCTCGCCCCGCCTCCATGCCCCTCCCTCCCCCGGGCCTAAGTGAGCCAGAGTCCCCGAAGTGGCTGCTCCTTTAACCCTGTCCTGTCTGAGCGAAGAACAGACGCCCTCCGGCTACCTACACGCAGAGGCGGGGCCAAATCCAAAGCTGAGACCCGGGAGCTGTGAGAACAAAGAAGAGAAAGGGAAATCTCTCCCAGGAGCCTCAGAAGCAGTGGCTTAAAGCTCCACAATCAACTTGATGTACGCTGCATCTGTGGAATACCTGAATAGACAACAAATCATCCCAAATTGAGGAGGTGGACTTTGAGAGCAAGATTTATGATTTTTTCCCCTTTTCCTCTTTTTGTGAGTGTGTATGTGTATGCTTCTGTGTGAGATTTTGTCTGTATAGCTTTGCTTCCACCATTTGTCCTAGGGTTCTATCTGTCCGTTTTTTTTCTTAATAATTATTTTTTATTTTAATAACTATTATATTTTATAATACTTTATTTTATTTTACTTTATCTCCTTTCTTTTTTCCTTCCTTCCCTCCTTCCTCCCTCCCTCCTTTCTTTCTCTTTCTTTCTTTCTTTCTTCTTCCTTCCTTCCTTCCTTCTTCTTCTTCTCCTTCTCCTTCTTCTGCTTCTACTTCTTCTACCACTAATTCTTTCTTTCTACTTTTTCTCCTTTTTATTCTGAGCCGTGTGTATGAAAGGCTCTTGGTGCTGCAGCCAGGAGTCAGTGCTGTGCCTCTGAGGTGGGAGAGCCACCTTTAGGACACTGGTACACAAGAGACCTCCCAGCTCCACATAATATCAAACGGCGAAAATCTTCAGGAGATCTCCATCTCAACACCAGCACCCAGCTTCACTCAACGACCAAGCAAGCTATAGTGTTGGACACCCTATGCCAAACAACTAGCAAGACAGGAACACAACCCCACCCATTAGCACAGAGGCTGCCTAAAATCATAATAAGTCCACAGACACCCCAAAACACACCAACAGACGTGGACCTGCCCACCAGAAAGACAAGATCCAGCCTCATCCACCACAACACAGGCACTAGTCCCCTCCACCAGGAAGCCTACACAACCCACTGAACCAACCTTAGCCACTGGGGACAAACACCAAAAACAACGGGAACTATGAACCTGCAGCCTGCAAAAAGGAGACCCCAAACCCACCAGACCTAACAAATGAAGAGGAAATAGGCAGTCTACCGGAAAAAGAATTCAGAATGATAGTAAAGATGATCCAAAATCTTGGAAATAGAATAGAAAAAATGCAAGAAACATTTAACAAGGACCTAGAAGAACTAAAGATGAAACAAGCAATGATGAACAACACAATAAATTAAATTAAAAATACTCTAGATGGGATCAATAGCAGAATAACTGAGGCAGAAGAACGGAGAAGTGACGTGGAAGATAAAATAGTGGAAATAACTACTGCAGAGCAGAAGAAAGAAAAAAGAATGAAAAGAACTGAGGACAGTCTCAGAGACCTCTGGGACAACATTAAATGCACCAACATGCAAATTATAGGGGTTCGAGAAGAAGAAGAGAAAAAGAAGGACTGAGAAAATATTTGAAGAGATTATAGTTGAAAACTTCCCTAATATGGGAAAGGAAATAGTCAAGTCTAGGAGGCACAGAGAGTCCCATACAGGATAAATCCAAGGAGAAATACGCCAAGACACATATTAATCAAACTGTCAAAAGCTAACTACAAAGAAAACATATTAAAAGCAGCAAGGGAAAAACAACAAATAACACACAAGGGAATCCCCATAAGGTTAACAGCTGATCTTTCAGCAGAAACTCTGCAAGCCAGAAGGGACTGGCAGGACATATTTAAAGTGATGAAGGAGAAAAACCTACAACCAAGATTACTCTGCCCAGCAAGGATCTCTTTCAGATTTGATGGAGAAATTAAAACGTTTACAGACAAGCAAAAGCTGAGAGAGTTCAGCACCACCAAACCAGCTTTACAACAAATGCTAAAGGAACTTCTCTAGGCAAGAAACACAGCAGAAGGAAAAGACCTACAATAACGAACCTGAAACAATTAAGAAAATGGGAATAGGAACATACATATCGATAATTACCTTAAATGTAAATGGGCTAAATGCTCCCATCAAAAGACAAGGATTGGCTGAATGGATACAAAAACAAGACCCATATATATGCTGTCTACAAGAGACCCACTTCAGACCTAGAGACACATACAGACTGAAAGTAAGGGGGTGGAAAAAGATATTCCATGCAAATGGAAACCAAAAGAAAGCTGGAGTAGCAATTCTCATATCAGACAAAATAGACTTTAAAATAAAGACTATTACAAGAGACAAAGAAGGACACTACATAATGATCAAGGGATCGATCCAGGAAGAAGATATAACAATTGTAAATATTTATGCACCCAACATAGGAGCACCTCAATACATAAGGCAACTACCAACAGCCATAAAAGGGGAAATCGACAGTAACACATTCATAGTAGGGGACTTTAACAGCCCACTTTCACCAATGGACAGATCATCCAAAATGAAAATAAATAAGGAAACACAAACTTTAAATGATACATTAAACAAGATGGACTTAATTGATATTTATAGGACATTCCATCCAAAAACAACAGAATACACATTTTTCTCAAGTGCTCATGGAACATTCTCCAGGATAGATCATATCTTGGGTCACAAATTAAGCCTTGGTAAATTTAAGACAACTGAAATTGTATCATGTATCTTTTCCGACAATAATGCTATGAGACTAGATATCAATTACAGGAAAAGATCTGTAAAAAATACAAACACATGGAGGCTAAACAATACACTACTTAATAACGAAGTGATCACTGAAGAAATCAAAGAGAAAATCAAAAAATACCTAGAAACAAATGACAATGGAGACACGACGACCCAAAACCTATGGGATGCAGCAAAAGCAGTTCTAAGAGGGAAGTTTATAGCAATACAATCCCACCTTAAGAAACAGGAAACATCTCGAATAAACAACCTGACCTTGCACCTAAAGCAATTAGAGAAAGAAGAACAAGAAAACCCCAAAGTTAGCAGAAGGAAAGAAATCATAAAAATCAGATCAGAAATAAATGAAAAAGAAATGAAGGAAACGATAGCAAAGATCAATAAAACTAAAAGCTGGTTCTTTGAGAAGATAAACAAAATTGATAAACCATTAGCCAGACTCATCAAGAAAAAAAGGGAGAAGACTCAAATCAATAGAATTACAAATGAAAAAGGAGAAGTGACAACTGACACTGCAGAAATACAAAAGATCATGAGAGATTACTACAAGCAACTCTATGCCAATAAAATGGACAACCTGGAAGAAATGGACAAATTCTTAGAAATGCACAACCTGCCAAGACTGACTCAGGAAGAAATAGAAAATATGAACAGACCAATCACAAGTAATGAATTGAAACTGTGATTAAAAATCTTCCAACAAACAAAAGCCCAGGACCAGATGGCTTCACAGGTGATTTCTATCAAACATTTAGAGAAGAGCTAACACCTATCCTTCTCAAACTCTTCCAAAATATAGCAGAGGAAGGAACACTCCCAAACTCATTCTACGTGGCCACCATCACCTTGATACCAAAACCAGACAAGGATGTCACAAAGAAAGAAAACTACAGGCCAATATCACTGATGAACATAGATGCAAAAATCCTCAACAAAGTACTAGCAAACAGAATCCAACAGCACTTTCAAAGGGTCATACACCATGATCAAGTGGGGTTTATTCCAGGAATGCAAGGATTCTTCAATATATGCAAATCAATCAATGTGATACTCATATTAACAAAGTGAAGGAGAAAAACCATATGATCATCTCAATAGATGCAGAGAAAGCTTGCGACAAAATTCAACACCCATTTATGATAAAAACCCTGCAGAAAGTAGGCATAGAGGGAACTTTCCTCAACATGATAAAGGCCATATATGAAAAACCCACAGCCAACATCGTCCTCAATGGTGAAAAACTGAAAGCATTTCCACTAAGATCAGGAACAAGACAAGGTTGCCCACTCTCACCACTCTTATTCAACATAGTTTTGGAAGTTTTAGCCACAGCAATCAGAGAAGAGAAGGAAATTAAAGGAATCCAAATCAGGAAAGAAGAAGTAAAGCTGTCACTGTTTGCAGATGACATGATACTATACATAGAGAATCCTAAAGATGCTACCAGAAAACTACTAGAGCTAATCAATGAATTTGGTAAAGTAGCAGGATACAAAATTAATGCACAGAAATCTCTGGCATTCCTATATACTAATGATGAAAAATCTGAAAGTGAAATCAGGAAAACACTCCCATTTACCATTGCAAGAAAAATAATAAAATGTCTAGGAATAAACCTACCTAAGGAGACAAGAGACCTGTATGCAGAAAGTTATAAGACACTGATGAAAGAAATTAAAGATGATACCAATAGATGGAGAGATGTACCATGTTCTTGGATTGGAAGAATCAACATTGTGAAAATGACTCTACTACCCAAAGCAATCTACAGATTCAATGCAATCCCTATCAAACTACCACTGGCATTTTTCACAGAACTAGAACAAAAAATTTCACAATTTGTATGGAAACACAAAAGACCCAGAATAGCCAAAGCAATCTTGAGAACGAAAAACGGAGCTGGAGGAATCGGGCTCCCTGACCTCAGACTATACTACAAAGCTACAGTAATCAAGACAGTATGGTACTGGCACAAAAACAGAAAGATAGATCAATGGAACAGGATAGAAAGCCCAGAGATAAACCCATGCACATATGGTCACCTTATCTTCGATAAAGGAGGCAGGAATGTACAGTGGAGAAAGGACAGCCTCTTCAATAAGTGGTGCTGGGAAAACTGGACAGGGACATGTAAAAGTATGAGATTAGATCACTCCCTAACACCATACACAAAAATAAGCTCATAATGGATTCAAGACCTAAATGTAAGGCCAGACACTATCAAACTCTTAGAGGAAAACATAGGTAGAACACTCTATGACATAAATCACAGCAAGATCCTTTTTGACCCACCTCCTAGAGAAATGGAAATAAAGACAAAAATAAACACATGGGACCTAATGAAACTTCAAAGCTTTTGCACAGCAAAGGAAACCATAAACAAGACCAAAAGCCAACCCTCAGAATGGCAGAAAATATTTGCAAATGAAGCAACCGACAAAGGATTAATCTCCAAAATTTATAAGCAGCTCATGCAGCTCAATAACAAAAAAACAAACAACCCAATCCAAAAATGGGCAGAAGATGTAAATAGACATTTCTCCACAGAAGATATACAGACTGCCAACAAACACATGAAAGACTGCTCAACATCTTTAATCATTAGAGAAATGCAAATCAAAACTACAATGAGATATCATCTCACACCAGTCAGAATGGCCATCATCACAAAATCTAGAAACAATAAATGCTGGAGAGGGTGTGGAGAAAAGGGAACACTCTTGCACTGCTGGTGGGAATGTGAATTGGTACAGCCACTATGGAGAACAGTATGGATGTTCCTTAAAAAAGTACAAATAGAACTACCATATGACCCAGCAATCCCACTACTGGGCATATACCCTGAGAAAACCATAATTCAAAAAGAGTCATGTACCAAAATGTTCATTGCAGCTCTATTTACAATAGCCTGGAGATGGAAACAACCTAAGTGTCCATCATCGGATGAATGGATAAAGAAGATGTGGCACATATATACAATGGAATGTTACTCAGCCATAAAAAGAAACAAAATTGAGCTATTTGTAATGAGGTGGATAGACCTAGAGTCTGTCATACAGAGTGAAGTAAGTCAGAAAGAGAAAGACAAATACCGTATGCTAACACCTATGTATGGAATTTAGGAAAAAAAATGTCATGAAGAACCTAGGGGTAAAAGAGGAATAAAGACACAGACCTACTTGAGAATGGACTTGAGGATATGGGGAGGGGGAAGGGTAAGCTGTGACAAAGCGAGAGAGAGGCATGGGCATATATACACTACCAAACATAAGGTAGATAGCTAGTGGGAAGCAGCCGCATAGCACAGGGAGATCAGCTCGGTGCTTTGTGACCGCCTGGAGTGGTGGGATAGGGAGGGTGGGAGGGAGGGAGACGCAAGAGGGAGGGGATATGGGAACAGATGTATATGTATAACTGATTCACTTTGTTATAAAGCAGAAACTAATACACCATTATGAAGCAACTATACTCCAATAAAGTTATAAAAAAAATAGGAAAGACAGAAAAAGGTCATATGGAAAAAATACTAGGGTATTAAAGTCATTTTTAAAGGATATAATAAAAAAGTAGATCAAGAGCTTCACCTCAATTAATCTTTGTGTTTTCCTCAAATTTTTGCTTACAGTCAAAACTGCCTACAACCCAGAACACCCTTTAATAAACCAGCGTTATATATGCAGATGAAATAAAATGCATCTGCAGCCCCCAGGGCCACGAATTCTCTGTAGCAACCCTCGACCCTACTGTAAAAATGCAGTCATGCTATTTGTATGGTAAAAAGAATTTGACAGCCATGTGAAGGGATTCTGGCTGAAATCGAAACATATACACAAAAACAAATCTAGTTTTGTGGTTAGTTGAAAATTCACTGCATTTAATTAAAGTGCTTCCCCCTCCCATGCAATGAGAAAATGCTCTTCTGGTGCTGACTGAAAGAACAAAAATCAGAGCAAAAGCTGTTTGAAAATTCTGAGGCTTAAGTAAAGTTGGTTTAAAAGCTGCTATGTGGCCCAAACAACTTGGAAATATCCTACTCTAGGATTTTGCTAGAGTTCCAGTAAATCTTTTCAGTCACTTCTTTGTTCTCCTACTTTGGTCAAAACCAAAAATCAAGTAACACGAAGGTCACCCATGTAGCTGGAGACGGAAGAAATACACACACGTGCATGTGCACACACACATGCCCACACTTACTTTAAAATTAAAATTATATTTAAATAATTAACTAAAACTAGTTATGTAGTACATATCAGTTATTTATACATAAACTACCTCTTTGTTACTTCTTTTTGAAGCAGTTTTTTTATTGCAGTATAGTTGCTTTACATGGCTGTGTTAGTTTCTGCTGCACAGCAATGTGAATCAGCCATACGTATACACACATCCCCTCTTTTTTTTGGATTTCCTTCCCATTTAGGTCACCACAGCGCACTGAGCAGAGTTCCCTGTGCTGTACAGCAGGTTCTCATAAGTTATCTATTTTATACATCAAAGTGTATATATGTCAACCCAATCTCCCAATTCATCCCACCCCCTTCTTTTTGATGCATTTTAAACTGTGATGCTGTAAGATTCATGTAAAATCAATTCTATATGAATTTTAAAAATTGATCATAAAGAAACATATAAATAGAGTTTTGAAGAGGGTGGAAGCAGATGTGACAGGGAACGTCTTTCTCTGATTACAGATACTACCCTTTTGATCACCTACCGCGGTTTCTCCTGCAGCTTCCCCTCCTGAGCCCTTTCTCTGGAGGAGGGGTCAAGAGAGCAGAAAGAAGGCAGAGGATAGAACAGTGCCCAGCGAGCGGGAGGCTGCGCGACACTTGGTTCAAGCACCTCTCCAAAGCCGTAAGAGAGCGTGTGTTACTGGCTCCAGGTCAGTATGTTTTAGGCTACATCCAGACGACAGCCGTTTTGGCCACATGTCATGGACTCAGGACCCAGAAGGCTGGGTGACTGATAGAATCTGAGGTATAAAGTCTATATTCATCCCTCTTGAGTTTTTTCATTCTTCTAAAAAAGAGGAAGGACGACTGAATTTTGGAGGCAAGTGAGGATTGTGTTCCTGATTTATTATTGAGACCAACTTGCCAGAGCAAAGTCAAGTACAGGAACTTAATTATCTGGATAATTTTGCCACCAGGAATTCACTTTGCCTTTGTCTCCATTACTCGGCTAATTCAAATGATTAGATTTTGCCTGGGCTGTCACTGTTATTCCTACATAAAGTGTTTGTCTATAATAAGCTTCATGTTCTACAAACAACTGCTCCCTGAGTCTAGGAAAACCAAGGACTGAGCTTCAGGGCTGTCTTAGACGTACAACAGTTATTTAAACACTCGTTTAAAGGGTGAAAAGTAGGAATTTATACCATATGCTTGTACATGTGTGAAAGGTTATATAAGATTCTTCATTTTAACATCATTTGTAATGTTAAAAGATTGGCAACATCTTAGATGCTCATTAGTCTGGGGTTAAATGAATTACGATACAGCCATATAAGGAGATTCAGTGCAGGTGTAAGAAAGCACGAGGCCACTCTCTGTATTCACATAGAAGTGCTCTCCATAACATAGTGTTCAATGAGAAATCAAAGTGCACAACAGTGTGAGGGTTATGCTCTACTTGCACTCTGAAAGGATAAGTGCAGGGTTATATTGGTTTGTACAAACATAGTTTATTTCTGAAGGCTAAACACGAAACTGATAAAAAATGGCTGTTTTCAATTGTCAAAAATAGGATTGAGCTGTGAGATATACATGATTTTCATCTGTTTTGTTCACTAGTATTTCTCCAGTGTCTAGAAAAGGGCCTGGCATGTTGCAGGAGCTCAATATTTGTGGAATAAAATGAAGAAAAATTTAAAAAACCAAACAAACATAAAGTCTGTCTTCAGCGAAGGCCCCAGAAATGCGCCATGCTCATGGCCCCCGCCAGTGGGAAGGGGCCTTGGAAGGTTCTCTTTGGTTTCCCCTCCTAGATGGGGTATGTCCTGATTTCTCACAGTGCTTGGTATTGCTACTTCTCCACACTCACCAGGCAGCATACCGGCCATTTCCATGAGATAACATGTCCTGTTTACCTAATTTGCTCCCAAACTACATATACTAGACACTGGAGAATGGAGAAGGAAAGGGTGTCCATAAGTGGGCTGAAAATAACCACAGTATGGATTATAAAAGTTCTGCAAGCAGAATGGAGTTCCTGAAGCAATACACAGGTGGTCCAGCAGAGACCTCTTCTAATACAAAACACAGAACTTTCACAAAAGTAGAGAATAAGGCCTGAAGACTCTCTCATGTGACATATGGGCAACTCACACATAAACTCAACTTCAAACTAAGACATTTTTTTTTTTAAGACATTTCTTAAAGTATAGGCACAGTCAGAAGTAAGAAAAGGTCAGGGTCCTGACATGCATTTTGGGCAGGTGGTTAAAAACATATACTTAAAAAAATAACGAAAGCACTGCCAAAATAATCATCACGTGAGTGATGATAGGCAGGTTAGCACAGGAGTAGAACTGACCATCTAATCTTGAAAGTTCAATATTTCATTTTGGTTTGGGGCAGAGAGATATTTACAAAGGGCAGAGTAGCCGTTAAGAGCTGAAATCTAGAGTCAGACTGCTTGATTTTGAATTTCTCATCTACTCACTGGTGTTATAATTTGGGGAAACTGTATTAATCCCCGTGCATCAGTTTCCTCATGTGCACAAGGTGGATAGTAACCGTACACCTACTACAGCTCTGCTGTGTGGGTTGCATGAGATAATTCACGTAAAGCGCTCAACACAGGCCCTCGCGGCCGGGTTGTTACTGTCACGACTGTCAGCGTGCCCAGGGCCAAAGTACTTCACTCACCAAGATGAGTGTCCATCACCTTCGCACAGTATTTGCACATGGCATCCAGGTCATTCAACTGTCCCTGAAGGAGGGAAATCTGGGCTTCTAATTCTTCTTCCTAAAATGAAGGGAGCAAAGATATGAAAATGAAGAAAAAAAAATCAAAGAAAATCCCCAAATTCCTCCAAATGATCGGGACTGTTAAAGAGCCACAGTGTCTTTTCAGCCCTAGACAGAACAAGAGAAAGCAACAAAGAAACAACAGCAAACCCACTACTGCCACCACCAACAAACCAGAGTAAGGGTAAAGTGGAGGTTTAAAAAAATCTGGACTTCTCCTAATTGAATGCCAGCTTTGCGCCACGTGTAAATGTTTACCCATACAACCTCGTATTACAGAAGTACATAAAATATCTTCAGTAACTACCGAGCCACACCAATTGAGAGAGTAAACGGGATTTCAGTGGACCCTACTCCTTAGGCAGCTGGTACAAGACCGTTACATTTTCTCACACACATTTGAGAAACCAAAGATTTCCATTTGTTTCAGACAAATCTCATCGTTTTCTGGACAATGATAATCTCTTAAAACGTGAGATTTCCCAAAGCACTTGGAAAAGTTCTGTCCCCACAGCCCATAATTAGCTGCTCTTACGTCTCCTCTCTTGATAGGATACTAGAGGATTGTATTTATTTGACTGTTTCCAGGAAAAAAATACTCTGGGTGGGATAATTATCTAAACAGTAAAAGACAATCTAACTGTAACAAAAGGATAAAATGTGGGTTTTGGGTTTTTTTTTTTTTTTTAAGAAAAAAAGGAATACATGCAAGAAAGTTCCCAAGGAAATTTCGAAGATTAAGGGAGTTTTTCTCAGAGAAAGAGAGTAATCCTCAAAGTTGGACGAGGCTAGCAAACTGATTTTCCAGTGTTAGACACTTATCTTTTCACATAAGAATCCTCTGTGTCACCAAGAAAAAGGGAAGAGAAACCTCCCAAGAGATACTTTTTCTTAGAGACTGAATATAATTTGACACATAGATGGAAATCAACAGTTGAAAAGGTTACTTGTAGGTGTACCACATTTTAGCAATACACATACGCAGCACTGAAAAGCACTGCTTTTAACGGCTGCCTGGAGGATGAGCCCTTAGGAATATGCATTTAAATGCTTGACGCAGAAAACAGACATAGCCATAGCTCTAAAAACAAATTACTGTGAAATGCCCACTGTAGGATTACACAAGCATGAACCATGTACTTTATACATCCCACAAGGAGAAGCAGCTTCTCTTCTGATACTCAAGTAAAGACAAATGCAACCAGGAGAAGCTCAGACAGGGAATGATTACTGGGGCCTTGGGTAGGTGGTTTCAGGGCATTTTTCTTCTCCTTTGTGTCTGCACAAACTTGAGTTTCCCCGTTCTATCAGGACCCTATAGGAATCACAGAAAGAAGGCTACATGTGTTGGTTAATCCTGGTTGTGGTTCGTCTCCAAAGATGGCCGCCATCCATTCCTTCCCTCCCTCAATGTACATGCCGTTCCACTCATCAAGAGGTAGTGTCTATTTCTCCTCCCCTCGAATCCTGGCTGGCCTGTCACTTGCCTTGATCCAGAGAATGCAGCAGAAGTCAAACTGTTCCAGCTGGGGGCTAGTGTAAGAGGCCTGCCAACTTCTGCTTTCTTCTGCTTTCACTAGAGGAAGAGGGCTACCATAGTTAGTTGTCAAGAAGCTCAGGCTAGGATACTGAAGGGGAGGAGAGACAATATGGAGAGAAAGAGGCCACAGGAGAAGCAGTGAGGTCCTAGACACGTGAGTGGCGTCCTCCTGGACCCTTCAGCTCAACCTGTCTGAAGCCAGCGAATGAGTAACCCAGTCAGCATCGCGTGGAACAGAAGAGCAGCCCGACCCAGCCTCGTCCAGATGCCTGGCCGGTAAACCTATGAGAAGTAACAATGCCGTTTTGAGGAGCGGGGTTTGGGGGTGGTTTGTTACGTAGCCACAGATAGCTGACACGGCGGTGGGACGGGAAGAACACTAGAGTGGTATATGGCACGAGGAAATCCGAGTTCTATTCCTGGTCCTGCTATTAACAAGTCATGTCAACTTCAGTAACCCTCGAGCCAGTCTGGGCCTAACTCTGGCACCCTCTGGAGAAGGCAGAAGTTAGATACTTTGCTCCCAAGGAGTTTACAAGCTTGGAGTTGGACTAGGAAAGGTATATAAACTAGAGGATGAGGGAGAGTACATGAAAGTCTTACAAAGAAATAAGAATAACTGCCCTGGGAATACTGATCCCAGCCTCCTGTCCCTCCTGTGGAACAAGTCACCTTTTCAATGTGTCACAGATACCAACCCAACTGGAAGAGTCTCGAACTGTACTGAGGCCAGTTCGTGGCAGTCTTTTGAAAGAAGGGGACCCAGATATGGCCAGAGTCTGTCCTTGCACTTGGCTACGATTTGGGGTGCTGAGAGCCTGGAATGGACAAAGGACACCAGGAATGTACCACCTCCTGGCTTAAAAACCTCTTGTCTATTTACTCTATGTATGAGTTTAGTTTGGATTAAGCCATCACTTCTTGTAAGATGCAAAAGCCCTTGGGAGCCTTAAACCCCAGCAGTCATTCCTACCTCAATGGATTTATTGTATTCAGTTTGTTTTCTTTTTAAAAGCTGGGAGGGAAGAAGAGCTGGAGGGGACGCAGGCCTTGCCTGTGGTTGGTGAGGCACTGACAGTTGTAGGGAAGTACGGAGCTCAAGGGGGTCTCTTCCTCCAAACGCGTTACCGTGCTGGTAGGAACACGACTATAAGGAAAATGCGCTGAGACTGGCGCCCTCTGAACTGTGCAGTGCACAACCTGCACAAGCGTACAGGGCAGACCCGAGAGCGCGGCAGCCGGAAGCGCGTGCTGGCTGAGCACACGGGGATATAAGACACAGTCTTCCAGGCGAGCACTTGTGCTTAGGACACCGATGGCAAGTGAAGAGCATCTTGCTTGCCAAAATCCTGAGTAAACTTCAATACAAATGGAAACTGCTCTGTAGAAAGTGGCACAGTTTTCATTAATTTAAACCTTTTTTTTTTTTCCAAAGGAAAGCTGACACTAAAGCCCAATTATGAGATAAGAGGAGCATTCTGGTTGAAACAGGTTGAGGGGCGCAAGAACCTCTTCCGTTTGCAAGTGCGAAATTCAGTGTATGATCTCTCTAGAGTTTGCTTCATCTTAAAATATTCCTAAGCCCTTCAACAATCACTCAGACTTTATAAATAGAAATGGCATCACTTGGAGGCAAAAGGGTGGCTTGTCATTTATTCTTCACTCTTTCATATAATTACAGATAAAAGAAGAGCCGAGAATCAAGCTTCTAAAATTGTGAGAACTGACTTTCCATTCCTATCTTAGCTTCTAAGGCTCCACATGCCTCCCGACTAATGACTAACATGCTTCAGACACTGACAGCTTTAGTCAATTGTTTTCGTTAATGGTCCTCTGTAATCAAAAACAAATGCTTGGCTAATTGCCTTGAGGTTTTACAAAAACAACCGGTTAGTGTCATTTTTATGTATAAATAAGACATGAAGAGAAACGCTTACTATATTTACTTTCACATACATGTTCTGTTACAGGAGGGAGGATGGCGAAACAGGGCGGAATTCAGGGGAAGACACACCTGGGTTCGAATCCTCTTTCTACCAGTTACTGGCTGTGTAATCTTGAACAAGTTCCTTAATTTCCTGGTCCCCTCACCCCCACTTGGCAGTATTGGTGGGAGAAGCAAATGATCACACATGGAGAGTGTCTGGCAAAGAACAGGTACTCCATAAAGGCAATTATTCTTTTTTTAAACACTTTTTTTTATCAGGTCAAAACAATAAAATAGATTTTAAATACAGAGGTCTATGATTCACTCTTGGTTTAAAACTTTTATGTGGTTCAGCTCAGAAAGATGAATTAGGGCTTGGGAGCCCATTACTGTCTTAAGTTCTGGATAATGAACTGATGTGTAAGGCAAGAAACTGATGGAGGATTATGAAGTAGGGTGGTGTGCAGACGTGTGCAACACAGCACCAGATGGACCTGGCAGCCCTGCAGAGAAGGACCAAGGACGAGGGCCGTCCCATCAGAAGAGGAAAACAGCCGTCATCTAACCCTTTTATAGTGGTTATGATATGCGAGACCCTGCGCTTCACATGCATGAACTCATTTAATCCTCACAATAAACCTGTGAGGTAGACCCTCTCATCATGTCCTACATGAAACATGGTCTCCTCTGTAAGCCACGTTCTTTGGAAGTGATGCCAAGGTTGACAAAGCTGTTTGAGAACCCAAGTCACTTAGCCCACTACTCCTATTTCCCCATGTATATATATTCTTTCTTATGCTTGATTACTACTAGGACTTACAAGGAATAACGTCGTATCTCAAGTTTCCTTTAAGAGAAATTCACTATTTCCAATGTTAAGTCCTAACCCCAAATGGCTTACTAAATTATTTTCCTTCAAAAACACTCAGGTATGATTGGCTGTGTTCCATTTAGTTTGTGGAATGATTTCTGCTTGGACTGTATCTGGAGAAATGTTTTTTGAATTTGCTTTTTAAAAAGTGGTGCTTCTACCACCATTCACCCCCAAATAGTTGATGCATTGTTACACTTCCACTCACGTATTATATGTCTCAAATGTTTAAATTGTTTTATAATATGTGGATTAAATATATCAATTTTGTTAAATGCTTCAACATATTTATGTTCTTTCTGGGTTAATAACAGGATGAGATTTTGTAGTTTATTGTTTATTCACTTATTCATTAATTTCTTCAACAAATATATTCATTTGTATTGTGCTGGCCCTTGTGGGAAATATAATAACAAACGAGACATGTATTCCAACCTCTGCAAATTTAGCAGGAGGTCAGACCTATACATCAAGCCAAGAGGGGGGTCAGGGAAGTTTTGCAGCAGATATGAAAAAAGAAACTTCACAGTTATGGGGAGGGCAGATGGCCTCCACAGAGATAGAAATGAGGGCAGATTTTCTGGAAGAGGCAGCATTTTTGATGGGTCTTGAAGAAGGGGGACTTGGCTCAGAGGAAACGAAGAAAGATGTTTTAGGAGGCAGGGACCCAGTGAACAAAGGAGTCGAGTCAGAAAAGTTCGGGACACGGGCAAAGAGCCTGTCACTGAGTCGAGGAGGGCGTGGAGAACAGCGGGAGTGGAGGACCGGCAGGAAGGCTCCCCTCCCTCCCTTCCATCCCTGTTATGTTTCTGCTTCACATACTGATGTTTCGGGGGCTGGGGCCCAACGTGCGGACTGCGGTGCCCACTGCCCTGACACGCTGCCCTGCTCGTGATCACACAGGCAGCAGCAGGGTCCTTGTCCATGGACTAATGGAGACTCCAGCGCGCTTGGTTTGGAGAAAAGTGGGGCAGGAAGGGCACCAGGGTGGAGTTCCGCTGAGCTTCCGAGCGGGGTGTCCTCAGACTGCAGAGCGGCAGACAAGCAACAGACACCGACTGGCAGGCAGCAGGAACAGGCTAAATATAGCAGCCAGAAGACAGGAGAGACACCCCGTCGTTATCGAGCAGATGGGTGAAGAAGGAGTGGGAAGTGAAGGAAACGGAAAGTCTCGAGGAGAAAAAGTGGGAAGGCCTCAGATGTTCTGAGGAAGCTGTGGTTACATAGGGCAAAATACACACATGGTGCGGATGGAACCCCAGCCGGAGCATATGGTGTCAGCAGAGGAAGATGCCACTGGAAAACACAGACGAAGAGCACGAAGAAGGCTTTTCAGGAGCATAAAAATCAGTGCTCTGGGTGTGGGACGCAGGGAGTGAGCTGGGGAACAGTCAGCAGCCCTAGCATCAGTGTGTATCACACCCACACGGACCTCCTCTGTGACCCCCACCTGAAAGCCGAGCTTGCTGAGCCTCAGTTTCCTGTTTATAAAATGGGGATAATAATAACCCCTATCTCAGCTGACTGCTGGGGATTGAATTACATGAGATATTCCAGATGAAGTGCTTTGCACAGTGCTTGGTGAATGGTAAACACTCAGTAAATGTTCCTTTTGTTGTCTTTAGATTATTAATATAGTTTCTATAAAGTTATTCCAAGGAATTAGGGACACGGGCAAAAACAACTCCCAGGAAATTCCTCGTCCTTTCAACACAGATCCGAAATGTCTAGTGACAGGGGACTTGGTAACCTGTGGTACGGTACACATTGATGCACAGAATATTATGCAACTTGAAATTAAATGTTCTCACAGGAGAACATTTAACAATAACATATATACTGACTAGAAAAGTAGTAGGCAAAGAATGATTCTGTTTTTGGAAAAAAGGGGAAAGACATTCAGCAAACTGTTTATATTGGTTATTCTCCAAACGGTGCGATTGTAGGTCATTTTCCCTCTTATTTTTTCTGGGTTTTCTACAGTGAAATCAGATCATACTTTTGTAATCATCAAATCAAATTATTATTCAAATGACATAATAGAGAGAAAATAAGACAAAAAAGTAAAAGGTGATTACTAAGGAGAAAAAGGAAATATTAATATTTTTAAATTACTAAAACTGATTCCAAATCAAACTGTAAGCAACACTGTAGTCTAAACAAATCTGCTCCCTAAACAACACTAAGCAGTAAGAATAACTTAAATGAAATAATTTGTGAAAAAGTAAATGATTATAATATTTTGTCCAATGTACAACATACAAGCCCTGAGCAGCACTTTCAGGGTAATGGCTCCTTTCTCTGCACTTAAAGTGGGAATATCACTGGATGCTGTTCTGCATGGGTTGCCTAGAAACAATGTGATTCTCAAAGACACAAAAAAGTAAAGATGGTTATCAAGTTTCCCCAGTAAATAAAACAGTTCCTATTTTCAGACAGGATGTAAACAAACATGTTAAATGTGAATGAAAAAGGCCTTTAGAAATTCTGAACTGAAACTCAAAGCTTAACGTATTTAGCAACTCATATCATTTCAGTGCTGGAATTTCCTTTAGAGATAATGTATTTCAACCCCTTATTTTTATAAATAAATTTTAATATGGCTAGGTGGCTAGCTAGGAGCAGAACTTACACAAGTGGACTTTTTTTTTTTCTCAGTCACTGAAGCAGTGCTATGTCCCAGCACTGAGACGCATACCACCTGTGGACACCAGAGATGTCCTTCCTCACAGGATGGGTTTTCATAACAAGCGCGGAGGCCTTTCCCTCCTCCCGATGTCATGCTATAATGGGGTGATGCTCCTTCCAGCCTGTTATAGCCTAGAACAAAGGTGCTAAAACCTAAACTTGACAGTACTTTATGAATTTTCATACTTTAGTTTCCTCCAGCAAGCTGAATAAAACAACTACATTAAGGAATACTGCCCTGGGTTAGATGGGGGAGTAGGAGACACCAGAAATCTGTCTCCCCACCTACACAATAATTGCACCAGCAGAATCTGCCTGATGTAACTATTTTGGAATGTTGGAGTCTATTGAAGACTGTCCACTTCCCAGGGAAGGCATGGAGATTGTAGTTGATTTCGGTCCATTTCAGCTCTTAGCACAATAGGAGCTCCCTGGGAGCTATGCTAACCCCTAGCCCTGTGGCAGGCAGCTGTGCCCTTGTTCTTAGAGCAGCTTGCATGCAGCTTGTGGGAGCCAGAGTGGGCAAAAAGGACCCTGCCCTTCAAATATCAGGGATCTGTGCTGATCACTGATTGCTGTTTCTGATCACAGAGGTGCAGACAAAGAGGAGGGTGGGCACTGTCACACCTCCTTCCATTACTGCAAACTTCTCCCTCTCCAGATGAAGTGACTTCCACTGGATTTAAACAGCCTGCACCCTTTATGCCCCACTTCATTTTTCTCTTTCTCCCCTTTGGGGAGCCAGACATTAAAGACTAGGACATTTAGATACTTAATATTTTGTAATAACCTATAAGGGAAAAGAACATAAAAAAGAATATATATATATATAATATATATATGTATATATATGTGTATATATGTATATATTTATCCCTAGGATGCAAGGATGGTTCAGCATATGAAAGTGTGAACAATACCACATTAACAAAATGAGAAAAAAATGCATGATCATCTCAATAGGTGCAGAAAAAGCATTTAAAAAAATTCAACACCTTTTCATGATAAAACCATTCAATTAACTAGTGAAAGGAAAGTACTTCAACATAATAAAACCCATACATGAAAAATGCCACAGCAAACATCATATTCAATGATGAAAGACTGAAAGCTTTTCCTTTAAGATCAGGAGTAGAAAAAATAAGGATGTTCCAGCTTCACAACTTCTATTCAACACTGGAAGTTCCAACCAGAGCAATTACACAAGAAAGAGAAATAAAAAGCATTCAAATTGGAAAGGAAGAAATAAACTATCTCTGTTTTTAAATGACATAATCTTATATGTAGAAAACCATAAAAATTGCTGAAAGAAATTAAAGAGAAATAAATGGAAATAAAATTCCAAGGTCACGGATTAGAAGACTTAACATTGTTAGAATGTCAATACTATCCAAAATGACCTACAGAGTCAATGCAATCTCTATCAAAATCCCAATGATGTTTTTGCAGAAAGAGAAAAATTCAACCTAAAATTCATATGGAATCTCAAGGGACTCTGCGTAGTCAAAACAATCTTGAAGAAGAACAAATCTGGAGGACTTACACTTCCTGATTTCAAAACTCACTACAGATTTACAGTAATCAAAACAGCATGGTACTGGCAAAAAGACAGACATATAGATCAATAGAACAGAATAAAGCACCAGAAATAAACTCTCACATATAGGGTCAAATAATTTTTGCAAGGGTGCCAAGACCATTCAACGTGGGAAAGGACAGTATTTTCAATAAATGTTGCTGGGAAAACTGGATAACCATTTGCAAAAGAATTGAGTTGGACCCTTATCTCTCACCATAAACAAATAATTAACTCAAAATGGATCAAAGACCTAAATGTAAGACATAAAACTATAAAACACTTAGAAGAAAACAGAGCAAAACTTCATGAAGTTAAATTTGGCAATGATTTCTTAGATATGACACCAAACGCACAGGCATCAAGAGAAAGAGTAGAAAAACTGGACTTCATGAAAATTACAAAAATTTTGTGCATCAAAAATTTTTTTGTGCATCAAAAAACTGTGCACAAAAAATCAAAAAATTTGTGTTTTTGTGCACAACAGAGTAAAAAGGCAGCCCACAGAATGAGAGAAGATATGTGCAAATCATATGTCTGATAAGGGATTAATACACAGAATATATAGAGAACTCTTAAAACTCAATAGCAACGAAAACAAAAAAACCCAACCTGATTAAAAAATGGGTAAAGGACTTGAATAGATATTTTTTCAAAGAAGATATACAAATGGCCAACAAGCACATGAAAAGATGCTCAACATAACTAATCATCAGGGAGAGGCAAATCAAAACCATAATGAGATACCATCTCATACCTATTAGCATGGCTACTATCCAAAAATCAGATAATAACAAATGTTGGTGAGGATGTGGAGAAATTGGAACCCTTGTACACTGCTGGTAGGAATGTAAAATGGTATAGGGTGATGTGGAAAACAGTATGAATGTTTCTCAAAAATTAAAAATGGAATTAACAAATGATCCAGAAATTCCACTTCTGGGTATATACCCAAAGTAACTGAAAGTGGAGTCTCAAAGAGATATTTATACACCCATGCTCACCGAAGCATTATTCATAATAGCTAAAATGTGGAAGTAATTCAAGTGTCCACTGACAGATGGATGGATAAGCAAAATGTGGTTTAAGTACCTACAATGGAATATTATTCAGCCTGAAAAAGGAAGGAAATCCTGACATATGTTACAACGTGGATGAACCTTGAAGACATGCTAAGCTAGTCAGAAAAATACAAATACTGTATGGTATTTACATACAGTACCATTTATATGAGATACTTAAGAGTAGTCAAAATCATAAAGACAGAAAGTAGAGTGGTGGTTGCCAAAGGAAGGGTGGCGAGGGAGGCGAGGGTTATTGTTTAACGTGTACAGTTTCAAATTTACAGGATAGGCTGAGTTACGGAGATGGATGCACAACACAATGAAAGAATTTAATACCACTGAACTGTACACTTAACAATGATGAAGATGGCTGATTTTATGTCCATTTTACCAAAATAAAAAAAAATACTGCCTTCTTATAAAGTTAAAAATGGCCTGCCTTAAAATAAGCGTGGCCAGGTGAGGCATGGGCCAGACTTCTGCCAGCCGGGCTCTCTGATCACTCTCCCTCATTTGATCACTAACAGGGACCATCCGAACCTGTTCCCCGAAGCAGCCCACGAAGAGCTGCAGGACAGGGCCACCAGATGAAATAGAGGGAGAAACTTATTTTTCCATGCAAACATTTGCTGTATTGTCTTTCAGCAAATCCCTCAAGTTGACCAATTACATAATAAATCCACATTCACTTCATTGGTTTCCATGTGGCAATGTTCCAAATATCCTTTTGAAGTCAGGTGTGGGCAGTTAAAATAATTAACTCAATCACGAGCTTGCAGTGGGTGGGACAGGGGATACGGATTGTTTATAAACAATAATTTACAAGTAGAACATGTGAAGCTCACAAAATTTAGAGAAAGAAGTTTCTTCTTATTCAACTTCCTCTCATAATTTTTACTGAGGAAGTAAAAAAAAGATCTTAGTTTCTTACCCCATTTTATTTTTCTGGGCTCTGATAAGGCAGAAATTATCGATTGTCCAGGCATGACTAGTAACATTTTTTTTTGCAGAAGAGAGTTAAACACAGCCTCTCTGTGCTTCAGTACTCTCATCTGTAAAATGGGCGATAATTACAGAACTGACCTCAGAGTCTTTTGAGGGTTAAAGGAGCTAATACATGCAAAATATCCTAAGAGCAGAGTTCACGCATGGAAAGCACTTACCCATCACCCACTAGGAGAACATGTTCACACCAGGATGTATCTGAAGCTGGCTTTATCTATAGGAAATCTCATTTCTGATTTGGTATTCCATTAACCTTACTCAGACTAATTCTTTTCAATCTTTAACATGCATGAAAATCACCTGGAGAATGTCTAATTTAGCAGGTCTGAGGTGGGGCCCGAGAGTCAGTACTTCTAACAAGCTCCCAGGGGATGACTACACAGCTGGTCCATGGATCACACTCTGAATGGCAAGGATTTAGACTTACTTCTGAACACAGCTGCTAATCCCGCTGGGGAGGTTGTGAAGCACTTTACTATTTCCCTGCTCTAAGGCGGTTTTAACAGATGGCTGCATGGATAGATGCCTATTTGGTAACAGTACAAGAGACCTCTTCTCAACATGGAGTAGGATGCAGGGAGGAGAAGCAGGGTGACAGGCTCCCAAGACAGCTTTCCAACGTCCCTATGCCAGTTCTGTTCAGAGTGGCTTCACTGTTCTATTCAAAAGTAATTCTTACACTGTTTGGGGTCAATTTATTCTACTGTAAGTACAAGCACTTATTTAAAAAAATTTTTTTAACATCTTTATTGGAGTATAATTGCTTTACAGTGGTGTGTTAGTTTCTGCTGTATAACAAAGTGAATCAGCTATACATATACATATATCCCCATATCTCCTCCCTCTTGCGTCTCCCTCCCACCCTCCCTATCCCACCCTTCTAGGTGGTCACAAAGCACTGAGCTGATCTCCCTGTGCTATGTGGCTGCTTCCCACTAGCTATCTATTTTACATTTGGTAGTGTATATATGTCCATGCCACTCTCTCACTTCGTCCCAGCTTACCCTTCCCCCTCCCCATGTCCTCAAGTCCATTCTCTGTATCTGCGTCTTTATTCCTGTCCTGCCCCTAGGTTCTTCAGAACAGTTTTTTTTTTTTTAGATTCCATACATATGTGTTAGCATACGGTATTTGTTTTCTCTTTCTGACTTACTTCACTCTGTATGACACACTCTAGATCCATCCACCTCACTACAAATAACTCAATTTCGTTTCTTTTTATGGCTGAGTAATATTCCATTGTATATATGTGCCACATCTTCTTTATCCATTCATCTGTCGATGGACACTTAGGTTGCTTCCATGTCCTGGCTATTGTAACTAGTGCTGCAATGAACATTGGGGTACATGATATTTTTAGAATTATGGTTTTCTCAGGGTATATGCCCAGTAATGGGATTGCTGGGTCATATGGTAGTTCTATCTTTAGTTTTCTAAGGAACCTCCATACTGTTCTCCATAGTGGCGGTATCAATTTACATTCCCACCAACAGTGCAAGAGGGTTCCCTTATCTCCACACCCTCTCCAGCATTTACTGTTTCTAGATTTTTTGATAATGGCCATTCTGACTGGTGTGAGGTGATACCTCATTGTAGTTTTGATTTGCATTTCTCTAATGATTAATGATGTTGAGCATCCTTTCATGTGTTTGTTGGCAATCTGTGTATCTTCTTTGGAGAAGTGTCAATTTAGGTCTTCTGCCCATTTTTGGATTGGGTTGTTTGTTTTTCTGATATTGAGCTGCATGAGCTGCTTGTATATTTTGGAGATTAATCCTTTGTCACTTGCTTCATTTGCAAATATTTTCTCCCATTCTGAGGGTTGTCTTTTCATTTTGTTTATGGTTTCCTTTGCCATGCAAAAGCTTTTAAGTTTTATTAGGTCCTATTTGTTTATTCTTGTTTTTATTTCCATTTCTCTAGGAGGTGGGTCCAAAAGGATCTTGCTGTGATTTATGTCATAGAGTGTTCTGCCTATGTTTTCCTCTAAGAGTTTTATAGTGTCTGGCCTTACATTTAGGTCTTTAATCCATTTTGAGTTTATTTTTGTATACAGTGTTAGGGAGTGTTCTAATTTCATTCTTTTACATGTAACTGTCCAATTTTCCCAGTACCGCTTACTGAAGAGGCTGTCTTTTCTCCATTGTATATTCTTGCCTCCTTTATCAAAGATAAGGTGACCACATGTGCGTGGGGTTATCTCTGGGCTTTCTATCCTGTTCCATTGATCTATATTTCTGTTTTTGCACAAGTACTTATTTTAAAGTCCAATATAAATTAATTTTTTTGGGTTATGCATGCTCTCTTCTGTAACTTTCAATAAAAAGAGGCTGTGTTTAAGTATATCCGAGAATAAAGGATGCTTTTGAAACATAAATGCAATAAAAAGAAAATGGTAGACATGTCATTATCTATGGTATTTAAATTCAACCCTGATCTTCTGAAGATATTTTAATAATAATCATAAAAAGTAATATCTGTTAAATACATTAAGCATTTAGAAGTATGCTCTTCTGCCTATTACCATTTCAACATTATGAGCTATTTTAATCTAACTTTGCCTTTCTAGAGGTTGTTTACAAAAAAACAATAAATAGAGTAAATAGAAAAGAATAGTGACAAACAACTGGATCATGTACTATAGATTTTAAAGTAAACTGAATAAACGTACAGTCCCGAGAAAACATACTGGAAATTAAAATAAAATATTTAACTAGGACAACCTCACACAGGTGTAATCAGTGGAAGAATAAAACCTTACTCGCATAGTTATAAACCTTCTATTTGCAAAAATCCTGTTACTGCTCTTTTAAAAAAATCATCATATGTGTATGGCTTGTCTTAAGAACTTCCTAGCCTTTAAAAATTCAAAAGGTATTGAAATGTTAAGCTCAGTTGTTAAGGCAATTGCCGGTCTTCTGAACATTTTAACTGGAAAAAAAAAGGCTCTCTCCTAGAAGGGATTGTGTTTGACAGGCTAACTAAATGGCATTTGTGGGGAAATGTCCCCATCTTTTGGGCTTTTAGGCTATCGCCTTCATGTTTTATTTTTATAGTTAGGCAACCTGACCGATCTTTTGTAAACCAGAATGGTTCTCTCCTCCACCATGCCTATTAGCCCAGATGTTACTTTATTTATCAAGGGTTTTCCCCTCTCCACTTACACATGATCAGACCAACTGATGAAACCACCCAGCCAGCACGGAGGCCTCCGGCTGGGCTTCTCATGGAGTTGCTGTCTGGGTAGAACCATCTGCCTGCTTTCCCTTGCTGTTTCTGGCACCAAAGTAGGCGTCTGCATAATGGCTGACCCAGACAGAAGGGCCTCAGCCAACACTGCTTCTCTACGGCAAGGCTAATTGACCTGTGTGAGGATGAAGTGTGCACCCCTGTACCACAATGCTCTGGCCTACTGACCCCCATGATGTCCCATTAGAGACAAACAAAAAATGGCACCCTACAGAAATCCAAGTTGAGGATCACGCATGGTTTAAGAAGTACTTTAAGTTATAATTGGTAAAAGGAAACCAAGTGTTGGAACAGCTTTGATTAACACAAACATTACCAATTCTGAGACTTCTGGAATTAAAAAAAAAATGTGAGAAGGAAATAATTCTCTAAATTACTGGTTTATTTATATACCTATCACACTTTAAAAAATTTTGTCCCTTAAACTAATTTATAAAAACCCCATTTTCACTAGATACCAACAACTCTTGCTATTTTTCATATGTGGTTGGTGAATGCCACTGGGAAATGAGGTGACTTTTCAGGTTCTAGAAACGGCCAGAGGAAAGCCTAATGCATCTGAATCCTTGCGGAGCAGAAAAAGACCCTCAACAGCCTTCATTCATTCCTAAACATTTACTGAGTGCCAGACACAATATCTGGCTCAGGAGATACTGTGATAGAGACAAGTGCCTGGAAAAAGCCTTGTGACTAAATACAAGCAGTTCTCAGACAGTGAAAGCAAAGGAAGCAACTGCAGATAACCTAGGACATGCCTCATCTTTACATGCTGCTTCCGTAGATGAGGGAAGGGACTCCAGAATCGGTAGCTTCAGTAGGACCACAACTACCTCCTGAAAGTGCTTAACGCTTGCAGAGGGTGGCAGGGAAGGCTCCATGGGACACGAGGTGCTTGGGCAGAGACTGGAAGGAACTCTAGGAGTTTTAGGGCCACATGAATCATTTTGGTCAGAAGAGACAGTAGAGCAAAGTAGCACAGAGGTGTGAGACAGTGTGCTTGATTGGAGGTACGAAACAGCTGTGCATTCCTGAAAGGCTGGGGATTTGAAGGGAGGCTCTCACTGTAATGCTGGACACGGTGAGCGTATCAGGGGCCCTGCAGGCTGTGCCTCAAGATTTATCCCGGGGAAGAAGGAGCCCCTGCAGAATTCTGATGGGGACTCAGACATTCACAGTGAGAAAGCCGATGTTATAAATACTAGGGATGTGTGTGGCCATTAACAAAATGGACTTACTCTACAAGTTCTGATTAGCAGGGTACTGTTATTGAACTGAGAACTGAGAACTCAGTTACTGAACTGGGAACAAAAAATTAATACAGAAAGTGTAATCTTTCTATAACTTCCTTTCCCCAACCCAACCAAAATCAGAAGCTGCACGTTACACCCAGAGTAGAGTCAGTTCTGTTACGATGCTTGTTTTGAAAATGTGAACTTGTTCCAACGAGATCGATGGATTAGGGAACAACGGAGCACAGCGTGAATCCCACGTTTGCTTATGCACAGTTGCATCCACAAGAAACACTGGGTGAATGCAGAGAACTGCGCGAAGCTGGACCCAGACACGCAGGAATACACAGAATGCATACATGCGCACACCTCACACGTCTGCCGGCGACCTGGGTTCACGGTGTGTGTGACAAGCTGCACCCATAACCCAAATCTGTCAGATTCCAGAGAATTCTCCTTCCATTACTTCACTGTAACTCATAAGCTGCGACCTTTCCGATGATGTTCATTTCTCCAACCAAGTAGCAGGTGTTTTTCAAGGTAAAGGGTCGTATTTATTGCGGTATTTCTTTATTTCGTAATCATTTTAACATGTGTCAAACCAACTAGGTTCTTACTTCATGTGTCACTGACGAAGTTTTTCAATATTGTCCCCCAATCCCATCTTCCCCATGAGTCCAGTGGTTTTTAATGATCTTGTACAGCCTGCTGATTTGGGGGAACGTATAAACTACCTCCAGCAAAACTGACCGTTGCGAAGATGACTGTTCATTTGAAGATGAATACACTCATGACAATCAAGTTGATATATTTTCCCACAGAGGTAACTGTTTGCAGAAAAGCTTCGGTCTGGAGATCACGGCGGCACGTGGCAGGGCTGACTGAACTCTGACTCCACGTGGGAGGGGCGAGGACGCTGGTGCCCCCAGTGTTCACTCCACCTCTTCCTCAGCAAGAGGGTCCTGCAGCCAGAAGCCTCCCCTAAGGGGAGGCCACCCCAATCCAGAGCCGCAGGAAGAGACGGTCGGTCTCTCTTCTTTTCTTGCTTCTAACCTGAGGAAGGGCCTGCTCTGAGCAGGGCTAGGCAGAGAGGTACAAGGAACTGGGGCCCTTGAAGATGCTGATGAGTTTCTAAATCATCAGCTCCAAACCTTGACTGTACATTTGAACAAGCTGGGAAGCTTTTAACAATGACCAGGACCCAAGCCCCACCCAAAAGATTCTGATTCAGTACTTCTGTTACCAGTATTTTTTTAAGCTCTCCAGTTGATTCTGATGTGAAGCCAGTAATGAGAAGGTCTTCGGACTTCTTTGAGCTAATAATTTTCTTTACTATTTGAATCGGTTTGAGTCAGGATTTCCGTTATAGTCAGCTCAAATCATCCTAAATAATGATGCTCTCTTTGGAATGAAATGCAAGGTCCAGGATTGAAACAGTCTTTACATTTGATCAGTCCATCTCATAAATTTAAATCTCAGTTCCTTGCAAAAGAATCAGGCCTGCTCATTTATTTGAGGGGGGAAAAATCTTGTGCTGACCCAACCTTCAAACCTAATTTGGAGACTTTCATCAAGGGTATCAAAAAGGAGTTTAGTCATAACAGAGCCTACGGATGGGTGAATTTGATTATAGACACTGAGAAAAAACTCAACGTTCATTCATCCTGGGCAGTAAATAGCTATTAATAGTCTAGCTGGATGAGATTAAAATTTGATTGTTGTCTAGGGATGAATTTAAGATTTCTGTAAATGTTAGCATTATTACCTAGTGGTTCCTTGTTGGTTTCATTCTTTTTTTTCTTCAATTTCATTTTCCAAAGTATTGTTCTTGATGTTTCACAGAATATGTATCTTTATACCATGATGGATGATGAGTAAGAGATGCATGTGGAGTATACAAATATGCTCCAGACCCAGAAGACTACCTAGAGTGTAGACTGAGCACACCCTGATGCTAAGCAATGTGGCAGCATTTCTCACAGTTTATTCTAGACTGATTGGGGTGTTATTCTGCATGTTGGGACCCCCACCAACTTCTGGACTGTACGGTGGGGGGTACGTGTGTATGTGGGCAGGTTAATGATATCACTTTGCCAGTTCTTTCCACTTCCCTGTTAGTGGAATCCTTGAGATATCTGAGGGGACACATGAAAGGACTCAGGTAGGTGTTGCAAACTTTCATGACCTTGTTTACAATTCTGCCTGGGGGTCTCGCATCAGGAGGAGGACCCCCAAAGCATCTGGCCTTCAAGGCCAGCTGGGCTTGACTGCAGAAGCTCCACAGGACTCGGGGAAACAGAGACTCCACTCTTGGAGGGCGCACACAAGGTCTCGTGCCCACTGGGATCCAGGGCAAAAGCAGGTTACTTCACAGGAACCTGGGCCAGACCTACGTGAGGGTCTCGGAGGGTCTCCTGGGGAGGCGGGGGGCAGCTGTGGCTCAACCTGGGGGCTTAAAAATTGGTGGCAGATATATCGGGGAGTATTCATCTTCATGGACTCTTGCTGGAGGCTGACATCTTGCTTGGGTCATTAGTTCCAAGACCTGGCTCCACCCAACAGCCTGTAGGCTCCAGTGCTGGGACACCTCAAGCCAAACAACAGGGCGGGAACACAGCCCTACCCATCAGCAGACAGGCTGCCTGCCTAAGTCCTCCTGAACCCACGGCCCCCTCTAAACACACCCCTTGACACGGCCCCGCCCCCAAGAGGGCCAGGAACCAGCTCCACCCACCAGTGGGCAGGCACTGGACCCTCCTGCCAGGAAGCCTGCACAAGCCTCTAGACCAGCCTCACCCATCTGGGGGCAGACACCAGAAACAAGAAAACTGTGACCCTGCAGCCTGCAGATAGAGGCCACGAATGCAGGCCAGACACTACCCTGGGACCAGCTGGTCCCTGGTCCTTGGGTGATGAAAGGGTACTGCTGGGAAACATAGGACATCCCTGACAGAGGGCCACTTCTGCAAGGTCAAGAAACATAACTAGCCTACTCTATACATAAAAATACAAATAGAAACTTAAACAAAATGAAATGGCAAAGGAATATGCTCCAGACGAAGGAACGAGGTGAAAGAAGCGTTAAAGCAGAACATCAAAGGTGAAAAAACAATTGGGAAATATGACCAAGAAAGGCAGGAATCAGAGTCTAGTCAGGGGTCTACGAATAAATGATGGGGGTGGGGGAGGAGTGGCCCCTTTCAAAAGTACTTTTCCAGCTGAAACACTTTTCTTTACCCTTTTCTGTCATTTTCCAAGGTAGCCCATAACTTTTTAGAATTTAATATAAAGCTAATTTGTTCTTGGCTTAATACAATCATCATGCTTTGAGTTACTGCTGTTGAAGTTTCTATCAACTGACCTAAGTAGCTTTGGAACATGCCGTTTTGACTAGAAATGATGAGGCTACGGACAGAACTGTACTAAGTTGGTAACGATTATGAGGAAAAGGAGGAATGGCTTTGCCATCATCTTAGATAAAAAGGAAGCTTGGGGGCTTCCCTGGTGGCGCAGTGGTTGAGAGTCTGCCTGCCGATGCAGGGGACGCGGGTTCCTGCCTCGGTCCAGGAAGATCCCACATGCCGCGGAGCGGCTGGGCCCGTGAGCCATGGCCGCTGGGCCTGCGCGTCCGGAGCCTGTGCTCCGCAACGGGAGAGGCCACAACAGTGAGAGGCTCACATACCGCAAAAAAAAAAAAAAAAAAAAAAAAAAAAAAGGAAGCTTGGGAACTGGATAATATTACAATATTACCTTCTGGTGATCCACATAGTCAAGGCTTTGTAAATCCTTCGGCCACACTGTAATGTCAGGGCTGGGAGCCGTCCTGGTGGTTGTTTTTTTCACATATTTTTTTAATTTTTTTATTTTTTTTATTTTTATTTTTTTGCGGTATGCGGGCCTCTCACTGTTGTGGCCTCCCCCGTTGCGGAGCACAGGCTCCGGACGCGCAGGCTCCGGACGCGCAGGCTCAGCGGCCATGGCTCACGGGCCCAGCCGCTCCGCGGCATATGGGATCCTCCCAGACCGGGGCACGAACCCGTATCCCCTGCATCGGCAGGTGGACTCTCAACCACTTGCGCCACCAGGGAGGCCCTCACATATTTTAAAAGGTTGCTCGTGACCAACTGTCCCTCACAAGCAAACACCTCAGACGAAGGTCAAGCGTATATGAGCAAAGTTTACTAATCTAATCAAATAAAGTTACGACAGTTAATCAGGTGCATTTGTAATGACAGACATGCTTATTAAGAGGCTTAATAAAGCACACATGGTGAACTCTCTGTGTAAATGATTATGTTTATTATTATTCTTATGGTCAAATGAATTTATTTTTGTTTTTCTTTTCTCATCTTATTATTAGTTATTTGTGTCACTGCTAGCAGGTTTTCCTGGTACCATCCATGCTTTTTTAATCATCACTGCCACAGTATAGAAAGATTCTAAATCTTTCCAACAATGGCAACTCCCTCTTGGGGCCTTTACTAACATCAAACATGCTTTTAATTTAACTAGGAAAGAAGTCACCTCCGTTGGGCACAGGACTTGGGGAATGGACACTACCTTTGAGCAGAGAAAGAAACAGCCCCCAACTCAGGCTTGCTGCTTGGTGAGCCTAGCCCAGGCTGGGTTCGGCGCCCACCTGCCCTCAGCGGGGCTCTCGTGAGCAGTGCCCAGGCTGCGCTGGTGATGCCTGTCACTCTGCTCCCTTCTCCCCTGCGGGAGGCGTGAGCTTCCTGGAACTCACACCGGTCCATGAATGCCTGACACACGGGCATCTCAGAGCAAAACACTGGGGGGAAGATAGCAGGGCTGAGGGAAGGGAAAAGGTGCCCAAGCCTCTGACTGACCCTCTGGGTACAGCAGCTCTGGCACAAGGAGTAACCAGAAAGGCGTGACTTGGCCTTAAGGTTTCAAGGCAAGGGGCAGGCGCCTTACAAAGATTCCACCCCCCCCCCCCCCCGACCTTGCTCAGTAGGCCTAGAGTTCCTATGACAGGAGCAAAGCCCTTCTTTGTGGGAGTAAAGCCCAGTGGATTAAAAATACAGCGTCCTGGAAAAGTAAACACAGGTGTTTCAAAGGATAAATGATGAGATGTTAGGGGTAGAAGACTTAAAAGCAGGACAGCACTGGGTAGGAGGCGCTGGGGATGCCATCGAGGCAGAAGAGGAGGACCACCCAACAGTCTCCTCAGTTTGGCCTCTGGCCTTGGCTGACTGCCGTCTGCATGGGACAATGGGAAGCCCTCACTTCCTTCCCTGCCATGCACACGTGCACTTCGGGGCACAAATTACTGTCCCTAAGGTAATGTGGCATTAAAAGGTGAAATAAATGTCAAGTTTCAAGAAAGGCCATTGGAAGGAAGCAAATGCTATCAATGACACATTTAATTTGGGATAATTCAACCCCACAGGAATTTCTGGCCAGGGATTGTAAATATTTCTAATTGCTTCACTTGAGCTCTCCTCAAACCATTGTTTCTGCCTCTGGGGCAGTGATCAGCATGGTCTAGTCTGGCATCTTGGCGTTTTATGGACATTATGGGGCTGAAGACAAATGACGGAGGAAGAGGGCCCAGCACGAGGGGATAAGCGTCTCATTCATCCCCAAAGGGCAACATCTTCACTGCCCTAAAATGGGCATTAAGCCAAGGTTCAGCACTCCACTCCCTGTGGTTCTGTTTTCAGAGGCTCCTCAGATTTTTTGGTTAAAAATAAATTTATTGATGCATAAAGATGTTAAAAGTTGGTTATAAAACCTGTTTAACGGAAGTTAAATTAATATTGTCATCCTATAAGCTGTCGACAACAGAGCGTTCTTTATGATGTTCCCTCTGATGTTCACATTTCTTTACAATGATATTACATGGACTGGGTAAGGCAAAAAGAGAGAGAGAGAAGGATGGGACACTCCTACAAAGATATGGTCCATCTTCCCTGACCCCAAGCTGACACACTGGCAGAAAGACTTGTTTGTTATGTGAGCACGATTCATATGACACCAAATGACAACTAAATATCATGGATCAACTACCTGAGTTCATTTTGGCCTTAAATTAAAATTCCTATCATGAGACTTAAAAAAGAAGCCAGAAAAACTGATATTTAAATTCATTTTATATCTATTCATTTCAATAAACTATCTTAAATGGGAATGTATTTTCAATAGGACTGTATTTTAATCCAGTTTCATTAGTATTACTGATTAAATGAGAGATTACAATTATACATTATTTGGAAAAAGTCCTGTAATTAGATACACTCTAGATGCCAGTTTTTAGTTCCATGCAGAAGCCCATAAAAAATCCATTATAATCAATACTTTCCACAGAATATACCTTCTTAGGAAGTATACATCACTGACTGAAGAGAAAAATCATATAGCCAGGAAAATTCTGACCTACTGGGAAGGCCACTGCTCAATTTCCCTCTTCCAACTACCAGTCCAACTCAAGCTGCCTGAAAATCTACAACTAAAACATCACTGATGCAACAGAACTGGCTCTTTTCAAACGTAAATGCTTTAGGGAAGGATTAGATGAACCGTTCTGGCAATTAATACTTCAGGGATAATTGGTCCATCAAAGTGTCTGGTCACCCGCTTCCACCACCTTTCCACACCGCTGTGGACTTCTCTAAGCCTTTCCCCTGGCTGACTGGGTTTAGAGTGGGCACGGGATTTAATTCTGCCCAACCGATGAGATGGGAGGGAAAGCCTGCCAGGGAACTTCCAAACAGACTTCTCTAGAAGACTCCGTGTGCGTGTGAGGGGGTAGGGGTGACAGGAGACCTGCCGGGTTCTGTGGCAGCCTTCTTGAGAAAAATGGCGGGACCGGGAGCGCGTTGAGGACAAAGCCAACACACTAAGGTGGCCGAATGGAAAGTTGGTGACCCCAGTGCTGAATCATCCAACTCCACACCTGCCTCTCTTGGGACTCTTGTTATTTTAGATAATAAGCAACAAACTTCCTCATTTGGGATAGTAATTTCTCTTACTCTTAGCAAAAGCAACTTGATATAAGCCCAACTATCTGACACTCTGTCAGAGGACGTGAGGGAGGAGAGAACAGCTACGGCAGGCACTGCTGACCGCCTGTTCAATATCCGCCCCCCACCGCCTCTCCTAGGAAGTCTCGGGGTCTTCATGAGGGAAAACAATGGTTGCAGTTGGTGGAAGAGGAAATATGTCTGTGGTTCAAGTCTAATCTCTCACACGAAGCTTGTCTGGACCAATAAAGCTCATGGTGATCTATCTTTTGAATCCGTATTAGTTACTGTCTTTACTGTTGGATAGCATTAAACCATCTTATGCCTCTCCTGCTGATGAGTTATATTTTTATTTAGTGTAATTATTACTTAACTTTTGATGTGTTCTCCCCTCCCCAATTTCACTGTAAGCACCTGCATTGGGACTGCTCTCATATGTCTTATATGGATATGTCTTGAATTCCAATTTCTAGAACATGACCTGAGATGATGTAATCAGGTAATGCAGATCAGGTAATGTTCAGGTTGTCTATACTCCCGGAAGTATGAGTCTGCTTTCAAATCTGTTTTCACTCATCTGACACTTTTTGTCGTTTTGTTGTGATAAAGGAGAGATCAATGAATACTATAAAAATAAATCCTATTAGCATGACAAAGGCATATGTTCAAACTACTGTAGGACAAAGATGAGTGCGTGCGGGGGTCACAAAGACACAGGGTGGCGCCCCCAGTGGTGCTGCGAGCCCACAGGTGGTGGGTAGCTCATTACAAACCCTGCCTTATGCAGGGACTTTCAGCTCAGATAATTTTGATTTCCTGTGGTTTAGAGAGGATTCTGAACCATTTATAAGTTTAGATCTTTGGAGATTGGTATGTAATTATCACAAAGCATAGCATAATGTCTTGCAGTTCATCAGGAATTCAGAAAAGATCGTTTAGTTGGCTAATGTGCTTAAAGATTAGAACTTATTCACCTACACAAATCAATTTTAGAGTCTTTCTCATATTCCCTATCTTTAACCTTAGCAAAGATATTCTTGGAAAACGACTTGGCAACAATCATAGAACATGACTAATGATGCTAAAACAAGTTAAAATTTATTTAGCAGTCAGATGAATGACCAGCTAAAATAGATTTCTAGAAAACTAAGTACTGGATGTCATTTATATTACCATGTGAAATAAAGCATGCAAACTTAAGTATCAAAACTGCCAATTTCCTCAAGACTAAAAATTCAGAGCTTGATTAAAACCTGGATGGAATTAGGTGAGCCCTAAAGACTCTTTTGGGAAACAAAGCAGAGGGAAAATCGTTTTCATGAGTAAATACCAATCCTCAAAACAATACCACTACTGATAAAGAAGTAAGGTCAATTCTTAAAACTTCCTACTAGTTTGCTTGCATTTCAGAAAACAATGTCCTTTATAAACACATCTCACAAAGCTTAATTTGTTGCCACTCTATAGTCTTAGCTGAGCTTTGTGTTCTTCTATTATACAACCAGATCTGGGGCATTACCAGGAGTAAATGTGATACACCTTCATTTAAAAAAGGTAGCCTGTGGATTACAGAAAGTCTTTCTATGATCCATAAAAGGCAACAGTGAGAGGAAATAAGTTCTATGACCTAATACGTGATTCTTGTCCAAAATACGTCATACCTATATTGATGTTGAAAAAAATTGTTTCTCAATGATAAGATTAGACACATTATAAGCAGATTTCACCACTTTTAGGTTGATAGCGACTTACTAGGTTACCTTTGTTTTAATGTCTGTTTTCAACTGCTCTTTCAGCCTTTTGTTAACTGACATCAACCATTTCTTAACCCTGGGATACTTTAAAAGATCAGCTGAGTCTTGACATCTGAAAGGCATCATACAGTTTAAGGCACTAGGGACCCAAAGCAACAGATGTACTTGCTTCAGTTTCTGGCCACCTGCTGTGTGAGAAACTGGTGATGCTGTTAATGAAAAATTACCTTGAACTTTTCTAAGGACATGGAAAACCCCTGTATCACACTAAATGGGGCTGGAAATGAAAGCAAAGTGGGTGCGAGGATGGTCGGTGCCTCATCACAGGCTCTGGTGCCACCGGGACCACTCTGGTGGTCCCATGGGAGAATGAATCTCAGCTCTGGGCCTGAACATTTCCAACTGTGCCTTACGCTGTGCAAAGCAACAACCTCAGCTGAAATCAATAAAGGCTTGTTTCTCACTCAGGCTCCACATCTGTCATGGGCTGACATGTGGGTTCTGCTCACCATGCCAGAGGGAAGGAGAGGGCCGTGGAAAACCCTGCAGTGGCAACACATGTCTGCCATTGCCGTTCCCAACTCACGGGACACAACAGGCCACACAGCTCCAACGGGTCCCAGGGGACGGGGGGGTGCAATCCCATCCGGTGCCCAGAGTGGCACAGAACTGGAATGATTTGGCAAAGAGCACTGACCACGATACATTATTTCCTAAAATAACAACCTGTAACTCGGAAAACCGTGCGCTTTCTCTTGAAAAGCTCTGTCTACTTACTTCCCACAACTTAGGAAATATACTAAAATTGGAATAAGAGTTGGGCATTCTGTTTCTGGGTTCACAGCAGGACTACGTAGAGACTCAGACTTACTCTGTTTCTGTTTTTGCTCAACTTCTCAGTTTTAAGTTACAGTAGCACCATGAAGAAAAGTAATTAGCTGGCGCCGTAGACTAACCCATATGGCACCAGAAGAGGCCAGATCGCAAACCAGACCTGTCTCCGTGCGCTTCCTCACTCGTTATTCCTTATTCTGGTACTTCAGAGACATGCTCTCTGTACAGGCAGACAGCTCCTCTACTAATTTATTACGACAATACATCCTATTATTTTAGAGATTTTTAGTTATTCTTATTAATCTGAGTTACATATGTAACACTGAAAAGAGTCCAATGGTTCTATGAGGCTTGTTATGAAAAGCAGTTCACACAGCCCCACCCTCTGCTTCCTGCTCTAGCAACCACTTTCAACTCTTTTACGCGTGCTTTTTTTCTCACCTTTATAGCTCTAGCTTCTATTGCCACCTCTTGATTTCTCAGAGTATTATTCGCTGATTTTCCAGGAAAGAAGATGAAGATGCAGCTCTGCTGACCACCACCTACCCCTTCCCCCCACCCCCCCAAGCAAACGCAGTTCCCCACCCACCTTTCTCAATGGATTTTTATCATGATTAACAGTCAATAGACTTACATCATAATGTTTATGTAAATTCCAGGCCTGGCTCAGTGACAGGGTTTATCAATACCTTTCTGTCTTTTCCTATACACCCTTGGTTTTTCTTTGGAGTTACCTTGTCCTGTTTTTTTTTTTTTTTTTTTCATTTTTATTGGCGTATAGTTGTCCCGTGTTTTTTGTGGGTTTTTTTGGGGTTTTTTTGTGGTACGCGGGCCTCTCACTGTTGTGGCCTCTCCTGTTGCAGAGCACAGGCTCCGGACGCGCAGGCTCAGCGGCCATGGCTCACGGGCCCAGCCGCTCCGTGGCATGTGGGATCTTCCCAGACCGGGGCACGAACCCGTGTCCCCTGCATCGGCAGGCGGGCTCTCAACCACTGCGCCACCAGGGAAGCCCCTGTCCTGTTTTTTAATGGCTTCATTTTAAAAAAGTTATCACTAATTCAAACCTAAACTCACCTGTAGCTGTGTAAATTTCTCGATTTGTCCAAATATACAAGTCATTCTTCCAATTTCGTCTTTTTAGAGAAAACTGTCTGGAACCTTTTGAGTTGCTCCAGTCCGGGCTGGCTGCTGCTCTTTGGATCTGCTAAACAGCCATGCTTTGTATACTCTGGGATTCCCTGCATTACCCTTCTGAGGAATCCTGTTGTCTCGCTCTGGATGCTCTATTTCCTGTTCTCATGTATTCTTTACCCTTGGTACCTGTCCTCATTTTTGTAGAGCACATCCTCCAGCGGATTCTGAGAATGGGCGCATGTGAATACATTTTTTGAATCTTGAATGTCTGAAGGTGGCCCTCACACAATTAGCTTAGCTAGGGACTGAATCTAGGCTGGAAGTAATTTCCCCTCAGAATTTTGAAGGAATTTCTCCTCCATTGTCTTACTTCTGGTGTTGCCATGTGAAATTTGCAGCTATTGTAATTCCTCACCCTTTGTTGCAAATCTTTCTTTTTCCCCAACTCTACATGTTTGTAGGATATCTCTGTTCC
Source organism: Mesoplodon densirostris (assembly GCF_025265405.1). Lineage (NCBI taxonomy): Eukaryota > Metazoa > Chordata > Mammalia > Artiodactyla > Ziphiidae > Mesoplodon > Mesoplodon densirostris. Next base: position 123,767,775 of record NC_082665.1, read on the forward strand.
CAGAGTTCTGAGCTTTCTCGGTGATGTATCTGGGTGTAGGTTTGTTTTTATTCACGTGGAACTTTCTATGAACTTCTTCAATCTGAAAACTCAGGCCTTTCATTAGTGGAAAAACTAACTGAATTATATTTTTGATTATTTCCTTCCTGTCACTTTCTCTGTTCCCTCTTTCTGCAACTCCTGTTTTTTTTAGATTTTGAACCTCCTGGGCTGGTTCTCTAATTTTTTTTTTTAAATTATATTTATTTCTCTTACCTTCCATTTCTGTCTTGTATCCTATTTTCTGGGGAGGTTTCCTCAATTTTATCTTCCAACTATTATATTGAGTTTTACATTTCAGATGTCATCTTTTAATTTCTAATAGCTTTTGTTGTTGTTGTTATTCTCTGGATGAATATTTTTTTCTGAAGCGTTCTCCTGCAAAGACTTGTTTCTTCCCAGTTGCTTTTTATCTATTTGTTTCTGCCTGTCTGTCACTATTAGATGTTCTCCTCTAGTATCTGGTGATTCTTGCCTGTCTTGTTCATATAAAATAGTGTGAATTGCAAGTTAAGAGAAAGTTCTGTGCTTAGATGGGCCTGTGATGGTTGAGTTCACTGTAAAGTGAACTGGCTGTTTCCCTGGAGAACCCCGAAGGTTTTTTTGATTTGTGACTTCTGCCTAGAGAAAACCCTTCCAATCTCCTGCCTGAAGGGACATAATTACTGGTGTTCTGGGAAGCAAGTGAGGTGAGGCCTGGGGATCTCAATTCAGTATTTAAACATATTCAACACCCTTTTCCAGGAGGGTGGTCTCATACTCGAATATTCCTGATCTCTCTCAGTCCAGAGACATTCTGTTTCACACTTCCCAGAGAATTAAACCTCCAGTCTTCTGCCAGAGTGAGGATGGGAATCTATCCGCTTCTTGAAGAAACTTCTAACCAGTCCTCATGTCTTCAGCTCCACCTTCACCCCGTTTCCAGTTCCTGAGCTTCTAGAGGGTTTTACCATCTCACTCAGGTTGCTTCTTGGTTTTTCCCTACTGCTGGCTTAGCATTCACAGCTTTCTTAGGCCGCTAAATTAGCTTCCACTTAACGTCTGCTTTCCAAGTAACAAAAAGCTAGCTGCTATGGTCTCTCCTGTTTCCTTATTCCTCGAGGGTTTATCTGAAACAACCTTAACTATTCCTGGAGCGGAGTTTAGGAGGCAGCCGAGCTAACTGCTTGCATTAAAGCTGCCATTTGCAAATGGAAGTTCCACTCTGCTCTTGTACAAATTAGAGAAGCACGGTTCCTACACATGGAAAGCGCCCCGAGAGAGTATGTGGTGAACTCTTCCCTTCAGAGGGCAAAGTATGTTGTTTAACTTGCAGATGAGGTGGCGCAAGCACCAGGAAGCTGAGTGTCATACAGTCACGCAGATAGATACCATGCTGTTATCTGGCCTATGTACCTTAAATAATTATCCCTCAAAGGTTGTACAGCCCACCCCTCCATCTTAGCACTGCTTCAGCAACAGCTAGTCCTTGGCTGTAAGACCTTGCATTTACAGCCTCTTCCAGTGGGCAGATGAATTCTTCATATTAGAATACTGGGTTGAACTAGCTATAAGGTGTGACTAAATGTTTTATCTCTTGTGAAGGTGACTTAAACATTTTTTCAGAAACAATGAGATTTTTTAAGTATTGTAGTTGATATGCGTTAGCTGTGTCCTTTTGAGTAATGTATACAAAGGATCTTAGACAGCAGCTATCAATACACCATAATTTAAAGGTAATCTGTATAACTTTTAAAAACAATTGGTAAAATAGCTGTTTTTCCTTTTCAAGAAATACTTAAAACTGAAAAAACAGCTTGGTTTAAGTGTCTTATTCTATGGTTTGGTATAATGCTACTTGTTAGCATTTTAGAAGACAATACAGGCTTTGGCACAGGCATTTGTAGAGGAAAAAAAGGATGAAGATTTGGGATTCAACTTATTTTAATTGATGCTACTTCCCCTCACCCCCACCCCAGTGTAATATAGATCAGAGCGTTAAAATATTACTAAATTATAATAATAAAAATATTTCTGATGAAATAGTTCATTTTAGTCCATAAAAATTTTAAGAACTTTATAAAACTAGGCACGAAGAGAGGCTTTCACAGATGCAGCATTCCAGAGGAAGATGTAGGATAAAAAGAAAACCGTCCTTAAAATACTTACAGATTCTTTTCTGCCCATAGTTTTGCTGTGTGAGCGTGAACGGGAGATGTTGCTGAAAAAGGAATCCTTTTTAGTAGCAGATGAAGGTGGGGAGCCAGTGAACTCTCTTCCTCCAGGCAAACTCTCAATGCTTGGAGATGAACGGATGTTTTTAGAGCTTTGTCCTGTAAGAAATATTAAGTAGCAATAATGAGACACCAGACTCTTTCACTGCTACTGAATTTACTGCTTTTAATAAATGATCAATTAGAATACTTCTTTATTCACACTGTCAACATAATGGCACTGTGGAGTGTTAAGATGCATGTATTTTTATGTATCAGAATAGCTGCCGATTTTTTAAAACAATGAAGTAGTGCTATAGTTTTCTGCGCGTTATTTAAACTACAATGGTCCAAGTGTGGTATGCATATCAAAAAATGAAAAAAATCCAATTTTCAGAAATCACAGGTGAAATGCCTGGATTTTCCCTCACTAATGGAATCATCCTTAATAAAAGAAGCCAGAAACAATTATATGGCACATTATATTATTAATATATACAAAAAAAACTAAGTCCTTCACCAGCTTTTCAAAAGCACCCTTTTCCTTTTCATTAATTGCAGAACAGATACACCGCTACCCCCAGGCCATAGCAGAAGCAACTGGAAATGGGACAAGGTGCTGGCTCAAGGGCTACATCGAAGACTGGTTCCCACATCAGAGTGGGTGCATCTGTGACACCCTGCAGTGCCTTTTTCACTGAGAGGTTCTGGAGCCACGAAGCTCCCTTAGACAGGAGCAAGGGCTCTAGGAAGGCCTGCTGGGAGGGCAGCATGGCGCAGAAGATAGGTGAACACAATTGGCTGCGGCCAGACCCACGCAGGTCTCACGTATACGATGGGGACATTTCCGGAAGGTTGTTATGAGGATTTAAGGACCTAGCGCAGCACCTGGTGTGCATTCAATTATTCATTCATTCACCCATAGTAACTGAGGGCCTCGTAAGTACCAGGCACTTAGCGGGGCAGGGAGACAGTGGAAAGTGAGCCATCTAAACTCCCATCCCTCAAGGCATTCAGTCTCTAGTGAGGGGAGACAGACACATACATTCATAAAATATCTATGATTTTAGATGGTAGTAAACACTGTGGGGAAAAAGAAAGGAGGAAAGGGGATTGTCAGTGTCGGAGGAAGGTGTGCAGTTTGAAATAGGATGGTCAGGGAAGGCGTCACTGAGAACTGAGGTGCAGGACATTTGGGCAAAAACTTGAAGAAGGTAAAATACCAGCTTTGCAGACAATATGAAGGGACAGCAAGTGCCAAGGCCCCAAGCAGGACCTTGGTGGTTCTGAAGAACAGCAGAGTGGCCAGTGTGGCTAGAGCTAAGAATGGGGGGAGGGGATGAGGCCTGGGGGCACCACATCAGGTGAGGAATTGTAGACAGTTTTGATGACTTTTCCTCTGAGAAGCGAAGCCAGTAGAAGCTGCTAGAGGATTGGAGCAGGAGAGTGACGTGATTTGACTTAATTTTAAAAGGGTCCCTCTGACTGCTGCACTGGGAACAGTTTAGGGGTGGGAGAGAGCAAAAAAAGAGGGGAAACAATTTTTGCCATTGCAAAGATCCAAGTCAGCAGAATGATCACAGTTTGGTGGTGAGAAGAGGTCAGATTCTATACAAAACTGATGAGACTTACTGATGAATCCATGAGAGGAATGAGAGGGGTCAAGTTTAACTCCAAGTTCTAGATAGTGGTGCGAGGTGAGCATCTCTGTGAATACGCTAAAAACCACTGATGATACACTTAAAGAAAAGTAAATTTGATGGCATATGAATTATACATCAATAAAGCTGTTATTTTTATAAAGTCAGTTTTCACACGTGACTGTCAGTCAGCGACCAGCAGTAAAGGGCTGACCCATTTCCACCTGAGGACACAGGGCTCTTCTACTAGGAACTCGGCCTCAAGGCTTCCTGCTGAGCCTCCAGAGACCTCCGTGAGGTCTGCATCGCAGTCCGATGACACCCCCCTTCTTAGTTCCATCCCCTCCTCTTTCCCTTTCACAGATGTTAGTCCCCTGTAAGCCTTCTGTACTTGTAACTCCGTCTCAGGGTCTGCTTCCTGGAGACTCCAACCTGCAGTGGGTGATGTCAGAGCTGAGCCCTGAGGAGGACAGAGGCGGCCTTGAGGTTGGGAAAGGAGGGGCAGCAGGGTCCCAGGCCATAGAAGCATCTGACGCTGACTTCAGGGTCTAGACTGTCTAAGTCCCCCGCACCTTCCCTTCTTCCCTCCTCTGCCTCTGTCTCCCACCCACCTGCAGGCTCTAGGTCATAACTTCCCTGGGCTATGCTGCATGGCGACAAGCTCATTGGTAGAGGGTCCTAGAACACTGGAGCTGAAAAAGACCTCAGGAACCACCTATTTATATTTTCTCTTTTTCAAATGATGTCACTAATTCGTAAATACATTTTTACTGTAAACAGACTAAATGTGAAAATTGCCTTTATAAAAAAAAATAAGACTTATTGAGATATAATTCACATACCATAAAACTCACCTTTTAAAAGTGTATAATTCAGCGGTTTTTAGTGTATTCACAGAGATTCTCAACTATCACCATCTAATTTTAGAACATTTTTATCACCCAAAAAAACAAACCTGTGCCCATCAGCAGCTCCTCCCAACACCCCCTGGCTACCACTAATCTACTTTCTGTCTCTATGGCTCTGCCTTTTCTAGAAATGTCATATAAATGGAATTATGCAATATGTGGTCTTTTGTGCGTGGCTTCTCTCAGTTGGCACAATGTTTTCAAGGTGCATTCGTGCTGTAGTCTGTGTCAGTACTTCACTCCTTTTTACTGCCAAATACTATTCTATTGTATGGATAGACCACATTTTGCTTAGCCACTCATCAGTTGATGGACATTTATAGCTTGTATCCATTTCTTGGCTATTATTATTACGTTTGTACCACAAACAGTCGTGTATAAAATTTTGTGTGGACCTATGTTTTCATTTCTCTTGGGTCAGTACCTAGGACTGAAACTGCTGGGTCAATATGGTAAGTCTGCGTTTAACATTTTGAGAAACTGCCAAACTGGTTTTGAAAATAGCTACACCATTTTAATATTTCCATCAGTATCCTATGAGGGTTCCAGTTTCTCCACATCCTTGTCAACACATATTTTTGGCTGTTTTTTATTTTAGCCACCCTAGTGGGTATGAAGTGGTATCTCACTGTGATTTTTATTTGCAATTTACCAATGCAAATGACTAAACGATGTTGCATTCATGTGCTTATTAGACAGTTGTATATCTTCTGTGGAGAAACACCTATTCAAATCTTTTGCCCATTTTTAACGCTGGGTTATTTGTCTTTTTATGGTTAAGCTGTAAGGATTCTTCATATATTCCATTTCAGGTATATGATTTGCAAAGAATTCTCCCATTCTGTGCACTGCCTTTTCACTTTCTTAATGGTATCCTTTGAAACCAAAAAGTTTTTAATTCTGATGAATTTACTATTTTTTTCTTTTGTTGCTTGTGCTGTTGGTATCATGTCTAAGAAGATATTGCCTAATTACAAAGATTTACTCCTATATTTTCTTTTAAGAGTGTTATAGTTTTAGCTCTTGCATTTAAGTCTGGTCCATTTTGAGTTAATTTTTGTATATAATGTGAGGAAGTAGTTCCACTTCATTCTTTTTCATGCAGAGATCCAGTTTTCCCAGTACTATTTCTAGAAAAGACTATTATTTCCCCACTGAATGGTCTTGGTACCCTTGTTGAAAATCGACTTACCACGAATGTAAGGGTTTATTTCTATGCTCTCAACTCTATTCCATTTATACATGCCTATCTTTATGACAGTACCACACTGTCTTGATTACTGTAGCTACATAGTAAGTTTTGAAATCAAGGAGTATGAGTTCTCCAGTTTTGTTCTTTTTCAAGACTATTTTTTTCCCCTTTAGGGGGATTTTGCATTCCCAGATGAAATTTATGATCACCTTGTCAGTTTCTCCCAAAAAGACACCTGAGATTTTGATGGTGATTGCGATGAATACATAGATTAATTTGGGTAGTACTGCTCTGTCAACAATATAAGACATAAACAAAATACACTTATACTGTATTTTATAGTTACCTATGTAGTTACCTTTATCAGTGCTCTTTTTCTTTGTGTGGATCTGAATTCATTTATAGTATCCCTTCATTTCAGCCCGCAGGACTCCATTTATTATGTCTTACAGGGCAGATTTGTTAGCATTGGATTCTGTTTTTGTTTATGTGATTGTCTTAATTTCTCCTTTCTTTTTGAAGGATAGTTTTACTAGATATAGAATTATTGAATATATCATCCTACTGCCTTCTGGACTCCATGATTTTTTATGACAAGTCAGCTGCTAATCTTATTGAGGTTCCCTAGTATATCGTGAATTGTTTTTCTCTTTCTGCTTTCAAGTTTCTTTCTTTGTTGTTGGCTTTTATCAGTTTGTCCATGCTGTGTCTAGGTGTGGATCTCTCTGAGTTTACCCTGTTTAGAGTTAACGGAGCTTCTTGGATACACAGACTAATGTCTTTCATAAAGTTGTGGAATACTTCTGCCAGCACTTCTTCAGATATTCCTTCTGCACCTTTCTCTCTCTTCTCTCCTGGAATTCCCATCATCTGTATGTTGGTATATTTGATGGTATTCTGCAAGTCTTTGAGACTCTGTTCATTTTCTTTCATTCTTTTGCCTTTCTGCTTTTCAAACCAGATCATCTCAATTGACATATCTTTAAGTTATGATTCTTTCTTCTGTAAGCTCAAATCTACTGTTGATCCTCTACAGTGAAATTTTCATTTGAGTTATTGTATTTCAACTCCAGAATATCTATTTGGTTCTTAAAAAAAAAATCCTATCGCTGTATTGATATTCTCTATTTGGTGAGAAACTGGTCTCATACATTCCTGTAGATCTTCAGACAGTTTGAACTTTTTCAAGATATTTGTAATAGCTGACTTAACAGCTTACTGATCTAGTAAGTAAGTGTCTCTGCTTCCTCAGGGGCAGTGTGTATTGATTGCTCTATTCCCTATAATATGGGCCATACTTTCCTGTTTCTTTGTATGTCTCAGACTTTTAATTGAAAACTGGCCATTTTAATAAAATAATGTTGCAGCTCCGCAAATTAGATCCCATCCCAACCCCCAGATTTGTTTTTCTTGCTGTTTGTTTTGCTTTTTAGTGACTTCCCTAAACTAATTCTGTAAAGTCTATATTCTTTGCTGTTGTGTGCCCCTGAAGTCTCTGCTCGGTTAGCTTAGTGGTCAGTTAAGAGACAGAAGTTTCCCTTCCTTAAATGCCTTGAACCAGTCAGTCTCTGAGCCTCTGCAGGGGGCTCTGTACGTGTGTCTACGGGCATGCCTTCAGTGCTCAGCAGGCAGTTTACAATTCTTCTCTAGCTTTCATTCTTGTCTATGCAGAGCCTCAAGTTCATCCAGAGTTGACAGATTAAACCCTTTTTAAATCTTCCCTGGGCATGTGTATAATCTTGCATGTGTGTGGCCTTCTCGATTCCCAGGAATATATTGGAGGTTTTCAAAACCCCCGATGGACATCTCATTCCTTAGATTTTCCTTTTAAGTTTTTTGCTAGCCTCTGATTTTCCTGTTAAGTTTTCAGTTAGCCTCTTGTTTGCTCCATTTCTGCCTTGGGCAGCTGCGATGTTAAGTAACTGCCATTGATTATTTTCAATGGATGCTCTGTGGATAGGGTTTCTCCCTTAGCAAGTTCTGATTAAAGTCCAATAAAGACAAGCCCTAAGAAAGAGGTTTTTTGAGGGTGCTGCTGCACAGGTCAACTAGTGACATTTACTGGGGATGGGACTTTTAGGGTGCTCCAAATTCATTCTTTTTCCTCCAGTGGTTGTGAGGCTGCTGTTTATCAAAGGCTATGGCAGAGCTGGGGAGAGAGGGTGGAAACAGGGAAAGTTAAAATGTTACAAAGCATGCTGTTGTTGACTTTAAAAAATATATATGGACAACGTGAGAGCTGCGAGTTAAGTTTTATTTTGGGCAAAATGAGGACTGCAGCCCCGGGAGACAGCGTTTTCAGATAGCTCTGAGAAGCTGCTCTGGGGAGGTGAGCGGGGAGGGGGGCGGGGGGCGCAGGTTATACAGGAGTTGTAACAAAGGGCAGGTAGTCTGAACATCAAAAGATTATTGTTAAGTAAAGAAAACCAGGTATCTCAAGTTAAGGAATTTAGCGCTTTTCTATACATGGGAAGATGCAAGAGTCTGGGCTCACTGAAATCATTCCTTTGATTTGCACCTCAGCTCTCTGCGGCCAGCATCCGGACACATCCTGAGTTTCCTCAGGGCTCACCGCAGGGAGTGGCTGCAGTCTGATGGCTGCTAGATGGCAGGGATTCTTTTCAGCCCGGAGTTTCCTGGGCTCACGTTGGAGGGCTGCGATCCTTGATGACTGTGACATCCTCTGTTTATTGATAGAGCAGGAAATATTTCATTTCTCACGGTTGTTACTGAGATTCAGCCATTTTTTTCTTGAATAGATGCTCCTCAAATTGACTCAATCCTTTGATTAATTTTCAGAGTTCTGAACAAGTTGATTTTGGCATTCTTGCCATTCTTCTTGTTACTTTTATGGAGAACAGGATTTTTCAGAGGTCCTTATTCTGTTATTCCAAAAGTATATCCCTCTGCAACATGTTTTTTGGACTTGGTCATGAAAATTTTTCTTTCATTTATACAAAAATCTGCCTTACCTTTTTTAAGGAATGTGAAGAAAGAAATTTTGTAGCGCTCCTGAATAATTGGGATTTTTTCTAATTTTTTGCCTTTGCAAACAAAATGACAACACTCTGGAGAGGTACATCTTTAGGTACAGTTGGCTATTTCTGTAAGATAAATTTATATACATGGAACTGCTATGTTTAATGGTATGTACATTTTAAATTTAGATGATTCCAAATTGCTTCCTCCTAGGATTTTAACAGACATATATGTGTGTAATATATATTTATATGTAAGTGTAAATGTAACATGATGTATGATATCTTTATCTACTTACTTATTTGGTTAATCTGATGGAAGGAAGACTTCATTATGTTAGCTTGAAGTTTCTTGATAACTAGTGAGGCTGAATATCTTTGTAAACAATATCTCTTAACATAATAATATGGGCCATCTGAAGGTCCTCTGTGAATTGTCTCTGTTAATTTCATTTTAAAAAACTGATTTAGGGGAGTTCCTCCTAAATTCTAGAACATAGCCCTTTGTATATATGTCTGTGTAAGTCTACATTTACCTTTATGGCTTCTGTTTTTAGGGTCCTACTTAGGAAGGCATTTCTTACCCAAGATGATAAAGTGAAAAACAACTTAAGTGTTGATTATAAACCTAGGTTTTTCTTTTTCCTTTCATGAACATTTTCTCCTTGCTCCTTGGAACTCTACTCCTTAAGAAGCTTTTATTATCTTGCGGTGGCGAAAGATAAAGCTAAAACAAAAGGAATGTTTGCTCAGCTCTGAGTTTCAAATTACTTTTAAAAGTCCACAGAAAAAAAGAAATCTAAGAAGCCAAAGCATTTTGATTGACGAGAACATGGTTTTCTTCACAAAATGAAATGAAAAAACTCCCATTATTTTCTAAGTTTATACAACTGAATTTATCTGTCCCTTCAAAATTTGGATCATTCACCTATAACTCTGGTGCTGGTGACTTTTGAAAGGTACCACTATAGCGGCTCTTTGGATTTTTTCTATGTTAATTCCTCTACTAAAGTTTCCTACTTTTTCTTGGGTCAATTTTGATCATTCATATCTTTCCCCCAAAAGCCATATCATATGGCAGGTGGAATAATGCCTATGCCCTTAATCTCCAGAGCCTATGAATATACTACTTTATGTGGCAAAAGAGACTTTGCAGGTGTGATTTAAAGAAACTTAAGATGGGAAGAGTATCCTGGGTGATCATGGTGGGTTAGTGTGAACACGAGTCCTTACAGTGAAACAGGAAAGTAGAAGAAGGAGTCAGAGCTGTGACTAAAGAAAAAGAAGGCAAGGCTTCCCTGGTGGCGCAGTGGTTGAGAGTCTGCCTGCCGATGCAGGGGACACGGGTTCGTGCCCCGGTCCAGGAAGATCCCACATGCCGCAGAGCGGCTGGGCCCATGAGCCACAGCTGCTGAGCCTGCGCGTCTGGAGCCTGTGCTCCGCAACGGGAGAGGCCACAACAGTGAGAGGCCTGCATACCGCAAAAAAAAAAAAAAAAAAAAAAAAAAAAAAAACAGAAAAAGAAGGCAGCTGAAGCAGGAGAGGGAGCTGACCTGGTGGTGTTGCCTTTGACCTTGGAGGCAGGGACTTGAGTCAGTGTGGATCCTCTAGAGCTGGCAATGGCCCTCAGACGAAGGCCAGTGAAGACATGGGGACCTCGATTCTACAGTCACAAGGAAGTGAATTCTGCCAACAGCACAGATGAGTCTCCCCTAGAGCCTCCTAATACCTTGGTTTTAGCTTGCTGAGACCTGAATCAGACTTTTGATTCACAGAACTGTTACAATAGTGGGAAATGCTTGTTATTATTTCTTAAGTATTTCAGAAGTATTTCTCTACTTATGATCTCTAGACTCTGAACATTTGACATTATAGTTCAGATTCTGAGTTAATCTAAAATTCCGGGTAGAATCATTTAAATTTTATTATACTGCTGGAAAAAGTTAGAATTCTGTGGACTATAACAACTTTTGCCCCCATCTTTCTTCCAAAATGGAAAAAAAAAACACAGCATATATTTCAAGCGCTCCAAGGTCCTGTGTGGCTAGTGGACACCACACTGGACAGGACAGGTATAAACCACTTAACAGTCTAAATTTCCAAATGTTTTTCACAACACGCAGGCTGTTACGTAAAGTAACCATCATAACAAAATAAGCTAATGACATATCTAGGAGAGATCTTTCGAATACCTGCTTTAATAAATTAGCTCATCAGTTATTTACTGGGTGAGATTTAGTATCCAGTTATCCAATCCAGAAAGAACTTAAAAGTGACTTGTTCTCCCTAAGTTTCTTTTGTAGCTATTATTCTCCTGGGCAAACTACCTTTTCAGAGATAACACTAAGCCAGCTCTTATCAGAATTTACCTCTGAATGATCAAATTCCAAATTGCTGGTAGTATTAATAAAGTACTACTTGGCCTGTATCTTGTATAAAAACCCTGTACAAAATACATTTCCCCTCAATTATAGAAATTACCTAACATTTTTGTGCCCTTTGGGACCGTAGACATTTAGACCTTAAGAAGACAGAGTCACCAGCACGTGAGACAGAAGAAAGGCCCGTCAGACTTCCCGCCCTTTCCAGGCCCAGCACATGGATCAGGACGACACGGGGTAAATGGATGAGACATTCCATTCCCCGGGCCTCACCCGGACAGCTCCCAAGCTGAGGCGTCAGGACTCTCAACACGCCTGTAGCCCATAAACTGCACGGTAGCCCTGATACTCTTGTAAATCTTTGGAAGTTTTTAACTGACAGGAACAGCATTAACCATTTCTTGTGTTTCAGCAAAACCGGATGCTCATTCCTAGAGGAGCCTGCGGAGCCCTGCTGAGATCCCTGCTCCAGGACCGAGGCACTTGTTCTCCCAGACATGGGGAGCGTGGGCTGCCGCTGGCTCTCAGGGCTTCCTCTCTGGAAACAGCCCCAGCCGAGGAGAGCTGCTTTGCCCAAGATCATGCCCCTTCCCCGGGGAACAGCTCCAATCCAGTGACTGGTTTGGGTGGACAGAGGACAAAGGCTGGCCGCCTTGTCTCAAAACAGACAACTGAGGGCAACACTGCTTCTTTGACTCTCCACGTATTGACCCTGAGGGCACTCCCACAAAAGCTTCCTACCCGAATTCTCCAAAGTCCTGACCCAAGAGAAGTATTTACGATTATATGGTAAGGCACGCTTGAATATACTAAATACAGACCTACTCTCAAGCCACCTCGGGCATGCCCAGTCTTCCTTTCATAACCAAACATCTGGGAACAAGCCCTATGCAGACTGATCTGAGGAAATGTCTCTGGAAACTCTGCCCAGCGCTGAGGATGGGGGGACGACCACAACAGGAGCTCGTGAGAAGCTCCTAAAACAGCAGCACAAGGGAAACACAGACCTGTACCTGCACTAATTAACCTACAACCCCAGGTGGTAAAAGCGAACACAGAAGTATGAACAGCGGGACTCTGGAAGCACAAAAGAGGGACCATCCAGTCCTGTCTCAGGCCATCAGAGTTGTGAGCTACATCTTGAAATCTGAGGAGTGGGCAGTGGTGGGGGTCATGGCTCAGGGAAGGTCATTTGGGGGCAGAAAACATGGTATTTACGAGCCAGCTAGACTCCTGGGAACATGGAGCTCAGACAAAGCCTGATTAATCCTTCAGCGCTTCCTGCTATCCATATGGAATTGAAAATGACACCAATACCAGGGTAAACAAAATAGGATTAAGTTCAACAAAGTGCTTCTGTTTCATTTGATGATTATGTCAATGGTTTTCTTGGGGGTGGGCTGGGGTGGGGAGGAGGGAATCAAATTCTTTCTAAAAAGTTGCCGGTACCCCAAATGTGAGCTGCTTTCTCTCTTGGTTATCCAGCTCTCGGGGAGGGAGGCAAGAGGGAAGGTGGGGCTCTAAAAATAGGGCCAGCTAGACCGAGAAGAGCAGCTTGTTCTCATGTGAAGGGGTTTGGCCTTTCTCCTGTAAGTAGCGATGGGAGTTATTACAGATGTTAAGCAGGAAAGTAGCCTGAGTTTTACAGGAACTTGGCTGAACGAGGCATGCCCTGCACTGGCCCATGCAAGAGATTATAAGGCTTCAACTAAAGCTGGGGTGATAGATTTGAGAGACACTTGCAAAGCACAATTCCTGGGCTTCCCTGGTGGCGCAGTGGTTGAGAGTCCGCCTGCCGATGCAGGGGACACGGGTTTGTGCCCCGGTGCGGGAAGATCCCACATGTCGCGGAGCGGCTGGGCCCGTGAGCCATGGCCGCTGGGCCTGCGCGTCCGGAGCCTGTGCTCCGCGATGGGAGAGGCCACAACAGTGAGAGGCCCGAGTACCGCCAAACAAACAAACAAACAAAAGCACAATTCCTCAAAGCAATACCTGCTGAGTCAGCACCTGGGCTGCAGTCTGAGCTCAGCTGGTATCTAGTTGTGCGTCCTTGAACGAGTCACTGACCTTCCACAGGCCCAGTTCTCATCCACAAGGGAGGCATCCACTTCACGCGCGCTGTGTGTCCTAGGTGGGTTGCGTGTGTAAAGGGCTCAGCGTGGCTCCCGGCGTCTGCTACGCGCTGCGCAGACCCAGACCATTACCAGCACGCTGGGCACTTCCAAATCCAGAGCAGGCGGGTTCACAGGCAGTCCTGTGGTCACAGACCTGCCAGTGCTCTCCTGCTGGACTGTCCTTCCACTGGCTGCACTGCCCGGTGACCGCCCGCAGACCTGGGCTAATTGGCTCTGAGCCCAGGACCACCACGTACGCCACGCCCGGGAGCGCCTGCGGGTGCGGATGCACGCCCTGGTGCAAGCTGCGTCCGCGCAGGACGGGGACGTACCTTTTTCTAACATGCACAAAGGGACTCCTTGGACTAGATATGGCCGTGTCTGGGTATATTAAATCTTTCCTTCACTCTCTGTCCTTCGCTGAAAGATTCAGTAAAACTTCTGGGTCCCGTGTGCTACGTGTCAATGGAGGTTATCTGTCAAGCGCCTGAGTTGACTGAATGAGCTTCACAGGCCTCAGTGGGGACCCTGACCACAGAGTGGCTGGGAGAGAGGAAAGGAGGAAGGGGAAGAATATTTATTAAGTTCCTACTATGCCTCATGCATAGTATTTTCAGGACTTTTCCTCTCATTAAACTCAATGGGAAGCAAGAAAAGGGGTTGGGCTGTATTCCTAAATAGTCGGGCAGAACCCCCATAAACCTGAGACCAGCTGGGGGATTTGGACACAGGACAGCCAAAGGCAAAGCGTTCAGGTGGCTAGGAAGTCTGGGGGTCACTGGTGGGAGGCCTGGCTCAGAGAAGCGGGAAGGGCAAAGCCTTTGGGAAGCCCGGTGCTGTGGCCACAGGAAGGGGGTCGCCTTGACGTCATTCAGCGACCCGGAGCAGACAGGACGCAGCTGGGCCCTGCCTGGTGACACTCTGGTACCTCACAGACCTGAGTGACAGACAGCAAGAGGGCTCAGGTCTACTCGTTAGAAACATACATCTTGGTGCCACAAGAGGGGAAAGGAAGCAGGCTGTACCTGCAGCCCCTGAAACAGACCTGGTTCTAGCCTGGCCAGAGAGGTCAAGCTTTATCGTGTCCAGGGCTGGCATGCAAACACGGGGTTTCAGATTGTCAGAAGTCATTGTTAAGCAAAGACAAGACAGAGGTGTCAAGTAGGTTCATCTATTCGATTCTGGAAACCAAAGAGGCACCTGAGGAAAACACATAATGACGCCACCACCAGGACCCCCCCTCCCCCCCAGTAGGTCGTGCCCTCGAGCGCTTACTATGGGACAGGTAACTGCCCTTGAAGCAGCTGCTCTTCCTCTGTCTTTACAGGCGAGTGGTGAAGTGGCCTCACTGGGTCATCCAGCAAGGCAGTGACGGAAGCAGGACCCTAACCCAGGCCCGACTCCAGAGCCCGGGCTGGGCAAAGATGCACCACCATCCTGCTCCCCTACAAAGGGCTGCAGTAAATGTGACTTCGAATTAAAGAAAAGTGGAATGAGGTCTTTGGATATCAAAGGGCAAATTCTGACTTGGTCTCAATCCAAAAACAACTCATTTATTCAATGTTTTTTCCGAGTAAGTGTTCTAAAAAGAGGCATTTTCTAGCTAACTGATGCGTCCCCAAATTAGTTTTCCATGTTCTGTACTTCTCTGCAATTGTTCAGAACATAATGGAACTACCTGTTCTGCTGCAGGACTATCATGTCTCAACATCACCCGGAGGGACGGTACCGGGTCACCTACCAGGATAACCTTTTGGTTCTGTAGCCTCCTCCCTCACCCTTGTGGGCAGCAGCAGCTCTCTGTCCTCTTGTCACCATGTCCTGCTGGAGTTGATTTGACCTCCCTCTTCTTTGTTCTACCCATTTGCTGTTTGTCACCTGCACTGGGACTTTTCTGTTAGTGTTTTCATCTTGAAGGTCCAGAGTGAAGTCACCTCCAGGCACGAGCTATTAACACATTAATGCGACTCGCATGTTGTTTCTCAGTTTAAAATCTTTTTTTTTTTTTTCTTCCTACAAGGCATTATAAGAAACTTAACAGTGGATACTCTTAGTGAAATGGGCTGGCAGAAAGAAGTGGGAGGAGAAAACGGGGTTGTTTTATTTCCCATGTAATGCCTTTAATTAATTGGGGATTGTCTAATATTATATGTACTTCAGTTTTACCTTAAGAATGTCAACAGTGGTTATCTGGGCAGGGAGATTTTTTATCTTTCTCAAACTTTTTTATTTAAAAAAGCAACCTGATACATGCACTCCTATGTTCATAACAGCACAATGTACAATAGCCAAGACATGGAAACCACCTAAATGTCCATCAACAGATAACTGGATAAAGAAGATGTGGTGCATATATATAATGGAATATTACTCAGCCATAAAAAAGAACGAAACAGTGCCATTTGCAGCAACATGGATGGACACAGAGAGATTACTATACTAAGCAAAGTAAGTCAGAAAGAGAAAGACAAATACCATATGATATCACTTATATGTAGAATCTAAAATACGGCACAAATGAAGTTATCTAAGAAACAGAAACAGACTCACAGACATAGAGAACAGACTTGTGGTTGCCAAGGTGTGGGGAGGGGAGGGGAGGGGTGGACTGGGAGTGCGGGATTAGCAGATGCAAAACATTATACATGTAATGGATAAACACAAGGTCCTACTGTAGAGCACAGGGAACTAAATATATTCAATATCCTGTAATAAACCATAATGGAAAAGAAAAAACAACAACAACCTGATAAATGTTATATAATGATATCTATGATATCTATACATTCATGTTAGTAACATAAATACATATACACGAATACAAATTTTAACATCGCCTATGGCAATAACTTAAGAAATCTAAATTTCTTTCCTAAGGGTCCATTATATGATAATACTTATATACTTCTGTTGTTGGAAATTCTAAATTCTCTTTGGAAGTAATGTCTGTGTATATGCGTGTGTCTATCTCCCCATATTTTAAAGTTTTTTAGTTTATGAATTAATAATTCCTAAGTATCTCTCGAAAAAAGTTCCTGGGGGTAGATGTGCCATTTCCAAAAATAATTTTGAAGAAACCCTTTGAGTTGCCAAAAGTGAACTGTCCTGTGGCACATTCTTTTATGATTGCAACCTACACTGAGAAATACAAAATGGAACTTTCCAACAATTTTCCAAATACTATTTATTGACTAAACTGTGAGATCTCACTTTATATTCAGAATTTTCTTCAAAAAATTAAAACCTGTATAATTATTGTGTGTTAAAAGGCAAAGATACAGATATGAAACCTCATAGGAAGAAAAGACTATCTACAATCAAAGAATCATTGAAAATATTGACATTTACTTAATTTCTTGAAATTTGCTCCACTGCTTTGAAAAAAGACACTTGCGAAGTCTAAATGTTAGTTTTATTTCCCTGAAATGAAAAGTATACCTACTCTTGTGGGTTTAACACGTCTGATGAGATTCTCCAATTTCCAAAATTACTGACCCTATCAAGCAGAGATTGTTAGAAAGTTTTTTGTTGCCACCACTGACTATTTTGGTTTACTTCTACTTCCCCTTGCTTTCTGACATTCTGCAGGAAGTGTGTTGAGGGAAACACTCTGTGACTTCTCCAAATCCGGGTAGGTATCATCCTATTGTCTCATCACAGATTGGAAGCTCTTTATCTGGCCTCATGTCTCATTAAGCCACTGGACTCTTCACTGTCAGACTGATACAGTCTCTGTCGGAGCAGGGCAGGCAGGGTAATTTAGAACAAGGTATCAGAAAAGGAGCTGGTTCCTGACCATGTGGGCTTGCTGGGTCATCTAAAGCACCGGGGATGCCCTAGCAGCCTGGTGAAGCTGCAGGAAAGCCCAAGGGACTGATGAAAACAGATCTTGGCACACAGTAGGCACTCAATGAACACTTGTTGAATAAGTGAATGAGATGATTCTACTTCTACAACACAAGTTATTTGAACAAAATGATACAACCTCCTTCTTTAAGGGTCTATTTAAAAAGCGACACTGTTCACGTG
Source organism: Mesoplodon densirostris (assembly GCF_025265405.1). NCBI lineage: Eukaryota > Metazoa > Chordata > Mammalia > Artiodactyla > Ziphiidae > Mesoplodon > Mesoplodon densirostris. Next base: position 123,785,248 of record NC_082665.1, read on the forward strand.
GCTCTGGTCTGCAGGAAAACATGGACTGAGCAATAGCATAAAAGCAGAAGTCAGAACAGAGAAGCCAGCCTTCAGCTTTCTCTTTCCACAGGTATAAAATGATCGGGTTTCAATACCCAGAGGAATACTCTGCGGTGAACTCACTTTGGGATAACAAAACTCTGGTTAAAAAGTTGTCTGGGGGGAATTCCCTGGCAGTCCAGTGGTTAGGACTCCGTGCTTTCAGTGCCAAGGGCCCGAGTTGATACCTGGTCGAGGAACTAAGATCCCGTAAGCCACGTGGGGAGGCCAAAAATGAAGTTGCCTGGGGGGCTCAGATTTTAATTTTAGGAAACAAATTTAAGTCCTCCGAATCCTCACCATATCAGAAGATCACATCAATATTCATCTAAGCGCAATAACTGACAAAGCTAAAGAGAAGTCATCTGGAGGTGACCTCCCTCTTCTACTGGCCACGTTACTGCACCCCTTTATTATACAGATCACTCCACAGACACCAAGGAGAGTAAATAGCAGCTTTTCACAGAATCCCTGAGCTTGAAAAGCCCTAAAAGTCAGCTGGTTCACTTAACCAGAACACAGCCAGAAACCGTACCTGTGAAACACAGAACTACATATAGAAGTAAGATCACACCACTCTGTGCCACAGTATGTTTTTTAAGATGTTATGTCAACATACCACTGATCTCCTAATCACAATATATTGTTTTCTGTTAATTTATTAAAAAGCACAGATACTATGGAGACATATCATTATTACAACAGTATTTTAATACTAGTAGCATGACTGTACTGTGTGGATATTTTAAATTAAGGAAGACATGATAGGAATTTCAATTAACACGGCTATCTTTTTTGTCTGAATTTGAATGGAGGATTCTTAAAGTTAGTCTAGTCTTCCATTTAACACAGAATTCCTGTCTGTAGCATATTTTTTATCTAAAAGATTACATAATAAAAGATGAATGCAGCAACTTTAAATATTTATATGTTTCTAAATTCCACAGGAGCTGCTGAATATGGATTACTATTATTCTGTATTTCTTCTTCTTCTTTTTTTTTTGTGGTACGCGGGCCTCTCACTGTTGTGGCCTCTCCCGTTGTGGAGCACAGGCTCCGGGCGCGCAGGCTCAGCGGCCATGGCTCACGGGCCCAGCCCCTCTGCAGCATGTGGGATCTTCCCAGACCGGGGCACGAACCCGTGTCCCCTGCATCGGCAGGTGGACTCTCAACCACTGCGCCACCAGGGAAGCCCTGTATTTCTTAAATAAACTTTTTCTAGATTTTGAACACACGGTTATGATATTTAACTATTATCTTTTTATTTTAAATCACTGCCAATGACTCTACCTAGAGATTTGTCACACTGAACTTTAATTCTGTTAATATGATTCATAGTACGAAGGCTGTACTTAAAAAAGTATTTCAGAATCAAGTTGTAATTCTTTTAGCTAAAATATAATAAGTACCTCTGGCTAATACATACAATAATATGTATACACACAGAATCTAAAATGTCTTAACCTCAGAACTAATTTGTCAAATCCTGTCACAGAGCACCTATGCACACCTGAAAGAACACCTCAGCGTGAGCTGTCAAATAAAACGTGGTGGTAAAATAATCATAAAATCTAGAGTGACCATATTTCGGCAAGGAAAGAAGCTGGTGCAAACTTGATAAAAAACCCACATGTTAATGGGATTTGGCATCAGCACGATATGACATGAGAGGGGACTTTTGTTCTTAACAACAGTGCCACTCAGTGGCTGAACAATGGAGTGAACTGATAAACAGCATGAATGGAAGGTGGGCAAAAAGGAAAATGGAGTTTGGGAAGAGGCAATGATAGTACTGCAGGCAAAGAGATACTGCATTGCCATGGTAACTATACCTGGGAGGTCAGTTAGGGTCTGGGCAGGAACAGAAACCTGAGCATCGCTTCCTGTAACTACATCGCCTGGATTTCATAAGAAAAAATAATTAGATATCATAAAGAGGAAAAAAAAATCAACTTTTCTTTCATATTTAATGCTGGAATACTTTTACTTATCAACCTAATTACTAAAAGTACAGTGAAACGGAAAATATAACACAATCTTAGAAAAATTAATATAAAATATTTTTTAAAGGAACTAATTTTTAAAAAGTGTTTCCTAAAAAGCTTTTGTGCCTGTTTTTCTTAAGGAAAAAAACAAGTTTCTATTAGTCTAACGTATAGGAAACTTCAGCCATCAAAAGACTTGGCTGAGGGGCCTCCCTGGTGGCGCAGTGGTTGAGAGTCCGCCTGCCGATGCAGGGGATACGGGTTCGTGCCCCGGTCTGGGAGGATCCCATATGCCGCGGAGCGGCTGGGCCCGTGAGCCATGGCCGCTGGGCCTGCGCATCCGGAGCCTGTGCTCCGCAACGGGAGAGGCCACAACAGTGAGAGGCCCGCATACCGCAAAAAAAAACAAAACAAACAAACAAAAAGACTTGGCTGAGCAGATTTCATTATGCTACAAATAACAGCATGATTTTATATTTTCTTATTTTTTTTAAATTCTTTATCCAGAAGTAAGTTATATGCCTTTATTAAGAAGTCAACATTCTTCTGAAATTGATTTCCTCCTACAACAGACAAAATTTATTTTTAACTTAACTTGAAACCAATTTCTTCAGTGATAAGATAAAGACCTAAACAAGTTCTAATTTCATATTAAGTATTGAAAAGATTTCATAAGTTACCACATGCACTTATAAATGTCAACATGTAAAAATAAATCTGTGAACTGCATACCCTTTAAACTTGATATACTTATTATAGGTGAGATTTCATTTACAAATTGGACCTGCAGTAAATGCTTAAAATAAAGAAGTGTTCAAATTCAAAAAACAGAGGAAAAGGGGTGGGGGGAAGGGAGTACATATAAAAAATGCAGGAAAGAAAGGAAAAGGAAGTACTCTCAATATGAAGCACAGTTACTGTCGACAGAATCATCCCCTGGATAGATCAGCATCTGAAGCCCCATGCTATTTTGAGATTAACGAGCTGAAAAACAAGCCTTCTTAAAAGGCACCATATTTTCTATGTATGATAACGTATGATTAACAGATTTGCTTTCCCTGTAGCTTTTACACAATAGTAAAAAAAAAAAAATCAATTTTTGAATTATATAACAACCCTCAGTGCCTTGACCACTTGCTACCATTATGATTTACAGCACAGCCAGCTCATCTGGAAATTATTGGGTTGTAATTAGACCATTCCTATCAATTAACAGTACATGCATTTATATTCTCCTACAGCTGAAATAAAATCTATAAATAGGTACATATGCCAAACAAGTGATAAACAACTTTTAGTGGAACTTCTCAGGTCCTGAATTTTCATAATACAATTAACTCTTTATTCACTGGTGAATGGTGTGCCTCATTTTCTGTACATCTGAAAATTTTCAATTCTATGCTTGCTACCCATTTCACTCTGCTGCTTCTGGATCACATATTAATGTATATTTAGAGACTGAGACTAATTTTAATTTTGGATGTCACCCGGAAAATGATGGAGGATCACCTGTGTTCCCTCCTTCCTTCAGGACCCCCGCCCCTACAGAGACGCCAACAGCAGAAGGCATTTCAAGTGACACATACATGAATGTTGGCTTTTCCGTAGAACTCTTCCCCTATACAGGCACAGGTAATCGAGAGTTAACTAACCTATGAAAGCCATAAGGATTTCCAGCTGCGTAAACAACCACTTTTCAAAACAACTTTCAAATTTTCCAGCCGAGTACACTAAAAAGGTGACTCTGTTCTGAGATAGTCAGAAGTCCTATTCCAACACATGCCTTCTGAAAGGGTAAACACTGTGCTCACTCATTGCCGGGCCAGGTGACACACCTGCAGATTTGTCAGTGTCACAGCACAGCAGGATGCTCGTGGGAAACACCAGCATAAACAACCAATGTTGGTATCTTTTACCAAAGGAACCACAGATTTTTGGAGCTGGGAGGCTCCCCAGGGATCAGCCCAAACCTCTTACTTCCGGGTGAGGAAAAGGGTCTGAAAGCTTCAGGATTCTGCCTGTGGTTCACTGGAGAGTGAATGAAGGAAGGGGATCAACCTACCCTCGCTTCTACGGGTATAAACCTTTCTCCTTCCTTTTACTCCATTTTATTCAAAACTTCACGCAGGGAGGGGCATTAGCAGGACGATATACCTTTAATATGAAGGTAGACAAGCTTTTTGTAGGTTGACATGACAAGAACAAACCGGAAATAAAAAGGAGAGTTGCCAAACAAGACCACTTTCGTTCAGTGCAGGGATCAGTTACAAAATGCCCCAGGGATGCTCACGTTCCAAATACTTTGCTTAAGTGCTCTGTTGTTTCCTTGTAACTGGAGACTTAGTTTCATCCATTGTTCCATCCTCATGCGCTTCCTTTCTCACTTACTGTGATATTAATACTTGACATTTCCTTAGAGATACAACTTTATATTTCTATAGTCATTTGGCTTGGTTCCTTAGAAAATTTAACGGCATTAAAAGAGATTCTCTCATTTGCTGCCATCAGTTAGAATTACTACTGACTACAGCTCGTTATCAAAGCAATATTGAAATCATATTTGTTTAGAACAGTAAAACAGTACAATTAAGAAATATATAAAATAACATTCATTTCCATCCTGGAAGTGGGCATGTCTCCTGGCATTAAAATACATTTACAATATGTTAATGATCTGAAGTCTCCTATTCTTAAATCATGTGTGATAGCTCTACATTAAAAAGAGAAGAATGTAATTTTAAAAGAGATATTCGTGTGTAAGGTAAATGGAATATTCTAATAGAAATTTAAATACTAAATATATAAAGTCTAATACTTCATATAGGCAATGATAGATAATATGATGAAACCAACAGAAGAACACACACTCATTATTGAATAACTCATTATTTTCTATCATTGGAGAAGAGTCCATTTAATTTAAGTTCTGACCAGTTTAAATGCCAATCATTTAATTTCTAAAATAATTTTGGATGCAATCTTCTTAAACAGAGTATATGGAACATGGTTTAAGGTCTTCTTACTGATTCAGTATTACTATTGTTATTGTCAACACCTGTTGCTGAACTTGGCTATGATCCAGGGACACCTTTAAGACACAGATGAGGCAGGGGTCAGGAGGGTATTTGCTCTGACACTAACTGGCCATAGACACTATGCTTTGTGAGGCCTTAGGACTGATTTTTGTAGATTTTCTGCCATCGTGTTACTATTTCTTGCTTCCATAGTATAGACAGCAGAGTCCCATCACTAAAAATAAATGTGGCTGTTTGTAATCGGCTATGAGTAGGGGTACTTAATTCATATGTCTTTGGAAATAAGTAGAAAATAAGAGAAAAAGGTTATGAGTAAGAACCCGAAGGGCTCCCTTATGAACAAAACACCGGAAGCAGGTGAAGCGCTGGAAAGGCCCTGAAATGAAAAGGAGCGTACCTGAGTCCCAGCAGCAGGAGAGCCGCTGACGGCACTCCCAGCAGCAGTGCATACTCGTCAACTGAGAGATCCGGCTCTCCCGTTCTCTGGTTCTCTCAGTGCAGGGACTCAGACACTAACTCTGCTGCCTGAGATATTCTGTTTGGCCTCTTCCCCACTTTGGGCTCTAGTTTGTATTCCTTGGAGGTAAAGCAGCTGGAAGAGGGACTGTAAGCCTGGTGACCCGCTTCCTCCAAACCAACTGCACGGACAAATGCCGTGACTAGCAGAGCCCAGGGTACCAGACCTTCCCATTTCAGATGCTCTTCTAGCCAGAAGCATCACTATACAAAGCTAGCAGAGATCTCGGTCAACTGACCTCAAGTTCCGTGCTGTGATAGTTCACGTCATACTCTGTGGGCATCACCAGGACGCAAATGCAAGTATATACTAAGGTACAGATGTTAAAACAAGTACTTTAACAAATTACCTCATAAAACGTTCTTAAGAACAATATAGTATCTGATATTGCCATTTAAAAAGGAACTACTATAACAGATTTTAAAAAATTAAGTCTTGCACTAATTTCTCTTTCTAGGATGGTGATTCCTCATAGGCAGGTGAGGAAATCCCAGGCTACCCTGGCAGTGTTTCCTCTAGATTAACTGGTATTTTCCCTTACCTTTGTTCAGCTGCACTGGCATGCTTTCCGATTTCATCAGCCTCTGCTGCTGCTGCAGAGGATGCTTGGGGGCCTCTGCTAGGGTCCTGGTGGGAACCACAGCCGGGGAGGAGGTACCGCCACTGCCTCCCGGCACCGGGCCATCCGCACCGCCCGGGGCCGTTGCCGGAGAAATCAACTTTCTTCCAAAATTCATCAGGCTAGTAGAGACCTTATTTATATTCAGGGGAGCACCTTTGGCACTAGTCCTGTAAAAAAACAAATTAGGTGGAGAGACATTGTTTAAATTAGAGGACAACTCTATTTCACATGCTCTGTTGATATAAAAACATACCTTACCTGCTTTGAAAAAGGTCTAGATCAGCTACACGAAGTGAGGTGTGATAATTTCAAAGTGACCACAGAATAATAAACAATAAGATTCTTAAAGATGTGGCTTATGGAAAATAGTCTTTTTACTTTTCATTCATTCATTCCTTCAACAAACAGGGCCCATTATAGCCAACACTGCAACTGTCCAAAACAGACATAATTTCCCTTCTGGAGATTCTAGAAAATACATTCATCACATAATCACATAAACAGATGTATGACTAAAACCTGTGATGAGGACTCTGAAGGAGAGGTACAGGGCTGGGCGAGTCTGGGGTAACCCACAGAAGGGGGCACCTGGGAAGCCAAGCTGAGAATAGATTTCCCACAAACCTTGGCCTGTGGGAACAAGGCCGTATTTAATCTGACTTTGAAAAATAAATGTGTCTGAGAGCCACGAAGTCAGTTCATAGAAGTACACCAAGGGCTCTGGTCCACGAGAGTTGAGTCCGCCCTCACCCCACATTACCGCCCCCGCGTTCCGTATCCTCCTTCCCCACGTCCCTGCTTTACTTTTCTTGATGGCGCTTTGCATCATCTGACATACTACATATTTTACTTATTTGGCTATGATCTGTCCACCTCCCCCAACCCCCACTGGAATAAAAGTTTCATGGAGACAGGACTTCCGTCTCTCTGCCATGTTGCCAGTTGCCTAGAACATAACAGGTGTTCTAGAAATATGTGTTAAAAGGCAGCTGCGTCTACCTGTAGTCTAAGCCTTTTCACCTATTACCATGGAGGAGGCGTCCCTTGCTCCTGGCCACGGCCCGCCTCCCCACGTGCGGGGAGATCCCATCTGCTCTGACCTTTGGAGACTGTTGCTCTTGGATCTTGCTCTCCTGCATCACCATTTCTCCCTTTCTACCGTACCTTTCCCATTAGCACACAACCGTGGTGTGTGTGCATTTGCGTGCGCACAAGCGTGTCTCCCAACTTCTCCTTTGAACCCTCATTCCTTCCTGGTTACCATCCTACTTCTTTCCCTCCTCACAACACGTCTTTTCAGAAGTGTCTTAATGTGCTACTTGTGCTTCTCCAGTCCTGGCCCACTAGGGTCTGGCTGTGGCCTCCTTGCCATCGCTCTGAAACCACCCCTGGAGGTCACCAATGACTCCACAGAGCAAAGGTCCATCCTTACTTCGTGCCACGTCTCAGCAGCAGTCAACTCCCCCGCACTCCCCGCTCCCTCTCAGACAGGTCCTCTCTCGGAAACCAGGGTTTGCCAGCACCTGTGCTCTGTCTGGCAGACAGAGGACACCAAGTCAGCATTTGCTAAAATGAATGATTACTTCCCAAATGATTCATCATCTTGAAGCATCTCAGGGCTATTACGTGAAAGACCTGTTATGATTATAAATTATTTTAGTTGTAGGAGGTTGACCATGTCAATATCAAAATTTGCATTTTTACTGCCCAATCGTTAATAGAAGCTTGTTTTCTCGCATTTAGCTTCTTTTTCATAAAAGTAGGAAACTGCAAATCAAGTTTGAGGGATCCACTTGTTATGACATTTCCTCCTCTCAGATCTATCTGGCAGCACTTACATGGTAATTCTCCTACTTTTTATATGACAGCTGTATCCTTGCCATTACTAGATAGGGCGCTAAAACAGAACTGATCCAGAGTTCTGTAATAAAAAGCAAAGAACACTATGCTTCTTCCTTCCATAAAGTCTTTAACGGTCCTAGCTAATATTATGGGCTAGGTATGGGAAACTTATATTGCCTCAGAGATTGGACAAATCAAATTTAAAACCTGGAATTTGCTTTATAAAAGAAAAGAGCTATTCATTTATAACACATGAAATGTGAAAAAAAATCCTTTTTCAAATGGTTCGTTTTACATCATTTCATCTTTAAAGCACAAAGCTATTTAATGTCCTTTGAAAAAGTATTGAAAATAGGGGCTTCCCTGGTGGCGCAGTGGTTGAGAATCTGCGTGCTAATGCAGGGGACGCAGCTTCGAGCCCTGGTCTGGGAGGATCCCACATGCCGCAGAGCAACTGGGCCCGTGAGCCACAACTACTGAGCCTGCGCGTCTGGAGCCTGTGCTCCGCAACAAGAGAGGCCGCGATAGTCAGAGTCCTGCACCCCGCGATGAAGAGTGGCCCCCGCTTGCCACAACTAGAGAAAGCCCTCACACAGAAACGAAGACCCAACACAGCAAAAATAAAATAAAATTAAATTAAAAAATTATTGAAAATAATGTTTCCTAATGGAGATGAGGATACATAGTGATGATGCACCACTTACTTCCAATTTTTATACGCTTCCTAAGGAAGTAGAGACCTCTCAATGTATAGACACTATAGCTTGGCAACAGAGAAGGCGCTCAATACATGTTTATTGAGAAAAATAATGAATGACATGTAAAGAACTCATAAATTCTGGATTCAGAAGGCGTTCACCTCTGGCACTGCAGTGCACTCAGCAGCCTGCGTGCATCCCCCTTTCTCGCGAGTCATAGTGGAAAGAAGAGTTATTAGGATACTGAAGTTCCACTGCATTTTAGTTTTGCTTGTATTCAAGTCAAGATTCATAATTCACGGATATGAAGAAGTTATGTTGTTACCCTTTTTTTATAAACAAAAATGTACTAGTCAAATTCCCATATTGCCAGTTCTAAAATTCATATGTTGATAAAAGTACTAAGAAACTGCTACAGCATTATCAAGAGACTATGGTTAAGGCATCTTCATTACTACTAAAAACCATGAAAAACATACAGATCAAGCTTATGCTGAACCATTTTTCATCTGAATAGCTCTTAAAAGAGGATGAGCACTGTTTTCCTTTTTGAACGTTTTTTGTTTTCAACCAATTTCCCCCTCATCCACTACCCATGCTTCCAGAAGAATAAGAAGAATTTTGAAAACAACTATTGAAGGTGACTGTATTTTCAGATAGAAACAATTATAACCCATGTACTTCTAGAGCAAGCATGCTAAGCATTCTGCCCACTGTTTGTGTTTCAGGCATGACAACTTTTATGACAAAGTTAGCTAAGAGATATCTTAAATATTAGCAGCAGCAGTCTTCACAAGACATACTAAACACTCTGCAACAATTATTATTGGCTGTTAAGTCACGTGTGCTAAATTAATGAAAATTAATGCAGTTGTCAAGAGATCTGATGGACAGTGAGGACCGGACTGGATTGGATTAAAGATGGGGGCAATGTGTAAACAGTGTTAAAAGAAATGCTAAGAGGGCTTTGGAGTTAACAAGACATTGAACACCAAATCTAATGAGCAACTGGCTCTGTGTAATCAAAGTCTTTTGTTACTGTCATCTACACTACATACTATTATTAAAAACAGTACCACCTAGGAGGAATTGTTTGGAAATTGTGCCAAGAACTTTCTTTTAGCACAGCCTTCTTCAGTGGGTTAAATCAGCAGCAACAGATGCATCTTCCTGAAGATCCATGAATCCTTTAAAATACCTGTACCAGAACCCAACCTGGCTTCACTGTTGGGCCCTTTTTGTACAGTTTCTGAAATTCTGAAAGTGGGTGACTCTTGCTGCCTCTTCTATCGTCTTCCTACCAACTTGATCTCTTGCAGCCTGGCTTTCTAACCCACACTTTATTTACTGAAAGAGCTTCTAGGGTCTCCAATGCCTTCTTAATTCCCAGGATCATAAGCTGCTCTCATTCAACTTCCAAAACCTTTCTAAAGCTTTAAAAAAAAAAAAAGTATCGCCTCTGTAAAAATTCTCCACAAACTTCTTTCCTTTCCTGGTATCCAAATCTTTTCACCACCCTGATTTATTTCCTTCTTACCTACAGATTTCTTTCAAGTCTGATATTAAGTATCTAATATTTGTTTATTTCACTCCTCTTACAATAAAATGTTGTTAGATGTTTGTTTATATTTTTGTCAAATAATGAGTTTTCAACTCATTTTTAATTATTTTATCTATATTCCCAAAGGTTGAATGCTTGGTTCATTCATTCATTCACTCATTCACTCATTCATTTTCTCGTTTTCCCAATAAGAGCATTTAAAGCTGCACATTTGCATCTGATTAGTAGCATCGGGACTTCCCCGATGGTATAGTGGTTAAGACTCCTCGCTCCCAATGCAGGGGGCCCTTGCAGGATCCCACATGCATGCTGCAACTAAGAGTTCGCATGCCACAACTAAGAGCCGGTGAGCCACAAATAAGGAGTCTGTGAGCTGCAACTAAGGAGCCCGCCTGCCGCAACTAAGACCCAGCACAACCAAGTAAATAAATAAAATAAATATTAAAAAAAAGAAAGCAATTGCATCAAAGATTTCCCCCCACATTTTCAAATAGTCTGTTGATCCAATTGTTATTTAGATACATTTAAAATTTTAGACAGTTGGGTTTGTCTTAAGTATATTACTCATTTTGTTTTATTAAATAAAAATAGAAATACCAGAAGAATGGAAGTGGGGAAATATTCTGATTTTTCAGAAGGAGTGTGGAGACCAAACTGTAAAATAGACTGGTTTATACAACTATTTTTACTAATTACTTGGAAATGGTTATGTTTATTACAAGTAGCCAGTCTGGTTCACTAAAAACAAGTCATTCTAAGACAACTTTATTTCTTATCTGAAGCGTTGACCTCTGTTGGATTTTATCAAGGTGCAGTGGATATAATGGAGGATAATACACGCTTAGTTAGAGCTGAACAACTGTACCTCACGTGTGCTGCTGAATGTTCTAGCACCCCTCTGGTGACATGTGTCTCAGACTTGGCTCACAGACCTCCTCACCAGTCCTTTTTTTTAAGGTCATAATCTTCTGTCACTGAATTATGTAACTTGGAAGAGTTATTTAGCCTGTTGTCTGGACCTTAGTTTCCTTATCTTTAAACCATGGGGGCTGAGTTATATGATATTTTGTGTCCCTTTGAGATAGAAGATCCTACAGTTTTAAGACTTGAAGAAAGAGAACATGGGCTTATGAATTTTAGACCAAAAGTTGCAGAGGCACCCAATACATCAGATAAAATAATCAAAATTTAAAATACTCTCAACAGGGTAGCATGAGAAATAAATGAAAGAGATAAAATTTAATGAAGATAAATAAAAGCGTATGCACTTAGGTTAAAACTTTTGACAACTGCTCATTACACACAGAATAGGGGGGCATGGATTAACGTGAGTTCATATTAAAAAAAAAAAAAAAGTCAAGTGCCCAAACATGAATGTTTTGGTCTGGTCTACAAGGCTAATCTGAGCCCATAATCATGTTGTAGGAGAAAAATAAGATTCTTGGGCTGCATTAATTCTAGATGAGTGAACTTCTGGGTTTCCAGACCAGCATGTAAAATGCTTGGAAGTCTTTACACTGTCCTAACAACAAGTAAAAAGCTGAACAAACTGAAAAAAAAATCAACAATTTTTTCTTAGATCCATAAGAGAAGTGAGGTCAAAGGGCAAACTGCTGTCCTAACAAGTAAAAAGCTGAACTGAAAAAAAAAATCAACATTTTTTTCTTAGATCCGTAAGAGAAGTGAGGTCAAAGGGCAAGCTGCTGTCACCCAGATTGGAGAGAGTGACGGGTGAATACAGAGGATCACAACCTACCAGAACAGAAACCCACAGGAACCAGCGCTGGGGTAGGGAAATTGGAACTGTGGCTGAATTGCTAGAAGCTCGGTGTGGACAAACTTGAGAGTTAAAATCTCCCAGGGGACCCCGTCAGGAGGGTGGAGGGGCAGCCCAAAATTCAGCGAGTTTTACCTCCTGGAGCTCTACCAGGTTCTCATGGTAAATATGGGAGAAAAATTGTGCTTCTGGCAGGGGTAGAGGAAAAGGAACCATTTGAAATACACCAGAGCATCTTGTTCTTCTTAAATGGTCTGCCCTCAGGAGAAATATTTAACCAGAGTCCAACCTACAGGGATTTTTGCTGAGCCTAACTGACCTGGGGGAAGGCAAGTACCCAACCCCAGCCCTCTCTAGCTGTCCTGTTCCACCCGACATTGGTGGGGGCTGCAGCTGAGAGGCATGTGTCAAGTTCACAGTCTGGAAGCCCAGGCTCACTAAAAGACTGAGACCTAATTATAGGACCATAGAATGCTTCCTTTCCTCCACACCTTATCACCACATTACTAAAGGCCTATTTCTGGAGTTCCTTTTACCCAGTACAACGTGTCCAACTATAAAAGAAAAAAATTAAAAGATGTACTAAAAAAGCAAAAAGCATAGTTTGAAGAGAGAGAGCGACCAAACTTCAGAACCAGACTCAGATATAGCAGGGATATTGGAATTATCAGACTGGAAATTTAAAATCACTATGATTAAAATGCAGAAGACTCTTAGGAATAAAGTATACAGCATGCTAGAACAGATAGGAAATATAAGCAGAGAGGAGGAAATTCTAAGAAAAAAAAAAGAAATGACAGAGATCAAAAATACTGTAACATAAACAAAGAATGTCTTTGATGGGCTTATTATTGATGGACATGGCTGAGGAACGAATCTCTGAGGTTGAGGATATTTCAATAGAAACTCCCCAAGCAAACAGAAAAGACAGAAAAAGCAGAACAGAATAACCAAGAACTGTGGGACAACCCTAAAAGATGTAACATTCACATAATGGGAACACCAGAAGGAGAAGAAAGATAGAAAGGAACAGAAGAAATATTTGAAACAATGACTGAGAATTTCCCCCAAATTAATGTCAGACAACAAACCAAAGATCCAGGAAGCTCAGAGAACACCAGGCAAGAAAAATGCCAAAAAAAAAAAAAAACTATGCTTAGTCATATCATTTTTTTTTTGCGGTATGCGGGCCTCTCACTGCCGTGGCCTCCCCCGTCGCGGAGCACAGGCTCCGGACGCGCAGGCTCCGGACGCACAGGCTCAGCGGCCATGGCCCACGGGCCCAGCCGCTCCGCGGCATATGGGATCCTCCCAGACCGGGGCACGAACCCGTATCCCCTGCATCGGCAGGCGGACTCTCAACCACTTGTGCCACCAGGGAGGCCCCAGTCATATCATTTTTAAACTATGGAAAATCACAGGAAAAAAAAAAAATCCTGAAAGAAGCCAGAGGAAAAAAACATATAGAGGAGCAAAAATAAGAACCACATTCTAATTATCCTCAGAAACCACGTATGCAAGAAGAGAGTGCAGTGAATATGTAAAGTGTTGAGAGAAAAAACCACCAACTTAGAATTCTGTACCCTGTGAAATTATCCCTCAAAAGTAAATATGGTATCTATATATAGTAAGTATATATTAACCTCTTATAGGAAACACGTTTTCCTTTAATAGTAAATATGATATGTGGCTAGAAATACTAGCTGACTGTCTACACTGCAGGAGGTAACTAACTGTACAATCACGGCAGACTGTTTTGGTGATGCATTAATTTCTGGCAGAACTGAATTTTGTGTCTATAAAATGGAGTGGAACAGTAGGCAGGAATGAAAATTATGATGGAAGAGAAATGGCTAAAAAAGCAGGGGAGCAAGTCCTCCAGTACTGTGAGAGCTGCCATGAGGGAAAGCAGCGCTTCTTCACGTGGCTTAAAAAAATAAGTTTACAAAAGTTACAGAGAGTAACAGAAGACAGTTAAAAAGCTATGACACAGGAAATCCTTTCTAGTGATTTCACAGGCTCAATCTAATATAGTAAGAGCTCTGTTTCTGGAACTGTGTAAGTAGAGATTAGAAAATCATTTTCAGACACACAGGCTCCCTGGCCCTGGCATGGGTGAGAGGCAGGGTTCAGTGAAAGCCCCTTCTGACTCTGACAGCTTGTGATCAGATGAGCCAAATGGCTTCTACCACCACATTCACTATCCTGCTAAGATTACAGGACCAAAAAGAGGCCTGAATGATAGTGTGGGCCCTTGAGGGATGCTGACCAAACCCATCTCAAACTCAGGGGCCTATCTGTTTGCCCTGCCTCCTTATTTCCACCCTCAGTTTCTATTCTGTTCTTTTCACCTCTCCTTCCTCCTCTAGGTTCATCTTCCCTCTGAGGCCTTTTTTCTCTATTCTTTTCCTTCTCCTTCCATCAGAATCTCCTTTTCTTTCTATCATATTCTCACCTCATCCTACCTATACTTTTTTCCATCATAAAAACATATAACTTACTTTAAAATTATCTTCTTAAGTGCAAGGAGTAGCTGGAAAAAGTAAATATAAATATGTGACTTTGGTTTTTGGATAGAAAAAATATTCTCTTTGCATCTCTGTAATTTTCTAGTCTGTCATTATTGACGTACCCTGAATGGATTATGATTCATATTTACCTCTTTCAGAATGCTTATTATATACATCTATCTTTTATTTGGAAATTTAAAACAGTCGTCACGGTTGCAAAATAATACTTTTCCAAATGGTCCTAACATTTGAGCTAACGTTCATGATGTACTTCTATTCACAAATTCTCTAAGCTGAAGGTCTCAAATTCTATAAAATGAATTGGTTTCCAACTTTCTTAATTCTTTACCTTTAAGGTTGAGTGTATTGAATTTGCTTCAATGAAAGACATCTATATCTAATTCTAATTTGTTTGCCATATTGTGAGGTTTCTATTATCTTAGAAAATGAACTCTCTCCACATCTCAAGAAACTCAAGATTTTATAGGCCTTTATAAAAACTATGTGATAAAAGTTAGTTTGCTATTACTTATTCCTTAGGAATCTGCCTTTCAAGTGAAACATGTTTCCTTTCATCTATGAAGACCATGGTTATTTTACGTGTGGCATGTAAATCTTTGTGACTGTTATGTGAAGCAAAAGGAGTGCTTGTTAGGGATAGAAAAGCTAGCCCTCACGAGAGGGCGGATATAAGCTAGACTGTAGGGCTCACCTAATTGGGTCTGAACACAATTTGTAATATTTGTTTAATATAACAAATAATTAGCAATTACACATTAATCGTGATTGTATAAAATCATGAGATAAACTCCCCAAGATGTATCTGTAGGAATAAATTTTGAGGTTTCTATTTCTAGAGTGGTGGTTTTCAACTAATTTATTTTCTGACCCAGTATCTGAGAGGGATACAAATCTCTCCCGTTGACCGTGGCTCATGGGAGTCTCTGGCCTAGGGAAATACATCAGAATGGAAGAGGATACAATTCTGAGTAGCCCACCTGGTGGTGGGGAGTTTTGCCCTCTTCACCTCTCTACCTTCACTTTGAGAATCACTATATATCTTCACAATTAAAAAAAAGATCACAAGCAGCTGTACTTAACATGTATCAAGAATCAACTGTTAAGAGTTTTAAGGAAGGAGGTATGGGAGCCAATAAAGATAAAGAAATGTGTGAGTGAACATAAAAGTCCAAGGAAACAGTCACATTAAAAAAAGTACAGCCATGGAAGGGAACAGGTTAGATGCAGAAAAAAAGAGGAATTTATTTTCTCTCAATTGAAAAAAAAATATACAAGACTTCTGCACTAAAAACTATAAAACACTATTGAGAGAATGTGAAGAAGACCAATTGAATGAAGAGATAGTCTATGTTCATGGATTAGATAATTCAATAATATTAAGGTATCAGTTCTTTCCAAATTGAACTATAGATTCAATGTAATTCCAACCAAAATCCCAATAATTTTTATAGAAATTGACATGTAGATTCTAAAATTTATAAGGAAATGCAAAGAACCCAGAAGAGTCAAAATAATGAAAAAAGAATAAAGTTGGAGGATTCAGTCTATTTAAAATCAAGACTTGCTATAAAGCTACATAATTCAGTTAGTGTGGTACTAGAGAAAGGATAGAAGGTCCAGAAATTGGCTCATATCTATATAGTCAATTGATTTTCAACCAAGGATCCAATTTAATTCAATGGGGAAAGGAAAGACTTTTAAACAAGTGGTACTGAACTGCTGGATACCTTTATGGAAAAAGATGGACTTTAATTTTTACCTCACTCCACACACAGACATTAACTTGACGTGGACCACAGATTTAATACAAATGTTAGAACCACAGAGCTTTTAGAAGAATACAGAATATCTTTGAGACTGTACAGTAAAGGGCTAACTCAGCAGGCCTGGACTGTCCAAATCCTGCACACTGCAAAGTTGTTTAGGACTGGCCCTCGAGGGACAACTGGGAGATAACCTCTAGCCCTTGGAATATCCTGCCTGATAAAAGTGTCTTTGTAGACCTGGGGCCTTGAGCCACACCAAAGTTTATGCTAACAATCAGATTTATGGTAAAAGTCTGTTTTTGTTCAACCTGGGCCCCTGCCACACTATATCAGTCTGACCTCTGGAGGGAACTGGAGATGGAGTAGCTAATGTTAGTCACATGGTTGCTTCATGACTACATGACTGACCTCTAATAACAAACCTTGGGGTCATCAAGTCCTGGGTGAGCTTCTCTGGTTGGCAACACTTCACATGTGTTGCCCTACATGGTTCCCAGGAGATTTAAGCAGTCCACTGGGAGCGGATACCTGGAAAGTTGTACCTGGTTTCTCTTAGACTGTGAGTGAAAAATATTGCCTGCCATATCATTAAACAAAGGATGCTGCAGCCATCAAGCCATCACATTATAGCCTCCCCAGTGGTGAGCCCTGAGGAAACTCAGGATAGAAACCGAATGCCCATCATCTAGCAGTCAACTGCTGCAGCCACCCTGATGGTGCACCCTGAGGAGACCCTGGATGAGAAAGCAAAGGATGCTGGCCCCAGATAGCTGAGGTGCACATCAAAGGAATGATTTCAGTGAGCCCAGACTCTTGCATCTTCCCATACATACATAGAAAAGTGCTACATTCTTTAACGTGAGATGTCTGGTTTTCTTTAATTAACAGTAAACTTTTGATGCTGCGACTACCTGGTATTTGTTGCAAAAACTACTGTATATCCTGGCTCCCCCCTTGCCTCTTCAGAGCAGTCCCTCAGAGTGATCTGAGAGTCCTGTCTCCTGGCTTGAAGACCTCAGAAAGTCTGCCGAATAAGACATAACCCTCAGCTTCTAGGTTGTGCATTTTTTCAGTCAACAACACCAACCTTCTTCCCTTCCTGATTTTAATCTACAGTCTTTGGCCACAGTATACTATAAACATGAGTCTATCAGCTTTTCTGAGTTCTGTGAGTCCTTCTAGTGAAACATCAAAGCCGAGCGTGGTCTTAAGGACCCCCAACAATGGAAACTAAGGTGAGTCTTAGATAGGAGATTTCTTCAATAGGAAAATAAAATGCACTAGCCACAGAAGAAAAAAACTGGTAAAAGAAACTTCATTGAAATAATAATTTTCTGTTCATCAAAAGATATCACTAAGAAAATGAACAGGCAAGCCACACACTGGGGGAGGATAATATTTGCAGTACATTTATCTGACAAAGACTCCTATCCAGAATATATAAAGAATTCTTACAAATCGAGAATAAAAAGACAAACAACCCATTAAACACAGGCAAACTACCTGGACAGTTCACAAAAGAAGATATACAAATATTCTATGAAAAGATGCCCAGGAAAATGCAAATTAAAACACAGTGAGATACCATTTTCACACCAACTAGAATAGATAAAATCAGAAAGACTGACAGTAGCGAATGTTGGCAAAGATGAAGAGCAGTTAAAACCCCCATAAATTCCTGATGAGAGTGGAAAAAGGTGTAATTACTTTGTAAAACAGTTTGTAGTTTCTTATAAAGTTAAACATAGATCTATGCATTAGGACAATTTAATTTCTAAGTGTTTACCCAAGGGAAAGATAAACACCAAAACCCAAAACAATAAACAAAAACATCAAAACATCTGTACAAGAATGCTCTTAGCAGTCTTGTTCATAACACCCCAAATCTGGAACCCAGTATCTATCAACAAGAGAATAGATAAATAACTTGTGATACATCGTATAGTGGAATACGACTCAACAATCTAAAGGAAGAAACTACTGATACATGCAACAACATGCATGAATTGCAAAAACATTATTCTGAATGAAAAAAGCTAGACAAAAATGAGTGCATACTGTGTGGCTCTATTTAGGGGAAGCTCAAGAAAAGGCAAAACTAATATAAGGTAATAGAAATCAGACAGTGGTTGCCTTGGGATGAAGGGTTGGAATTGACCGTAAAGGGACACGAGGGAATCCTCAGGTGAAAGAAATGTTTACTCCAGATATATTGTTTTAGATGGTGGTTACAAGGGTATACACAGCTGTCAAAACTCATCAGACTGAACACTTAAGATCTGTGTTTTGTGTACAAATTACACTTAAATTTTTTTTTTTTTTTTTTTTTTTCTTTTTGCGGTATGCGGGCCTCTCACTGTTGTGGCCTCTCCCGTTGCGGAGCACGGGCTCCGGACACGCAGGCCCAGCGGCCATGGCTCACGGGCCCAGCCGCTCCGCAGCATATGGGATCCTCCCAGACCGGGGCACGAACCCGTATCCCCTGCATCGGCAGGCGGACTCTCAACCACTGCGCCACCAGGGAGGCCCACACTTAAATTTTTTAAAACAGGAGAAAGATTTATTTACTCTGCCCTAAACAGGAGATAGTTTTACCAATTTACCTACATTGGTTAGGAATTAACAACTCTCTTTGATACAAGAGAAAAAGCATTTCAGACATAGAAGTGTTTATAGCACAAACTCTTATTTGAGCACAAAAATATCACAAAATTACATTTATATAGAAATCAGTGTCCTTTAAAATTCTGATTAGCCAATTAACTACTAATGGACTATAACCATGGACTTCTTGGCTTCATGACTTGAGAAATATCATTAGCATATTATTTCTTTACCATATTTTAGCAATAAAATACTTCTGAGTAAATACAATAAAGCCTAATTTAAAAATTCTTGTGGACCATATAAAATGGAAATTGGCCAGAAGAATTTTATAATGCCTTTTAGGTATTCAAAACAGTATTTATTTATTCAGTCATTAAACTAAATACTCACTGAATACTAGAAACAGTGCCAGGTACTGTGCTAGGCCCTGGCAATATGAAGATTCAAGGATTCAGTCCCTGACATCCATATGGTTACTCTATAAATGAGGCTAGAAAGCATTTAATCATTTCACCAGTATTTGAATGTGTTCTCTGTGCCAGGTACTGAGGAAACAGCAATGACAGAGGCAGATGTGGTCCCTATTCTCACAAAGCTCAAATTCTAGCATAAGATGACAACTGGTAGAAGAATTCCTGAGCTTCCTGGGATCACGCACTTTCTAGGACATTCTTATTAGGCCAGGAACTGAGAAGAATGCTCCTAAGCTGAGGCAGATCCTGATCCCAAGGAGAGACGGAAAATTATTGGCCATCAGGCATTCTTGGGGTAAAAGTGGACTGGACGCCATCACTACTTCATCGCCTGGAGCCCAGCTGAGGAATGCAGAAAACATCTTCAAAGCCCAGAGAACACTCTTATTAGAATCATCTTTCCCTGGCTTCCTGCTGGCTCCCATGCAGGGATCCTGACAAGGGGCCTTTTGTAGAGGCCTGCCAGAGGCCTGTACCTGCCAGAATTCTAATTCTGGAATCTTTCATTATTGGTATCAGTTAAGTTGTTTAAGCTCTGACACAAGGCAGAGGAAAGCTGGGAATATTAGCACAGAGAATGCTATTGCTGATCTGGTGAGTGGGCAGATCAGGAACTTAGCTTGGTTTCTTCCATCTCTACCAAGGCCTCATTTAATCAAGTGAAATGTCTAACTTTGGTGATATGAAATTGCTTAAGCAAGTTAAAAGACCTATAGTTGTGAAGTCTGTAAAAAGGCACCACTAGATAAAGTGACACGTGGCCTTGAGTCACTGCTGACAGCTCAGGTGTGATTATTTCATCACCTCTGCAGAGCAGATAAAAACTACACATTCTGAGAAATTGTGTTGTGTCATTTTCAAAACAGAAAACCCATGAATGCTCTGGAATAAAGAAGGTATAAAGGAATAAAGAAGAATAAAGATTCTACTCTTACTATGAGAGGTTGCAGTATTTAAAAACTATTAAATTCTGTTCCATGACTTCTCAATTGGGCATTTCAGTGGTCATAGATTCCTGAGTAAATTAGATGGGTCTTTCTGAAGACCAGTCACAATTTAGATGTGCTTTTTTTTTTTATGGTTATTTAAGGACAAAATTGGAGTAGGATTTGAGTGTTAAATTATTGTTCTGAGCCCAAAAATTGAATGAATAACAAAATGTCAATTCCCATTTTTAAAGAGAAATTTGCAAGTAAGTAAAATCAGAGCACAGTGAATATTACCCACACACGTAATGGAAAATCTACCACTAAAATACCTAGGCACTTGTGTTTAAAGACTTAATTATAGCAATCCATGGTAAAGCAGAGAAGAGAAATCAGGCTTCTTGATTTCTAGAGATATTCTTATCTCAAAATCACATGTCATCTTTGCATCCTCATCCCTCATTTGGATAAGCAACACAAATAGAAGTCCATTGCCACAGACGTAGCAAGTATTAGCTCCCTGCTTTCCAGGTGTCTGCCTGCCTCTTGTCTGTCCTCTGCTAACTGATCACTGCGTGGGGTTCCCCCATGAGGATATATATTCCCTCTAGACCATCCCCACTACCTGTCTTGCTGCTCAGTGACAGTCCCAATGCATTAACTCTTTAATAGCCTCTATACAGTTAAGAAAGTAGTTGCAAGGCTAATTATGGCTGAAGGGTCCAGCTTGGTAAAAGCATCTTAGGCATTAAATAGCTAAAGGGGGACTTTCCCGAGGATTTTGCAGCTACAATAGCTTCTGATCATGGATAAAGTAGTGGCACAATAAACAAACCTCTGGGGAATAATGTGGTAGTTATAAGGGCTACATACAGAATTAGGAGTACTACTTGGCAAGATCACTAAGCTTGTCTCAACCTACACTCCCTATACTGGTGACTAAGGATATCCATGCACCTTCACCCGTGCTGGCTTGCCCATTCATTCATTCAAAACCACTTTATTGAGGTCTAATGGACATACAACGGCTGTACCTATTTAAAGTGTACAGCTTGATAAGTTTGGAGATAAGTACACATCTGTGAAACTATCACTACAATCTATGCCATAAACCTATCCATCACCCCCAAAAGTTTCCTCCCACCCTCTTTATCACAACTATTTTTATTTATTTTATTTTTTGTGATAAGAACACTTAAGATCTACTTGCTTAGCAAATTTTAAGTACACAATATAGTATTATTAACTATGGGCCTAGGCCGTACAGTAGATCGTGATGATTTACTCACCTCTGCCTCGTTTATTTTTAATTTGCTAATTTGAAAGGTGAAAAACAGTGCTTCATAGGTGTTTTAATTAATTATGCATTTCTTTGATTAATTATGAGTTTGAACAGCTTTTTAAAATGTTTATTTGCTGTTTGTAATCCTTCTTTCATTGAGTGTCTACTATATTCTAGGCACTATTTTAGGTGCTGAGGATAAGACAGTTAACAAGACACACATGCAGAGTTTACATTTCAATGCAAGAAACAAACTATAAAAACAAACCAAAAAGCTGAATAAAAAATGAAAAATACCATTTCAGCTATTAAAAAAACCCCACAGGGCCTCCCTGGTGGCGCAGTGGTTGAGAGTCCGCCTGCCGATGCAGGGGATACGGGTTCGTGCCCCGGTCCGGGAGGATCCCATATGCCGCGCGGAGCGGCTGGGCCCGTGAGCCATGGCCGCTGGGCCTGCGCCGTCCGGAGCCTGTGCTCCGCAACGGGAGAGGCCACAACAGTGAGAGGCCCGCATACCGCAAAAAAACAAAACAAAACAAACAAAAAAAACCCCACAAAAACAGTAACAAAGCAAATTAAAGGGACAGAGTAAAGTGGTCCATTACTTTAGACAGGGCAGTCAAAGAGAGGTTCTCTGAAGAGACGATATTTGAACACAGACTGAGCAGTAAGTGTGCCATGTGGATTCTTGGGGAAGAAACCAGACACGGAGAAAAGCAAGCTCAAAGCTCCTGAAGTGGGAACTTGCTCGAGAGCTGGAGGGATGGTAAGCAGCCCGGTGTGGCTGGAGTCCAGTGAACGAGAGAGCAGGGTGGTGGGGTTGGAGAGACAGGAGCCGGATCATGTAGGGCCTGCCTTGCAGACCACTGAAAAGGCTTTGGATTTGACCCCAAATATTTTGGGAAGCCACGGAAGGGCTCTGAGCAGAAGAGTGATAGGATCAGACTTGCACAGGGAGATGAGTTAGGAGACCGTGGGGGTGAGATGGGCAAGGCCACGTGACTTGGTGCCACCAATGCAGAGAGAGGTAAGTGGCTTAGTTCAGGATATAGTTTGAAGAGGAGTTGCTGATGCACTTGACGTGTGATGTCAGAGAAAAAGAAGAGTTAAAGGCAACTCTAAGGCTTGATCATCTGGGTCATGACATTCATTGTGATGCAGAAACACTGGGGGAACAACAGGTGTGTGGAGGTGGAATCAAGAGTTTAGTTTGGAACATGTGAGTCTGGAGTTCAAGGGAAGAGGTCAGACTGGAGATATAAGTGAAGGACCCTTTAGTCATAAATGGAATGTAAAGGCATGAACCTGGGCTGAGATCCTCTGGGCAGAGAAGAGTATGGCAGGAGATGTGATGGCCCCTGAAACAGATCTCGTGTTTCTTACTGAACAGTGTAAGTTTCTATACATTAATGATATTATAGTTTGTCAGTCATTTATACTACAAATATTTTCCCAATTTTCTGTTTCCTTTTTGATTCAGTTTATTTTATTTTTGACATCTACTTAAAAACAGTTGTGTAGTAAAATCCACCAGTCCTTCCCTTTGTGATTTCTTCCATTACTTTTAAGGCTAAAAAGTTTAGTAACTAGAGGTCAGACAGACATTTGTGTTTTATTTCTATGTTTGCTTGTTTGAGTGAACTTTGATTAACTCAGAGTTTATTCTGGTGTGTGTTAAGTTTATAAGTTGATACCTTTTCAAAAGATTTGTCAAGTTTCCCAGTACCATCTCTGAACTCTTTCTTTCCTCATTTACCGGTCTGTGATGTCTTCACACACTACACTTTATTTGGTTCAGTTTCAATTTCAAGCTTTGAAACTGCAACAGTGATGATGAGAAATCTGCCTTGCATCCTTACAGTGTTACTTTGTATAAGAATCTCAATGTGCTTACAAGGAAATACATAAAACAGAACCAACATTTTTGAGAAGAAAAATGCTGGGACAGAAAGCTAAATGGAAGAAAGATAAAACATGAAGGGGAAAAAGGAAAGGGTACAGTCTATTTCCTTTTTTGAAAAAAAAAAGTAGATGTTGAAAAATGTAAAAAGAGAATCATGTATACATATAACAAATACTGAGTAACCTCCCCACACCAGCCAGGATTATTCCAGGTGCCCTCAAGCAGTGAGTAAGACAAGGGACCTGCCTGCAGGGAGCTTGACTTTAGTGCGGAGGTTGAGGAGATAGATGATACATATGTCTATGACTTCTGTGAGTAAAGAATGCTATGAAAATAAGATGGGGGCAATGGGGTAGAGAGTGACCAAGGGAGGTGAAGACAAAAGGGAGGTCAAGAGAGGCTTGTGTGAACATATGGATTGCTAACAGGCACATGAAAAGCTGCTCAACATCACTAATCATTAGAGAAATGCAAATCACAACTACAATGAGGTATCACCTCACACAGGTCAGAATGGCCATCATCAAAAAGTCTACAAGTCTTTTGTCTCCTTAGGTAGGTTTATTCCTAGATATTTTATTCTTTTTGTTGCAATGGTAAATGGGAGTGTTTTCTTGATTTCACTTTCAGATTTTTCATCATTAGTGTACAGGAATGCCAGAGATTTCTGTGCATTAATTTTGTATCCTGCTACTTTACCAAATTCATTGATTAGCTCTAGTAGTTTTCTGGTAGCATCTTTAGGATTCTCTATGTATAGTATCATGTCATCTGTAAACAGTGACAGCTTTACTTCTTCTTTTCCGATTTGGATTCCTTTTATTTCCTTTTCTTCTCTGATGGCTGTGGCTAAAACTTCCAAAACTATGTTGAATAAGAGTGGTGAGAGTGGGCAGCCTTGACAACCTAAGTGTCCATCATCGGATGAATGGATAAAGAAGATGTGGCACATATATACAATGGAATATTACTCAGCCATAAAAAGAAACGAAATTGAGCTATTTGTAATGAGGTGGATAGACCTAGAGTCTGTCATACAGAGTGAAGTAAGTCAGAAAGAGAAAGACAAATACCGTATGCTAACACATATATATGGAAGTTAAGAAAAAAAATGTCATGAAGAACCTAGGGGTAAAAGAGGAAAAATGACACAGACCTACTTGAGAATGGACTTGAGGATATGGGGAGGGGGAAGGGTAAGGTGTGACAAAGCGAGAGAGAGGCATGGGCATATATACACTACCAAACATAAGGTAGATAGCTAGTGGGAAGCAGCTGCATAGCACAGGGAGATCAGCTCGGTGCTTTGTGACCGCCTGGAGGGGTGGGATAGGGAGGGTGGGAGGGAGGGATACGCAAGAGGGAAGGGATATGGGAACAGATGTATATGTATAACTGATTCACTTTGTTATAAAGCAGAAACTAA
Organism: Mesoplodon densirostris; assembly: GCF_025265405.1. NCBI lineage: Eukaryota > Metazoa > Chordata > Mammalia > Artiodactyla > Ziphiidae > Mesoplodon > Mesoplodon densirostris. The sequence goes on from NC_082665.1 coordinate 123,810,259, forward strand.
TAAAAAAATGTCTGCAAATATCAAATGCTGGAGAGGATGTGGATGAAAGGGAACCCTCTTGCACTGTTGGTGGGAATGTAAATTGATACAGCCACTATGGAGAACAGTGTGGAGGTTCCTCAAAAAACTAAAAATAGAGCTACCATATGATTCTGCAATCCCACTCCTGGGCATATATCCAGACAAAACTATGATTCGAAAAGATACATGCACCCCTATGTTCATCGCAGCATGATTTACAATATCCAAGACATGGACGTGGAAACAACCTAAATGTCCATCGACAGATGAATGGAAAAAGAAGATGTAAGTCAGAAATAGAAAGACAAATACCATATGATATCACTTATATATGGAATCTAAAATATGACACAAATGAACCTATCTACAAAACAGAAACAGACTGACAGACATAGAGAACAGACTTGTGGTTGTCAAGGGGGTGGGGAGGGGAGGGATGGAGTGGGAGTTTGGGATTAGCAGATGCAAACTATTATACAGAGAATGGATAGACAACAAGGTCTTACCGTATGGCACAGGGAACTATATTCAATATCCTGTGATAAACCATAATGGAAGAGAAATGTAGATACATGTATAACTGAATCACTTTGCTGTACAGCAGAAATTAACACAACATTGTAAATCAACTATGTCAATAAAAAAAAAAACTGTAAGAGAGAGATAGGCTTGCCTTGTGTGAGATATTTGTGCTGAGCCATAAATCATGAAGCTGAAAAGGAAGAGGGGAGGTGGGAGGAGAACAGGGAAGCACTATGGCCCCAGGCAAGCTCAAGCAAGAGGGAAGAGAAGGGGAGGGTGGAGGGGATGAGGTCATTAGGGGAGGGGCAAGGGAAGAAGACTGGATTATGGGAGGTATCAGGAAGCCTTTGGAGGCCCAAGTGGGAGTGTGATCTAATCTGCTGGAAACTGAGAGTTTACAGGCTGTCCTGTGAAAACTAACCTGGGGGAGGTGGTGGGCAGAGGGTGCAGAGTGGAGATTAGGGGAGAGAAGAAGGAGCTCCAGCTAGAAAGATCCTGTATGAAGAAAGTACCTAAAATATACTTTTTAAAAAACATATCAAAACTAAATACTTGACAGGGAGGAAATACAAGTGATTAGACTGTAAGATTCCTGAGGGTTAGGATTTTTGTCTGGTTTGTTCACTATCTCCAATGCCTAGAATACTGAGAGTCTGGCACTCAAGAAGAATTTGTTAAATTAAATGAACAAAGTGACTATAGGGACAAACCTTTTATTTGTGAACCAAGAATCAAATGAAATGAACAAACAGAAAAGAGTTTCACAGAAGCCTTGTGGGCTACAGAACTGGTCTCATAATTACACAGCCCTTCAAGACATGAGACAGACTTCAATCAAGGATGGGTAATTTAAAAATAACGTTACACTAAGGGTTCAAAATGCAAGTTTAAATTTATCTGCTTTCTTATAAAATCCTTCTCACCCCTCAGACAACGAGTTTCGATGTGTCAGGAATTATGTCTTTTTAAAAAACTCTCCAAGTAAGAGCAGAACACATCATGTATGTGTACTCCAACCATGTATATTTAGGTTGTTGGAATTCTACTGAAGAAAAGCTAGCACACAGGCAAAATGCTGAAGGAAGAAAATTCGGACAACTTGCAGCATTTATCATGACTAACATTTTAGTCTACCAGAGTAAATTTTGAAATTATGTTCTAATTTGAGATGGTTCTGGTTTGATGAGTTAACTCTTGAGACATCTGAGTATAGTATTATGAAAGAACGAAACTGTTCATCAACCCTTTATGCCAGTGTTAATTTCTTTTAAAAGTAGGATTTTAATGTTTCTTTTTATTCCTACAGTGACCCTTAAAATTTCTATGTATGTAATCACAAATGCACACACAAGATGCATTTATAAGCTTATTGTGTAGTTCTAAAGACAACTGGGAAACCCAGTTTTAATTTTGTTACTGAAATAATTTAAACATATATTATAGAACTGCTTCTTTTCAATCAACATCAAGGATCTAGAAAGAGACTGCACAAGCAGGCACAATTTATTCAGGTTTCTTAGTGTTAGAAAAACAAAGTTGCCAAACTTCAATCTGTAACAAGTACTCTTACATTTATTTAATTTTTCATCTTACCACTGACATCAACATATATTCTTTGCTCATGCTTTTAAAAAAAACTCATAATTTATTTTACAAAGATTCATTACATGCATTAACCATTGGTATACTCAAGTCTGGGAAATTACTTTCTGCAAATTTCCTGACGATCTCCAAGCTTAGTGACTTTCATCAGAGAAAGAGGACTTACCGGCTTTTATTCATGAGGTCTGCTCCTCGGGCTTTGTAATAATCTAAATTTGGATGGAACTGATAAGTCACTGGTCTTGGATTTCTCTATAGAAAAAAAAAGCAGTAAATTAAAATGTATAAAGCTATTTATACATTAACATATAAAAGAATGAAACAACTGTTTTTATATTCTTTCAGAAAAAAATATGTATAATAATGAAATTTAATAATTAATGTGTTTGGTTTTTGTTTTTTTTTTTAATTTGGCCGCCCCTCATGGCTTGTGGGATCTTAATTCCCTGACCAGGAAATGAACCTGGGCCACAGCAGTGAAAGTGCCGAGACCTAACCATTGGACTGCCAGGGAACTCCCTGTTTTTTTTTTTTGTTGTTGTTATTTGTTTGTTTTTTGCGGTACGCGGGCCTCTCACTGTTGTGGCCTCTCCCGTTGCAGAGCACAGGCTCCGGACGTGCAGGCTCAGTGGCCATGGCTCATGGGCCCAGCCGCTCCGCGGCACGTGGGATCTTCCCGGACCGGGGCACAAACCCATGTTCCCTGCATCGGCAGGCGGACTCTCAACCACTGCGCCACCAGGGAAGCGTGTTTGTTTGTTTTTAATGTTGAAGTTTTGCCTTAACTGATCTTAGTCTGATTAAACACTGAAATTGTTTTAATACACTTTCTTTTCATCTGTTTCATAGTTCACACAGATTTATTCCTTTCATTAGATTTCTTTTTGATAATTTTGATCATTTTCAATATGCCTTTCCAAAATACAATCAGACAAAATTACAACAAAACTGAAATATTATGAGATTAACACCAGCATAATCTATGCCTATGGCCTAGGAGACACAAAGTGTCAAGAAAGCTGCATTTGAAGAAGAGCAAAACTCAAGTTAGTTTTTGATAACCAAAGTGCTATATATGCCCACTAGATGGCATACCAAGTCTTTCTTTTCCTAAAATGAATGAGTTATTTCAGAATTCAGCAATTCTTTTGAAGTTTGCAGTTTCTATGTCATCTATTCTTATATACGAGTTTAATAAGTGCCCAGGTAGTAGAAATACAAAAGCAAACTGACCAATGCACATTTTCATAAAAGCAGCAATACACTGTACTTTCTGGCATTTAGTATTATTTATAAACTTGCAGAAATGTCCTTGAATCATTAGGTTGGGTGTGTCTATTTAAATAGGTTGCTATTATTTAATATGTCCATTATTTAAAAGTATCAAGTCCCTCAGGCAAACAAAAATTAATCAAATATACTTCCAGTTTATAAAAATGTAACACGTTAATAGCATAACTTAAACGAATACCATCATCTCTGAAAGGTTAAATTACATATTTTTTTCATTAAATAGTTTTTAATAACTTATAAATAAATGTGTTCCAATGTTTACCTGAACATATAACTCAAGTTAATAATTAGGACTTTGAACCAGAGAATGCCCTGTCCTTTGAGAGATCTAACTAGACATAAAAAGGCTGCATTTTATCTTAATAGAAAATTACCAATATGCTTTGCTATCAGTCCTTGGAGATATAATCCCAAGGCACAAATATACTTGCATGTAGGCGGGGGTACATAATTGCTAAGGTTAAATAGTTTGAAATTCATCAAGCTAACAAGCTGCCTCTTAAGGCCATGATGGACCTTTTCTTTTTCTGCTGAAAAGAGAATATTTACAGAGCTCAACCCTTTCATATCTCTTCCAAGTCAGCCGTAATCATCTGACAAAAATGACAATCCCTTGATTTAGCTCCAGCTCCTACTCCACTGGTTTGGTATTCAACACAGTTCTACAATAATCAAATCTGAATTGCCTTGATGAAGATAACTGATGCTTCCATGACTACCATGCTATTAAGTCTAACAGTGCAACTTCTAGCTCTCTAGGAATTACATAGGTTTCCTCTTGGTAGCTGATGACAACCTGGACCCAAGCACAACGGGAAAATGAAATAGAGGTCAAAGCCACTGGCAGACTGACAGTGCATTCATGATTTATTTTAAAAATTAACTTTTGTAGGACTATCACTCATAACCAATTTCGTTCTTTATTCTCAGTACCTGGAAACATTTTGTTTTCGTTACTATAAAAGGCTTTTCTTCTCTGACTTTCAACAAATTAATAAAGGATTATGTTCCTCTTTGCTAGAAAACAATGAAAGAAGGGAATGCATGGAGCAATTTCTTGAAACATCTTTATAAAGAAATGACAAGCAATTCAAGACACGAAGTGCTGATCTATCTAAGCACTTAAAGCCATTATTAGGAATAATGATCTAACTTGAACATATGAATGAGGCTCAAGTATTGCTTTCACTGAGCCCTATTTAAATTCCTAGGAGACTTACTAGTATCAAAAGGAGAGGCAGTTTAAAGTGCCACTGTACTGGGATGGAAAAGAAAGAATCAAAAGATGATGTTGAAAAATAGTATTTGAAATGTAAGAAAATAAAATCAGAAGTAAGAGTTGGAAGTCATGCAATAGGGTTTTCTATCTGAGAAGGTGATACTGTTACTAAAACAGAAGTATGTGTACACATGGATGGTCTAGACCAGTACTGTCCAACAGAAATATAATGTGGGTCACAAATGCAAGCTTCATATGTAATTTAAAATGTTCTAGCAACCACGTTAAAAAAAAAAAAGAGAAAAAAAGAGTGAAAGTAAATGTAATAATATTTTGTTTCATTTGGTATATCCAAAATGTTGTCATTTTAACATGTAATCAATATAAAAAAATACAGATATTTTACATGCTTTCTTTTGTACAAAGTGTTTGAAATCTTGTGTATACTTTACACTGAAAGCACATCTCAGTTTGGACCAGCCACACTTCAGGTGCTCAATGGCCACCTGTGGCTGTAGCTACTGAATGTCTGATATCTCTGTAAACCAACATGTGGCTATAGAAATCAACAGGTATAGCCACTTATTTTAAAAGGGCACATGCTTTTTTTTATACATTAAGATTCAGTACTGACAGTTCTTTAATTCACCTATAATTATTCTCTTTTAATTTAGTTTAGTCTCTTCTGAATAAGGTTTTAAAAAGTCAAGAAATTTTGGAGCAATATCTTCTCACACAACTATGTACCAAAATGATAGCAATGGTTTCCTTAGTGGGATGAGATTAAATGAGCAGAATTCTAACCTCATGCAATTGAAACATTTTAAAAGTAACATTTGCCTTTCTTATTTCAAAGGATTTTTTTCCAAATAAAATTTAACAGAAATATAACAGTTTTGATTTCTATTTTTTTATAGATCTGGAATTTCCTCTAAAATGTAAGAGCCACTAGAATTCTACACATATAAAACTCTGTATGTAAGAAAGACCAGACCCAATGACAGTTGTAAATTCTCATTGTGTAGGACATGTGATGCGGACAACTTTAAAAGTATGTCTTTGCAAAGGATTGGAACAATTAGTAATTATTTTAAACCCACTTTCACACAGTCAGGATTTCAAATATTATAAGCTTTTCCAAGCCAATGTACATTAAAAAAAAAAAAAAAGCAAAAACAAAAAAAAAAAAACCCACTTCTGTTTATTTGGGGGAATTTTTCTTCAGAAGAAAAAATGGTAATTATACCCTAACTTATATTGGTCTGTGTACAAAGGAATACCAATTATGTTTCATGACCTGAGAAGTCTACATAACTATATATGAAAATGCAGAAATCACAAATTCAATCCACCCTGGGTTTACCATGCCTTTCCTAGACCAACCTGGATGGACTTGAAATAAATCTTCCACAAGATTGCAGCTAATTAACTTCCCAAGTACCACTCCATCCTTCTCTGTTAACAAGCTGCTGGAGCTCTTCTTAAAGTTTTCTCTTCAGCATGTTACTTTATGGTAATAGAAGAAGAATGCTGAAACGCCCACCTGTGGCACAGATAGGCTGAAATCTGGGGAGGCAGCTTAGAGCCTTGTGGACAAAATGACTTATAGAAGCAGGATAGATAATAGTAGAAACAAGTGTCCTAGAGGGAACTATACGGAAAAAAACAAACCAAACCAAACTCATGTGGTACTTCTGAAGTTTCAAAATGCTTTGGTTAATTTGGCGTGATCAAATCAATTTACAAGTAGTGCTTAAATGACAGCAATCAATGTTAGGGACAAAACTGATTGAAACCTAACCTCTCCGTTATAGTTAACGTTCTTCACTTCTGAGTTCTATATTACACGATAGTAAGCTGTGCCTTAATGTAATTTCAGGTAAAACACTCTGTCCCTTACTGAGTGTGGCTTTTGATGGTGGACAACTCCCCTCCGCTCTACTCTGTAATAGAAGGCCTTCCCTGCCACCCTAACCCGCACAGTAATATTTCAGGAATTTAAGTTCAAACTCACTTTGCTATGGTAGTGTACAAAAATATTTAAATGCTAACCCACACTAAGTACAACTAACCACAAGAAGTACAATTAACTACAAGATGAAATGTGACAATTTTCCTTGTTCTGAGCCTGGTGAAATCAAACTCATCCAACAAAGGTCATCACAAATAGTACTTTCTAGACTGATCCCTCTAACTCTGGTCCCTCACCTGAGGATGATAATCTCCTTTTGCCTTGTTAATGGACACTCCAGAAGGAAAAGAGACTGAGGTACTCATCCTGCTTGGAACACCACATCGCCTGCCTTTCAAAGGGCTGGCTATTTGTAAACACATGTAGAACTGAACGGAGCAAAAGATAAGCAATTCCAGTGATCCCTGTTCTAATCTATGAATGTACCAGCAGGAGGTAAAGAAGAGTTAAAGTGTTACGTTAGAAACAAAGGGACCAAGGTAGACCTAACATCTGCTTTAGAGGCACAGGCTGCCTGGCAGGGGAGGCCAGGGATATGGAGTCAGGGAGGTTCAAGTCCAGAGCCCGCCCCACTCACTCCTGGCTGGGAAGGAGTCAATTTACACTCTGGCTCTGGTTTTCTCATCTGCAACATAACGGAAAGGATTAAACGGGACAATGAACATTAAGTGTGGCACAGTGCTGGCTGGGCACTTCGTAAAAACTCAATAAAACGGAAGCTATAATTCCCTTCTGATACCACTAAGCACTGATAAACAGAACTTTGACAGCAGATCTGACAGCCTGACGACTTGAAATCCATGATAAGAAACAGGTAGAGAAAGCAGTGTTTCGTCCTTCTGATAACCATATATAAACTTAGGGCAGATTTTACCAAACATTCCATTTTTTAAAAAGTAAAAACACATATTTAGGAAAATATATCATGTACATTGGACCTCATACGTGGGGAGAAAAGCTGTCTTATTTCTCAGAACAGGAGTACGCACATACATACAATTTTTTAAAAATTGTAAAACCACATACTATTAATGCGCAGTTGTTTGCCAGCTAATGAGGTTACAGTATTAAAGTGATTTCCTACAATAAGTCCAAATTATTATTTTTATAGTTTATTGGTTACAATTTTTACATTAAACTGACAAAGTTCTTGTAGTGCTTGTTTAATAGAAAAGGTTAATTTATATTTACAATATAAATACAATGTCTGTTCGGCATGAAGAAAATATTTGACAAATGAAGAATTACTTAGTTTGCTTTCCCCTAATACCTTGCTACCAACTCTTAATTTTTAGCATGCCAGATTAGGGGAAGAATAAGGCTCAGAAGGAGAAACAGCACTGTAAAAAATACGTCGAACGTTTCCCTTTGATGAAAAATGAGACTCTTATTTTAGTGAATATGTTATTGCCTCAATGCTGGGGGAAAAGCAACTGCCATTAGAAAAACGAATTGCTCAGCTGTTTATAAGCAAAAAGCTCTGGGGGAATTTCTCAGGACCCCAAAGGCAAAGCATTACAGGGTTATGCAAACATATGTTGCAGGTGTTTTAGGGGAGACAGGTGGGCAAAACTCAGCCCTGGAAGAGTTAGTTTAATACGCTGTAGCTGAAACGACGTAACCTAAATGCATCCAAGTGCAGGGCTGCCATGGCACCAGTGAAGAGCTGCAGAGCAAAAGCTCTCCCTAAAATAATTATCTTGTTAGTGCCAAGCAAACAGCATTTTTCCTTCTTGTAGTTTTACAGAAAACAAACACTGTTAATTACTTTTTCTCCCCGCCCCCCCAACTAAAGGTATTTTAAACCTGGAACAAAGAACAGCCTGAAATAGTGATAATTATCCAAAAAAGATAAGGATGAAGTATTGTTGCCTTCATTTAAACAAATATTCCTAAGAAGACAGTTTGTTGTAATATCCCCTCTTTGGTGCACTAGGCAACATTAGATTTATCATAATTCTCCTAAAGCCTAAGATATTTCTATATTAAAATGCTAATTTTGTCTTTTCTTTTGCCTGTAATTAAAGCTGGAGAGATTTGTGATCTGATATTCACTGATTGCTAGAGGGTCCATAAAGGTCTCAACATTTCTGTTTCTTATTGCTACATACTGCCCTCTTCATTAAAATTAGATAGAGTAACACAGTGGATCAAAAAGGCAGCCACTATAATCCTAAATGCTCACAAAATTCCCTTAAAAATATATATATATAAATAAGTGGCATTATCTAGATATTGCTGTCAAACCTAGATTTGTATTTTATTTCCTTCATCATTTATCTAGGAGTTGATTTTCTTTTTATATTATGTGCTATTGAGACAGTACTGATTTTACCGTTATGTATTTATGTGTAATAGTAATATTGAGCCATACCTTCCTTATATAAACCACTTTTACTTTTTTTTTTTAAGAACCCATGCCATGAATTAAATGCCAAATGCTTTGCATAAAATAAGTTCACAAAACATCAGATTTGGAAAAACAAAATCTAGTTTGGTTTTTTGTTTTACAATATTACAAAATCTAAAACGTGGATACCACATAGACCTTCATCAAAAAAAAAAAAAAGAAAACAAATCTTTTTAACAAGGTTGTAAATGAGAATTTCACTTCAGTACCAGATTAAAATGATCTCTGGTTTATATACTAATAGTTCCTATTTCTTTTGATAGGAAATATATATTACAGATACTAGATGTTAAGAATCTTAGTGCATTTGACAGAAAAATTTAAGTAATTTCAACCTATGAATCTAACAGATTAAAACAAAAAAGAAAAAAAGAGAGAATTTAAAAGAACTTAAAAAAAAAAGGAAGCAGAAATTGTTAATTGGTAAAGACACAGACAAAACCTCTGAACCCATGCCAGCCTCATTTTACATACTGAATAAGCCCAATTCCCTACAGTGACATCCACATCTATACCCTGGCAAGCCAAGATCTCAGATGGCAGAGAAGCATTTTAAACCACCTGTGCGTTAGCTCTGCTGTAGCTTCATACAATAAATAGACACCAAAAGAGAAATAAAATTTTTTCCTTTTTCTAATGTATTTACATTTTGAATTTAGCAGGCAGGAAGATGCCAGATTAACATGCCCCCCCATATAAATAAATAAATAAATAAATAAATACGGGAAGCAATTCATGTTTACACATTTTCTTTGTTACTAATCCTGGGCCTCAAAATATTCCTTTTAGGTAGTTGGTGAGCTTTGTTCAGCAGCACTGAACTCTTCACCTTTTCCCTTCCTTGAATATGAGCAGGGTGGGGGAGGAGGAGCCTTACTTCAATGGTTTAGAGACAACTGGAAACCTATTTATGTTTTCCTAAGACTGAAGGTTTCCAACCTTCAATGATACAAAGCAAAAAAGGAAAGAGGGAATCTCAAAAAAAAAAAAAATCCTAAATATTCCATTTTGGGAAAGAGACTTAAGAAACTAAAATCTCAGATAAAAAATTATCATCGTAAATTTTTATTTTTAGAAATGTTAAAATAATTTTAAACAAATTATCATCAAAATAGAAGCTATTTACAAAATGGTTTTAGGAGTTTTGAATCCTCAAGAATAAGTCTATGTGACCCCATAGGACTGGTTTGAGAAATTTTACCCCATCTTCTTCCCTTTTGTGACCTGCTATTGTAATTGCCAAGGCAACAAAAGCTGAGTTCCTGCACTGAGGTCTGGTAAAAGAAAGCCTTGCACAGTCACACTTCTCATGCAATACTGGGAGTAACTTCAATGATAAAACATCTTGCAATTAAAAATTCTATTATATAAATACACTTTTACTAAGGTCATTCACTTACACTCTATCTTTTCTGATACTTTTTAGGATAACCATGAAGTATTTATACTGAACTCTGAAATGTCCAAGAGAGAAATTAGAAAGCAAACATATGGCTTCCCTGGTGGCGCAGTGGTGAAGAATCTGCCTGCCAATGCAGGGGACACGGGTTCGATCCCTGGTCCGGGAAGATCCCAAATCTTAGTTGTGGAGCAACTAAGCCCATGCGCCACAACTACTGAGCCTGTGCTCTAGAGCCCACGAGCCACAACTAAAGTCCGCGCGCCTAGAGCCTGTGCTCCGCAACAAGAGAAGCCACCGCAATGAGAAGCCCGTGCACTACAACGAAGAGTAGCCCCTTCTCGCCACAACTAGAGAAAGCCCGCGCACAGCAACGAATACCCAATGCAGCCAAAAATAAAATAAATAAATAAAATAAAAAAAGAAAGCAAACATAAACTATAACACACAGATAAGAGTTTTATTTTCCTGAGTGAGACCAATCTCTACTTGAGAAAATGTGTCAAGTTAGACCCAGAAACCATGGGAAAAAGTCCCTATGGATGGACTCTTGCTTTCTTGATAGTTTTATTCTAGATTTCATTGTCATTATAAAAAAGAACACTGGGCTTCCCTGGTGGCGCAGTGGTTGAGAGTCCGCCTGCCGATGCAGGGGACACGGGTTCGTGCCCCGGTCCGGGAAGATCCCACATGTCGCAGAGCAGCTGGGCCCATGAGCCATGGCCACTGAGCCTGTGCGTCTGGAGCCTGTGCTCCGCAACGGGAGAGGCCACAACAGTGAGAGGCCCGCGTACCGCAAACAAAACAAAACAAAACAAAAGAACACTGACGTCAGGTGTGAATTTCTCTACAGAGAGGATAATGTCATAAAGTATTCTCAATACCTTTTGATAGAGCTCAGCCTTAAAAGCGAAGCCCCCCTCAAATATCTAGTGATTATTAATAGGGACTTCCCTGGTGGTCCGGTGGTTAAGACTCCGAGATCCCAATGCAGGGGGCCTGGGTTTGATCCCCGGCCAGGTAACTATCAATAGATCCCATATGCTGCAACTAAAAGATCCCGCATGCCGCAACTAAAGATCCTGCGTGCTGCAACTGAGACCCAGCACAGCCCCCCCCGCCCCGCAAAAAATCTAGTGATATTAATTGGTGCACCATTTGCAGGCTGCTCACATAATATCTATCCTAGGGGTTCTTAATCGTTTTGGTGCCATGGACTATTCTGCTTTCTGGTGAAGACTTTGGTCTCCTTTTCAGAATAATGTTTTTAAATACATAAAGTAGAATACATAGGATTATAAAGGAAAACAATTATACTGAAATACAGTAATTGAAATACTGAACAAATTTATAACACAGTAAAATGTGCCTTTTCATTAATGTATTAAATAAAATATATGGCTGGTCTAATCATGACTACAATTTAGAAGTAGTGATGAATATAAATGGTATTTCAAGATATCTTCATCCACTGTAATGTTATATAAAATATCTGTGTTGCTATCAGTGAAAAGGTTTCAGGTACTCCTAATACTACTGTCCTTTGTTGTCTTCATCCATTTTTCAAGGAAATATTAATATAAATTTTCTGATATTTTCAGGAGAACAGTGAAGTATTTATACTGAACTTTGAAATGTCCAAGTGAAGAGAGAAATCAGAAAGCAAACATAAGTTATAACACACAGATTAGAGTTTTATTTTCCTGGGTGAGACCAATCTCTACTTGAGAAAGTGTGTCAAGTTAGACCCAGAAACCACTGAGAAGAGTCGGTGGTTAAATATTAAATTTTAGTAAGGGCTTAGTGCAAATAAAGACATAAATTTTTCTCATCCAAATTCTTAGACTCCCCCCGAATTCTATCCACAGACCATTTGGGGGCCTTTTCTCAGAAACCTGAAAGGTGGTTTCGGACAACAACTTTCCTCTTGGGAACATGGAGTTTTATGGGTACTACTGGGTTAGTTTATTAACTCTCCTGCTGAATAAATGTGTACAGGGGTGAGAGCCAAAATAGAAAGCAAGCGCTAGAGGGAAGGCAGCTAGCAATCAGGGCTGTTAGGGAGTCAGGAGGAGATAGTGGAGAGAGCCCCAGCCATGCTAGGCTTTAACCCTGCAGATGCAGGATTTCCTTACCTACTGATAGAGAAGGGTTTCAATATTTTAGCAACTGGCATAGCTGTAACACCAGATGGATGCTGGCCCTAGACAGAAAGAATGTTTGAGAGTGGGGTAAGTTTAGATGTAGAGGTTTTGCTCTGGATAGCATCCAGTGCCTTACCCGAATGAATGAGAAGTGAGGCCAGGTGGAGGATGAGGGTGAGGATGGTGGGGGAATGCTCTCACTGAATGCAGTTACCATGAAGCAAGCTGTCTATTTCTGGAGAGCCCACTCTTTCTGTGCTACCTTCTTTGGGATGGTTTCCATCACTGGGGGGCAGCTGATGGCAGTCAGATTTGTAGAGGGGTGCTCCTTAAGTGGGGCTGTCCACTCATCACTTTTTTTTTTTTTTTTTTCAGAGGGAGCTGAACTTTCTTAGTCTGTAGGCAGAAATGCTGCAAGAAGACAACTCTCTTCTGAGATCATTTTTCTGAAGAATCGAAGCATTAAGTCAGGGTCCAAGATCCCCTTCAATGGAAAACTGAAGCAGTGAGAAGAAATAGTACTGTGTACAACTCGGTAGTGATTCAGAAAGTAGAATGAGAAGGTCTTCAGTAATCATCCCATCTAGGTTAAGGGGAATCTTTGGAGGCCTTTTCCAGCAGTTATTCTGTGTGGAAGTACAGAGCTCTTATTTCCCAATGGACACTGCATTTAAAACGCCTTCGAGAGAGATGACTTGACTTATTAAATGAAAGAGGAAAAAGTACCATATAGAACAACATACAAAGCGTAGTTCTTTTTATATAAATTTTTTTAAAAAGAAATAGTTTGCAGAAATTGACAAAGATGATCTTAAAATTCATATGGAAATGCAAGCAACTCAGAATAGCTTACTACAAAGCTGATTTCAAAACTTACTACAAAGCTACAGTAATCAAGACAGTATGGTACTAGCATTAAGGGCAGACATATAGATCAATGGACTACAACTGAGAGTCCAGAAATAAACCGTCACATTTATGGTTAATTAATTTTTGACAAAGGGGCAAGGCAATTCGATGGAGGAAAGAACGTTTTTTCCAACAAACACAATTGATGTCCAAATGGAAAAGAATGAATTTGTACCCCTATCTCACACCCCACACAAAATCAACTCAAAGTGGATCACAGACCTAAATGGAAGAGCTAAAACTATCATACTTTTAGAAGGAAACTCAGGAGTAGATCTTTGTGATCTTGCATTAGGCAATGATTTCTTAGATATGACACCAAAAGTATAAGGGATAAAAGAAAACATTGATAAGTTAGGCTTCATCAAAATTAAAAACATTTGTGCTTCAAAGGACACCATTAAGAAAGTGAAAAGATGATCTACAGATGAGAGAAAATGTTTGCTAATCATATGTCAGATAAGAATTTTGTATCTAGAATACAGTAAGAACTCTTACAAACCTTTAATAAAATGAAAACCCAATAAAAAGTGGACAAAGGATCCAAAGAGCCATTTCCCCCCAAAAAATGTACAAATGACCTATAAGCACATGCAAAGATATTCAACATAATTAGTCATCAGGGAAATGCAAATCAAAACCACAATGAGATACCATTTCATACCCCTTCGAACTGCTATAATAAAAAGGACAACAAGTGTTGGCAGGCAGGTCGAGAAATTTGAACTGTCCTTCATACACTGCTGGTGGGAATGTAAAATGGTGCAGCCACTTTGCAAAACAGTTTTTGACAGTTTCTCAAAATGTTGAATGTAGAGTTACCATATGACCAAGCAACTCTACTGCTAGGTAGATATCCAAGAGAAATAAAAACATATGTCCAGGGACTTCCCTGGTGGTGCAACAAAGAATCTGCCTGCCAATGCAGGGGACACGGGTTCGAGCCCTGGTCCGGGAAGATCTCTAATGCCACGGAGGAACTAAGCCCATGCACCACAACTACTGAGCCTGTGCTCTAGAGCCCGTGAGCCACAACTACTGATGCCCATGCACCTAGAGCCCATACTCCACAACAAGAGAAGCCACCGCAATGAGAAGCCCGCACATCACAACAAAGAGTAGTCCCTGCTCACCGCAACTAGAGAAAGCCCGTGTGCAGCAATGAAGACCCAACGCAGCCAAAAATAAATAAATAAAATAAATAAATTTATTAAAAAACCAAAAAAACCCTGCTAAGCCTCCATGTCAGGTATTAACATTTCAGACCATTTCTTAGAACCCTAGACCCAGGACATGACATATCTGGGGCTGGGAAAGTTCCACCGTCCCGCCTCCCCAATGACTCCCATGGTGAGATCACACTGCTGCATGACCAGGACCTTCACTGTGGTTCAGACCTGTCTTAATTTTTCCCTTGACTATATCAAGTCTCTAATCTCGTGCCCCTCTGATTGTACATATAATGCCACTAGAATCACCTAAAAATATAGGCCTGATTTTTTTTTACTTCCCTTCCTTAGTTCTGAATCAAGTCTCAATCGCCAATCAAATAAAGTTCCAATTTCTTAGCGTGACATTCAAGGACCTCCATGATCCAGGCCCTAAAACACTTCTCATATCACCCACCCACCATGTACCCCATGTTTCACTCACCACAATCTATGGGCATTCCCCAAATCTCCAGACTTTAGGTAAACTGTTCTCTCAGGTTAGAGTTTCTACACACTGTTCTCTGCTTTCTGGAATCCTTCTCATTCTTAGTCAAATATGCCTCCTGTGTGAAGCCTTTTGTGAATTTCCACATCACTCCACCGCCTCCATTCCAACAGCGTGCTAATTTTAAGTTAATTTTGCATTTACTCCACCTTGCCTTGCATGATGGTTACTTGTATACATGTCTGTCTTGCACGTAGAGTGTAAGTTCCCTGAGGGCTGAGTCACGTCCAGATCTCCCTTCGTATTCTCTCTGTCTCTTGCGAAGTGTCTGGTACATGGTATGTGCTCAGTGATGATCTATGAACTACATAAACCGAAGAGCTCGCCAGAGTCTGGCCTTTAAAGAAAGAGCTACAGAGAACTAGGGTGAAGATCCATCTGACCTGCACGTCCGCATGACTAATGGAAGGCTCAGAGAGAAGCCCACACAAGTCCTGTCCTCAGTGTGAGGCCAAAGATGCTGCCATGACACCCATTTTAGAAAGAAGCTCCAAAAAGGCCAGCTGGCAGTGAGTGTGATCTCATGCTGCTCCCAAAGTTTCTCTAGATGAACAGAATCCTAACTCACTGAGTCCAACATCATGATCACAATTCAGGTCACAAAAATGGAAAGAAGTCCAGTCAGCAGACAGCAGACAGCAGAGTGAACACGAGTTGGCCATGACTACCTGACCACACCCCTGTTTGGTGGGTTATTTCACAAAGGAGCAGCTGGCTGAGTGGCTGTGGATGGCACCCTGCTTTATAAAGAAGAACACAGGCAATATAATTAACTTTTCCTAATTGAGTTGAATTCCTTGCAGGCAGTACGTTGTCTGACTATTTTGTTTTGTTTTTCTGGTGTGATACTGTCTTTGTTTGTCTGGGTCTTCATAGGAGTTTTACTAGGAAATTGAGAATCTGGATGTCATTTTAAAACCAAGAATTGCTATCTAAGCTGGATGGCAAGGGAGGTTGTGACTGTGCCAGTAGGAGAGGGGCAGAAACAGCAGTCCATGTAGAAGGAAGACAACACAGAGCTGGGGTGAAGACACTATGGAAAGAAACATTCTTCTTTCTCTATCCATCCGGCCACCCATCCACAAATCCTTCTATCCAAAAACCTCCTATGTGCCAGGCGCCATGCTGGATACCAGCAGTACAATGGTGACACAATAATTATGTCTCTACCCTTAAAGAGCCGGAGGATGAGACAATGAAATAATTACACACATCAATGTAAGACCATGCCCGTGCCGAGTGCTTAGAAAAGGAAGTATAGGGTGCTGTGGAAGTGCAGAATGGGTGATTTTATTTCATCAGAGAGATCAGGGAGGAACCTCCCAGAGGAAGTGACGATGAACAGCAATCCGAAGGAAGAGGGACTGTCAACTATGTTTGAGTTGTGGGGAAAGGTTCCAGAGAGCAGCAGTGCAGCAGTGAGGAAAATTCTTGTCATTCTTGGAGCTCTCAACAGCCTTGAAAATGTGACTTCTTTTTCTAGACAGCACTATTTAATGATCAATGATGTCTAGAACCTTCAAACTTTATTTGTCTATACACCTACATTAAAAAGCAGTAGATAATTTTATTTTTTAAAAGGTTAGCATTTATTTATTTATGGCCACTCAGTGCGGCCTGCAGGATCTTAGTTCCCCAACCAGGGATCAAACCCAGGGCTCCCCTGGAGTAGAAGCACGGAGTCCTAACCACTGAACCGCCAGGGAATTCCCAATAATTTGTAAAAAATCAACAAATAACAATATAGTAAATTATTCAGGGAGGGGCAGAGTCAAGACGGCGGTGTGGGAAGACATGGAGTTCACATCTCCCCACAACTAGGCTGCCTGACGGAGGCTGGTGGGGGACCTCGACACCCAAGGAGACAGGAGGAACCCCCAAGCGAACCGGTAGGATGTGGGGGGACTGAGGGGGCAGAAGTGGAGGCTGGACGAGACTGATGCCCCTGAGGAGTGGCTGAGAGGGGGGAGGGGTTCCCACGCCTGGAGGGATCCTCAGGAGCTCGGATCAGGTGGGAGCACACCCAGCGTTTCCCCTGCCCAATCAGCCAGGGAAGTCTGCCCAGCTCTCCGGCCGGGTCCTACACCCTCAGAGGCACCCTCTGGGCAATGTTGGTCCTGGGGGTGTAGGAGGGAGGCCAGGGCAGAACAGGAAAGGCAGGCAGGTGGGGCCCTCCAGGACTGGAGGAGCGAGGGTGTCTGCCCCGCCTGCCTGGGCCAGGGAAGCCTGCTCGGCTCCCAGGCCGGGTCCCCTGCCCTCCAAGGCCACCTCCCCCACACCGGGTGACACTGGTCCCGGGGGGTAGGAGGGAGGCCTGGGGAGAGCAGGAGTGGCAGGTGGGAGGGGGCCTCCAGGACTGGAGGAGGAGAAGTGGAGGCTGGACAGTCCACTGGGGCCCAGGAAGCCTGCTGGGTTCCCAGGTGGGGACCCCGCCCTCTGAGACCAGAGCCAGGAGGCACACCTGGGTCCCTTTTGTTCCGATGAGCCTAAGCCCCACCCCCACACCACCCAGGGCCTTTTCCAGCCTGGTGGGTCTGAAGCATAGGCCCCGCCCACAGCCCAACCCCCACCCCTGTTTAGGCCCCGCCCTCCACAGCCAAGGCCTTTTCCACCTTTTTTTTTTTTTTCTCTTCTCCTCTTTCTTACTACTGTGGTTCTGTTTTACCTTCTGGTTGTTGTTTCATCTACATTTTTTATTTTTATATTCTTTCTAACATATCTGTTAGTTTCCTAGTCTAATTTTATTTTTTACTGTTATTGTTCTCCTTTTCTTTTTTTTTTCTGCCCCAGATGGCTTGCGGGATTGTGGTTCATGACCCGGGGGTTGGACAGAAGCTCCTGCAGTGGGAGCTCTGAGTCTGAACCACTGGACTAACAGAGAACCTCAGACCCCAGGGAATATTCATCGGAGTGAGGTCTCCTGGAGCTCCTCATCTCAGCACCAAGACCCAGCTCTACCCAACAGCCTACAAACTCCAGTGTTGGAAGCCTCAGGCCAAACAACCAGTGAGACAGGAAGACAATTCCATCCATCAAAATAATAATAATAATAATGAGATGGCAATAAAATATGTCACAGATGAAGGAGCAAGGTAAAAACCTACAAGACCAAATAATTGAAGAGGAAATAGGCAATCTACCTGAAAAAGAATTCAGAGTAAAGATAGTAAAGATGATCCAGAAACTCGGAAATAGAATGGAGGCACGGATTGAGAAAATACAAGAAATATTTAACAAAGATCTAGAAGAACTAAAGAACAAACAAACAGAGATGAACAACACAACAACTGAAACAAAAAATACACTAGAAGGAATCAATAACAGAATAACTGAGGCAGAAGAACGAATAAGTGAGTTGGAAGACAAAATGGTGGAAATAACTGCTGAGGAGCAGAATAAATAAAAAAGAAGGAAAAGAATTGAAGACAATCTCAGAGACCTCTGGGACAACACTAAACACACTAACATTCGAATTACAGGGGTCCCAGAAGGAGAAGAGAAAAACAAAGGGTTTGAGAAAATACGTGAAGAGATTACAGTCAAAAACTTCACTAACATGGGAAAGGAAAGAGTCACCCAAGTCCAGGAAGCGCAGAGAGTCCCTTACAGGATAAATCCAAGGAGAAACACACCAAGACACATATTAATCAAACTAACAAAAATTAAATTCAAAGGAAAAACATTAGAAGTAGCAAGGGAAAAACAAAACATAATGTACAAAGGAATCCCCATAAAGGAGTGGCAGGATATACTTAAAGTAATGAAAGAGAAAAACCTACAACCAAGATTAATCTACCCAGCAAGGATCTCATTCAGATTTGATGGAGAAATCAAAATCTTTTCAGACAAGCAAAAGATAAGAGAATTCAGCACCAACAAACCAGCTGTACAACAAATGCAAAAGAAACTTCTCTAGGCAGGAAACACAAGAGAAGAAAAAACCCACAAAAACAAACCCAAAACAATTCAGAAAATGGTAATAGGAACATAAATATCGATAATAACCTTGAATGTAAGTGGATTAAATGCCCCAACCAAAAGACACAGTCTGGCTGAATGGATACAAAAACAAGACCCATATATATATTGTTTCTACAAGAGACCCACTTCAGACCTAGGGACAGATACAGACTGAAAGTGAAGGGATGCAAAAAGATATTCCATGCAAATGGAAATCAAAAGAAAGCTGAAGTAGCAATACTTGTATCAGATAAAATAGACATTAAAATAAAGACTGTTACAAGAGATAAGGAAGGACACTACATAATGATCAAGGGATCAATCCAAGAAGAAGTATAACAATTAAAAATGTTTATACACCCAATACAGGAGCACCTCAATACATAAGGAAAATGCTAACAACCATGAAAGGGGAAGTTGACAGTAACACAATAATAGTAAGGGACTTTAACACCCCACTTACACCAACGGACAGATCATCCAAACAGAAAATAAATAAGGAAACACAAGCTTTAAATGACACAACAGACCAGATAGATTTAATTGATATTTATAGAACATTCCACCTGAAAGTGGCAGAGTACACTTTCTTCTCAAGTGCACATGGAACATTCTCCAGGATAGATCACATCTTGGGTCACAAATCAAGCCTCGGAAAATTTAAGAAAATTGAAATCGTATTAAGCATCTTTTCTGAACACAGTGCTATGAGATTGCAAATAAATTACAAGAAAAAGGCTGTAAAAAACACAAATACATGGAGGCTAAACAGTGTGCTACTAAATAACCAAGAGATCACTGAAGAAATCAAAGAAGAAATAAAAAAATACATAGAAACAAATGACAACAAAAACACTACAACCGAAAACCTATGGGAGGCAGCAAAAGCAGTTCTAAGAGGGAAGTTTATAGCAATTCAACCTCACCTCAAGAAAGAAGAAAAATCTCAAATAAACAATCTAACCCTATAGCTAAAGCAACTAGAGGAAGGAGAACAAAGAAAATCCAAAGTCAGTAGAAGGAAAGAAATCATAAAGGTCAGAGCAGAAATAAATGAAATAGAAACGAAAAAAACAATAGCAAAGATCAATAAAACTAACTGGTTCTTTGAGAAGATAAAATGGATAAACCCTTAGCAAGCCTCATCAAGAAAAAAAGGGAGAGGATGCAAATCAATAAAATTAGAAATGAAAAAGGAGAAATCACAACTGACACCACAAAAATGCAAAGGATTATAAGAGACTACTACAGACAAATATATGCCAATAAGATGGACAACCACGAAGAAATGGACAAATTCTTGGAAAGGTACAATTTCCCAAGACTGAACCAGGAAGAATTAGAAACTATAAACAGAACTATCACAAGTAATAAAATTGAAACTGTAATTTAAAATCTTCCAATAAATAAAAGTCCAGGACCAGATGGCTTCACAGGTGAATTCTATCAAACATTTAGAGAAGAGCTAACAACAATCCTTCTCATACTCTTCCAAAAAATTGCAGAGGGAGGAACACTCCCTAATTCATTTTATGAAGCCACTATCACTCTGATACCAAAACCAGGAAAAGATATCACAAAAAAAGAAAATTATAGACCAATACTACTGATGAACATGGATGCAAAAACCCTCAACAAAATACTAGCAAACAGAATCCAACAACACATTAAAAGGATCATACACCATGATCAAGTGGGATTTATCCCAGGGATGCAAGGATTCTTCAATATATGCAAATCAATCAATGTTATAAACCATATTAACAAATTAAGGAATAAAAACCATATCATCTCAATAGATGCAGAAAAAACTTTTGACAAAATTCAACACCCATTTATGATTAAAAACTCTCCAGAAAATGGGCAGGGAGGGAACCTACCTCAATATAATAATGGCCATATATGACAAACCCACAGCAAACATCATTCTCAATGGTGAAAAGCTGAAAGCATTTCCACTAAGATCAGGAACAAGACAAGGATGTCCACTCTCGCCACTCTTATTCAACATAGTTTTGGAATTACTAGCCATGGCAATCAGAAAAGAAAAAGAAATACAAATTGGAAAAGAAGATGTAAAACTGTCACTGTTTGCAGATGACATGATACTATACATAGAAAATCCTAATGATGCCACCAGAAAACTACTAGAACTAATCAATGAATTTGGTAAGGTTGCAGGATACAAAATTAATGCACAGAAATCTCTGGCATTCCTATACACTAACAATGAAAAATCTGAAAGAGAAATTAAGGAAACAATCCCCTTTACCATCACAACAAAAATAAAATACCTAGGAATAAACCTACCTAAGAAGGCGGAGGACTTGTACTCAGAAAACTATAAAACACTAATGACAGAAATCAAAGATGACATAAACAGATGGAGAAATATACCATTTTCTTGGATTGGAAGAATCAATATTGTGAAAATGACTCTACTACTCAAAGCAATCTACAGATTCAATGCAATCCCTATCACACTACCAACAGCATTCTTCACAGAATTAGAACAAACAATTTTTACAATTCGTATGGAAACACAAAAGACCCCAAATAGTATAAGCAATCTTGAGAAAAAAAAATGGAGCTGGAGGAATCAGGCTCCCCAACTTCAAAGTATATTACAAAGCTAGAGTAATCAAGACAGTATGGTACTGGTCCAAAAACAGAAATATAGATCAATGGTACCGGACAGAAAGCCCAGAGATAAACCCATGCACATACAGTCACCTAATTTACGACAAAGGAGGCAAGAACATACAATGGAGAAAAGACAGCCTCTTCAGTAAGTGATGCTGGGAAAACTGGACAGCTACATGTAAAAGAATGAAATTAGAACACTACCTAACACAATACACAAAAATAAACTCCAAATGGATTAAACCTAAATGTAAGTCCAGACACTATAAAACTCTTAGAGGAAAACATAGGCAAAACACTCTGACATAAACCACAGGAAGATCTCTTTTGACCCACCTGCAAAGTAATGAAAATAAAAACAAAAATAAACAAATGGGACCTAATTAAACTTAAAAGCTTTTGCACAGCAAAGGAAACCATAAACAAGATGATAAGAAAACCCTCAGAATGGGAGAAAATATTGGCAAATCAAACAATGGACAAGGGATTACTCTCCAAAATATACAAACAGCTCATGGAACTCAGTATCGAAAAAATAAGCAACCCAATTAAAAAATGGGTGAAAGATCTATATAGACATTTCACCAAAGAAGACATACAGATGGCCAAGAGGCACATGAAAAGATGCTCGACATCACCCTAAATATCTCAGCAACTTCCAACAGGGTTATTTGTTTATTTTTAATTTCAGTTGATCTCTCTACAACAACTGTCACTAACCATTTCCAGGTTCTTGGGATTATACACACTTGGGCAATTATAATTCTATTTTCTCATGTGGTATATCTATATACAATGAAATACTGCTCAGCCATGAACAAAAAAAAGAAGAAATCTTGGGACAACATGGATGGACCCTGAGGGCATTAGGCAAAGTGAAATAAGACAGAGGGAGAAAGAGAAGTACTGTATGACCTCACTTATATGTGGAATATAACTAATAAACAAACAAACAAAATAAATGAACCAAAACAAACACGTAGATACAGAGAACTGAGTAGTGGTTATCAGAGGGGAAGGGGGGGAGGGTGAAATGGGTAAAGGGGTCAACTGGAAGGTGACAGAAACTAAATTTTTGGTGGTGAGCACGTTGTAGTGTATACAGAAGTAGAAATATAATGTTGCATATATGAGACTTATATGTTATAAATCAATGTTACACCAATAAAAAAATAAAATTAAAAAAAATTTAAAATATAAGTCTATCCTCTCATGGCTTTCCACATTCTGAGTCTTCTCCACATGTTCCTTCCTCTTTCCCTGTTATGTCCTGTCATTCCCTTCCCAGCTCTCTTCTGATCTCCCCAACATACCATTCCTGAGATCACTTGCATTCCCTCAACTACAGTAATATCCATCTTCCAAGATTTCTAAACCTGTATCTCTGGTCCAGATCTCTCCTTTCAGCTCTAGACACACATTCCCAGTTGTCTTCTGGACATCTCTTCCTGGATATCCCACAACCTACTCAAAACCAACTCATTATCCAACCTTCTTATACCTAAACATTCTCGCAAACCTGCTTATCTATATATTTTTCCGCCGACTCAGTCAATAGGTGGATACCTTGGAAACTGTTCACCATCCAAAGCTTTGGATCCATTCACCAAGCCTTTGTTGACCCTGTCTTAAATATTCCTCAAAGTTATTCTCTACATTTTCTGTTTTCAAGAAGCTCATAAGTATGTCTTATTTTTTTTTAAAAAGGAAGGAAGAAAGAATCAATGAAGAAAATGAGAAAAGAGGAGAGGAAGGAAACAGAACATTCATGCTATCTATAGTCTATTGTTTGCTCTCCTACAGCAAAAGGAATGGTTGGTAGGAAATGACTCTAATTTTAATAATAATATACACACACACACACCCACATTAAACCTGCCAGTGAGATCCTTTAGGGCACCAAACTGTGTTAATTCTGTGATAATGAAATCTCTTCTCCCTTGTTCAATCAGAGGTCAATTTCTTTTGAATGAGTAAGTCCTAAATATATTCTGAAATTTTAGTTTTTTTTCAGTGCTATTTCAAATACTGTTTCATGTGTAGTCGCTTAGTCTCTAGAACTCAAATGCAAGGAAGTTCAAGTAAGAGAGCCTAAATAAGATGTTATCAATTAAGTAAATTAAGTAGTAGATCTCAAGTTAACAGCTGACATTCTTGGCAGTGGGTTCTTTCATAAGCGGAATACATAATAGATACATTCAATTCGAACCTTTAGGAGAAAATATGGTGGGATTTCTCTAGATACTGGCTGGAAAGATGAGGGTAAAGGGTTTACCTCTTTTCCAAGTTTATGAGAAACAACTCTACCCATTCCTGTCATTTTTCTGCCTTCTTCAAATTTTCCTACTTTGGCAGTGTTCCCCAAAGGCAGTTCAAAGCAGGCAAGCATCATACAACGTTTACTTTAAATGGAATAATTTGAAATATTCTCTATTTTTATTGCTATTGTTGTAGCGAGAAAGAGGGAAGCAATGAATCAGGCACTTGTACCACAATAGGAACTTCAAGAAAAGGCCAGAAAGAATCACATAATTAACAACCCCAACCTATAACATGATGGTGGTCAGATCTAGGGCTGACGATTCTGTATAACATCTTACAGCTCTCCACTTCACCAATTCATCTCTCTTCAACACATTTTCAGTAAACACTACAGAAGATAAGCTTAAGGGGCTAACAAAACAGCTAAGAATGGCAATGTATGGAGAAAAACTCTTGAAACAAAGTCCCCCTAAAACTGAGTTCCTCTGCTGAGTTTACGATTAACCTCTCTATCCAAAACTTTACTCCCTTTCTTTTCCTGAACCTGTTCCCCTCAAGATTGAGCAGTATCAAATAAAAGGGGAGATTGGAATCATACACAAGCCCCTGTGCCCCTGTCCTTTGAAGTAAAAGGCCTTTGCCTCAGTCTCCCAGGTCTCCCTTGAGTCTCAAAAGGCTGACTCAAAGAGTTAATGATCAGGAAATGTGAAGACGTAGAAACAAAGAATGGCTGCTGGGCCAGGAAACTGGTAACAATTCAGACTCTAAGTCGGCCACACAGCAGAGTCACCGAACCTGCAGTTCCCTGAAAAATACAGATACACGCATGACACACATTCCTAAGCTGTTTGTACAGGAAGCAGAGCCCACCAGAGAAAAACTGACGGCAAGCATGTAGACCCTAGACTGCTTGAAACCAGAAGGTTGATGAGGCTTGAAACTTCACTTTGATGCCAACCAATCTGAGAACTGTGCATAAGCTGATGACATACCCTGTGGCCACCTCCCTCACACTGTCTTTAAAACCCCTTCCCTGAAAGCCACTAGGGAGTTCGGGTCTTTTGAGCATGAGCTGCCCGTTCTCCTTGCTTGGTGCCCTGCAATAAATGCTGTATTTTCCTTCACCACAACCTGGTGTCAGTAGATTGGCTTTACTGAGCAGGTGAGCAGACCTAAGTTTGGTTCAGTAACCAACTAATTTTCTCATCCTGTCGGGGATGTCAATGTACTGGACAACCCTGGAAGGTCAAAGTTGAGAACAGCAGAGCTGGCAGAAGCCCAAAAAACTGTGTGACCCTGAGATACCCCCACCCTTGACTTCCAATGGATTGTCACTTGTGTGAAAGTTAAACACCTACTGTGTTAATGTATGGAAACACAGGGGTTCATCTGTTACAGCAGTTGGCCAGCCTTAACTAACACAGTGTAACAATGAAACAGAATGATCACTGTGGCAGGCACACACTTTAATCTCAAGAAGAAAAGTTGTCCAAGGTGACTTCTTTCAGTTACTTAATTCTCATTTATTAACATTCATATTTGTATACTCCCCCCACTTTTCCCTCTGTATTTCACACTATCACTCTTAGCCCGTCAACTGGCTCTCCTGACTGTTTTAATCTCATTTTCTATTTTATTTTCCTCCACTTGGGTGGCAGCCATTGTAGACACATGGTTGAGGGAAAAAACAAAGGTCAGTTTCATTACAGAACAGTAATTATTATTTTTATATGTTTCTCCCATCAATTTCACTGGGTTTAACACTTCCTGAACCTAGAGGCCAGATCTGGCAAACTAATTAACAATAGACCAATTTTCCAACTCAGTATTCAGACCATGAACAAATGAGGAACCAAGTAAATAACTGTCCTTGAAAGGGTAATCGAGTTGTAACTGTTTTGTGTTTACTGCACAAGACCGAAGAGCTTGTCTTAATTTTCCTGTGGCCACTCAGGAAGGAGGGGAAATGGTGCATGCATGTGGGAATAGTGAAAAATTCTATCCTAGGAGTCTGCAAGGCAGGCAAGGTGGACAAGGAGGATGACAGATGTCTCCAGCCTGGGAGCAGGAGCCACGGGGACTGGTCTCGGCTATGCCACAGAATTCAGAGTGACTTTGGGTATTTCACCTCACCGTCATCAGGCCTCAGGAGGAAATGAGGGTATAATTACATGATCGAGAGACTCAACCACCTCTAAACAAATTACAAGATGCATAATATTCTTATAACTGAATGTTTTAAAGGAATTACTTTTTCATCAGCAGTATCATCTAGAAAAGGTGCACAATGAATCCAAGTTACAAGAACATGGCAAGAGGACCAGGATGGAACAGGTCCACTGGACAGTGAAATTCAATGGTCCAGAGGATACTAAAGCAGCAGTTTAACTAGAGGGATGAAGGAGAACCCCCTCATTCATAAGAATAAGGGTAAGGCCTATGTTCTCCTAAGCTGCCCCTGCTAATGGGTGTCTGGGGGAGTTCCAGAATTATGTGTGTGCTGAGAGCCAGCCTTAAGACTCTCACGATGGCTAAGCATTAGGATCAACTGGATCCTAGAGCAGGGTTCTCTCAACTTTGATTATTCCTTTGCTAGTTAAAATTGGGGGGCTTGACATTTAACGTTGACTATTTATTTACAAATCATATGCATGTAATCACTTGTACTAATGCATTATGTACATTAGAAAATACATGCACAATAGAATTTTTAAATGAGATAAAATAAGCTATATTTAAATTGATTTTTTATAATAGTTTACATATTATGGTATTTTATGCTCTTCCTAAAATATGTTCAGCAGTAGGAGTGTGATTGACTAAGCTTCTTTACTTTTTGGAAATCTTGCTTAAATGCTTTGTGATAGTCGTTTTTTGTGAATGACACGCCAGAAAAAGCTACCTCACAAGGACATATAGGTCTGAATGGAGGAAAGACATCGTTGGCTACCCTTGCTAAAGTATGGTATTCATTTTGGAACCCATCAATTATGCCAAGGTTTTTGTTAAAATTTGGCTAATAAAGTTTCTCTCTTCCTTAATGTTAATCAGCTTGTATTAGTCAGCGTACTCCAGAGAAAGAGAACCAATAGGATATACATAGATATATAGGAGGAGATTTATTACTGGCTCGTGTGATTATGGAGGTGAGATATGCTGAAATACACCATCAGCAAGCTGGAGAACCAGGAATGCCGGTGGTATAATTCAGTCCAAGTTCCAAGGTCTGAGAACTGGGAGGGGGATAGGGAAGTAGGGAGAGAGGAAATGGGGGAGGTGAGTGAGGGGGCGGTGGGGATGGGTCAGAAGCTGAAGGCCCAGGAACCAGGAGTTCGGATGTCTGAGGGGAGAAGATGGACGCCCCAGATCAAGGAGCCCTTTCTCAGCCTTTTGGTTCTATTAGGGCCCTCAAGGGACTGGATGGTGCCTGTTCACATTGTTTGGGGAGAATCTTCTTTACTTAGACTACTGATTTCAGTGCTCATCACTTTTGGAAACAATCTCACAGAAACACTTAGAAAGAATGTTTCACTCACTATCTGGGCAACCCTTAGCCCAGTCAAGTTGACACATAAAATTAACCATCATCCAACTCTTCTGAAAATTTAATTGGAAGATGCTACTTTTCTAAATATTAAAAAATGGATTCAAACCTGACTTTATCTTTTCATTCAGAAGATTCGTTAGAAATCTAGTTAGAAAATTCTGTTTCCATAATCTTTTAGTGTACTTTGAGAGTTGTAAATAAGTGATGCACTTAAATTGTTGTTGGCCAGAACATCACAAACAGATGAAACATTTCCAAATAACCAGTTTTAAAATGTCCTTTCCATAGCATGAGTGTCTTTGAAAAAGCTCTTATTTTCACTCATTTTTAAAATGTTATCATTACCTTGAAGAGACAAATTGCTTATCTATTCAAAAATATGTGCATGGTACCTTAATACTGACAGTTACTTGTCATCATATTAGAGGTAAGCAAGTGTGAAGTATGTTTATTTTTTTCAGAAAGAAGTTATGTTTGGCAACTCTTTTTAGCAGAAGATATCCAGCAAACCCACAATAGATGTTCATGGCCCCTGACATCATTTTAATATTGTAAGTATGGAATCGTTTAAGATGATATAACCTATACAGCCACTTAACTGGGCACATGGAGATGACGATAAGGCACAAGGTGGTAGATGGAAAGGAAAGGCAGGGGTCACTCAATGCCTTTGTAGGGGAAGTGCCTTCTTCCCTCAGGAGACCTGACAGGTGATGTGTGACTTAACTGAGCATATGGAGGTGACATTAAAAAAGGCATTTAATATTTTAAATTAGCAATAAGATGTTTACTGAGCTAATATACTTAAGGGGCAAATAAAATATTTATTGTGGCCATAACTACTTAGATTAAAAAGAATTATGCTTTTTTTTCTATTTTGTCAGTTTTAAGTTTATAATCTTTTTGTCATAATTTGTGATTTCTAGCTTTCAATTTCTTTAAACTGTAACATTAGGATGACATAGAAACAACTCAAAGTAGCACCTTTTCTTTCTGAACAATCAACCTACTTCACATACAAGAAGGAAAATAAGTGATTAGCTAGGTTTTCTGCACTTCGAACCGGAAATGACCTTTAGAGATTATAGGCTAATTACAGCCTTACCAGGCACCTATCCCTTTAAAAAAAAACAATTAGTGAAACTGACTCTAAGGCTGCAAATGGTTCAATGATTTCTCTGATGGTTTAACAGCAAGTCAGTGGTGAAGCAGGGCAGCCACTTCATGCCTCGACCTCAGGGACACAGCACAAACATTTCACTGTGATGTGCTTTAACGCTTTAATACTTTTACATTTGGGGCCTCAGTGCCTTTCTAGACACACATGCATAGTAGGATTAATAGCTTTGAAAGCTTAAGTAATCTATTTAAAATATTTCTCCCTAAAAGCCTAGATTTCTCCCTTACTTGCAAAATATCAAATAAAAAGCAGAGAACTGGTTTGTAGATTTTGTTTTGTGTATTGTTAATGAGAACATAATTAACCATGGATTCTAGTCTCTTCTTTAGTTATTTGAGGAAAAACAAATCACCACTATAATTGATTCTCTTTCAGTAAAGAAACTCTTTCCTGTAAAACATGCAGAACAATGTTTCACAGCTCCAGAAAACCAGAAAACCACTAGAGCTCATCAATGAATTCAGTAAAGTTGCAGGATACAGAATTAATACACAGAAATCTGTTGCATTGCTATACACTAATAAGGAAAGACCAAAAAGAGAAATTAAGGAAATAATCCCATTTACTATCGCATCAAAAAGAATAAAATACTAAGGAATAAACCACCTTAAGGAGGCAAAAGACCTGTACTCTGAAAACTATAAGATGCTGATGAAAGAAATTGAACATGACACAAGCAGATGGAAAGATATACCACGTCTTGGACTGGAAGAATGAATATTGTCAAATGACTATACTACCCAAGGCAATCTACAGATTCAAGGCAATCCCTATCAAATTACCAATGGCATTTTTCACAGAACTAGAACAAAAAAAATCTTAAAACTTTTATGGAAACAAAAAGACCTCAACTAGTCAAAGCAATCCTGAGAAAGAAAAACGGAGCTGGAGGAATCAGACTCCTTAACTTCAGACTATACTACAAAGCTACAGTAAGCAAAACAGTACAGAACTGGCACAAAAACAGAAATATAGATCAGTGGAACAGGATAGAAATCCCAGAAATAAACCCATACACTTATGGTCAATTAATCTATGACAAAGGAGGCAAGAATATACAATGGAGAAAAGACAGTCTCTTCAATAAGTGGTGCTGGGAAAACTAGACAGCTACATGTAAAAGAATGAAATTAGAGCATTCTCTAACACCATACACAAAAGTAAACTCAAAATGAATTAAAGACCTAAACTCCTAGAGGAAAAGATAGGCAGAACACTGTTTGACATAAATCACAGCAATATGTTTTTGGATCCATCTCCTAGAGCAATGGAAATAAGGACAAAAATAAACAAATGGGACCTAATTAAACTTAGAAGCTTTTGCACAGCAAAGGGAAACATAAACAAAATGAAATGACAGCCAACAGAATGGGAGCAAATATTTGCAAACAAAGCAACCCATAAGGGATTAATCTCCAAAATACACAAACAGCTCATAGATAGAGCTCAATATCAAAAAACTAAACAACCCAATCAACAAATGGGCAGAAGATCTAAATAGACACTTCTCCAAAGAAGACATCCTGATGGTCAAAAGGCACATGAAAAGATGCTCAACATTGTTAATTATTAGAGAAATGCAAATCAATACTATAATGAGGGACTTCCCTGGTGGCGCAGTGGTTAAGAATCCGCCTGCCAATGCAGGCAACACGGGTTCGAGCCCTGGTCCAGGAAGATTCCACATGCCGTGGGGCAACTAAGCCCGTGCGCCACAACTACTGAGCCTGAACTCTAGAGCCCACGAGCCACAACTGAGCCCGCGTTCCACAACTACTGAAGCCTGCGTGCCTGGAGCCCATGCTCTGCAACAAGAGAAGCCACCGCAATGAGAAGCCTGCACACCGCAACGAAGAGTAGCCCCCACTCACCGCAACTAGAGAAAGCATGCGTGCAGCAGTGAAGACCCAACACAGCCAAAACTAACTAACTAACTAATTAACTAACTAACTAAAAACTACAATGAGGTATCACTTTACACCAGTCAGAATGGCCATTATCAAAAAGTCAACAAATAATAAATTCTGGAGAGGGTGTGGAGAAAAAGGAACGCTACACTGTTGGTGGGAATGTAAATTGGTGCAGCCACTATGGAAAAGAGTATGAAGGTTCCTTAAAAAACTAAAAATAGAATTACCATATGATCTAGCAATCCCACTCCTGGGCATATATCTGGAGAAAACCATAATTTAAAAAGATACATGCACCCCAATATCCACTGTAGCACTATTTACAACAGCCAAGACATGGAAACAACCTAAATGTCCACCCAACATGAATGGATAAAGAAGATGTGGTACATATATACAATGGAATATTGCTCAGCCATAAAAAGAATGAAATAATGCCATCTGCAGCAACATGGATGGACCTAGAGTTTATCATACTAAGTGAAGTAAGTCAGACACAGAAAGACAAATACCCTGTGATAATGCTTATATGTGGAATCTAAAAAAAAAATGGTACTAATGAACTTATTTACAAAACAGAAAGAGACTCACAGACAGAGAAAACAAACTTATGGTTACCAAAGGGGAAAGGGGAGACGGGGGGATAAATAAGGAAGTTGGCATTAACATATACACACTATATATAAAATAGATAACCAATACTGAGTATAGCACAGAGAACTATACTTAATATTTTGTAATAACCTATAAGGGAAAAGAATCTGAAAGGAATATACATATATATACATATATATGTATAACTCAATCACTGTGCTGTACACCTGAAACTAACATGATATTGTAAATCAACTATGCTTTAGTTAAAAAAAAATAATTAGTGTCTGCTAATATATAAGATGTTGAGGGCAGTCCCTGAGGGGTCCATGAATGACTGTGGCTAGAGAACTGCCAGGCCCAGCCCGGCCACTTGCTTCAGCAATTCTCAGGAGCTCTGTTTACACTGTTTTCTTAAGATGGATTAACATGTCTCAACAAAATTCTTCAAAGCCCAATTGGTAAGCTGGGATGAAGTGAGAGACTGGCATGGATGTATATACACTACCAAATGTAAACTAGATAGCTAGTGGGAAGCAGCCACATAGCACAGGCAGATCAGCTTGGTGCTTTGTGACCACCTAGAGGGGTGGGATAGGGAGGGTGGGAGGGAGACGCAAGAGGGAGGAGATATGGGGATATATGTATATGTATAGCTGATTCACTTTGTTATATAGCAGAAACTAACACAGCATTGTAAAGCAATTATACTCCAATAAAGATGTTAAAAAAAAAAAAAAAAGCCTGGTTGGAAGCCTTTCTGACTATCCAAGCCCAAATCAGCTGTCCTCTTTCTGCAATACTCTCTCATTTTACCTTCCGTAACAGTTTTGTTCACATCTATAAGGGACTGTGACCAACTCTCATCCTCTACACACAGTAATTAAAAAAAAAAAACAACAGAAAAAAAAAAAAGGGATCTGCTGAGTTGAACTGCATCTTGCAAAAATAGCACCAGAAGGGTCCTTTGACATTATGTGATCTAGCCTCTTTGTTCAAGAAAAGGGTGACTTGCCCAATAAACACAGCAGGCTGTGACGGAAATGAAACCTGAATTCTGAGCTTCCCTCACGGGGCTGACACAGGATTTATGCTGTTGAAGATCTAGTCCCTGACCTTGCAGAGCTCTCATTTGGTAGACAAGAAAGACGGGTCTAGTTCCCTTGACACTACACAGTGAGCATAATGCTGACATGAATGAAAGCAAAACTGACTGAGATTGGTGATATATAGAAGGCGGCCAAGATTGTTTTTTAAAAGATAAAAGTAATATCTGTATGACCAAAAGTGTTCAGAGTCCTGGCCCCAGTCCTCTTAAATCAAACAAGAACCTACTGGCCAGACCCATGTGACAGCCTAGAGGTCTGAATAAGTGAATGTGCTTTATCAAGTGGGGAACTCATTTAAGAAGAGTTTTTGGAACTTCTGGCTGAGAGCAAGAGTACTTTATAATAAGAGGATGTCTTAATCATCAGGAAGAATCATCACAAATCCAGCAATCTTTCTGGAGTTTCAAAAGGTGACCTTAGCAAGCCTTCCCTGGCTCATCCGTCTGTCTCAGGTAGGGCCCCCCAGGCTGCTGGTCTTCCAGTTCTATGAAGAGTCCAAGCTCTTTCCTACCTTGGAGTCTTTGTGTTTGCTATTCCCCTGCTTGGCGGCTCCTCTCCCGGCTCTTTGCCTGGCTAGTTCCTTCTCCTCCAATAGTTCTCACCAGAAATGGTACCTCCCCAGCTCAGGTTCTTTCTCCTCTTATTATTTTAAGGATGATACCCCATTTGTACCTTTTATAACACATGACAAACTGTGTATTTTCTTGTTTGTTTACTTGTTTATAATGATAAGGGCCATTTTTTTTTGATTCACCTTCATATCACCAGAACCTAAACAGTGCCCAGTGCATTGTGATATACAGTAAAGATTTGCTGAATAAATTAATGAATTCAAAATACTTTTATAAAACTAATCCAAAATTATTTAAGGCCCTAGGAAACCCTTAATAAGTTTTGAGAAACACACAATTCTACTTTAGGAAATGTTTGAACATAATAAATAACAAATTTCAAATACTGGTTCAATAAAGATCTTTTGATTATTATTTTACAGATTTTTGAAAGCCACCATGTACTCTGAAGTAAAACTTGAGGTTTTTTTTAATGTGAGTCTATGTCAAAAAGTCTATATTTCTGACTGAATGTGAAAACATAACTGAGGAGCCACCAACACCTAACTATTAACTACAATAAACATCTAATTGGTTATAATCTAGTGATAAAAAAGAAAAATATACAGTCATGCAGCTTAGATATGAAGGAAAAAAAAACACATTTTTTTTTTGTCACTGAGAGAGAAAACGCACACAGAAAAATGATTCTCCAAGAAAGGTAGTTCTCATAGAAATGCTCCAGCTTTTAGGGGAGGGAAAAAAAAAAAAAAGATGGCGAAGACAGAAGTAACACATTCTTTCTGTAACAAAATCAGAGAAGAAACATCCTAGGAAATCTGAACAGAACCTCGGATGGAAACATCAGGAAAAGTAAATAAATGGACACCGTGCATCCTCCTCAAAGAGTCAGTGTGTGTGGTTTTACGTCCTTCACTGCTCAGAGAAGATGACATTATAATGGCATTTCTGGAATGAAGCATTTTCTATCATCATCACCCGGCTTGAATCCACTCACCACTTTTCAATTCTGATATATGACATTTTACTAAAGCCACCTGACATTAAAAAGTTGCATGTACAGTGAGGGTTTTTGGAATTAAAGAATAAAAATCCATTACCTGCATAAAATCTGAATATTCAGACGTTATAATTTAAAAAAGTAATATTTAACATAACTTCAAACAAAAGCCAAATCAGAACTGGCCAAGCACAAGAACACTCTACACTATATTTTATATATATAGATTTATATTTATTTTATAGTATACATATTTTGTGTTTCTGTGTACAAGAATGACTATAAAATTAAATTCTTATTTCTAGCAATTTTCTCCCATAAACAATAACAGGGATGCTTACAAACTTACCAGAAATATAATATTGGGGGACTATTCTAGTCTTCAAAACAAACAGTAGCTGTCAAATTCTTACTGAATAATCTACAATGTTAATTCATGTACTGTATTTCATTTGTAATAAGTCTTTGTGATAAGGTTAACACTTCAACATACAACACAAATAAGAGAGGACCGAAAAATGAAAATTACTTTGCTTATGTTTCTGTATTAGAATTTTTTTTGCTGAAGGGTAAAAAACAGATTTGCAAAATTCACAGTTAACTTAAAACAATAGTTTTAAACCTTTTATTCCTAGCCCTTACTGCCTTCAGGAAGGAGAGAACATCTGGTTATTTAAGGAACACAATATGCTCACATTTTCTATGACTTTTGTTTCTAACTGGGTTTTAAAATTTTTTTTGGAATTTGAACAACTAGTTAGAACAATGTTTTTTAATCACTTCATATTTTTCAGACTGTCATCCTTCCATTCCTCTACTTCGTTTAGTGGATTGTTTTTGGAAATCTGCTCAGTGATTCTAATATAATAAAAGGAAAACGAGAATCAGGATTGTGGTCTGAAGAGCTAAGTATAGAAACCATATCGTAAGGTGAACAGAGTATAGAATGCTACAGATATTTGATATCCAGTCTCTTCAGACAGCATACATTTACAAACATTTCAAGTAGTTCTTGGGTCACTTATATACGTGGCACTTTCACTTATTACAGACGCAAATAAATATCTACTACAAATAAAAGAATTTGTATGAGAAATATCAGTAACTAGGATTCCACTATTTTTAAAACTAACGAAGCTACAGCTCTTGTGTGGAAAGGTGGTTGGAAGACCTTGGTTCAACGGCTAGCTCTGCCACTGACAAGCTGTGTGACCTTGAAAAAGTCTCTCAAATACCTTAATCCTCAGTTTGTTCATATACAGAAGGGGGAGCGGAATTAGACTCTCTCGGTTCTTGGCAGTTCTGAAATTTGCACTGTCTAAGTGAAGTATATTATTTAGTTCCTTTGTTGTGTATTCTTTGTTCCATAATACTTGAAGGTGCTAACAGGTTTTCAAATAATTCTGATCGATATTAAATTAAGGAACTAGATGCCCTTTCAGTTCAAGTTGTAGGGTCACTTCACCACCTTGATAAAAATGGCAGCTGAGGGCTTCCCTGGTGGCGCTGTGGTTGAGAGTCCGCCTGTCAATGCAGGGGACACGGGTTCATGCCCCGGTCCGGGAAGATCCCACATGCTGCGGAGCGGCTGGGCCCGTGAGCCACGGCTGCTGAGCCTGCACGTCCAGAGCCTGTGCTCCGCAAGGGGAGAGGCCACAACAGTGAGAGGCCCGCATACCGCAAAAAAAAAAAAAAAAAGGCACTTGACAAATATACCATTGGTTATGGTTTCTGTGGAATGTGATATGGGTTCCAGAAATATGTGAGGTGAGTGAGATCCACCTGGATTAGAGTATTAGAAGAGGCTCAAGTGCTTAAGTCAGCATTCAACTCTACCATTGTTTTCTTAATACCAACCACTGCAGGAGACAGAGCTAAATGCTAACAAACGAGCAGGATGATGAAGGATAATTGATAGAAGATACAAGCAAATCGCTAAACTACAAGGGGCTATGAGGACTCAAAGGGAAGACGTGTCTTATCTGAGTCTGGGAATGGCTTCCTGGAGAAGGTAAAACAGAGGCTTGGAACCTCAGGAGGGGATGAGTAGAAACAAGGTCATGGAACCATTCCAGCTAGTTTGGAAGCTTACAAGCGTTTTGGCCTCGGGAAAGCCACGTGGCCTTAACCTCTCTGCACTGAAAAAGAAGGAGGAAAGATAACCCGCTCTGCTGTCTCGGAGTTTGTAGTGAGGACCAAATGAAGCATATCAAAGTACTTGGAGACATGAAAGAGTATGATCCTATGATTACAGTTTACCAGCCCATTATTTCAGTCTGTTCAAATGAGAAATCTTTTCACAGTAAAGCTGACATCTGATAGAAAACAAGTAACAGCTCAGTGTCTCACGCTCTACTGCAGAGTCTATTCTCAACTGAGCAGTCTCCACTGGGATTTAGGGATAGTGGTAGGACGAAGTGTTTCTCTGAAGGCTGACAATGAATTTAGGGAGGCCCAGAACTCCTTGTTCATTTTTATTTTATTGAGTCTGTCAGCAGCACTCAGCACAACTGCCATGTGCAGCTGGGATACGGGAAAGTAAACTTTCATGCCTCAAATCTCTTTCTACTAGGTCACTTTAGAAACTTGTGTATTTATATACTTACTCTGATTTAAGTGTTTCATTGTTGCTAATAAATAGAAAACATTTAAAGCACTCTGAGGTCTGGATTCTCAGAGGCTATGGGTGGGGTACTAGCATCGTCTTTCCCTCTCTTTACATGGCCTCCTCTATGACTTTATAGTTGACATGAACTACACTGAAAGCTCTATCCACTGGTGGATTTTTACAATATATATAAACTTACTTTTTTGTTTTTCTTTTGTGCCTTTGTAGCACTGGATTGGATCTTATTATATCATTAGACGTCAGTTCTTTATGGTCAAAGTCTGCTCTGCTTGGGTAGGTTGTTACAGAGGCAACGAAAGAGGAGACCAAGACTTAGCAAGCGTGAATCCCCAGATCACAAGGACATTTGGTAGGAGAGTCAAGACTTGGCCTAGTGTCCCGATTCCTAGCTCAGGCTCCTGGCAAGACCCAGGACACCACACTGCGATAGACCTCCAATTAGCACACATGCCAAGTGATGTTAGTTATCATTTGACATTTACTAATAAAGTCAATGGATCAGCCATTACATACACTTAACTAAAACTACTACCTTGCTGGGTTAGCTGTCTGAAACCCCCTTAGGACTGTGCAGCTTGCCTTATCTTCCCCTACAGATATCATCATGCCACAAACTTGTTCTCAAGAGCTTTTTACACATGACTCCCTCCTTCTGCCCAGTTTCTCATGTCTCAGAAATACCAGTTTAAAGTCCTAACTTTTGGACAATTATCTTGATTGTTTTTACTTGCTAAGACCCTGAATGTAAAAGTGGGGAATACTATTTTTTAGATACTTATGCTACTACTTTTTTCTCTTAAACCTTGGAGAAAATTTTTCTTAATGCTTGTATAATTGGCTTCATTATTCTCTATATTATATATACTATCTTTTTAATATCAAAAGTATGGATTCCACTAACAGCATTGAGGAATTTAGTATACAGAATTCTGCAACTATAGAGTGAGTGGTTTATAGGAAGATCAACCATATTTAGCTAGGAAAAAACTTACCAAGATGGATAGGTTTAAATAACATATTCGTTTCTCCTTTCAATTAAACCCAACAAATCACACAAGTAGATAATTCAAACAGTTATTTTAGCAATTTTTTCCCACTCTGTATGACTCTAATAATTCTCAGTGCTGAGCAGACAGAATTTACCTTAAGTTTGTAGACCAAAACTCAGATACCTCATTGACTAGAAACTTCATCCTTTATTCCTTTTATAGATATGCCATAATCTTGACTATTTCATATTAAAAATATATACTTATACAGCCTACATATACATAAAAAAATAAATACGAGACTGTAGATTTTTCAGTCTGACTCCTAAGCCTTACCAGGAAAAAAAAAATGCTACCTTATGTATTAGAGAAATGATGGATTGTATTTCTGATACTTAATGAAATTTTGTGTAGGAGAAATGACATAAAATTGTGTATTTCTGCAGATAATGGATATAGGCACAGGAAAACAATAATTTTAAGTCAAGCAAAGAATAAATACATGCTCAAATGTTGAAGTCAACAACCGATGAAAGGACAGAAATCCTTCAGAATCAAAATGTACGTTGAACTTGGAGGTCCACGTTGATCAGACAGAGCTCTGGCAGTGGAATCCACAGACAGACTGACTCAAAGACAGTTCGACAACTGCCAACACGATTGCTGGGAGCTCTGCCAAAGAGCCAAAGGCTGGGATTACCACCCAGTGCCTGGCATGCTAGTCCTCGTGTTTGAAGCTTTCTCTCTTAGATTTCATCCAATATTTTTGTTTGGCTCAAAAGCATCAAGGATTCACAGATTTTTTTAGATCATTAAATGTTCTTATTTTCAAGAAATGTAACATTAGTTGTAAAAGAGCACACTTTTTCTCTGGAGTGTAAAGAAAATTTTGGTAACTTGCTTTAAGTTCAAATAGAGAAATCAGTATTAAAGTCTCTTTAAATCTTTATTTTATTAGGTTACTCTTCACCCGCAAAATAAGAAATACATGTTCATAATATGAAATAATTTAGTGTTTCACTGCATCATAAACTCTTAGAAAACTGGTCCTTTTTAGAGCTCTAATGTCTTGGTCTTCACATGGCTCAAGAGGCTATACCTGGGTCAGTTGGCCCCCGGGCGCGAAGTGTGGTTATAAGGAGAAGCAGGTGCTAACTATTTCCTTGAGTTACGAGGAAGCAGGTGGGCAGAACAATCTCCTGAGTTACAACAAGAGATGTGTGCTCCTGTTTCTCAGGGCAGTGTCTTTGAATTTGCCCACTGAGTTGCTAGACCATCAGGTATGTGGGGTTGTGGCCTATAGGCAATTCATCTGCTATTAGGCAAATTCTACATTACGAATTCTTAGAGTCATGTATAGAAACCAGTTTTTCACCCCAGTTAAAACTATGCACATCCCACATGGAAAGCTTACCTTGGGATCGCGAAGGAACAGAGCCTTAAGAATCAGCGAGTGAACATCCCCGATGAGTGGGTAATGCATCAGAAGGCCAAGACAGGTCTGGTAGTTACTAGAGATCACTAAATAAAGGGGGAAAAAAGCAATTGAGAAGCAATGCTGTTTCAGATATCTGCATTACTAAGAGAAACAAAATTAACAACTTAGATTCAAAGAAAGCAAACCAATAACTCGACTGATTTGGACAAAAGGAAATGGGGAGAGGGGATCGTTACCAAATGGCCTTTGAAGCATCACACTGTACTAATATACTAGCACTCATCATCAGGGCGGTGTTGGAAGGAAAAGCCTCAGATATAGATATGTGTGTGCGCTTGCAACACAAATAAACTCTTAGAAGCATGCACATTTATTGCCACTTATATGGCTGTATTTAAATGTCTCTAGTTTTGCTGCTTGGAAATTAGTAACAAAAATCTTATGAATGGGAAAGAACCAGCTTAAAATTCTCATAAAATATTATGTACCCTGATTACTATGCTTCACAACTTACATATGTTACATTTATTTTTTGTATATATAAATATTACAGAGTTCAAAATTAAAGAGAATATAATTTCTTCCAATTATTTGTTTTCCTAAAGGTAACAAGAAATTTAGGAAAAATATTTATGCAGCATTTCTTGGAGGAAAAGTGTCAAAATCTTCATAGATAAGCCTAACTGTGTTCCTCAGACCGTCATTTAATTTTTTTCCCCAAATCAACCTAATTATGGCTGCAATTATTAAACACATCTTTTCAGGCAGGTCTATGTAAACTACTTCATTTCTTGGCAATCCATCTGCCACTGCTGTCACAGTTGCGCCCATTAGCGACTCTTGTTTTGTAAGCCAGGCTGACGGCCTCGGCAGCATGATCGTGAACAAACTTTACAGTTGCAACTTCCTGTGGTTGTGACTGAATCTTTTTCATTAATCAGAACGGTTAGCTGAAAAATATTCTGAAGGAAAACAACTGTGACTCACTAGAAACAACGTAAGTCACAAAATAATTTTTTTGTGATCAGAAATACCCTTGACTCTTAGGTTTTTCTTTCCTTCTTCAGCTGGGAACATCCCCCTTCCCATGAACATTATGGAGAAAGGGGACAGGACTGGGCAAAATGAATAATTATAATCTATGTAAGGAACCACTTTATCATCTTCATTTCCTTTGCTGATCTGACAGCTTGTAATTTCATACATCTGCTTTCATTT
The DNA here is from genome assembly GCF_025265405.1 of Mesoplodon densirostris. Taxonomy (NCBI): domain Eukaryota; kingdom Metazoa; phylum Chordata; class Mammalia; order Artiodactyla; family Ziphiidae; genus Mesoplodon; species Mesoplodon densirostris. The sequence continues at coordinate 123,850,517 of NC_082665.1, forward strand.
GTGAAGTACTCACTTATCCTACCCTTTTTTTAATCTGTTCAGACACTTCTTTTCTTATTTGTTCATTTTATCATATTCATATTCAGTTGCCTGTTGTCTTTTTTACTCTAGAATTCAAAAACCTAGGGTACTGAGAATAGTATAACATTTTCATGTCCAGTTTTCTTTGCGATCTAACAAATAAATAAAACTTAGATAATCAATTCATTTTCTAACTCATAAAGTTATTTTCCCCAATGCTATAATGGTTATATATTAGTAGCTGACCCAGGAAGAATTCTTGTATATTTTGTAAGACAGGCAGGAGAGTTTAGTGGAAATGGTTCTGGGCTCGGGATTCAGAGATGTGGGCTTTCATCCTGGGACGCCATTTGAAAACGTTTCATAAAGTTGCCTGGAGACTCAATGACATATCTAAGTGACTGATTTATATCAGCCGCTCAAAACCGGTTGGGAGTAACCTCTCAGAGCTTGAGGTCAGTCATTGGGAAAACAACTTTCCAAAAAAAAATTTACCTGCCTACCCATTCATTCCAATAATCATTTGTTGAGTACCTAATCCATGACAGGCCCTAAGATAGGAGGCGAGGCGGAGATGAGCAAAACACAGTCCTCACCCAGGAGAAAATGAAAGTACAGAGGGCAGACATGTAACAACAAGCAGTTGTTACTACTACTACTACCTCTAAGACGATAACGAATTGTTGAAGTCTTTCCGAGACCAGGCCAGGCCCCATACCAAGAACGTTACCGGCATATCTCATTTAACTTCTATGACAATCTTATCACAGGGTACAGTTGTTATTATCCCTGTTTTACAGATGTGAAAACTGATCCTTGGAGGGATTAAATCACTTGCCCAGATCACACAGTGATTTGGTGGTAGACCAAGATTTGAAATTCAGAAGTCTAGTGGCAGGGTCAGGGCTTTGTTTTGAAAGGCCATTGTTTTGAAAAGCAAGTGACATAATGGATGCAAATAATCACTGCAAATAGAAAAGCCAATTAATGTTAGTACTCTTGTGTAGTAGTTTTAAGTAGCTTGGAAGATCAGATTAACCCAGTGTGTAAAGCAGCCTGACATAGGTAGGCATTTATTTGGAGGGGCCAGAGCGGCAATCCTGTATTATTACAACTTGAAAAAACGTTTGAAACTATACGAAGCTGTAAAATACATTTTACAAATACAAATAAAATACATTTTACAAAATAAGGGAAGCTAAATAACATATTAATATTCTAGTTGCATAACAAACGAAGGAGCTAATGTTCCATCTCCTATCCATCCATCGATCCATCCATCCACCCATCCATCAATCCATCCCTCCAGTCACTGAATATCATGTACGTTTTCCGAGCATCTACAAAATCCTGTGCCAGGCAGTAGCACTAGGGATATGATGGCGAACGAGTCTGAGCTGTGAAAGGTAGCAGAACATGGCACCCTGAAGTTTGGCTACAGGGGGTTCAGGACATGCCACCCCCAAATATGCCCCTTTGGTATATTGACTATTTTGAGCTGGAGAGGTTTTCTTTGAATTCCTCTTATCTTTAATTCCCTAAGTGCTCCAAAAGGAACTCAACTGTCATAAACCACTCCAGACAAACTTTGTCACAAAGATACCTTGCATCTATTCTTCTCAGGGTCCATTCATCTTTCCTAGAAATCATTTACTCTCCCCTAAGAGGCCTACAACCCCCCTCCCCTTTCTCTATTGAGGTGGTATTTAATCCTGAAATCTAAAGCCATTTCTTTGAGGGTCGCTCATTTTTCCCTGGGTATCTCCCATATGTACATGAGGTATACATGTTAATCAACTTGCCTGTTTATCTCTCAATCATTTTGTGAAAGAATCTCAGAGGAAAACCTAACTGGGTAGAGGTAAGGTTTCACCTCCCTCTTGCCCCCTGCCTTCAGATAATGCCATCTCTAATTTCTTAATGAAAACTTGTACTTCCACCTCTAATTTCTTAATGAAAACGTGCACTTTTCATTTGCAATTACATGTGCCAGTATTAAGTCCCTTTTGAATAACTGTGTCCAATTTAGCATACTCGAAAGAGAATAATACGAGCTATTTTAAAAATAAAATAGTAGGAATCTGATAGGAGAAGAATTTAGTTATGATCTTTGCAGCAAATTTTTCTTGAATTTGAAAAACTAATCCACAACACTGTTCCTTCTCTAGTGTTTATTCTATCAGAGCAGGGCAGTGACACAAGGAAAAAAAAGTGAAAGACTAAAAAAAGACTGAGTTTTGCTATCTACCTACATTTGAAATCAAGGATGTATATGCTTTATTGAGAAGATCATGTGGTTTTTATTTTTCAATTTGTTAATGTGATGTATCACACTGATTAACTTGAAGATATTGAAAAATCCTTGCATCCCTGGGATAAATCTCTCTTGATCATGGTGTCTGGTCCTTTTAATGTATTGTTGGATTTGGTTTGCTAGTATTTTGTTGAGGATTTTCACGTCCATGTTCATCAGTGATATTGGCCTATAATTTTCTTTTTTTGTGGAATCTTTGTCTGGTTTTGGTATCAGGGTGATGGTGGCCCCATACAATGAGCTTGGAAGTGTTCCTTCCTCTGCAGTTTTTTGGAATAGTTTCAGAAGGACAGGTGTTAACTCTTGCACAAAAGGATGCACACAAGGATGTATATGCTTTAAAAATAAAGTACTAAAGCCACACTCTGAAGCGCTTATTTAGGGAAGGTTAAGACAAAGGTGAGCGGCGTTTAGGAAAACCTATGGAATCTGAAATCAGACGATCTAGATTAGATCTAGATCAGAAGGCTGGCTAGTCATTTACTGTGGGTGTGAACTTAGGCAAGCTGCTTAGCTTCACTAAACCTTACTTCTCTCATTTATAAAAAGCATTTACTCTATCTGTAGGGATTCTGTAAGAACGGCACGGAAGTGAGGCCATGTGCTTCCCCATCTTGCTTGACTCTTGCTAAATAAATAGCACTCCCACCACGTGAAGCAGAGCTGACTTTGCTGCCTCTACCTTTAAATCAGTGGTCCCCAACCTTTCTGGCACCAGGGACCGGTTTTGTGGAAGACAATTTTTCCACGGATGGGGGCGGGGGTCGGGGAGGGATGGTTCGGGCAGTACTGCGAGTGATGGGGAGCGATGGGGGGCGATGGGGGGCGATGGGGGGCGATGAGGAGCGATGGGGGCAATGGGGAGCGATGGGGGGTGATGGGGAGCGATGGGGGGAAATGGGGAGCAATGGGGGGAAATGGGGAGCGATGGGGAGCGATGGGCAATGGGGAGTGATGGGGGGCGATGGGGAGCGATGGGGGGAAATGGGGAGTGACAGGGAGCAGCAGATGAGGCTTCGCTCACTCGCCTGCCGCTCACCTCCTGCTCCTAACAGGTGGTGGACCTGTACCCAGGGGTTGGGGGGCCCTGCTTTAAATGGCCTACAACTGTTCTGGAGTGGTCTAAGGGAGTTGGTTTAAATAGTTTCTCCAAACCAATACCGTATGCTAAGACATATATATGGAATCTAAAAAAAACAATGGTTCTGAAGAACCTAGGGGCAGGACAGGAATAAAGATGCAGACCTACTGGAGAATGGACTTCAGGATATGGGGAGGGGGAAGGGTAAGCTGGGACGAAGTGATAGAGTGGCATGGACTCATATACACTACCAAATGTAAAATAGATAGCTAGTGGGAAGCAGCCACATAGCACAGGGAGATCAGCTCGGTGCTTTGTGACCACCTAGAGGGGTGGGATAGGGAGGGTGGGAGGGAGACGCAAGACGGAAGAGATATGGGGATGTATGTATACGAATAGCTGATTCACTCTGTTATAAAGCAGAAACTAACACACCATTGTAAAGCAATTATACTCCAATAAAGATGTTAAAAATAAATAAAAAAATAAAATAAATAAGTTTCTCCAGTAGTAACAAACAAAAAAATAACGAGCTCAGTAAAGACAACCAGAGACGTGATTGTTCTGAGAAAGTTTAAAGCAATGGGACCATTAGCTTAAGTTTGAGTCAGAGTTAAACTATACTTACAACTGGAACATTTTGAAGTGAAGCACTAGTCAAATTATTTATTTCACATTTAGATATACCTTCTCAAGGTAACAAGATGGACTGAGAACAACTACCATCTCTAACATGTTAAAAAAAAAAGTCAGTAAGCACGTATAATGTGCATACAATTTGCCATATACAACCACACCCCAGCACTGAAACTCAACCCTCCACCCACCTCCATGTCACTCTTCATCTCTCCCACGTGAAGTTGTATCAAAATTTTGGTTAGAACAATTTCTTCAGTTTTCATTTTTATAACCAGGCAAATGTTATCACAGCTGAACAACACAGTATATCATGACTACTCTTCCTTTCTTGTACAGCCTTGTTCCTTTCCTGGAATTTATAACTGCCTGCTTTTTCATTTGCTTTGCTGTGTATATTTTTAACAGTAATTTAATCTTAAATGCTCCCCTAGTCATATAAATCTCCCCTTAATACTTTAAAAAAATTTAGATGTTTTGTCAATTTCCTTTTTTTTTTTTAGGAAATTGCTCATGAGGCCTCTGGCCTGCTCCCTGACCCTGAGGATGTCCTTTACCTCTTGCATGTGTTGTATCCTTATTTCCTAGAGTACCTACCTGCTTCTTTCTTGCTTTTCTCCCTCATTTTGGTGGAGCCCATCTCTCCAAAAGCTTTATGCTCAGCACATGAATTTTTTGAAAACTTCTCTGTTTGAAAGATTTTATTTTGACATTAATTAATAGTTTGGTTAAGTACAGAATTCTAGGTTGGAAATACTTTTCCCTGAGATTGTTGGGAGCATTGCTCCTGAGCTTCCTGGCTTCCAGTTGAAAAGCCTCAAACCATTCCAATTCCTAATCCTTTCTGTGATCTGTTTTCTCTTCTCTTCCCCCACATTGTTCTGTAGATTGATGATGAATATACCTTGGTTTGCACCTGTTTTCATACATAACAGGCCCTTTCAATTTAGAAACTCATTTTCCTTTGTTGAACTAGAAATTTCTCTTTGTTTCTTTGATGATTTTCTCCCTCCCGTTTTATTTTGTTTATTTTGTGTCTTATTCCTTCCTTCCCCCATCCCTCCCTCGTTTTCTTCTTCTTCTTCTTTTTTTTTTTTTTTTATAAGAAATCATGATAGCTAGATGTTGGATTTCCTGGCCTGGTCCTCTAATTTTCTTTCTTGCTTTCTCACGGTTTTATGTGCTTCTTTCTGGGACACTTTTTCAATTTTATATTCCAACCACCTATTTCCATGATACTTTGTTTTTCAGTTACACTTTTCCCTTTGAATAATGTATTTCCCAGCTCTCTGAGAAGTCTTCTCCTCCCTGCACAGTCTCTGTGGCCTCCAAGTTGCTTTTCTCCTGGTTGCTTGTTTAGATCTCTGCTTTCATGTTGACGCTCTCCTCAATCATATGGTGGTTTGGGGCTACCTGCTCGTGTGGAGGAGTGGGGCAGTACAAAGGCATCTTGAAGACAGCTGTGTGCGCATAGCTGGGTGGGTTTGTGAATGCTGGGGGTTGACACAGGTCACGCTTGGGCCACCCCAAGCCTTTTCTCTTGTGCTGACTAGATTCCCTCAAAGATTCTCCCAAACTCTTCCCGGAGGGAGACAGTCTAGTTTCGATGTCCTGAGAAAGAAGACTGGCGGTTCAACAGTCACTGAAATTGCCTGAGTCCCAGGTCCAAAGACCCTCCACTTTACCGTCCACAGAGGAAAAATCCTGAAGGTACAGTTGGAGATCTGGGTGTAACTGCTTCTTAAATAGACTTTCAACCAGTTCTCATTTTTTAGTCTTAACTCCTTCCCCCCCCACCACCAATTTCCAGAAGTACCCAGCACTGCCAATTTCTATACTTTTAAGAATTCTATGGGTTATTTCTTGGCTTTCTCCATTATCAATTTTGTATTTAGCTTTCTTGGATCTGATAAGTCAGTTATCACTCACCCATCTGTTTTGCTGCTTCCAAAACTACCCTAATTGTCTCCTTCCTAATTCTCTGTGTCCTATGGGTTGATGCTATTTCAATGGGGTTTTAGGAGCAATGGAGGTAAATGCAGGACCTTAATATAACATCTCATATCTGATATCCTTATCACTTTAATGACATTTCTACTGAGCACCTGGGCAGGTGGATTAAAGGGAAAGAAGAATCTAGGTGGGGAGGCAATTGGGTGGAGAAATGGGGAAATAAGTAGTCAGGAAGCAAAGATTACCATCTTCCTTTCTCTGTGCATCAGATAGAATGGCCCCAGTCACCCTGCAGGACTATTCACATTCTCCTTTGGCAGCAACACATGGACATGGAAGCTTGAGTATTCCTGGGTAAAATTCCAGTGACGCATGTAATTTTGCTGGCTTTTGCCCATAAAAGGTATCCTAGGGTTCCTGAATCCATCTGTCATATTGCTTTCCAGGGCAACAGAAAACTGTGGAATGGGAGTAAGTGTGTGGAAGGGTAAGATTACGGTACAGGAGATAAGCCACTTCTTCTCCTTTATAGAAGGTCAGGGTGGGGTATCAACTATTAATTTTGAACATGGAATAGAATTTCAGCAGGAAAATAATTCTCTTCTCATATCTCTATTTCTAGAGTTGTATAAATTAAAATTCTTTTGAGGCAAAAAATAGACATTAAAAAGACAATATGACACAGTAGAAGGGGCAAAATCCAAAACACTGACACCACCAATGCTGGTGTCGATGTGGAGCAGCAAGAATTTTCATGCATTGCTGGTGGGAATGCAGAGTGGTACAGCCATACTGAAAGGCAGTTGTGTGTGATTTTTCAGGCCTGACCATAGGCAATTAGAAAGGTATGATAGTTAATTTTATGTTTTCAACTCGACCGGCCTAAAGGATGCCCAGATAGCTGGTAAACATGATTTCTGGGTGTGTCTATGAGTGTGCGACTGGAAGAGATGAGCACTGGATTCAGCAGACTTGAGTGAAGAGATCCACCCTTGTCAATAAGTGGGCATCGCCCAATCCGCTGGGAGCCCAAAGGGAACAAAAAGGCCAAGGAAGGGTGAATTCTCTCTCTCTTTGGGCTATGATGTCCTGGATATTGGAGTTCCTGGTTCTCAGGCCTTTGGATTCTGGGACTTAAACCATCAGCCCCCTGGTTCTCAGGCCTTCAGACTTGGACTGAATTATGCCACTAGCTTTCCTGGTTCCCAGCTTACAGAGAGCTGACTGTGGGGCTTCCAGGCTTCCAGAACTGTGTGAGACGAATCCTATAAGAAATCTCCTCTTCTCTTTCTCCCTCTCTATATTCTACTGGTTCTTTTTCTTTGAAGAAGCCTAATACCAAAGGCTTTCCCTGACAGGCCTCACAGGGGAGAACTGCCCTCCCCACTCCAGACTTGGTGCACAGCCAGCACCTTGCACCCTCTGAAAGGAGCTGCAATCTCTCAGGCCAACTCATCGGGCATGATCTTCCACATACTTGTATTCCAAGCCCCGGTGCCTTCATTCGTAGATCTCTTTATCTGAGGCCTTGGGCAGTGGTCCTCGTCAGGTGGAGGCATAGGAGGAAACCGTGAAGACGCCTTCCCTCGTGTGACTTAGTAGCCAGTATTCTTCCACCCCTCGCCTTTCCGCCTCACCTCCAGCCCTCTGACACCACCACCATCTCAGGGTCCATAAGACTGCCAGGCTTTTTCGCTCAGGGCTCCCTCAACAGTGAGAAGACCGCACATCTGTGCTGATCACCTGGTCCTCAACCAGTGTGCCATTTCACGGGTGAAATGGAACACAGGCTTTGGCGTTTTCTCCAGGTTTTGACCCCTGCTTATTATACCACCACAGTAAGTGACTAAAGGCTTAACTCTTCCACCTTTGACTTGTTGCTTTAATTGGCTACTCCGATACCTAGAAGCTCGGCTCTCTCTCGTGCCCAGCTCGGCTGAGCTCCTGACGTTTACCATACGATCCAGCAGTCAGTTGTGCTCCTTGGTATTTACCCAAATGAGATGAAAATTTATGTCCTGTACACAAAAACTTGCACACTGATATTTACAGTGGCCTTATTCATAGCTGACAAAAATCAGAAGCAACCAAGGTGTCCTTCAGTAGGTGAGTGGATAAATAAACTGTGGTACATCCAGACCATGGAATAGTATTCTCTGCTAAAAAGAAATGAGCTATCAAGACCTGAAAGACATGTAGAAAATTTAGATGCCATATTACTAAGTGAAAGAAGCTAATCTGGGGCTTCCCTCATGGCACAGTGGTTGAGAGTCCACCTGCCGATGCAGGAGACACGGGTTTGTGCCCCGGTCCGGGAGGATCCCACATGCTGCTGAGCGGCTGGGCCCGTGAGCCATGGCTGCTGAGCCTGCGCGTCCGGAGCCTGTGCTCCGCAACGGGAGAGGCCACAACAGTGAGAGGCCCGCGTACCGCAAAAAAAAAAAAAAAAAAAGAAGCTAATCTGAAAAGGCTACATACTGTATGATTCAACTATATTTCAATCTGGAAAAGGTAACACTATGTAGACAATAAAAAGATCAGTGGTCGTCACGGGTTAGAGGGGAGAGAGGGATGAATAGGTGGAGCACAGAGGATTTTTAGGGCAGGGAAACTACTCTGTATGATATACAGGGGTGGATACATGTCATTATACATTTGTCCAAGCCCACAGAGTGTCTAACACCAAGAGTGAACTATAAAGTAAACCATGGGAGGGATACACAAGAGAGAAGAGATATGGGAACATATGTATATGTATAACTGATCCGCTTTGTTATAAAGCAGAAACTAACACACCATTGTAAAGCAACTATACTCCAATAAAGATGTTAAAAATAAATAAATAAAGTAAACCATGGACTTGGGTGATGATGCTGTGTCAGTGTAGGTTCATCGACTGTAATGAATGGACTGCCGTGGTGAGGGATGCTGATGGTACAGTGGGCAGTGTGTATGTGGGCGTGGAGGCAGATGGAAAGTTCTCTGTACTTTCCACTCAATTTTCCTGTGAGCCAGAAGTTCTCCAAAAAATAGCCTGTTTTATTAAAGAAAATCTAAACATAAAAAAAAAAAAAAAAAGACAACGTGCTATTCTGGTACATCAGCCTAAAAACATAAAGTAATATAAATGGTACACATATAACCCAAAGGGTATATTAATATCTACATCTGAGATGGTCATAAAAATAACTGACAATATTTAATGTCTGAGAGGAAAGAGAGCTGGCAGTCAGGAACTGTTTAAACATTCCTTCAAAAATAAGACCCCCAGTTTGTGCTTTGATATAAACTCTGTGGCACATCACTGTGTGATTTGGGAGAGTCTTTATTCCTAGTCCCTGAGGTTGGGTAAAGCTTTTCCAGACAAGACAAATACATTCAATTTATAGTTGAAATTAACTGCATTTTGACATCAGTATAATGTTGAACATGCTCTTAACGAGAAAATAGAGAAACAGAAATTCTGGGGTAGGACAGATGGAAATACTGGCAGATAGACAGATAATGGCTGAGGAGTAAGGGGAGATCTAAAATGAAATAAGAAGGAGCAATGTTTTAAACCACAAAGAGGACATAACTGCCATACCAGGCCGGCCTGAGAAATGACTAAGGAGACCCCTACAGAAAACCTAGGAAAATTACAGTGCAGTACCGTGTTGATGCTGGCTGAAAAAACAAGGCAGGAAGTGGACAGAAGTGCCAAAAAGAAACATTTCCATTTACAAAGTGTTCAGACAGAAAGTCAAGTAAAAGAGACAATAAACATTTTTAAGATGGTTAGGAAAATCTACTGTTAAATGGATTTGATTATAGTGTTTTAGCTATTAATACAATTTACATGACAAGTAAAAGGTATGTTACTTTGTAAATTAGAGAAAATGTTTTTCTTTGATACTAGTAAAAAACAAAATACAAATTTAAATAAATAAAAGATAAGAAGCAAAAATTGAGATACTTAATTTAAAAGTAGACGATGTTTTCTTTACAAAAGCCACGTTGAAAAGAGCTTCTGGCACCTGTCCTTTCAGCAATGATGGCACACGAATCCACACCCTCACCCCAGGTCTCTAGAGCGCCCTTCTGTCTGAGATCACCCCCAGTACTAACCGAGCACGAGAGGAGCTTCAAATGCTTTGAGGGGCAGGGAAGAACTGTAACATCGGCCCTGGTCCTGAGGAGCTGACAGTCTAGTTGAGAAAACAAGGCACACACTCACAGGAAAGAACAATATAAGACAGAGTGTAATTAAGGGCTACGTTGAGTGGCATTGATTAAAATCTTATAGGACTGTAAAAGCAAGAGATCAATGAGGGTTAGACTAATCAGGGAAGGCTGGGGGGGGGGGGGGCGGGGAAGCTACTTTGCCCGAGGCGTGAAAACAGGAGCAAAATTTAGGTAGGTAAGGCCAGGGGAAGGAGGGGACCACATGAGTGACTTACAGTATGAAGTCAGTCATTAAAAAAAGTGTGAGAAGAGCAGGGCGATTTTAAACTATTATAGGAGTAATAATATGATTATATTATATTATAGGAGTATAATATGATTATATTTCCTTATCTCCTAACCTTTATTTTTGCATGTAATCTTTTTCTTTTTTTTAACATCTTTATTGGAGTATAATTGCTTTACAATGATGTGTTAGTTTCTGCTGTATAACAAAGTGAATCATCTATACATATACATATATCCCCATATCTCTTCCCTCTTGCATCTCCCTCCCGCCCACCCTCCCTATCCCACCCCTCTAGGTGGTCACAAAGCACCTAGCTGATCTCCCTGTGCTATGTGGCTGCTTCCCACTAGCTATCGGTCTTACATTTGGTAGTGTATATATGTCCATGCCACTCTCTCACTTTGTCCTAGCTTACCCTTCCCCCTCCCCATGTCCTCAAGTCCATTCTCTAGTAGGTCTGTGCCTTTATTCCTGTCCAGCCCCTAGGTTCTTCATGACCATTTTTTTTTCTTTTTTAGATTCCATATATATGTGTTAGCATACGGTATTTGTTTTCTTCTTTCTGACTTACTTCACTCTGTATGACAGACTCTAGGTCCATTCACCTCACTACAAATAAGTCAATTTCATTTCTTTTTAAGGCTGAGTAATATTCCATTGTATGTATGTACCATATCTTCTTTATCCATTCATCTGTCGATGGACACTTAGGTTGCTTCCATGTCCTAACTATTGTAAATAGAGCTGTAGTGAACATTGTGGTACATGACTCTTTTTGAATTATGGTTTTCTCAGGGTATATGCCCAGTAGTGGGATTGCTGGGTTGTATGGTGGTTCTATTTTGTTTTTTAAGGAACCTCCATACTGTTCTCCATAGTGGCTGTATCAGTTTACACTCCCACAAACAGTGCAAGAGGGTTCCCTTTTCTCCACACCCTCTCCAGCATTTATTGTTTGTAGACCTTTTGATGATGGCCATTCTGACTGGTGTGAGGTGATACCTCATTGTAGTTTTGATTTGCATTTCTCTAATGATTAATGATGTTGAGCATCCTTTCATGTATTTGTTGGCTATCTGTATATCTTCTTTGGAGAAATGTCTATTTAGGTCTTCTGCCCATTTTTGGATTGGGTTTTTTTTTTTTTTTTGATATTGAGCTGCTTGTAAATTTTGGAGATTAATCCTTTGTCAGTTGCTTCATTTGCAAATATTTTCTCCCATTCTGAGGGTTGTCTTTTGGTACTGTTTACGGTTTCCTTTGCTGTGCAAAAGCTTTGAAGTTTCATTAGGTCCCACTTGTTTATCTTTGTTTTTATTTCCATTTCTCTAGGAGGTGGGTCAAAAAGGATCTTGCTGTGATTTATGTCATAGAGTGTTCTGCCTATGTTTTCCTCTAAGAGTTTGATAGTGTCTGGCCTTACATTTAGGTCTTTAATCCATTTTGAGCTTATTTTTGTGTATGGTGTTAGGGAGTGATCTAATCTCATACTTTTACATGTCCCTATCCAGTTCTCCCAGCACCACTTATTGAAGAGACTGTCCTTTCTCCACTGTACATTCCTGCCTCCTTTATCAAAGATAAGGTGACCATATGTCTGTGGGTTTATCTCTGGGCTTTCTATCCTGTTCTATTGATCTATCTTTCTGTTTTTGTGCCAGTACCATACTGTCTTGATTACTGTAGCTTTGTAGTATAGTCTGAAGTCAGGGAGCCTGATTCCTCCAGCTCCGTTTTTCGTTCTCAAGATTGCTTTGGCTATTCGGGGTCTTTTGTGTTTCCATACAAATTGTGAAATTTTTTTGTTCTAGTTCTGTGAAAAATTTGCATGTAATCTTAATCCACATAATCCAGCAAAGAATCCACAAAGCACTTCTTACAACACATAAGAAAATAAAAATGTTTCTAGTTTGATTAAAATATTTGGGAATAATCTATTTATAATAATTCTGCTCTGTATCTTTGGAAAAGTGAAAGTTTTGTTTGAAGAGTAGCCATTTGACATTCATTTCAAAGGTTAAATTTTAAAATCTGTATAGGTAATGTTTGTATTGCTTTTTTTTCCAATGTGAAATTTTACTTTTACTTAATAAAATCATGGCAGGGTTTGAGGGATGTTAAAGGTGATGTGAGCACCAGTCCGCCTGACATCAGCCCGGTGACCTAGACCTCGTTTCCTAACCTCTCAACACGGAGGTTGGGCTCCATTTCTGAGGCCTCATAAAGAACATGCTGTTTCTATGAAATTTATTAAGTGGTTGAATATTATACTTGGATGACTGAATTACTTTCAAAGAGAATGAAAGCTTTCTTCAAGGTGAATAAAGAAACTTATACGAATACTTTTGTTAAAAATTAAATATGAGATGCTGATGGTGGACTGGGTAGAATGAGAACTAAGCAAGGACACTGGGATCTAACCCCACAGACTGAGTGTGATTGTTTTCAATCACTTAACTGCCAAGGGCACTGTATTAGTTTGCTAGGGCTGCTGTAACAAAGTACCAAAAGATGGACCGTGGAAAACAACAGAAATGTATCGTCTAACAGTTCTGGAGTCTGAAAGTCCGAAATCAAGGTCTTGGCAGGGCCATGGTTCCTCTTACATCTGTAGGAAAGAATCCTTCCTGCCTCTTCTAGCTTCTAGTGTTGGCAGGGTTTGCTCCTTCTGAGAGCCTCTGAGGGACAATGTGTTCTATGCCCTTCTCACAGCTTCTGGCGACAGCTGGAAATCCTTGCCATTCCTTGGCTTGTAGACGCATCACTTCAATCTCTGCCCTGCCTTCATATGGCATTATTCTCCCCATGTGTCCTCACACTGTCTTCTCTCTATGCACGTCTGTGTCCAAATTTTCGTCTTCTTACAAGGACACCAGTCATATTGCATCAGAGGCCCCCGACTCCAGTAGGACGTCCTCTTAACTACTTACATCTGCAACAATCTATCTCCAACTAAGGTCATACTCTGAAGTACTAGGGGTTAGGTCTTCAACGTATCTTTTTGGATTGAATATACAATTCAGTTCATAACAGGCCTCATTACCTGAGCCTGTAAAATCAGGATTTTGGACTAGATGTGGTGGATCTGGACTGTTTTTTGGGTGACATATTCCTTTGAGACGATGATGAAGGTTAGACACCCTTGACTCAGGGCAATGCACACCTACTGGATATTCTGCACAGCATCAAGATGAAGCCCTCCATTGAACCCCTAGGAAGCAGGGGCCCCAGGTAAGGAGCGCCGTCACTGAAGGAAGGCTCTTTAGTTTCCGCAACAGCAACATTCCTTCAGCTACAAATACATCACCTATAGCTCCAAGTGAGCACACGTCATGCCCAGAGACTTGTACAGTGGTGCTCAGTTAAAACTTTTTGAGCTTGAAGACGACTGGGTGTAATGGAACATCAGCATTCTGGATGCCCCAGTCGGGGCATCATGAGTCAGAATCCATGGAGATGGAATAAAAACTCGACACCAATGTTCCATTTGGAACGCACAGGGTGGCAAATTACCCACCTTCCTCTTGTTCTTGGCTCCGGCCTAAGATGCGGGCTCATCTGATCAGTACTGCCCTCCCATGTGTTCTGCCCAATCCTGTTCTGTGTCTTTTTCCTGCTACTCTGCCCCCTCCCAATCCTCTCTGAGGAACAACGCCTTCCCCTTTGAGCCTTGCCCTCCTGACCACTGCTGCCCCTGCAACCTCCAGGGGTGATGGTGGGGGGCAGCTCGCTCCCTGATTCTGTCTGTGAGCCATTGCTTCCTCTCATTCCATAAAGATCCCTCTTCCTCTGAAGGTCATGCCATGTATCTATACTTCCATCCTTCCCCTTCGTTAGTGTCATAGAGACACCAGGATGGCCGGCAAAGAGCAGGCACTCAATAAATACTGGTTGAATGGTCGATGCTTTGAATAAATGATTCACTGAATAAAAGTTGTTTCCTTGGTCACTCTTCTGCATTTATGGGATGCTTCCACTGTTGGCCTCACTGTGCTTCTTCTATACCTTCTCCTATCATGATTCTCGATGAAGTGTCCCTGGAGGACCAAACAAAAAGCCCAGCTCCTTCCCAATCTCTTGATCTCCTCAGTGACTTCCTTCCCCCCTTTACTGACTTTGACCACCCTGGTCACACCGAGAACTGCTCCACATCCTCTCGTTTGACCACAACCTCTGATGCTTTCAGCTCTTGCATGTTCCCTGTAAATCCCTTGATATTCTGATTTTGCAGCAGTCTCTTCCTGGCCATGCTTCTCTCCCTACGCATCTTGAACCTCTCTCTTAAGATGTACTCAATGCCCCCCATCTCCTGCCTCCTTTCAGCCGGACGTGGGCCTCACTTAAAGCCTGAATCACTCTCTGCCTCTTTGGGTCTTGTCCAGTGAACATCACCGGGTGCCACTGCCCACGTGTCTCTGCAGGCTCTTCAACAGCTCGCGGGCTCACGCTTGGTCTTGGGCAGCCACCTCCGCAGCACTTCCCAGTCACTCCCCTCAAGCCCTGCCCTGCCCCATTCACAGCAGACAGCCTGGCCTCGTCCTTTATCAGGCACCTTCTCCTAGAAAACGGTCTACTTCTGAAACCTGCCTGGTGCCTCCTTCCACAGGACTCCCGACCTCACGCCACTGCCTAGTCTAGGCCCTTGTTTCTTCAATTATTTCACTCAAAAAATATGTGTCAGGAGGATTACTATGCACTGGGCCCTGTTCTAGATGCTGGGATACAGTAGGCAAACCAAGACAGACAAAATCCTATCTCTCACTGGTGGGTAGAAGAGTGGGTGTGAAGAACAAATCATAAATAGTACAAACTTCAAATAAACAGGATAATTCAACTTTTCATAAATCCTACTCACAGAACAGGAGGGAAAAACTAGCGCTGACCCTTGAAGGAGGAGCTCAGACTCTGGTCTGAGAAAGAAATTCTCTGCAGCTCTCCCACCTCCAGGCGCCCTGTTTCCCTCTACAGGCAGCCATCAAACCTTCCTGGTCCCCACACCGACCTCTAGTTACATCTTTCTTCTTCCCTTCCCTGTTGACTTTCTTTAAAGATTACTCTGCACATGCTCTCTCTGCATTCTTTCTTTTTTATTTAGTTGACTTTTAGTTGAAAATGTAATGTGTACATAAAATAACAACAAAAACTGTAGAAAAGGCTATTGTAGTTCTGAGCTGTCCAGTTACCCTTCAACCTACCATAATCCAGCTTCTGCTCCCCAAGTCTGCTGAATCCACCTCGGTAAGGTCTCCAACGACTGTCCCTCCACAGGTGGACCTTTCCAGCCTTACCTTACTGTACCTCAGCACTCCTGACCCCTGTTACTTCCCTTGCTCATATAACAGCTTTGTGAGGTTACAACACAAGCTCTTCCTTCTCTGGTGCCTCTTAAATACTGATGTTAAATACCTTTGCCACCTTCTCTTTCTGTAAGCACCCACCTTAGCTAGACTGACCATATAATTCTTATGATCTCTATGGGATGCCTCTGAGAGTGAAAGAAGGCAGTAAGAATAACTATTACTCTTGATTAGCAAGTGTAAACTGAGACTGTTCCATATAAACTGGGATATATGGTCCCTCTATTCTTGGGAGATCACATCCACTGTTGTGGCTTTAACGAACACGTACCTATTCACCATTTGCAAAAATAAATCTGTAGCCTTGACACTGACAGTGAGCTTTATTTTCCAATCTTCAGGTACTGATTTCTTACAGACATCTCAAATTCAGCATGGCCCAAACTCAATCATACCCATTCCCCAAACCTGCTAACCCTTCTCTTTCCTCTCCAGGTCGTACAGATTACTCAGCTCTCCAAGCCGGGGCTCATGAGGGAGAACTTCCTGTTCTCTCTCACCCACTCAATTTAATCCCCAAGACATGCTGACTTTAGTTCTGAAGATTTCTTCAATCCACTGTTTTTCCCTTGGACTATGGTCATAACTTTTTATCTGATGTCCCTGCTCCAGTCTTGTCTGCTTCAAGTCTATTTCCACACAGCTGACAGAGTGACCTAACACTGCCCGCACTGCTGCTTTGCACCTTTCAGCAGTTTGCTGTCATCTCCGGGTTAAGGACTCTCATCGCGATCTCATTCTCTTGACGCCTTCAGCCTCATAACCTGCTAGTCACTCTCCCTTTGCACTCTCAGGATACCAGACAGTCATAGAAACACACATACACCACTCCCCATTAAGCTGACTCTCTTACTCCCTAGCTTCTTTGCTCATGCTGTTCCTTCCACCTGGAACGCAGATCCCTTATTTTGCTCGCCAACACCTACAGCGTTTTCTCTAGTCACACAGCCTGCCCAGAGGGGAGCTCGGTGCTCCTTCTGTAAACTTTCATGCTGCCCATTCATGCCTCAGCCACAGTTCCAGACACATCAGTTTGAAACTAATGATGTCAGTCTTTCCTACTAGTTGGCAAACTTCCTGAGGACAGGGGCAGTGCCCCTTAAATACTTAATAAATAGTCATCCTATTTTTAGGAAATCTCAACCACTGTTATGGATTTAAATAAGCAAATTTAAATAACTTGGACTTCATATTGAAATAAACAACTTCATCACTCCTGCATTTTTTCACTTTTGCCTACGTTTTTTATAAGGTCATCAGAGCAGGGATTAAAAATGTACAAAGGTTTCAGCTGCCAAAAACTGCAAGTTTTATTAAATTAATTTTTAAAAGTAGATCTTAGCATAGGAAACAGGGTGATTAAATTAAAAATATAGTTGTGATGCACCAAAGTAAGAAAAGAGTAAATATTCAAATATTTAAGACTACAGAAAATCAGAATACGTTTCGATAGTGGTTTGACTTGGAAAATTTTGTGAAAATATTATCCAAAAGCATTTAAAAAAATAAAAGCAGCTTCTCATTCCTTTTGTTTTTTATTACTTACATTTTATAAAAATCATACCATTTTAAAATGGGAGATTAGCATTAAATATTCTAAAATCTATCAAGAGTATCCCTCAAATCTACCCAAACATTCCTCTCTACTTTCCAGATGTTTCCTCTTATGATTTCCATGTTCTTCTCGGTTTAGCTCTGACTCAAGAAAGAAGGAACTTTTCACTTTGTATGTCAATACCCAAACTATCTGACCTTCAAGGAACAGAAGAAAACAACAAGTTTTGGAAAAAATGTGGTGCTCCTGTCACTTACTCATTCAAGTAATTTGGGGGGAATTTAAGAAGTATAATCTAAAATTTAAAGAACATTATTAGTGTTACCAGAGGCATAACAACAGCATCTGGCACAACTGACATTTAATGAACAAAGAAAGAGAACCACACAGCAATTTAACAGTCAAGATTATGAATGACTCCAAATAGTTTATGTTCTTCTGACAAAGTCCTACTCTTATGGTAGTTTTTTTATTTCCTACTTCATCATCCCTTTGTGCAATCTTTCCTAATTTTATTTTGGCTTACAAATCTGGTTTTGTGAACTGTGGTTATTTTTTTGAGAAGGAAAACAATTTGAGGTATTTTGAAATTTAAAATATGCTTTGCTATTTTCTTCAAGTGGAGGATTATCGGACCATTCCAAAGGGTTAGGCACTGGCTTTCCAGCTCGGCAAGCACCCTAAGGTAAATCTGATGAGGTGGGAATACATCTTGCCATCTGACACTCCACTGAGAAATACATTTGGCCAAAATACAACTAAGAAGAAGTTAAAAGATCTTTAAATGTAATAGTTAACTTTTAGTGGCAAGTTGTAGATACTATATATAAAAACAGCTCCAAGCTCCTGATAAATATTCCTGAATACTCCCTACCTGTCAGAAGATGGAGCTCTAAACATATCTGAAATACTGGCTTTTTATATGTATGTTTCACAAGTGTGTGTAATGACGAGATTAAAGCAGGAGTAAAGTCTTTAGAAAAAGGGTTCTGAAGAATATTCCAATTCTCTCAATATAAAATCACCCACATCTCCCAATATGTACATGGTTAACTAACAGAAAGCATATTTAGTATGTTCCTTTGAAACTTCAATATACCACCTACTATAAAAATGTAGGTATGGTAATTCAAAATGAAAGATAAAGTATATTTAAGAAACACAGTTTAAAAACTCAGGACCACTTAGTTGAATGTCAGCAAGGTCATTAACACTTACAAGCATCTCGGATGTAGAGTAACATGGCTATGAAGATATAATCAACCAAACTCAGGCTGAGGCCATCTGCAAACAAGGCATCCCAGACCACCAGAAGATCCTGCAGGGGGAACTCTCGTCCAAATAGCAGCCGTACCCACCGTCTAGGAAGAAACAAAACCCCAATTCGAAAAATAGTACTTCTGAGAGTAATATAAAGAGGAATCATTTTCTCCTGTGACTGTGAAAAAATTATAAATTTTAACTGATCACACTGAGCAAAATTAGATATCAAAAATATAATACAGTGAAACCCAAGTTTTAAGCTTTCAAATGAGTTTTGTAATTTTATAACTAGGCCACAATCATTAAACTTTATTCTTATATGTATAAAACACAAGTATGATATTTGAAAAGGGTAGAAATCTTTCATATGTATTAGAAATCACAAATCTCAAGAAGGCAAATAGAAAAATGAATGTAGTTTGATAGTTGTCTCATACGTAAGGTTATGAATTAAAAAGTAACAATATTCCAAAATTTTATATCATTACTGACTTTTTTTGTTAACTAGACTTTTGCAAATGGCCATATGACAAATTACTACAGCCAAACAGAAAACTGCATTCTCACATTTCACTCCTATGTAAAAATATTCATTTTAAAATTAAATGTGGAAAAAACAAAAGATATCTGTTTTTGTCAAGCGCAGACAGTTATTTCAAATGAAACATATAATGATACTTAATTTTTAACTTCAGAATAGATATACCTTATCAGTGAGGTTATCTTTCTAGGGGTAGTTTTCAAAACACAGTCAGTTTTATGGCCAGGAAAATGGACACTGATGCTACAGAGCAGACATAAGAGGCTAATAGGAATACTAAACAAGGTCTGTCTATAATTCTATATCATAAATAGTAACACCTCAGACTTTGAGCAAATGCTAAGCTATTTATATCTAATTCTTACGAGAAAATTAAAATAATTCACTTTGATATATTTTTATCCATTTACTTCTAATTTTATATATATGGCTATAATTTCCTTACACAAGCCTTTCTCTAGGAACTTCAGCTACAAATCTGTGTGATTCTGGCACACAGCAAAGACTCAAAAATTCTAAATTTCTAGTACCACTAAATAGTACAGAATAGAGGAGATACTTTAAAAATTAGTTAAGATATATTACCTCCTTGCAAAATTCAAAACCAAATATAACCATCTGTGAGGTTAAACTGAGGCCAAAAAAAAAAAAATTCAAATACTGCTTTTTTTTCAGGGAGTATTACATTTAAGGAGGAATCAAAAAGCTGTGACAAAATAGTGTATAATCACACATACGTATCACAGTTTATTAGGAACCATATGATCAAATATTTGAGTTCTTTTATTCATATTACCAAATTAATCAACAGAATAATTAAACTATTTTCAACTTCATCTTAAATTATGGTACTCAATTTTTCAGGAAGAAATTTAATGTCTAAATGACATTTATCCTTTAAAAAATGTTACAGTATTGCTTAGAATTTTTATCTACATTTCAATTCTTACCTCACTGCTAATATATGAGAGGTGACTAACACAAAATATATATATGTATATTTTGTCTAAAATGCCTGTATTTATGTGGTTTAGAATGAAACATTATTTCTCCACACACTTCTAATTCTTTCAAATTACAAATGCTAATATTTACTGTTTTAAGAAGTACCAAAATATCCCTAAATTAAACAGGTTGCTCTTCTTAATTACAAACAATTAACTGGTCTTGCAAAGAGTGTCGGGGAACCAGAGAATGGACAAAGCAAAAAGTACCTGGATTAAACCATCTGGGGGACCTGTTTAAAGGACCTTTAAACTGATAACTATATCTGCATTAGTAAGTGACTAAAATCACATAGAACGTGGTTATTCAGTTATCCAAGTGACACAACTGATGAAACATTCATCAATGAAAAAAACTGATGAGGGGCTAATGTATAACATGGTGACCATAGTTGGTAACACTGTATTGTATCATTGAAATTTGCTAAGAAAGAACTTAAATGTTCTCACCAAAAAAAAAAAAGAGATAAATATGTGAGATCATGGCTATGTTAATTAAATAGATGGAGGAATCTTTTCACGATGTGCACGTACATCAAATCACAATGACGTATGCTAAATATCCTACAATTGTATGTGTCAAGTATACCTCAGTAACGCTGAAAAACATAAGTAAATAAATAAATAAGAATTATCTTGGTTTGACGGATAGGCAAATTTTGGCAATTTGAAAACTGCAAATTCTGACATTTAAGTGATTCCTCCTGGTTCAAATCTGGATGCCAGTACAAAACTCAAGGATCACACCCATAAAACAATACTGTGCCCTGAATGTGGCCCCTTCCCTCCTGGAGGTTATTTTAATGCTTTCCTTATCTGAATAAGCCCACTTGGTAACTGCTGCTGCTGTTTCCCAAAAGACATTGCTTTTGCTAGGCCTTCTTATGTGCAGAGAGAAATTTTTCTGTGTGTTTTCCAAGCTATCTTCTATTGAAAGCAAAATGCCTTTTGAAAAAGGTGACATCTATCATATTACAATAAACATCATTTATCAAAAAAAACCCTCCAAACTAATGAAGGTTAATACACACCACAGATGAGAATACAATGCTATCTTTTTCCCTCTTCCTTAAAGTTCGAATTCCTCTCATTTTCTTATGGACAATCACACCTTTGGTTTCATCACAGATAATGCATCGAAAACAAATCTACTTTTCAGAAATAATCTATATTCCTATTATTTCTACAATAAAATGCCCAGTTATTGCCCAAACCCCTTCTCTTGTAGCTTCCCTGCCATCTGGGGTTGTGTTAGCTTAGCTTCAAAAGCCACCCTGCAGATACATATGTGCAGCAGTTGCCACTGCAGAGCTGTCAGGAGTGGGGACTGCAGACACCTAGCAATCTACAGTGAATAAAACATGCCTTCAAAACCACACAGAATGTACGTCTTCAGTACTTTTATATTTAATGTGTAATCTGTGATGTGCCGCTTTATAAATATTTTACATTGCTTTAATTTTGAAGTTTCACCTTGCCAAGTACACTGGTAAATAATTCCAGAGCAAGGACCAAAGTGTCTGTGTGTGTGTGTGTGTGTGTGTGTGTGTGTGTGAGAGAGAGAGAGAGAAAGAGAGACACAGAGAGAAATAGAGAGAGAGAGCATGAGCCAGGAAGTTCTCTGTGAAGAGCTCTGTACACTTTGCTAAGTGCTTTACGTGTTTACCAAGGTCTTGTTAAACTCACTGTAAAGCCACCTGTCACACTGCTGACAAGGAAAGGTGGCTAAATTGGAAATACAGGAATTCATCTGGTTAATGGCAGCATAAAAATAATTCACGAAGTGAAAAAAAAAACCAGAAACACAGAAGGGAAAAATTCATTAATAGATGTTTAGCAAGTTTCTTTTATATAAAACTTTTAATAAGTTGTACATGCAAGGATATTACATTAAAGTAAAAGATAGTTTCCTCTATTTTATCTGCAATTATAGGAAAATTAAGGCCAAATTCTCAAAATATTTAAGGCGTACACTGTATGACTAATGGAACGCTTTGGGACCAACAATGACCTTATCAATAATTTAATCATTTTTATCCCAACTGGGTTTAGTTCATACATATATTCACCACACACAAAATTTCCTGTGCTATTTTGGACTTTCTTCATTGAGCTTAAAAACCAAGAAAAAAATCAGTTCTTTATGGAATGAGTTACCAATAGAAACTGTTTCAGTATGCTTTTGTATTCCTAGAAAGGAAAACTTACTCTAAGAAATGAGGTCCTGTAAAGAAGTCACTCCTAAAATTAACATGCTTTTATTGCAGTTAAAAATATTTAGCAAGAGT
This sequence comes from Mesoplodon densirostris, assembly GCF_025265405.1. Classification (NCBI taxonomy): domain Eukaryota; kingdom Metazoa; phylum Chordata; class Mammalia; order Artiodactyla; family Ziphiidae; genus Mesoplodon; species Mesoplodon densirostris. The sequence goes on from NC_082665.1 coordinate 123,872,983, forward strand.
TTAAGTTACACTTAAGGGTAGCATTAAACCTTTCTTTTAGCTTCAGTTTAACTGCTTGATACTATTAATCTTGCTTTATGTATGTTACACCTGCAGATTGCAATGCTCGTAACCTATACCTTGTATCATTTGTGATAATACAATAATTCATTTTTTACTAGACTTACTTAGTAATTAAAATCTACACAAACCAAAAAGACCTTCTGAAGTATTAAATTTAATAATAAACCACCCAAAGACAGGACAGTCTCTATGTCTGCACTTATGCCACTATTCTCAGTTTTAAATTTCTGCGTAATTAAGCTGCTATCCCCTGGGGATCAGTGATTCCTGATAGTGTTATTGCTTGGTGAACGACCCATGGAAACACCAAGAGAAATATATTTTTTACTGATCAGTTTATGAAAATGACCAATTTGACTGAGGTCTAAATAAACAATTTGACTGAGGCTTAAATAAACATAGCCTTAATCCAACATGGCTGCAGTGGGTTATACATGCAGAAAGCAATTTATACACTAGATCTTCATTTCTTTTTTCTTCTGAGATATGGGTACAGCCACCTTGGAAGAACAAGTAAAATGGAAAAGGTATATTCAATTTAATTTAACAAACACTATAGGGACATCTTGAGTAACCTGTGATCACTGGGTAAGCATATTGGAACACAAAAGAGCAATGTTAGAGTTTTGCTTAATGATATTAATTTTGTCTTTTGCTTTCTGTTCACTTGTACTTTTCAAAACTAACAGTTAATTTTTAAATAATCCATGCCTGGTAGAGAAGAAACACAGAATCCAAATTCTGTGTTTGTGTCAGACAAAAACAAAAGCAAATCAAAAGTTCCCATGTTTGTGCCTGCCACCTCCCTTGACTGAATTTAGGCTCTTCTATACTGGGTTCTTTTGTACTCAGTTCTTTTTGAATTAATTTACCCTGAGTTTTCCTTTATATCAACTCTGTGAAAACAGTCTTAAAATTAGAACCAAATATTGTAGTTATTATAATTAGGGTCACAAGGCATTCTCATCTTTTTTTTTTTTTTTTTTTTTTTTGCGGTACGCGGGCCTCTCACCGCCGTGGCCTCTCCCGTTGCGGAGCACAGGCTCCGGACGCATAGGCCCAGCGGCCATGGCTCATGGGCCCAGTCGCGCCGCGGCATGTGGGATCCTCCCGGACCGGGGCACGAACCCGCGTCCCCTGCATTGGCAGGCGGACTCTCAACCACTGCACCACCAGGGAAGCCCAAAGCATTCTCATCTTTAATTCTAACTTCTTTGGAGAGCAAAGCCACAAAAGATGGAAGCCAAAATAAATCATTTCTCCCCCCAATTTCATGTTTATTCTTCTTCTGACAGCTCTGCAGAATACATTATTGGAAGATGCTTAGCCTGTTGGCTATTTTTTCAATCTATTTCAAATTGGTCTTCTTAAAAATATTTGGGATCTGCATGTGTTACAGAAAGATCTGAATACTTCAAGCCCATCAAACTCTGCTGCAAAAACAGAAGGAACTGCAACTTCAAATTAGTTATTATCTTTAAGGAACTCAAATTTGCTTTCTAAGTGCTCCTTGTAATACACAGGTTGAAGCCAGCTTGAATTTGGCTTTCTGGGAACACGTGTTAACCCTAACTTAACCCCCACAGGATAAGTACACGAACTGTTAAAAGCGTATTTTTGACTTTGAGGAAAATTTCTCTGTTCCTTTCAGTGGGCAGTACATAGCCCTTTATTAAGGAATGTTTCTTATTCCAAAAATAAGTTCCTAATAATTATCACCCATTCGTACTGTAATTTATTCTCTTTGGCGAGGGTCTGAAGCTGTTTTGTCAGAACTATAATACGCCCTTTGCAAAAATAGCCTGAATGGAAAGCAGAGCCTTGTGTATCTATGTTTTTTCAGAGGTTCAAGATGCTCTGAGAGTGTGGGGCACAGAGGATGACCATCACATGTCTTGAGGCTGTATAATCCTTGAACGTTCTCTCTCTCCCTCCCTCCCTCTCCCTCTCTGTCTCTCTGTCTCTCTCTCTCTCTCTCTCTCTCTCTCTCACACACACACACACACACACACACATTCTTTCAGAGGTAGACCTGCCATTTGGGTTACAAGTATGGTATATCAAGGAGTAATTTTAGGATGTATGATTTACCAGCAAGTTCAAATAAAGCTATTGAAAGGTGGTCATACTCCAATATCGATTTAGTTGTATGAATAGGATGTGCTCTCACTGAGAATCCTATTGTACACTCCAGCCAGGGTGCAGCTGGAATCATAGCCCTGACTCAAGAGAACATGGGGGTCAAAGCTGCTAAGAAGTAATCTCTCTACCCGATCACTTACTTGGGCTCCACTACAAGTGAGCTACTGGGCATCTCCTTGAGAAAATTACTTGGAAGCCACTCCGACCTATGAATAACAGCATGAAGAATTCATGGACGGTTGGTGGTCACGTTGGGACAATTAATTTTAGGCTCTGTGAATACTAGTGTTTATTTATACTATAAACAAGTCTTACTTCTAGGAAGTCTATAAATAGGCTTTGTTCTGTCATTTTATCTTCAGGAAAGGGAGTTATGAGCAAGTCGGTTTTCTGAAAGAGCACACACAGGCTTCCTAAAAATAATTGCTCCTATCCTTCCTAATCTGAAACTCATTAAAAAACAAAACAAACCTTGGGCGACTTTATTATTATTATTTTTTTGAAATTGTCATAGGCTATTTCACATACCAATGAAATCTTAGCCTCACTGAATAACACTTTTCAATTTCCTCTGCATAAGTCTCCTAATACACTCATATACATTGTTGGAGGAACTAACATAAGGTATAACACTAAACTAAGAAATATCATCAGGATCCATGTGATTCAGGGTGGACGTAAGACGGCGTGTCTGCAGACCAGTCACACGTCATGAAGAGAGTCAGACTGAGCCCCTTCCTAAGAGGCAGCAGCGGTGCCTGGTTTCTATGACTTCTTACCGCTTACCTGTAGCTGTAGGCACCTTCTGGGGTGGTTTTCTTGGGCCCTCTCTTCCTTCTCCCCCTCCCCGCCATCGCACAAGGTGCCCCGACCCTGCCTAGCTGTTCGGAGGCTAGGACAAGTGCGTCACTCAGGCCTGATGTTTGCAGCTTCCATATCTATTCTGTTCCCCAATCACACTGTCCAGAGATGAAGGCGCTGATAAACAGATCCCAGCTAAAGGGTTAATTACTGATAGGCTGGTTTGGTTCCTCTTCCTTCTGCAGCAGATCACAAGCTCCTTGGGATTATTTGGTGTTGGGCAGAGTAGGGGAGTTAACAAATGTTTATTAAATTATTATGAATCCTCCTTCCCAGGTCAGCTCTTGTTAACCAGTGATCTTCTTGATCTTGAGCCTGCATCCTTGATCTCTCATAACGTTTCCTAGCTGCTCATCTGACATTCGCCTGGGCTGCTCTCATCTCTGTAGGGATCCCTGCACACACATACTGAATAGTAAGTGATCACACCTAAGAAGGAAACGACCCTAAGCCCTCTCTCTTGGACCTTCTCCCTTCACTTCCTGTACTCTGACCCCGTGCTTGCCTACACCTCAGATGCTCTGCAGCTGGGGCCTGCCCTCAAAATGTGACCCTAGGACCGGCCCCAACATTGGGTAGCTTGTTAGAAATGCAGACTCCCAGGTCCCCAATATAGTCCTACTGGATCAGACTCTTCATTTTAACCAGACCTACAGTTGATCTCTGTGTATATTAAAGTTTTGGAAGCCATGGACTAGGTGACAGTTCCCTGTTTCCTACTCATTTTGGTGCCAGCTGTCAGGGCTCCTAAAATCCACCGTGCATCTGTGTATAATGTTATTCTAGGAGGAGAGAAAAGGCTTAAACTATTGGATGACTCTTCTAACTAGAGTAATGGTCTCAAACTTTAGTATGCATCAGACGTGCCTGGAGGGCTTATTAAAACGCAGATTGCTAGGACGCATCCTCAGAGTGTCAGGTTCTGGTTCTGAGACTTAGACGGGGCCCGATCGTTTGCATTCTGAACTAGTTCCCTGTAGTTGCTGATGCTGATCCACAGATCACAATATGAGAATCACTAAATGCGGTTCTGGTTTCTGTTCACATCCCCTCTTAGTCCTGGGTGGGGGTCTTCTCATAAGCTTACTCATTGGTTTCGTGCGCCAATGGCCATGAAACATCTAATGGCTGGGACACCAAGCACACACAGCCAAACCTCTCTTAACATTCTATCTCTAGTAATATCTATACTTCGTGCCCCAAGGAAAACGTCACTGTAAAAACATGATCCAATAAAAAGGAGAGACACAGACATTCGGGAAAGGGAGAAGGCCTCCCAAAGGTTAGGAGAAACTGGGCCACTCTGATTTTGTTTAACTCCCAGTATATTACAAGATGAAGAAATGCCAGAACAAAGCCATAAAAACTGTGACATTTTAAAAGTTAAAATTTGTAGGTCAATGTTTTTTAAACATTAATTTACTATGATGGTTACATACAATTGCAGTTGAAGGCAGAGCAAACACTCTTAAGTTTGAGGCCCTCTGTGTTTAGCCCTGAGTTGATGACTCTCCTGGGTTCTCTGGTGATCGGCTCTAACGAGGTGAGAGTTGGGATGGGACAGGACATGGCCAATAAGCTAGCTGCAAGGAGGGGAGTGGCCAGTGCATACAAGGGGCAGAGAATCCCAGGGCCGCCAGGACCCAAAAGGGCACTCTCTTAGTCCCCATGCAGAAGCCCTACAACACTGGGAGCCTGGCTGAATGGCCAACGATTTGGTGTTTTCTCTCCCGTGTGACCCATGAACCATTTGCACCCTGAGGTTCCGCGCTATCAGTATGCTCAGACGGATCTGTCTCTAAAAGAAAACATGCATTTAAAATGTTTTACCTGGAAAGATAAAGAGCTAAACAGTAAGAGATGTGCCCCAATGGTATCATTACTACCAGCCCCACGATGACCTGGTAGAAGAGAGATTTCAGGATAAGGGAGTTTCCCTGGAACCTCTCAGATCTCCAAGCACAGTTGAAACAAAGGAAGACCACCCAAACAAGGCCAAGCAGAGGCTATTTATTCAAAGCTTGCTCTAGCAAGGGAATCAGCTACCATCACTTGTGTTTGGCAAAGGATCAAAAGCAGTCAGGGCAGTGAGAAAGCTTTATTAGTGAATCAAAGAGAAGGCTTCAAGTCTGCCTGATTGGAGGCTATAAGGATGGCGCTGGGCTGATCAGAAGATGATCCTCATTTGCGATTGATTTGGGGAGCATATGAGCTTTCTCTGTTTGGTCCTGAGCTGGAAGCAGGCAAAAATAGGGGAGTGGGCAGTCACTGACCAAGTCCTGACTGTTCTGGGCTGATTTTGCTGCAGAGGCTGTGGCTTGGCTTCTTGCACAGGTCAGCGCTCTCTTGCCCTAGATTGCCTGGCCAGTGTTCATTTTTCTCATTCAGTCTTTCTTTACCGACTCCAGGCTGCTCGGCCTACGCCCATACCTAGTCTAGAACCAGCTACAGTTTCAGTTTCACAACATTACTTTCTCGGGTAGTTCTGAAGTCTAAAGGGAGACAAGATTGAGAGGCAGTGGCAATGGGTGTGTTGTTTCCCTCTTTACAAAGCTTTATGGAAAGCATGAAAGAGTGAAACTTAAATTCTATTCCCTATATAACTAGAGGGGAGTTGTGGGCCCCTTTGAGAATTCGAGCAAGTTGATGAACCCTCTCCCCTAAAATATACACACATCCACACACATACTCATGTGCAAGCCATTTCAGGAGTTTAGCTGATCCATGGACCTTAAATGAAGAAGTTATGCTCTATATTACTGTTTATTTTACTGTAGAGGTTTATATTGTCATGGAAAGTTATACTCTGCTGAAAGGAACACACAGCCTCTTTGTGCCTATTTCAAATTATCTCCTTGCATTTTAAAGGAAGAGCATATCTTCTTTCTTCCTGGATTAAGTCTCTGCTACTGAGGAGCTAATCTTTGTGGCTCAGCTGGTTGAACAGCCTATAATTCAGCCCCATATTGGAAAAGTGCCCATGACTGGCAATACTCACCTTCACTAAGCTGGGGATGGAACAGCTGGGGAGAGGGCAGCGGGCATCCTTCACTGACTTCCTCTCCTGGCTCAGGCTAGCCCTGATCTGACCGTAAGTAAGGCTGCTATGAAAAACACCCAGGATCTTCATTTAACACGTATTTCCTGAAATTCAACTGTGTAGCAGGCACTGTGCTAGGCCCTAGACGGGATGAGATGCTGACAACTTTCAATCATTAACATGGAAATTATCCAAAGTAAAATTCTAATTCAGTCAAAGCCCTACCAATCTGGGTTCCCACAGTCACTCTGTATTTTTCTGTGCCCCCTCCCCACTAAGTGCCCCAATCAACCAGGGTATGTTCAGGGAATGCAAACTAATGGCAACATTAGCACAATATAGTTAGGAAGGTAAAAACAATTAAAAACACCACTAAATACATTTCAAAGTCAAGTATTAACTGTTTTTGGATTATCCACCGTTTGGGATCATATGTGCCCTGGTTCCTGTCCATTAATGCAGATAAATGAAGAGCGGAATGTATCTGCACGGGGCCCAGCTGACTTACAAGGGGGCAGCAGTCAGTGAGGGAGAAGGGCGGTCAACACCCCCACAGTTCAACTCAGACCGTCACAGTTACCTTTCTCTAATAATGGAAGCAAAATGGGAACAAAAGAGGGTTAAAGAGGGGTGGGCTACTCCAATTTATCCCTGGCTCCCTAGCTAACAGCTGAAGTTTAGTGCCCAAACAACTTTACAATCAACTGTGTGTGTGTGTGTGTGTGTACATTTTTTTAAAAAAGGGACAAATATACACCAAGCAAAAATAAAATGCATTTCCTTATGCATAGATTTCACAATTTATAATAATGGCAAATATCATGCATTTATATGACTTTTTTGATTTCTAGAAGTACTACCAAATACATGAACTAAAAATTACCCTTAACTCTCTAAAAGTGGTATTTCTTCAAGTGGTCTGTGGAATATAGGCATTAGAATCACCTGTGGGAAAACTGCATGTTTCAGAGACAGGTGATGACTTTGTTGAGCCTCCAGTACAGAATGATGGGTCCAAACAGGCAGGGCAGGCACCCGCATGTTACAGATGTCCCGACAGAGGCCCATGGCCCGGCCTGAGCACACCCCAATCAAAAGCAGACTGTAGATTTAGACAATGATACTTTAGCTCCAAGCTCAGTGTTCCACCTACTTTTTTATAATCCTCTGAATTCTCCTCTATAATTCCTAAAGGATATCTAATTCAGATTTATATTTAAAAACACCTCTTCACATTCATGTCTGAGTCACAAGACTCAGAATGCACAGTAACTACTCTTGCTATCTATCATCACTAAGTTTTTCTGAGTAGAAGAAGTGGAGCTTTCTGAAGGACTTATTTTGATAAATCATGATCAGCTATTTCACGAGCACTCCAGTTACATACAATACAGTGGTAATTACAGCTACAGGACCCTACAAGATTTAGAGTGTTTCCTTTCAAGGAAACTCATTAAGGAAACTATAGAGAACTAAGAACTTACAAAGAAAAATTAATTGCCACTTTTGGTCAGCCTATTTTAGAAAGACTTATGAGGTCTAGATTGTATATTGGGCTAACGGAGAGAGCAGAAACTCAGTGAAGTCTGGCTTACTGAGGGCATCATGGTACATAATATGTTCATAAATTAATCTGCTCGTAAAGCAACTCACATATGAAGCACAAAAACATCCCGTAAAACACGTTAAATTTATTTTTATCAACAATACTCATTTCCTTTCCACATCAGCTAGCAGTTACTGTGGCTGAGAGCTGGTTCTGAGAAGCTACAAATCCACAATCTCAAAGGCGGAAATGCTGCTCTGGCCACAGCCTCCTGTCTTACCAGTGTTCTCACTTCCAAAATTCTTCTATTTCCTGTGAATTACAGTGAAAACTATGTGGGGTTATTATTTTGTTAATTTCTGCAAGGTGAAAAATAATTTTAACGTGTAACGGGACATACAGTGAGAAGTAATTTCTCTTACTCTTCCTTGATCCACTCCCTCCAAATCCACCTTCCTAAGTGCAGCCAATGTGCTTCCATAACACAGAGGCACTTTTAGGTATGCAAACGCCTTTTAAAAACAGACATGGGAACATACTATGCCATGCATTTTAAAATTTACCAATATGATTGTTAAAATGGAGAACATTCCAAATCAGCATTTATAGAAATACTTTATCCTTTTTTGTGGTTGCAGAGTATTCCACTGAGTGGACGTATCATGATTCAACCAGTTCTTTTATTTTGAGGGCATTTAGATTTCTCCCTTAGTTATTACACATGTCTCTGTATGGGTCTTTGTGCTTGAAAGCACAGTATATCTTGGAAAGAAGGAAACGGTTTACTTCATGTTACCTCAACACTTTAGTTTGATTTTGGACTCTTTGATTACAAAGAGTAGAAGTGAATGATCTCAGGAAAAAAGGGGGCATTTGGGAACACAGTAAAACAGTGGTTTTCAAAGTGTGGTCCCTGGACCAGTAGCATCAGCATTACCTGAGAATTTCTTCAAACTGCAAATTTTTGGACATTCCCCACCCATATCTACTAAACCAGAAATCCTGGCAGAATTTGAACAAGCCCTCTGGGTGATTCTGATGCAAGCTCAAGTTTGAAGCCCCTACTTTAAGAGTTATATAACAGAATACAGTTCTGGGCCCCAAAGCTACCAGGGACCAAGGAAGTTTCAGTGAAGTTTCAGTTTCTTTTTTCATCTTTCTCAAGCTACAGGGAGGTCTCTTTTCCCAGGCAGAAATTTTATTATAATGTTGTCAAATTTACCAAACTTTTTTCTTTATGGTTTATGGGTATTTGAATATTGCACCTAGGAATATAAAATAATAATTTTATTCCAGTTTTGTTTATATCACTGATCTACCTGGAATTTATTTTGGTTCAAAAATAGAGATACAGTTTCATGGTTTACCACATAGCTAGTTAGTTCTAAAAACTGTACTATTAAGTAATCCATTATTTTTCTATTGATTTGAAATTCTACTTTTATCATACATAAAATTCCCATATGTACTGAGGGTCCTATATGTATTGACCCTTTACCAATTCCAAACTGTTATATAAGTATGGTATCTTTACAACACATTGTAACAGGGGATGGGGCTAATGACAAGTTTATTCCAGAACATTCCTGGCTATACCTGAATGTATAAAGTTAAAAACGAATTTTTTGTAATTAAAATTTTATTTATGTTTGCTTTTAAAATTAAGGTATAACTGACATAATATTATATTAGTTTCGAGTGTACAACATGATGGTTCAATACTTGTATATACTGCAAAATGATCACCACAATAAATCAAGTTAATATGTCACCATACAGTTACAATTTTTTTCTTGTGACTAGAACTTTGAAGATCTACTCTCCTATCTACTTTTCAACATGCAATACAGTATTATAAACTATAATCACATGCTGCACACTGCATTCCCAAGACTTATTCATTTGACAGCTGGAAATTTGCACTTTTGTAATTTATTATTAATTTGTACATGCATATTTTATATTTTTCTATTTTATTATTTTAATGTTTGTTACTTATTTTCCCCCAAAGAAAGTTTGTATGTATACTAGTTTGTGTCATTTATGTTTTCTTATCAATTCATAACTTTTAGTTTTAATTCCTTCATTTTGTTTTCTTTAGATTTACTTTGCTGTTATTTTCCTCACTACCTGAGATGAATGTCTGATTCACATATTTTTATTCCTTTTTTGTTTATTAATTTAAGAGTATCAGAACTTCTAAGAGTATTGTTTTAGTCAAAATCAACAAGTTTTGATCAATATACTTTAATTATCATTATTTTCTAGAACTTACACAATTTCAATTTTGATTTCCTTTTAATACAAGAGTAAAGAGAGTTTTAATATTTTCAGTGATAGGTTTGTCTCAGGGTTGTTTTCTATTTTTGTTATTAATCTCAAGTGTTGTCGTCAAAGAATACAACTTTCTACTATGTGAAATTTATTGAAGCTTTTCTTTGTGGCTACTTTAAAAATAAATATTCTATGGATACATTAATTTCATTCTCTGTTTCTAGTATATAGAGTTCGATATATATTACTTAGGTCTGACATTCAATGTGAATAGTTAGGTTCTCTACATCCCTACTTTAGAGTGAGTTGGCCTGATTTACCATGAATGAGGAGAGGTACAAGTCATTTATTACTACCGTATTTCTATGTATTTCTCCTTATATTTCCTGCAACTGTTACATTATAAATTCTGAGGGGCTTTTTTATGAGGGGGGCATGGGAGGTATACAATGATTAAAGAAAGCTCTTCATTATAAACTGTAAAGTTTTTCACATTCATAAAATGTTCTCATTTATCTCATTCAATGCTATTTGCTTTAAATTCATTTTGTCTGATATGAATATTATTATACCTCATTTTCATTTGCTTTTTTTAGTATACCTGTGCAAATTGTTTTATTTTCAATCAGTTTCCTTTGCTTTAGAGGTGATTTTCTTAGAGTAGGGTTGGTTTATTTTATTTTTTAAAATAATTTCCCTTTCAGATCTTGCTGCAATAGCTGATATGACACATAAAACTGGATAAAATATATGAAACACGCAGACATAAGAAAACAGGCAGAACAGCACCATGATCCTTAATGTAAGGGGGAAAAGAAAACAAGGGGATCTCTGTAACTGGTTTTCTGCCTGGAAGTACTTTTGAGAGCACAGAGCAGGATGGGGAAACCCAAAGCAATGTGCATGGGTCTTGCTGGGTTGAGAAGACAGAAAGGCTGAGGTAAGTCTGCAGGATATGTTATCTTTAAAGGAGAAAGTTATACAGAGAAAGAACTCGGAGGTCTGCACTGGGGGATCTCCTTAACTTTTTCGCTGAATACTAAGGTGTGCGTGTGTAGGGTAAAACTACAGTAGGCTCAGGAAAGAAAAACTACCAGAGAAAGAACTCCTACTGGGGAGTGTAAAAATTGCAAGAAGGTTTTACAAGGCTGGGAAACATCTACGTTCTGACTAAACAGGCTTAAGAGAAATTGGTGTATACACAGGGAATCCAGTGGAAATCCCTGAAGTGCCATGTCTTAGTAGTAGGGCTAAATTGGCCCTTGGGTAGAGGATACATTAGAACCATACTTTAAAAAAAGTCTAAAAACAAGTATCAAAAAGATCAAGATGATCCAAAAGTAATTTAACAGACTGCCAAAAGTAAACTCAACATTCCTCTAAAGGAAGACCACAAAATTCAGAAAATCAACAACATAACATTCAAAGTACACAGCATTAAAAAAAACCACAGATGATGAGAAAAAATAGTGAAATGTAACATACAACTAAACATACCAGAAAGGAATAAGACCAGTTTTACACAAATTCTTCCTAAAAATATGAAAGAAGCAGAAACTCATATTGAAGCCAGCATTACTGAGATCCCAAAGACAGAAAATGCAGACCAATATCCACCACAAACATAAGCATGAAGATCCTTAACAAAATATTATCAAGTTGTATACAAAAGGCACAGAGATCAGACAGGAAGAAATAAAGTGATCTGTAACTGCAGATGAAATAATTTTCAAACAAAATCCCAAACAATCTATAAAGAAGCTACTTAAGCTAGTAAGTAACTTCAGAAAGAATACAGGTCAATATACCAAAATCAGTTACATTTTTACATACTAGGAATGAACACCTAGAAATCGAAATTAAAAGAATCAGCACCCCCAAATCATAAAGTATTGGGTTGGCCAAAAAGTTCGTTCGGTCAGTGAATATGTTGTTTAATAAAGTTCTTCATGAAAATGAAAAATGGGTCTTTTGTTTTTACTTAAAACCGAACGAACTTTTTGGCCGACCCAATATTTAGGGATAATAAGTGTAATATTTATAAGCTGAAAACTATCAAAAAATAATGAGAGAAATCAATAAAGACCTAAATAAATGGAGAGATACACTCTGTTTATTGGCTAGAAGAGTCAATACTGCAAGATGTCTGTTTTCCTAAAGCTGATTTTATAGACTTAGTATAATCATTATCAAAATCCCAGCAAGATTTCCAGTGAAACTACAAGCTGGTTCTAAAATATGAATGGAAAAGCAAAGGATTAAGAATAACCAAAACAATTTTAAAAAGAAAAAGCAAAGTTGGAAGAGTCCAACATAATTTCCATAATTTCCATTATTACCTAGATCAACAGAACAGAGTACAGAGTTTGGAAACAGACCTACACATATTTTCAATTGATTTTGCTAAAGATGGTAAGGAAAGTCAGTTGTGAAAAAAATGCTCTTTTCACAAACAATGTTGGAATAATTGTACATCCACTATAAAACAATTAAGCTTAGAACTATATTTCACACTTTACACAAAAATTAACTTAAAATGGATAACAGATGTAAAGGCAAGAACTGTAAAATGTCTTGAAAATAAGTAAGAGAAAATTTTGTGATATTGATATATGCAAAGATTTCTTAGGATATAGAAAACTCTAACCATAAAAGGAAAAAATGATAAATTGACCTTTACCAAAATTAAAAATGTCTCTTTGAAAGACACTGTTAAGAAAACAAAAACATGGGCAACACACTGGGAGAAAATATTTACAAAATATGTATTGAAAAAGGGAATATGCAAATAACTCTCATAACTCAACTGTAATAAACAAATACCTCAATTTTTTTTTTTTTTTTTTTTTTTGCGGTATGCGGGCCTCTCACTGCTGTGGCCTCCCCCGTTGCGGAGCACAGGCTCCGGACGCGCAGGCTCCGGACGTGCAGGCTCAGCGGCCATGGCTCACGGGCCCAGCCGCTCCGCGGCATATGGGATCCTCCCAGACCGGGGCACGAACCCGTATCCCCTGCATCGGCAGGCGGACTCTCAACCACTTGCGCCACCAGGGAGGCCCTCAATTTTTTAAAATCACGAGATGTCAACAGGCACTTCACCAAAGAGATGTGAATAACAAATGTATGAAAAGATACTCGAAATGATTAATAATTATGGAAACACAAATTACAACCACAATGAGCTACCACTACATAATCACAAGAATGGCTTTTAAAAAAATGACAAAACCAAGTGGTGACAAGGATACAACTGAAATCCTCAAACACTACTGGTGGAATACTCATTTTGAAAAGCAGTCTGAAAACCCCTTGGCAGTTTCTTATGAAGTTAAACATATATTTACCAAACAAACCAGTGTCCATATCCTTGATATTTATCCAAGAGGAGCAAAAACTAAGTTCACATAAACAGCTGTACATAAATATTTATAGCGTTTTCTTCATAATTGACTCAAACTGGAAAAACCCAATTGTTCTTCAACTGGAGTAAGAATAAACAAACTGTGGTACATCCAAGCATGGTAATACTACTCAGTAATAAAAAGCAATGAGTTACCGATACAAGCAACAACATGGACGAATCTTAAATGTCTTAAGATCAGTGAAAGAAACCAGACTTAAAAAGCTATATACTACATGATTCTATTTATATGATATTCTAGAAAAGGCAAAACTATAGAGACAGACTGAAAATATCAGTGCTGGCAGGGATTGGAGTTGAGGGAGGGAATGATAACAAAGGGGCGTAAAAGAAATTTTTTAATTGAAAAATTACTTCTAAGTCCTGACTGTAGCGCAAATGTATGTTTTTGTCAAACTATACTTCAAAAAACTCGAATCAAAAGAAGACAGATACAAGCAAACTAAGTCACAAAGACCTTGAACACTAAACAAACAAAACCCAAAAGGTCAATTAGTAAATAATGAATTTAAAAAAACCCCACCCATGTTAGTATTACAAAGTGGGGGAAAATGGTGAAATAGATAAATTCTGTGTGACTGTACTCATTTCCTAGAGCACTTGACATGTAAAGTGTAAGGAGGAAATTTGAGGAACATTAAGTAATCTCATGGAAATATAAACAGGTACTACTACACAAAAATACACTTTATAGATGAGGGGAAAATTTGTCTTGATATACAGAACATGGATAAAGAGAAAACCTGAAATAACTATTCCAAGACACCAGAGCTGTGTTCTGTCTAGACAGGGACACTGGAGGGTAAGAAATGACAGTCACTGCAACTTTGGTGGTACTTCAAATTCTGGTGTTCTCCAGTAAGCCTGTATTATTTACCTCCCAGAGTTCTCAAGTGGCTATCCCATTTATTCTGAAAAGATTTTTAGCTGCAGTCAGTGGCAGAGACAGAATAGAGTGTGCTTGCTCCATCTTACCTGGAAACAGAACCTCTCTACTTGAATATTATAAAAAGTCATCTCAAACTGAAAATATCCAACACCAAACTCCTAACCCTCTCACTACTTTTCCTAACTCAGCAAACAGCAACTTCCACACTTCTAGTTGCTCAGGGACCAAAAAACTTGGAACTTCCTTTATTTCTTTTCCTCTCATATCCCACATTTAGTTCATCAGCAAATCCTTTTGAGTTTTATCTTCAAAACATATTCATAATCTGACCTTTTGTCACCAATTTTAATGATAGCATCCCAGTCTTCCATCTTGATACCAAATTTACTGATGCTACCACCATCATCTTCTACTTTGATTAACCAAATATTCATTTAATTTTTAAAACTAGTCTTTCATTTAATTAAAAAAATACTTGAGGGCATTCAGAAGCACCTAAGTACATAAAGCATATATTAACAAACATAGAGAAAGAAATTGACAGTAACACAATAATAGTAGGGGACTTTAACATCTCACTTACATGAATGGACAGATCATCCAGACAGAAAAATCAATAAGGAAACACTGGCCTTAAATGACACATTAGATTAGACAGACTTAATAGATATATACAGAATGTTCTACCCCAAAGCAGCAGAACAGAAATTATTCAAGAGTACTTGGAACATTCTCCAGGAGAGATCAAATGCTAGGCCACAAAACAAGTCTCAATAAATTTAAGAAGACTGAAATCAGATCAAGCATTTTATTTGACCACAATGCTATGAGACTAGAAATCACCTATAAGGAAAAGAAAAAAAAGAACCACAAACACATGAAACTAAACAATATGCTACTAAACAACCAATGGGTCACTGAAGAAACTAAAGTGGAAATCAAAAGAAAATGGAAACACAATGATACAAAATTTAAAGAACACAGCAAAAACAGTTCTATGAGGGAGGTTTACAGCAATACAAGCTTACCTCAGGAAACAAGAAAAATCTCAAAGAGACAACCTAACCTAACACCTACAGGGACTAGAAAAAGAAAAACAACAATAACAACAACAACAAAAATGCAAGTTAGTAGAAGGAAAGAAGTCATAAAGACCAGAGCAGAAATAAATGAAATAGAAACTTAAAAAAAAATAGAAAACTTCAATGAAATTAAGAGCTGGTTCTTTGAAAAGATAAACAAAGTGATACACTTTTAGCCAGACTCATCAAGAAAAAAAAGAGAGAGGACCAAATAAATAATATCAGAAGTAGAAAAGGAGAAATTATAACTGATACCACAGAAATAGAAAGGATAAGAGATTATTATGACATTATATGCCAATTAAAGGGACAACCTAGAAGAAATGGATATATTCCCATAAACATACAATATCCTAAGACTGAATCAGGAAGAAATAGAAAACATGAACAGACCAATTACCAGAAATGAAACTGAATCAGTAGTAGTAATTTTAAAAATCTACCAATAAACAAAAGTCCAGGACCAGATGGCATCACAGGTGAAGTGTACCAAATATTTTAGGAAGAGTTAATGCCTATCCGTCTCAAACTATTTCAAAAAATTGAAGAGCAAGAAACACTTTGGAACTCATTCTACAAGGCTAGCATCACCCTGATACTAAAAGCAGAGAAAGATACCACAAAAAAGAAAATTTAAAGGCCAATATCACTGATGAACATAGTGGCAAAAGCCCTCAACAAAATACTAGCAAACTAATATTTATGAATGCAAGAGGACATTAAAAGGATCATATACCATGATCAAGTGGGATTTCTCCAAGGGATGCAAGGATGGTTCAATATCCGCAAATCAGTCAATGTGATACATCATATTATCAAACTGAGGAATAAAAATCATATGATCATCTCAGTAGATGCAGAAAAAGCTTTTGACAAAATTCAACATCGATTTATGATAAAAACTCTCAACAAGGTGGGTGTAGAGGGAACATATTTCAACATAATAAAAGCCATGTATCACAAGCCTTCAGCCAACATCATACTCAACAGTGAAAGATGAAAGTATTTCCTCTAAGATCAGGAAGAAAAAAAGGATGCCCACTCTCACCACTTTTATTCAACAAACTATTGTAAGTCCTAGCCACAGCAATCCGACAAGAAAAAGAAATAAAAGACATCCAAATTGGAAAGGAAGAAGTAAAACGGTCACTGTTTGCAGATGACACAATATTATATATAGAAACTCCTAGAAAACACCACCAAAATCTATTAGAATAAATGAATTCAGTAAAGTTGCAGGAAAAAAATTAATGTTCAGAAATCTACTGCGTTTCTATACACTAACAATGAACTATCAGAAAGAGAACGAAAACAATCCCATTTACAATTGCATCAAAAAGAATAAAATGCCTAAGGAATAAATCTAACAAAGGAGGTGAAAGATCTATACTTGGGAAACTATAATACACTGATGAAAGAAATCAAAGTCAACATAAATGGATGGAAAGAAATACTGTGCTCATGGACTGGAAGAATTAATGACCATACAACCCAAGGCAATCTACAGATTCAATGCAATCCCTATCAAGACTAATGACATTTTTTTTACAGAACTGGCACAAAAATTCTAAAATTTGTATGGAAACACAAAAGACCCCAAACAGCTGAAAAAATCTTGAGAAAGAAGAGCAAAGCTGGAGGTGTCATGCTCCCTTATTTCAAACTACACTACAAAAGCTACAGTACTCAAAACAGTATGGCGTCTGCACAAACACAGGCACATAGATCAATGGAACAGAACAGACAGCCCAGAAACGAACCCACACTTATACAGGCAATTAATCTATGACAAAGGAGGCAAGAATATACAATGCAGATGTACACTGCAATATATAGCCTCCTCAATAAATGGTGTTGGGAAAACTGGACAGCTATATGCAAAAAAATCAAACTGGACTACTCACATCATATGCAAAAGTAAACTCAAATTGGATTAAGGACTTAAAGGTAAGACCTGAAACCATAAAACTTCTAGAATAAAACACAGGCGGTACACTTCTTGACATCAGTCTTAGCAATACGTTTTTAGGTCTGTCTCTTTAGGCAAGGGAAACAAAAACAAAAATAAACAAATGGGACTACATCAAACTAAAAAGCTTTTGCACAGTGAAGAAAACTTAATAAAACAAAAAAGTCACCTACTGGATGGGAGAAATATTTGCAAATGATATACCTCATATGGGGTTAATATCCAAAATATAATATCCAAGTGTTGGTGAGAATGTGAAAGAAAGGGAACCCTTGTGCGCTCTTCGTGGGAAGGCAAATTCGTGCATCCACTGTGGAAACCAGAGTGGAGGTTCCTCAAATAATTAAAAACAGAACTACCATATGATCCAGAAATTCCACTTCTAGGTATTTATTTGATGAAAATGAAAACACTAATTCGAAATGATATATGCACCCCAACGTTCATAGCAGTATTATTTACAATAGCCAAGATATGAAAGCAACCTAAGGGTCCACCAACAGATGAATGTGCAAAGAAGATTCGGTATATATGTATACAATGGACTATTACTCAGCCATAAAAAAGAATGAAATATTGCCCCTTATAACAACACGGATAGGCCTGGAGGGTATTATGCTAAGGGAAACAAGTCAGATAGAGCAAGACAATTACCATATGATCTAACTTATTATATGTGAAATCTAAAAAGCAAAACAAATGAACAATTATAACAAAACAGAAACAGAGTCACAGATGCAGAGAACAAACAAATGGTTGCCAGAGGGGAGGGAGGTGGGTGAAACAGGTGAAGAAACTTAAGAGGTACAAACTTCCAGTTACAAAATACATGAGTCATGGGGATGAAATGTATAGTATGGGAAATCTAGTCAATAATAACATAATATCATTGTATGGTGACAGATGGTAACCAGCCTTATCATGGTGATCATTTTGTAATGTACAGAAATATCAAATCACTATGTTGAGTACTGAGAGCTAACATAGTGTCATAGGTCAACTAAAATTCAAAACTAGACAGACAAACTCACAGAAAAAGAGATCATATTTGTGGTTACCAAAGGTAGGGGGTGGGGAAGGAGGAACTGGATGAAGGCAGTCAAAAGCACAAACTTCCAGTTATAAGATCAGAAGTAACAGGGATGTAATATACAACATGATTAATATAAATGTTAAGAGTTCTCATCACAAGGAAAAGTACTTTTCTTTTAGTTGTATCTATATGAGATGATGGATGTCCACTAAACTTATCATGGTCATCATTTCATAATGTATGCAAGTCAAATCACTTTGCTATGCACCTTAAACTTATACAGTGCTGTATGTCAATTATATCTCAATAAAACTGGAAGAAGAAAATTTGAGAGGCAAATACATGCCAACCTCTGTTATAAATGGTGAGGTTTTGGCAGTAATCGAGACAGACAAAAATCTCTATCTTCATGGATCTTATTTGGTAGTAGAAAATTACTTCTAGCAGATAATGCTTATGATTTCAATACCTTCTTAACTGATTTCTTTGCTTCTGCCCTTGTCTTCCTACAGTCGATTCTCATCGCTGATTGTAAGGAGATCCTTTCAAAAGGTAAGTCAGATAATGCCATGCCTCTGCTCAAATTTCTCTAACAGTGTATCATCTCAGAGTAAAAGCCCACAAAATTACCAGCACTCACACCCATCCTTCCCACCTTTCTTCTTGGTCAAGCTAGAGATCAATCTCTCTCACTTAACCATTCATCTGCTATTTCTTAAAATTCCTCTCCAGATTAGGTATCTCCCCTATGAGTTTCAGACTTATATGGACAGCCGCTTGGTCACTGGGCCTCAGCACCTGGGTATCTCACGAGTACCTGACACTCAACATGTCCAACCCTGAACTCATTTACCACCCCCCCAAATTTGCTCCCACTCTGCTCTCCATCTCAGTTGCCCAAGCAAAAATCAAATATTATCCTCATCTCAACTGACATCCTCCTCCCCCATCCCACGAATCCTGTGCCCTGGTCTCTGTGATAACACACATATGGCCAGCTCTTCCCCTACATCTCTATTCTCTTCCCCTTTATTATAGACACTCTCTATACTGCAGATGCTCATTAACCATCTAATGACTCTTTGCATGAGAGAACTTAAAAAAAAAAAGTAAAATGTAATCTATTCATTCTCAAATGTTTATTAAAAACATATCATATACACCGGGTCCTATTTTGTGTGCTAAGGACATAGCAATGAAGGAGGTAAGTCCCTGCCTTCCTAGAGCTTACACTGTAGTGGGGGAGCCAGAATGTAAACCAATAAATACATAATAAATCATAAGTGCTATTAAGAAAAATAAAGTGCATAAGGGGATAATGAACCACAAATAAAGTGAGGGAACAAGCCATGGGGACATCTTAGGGCAAGTGAGTGGAAATAATAAAGAAGCAACAGCAAGTGCAAACGCTCCATGGTCAGAACAAACTTGACTTGTTTAAGGAAGTGTCTGGAAGAAGAGGCTGGAGAGGTGAAGGGGCCACACAGGATCGCATGGGCCACAGCAGGGAAGGGCTCCGGGTACCATTCCAAGTGTGATGGTGCTTGAGACCGAATGTTTGTGACCCCACAAAGTTCATACATTAAATCCTAACACCCATTGTGATGGTGCTGGGAGGTGTGTCCTCTGGGAACGGAGTTAATTCTGCCTTCACAAATGGGATCAGTGTCCTTATAAAAGAGATCCCGCAGAGCTTGCTTGCCCCTTCTGCCCTGTGAGGAAATGAGGGAAAATGGCCATCTATGAACCACCAAACAACGAATTGGCCAGTGGTTTGATCTTGGACTTCCCAGATTCCAGAACTATGAGAGATAAATTTCTGTGGTTTATAAGCCACCCAGTCTTATGGGACTCTGTTATAGCAGCCCGAATGAATTAAGACAGATTGGATGCTCTTGGAGATTTCTGAGTAGGAAACTGTTATAATTCTATTTCTTTTTTCTTTCTTTTCTTTTTTTTTTTTTTTTTTGCGGTACGCGGGCCACTCACTGCTGTGGCCTCTCCCGCTGCAGAGCACAGGCTCCGGACATGCAGGCTCAGTGGCCATGGTT
The DNA here is from genome assembly GCF_025265405.1 of Mesoplodon densirostris. NCBI lineage: Eukaryota > Metazoa > Chordata > Mammalia > Artiodactyla > Ziphiidae > Mesoplodon > Mesoplodon densirostris. Next base: position 123,893,354 of record NC_082665.1, read on the forward strand.
CACGGGCACAGCCGTTCCGCGGTACGTGGGATCTTCCCGGACCGGGGCACGAACCCGTGTCCCCTGTATTGGCAGGCGGACTCTCAACCACTGTGCCACCAGGGAAGCCCTCTATTTCTATTTAAAATGGGTCACTGTTGCTGCTGTGCAGAGAAGAGGCTGTAGGGAGACTGGGATGAAAACAGGGAGCCCAGTTAGGAGGCATTTGCAACAGTCCAGGTGAAAGATGACAGAAGATCAGGACCAGGGTGAGTTGGCCTGGTGGAGTTTGCAAACAAGTGGGGGAGATTCTGGATATATTTTGAAGATAGAGCCACTGTGATTTGCTGATGGATGTGGGATGAGAGGGAAATAAAGAAATCCAGATGATTCATCCCTAGGCTTTAGGGGAGCCAGTGGGTGCATGTTGGTGTCATTTTACTTACGGATGGGAGAAGACAGAAAGCAGAGACATTTTCAGGAGAAAACCAAGAATGTAGCTTTGGACATGTGAAGTTAGGGTCCTGTGGCTTTCCAAGTGATGCTTAGGAAGTTAGGTATGTCAGTTTAGATCTCATAAGAGGAGAAGCAGAAACTGGAGATACTGCTTTGGGAGTCATGAACTTAGATATGACATTTCAAGCCACAGGACTTGTGAAATCACCCAGGGAGATAGAGAAGAGGTCTGAGGATTGGGTACTCTGAGGTGGCCATGTCAACATTTAGCAGCTGCGAAAGGAAACTGAGCTGATGAAGGAGATGGAAGAGAAACAGCCAGTGGAAGTAGGAGAAAAACCAGAATGGGGTATTCCGGAAATCCAGTAAAGAGAGTATTTCAAGGATATAGAAATCAATGGTTTCAAGGATGAGAGGCTGAGTAAGTAAAGGAATGAAAATTGACCACTGTATTTAGCAACATGGGGAAAAGTGGTTAGAGGAATGGGGCAGGGGGTAGGAGGTGACAGCCAGAGAGTAGTGGGTTTAAGAGAGTGGAAGCTGAAGAAACGGAGTTGTGCTCCCCCTCTGCCCTTTGCATGAGGAGCTTTGCTCTAACAGCCAGTGAGAAATAGGAAATAGCTGGAGAGGGATTCATGTTCAAGGTTGGGTATTTCATGTTTGTTTCTTATTCCTTCAGATGAGACAGAAAAGACAGCATGTTCAAATACTAATAATGATACAGTCGAGGGGGACTTACTAGAGCAGAACTGAATGGACAGAAGTGCAGGAACAAACCTTTGTGTAGGAGACAGTAGGACCCAGTGCCTGAGCAGAGAGGTAAGGGCAGGGAGAAGAGGGGCAGGGAGAGACGAAACAGACTGAAGGATATGCCCGTGGGAATGTGAGCAAGTTCCCTTCTAGGTTCTCAGTGAAATACACAGCAAGGGCGTGGGGAGGTGGGGAGGCGGGGGGCGGCTGGAGAGGTGTTAGATGTTTAAGAGGACAGGAAATACTGGTGGGCTGCTCCACAGTGCGAGGACCCACTTGAAGAGAGGTCAGTATGTATGGCTATTTTCGCCTGGCCACCTTCAGCTGCTCACTTACAGGCACCAGTAGGGTTTGGGTTTTGTTAGTCAATGACACAGAGGGAGGAAGGAACAAGGGTGCTGTGGGTGAATGCTCAGGCGTAATTAAAACGAGGGAGCACAGGAGGAGCTGGGGAATTGAGGACACTAGTGGAATAAAGGACAGTGGAAAAGCAGTGGGGTAAATGAACTGGAAATCAGGCTGGAATTGGAGATATGATCATGGAAGGGGGGTGGAACAAGTCAGAGAGAAGCAAGAGGTGGATGTTCTTCGGGTGGTACTATTACTGGAAATAAAGAGATTACTGACATGACCACGAGAGTAGGCAGCTGGAGGTGAGGAGGTAGAGGAATAACTGAAGGGCAGAGGCAGATACGACCTGCCTCAGAAACACTGACTTTAGGAGCCACCGGGAAGTTAGACGGAGTATTTTCTACTCATCATCCACAGTAGCTTTAGAGATTCAAATTCATGCTAATTCTTGGCCTATGTTTAGACTTTGGTGATTAACAGAGGAACTACCATTTATTGAAGGCGCTTGTTTTGGATACTTTATGGAAGTCATTTTCTTTTAAACTTATACCCGCTCTGGGGGGCAATCATTATGTCTTCGTTGTACAGATGAAGCAGCTGCAGAGCTAAAAAAATGGTGGGGTCAGGATTAAAACCTAGAACTGCCTGACCATAAAACTGAAGATTCTATTTCTTAATTGGAGCCCTTAAAGAAAGCCTAATTCTTAAATATAATCTCATTTACGATAGGAAAGACACCTTCCTTGTTCTAAGGATTATGGGATCTGGTCTTTCATTTCAAGATCTACTAAATCCAAACACTGAGAGCTTGGTAAATCAGCTTTTGATATAAATCTCTACATAAATGTTTTTCATATTTCTATAGAATTGTACCAAAAGGGTTCAGGACAAGGGAGAATTTTCCTTATTTTTCCTTTCAACATTTCGAGCTCTTCTGAGCCTGATACTAAAATGGATAATTGGAGCTGATAATTTTTTTATTCCTCCCAAAGTGATCTGATTTTGCGTATTTAAAGCAAACGCTTCACTCAATTTTACAGGAAAAAATCTGCAGATAAAGCCCAGATAAGCTAGTCAGCTTAGAAAGAATACAAAAACCTTTATAAAATCAATTATCCCTTTTAATCAGAATAATAGAGATTTGAATTTGGTCTAAGCCTTAAAATCTGAATACATATACTCAAAAGATAAGAAAAGTATTTCTTATAAGATCATTTTGAAAATGGTGGATATGAATTTCGTTAAGTATTTTAATAGAATGTATTATTAAACATAACTTGACAAGTTATGGTCTTATCTGACATGGGGCCCATAGGAAGTTTTTTTCTGTCAAAAAAATGAAAGATAAGACTCAAATATAGCTGTTACTTGAAATACAGATAACTATTAACAGGATGTGTAAGGGTGGAAGGTCACAGTATGTGTATTTCATAGGTGATATATTTGAGTTGATGTTTCCATAATGCTAAAACCTTTTTGCCCTGACCCATTTACTCTTTCATTGGATCTTTCTGGTGGTCAGGGCAGCCGTGCAATGAATGACTCTAAACTATAGTGAGAAGGACCCATCTAGGACTCCCCCTAGCAGGGCCACAATTCCCAGACTGAAAAATACAGAAAACCACTCCCTGGTAATTACTGCTCTACATTTTCTATCACCAAAAAGGATTATTAATGCCTGCTTGCATATTTAACTGTTTTAAATGTCGTAGAACACACATTAAATAGTCATGGGTCCTGCCTGCTGGAGTAAAGAATCTAAACAATGACCTTTAGGAAGTCTACAGAATCTAGTTTGAATTTTAAAGAATATCAAATTATGCAGGATGGATTTCAGCTATTATGTTGGAGAATTTAAGTGATAATTTTCCCCAAAGACAAAAAGAGTTGAGATGTTATCTAGACAGAAGAAACCAAATGCATATTCATACTTAATGAAAATCTTATTTTGGCAAAATGAGCTTCTCAGAAGAGTTTTACGAGCTGCTAATAAAATGTCCAAATAAGTGTTGCAACAAAATAAGGCTCATGCTGACCTCTTTTCTTGTTTTCTATGCCCTTATTCCTATGCTGCTGAACAGTATAATATTTACAGATATAGGTCACTTTCCATCTTCAAAGGGCTTCAACAGCATATAGCCACCATTTTTTCAAAGCTTAAAATGTGTCAGGCATGGGGCTAACGGTGTACATCCATTAACATAGTTAATCCCTTTAACAGCAAATGAAGTATTATTATTCTCATTTTACATTTCAGAAAACTACAGCTTGACGAATTTATATAACTTGACAAACATAGTAAGATATGGAGAGAGGAGATTCAAGACTAAAGCATGTGGGCTTAGCCACTCTGCAAGGGCTTTGTAATGATATGGGCAGTAAGTAAAGTCTAGAAGATAGGGGAGAGAATTTGGGAACAGGGAAGCTGCACATATCTACTTTTATGAAAACAATTACACTATGTTACTCAATCCGTTAGGATTGCATTTGGTTGCAAGTAAGAAAAAAACAGTGTCTTAAATATGAGGTTTATTTTTGTCTCAGGAAAGAGAAGGCCAAAGTATGTGCTTGCTGGTTTTGGGTCTACAGCTTAAAGATGTCAGGGCTGAGGTCTCTGAATTCTCTTTGGCATTCACTCATAGATACAAAATGGCTGCTGTCTCTACAGCCATCACATAGGAAAAAAAGAGAAAGTGATAAAAGGAAAGGGTGAGGCCTATGTCTTGAAAGCAAATCTTTGACATAAATCCCCATCAGAGGGCTAGAGATTAAATATAATTGGCCTAAACTGTGTCACATGCACACCTGAACATAGGTACAGTAACATTCCAAAAACAACAACAAAAATATCCAACAAACTCTAAATCAGACTTATTTTAGTAAGGAAGAAAGGGTGAATGGAGATATTAGGTGGGTAAAAAGCACTGTCTGCCACATTTAACAGGAAAAGAATTTGGAATAGTTGAGTTTCATGACAAATGATGTACATCACATATAAATAACTTTGCAAGAGAGAAAATATACTTAATTATTTTAGTCTTAAAGTACAGAGAAGGTGACTGGCTACCGAGAATCTATTCTGGCCTCAGTTCTTCCTAAACGAACTTAATTTAGTCCAGCCATGCACATCTCCCCATCATCATTCAAAAGAAAGTTGATAGCATCCCTTGCTCTGGTGGTCAGTGGTTCTCAAACACAGTATGCACCAGAATTATCTGGAAAGTTTTTAAAGACCCAGATGGCTGGGCTACCCCCCTAGAGTTTCCGATCCAGTGGGTCTAAGGTGGATCATTTCTAACAAGTTCCCAGGGAATGTTGACAATGGTGGTCCAGAGGCCACAATTTCAGAACCACTGCTCTAAAGGCAGACTCCAGTTAGTCTAAGGTAAACAGTATATGATATTCTCTTTGGAAACCATTCTTGGTTTGGGGTAGGCACAGATCTAATTTGGTCGATTTGGATTGAAAGGAACTGTTGTTTTGTATCTGATGAAAAGGTTCATTCTCTCTCTCCTGCTAGGCTAGAGCAAGGGAGGCTGTAGCCCCCAAATCATTTGTGAATCCAAGAGAATGGGTCTTAAGAAACTGATGAGGAGGTTAAATAGAAAAAATACTTGAGTCTTTAATTGAGCCCCTAGAGTCGCAGCACCACTAGACTTCAGCTGTAGGAGACAATTAAGTTCCTTCATGCCTGAGCCAGTCCGAGGTAGGGTTTTCTACAACTTGCTGCCAAGTGTATCCTGATTGATACAAAGGATAAATTTGAAGTTTAAATGAAGAACACAATTACACCTTATTTAAAGCAGGACATGAATAGACAAAACCTACATGTAACTCAAGCTTCATTTTAGACATTGGTTTAATATTTTACTCCACACCAATTTTTTATCATCACTGTTAATGAGCACCAAAAGGAAGTTTCATTTGTTTCCTTGTCTGTCCTCTATCTAATGAAGAGTAAAAAGACAAAGTAGGAGAAAAGTAAAAGATCTAAATCATTTTATCCACAAAGTGAATAAATAATCATTAATTGAGTTGACTGAAAGAAAAAAATCAGATTTTTTTTTTTTTTTTTTGCTGTCTTATCCTAATATAAGAGTAGAGACTCTTTGCCTCTCACCCCATCCGGAGTGAGAGGCAAAGAGAGGAAAAGAGAAGACTCATTTAAATAAAAGAAACTGAGTAACACAGTGATTTTAAATTTTGTGGCATTCAGGGATCACTGACACAACGATTTTTGGCCGAGGTAATTCTGAAGTTATAATAAAACAGTGTTTCTAATCAGTTATTTTCATTTTGGGATTTGGGTGGATAATTTTAATCAAAGACACAAGAACATCTTAAATTTTAGAAGAATGTGGTGTGACTTATCTCTAGTTAAAGAATGCAATGGGACAGAAAAGCGCAAGGAAGACAAAAATTGAGATGGCACAGAATTCAAAGACATGACTACTTATATATATTCAACAATAATTAGAGAGGCTGTTTAACAATAGACAGCTCCAACAGCCACTTCCCTTCATCTGTTTGTCTAGATGCTTCTGTACCACCACCAAGCCAGTTATCATCAATCTTGTGTCTCTCCTGTCCAGTCACTTCCTCACAAAGCAAAGCAGCCCGAGAAGCTCTCTTACTTAGAGGACTGTGACAAACACAAACGAATTCTTGTTCCACTATTAAGATGAAGGAATGGATATTAGCTTATAAATGACTGAAGTGAGTATATTTCAATATTAACAACATGAAAATATAAGTTTCGATGGTGATATTAAAGATGGTAATATTTACTTCATCCATAATTGAAAGACATGCTCAAAATAACTCATTTTGGGAGCACTATTACATAGTATTTGCCTGAAACAAATTATGCAAATACTTACATCTTGTAATTTATTCAATTGCTTTCTAATTCCTCATTTTCTTAACTAAATTAGCTAAAAGGGGAAATATATGACCAAAAAATGAATGTCCATCATCCAAATTAGTGTACAATGAATTCATCTTTCAAACTATAAGATCCAAGACGGGCAGACTTCTCTTCCTGCCTTAAAGCAATACTGCCTATTTAAACGGAGGCACGGGGGTTTTGGTGGTTTCACTTAGATACGTGCGCACCTACAGAAGCGCACACAAAATGCACCAATCGCAAGCAGTTAAGTTATTTATGAACCGAAGTATTTCCGAGGAGAAGATGGCACTGGGCAATACAGCACTGAATGTGCAAGTGTGGTTGTGTGAGACCCCTGTCTGCAAAGTGTGTGGTGGAGATGAACAAGGCCGAGGCTGTTTCTAATTATTCCAATTATCATGGCACACTATGAAAACTTGATTAATAACACTGAAGATATTGTTGTGGCAATTAGCCATATGGTTGTGGGATTTTATTCTGTCATGATTTAGCCATTAGCATCTACTTATGTTTGTCAGAACAGTGCATCCGTGACAAGCTGAAGTTCCACTCACCTTGCCGAGTCCCCTGTGAGCAACACTAGAGCACTGTTTATTCCTAGGAGCCTCTTGCCCGAGTAAATTTTTCATGTGGCATCCGGTCTGACTGGGGACAAATGTCAAATAGCTTATGTGACGACCCATCAAGCTAAGCTTTCTCTGAAAAACCACTTAGTGACTTGTGTGTCAAAACAAACTACTTGAAGAAAAGAATCTGACCAGTAATAAGCGGTCATCTGTGTCACCCTACATATTTCCATGGTTAGTAGAAACTGATCTTCACATACTGGCATTCAGAAATCTGTAAATATGACATTAAAAAAGATATATGTATACTCACATACACATACCATATAGCAGAAAATTTACCACCTATAATATCTTGCATGACATTTGCAGTGAATTTATCTAAGAGAACTGAGGAGATAATGCTTTTAATCATGGGTGAGGAGATCACTTTAAGAAAAAAAAAGGCAAGGATGTTGGTCACTACCTAAAATTAATGCTAGAGAGAAAACAGTCAAGGGCCTTGCAGCAGAGGGCTAAGAAGATCAATTTTAAGGAAAAGAAACTTTAAATTTAAAACAGAATGAATGTTAATGTGAGAAGCAGAACATTATCTGTTTATTTAATATGAAAAAGTAGTCTTGAAATAGTTGCTGGCAGTAGCAAATTTGCCAGACAGTTCTTCTAGAAACTAGTGGGATGGTAAACAGTTCCCACTGTGTGTTTACAAACCCTCAGGGCAGCCCAGAGCTCCCAGATGGAAGTGGGGGCTATGGGCACACAAGGGGGCAGGAAGAACCCTATGTTTCTATCTCATGCTTGGGTCCCCTCCACACTGGGGATGGGTCTCCACATGAAGGGACCGGGCAGCTACCCAGTTGGTGCCTGCGAAACTTCCGTCTGAGAAGTTCACAGTAAGGAACGATTTGCAGCCACATGGATGGACCTAGAGATTGTCATACTGAGTGAAGTAAGTCAGACAGAGAAAGACAAATACCATATGCTATCACTTATATGTGGAATCTAAAGAAAGGGTACAAATGAACTTATCTACAAAACGGAAATAGAGTTACAGATGTAGAAAACAAACTTATGGTTACCAGGGGTAAGGGTTGGGGAGGGATAAACTGGGAGATTGGGATTGACATATACACACTACTATATATAAAATAGACAACCAACAAGGACCTACTGTATAGCACAGGGAACTCCACTCAATACTCTGTAATGACCTATATGGGAAAAGAATCTAAAATAGAGTACATAGATGTATATGTATAACTGATTCACTTTGCTGTACACCTGAAACTGTACACCTGAACACTGTAAATCAACTATACTCCAATAAAAATTTTAAAAAGTCTATGCATGAAAACAGCACGGGGGCAAACAGCCTTCAGGCGATGGAGGGTCTGAGACCCCCAAAGAAGTAGGCCCACATCGAATTCAGGCTGTCAGCACAAGCAGGGAGAGGGTAGCAACAGTGCTGGGGTGCAACCGTGCTGAGGGGCCAGGCACACCCATGGCCTGTAAGTGTGAAGTACGATCTCACTGGCCATGACGCAAATACCTGATTGAGAATAAGCAGATGGAGAAAGTGACTGTCTGGCAGAAAGAAAGTACAGGCTGAGGCTGTCACTGTAACTTTAACAAAAGCAGCTCTTGTTTCATGTTAGGAAGCTGAGGATGGAGAGTCAATGTGCCCTGAAGACTCAGGAGTGTCATCCTCTGGAGCCTCCACACTCTTCCCAGAAGAGCTGCAAGGGCAGTGGGATTAGACAGAGGGATGGACACATCACCGTAATGGAGTCTGGAGTCAGTGACGGAGGGAATCAGCTTCTTTCCCAGGGATCTAAGCAATTTCATCCAATGCACAAATATTTATAAAATCAGTACAGGTGTGTACAGGTCTACTAGTGTATTTCTTCTCGCAGTTACCCAGAGCGCCAGGGCTTGTCCCTGCTGCTTCTTTGCTAATTTAATCAGACACCACAGATCACCTCCTTGTAGATAAATCCTGGGCTGCAGGCACGCGCTCTTCAACTTACAAGTCTCTGAAAATGTCATATTAATATGTACAGAATTCCCTTGGTTTTGCACAGCGAATATATTATAATCATTTTGTTTTCAGAAAAATGTGCATATATTTTCTGTATTATATCTATTGTAAAACTGTATTTTCCTATAAACCGTTTGTCTTAAGTTATAATAAATAACACTGGTTAACATTTATTTGAGTGATTACTACAGTGAGAGCTTTACATGGAGCCCTTCATTTAATTCTGAACTCTTTAAAGGTATTATGCCCATTTTGCAGATGAGAAACTGTAGCTGAGAGATGCAGGTTGCTTTCCTAAGGTCACAGAGAGGAAGTGGTGGAGCTGAGTTCATATTCTTAATCTCTATCCTATAGTGCCTTCTAATAAATGGTATTTAAATGAAAACTTTTAAACCACCACATTTACATGAAGCAAAGTATCTGGGAAGATATTAAGAGAACATTACAAATAACTGTAAAAGGAATATTCAAGCTGAAAATGCAGTAAGAAATCACAGTATGTTACTGTAACAGAGATTTGAACAGTCAACTCAATCCTCTGACACAACTCATCATGGCACCCCCTCTCCCTCCCTCCCCTCTCTCCTCCTGTATCTGGGGGTGGAGTTAATGGCACCTCGCCCTTAAAACCCCCCTCTCCCCTCTCCAATGCTTGAGGACCAAGACTCCTTATTCTCTGACATGTGGTCATCCCTCTCTCTGCAAATCCACTGCCAAACGCCTTCTCTTTCCTGCCCGACACTCCATCAGTTGTCTGCTCTGTCTCCTTGCTGCCATCCTATTTAGGTGCATTCTGCTCCAGAGAGATCTTTCTAGAACGCACACCTGGTCAACTTTGGCCTGCACTGTTCATCTGATGAACACGTTACCACATCTAAACTCCTGCTGAGACTCAGTTTTGGCCACTTCCCCACACGGAGTCCACATTTTAGTCTTTCCTAATTGCGGGCTAAAAGTCCAGCTCTCTTCACCATTTCTACACATGACAGAAATGCTCTGGCTCTTCCAGGGATTTGGGGAACTTCTCCAAAACCTTTCTCCAATATCTCTTCTTGCTCAACCCACCTCCTGACTGTCATGAAGCCCAGATGACCATTCTTCTGAGCTACCAGTACATCTACCTTCAGCACTACACAAGTCTTTCAGACTCACATGCCTTTTGTTTACACAACTTCTTTATTTCATGATGAATTCCTTGAGCTGTATTTCCTGAGTTAGCATGAGCACCTAGTAAGTGCTCAGTTAAAGGTAAACGTTTGATCTACATTTAAAATAATCAGTTTTATGTGTTTTTCTACATATCAACTAATGTCAAGGATGACTTTATTAAAATTATTTTTCATTACTACAAAAGTAATCAGTATTTGTGTCAGAAAAACTAGAAAAGAAAAGCATAAGCAAAAAGAAGAAAACAAAAAGGTACCGATAATCTCATAGCCCAGAAATAATCGGGGATTATGGCTTTCCAACTCTATTCTCTACACATATAAGTGGCTGAATAGTCTTCCATTGTATGGATACACTATTATCTATTGAACTCATCCTCTATTTTTAGGCATTTACATTTATAGAATTTTTCGGTATCATAAATAATATCGCCAAAAAATCTCTAAAGCAAAATCTCTGTATACCATTAATTATTTCTTGTGAGTAAATGCCCAGTAATGGAATTGGAGGGTAAAGGTTATGCATTTTGAAACAAACTATCGAACTGATGCTTTCCATGAAACTGCCCCAACACAGGGTGAATTATTTTGGTTTCACCTTTGTTAATCCAATAGGCAAAAATGACACATCACTATTGCTTTAATTAACATGGCTTTGATTACTTAATTTTTTAAATATGTTCATTAGTAAATATGTGCATATACACACACAAAATGCTACACACAAAATGTCTGTGCCATTTGCCCATTTCTCTAGTCAGTTGTTATTCCTCTTTCTAATTATTTGTAAGAGCTTTTAATATATTAAGGTCATGAATCCTCTGTAGCATAGTTATAAATATTTTTCGTAGTTTATTTGTCCTTCAGTTGATGGTTTTTCTGCCATACATTTAATGTTTTTATTTTCTAAAACCTCTCAATCTTCTTTATTGTTTTCTTGCTTTGAAATCATACGTAGAAAGGCCTACCCATATCCAAGAACACAATATATTCAACTATTTTTTCTAGTTTTTCACACTTTCACTTTTTACTTTTAAATCTTTTTGGAATTCATTTCAGTGTATGGACTGGGGTAAGGACCTAATTTTTCTCAAATAAATTAATTGTCTCATATCCTCCATAAATATGAAGTCACCTTTATCATGTTAGTATATGTAAGCACCTGGAACATATTCACTATCTATCTACTATCAGTATACGCTAATTTTTATATATACTTGAATCTATGAACTTTCTAGTCTGTTCCATAGAACAGTTAATTTCTGTACTAGGTTGACAATGTATGTTATTTAATCATCAATTACAAATTTATCTTTATATAATTTTACATGCATGTTTTACAACCTGGGGGTATTTCTCTTTTTTATGCTTTTGGAACAGGGTGGTATTTGGCCCAGGAGTCTGATGATGTGAGTTTAGACATTGCTCTCTTAACCACCAGCTTCAGTACTTGGTTAAGCCCCTCAGCTTCCTTGAGACTCAGTTTGTCTACCTCAGAGAGGAGCTGGGAGGGCATGTGAGCTCAAGCACATGAAAGCACTTGTTAAATGATGACTTTATATATCAAAGTAAGCCTGGTTTAGTCCCTTAATACTATATAACCTGGTCTTTTGAAATTCTCCTAATTCACTTATTTTACTAAATAGTCACCTCTTAGACTATTCTTGCTTCTTCTTAATATGAATAATTGAGAATTAGCTAAACTGATTTGCTCACAACTCTAAACTAAATTTTTAAAATGTGTGACAAGTTACCTAAAATTTTCAACCTAAATTTTTCTTTTGGTATTATAAAATAATAATAATAATAATAATATACTCGCTTTCTTCTTTAACTTCCTGAGATGAAGCAACTGAGTTTTTAAAATATCAGAATCCAAACACTTCTACTACTTTTAAAAAACCAGATTAAGAAAGTCTAAGCCCCGAATTTTTTTAGAGTTTAGATTTAAATTTAAATCATCTCTCGGTTGTAATCCCCTTCACACTTATAATGCCCACGTGAACTGTAACTTCTCCTCTGGGAAAGAAACAATTAAAAATTAAACTTAAATATCATTAATCAAATTTTATATTTCCATGTTGAATTTATTCCAAAATCAAGTAAGTTGGGCCAATACAACAATTGCAATTGTCCTGTGTATTTGTTGAAAAATACCCCTTGGAATTATCACAGCTGCATAGAATTTGTCCCCATATAAAAGTGTGATGTTGCTTTGGTAATGTCTTCACTACCAATCTCTGACCCAATCCCCTGCCTGCTCATATATTAAGCAAGTGATTCTCTATTTTTAATGTGCATGCAAATCTACGAAGAATCTTGTTAAAATGTGAATTCAGAGTCAGTAGGCTAGCCTCGTGTGGGACCTGAGATTCTGCATTGCTCCCAAGCTTCCAGGAGATGCGGTGCTGCTGGTCAATGGGCCACACTTTGAGTAGCAGGGGACCTAGGAATGCCTTTCAAACAAAACTGCCTATAATTATCATTGGTTCTAGTTCACCCTTAGTAAAATTCTTCCTAGCTGTCTTTTTTTTCTGATTTCACTTGCCACTCTCCACTTTAGACTCAATTTCATTTTTTGGGTCAATCTACAGCTACTAGTAATAAGACTGGATCATTCAGGCTGCAGGTGTAAAGCATCGAGTCCTAATGATGTCTCTCTCATAAGCCATTTGGAGGTACCTGACCCATTCCTTCCAGAGGTTCACCGGCCTCCTGCTTCATGGACTCACCAGGCTGGCACTGGAAGAAACTTGTTCTCTTCTTTCTAAGGGGACTGTCCATTAATAGCTTTGAAATAAGTTTAAAATTGAAAGGTGAAACCAAATACTAACCATGAAATACTAGCAACCCTAAACTGTAGGCTAAAACATCTGGTTAGCAGTAAGAGACAGTGGCAGGCTGAATAACTTGGAACTTGCCTGAAAATTTCATCATTACCTTGCAAAAACGGTAGAGAATGAAGGTAAATTAAAACATAAAAAGAAAGGGACTTCCCTGGTGGTCCAGCGGTTAAGACTCCACACCCTCAATGCAGAGGGCCCGGGTTGGATCCCTGGTCAGGGAACTAGATCTCACATGCTGCAACGAAGACCCGGGGCAGCCAAATAAATAATAATTAAAAAAAAAAAAAAAAAAAAAACAGAGAAAGAAGAGGTCAAAAAGTAGCACTGAACCAACCAAGAGGAGTGGGAAATGAGACAAACTGGATCTCATGGAAGTTATTTGAAGCTGAAAGATGTCTACTTTCTTTTGGGTTCTATATATCAGGGATTCCTAAAGTTTATTTTTGCTTCAATTACTTTACAGTATACATCAGTGGCTCACAAACTCTAGTGGACAGCAGAAGCACTCGCAGGGCTTCTTGAAACAGATTCCTGGACCCTTTTCACAGTTTCTGATTTAGCAGGGACTTAAGAATCTGCATTTCTAACAATCTCCGAAGATGATACCGATGCAACTGGTTCATGGATTACATTTAAGAACAGGGCTATATGCTACCCTGACAAACAGTTTTTGTGCTCTTGTTCTGTTTAAAACGACTAATTACTGTTTTTCAAATATCTGGGCTTTCATTTGAGTGATACTTCACATTTTCAATGTGAATTTTCAGTTCACATTTTCACCATATGGTGATTACAACTTTTAACCTAGTACAAAATACAAGTTGAAAGAAGCTTACAATGTTGTTTTGGTTGATTGATACATAGTGATGATGAAAAACTTTTGAGAAACTGGGGTTCCTAAAAATAAATGAGGGCAGAAAGATAATCAGTAAAGAGCTGAGAGATTCCCAAATGAAAATTATTGTTTTGTCCTTTCCAGTAAATTCTTAATGTCTTCAGCTGCAGAACAGCTCATTTCTGAGGTTCTTTTTGGCCTCATGAGTTAATCACACCAGGAGGAGTCACTTTAACTCACATGCCTTTAGGAGTAATGATACATTTAAATGATTAAACAATCAGAAAAAAATTGCCTATCTCTATAATGAAAGCAGTTAGCACACAGATCCATGGTTTATATGAGTATCACAAGTCATTTGTAAATAACATGTTCATTTTAGATATGTAAAGAGTTCTGTCATGCCCTATGAAATAAATTATATTTTACTGGTGCCCAGGCGTTTCATAACTTTTATTTATTTGCTGCAAGAGTGGAGAATTAAGATAGAGTAGTTTATTTCACCAAAAGACTGACAAATGGCTCATTAGACACTTATGGAGCTGAAGCTAATTGTATATATATATTTTTTTGTATTAATTGTCACCGATTACCACACTCATGCTGGTGGTCATCACTGCCTATTTCTCACTACAACTACACAAACCACTCTCGAAAAGAAAAACAGAAAGAAAACAGAACTTGAACTGTAACTGACGTTGGAGGTTGGAGGAGTGCATGGGGAAAATGACAAAGGATTCAAGTGATATCCTTTCCCCACTGGACTACCAATAACCATCAATCCCCAAACAGCAGTCACCTCACATCACTTAACAGCTTGAGTCAGAGAGAGTCAAAGTGCTGCTTTTTTGTTATTCAGATTAAATAACATTTACATTATATACCTTTTTTAGTTCGCCAGAGACATAAGGTCGGAATTCACTGAACATGTACTACCTGCATATAATGATTTCTCGTTTTTTTTACAATCCTGTGCTAACGCTGCACAGTAATGGCCTGTGGATGAAGAGACAGATGTACGACCAGTCATTCACCACACATTTGCATTAACAAATCATCATTTAATTGAAGCCCATCCAACAAGTTTATGCTACTTAAATAAAGTTCCTTTCAATAAAAGATGCCTCAATGACACATGGCTCTTCACTACGAGGAAAAAAAGTGTTTAAATTATATTTCCTTTTACGTCAAAGGCTTAGGTGTGTACTAGACAACCGTTTATTCATTTTAATTTTGCTTGGAATAAACACTCTGACAAACAGCATTTCAAGCCAGGAGACTACAGAGCAGGATCATTCATTCCCTTTTAGATAAAAGAGTAACACCACAAGTTTCTGCACTAGAGATTTCACCTCCCACCCCCCCTTTCCCTCAAATATATCAAAGAACGCGGATTATATAAAACATATACAGAAGATATGTGCTCATATTTATGCCAAACCTCCAATATTTATATAAACCTAAAATCCTGCTTCTATCAGGGAGGACTAATATTTTTTAAATATCATACTAGGTTTCCTGGGTAAATATTTAGGAAATTACCCAACAGACTCAAAATTTCTACGCTTCTTTAAAATAACAGTAAGTAGGGGAGGGTTGTGCAAATACTGATTCTCAACCTTAGTTTCACAAACATGGTTGCCATTCATGCCACTTTGAAGATTATTCTGGTTACACTTACTACACTACCTAGTTCTTTTCTTTAGTAGGGAAAAAGCAAAAGAGAAGTAAAGCAAGAAAATCCCCTAGCACTACCTCCGACCTACAAAATTTCTCACCCTCTTAAAACAAGGATGCTTAGATATGGTAAGGGCATTTTCTCCCAGCCCCTTCCCAAGTCTTGACAGGAAAGTGGTTTTCCTTTGCTACTGCTAAAGGTAAGGACACTCATTTAAGGTCAACTTCTACCTATTGATAACCTAAATGCAGAGTGTTGTGCATTTTGTGGGTAGATTTGCATACACACATCTATTTCACATATGTATACAGACCTTTGTGTGAGAATGAAAGGCCTTATGCTGACAGCTTTTAGGCTGACAAAAATTGGTCCTTCCTTAAATGCACGTTTTATTTTCGCTGACAAAAATTGGTCCTTCCTTAAACGCACGTTTTATTTTCTCCAAGTAAAAATGACCATTTTTCCCTGAGTTTGGGTACATTAATGATATGTAAAATGTTTTATTTAAAAAAGCAATAGTAATCTCTGAAGTGTTCAAATAAACCTTCTAATTGTTTTCTAAACTGCATTCTTTTAAAACAAGAGAGCAACACTAGAGAAAAATAAGAAAAAAAATTGTTATCTGTACTACACTAGGTCGCTTCTGGTCCCTTTTACAGTTGACTCTAGAGACAGGTGAAATTTTACCTTGGTGTGGGATTCAAACTAAATTATGGGATACAGAAATGTGTCATAAATCAACTTCAAATGCTGAACAAAAGATAAATAACAAGATGTATATTCTGACATAAAGAACAGGCTCTAACTACAATACAAAGCAAAAAGCAAAAAAACCCTACTGTGCTACTCGGGCAGGTTCTCCTTGCCCTTTGATATGCTAACTCGGAACAGTAATGATGGATCTTGCAAGTTGACTTCTGTTTTCCAGAACTACGAGTTGTACGGAAAACATGGCTTTTCATCGAAACAATTACCATTAATCAAAACACTGAGAGCTAATACCACTCAAGTCCAACCTACCGCTGTGCCCAGCAATATATCAAACTGTCTGTTGTCAAACACACTAAACAAACTTAAACAGACTGTTTTCACTACAAATAACAGGAAAAAAATGCTTGCTAAGTAATTTCAAAATTCAATTGCTATCTCAGTAATCCATTCTGTTACTGGATTTTAATTTTCAGTATTCAATCATAATCCAACACAGACAGATTACTATGTGGCTCTGGAAAAAGACAATCGGTGTCACTGATAAATGAAGTTAACTGCAAAAGACTTGGTATTACAACAAATTTCGTTAACCTCTGATAATTTAGTACAGAAGTACACTTAAACGTGTAACACATTTTACTTTTTGAGGAGTCTGTAATGCTTCTTTTCCCAGCAAAAACTATTAGCATAAAAAAAGGTTTGATTGCTCTACAAGAGTCAGAAATGACAAGACAATTTCTATGCCAAGTGTACAAGGCCCATAACTCCATCAGTTTCTTTTATATTTAATTATGAAATCAGTCTTAGAAAAAATGACACACGAAATTTTCCATGAAAATGGAAACCACTTAGCTTCTGTTCACATAAGTATCAGACATTTATATCACCAACACATTTGAATACACAGCTATCTGTAGGCAAAGCCCGCATTTATAAATGTGGACTAAAGTAACTGTCTTGAAAGACCTTTATTTTTCTAACAATGCCTTTGCCTTTTCCTATTTTACTCTAATTCCTTCTTGGTTTTTAAACTAAAAGGGGAGATTCACAGTCAAAGAGGTAAAGGCAAAATATTTTATTACTCAGAGTCAGCTCTGTTTACCAGTTTCTAATCCGTAGAGATGGCAAAGTATTTTATAAAAGAAGGCAAGGAAAGGATGGGAACAGTGGAGTTTAACAAACAGATCAGGCATTTATTACCAGCAAGCTCCATTATGGATTTCTGAGCTTTGTAAGCCAAGCTCCCCCAAGTGTAATTAAATTTTTATTTATAACGGGTTTGTGACTGTTGACTTCACGTTGCCGAGGCCTGTTCCCCACCCCACCCCCACCGATGCTCACACACCCCCGTGTGAAATGGCATTACATGTTTACTACTAGACAGTACATATCGATGATGATCCTTTTCATTTAAAGTACCAAAATCGAACATTAATAAAACATATCCATAAAACAACAAAAAAGGACATGGCGTGCAGGGGCTGAGACAGAACACATGCACACGAACAGACCTCTCTTTCACAGACTCAGATTCTTTTCCACAGCTTTACCTAGTAAAGGACACTACAAATCTAGTACAGAAGGAGTATCTGGATGCTACACAGTAGACCACATTTTTACTGCTATCCATATCCAAGATCAGTGTAAACATAACTCGGAACAAGATCTAAAGTCCAAAGCCAATGTATTCTTATTCACTTGAGCAGTTTCTTCATTCACAAACCTCTGCTCCTGATAGAATTTATCACCTTTGTTTCATCATTACTCCCTCCCCCTTCTCATTTAGGTATAAACCCCTATATACTTTACACCTTCTTTTAAATGCTTAATACAAGTAACCACAGGAGAATCTCTTCTCCCCTTGAAAAACTGCAAATAAAGATGTCAGCTATTGAGTATATTTGTGGCGTCTCCGACAGCTGCTGTTAAATACCAGCTGGTCTAGCTGATTAAAATTACCTCCGAGTTGGTATTATAAAGATGCCTGGGCAGCGTTGCTGTATTAATGGATTATTGAGTGAGTGATGAAAACCTTGGCCAGCTGATGCGTTTTATTACAGATAGGCTTTATGATGTGTAATCACTGTAATTTTTACAACTAGAGGAAATATGAAAAAAGGAGTAAAAAAAAGCCTCATAGAAACTGATTTAACTAGATTATTCCTACAATTCTGTTTCCTAGAAGGAATCAAAGTACATAATTACTGTGCATAAATATCCAGGTATGGACCTATACACACGATTTATCCACCTATCTATGTGGGGATGTTATCATCAATACAGACAAGCAGAGAATGCACATGGAAAAATGCAGTATGAGTACAATTTGTGTGAACAGATATTTACTATGTTGCTGTCTGCCAAACCACCCAATTGGCCACAATGGGATCACATGATCGAAAATAGTTTTGAACTGTTCACCAGCTGGGCAATAGC
Organism: Mesoplodon densirostris; assembly: GCF_025265405.1. Taxonomy (NCBI): domain Eukaryota; kingdom Metazoa; phylum Chordata; class Mammalia; order Artiodactyla; family Ziphiidae; genus Mesoplodon; species Mesoplodon densirostris. Next base: position 123,912,075 of record NC_082665.1, read on the forward strand.
TGAAAAATCCAAATCTGGCCAACTGGACTGTGGTTCACAGTCCAAGGGACAGGATCATTTTACTCCACTTACCATTTCCCTTTAGCTGCTTTCTTATAAGCAAGGTTTTTTATAGAACTCTACCAAATTGTCTCCCAGATCCTCTAACTTCCAGCTTATGTTCAAAAGAAGGCACAGCAGTCTATTGGCTCAGCTATTTTGAAGGCTGGCCACTACGGGAGCCAGAACCCTGCTCTCTCCATTGCCACGGTCCTTCAAATGCCCTGTTGTGTTTATGGCAATCGCAAGGCTCCTGTACATTCCCACTTGTTTCTAAGAGTGAACATCATCCCTCAGGACGCTGTGGTCATTAAACGGCTCAAGTAGAGAACAAAACTCAGAAAACTCAAGTGTGTCATTAGATGAATTAGTATCTTGTAGAAAAGGACAGTCATCTCAGACTGGATTCTCTTTTAGGTAATCCACAGTTTTACTTCAAAGTAATACTTCAGAAGAAAATTTCATCATCAAGTAGTATCAGTGTATTGTCTTGGCTTTGCTGTATGATATTTAACATTAATTTTCCACACATTCATAATAAAATACATAGAGCATGTGACTAGAAAGTAATGAAACTGATTCTTTTTTTAAACAAAGATACCAAAATTTATATATGAAAGGATTCATTCAGAGCCATGGTAGGTTGTTTGAATACCTCCTGGAGAGGCTGAGTGGTGTGTTTTGAGGATGAGTTTTATTTGTAAATGTAACTAACACTTCTAATTAGAGTCAAATGTGGTAAACAACATGAGAAACAACATTAGACAAAACCTTTTTTTGATGATTTGGTTACACAGCCATGAATCAGGTTTCTAATGTGGCTCCTACACTAGTAATAATCACAATTCCAAAGAGGGAGTTCTAGAAATATTTTGAGTAATAATGTTTCATTAAAATACATGTAAACTTGTTAAAGAGACCATGCTTCAGAAGGACCATGGTCATTCTCAATATGAAAACACGGGTATGCTGCTTTAAAAAAAACAACAACTGATCACTATTGGTTTAAAAAAATTGATTTGGTTATTTTTAATGGGAATGAACCTAGTCATTTGTGTTATTTTCAAAGATGTGCAACCTTAATATCGGACTTTATTCGCCCTTTTGTCCAATCTCTCATTCATAAGGCAACTCATCCATCAAATTCTGGTGGCTGGGGACTCTTGAGCCTCTGCTGAGACATCAGGATGAAGGCAGTCACCAATCCTAAACCAGCTATTTTGCAAATAATTTTTGATATAAGATTTTTCCACTTGCTGATTCAAAATGTGCCCATGCCCCCAGATTCTTTCTACTAGTTCTCATCTAGCCTTTTAGAGTGGCTGTTCCCTGTTCTAATGAATAATCCTTCAAATACCCAAACATAAAGCACAATGTTGATATCAGTAGGTGTTTAATAATAATTAGTGGTTGCTGAATGAATGATGGCTGAAACAGTTCTATTTTTTCAAAACCACTAAACTGAAAAAAACCCCCATAAAATTAACGAAATCAAGTGAAAGGCTTAAACTAAAGAAACTAAGAAAAAATTGATATACACAGCTTAATCATATTTCCTTAATGAGAAAACTTATAAATCTAAGAACAACTAGGTGAAAAGCCAAACTTCTCATCAACTAGTAGAACAGAGCAACCAGAAGCAGAGGCCAGTTTCATATATATATATATATATATATATATATATATATATATATATATATATATATAAAAGGTTAAAAAAAAGGTTAAAAAAGGTTAAAAAAACCTTTCTCTGTGTTTCATTTGTCTCCTTTCCTCCTCTTTCTCTGGCCTTTATGTCCTAATACCAGCAGAATGCATGATCGGAGCAGGGGATGTGATGAGGGAGGGGCAGGCCAGGAAGGAGACGCAGGAAGGAGGGGAGACAGAGAATAAGAGGCTGCACAGGCAGGGCGCCTATGTGGTGGATGGGAGCCAGGAGTAAGCCTAGAGGTGCACTCTGGGCAGCCCGTGCCCTCTCCACCACCAGCAACAGAACCTACGGAAGAGGACAATTAGGTAACTGATCCCTCTCGCCTCACAATTACTATTGTTTTGAAACTGTATCTTCCACAGAAGAAGAGTGGGAGTGAAAATTCAAAGACAAGAAGAAAGTGGTCTTAGGAGCCAGTCTGCCCTGATCTGACACTGTCGTTGTAAACACCAAGAGGCAGAGGCCCTCCTCCCCGCTGGAGCCCATCAAACTAGAAAAGAGAGCTACTTACTGATGGGCTAAACCACAGCAATTTGGTATATGGGGTCTCATGGCTCTGGAAGGAACCATTTACCATTAATTTTCAATTTGAAGGAGTAGTATTATTCATCATTTTTATTATTATTTAGAGGTATGCAGTCTTAACTAGAATTTTATGATCCTTGCTATGATTTATCATTACTTTTAAATTTAATGAACACTTAGAAAGTGTTTCCTATGTGCCAGACACTGTTTTAAGGGCTCTGCAAATAGAAAAGCCACGTGGCAACCCTATAAAAGGAAGTTAAGTACTCTTAATCTGACTTGGACTCAACTTTCACAAGCATTCAGTGCAACCCGATACCTGATATCAGCTTCGGGAACTTGTAAGACGGTATAAACAACATATAAACATTATTTTTCTCTTAATATTTACTTCAAATAAGATAAAACCCTTTTAATTATAAATCAGTAATACGAATAAACTAAGCCTACAGTATATACTAGGCATCAACATGATAAAATGCTACCCACTAAAATACACTTGTAGTAATAATCCTTCCCCTCTTCCCACCCTTGGTGTAGAGATGGATCATCTTCACACTTGCGGATGTTAGCTCTTTCGGAGAGTGTCCACAAGGGTCACTGTTCATACTTTAACCATTTTTAATTGTTTAAGACCCAGTGACTTAGTTAGGTCAGATGCTCTCTTTAGTAAAAGCCGAAACTGCTCAGCACAGATGGGATCACTCAGACCATAACTCAGTCTTTTCTCCAAGTCCTAGTCATCTTGATATTGTTTCTGATGCCTCTTAATCAGGGCTTATGTCTATTTCAATGATTATCAATTCTAAATTAAGATCTTTTAAAGAGTGTATCATATTTCCCCCCACAAATTCCATGTAGCATAACATTTAATTTTAATAAGACTAAAATTTTTTTCAAAGTCTGGACTTTTTTTTTTAATCCCACATACCATTTACAGTTCAAGTCATAATAAGGACATTTAAGAGGCAGTACGTTGGTATAAAAAAATCATTATATGAAATCATACAAAAATGTCTAACAATAACTGAAGTAAAATGAAAACAAAAGCATTATTTTTATTAGAGAAGGTGAATTTTAATGAAAGAAGATTTTAGAAACAAAGTGTGTATATATAAGCCAAACTGAATTGCAAACAGTATTTCTTTTCCTGCACTTAAACTCTGGTACAAATCTAGTATTTAAAACTACAAAAATAAGAATAAGAAATTTGAGGGGTAAAGAAACATTTGATGAAGAATCAAAAGCAGCCAAAAGCAAAAATAAGAAGTTAAAAGCAACATGCTCTAGCAATGTTTAACCTGTATCACTATTAGTGAAGGAAAAAGTTTTTAGAGTTTGTGGTAGAAGAGCTCTCATTTTTTACCCTTTTAAACTGACTGTAATAAATGATGAATTTTCTTAATTGAATCAGCAGCCTTTGTCAAACAGCATCTTATGAAATTATGAGCTTGGAAGAGGTTCTCTTCATTAAGCAAGCTCATCATTTTTCTAACATTTATGTCAGGGAAGGACTAACAGTAGGAAGGCAGGATTCTAACTTGATACTGTGGGTCATATAAAATTTTATGTAACGGTGAAACGCTGTCCTTAAAATAATTTTACAAAAGTCAGAAAGATAACCTAGAATTTTCACACAAAATGTGCACTAGGTGATCTCAAATGTCTAAAAAGCTAGTCAAGAGACACTTCTCTAGAAAACTTGACATTTACAGGCATCTGTTTGAAGTCCTAGTAGTTCCCCTAAAAGGTTTTACATGTATTAGGCCAAGTCCCTAGAGGTCAAAAAATAAGGGTAGAGACTTAAGTCTGGTCAGAGACCTATCAAAGACACACACTGTAATCACTGATGTAAGTGATACAAATTAGGTTAATTACAAGGTATACTTAATAATGGAGTATGATATCATACATGAATTACCATATAGCAATAGGAAAGAGCTTATTAGCACAATTAGCTGTAGATATTCAATTTGCCTCTGGCTTACTTGGTTATGGAAAGAGTTGGAGAATAGAAAAACAATCAGAGACCCATGAAATAAAGACGCCAAGGATGAGAAATGAGGGAGAGAAACTGAATATGAGCGGCTAATTAATAATGCCAAGGTTTTTACCCACATTTAACTATTATTTCCCTGTAAGTCCTAAAAATTTCTCCTTCTTGCTTTAGAACCTACAGTTCTGATTTGAGGACAAAAATTACGTCCCTTCCAATCTAAATGTATTCTACTGGCTAACAGACTCAAAGGCAATACTGGATTTACAGTCATATCACTCTGTTGTTAAACCAGACAGCTTAAAGAAGACATCCCACTGTTCCACTAAGACTTAAAACAACTCTGCCAATGTCTTTCTGGAGAACTTTTTTTTTTTATGACTGTTATTAGGTGGTATTTTATGTGTGTTGAGTTTTGGGGTGATATTTGTTTTTCCTGTACATTGTACTTATGTTCAGTTAAAGACATCGCAACAATTGTGCAGTCACAGTCCTATCGGGTTCCTCTAGAGAATGCTGATATAACCTGAAGTTGACCCAGGTCTGGTGGGTGAGTTTAACACTGGGGTTGGCAAAATGTTACACTGTTCATGATGTATAACTCTAAGATAAGGAAAATATATTAACATACTCATCTTTAATATGTGAATTGCTTTGATAAATAAATAAAATTTAATAAATGAGGTCTTAGTTGCAGAGCTAAAAAGTTTATGATAGAAGCTTCTTATATGTATTGGAAGCATTTTAATGTTCACTGTAAATATTTCTTATTAGAAGCTCAATATTTTGGAAGCATTTAAAACTTAAATACATTAAATGAAGATGCCATCATTTGCTTTTTGGTTGTTTTCACTAGTCCAATATATTTATTAGGCTCCAAAACACTAGTGGAAGAAGTCATTTAATTGGAAAAACTTTCAGACCATGGGAAGAATTTTAGAAAGGAGCACACACACACACAAAGCCCTTGTCTGTGCTAAACACTTTATTTCCAAATAGTTACAGTCCTTTTAGCTACAGCATCCCAAGGTCATACTGGAAATCACTGGTTCCTCGAAGTTTGTAAGTATTTAAAAGTTTTATTATCACGTCTGTACATACCATACACATGACTGGAATTATGTTTTCTGCGTGTCAAAAAGAACCAAGAAATAAACAAAACTGAGTTGCCTGCCATAAATTAAAAGAAAATTGTGCCATTTGTATGGGGTTAAGAATACTGGGTGGCTAATTCTCAATCTTAGGTGTCTACCTAAGTAGTTTGGAATTCAGAAATAGAGAAATTTACAGTTATAGCTGGATTAACATTTCTCTCTCAGAAACAAAAAATATAGATCAGAAATAAACCTGTACAAATCAAACCAACTAATTTTTGACAAAGATGCAAAGGCAACTGAATGGAAAAAGGATAGTCTTTCAACAATGACACTAGAATAACTGGATATCCTCTGCCCAAAATAATTAACTAATTAACATTTACCTATACCTCTCACTTTATACAAAAATTAACGCAAAATGGATCACAGGCCTAAATATAATACAATACGTAAAACAATTAGAACACGTAGGTTAAACAAAGAGTTCTTAGATATGACACCAAAAACACATTTGATAAGGAAACAGTAGATAAATTGGATTTCACCAAAATGAAAAATGTTTGAAAGATACTTACAAGAAATGAAAAGACAAGCCACTGACAGGAAGATACTATTTGTGAATAACAAATGACAACAGACTTGTACCTAGACTATATAGAAAACTCTCAAAACTCAATACTAAGCAAATAAATAAACCCAATTTGTAAAAAGGGCAAAAGACGTGAGCCATCTGAACTGACATTATTTTAATTAAATTTATTCTGATGTAATTGTATATTCACATGCAGTTGGAAGAAACAGTACAGTGAGAGTCTGTGAACTGTTTCCCCAAGGGTAACATCCTACAAAACTATAGTACAATATCACCACCAGGATACGCAACCATTCACAAGGTCATAATACCGAAATATTCCATTTCCACAAGGATCCTTCCTATGCTTTTATAAGCATACCCACTTCTCTCCTGCTCTCATTTTTTCATGCCTGTTAATTTTATTAATCTTGTCAAAGAAATAGCTTTTTGTTTCCTTTTTCTTGTTATTCTGTTTCTTCTTAGTCTATTACCTTTGTACTGTTTTTAATTATATTGGTTTCAATTCTTACCTTTATTCCTTCCTTTTACCTACTTTGAGTTTATTTTGTCTTCTTTTTCTAGGTTCTTAAGTGGAAGCTTAGATTACTAACTTGAGTTTTCTTCTTTTCTAACACAAGCATTTAGTGCAATAAATTTACCCTTTAGCACTGCTTTAGCTCTGTCCCACAAATTTTGATATGTTGTACTTTCATTTCATTCAGTTAAATGTATCTTTAAAAATTTCTCTCGAGACTTCCTCTCCAATCCAGGGATTATTTGGAAGTGTGTTATTTAGTTTCCAAGTGTTTGCAAAGTTTTCCCCTTAACTGTTATTTCTAATCTGATTCTATCGTGAACAGGGAAAATACTCTATGATTTCAATTCTATTAAATTTGTTGAGGCTTGTTTCATGGGCCAGGATATATTTAGTTGTTGAGTTCTATATTTCTTGTCTAGTTGTACTATCAATTATCGATAGTCTCAAACTATAAACATGGATTTGTCTTTCTCCTTTCAGTTCTATCAGTTTTTGGTTCACATATTTTGTAGCTCTGTTGTTTAATGCACACACATTTAGGACTGCTAAGTCCTTTTGGTGAACTGACCCTTTTACCATTATGTAATATCCTTTTTGTCTCTGGTAATTCTCTGTGATCTGAAGTCTACTTTATTTGATATTATTATCAAATATATCTCCTGCTTTTATAAACAAGATTGTTTTAAGTTCCTGGTCTTTTAATTTCCAATCAATTTCCAATATCTTGCATTTGCACTCTCCTATCACAATTGCTGGTTTTGATGTCATATATATGTGCAGATGGTTTCCTACCTTTAAGTTTGCCTTTACCAGCGAGCCTTTCCATTCATAATTTTCTTGTTTCGAGTAGTGGCTTAGATAAGCCACTTTTCTCTTCCACTTAGATAAGTTCCCTTAGCATTTGTTGTAAAGCTGGTCTGGTGGTGCTGAATTCTCTTAGCTTTTACTTTTCTATAAAGCTTTTGATTTCTCAGTCGAATCTGAATGAGAGCCTTGCTGAGTAGGGTATTCTTGGTTGTAGGTTATTCCCTTTCATCACTTTAAATATATCATGCCACTTCCTTCTGCCCTGCAGAGTTTCTGCTGAAAGATCAGCTGATAGCCTTATGAGAGTTCCCTTCTATGTTATTTATTGCTTTTCCTTTGTTGTTTTTAATATTTTTTTTCTCTGTCTTTAGTTTTTTCCAGCTTGATTACTATGTGTCTTGGAGTGTTTCTCCTTAGGTTTATCCTGCCTGGGACTCTCTGTGCTTCCTGGACTTGGATGACTGTTTCCTTTCCCATCTTAGGGAAGTTTTCAGCTATTACCTCTTCAAATATTTTCTTGTGCCCTTTCCCTATCTCTTCTCCTTCTGGGACCACTATAATGCAAATGTTGGTGTGTTTAATGTTGTCCTAGAGGTCTCTCACACTTTCATTTCTTTTCAGTCTTTTTTCTGTTCCATGGCAGTGATTTCCACCATTCTGTCTTCCAGCTCACTTATCCGTTCTTCTGCCTTAGTTACTCTGCTGTTGTTTCCTTCTAGTGTATTTTTCATTTCAGTTATTGTATTGTTCATCTCTGTTTGCTTGTTCTTTAGTTCTTCTAGGTCTTTTTTAAACATATCTTGCATCTTCTCAATCTGTGCCCCCATTCTTTTTCAGAGATCTTGGATCATCTTCACTATCATTACTCTGGATTCTTTTTTGGGTAGATTGCCTATCTCCACTTCACTCAGTTTTTCTTCTGGGGTTTTATCTTCTTCCTTCATCTGGGACATATTCCTCTGCCATCTCCTTTTGTCTAACTTTCTGTGATTGTGGTTTCCGTTCTGCAGGCTGCAGGACTGTAGTTCTTCTTGCTTCTGCTGTCTGCCTTCTGGTGGATGAGGCTATCTAAGAGGCTTGTGCAAGCTTCCTTGTGTAAGGGTCTGGTTCCTGTCCACTGGTGGGTGGAACTGGGTCTTGTCCCTCTGGTGGGCAGGGCTGTGCTCAGGAAGACTTTAAGCAGCCTGTCTGCTGATGGGTGGGGCTGTGTTCTCACCCTGTTGGTTGCCTGGCCTGAGGCATTCCAGCACTGGGGCCTATAGGCTGTTGGGTGGGGCTAGGTCTTGGGGAGGAAATGGCAGCCTCCAGGAGGGTTCACGCCAATGAGTACATGCCAGAGCTGCTGCTTCCAGTGTCTTTGTCCCCACAGTGAGCCACAGCTGTCCCCCACCTCCACAGGAGACCCTCCAATACTAGCAGGTAGGTCTGTCCTAGTCTCTTATGAGGTCACTGCTTTTCCCCCTGGGTCCTGGTGGACACGTGACCTTGTGTGCACCCTCCAAGAGTGGAGTTTCCATTTCCCTCAGTCCTGTGGAGCTCCTGCAATCAAACCCTGATGACCTTCAAAGCCAGATTCTCTGGGAGCTCCTCCTCCCATTGCCAGACCCCCAGGCTGGGAAACCGGACGTGGGGCTCAGGCTTTTCACTCCTGTGGGAGAACTGCTGTGGTATAACTGTTTTCCAGTTTGTGGGTCACCCACCCGGTTCGTATGGGATTTGATTTTATCACGATTGTGCCCCTCCTACCGTCTTGCTGTGGCTTCTTTGTCTTTGGATGTAGGCTATCTTTTTTGGTAGGTTCAAACATTTTTTTTTGTCGATGTTTGTTCAGTAGTTAGTTTTGATTTTGGTGTTGTTGTAAGAAGGGGTAAGTTCACGTTCTTCTCCACCATCTTGCCAGCCCTTAAAGCCATGATTTAATCTAACTCTATATTATTTCAAACCTCACTTATTTTTTTCACTTTGTAATGTTGTGAGCACCCTGTGAACAAGTGCCTAACATTTATCAGGAATTAAAATATCTGTTATGTTATACTGGGAGGTATAGTGGACAGGTAAGTCAAATCAGCCATGAAATAAGCAACTATCTGTGATGGTACCAAACTCCCCAACAAGGGACTGGTCAAGTTGAGATATTCAATTAATTAATATGAATAGTACAATTGAGATTGAAGCACTTCATGAGTAGCTACAAGAGCGACCTTCCAAAAGACCCTTAATCCCAGAATGCTGGGATTCTGTGCAGGGCCAATAACAGAGCCCTGTGGCAGGCCACCAGGAGCCCATTCCACCTAGGTCACAGCACACTCATGGATACTCTTTGAACATAGTTGTTAAGTAAAGCTACATTTCAGCCCAAATGTAGTACCACTCCATCTTCAAATCCTCCATTTTGAGCAAAAGAATATTACAAGAAAATGGTGAAATAAAAATCTTCAGTCACAAGTTTTTTTCTAATCTGGTAATTTGACAGACAAGAAAATGCAGTTCTATCTTGTCCTAACTGTTCTGGTGAACACATGCTAGATCTATATAAAATAATTTCCCTTTCAAAGAATTACAGATTATCTATTTTTTAAAAGTGATAAAATATTGTCAGAGATTGATGTAAATACATTATATTGCACTGCAGATGTTAAAATAGAGATTTTCTTTTACTTTAAGTATTCTTGCCATGACCTCTACTTTTCTTAATTCTTCAAAGATTACTGATAATGGTTCAAATATGTCTTCAAAGTATTTCAGTTTTCTGGATACTGACATATGTGGCCACTAATGGTAATTAAGTACCTTATGTTTGCCCTCATATTTTAAAAAATCTTATAAAATCAATCTGTGATTAAATTGAGATAATTGAGAAAACAGCAAAAAGTATGAAGAAAATAAACACAATTCTTTATTCCCTTTCAGAGATAACCAGTGTTAACACTACTTCCAGGCTAATTTTCATTTAAAACATATATAATTTTTAAAACTAGGAAATTAGATTATATGTGGTTTCTCTTCCTGATTTTTCACTTAGACTATATCATATGCATCAACTCTTGGGATTACAGAGTCCACAAATACATCATTTAAATTATGGAATAATTTCATCAAATGGACTTATTTACCCTATTATTTCCTTTATTATTAGAAATTAGTTCCCATTTCATATCATAAATAATACTGTGATAAATATCTTTATACAGACCTCTGCTCTCTGATTCCCTTAAAGCTTAAAAGTAGAATCATGAGTCAAGGAGCCCAAGTTTATCAGGTATTTTACTCACTTTCCCAATCAACTCCCAAATTAATTATATCAGCATTGAGTAAAATTTTCTCCAATCCTAATCAACCTGAATGAAAATTATATTTTGCTATTTAATTTATAATTCTTTAAATATTTGAATAGTTGAAACCTTTTTACTATATTTGTTGGCCATTGATTTTTTTTTTCCTATGCATTGTTGGTTCACTTTATTTTTCTACTTTATAGGTAAAGTGGTTTCTTACTAATTTTAAGGGCTTATTTTATATAAAGAATACAAATTTGCTTTATATTCTTTATATATTTGTGTACATTGCAAAAAAAGTTTGTCTTTGCACTGAATTTTATTGGAATGAAATTTTGGAGTAGTCATATTTCAAACTTACTCTAAAATGTCTTTCATTGCTACTTTTCTTAGAAAACTCCATGGTCATTGGAAGATTGGTTATAGTTATATTTTCATGTATGTTTTCCAGTAATTATTTAGAGTTTTAATTTTTTAAATAATCATTAGTTGATGTTCCTCAAAATAGCAGATTTTTCACCAATGATATTTTGAATAATCAGTTCCTTATATAATTGGTTTGTGACCTTTACTTCCTTTGTTTTTACCTCCATCCCATTCATGCATCAATTCAAAAATATTTACTGAATACTTAACCATGTAGGGGGTTCTGTTAGGGAGGCATCTGGGATATATTAATGAACAAGGCAGACAAACTCCTTGCTGTCATAGATCTTACACACTAAAATTCAAGGCTATTATAATTGAATGTGTTATTAATAAAGAATACTCTTTTTCAATGTTTTCGTTTCAAAGTGTATTTTTTGGTATCACTATTGCCATCTCTGTATTCCTTTACCAAACCATATCAATGTATTTTAGCTGTCTCTTTTAAGTAGCATGTAGTTGGATTTTGTCCATAAAGTCAATCAAGAATAGTCTATTATTAGAAGAGCTTAAAGCACTTAGGTATAGTACTATGCCTACTGTTTGACAGTATCATTTGTCATCTTGTTTTATTGTTTTATGCTTCCTTTGTAAGCCCTTGTTGTTGTTGTTGTTATTATGACTACTTAGTGAGTCTTATGAGCCAGGCAATTGGACTTAGCACATGAAAGTTAATACCTATGAACATTTTTGAGTATTTACAACATGCCAACTACTGTGCTCTAAATGATATTTTTTCATTTAATCCTCACAATCCCACTGCATGGATACTATTTTATAGAAGTTTTATAAAACAAAAAACTTTAGTGATTATAAATATCAGTGAAATAGTATATATTCCTTCACGTGTGATAAATTATGCAAACTTTTATACTTCTTTCCCACTTTGAATTATTCACTAAAATTATGTAGATCTAAGATCTAAATAATGTTATAAATTATTTTGACTGCTCTTTAGATGATTATTTTTGACAACTGCATTCAGTTGTAAACACCATATCTTACTGGTTACACTGCTTTCGAGCAGTCCTTTAAGAAACTGCTTTCTCCTTTTGAATTATTCATTTTTATTCACCTTTCAGTGGGAAGAGTATATTTTTACCTAGAAAGATGTGTGGATGGTACTTTTCCTAAATTTCTGCATGTGTGACTAGGCACAGCATTTCCTTCTTGGCCTGTCTATCTTAAAATTCATAATTACTTTGTCAGTACAGATTCCATTTCTTCTATTTCATCAATTAACTCTTTTTGTAGGTCAAGTTAAAGATTAAAGTAGCAGAAGACCCCTTCTCCACCTGCTTTCTTATTTTTCTATCCAGTGGCCTGACCTAAATAAGGCCAGTATTGGACCTGGACAAGAAGAGTTAAGCCTCAGGCGATGGCTTATTATTTTACCTACATCTCTGCTGCTGCTACCTTTGTACAGAAGACGCTGTGCTCTTTCTGTCCTGATTCTTGGCATGGCTATAGCTCTCAGGCCCTCCAGTGCCTTTGATTTTCCATTTCCTCCTTACCAGGCTGGTTTCTGATCACTACTAACAAGACTCCTTTGATTTCGGGCCTCCTACCTGGCTGGTCTTTGCTGCTTACCTGCTCACCCTGCATTTGACTCATGGTCCCATCTGATACATAGTACCTTTGGGTACCTTAGTTTTCTACCACACTCATATATCTAGTCAAATTAGAGTATGAATGTAGGCTCAGGAGTTCAAAGCTTGGCTCAGCTTCTTGGTAGCTAGTTGATCTAAATAAGCCTTTATAAGCCTTGATTTCCTCATCTACAAAATGCAGATGATCACAGCATCTATTCCAATGTGTTGTGAGGATAGATAAGATAATCATCGTAAAGCCTTTAGGGACAATGCCTAGTCCACAGGAAATAATAAATATTAACAATTATTAACCAATATTTCAAATAATTTATTATTCTTCCCTACAATTCTTAATCATAATTCTTCATATATTGTAGGAGGGGGAAAAAACCAGCTTTTTCAAGAGGAGTAATTTGGGGGGAATGCCCAGTGCTGTATGACAAGGTATCATTGGCTCTTCACCTTCTAATCCCTCAGTCTGTATTTTATGTTTCATACATAACATAAAGCTCATTGAAAAGAAAAGAATATTTCAATCATTAACTGTGTTTTGAATAGGAAGCCATTTCTTAACCTGTTGAGAGAGAGAATTTTTAAGGTGGGTAATTATATTGACTTTGATGACTGAGAGTTATATTTTTACCCTATGTTTATACTTCCAGTATCAGTTTAAAAAACTTGGTAGTCATACATAATCACACTGATATGTGTTAGAATAAAAAGTGATATAAATATTCTGAAACTACACTACAATTTAGCAGATTATTTATCAATAACCAACAACCTCCTCAATTAAATTACTAGAAACCACCACAGCAAAACAACTGCTAATCCAGAAAACAGGAAATAAGGGAAATGAAAGATGTATAAAAAACATTTGGGAGATATGGAATCTATCCCATGTGTGCTGTAAAGAGCTCGTAATTTAAGAATCCCGAAGCCCAAGTGTGTTATGAGGGTGTTTCCTCAAAAGTGACATTAATTGCATATCCCATGGATGTTTATTATGTATTCTATTTATATCAAAGTATAATATGTAGTCGAAAATATACAGATTCAATATATTTAAGGGGCATAATAAAACAGTTACTCTGGCCTAGCAAAAACTGTTATTTTTAAACTTCAATTTTCGGTCTTTTTGTAAAAGAGTATTTATACTATTAAGTATTAAGAAAACAGTATTGAAACTTTGTATTTGAATCTGCTGTGATTAAGGGTCTTTTGGACTCAAAACAAGACATACTCAGGGATGGAATTGTAACAGTAATATTTTAGAGGCTTCTGCACAAAAATAATTCCCAAGTGATGAAATCAAAGAACATTCTTATTCTCATATTAAAAATGAAGATACCCAACAGCAACTCTTAGAAATTACCTTGGAAAGTTGGAAATGATACAGTCAATGTTTTACTTTGGAAATTACTACGCATGCACTGACAAGCCCCTATAGAACTTAATTTTTAAAAAGTCTAATACTTATCAATAATTGGCAAGCAAAAGACAACTCAAGATGTTAATTATTTGAATTAAAGTAAGAGAAATTTCATTTTTGGTGCAACAGGAGTAATCTTTCATAAAGTTAATGAAAAACAGTATAAATTACTTTTAGGAAATATTATGTTATAATATCACTTAGAAAGTATTGAATATTTAATTGCAAATTAACTTTGTTTAACCTAAATAGTAAGTTGATTTAACATTTCCTAACAGAAAAACCAGCTACAATTACCCAGGAGATAATGCACTAAAATATATAAAATAATCACATTAATAAGCAAATTATCATATAACATTCAAGATTTCAAGGGGCTTTACTCCCATATTTCAAGATAAATATCATCAATTTATTTAAAATTAAGATAAGCTAATTTGGAATGACTGTAGCCAATGTTTGTACAATTAATATTTTTACACTAATTATTAATTCTAATTCTGTTAAATACATTTATTAGCAAAATGCAACAAATGCATTTATATATGGCATATCTGCTACATCAGGAGACTCCCACATATATTCTCCTACAAAAAAACAGAAGAAAAACTACTTCTAAAAACAGGGTAATTATAAAATCATTTTCTTAAAGATAACCACACCCATATCAGAGGGCAGATTTAAATAAACTTTAATGTATCATGCAACTGCTAAGACTGACTAAAAGTAGAAACCTGGACTCAATATGGGATATAATTTCATTTTGCTAAATAACCCTTTCTCCACCATGTAAACAACTTTCTCCCAACAGCAACAGACAGTAGCATCAGCAATTATTTAGATTAATATTACTTGCATGACATAAAAGAAACAATTTCAATTCATTTCCATGAGATAAAGACGCACAAAATTTATTACCTTCAAGGACATAAAATTATTGTGCCAAATTGCTATGATCTGTTTCTAAAAGTTTACTCTCCACTTCTATACTATCTCTTGAGAACCACTGGTGCAAAGGATAACTATTATGTTTCCACTTAAGTAGAAGCTTGTATGCTTCAGTGAAGCAAACATAGAAAGCCAAAGCCAGAGCTGGAAGGGTGCATGAATCACATGGTACATCATATTGACAGAGCCATGATATCCTAATTCAGTAATTATAATGACAGATAATGACAACAAAAGCAGTGCTAAACATATATTGAATGTTTCCTCCAAACTGAACACTGATTTTTATATATTATGATTTAATTTTCATAGGCACTCCATGAAGCAGGTACCACTATTTTTCATCTCCATTACACAGATGAAGAAACCAAGGCTCTAAGTGGTTAAACAGGTCTGTTTCATTTCAAAGCCTGTGCTTCTAACTGCTATTTTATATTATACTGATATTATCCTTTGGGCCCAAAGGTTCTAACAGTCATCAATAGGAAATATACAGGTGAGCAGTACAGCTTAGTGTAGTGTAAACACATAGGAAGATTCAACCACATTGTCCCACAAATAGAAATAATAAAATCAACTTTAATAAGTGATATGAGAAAGTAAAACTCTTACACTATAAAATGTAGTACAGCCCAATTAAGAGAATGAATGATTTCTTCAAAGATTAAAACAATTACATATTTTTAGATAATGCAGATGAGATTCTATACAAAAATAAAGGGATGACTGAGTCAACTATGGTTACCGCAAGCCCTAATTTTGTTAGTACAGCTGAAAATAAAGTTGAAAGGATTAAGAGTAATTATGTCACGGATCATAGAATCTTATTGGGAAGGTGCTGGCTGGATATCAAAGAAGCTCTATGAATCATTATTATGAAGAGAAACCTGACGGGAACTAATGTCTGATAAGGAAACCAGAACACACTAGTTATAAATCATTGTACCCAAGTCCATGCCACGATCACCGTAATGTGAAGCACCAGCTTGGCCAAAGAGGTAACAAACCATAGGGCACTTCAAAGAAATGATCAACGTGTCCGACATTAGTTTCTTTCTCCAATATTTAAGACCAATTTCTAGATTCACAAAAATTCTTGAGGCTATAAAATGGATTTCTGTATTTGAGTAAACCAATTCTTTGAGTGCAGAGTAGAGAGGAATATAGAATCTGCCTCCTGACCTTGCTGCTAGGTATTTTAAAATAAATTTTTACTCTATAATCACAAATATATTAGCTAGACTTTGAAGTGTAAGAAATGCCAGTTCATTAATAACGTACAGTGCTGCCGAGGACCCACGTTCCCCAGAACTTTCTCACTTCCATTGGGAATGACGGAGCTGCTCTCAATGATGAAATCAAGCTTAAGTCACAGAAATGAAAACAGGCATCATGAAAACAGGAGAGCAGAAATATGAATTCATATTCATTGAGCATCTACTATGTATATCTCATTAACACCTTCTCAATTTTCCACGTTCTATCTAGTTGACAGATGGGATTTGCAGGAAATATCTACCAGGGAGCTGCCCAGCACCAGACATAAATGTCACATTGTTTCTATTTAAAGGATTCTTTTGTTGTCTGTACCACTACACAACTAATTCATATTTATTAAAGTTGCTATCTTTCTAATTTGCCTACTCATGTTATAAGCCACCGAATGCATACACACACACACCACACACACACACACACACACACACACACACACACAACTAAGGGTAACTGGCTCCATATTCTGCTATAGCATGTTACAGAAGTCATCTGGCTGTAGATGATTAATATATTATTTTCACTGTGAGGGACATTTATCTTACTTTTAGAAATGCACTTTTGAGGGTAGAGCAGATAAGCACACTATAAAATGGAAAGAACATGAATATCTTACAGGATAGTTTGGGTTCCGGGCTGGCTTCAATGTGTACAATCAGTGTGACCCTGCACTTCTCAGAATGCTTGGTTTAATGATCTGCTGTTGCCATCTTGAAATTCCCACTAATTTTTTTTTAAAGGGCCATTCATTTTTATTTTACACTGGCTCTGCAGATTATAGAGCCAATTCTGCCTGGATTTGAATTATGACTTCACTGTTCAATATGTGTAAGTTTATTGTAAACTTTAGTTTCTTCCTCTGTAACAAAGGGGTAAAGTTAGATGAAATGGGACATATGAAAGCAATGAGCACAGAGTCTGGCACACAGAACACAAAAGGAGATATGAAATGAAATGTAGCCGACATAGCTCTAACTCTTACTTCTATGAATCTGAAACATATAGAAACCACCATAAATCATAATTAGGTATTGCTGAAATTTAAACTTGAATACTTACAGCCCATATATCTGTGGTGCAATTTCTAGTCTGTTCAGGTGCATGTAAAGCTCAATATCATGCTTCTTCAGTAGATGATCCTGGATCTGGTTGACTTTAGTAACAATAGCAACTGTTGGCCCCAAATCCTGTGGTCTAGCAAAGGGGATAGGAGTCATCAGGGTTTCTTTCCCCTAAACACAGGAAAAATGGAACATGTATTATTTCAATGTGAAGTTAACAAATACATGGACATCAATCTTGAACGCATTTATCAATGGAAGTTTAGAGAAGAACCAACAACTACTTTAACCAACTCAGGAAAAAAGCTTAAAATGTGGGATCATAAACTGATTGTCACATAGATGACTGTGCCCATAAAGGCCTTGAAATATCTTCTAAAATTTTTCTACTTGTATTCCCTCGACCAGTTTATCTGGTGACATTAAGTCATATAAGATAATTTTGGCTAGAGGTAATGGTGGCCACTAGTCTATCTGTCCATGGCCAGTTTGTCTCAGCAGCAGCCATAGTACCTAAATGGCACACTCTGAGGAAAATATATTTCTTGTGGCATAAAAGTTAAACATGAAAAAAAGTAATTGAAAACTGTCTTACTTTAAGCTCTCAAAACTATTAAAAAAGTCAAGAAATAAAGCAAACCAGTACTAGAAAAGAAGACATCCTCTAACTGTCCTTTGATCAAGTTAAATAGCTGGGTAGAAAGATTTTTAAATTCTTCAGACCAAAAATGTAGCTGACTTAAAAAAAAAAAATCTATGTGGGCAGTAAAACTTCCGTTCCTGCCACCCAGTATTAAGAAAGATCTGTAACTCCTTGTAATGTTTTCATGTAAACATCAACTACCCCCTCAAGTCTGTTGATATACCCTAATATATTATGGCTGACCTTTCTGCTGATGTTCAGTTCCCAGTTTCTACCTCTCTCCAATACTGGGATTTATAGCATCTTCTCTCATGATTATCTGCCTATCACTCATCCTCAGTCTACTCTAGTTCAAATTCTTGTTTCTGTTTCACACATGCTGCTTTTTCATACAGTTCTGGTCTCAGTTTAATCTCTACTTACATGCAGTTCCCTAAGTGAGCTCAGTCATTCACAGTGCTTCATCAACCAAAACCCATTCTTCAAAGACTTCCTAATCTGTATTCGTAACCTAGAACCCTGGAGTGCTTCCCATACGCTCAAATGTCGGCAAAGAATGTTAGACTGCCGAAGCGTCTCGAATTCAGCAGGCCTGCAACTGAGCTCATCACCTTCCGCTCGAAAACATGTTCACCCTTTCCCATGCCTACCTCAACCTATCCTCCAATACGAACACCTGGTTTGCCAATTGTAGCTCCTCAGAACCACTCAGGGGACTCTTGTATATGTCTCTTCTTCAGCACCAGCACCCTGACTTGGGGCCCTAACCATTCCTTTGCTCCTCATCTTGCTGCCCTCCAATTTAGTCTGCTTTAAATCCATCTTCCAAAATGCCTGGTGATCTATCTAAAGCAGGTATTAGATTATGCCAGATTGTCCTCCTTAGACATTTTTTTTTTTTTTTTTTTTTTTGGCCACGCCACACAGCACACTTAGTTCCCCAACCAACCAGGGACTGAACCCGTGCCCCCTGCAGGGGGAGTGTGGAGTATTAACCACTGGACCGCCAGGGAAGTCCCTCCTTCGACATTTTTAATAGTTCCCCATTATTTTCACTCTGGGAAAAACAAAACGAAACAATTCCAATTCTTTAGCCAGGTCAGCAAGGCTTTCCATCATCTAGTCAGCCTCTGTTCTCACTGTGCTTCCAGAGATACTGGAGATGCCATTCTTCTACCTGAAATATCCCCTCCCCAGTGTTTCCACTGAGGAGTCCCCATGTGTATTTTAAAATTTGGCTCAAGTGCCAGGTCTAGTTCATTATCCTCTTCTCTGCTCCCACAGTATGTGTTTCTACTTCTCTTCCTCCTAAACTGTGTGGTCTCTGAAAGGAATAACATCTTTTTGTCACTGGACCGGATTCAGGGGCATAAAGATAAAGAAGGTAAAGCTCTTGCCCTCATCATTTGAAGGGAAGAACTACAGAGAAAAAAAGCTCAGAATTCTGCATGAGAGCTGTGATTAATCAGGCTGGTAGAAAGCACAGAAGAGAGCAGGGGAGAGTCCTGTGTCAGTCCAGGGAAAAGGGGCTCCATCTGTCTGTCCAGGATCATTTCAAGGCTTAAAAAAGAAAAGCAGCCCTTTGGACTTCCTACAGTGTCTGCCCTAGAGTATTTAGGTCCAAAGGACATAAGACCATATTAATCTTTAGGGCTCAATTCATTGTTGTTAACTTGTATAGACAGGAGAAAGGGAAACCTCTATATTGTGCTCATGTATTATAAAAATAGTACATACAAAACACCTTTTTCTGATTTTGTAACATTTAGTACTCTCTTCAAATAATAGGATGCTTTAACTTAAAAAGATTTCCCCTGAGCTCAGAATACTTTATAGTAAAATCTCTTAAACTTAAAAAACTTGAAAGTAATGTTTCTGATCACTTAATGCTAAACAGCATAGCTTATCTAACAGTAAAAAATCAAAAACAGTGAAGACAGAGTTAATGTAAAACATTCCTTATCTTCAGTATTTTTTATTATAAAGAATGCTACTTGCATTTAACATACAGGATCAAATGAGATAGCCACAACTACCGATAAAACTAGAAAACTTTTCTAACCACTTATTAGTGGTATGCAAAGTGTGTTCTACAGATCATTGCCAGGCCACAGACGGAGCAATGCAGCAAGATAATGATTTCACACCATTATGTAAACCAACACACTGCTTCCTTCATCAAGAAAGTCTTATTATAAAAAGTATGTCGCTAAACTAGCCAGCATGCACAGTGATATGACTGAATTTTCTGAGGAACTAGAAGACCTGCACAATGGAGTGATACATTAATTTCTCGAACTTCTTTTTAAAAAGATGATTGGGGCTTCCCTGGTGGCGCAGTGGTTGAGAGTCCGCCCGCCAATGCAGGGGACACGGGTTCGTGCCCCGGTCCCGGAAGATCCCACGTGCCATGGAGTGGCTAGGCCCGTGAGCCATGGCCACTGAGTCTGCGCGTCCAGAGCCTGTGCTCTGCAACAGGAGAGGCCACAACAGTGAGAGGCCCACGTACCGCAAAAAAAAGATGATCAAATCATGAAAAAGAACAAAAAGGGGAGGATGAAAAAGGGATTCACTAGATACGCTTTTTAGGAATATATTATGCACTGATACACACTAATAATTAATATAAATCCTCAGAGGGCACATCTATGTGTTCTTTGATAAAATAAAGGTCTTTGTGTTGTCTTAGCCATTCTCATGACATGATTCAGTGAAAGCAATATGAATAAGTAAAAGTAAAAACCGGCAGCCCTCTCATTTTTATCATTCAGCTTCTCAGATGCTGTGAATCAGTTATAAAATACAAAATGACCACTGTGTAAAATGATCATGAGGCCTGTTAATTAAATGTCTTCAAAAACTCTGCTCAAAATCTGATGTTCACATAAGTCTATGACTCCATCAGATCACCTGCTGAGAATACAGAGCTACTGTTCATCACACATGCTTACAGCAAGCTTCCTCTGTAATAACCCTTACGGAATGGAGCATGGTGATATACAGCTGGAGTAAGACTTTATCACCTAAGCTCGGAGTAGACAAACTTTCTCTGGAAAGAGCCAGATGGTAAACATTTGAGACCTTCCAGGTCATACAGTCTGTGCTGCAGCCACCCAGCTCTGCCTTTGTAACGAGAAAGCAGCCGAAGACAGTAAGTAAACAAGTAGGCATGGCTGTATCCCCGCCAAACCTTTTTTATGGACATGGAAATTTGAATTCTATATAATCTTCATGTCACCAAATACTATTCCTCTTTTTATATTTTTTTCAACCATTTAATAATGTAAAAGCCATTTTTAACTCACAAGCCTTACAAAAACAGATGGCAGGCCAAATTGGCCTGCAGGCAGTAGTTCGCCCTGACCTCAACCAAAGGCATGAAAAGCATTAGTTATCCATCTCATTTGCGAAGAGACGGAGTGAAGGGACTGAGTAATACGTTGTTTCTAAATAGAACTCATTCAATTATACTAACATAAAATAAATTAGTCATATAGAAAATAGTATACCAAAAACTCTTAACAACAGCCCTTGCCAGAATAATTTGCAATTTTTCCAATATTGTGTAATAACAACGAGAAGACCATAATGATCTCTAAGTTAGCATATATGGTTGTTTAAAATGACAGTTAATTTGGCAATACCACTCCTAGAGATATGCCGAGAGAATTGAAAACATATGTTCACACAAAAGTTTGTATACAAGTGTTCTTAGCAACATTATTCTTAATAGTCAAAAAGTGAAAAGAACACAAATGTCACCAAGTGAGGTATGGAAAAACAAAATGTGGCATATATCTATGCAATGAAACATTATTTAGCCCTGAAAAGGGATGAAGTACTGACACATGCCACAACATGAATGAACAGTGAAAACATTATGCTAAGTGAAAAAAATCAGTCACAAAAGGTCATATATTGTATGATTCCATTTATCTGAAATGTCCAGAATAGGCAAGTCCAAAGGAACAGAAAGTAGATTAGTGATGCCCAAGGCTCTAGGGAGGGGGAAATGGGGAGTGACTGCTAATGGGACTAAAAGGATTTCCTTTTAGGGTGTTGAAAATGCTTTGAAATTAGATAGTGGGGATATTTGCACAGCCTTGTGAATATACTAAAAACCACTAAATTGTACACCTTAAAAAGGTGAATGTTACGGTATGTTGATTATTTCACAATAAAAATTATAGTTAAAGAATAAGGGTAAGAGGGAACCCTCCTACCCTGTTGGTGGGAATGTAAATTGGTACCGCCACTATGGAGAACGGTATGAAGTTTCCTTAAAAAACTAAAAATAGAATTACCATGGGATCCAGCAATCTCATTCCTGCGGATATATCCAGAGAAAACTCTAATTCAAAAAGACACATGCACCCTAATGTTCACAGCAACACTATTTACAAAAGCCAGGACATGGAAGCAACCTAAATGTCCATCATCAGAGGAGTGGATAAAGATGTAGTACATATACACAATGGAATATTACTCAGCCATAAAAAAGAATGAAACTGGACCTACAGATTATCATATGAGTGAAGTAAGTCAGAGAGAGAAAGACAAATATCATATGATATCATTTAAATGCAGAATCTTAAAAAAGGGTACAAATGAATTTATCTACAAAACAGAAACAGAATTACAGATGTAGAAAACAAACTTATGGTTACAGGAGGTGGGGGGGTAGGGATAAATTGGGAGATTGGGATTGACATCAACACACTACTATATATGAAATAGATAACTAATAAGGACCTACTGTATAGCACAGGGAACTCTACTCAGTAGTCTGTAACGGCCTATATGGGAAAAGAATCTAAAAATGAGTGGATATATGTATATGTATAACTGATTCACTTTGCTGTACACCTGAAACTAACACAACATTGTAAATCAACTATATTCCAATAAAAATTATTAGAAAAAAAAAGAATAAGGGTAAGAGAGAGTAAGGATAAATGGTATTGATGCTAAACATATAAATTCAATTTAGTGATGCATTAGTAAAAGCAAAACAACCTATTTGACACAGAGTTTATCTACATACTTCTGTGCCTATCAACTCACCAGGACAGCACAGATCAAGTAGATAAATACTCTTTTCATTCAAAGTTTATAATAGTTTTTATGAAATTATATTGCAGGCATAATATACACACATATCAAAGAAAGTTTCTATTTATTTATATGAAAATTTTTATATTACCTTTGTAAATCTGTCAATAATTAGAGATATGATTTAGACCGCCAGTTCAAACTTACTCCACAGGTATCTTCATATTTTCATTTTTTTATAGTGATAATAATGGCTTTTATTCTCTGATTATATGTTGTTACTAAAATCATTTGTTCCCTCAAATATATTGAAAAGATCGGTACTGTAAGATTTACCTTTTGACCATCATGCTCAAAAGTAGAAAACCAAGGTTCAGCAGTTTCCATAAGTTGTGAGAACATTGCACTAAAAATTAGAAAAATAATATAACCCCAATGTTAAATCTTCATTAAAGTAAAAATGGCATAAAAAAATAAAAACAGAAAGTTTTTGTACTTACTAGGCATCATGTTCCAGATACTCAGGGTTCAAGAGAGTTTTCATTTCCTCACTTAAAAAAGCGATACAATCAATCAGAATGTGTAATTTTTTAATTGAAGGAGATGCAGAGGTTGCCTTATTCTATACTCATAAGCCAACTTTCATATAATGTGTAAATGAAAAAAAGTTAGCCTTTTTTTAATAAAAAGAGCAACTCCATTAACAAACGAAATCCTTTCTTTCTATAAAGATCAAAACCAAATTAGCTGCCTGTCTGTACCACAACGAGGCAACTATCTAATTATTCCAAATAACAAAACTGAATGTGACAGTACATTCCTTGAATGTGCCTGATCTAGAATCAACTGATTATTCCACAATCTATCACTTGTCCAAAATGAAACAAAAAAATATATAGTTACTGGTCAAATATCCCATATTAAAACAGTAATTTATTTTCTTTCAATGGTTTCTATTTTTATTATGTTTTAACATCAATTAATCAGTGACAGCACCTCTTCCAAATCTATTTTAGTGCTGCTTTTACTTTATAAAGGATTGAAACAGTTAAAGGAGCATGTAGAACTCATTTAAAAGCTATTTTTTTAAAAAGCAATTTGCAATCATGTATACTTTCCTATGGAGTATATTCTGCATATGTGTTTTTAAAAAGATAAAACTGGCATGAAAACAGGATCCCAATACTAACCGCAACCTTATCATACTTCAGAATAACAGAGGCAACAGCACCTAAGATATGGTTACTATAGTCAGATCCAATAAATTTAGTATAATTAGAAAAACTCAAAGGAACTAGAAAATACTAATCTACAATATAGTAAACAAAAGTTGATTTGACAAATGCCCTAATATATGTTCAGCAAAATGGATGGCTACATTTGATGAATAAAGATCATACAGATAAACACATGAAATATTATATGTTAATCCGTTGTTTTCGGCACAGAGAGAGGCTAGCCTGTGGAATATTCCTGAGGAAGTTTTATAATCCCTCAGCTCTCCATTCCCAAGATGCTTCCCGACTGCCTCTCTGTCCCTTCTAGTTAGGGTATCTGAAGTTAGAAAATAAATTCTAACAATCGGCCTAAGTTAAATACAAGATACATTAATTTATTATCTCCAGCAAATAACTTCAGTAATTGTATCTCAAAAACATGAGAAGTCATTTTGTTTCTTTATACTGGGGTTCTTTGGGGGACTGTTCTATTTATGAACTGAACTGAGTCTGGTGAGGACAAAATATCTCACACATAAGGTTCCCTTACAGCTTACTGTGAAAGAATGGGTCACTGGAGGATAGAACGTATGAATATTAACAATCATCAGCACTTTGCTATTACAACAAAAATGTCCTCTTCTCGATCCGTCAGTTACATGTCTTCCTTTGGTACAGCTCTAAGACTTGCAAAGATATTTAGAATTCCAAGTTTGCCCCATAGCTGAAATGGGATTACAGTTATTAAATGGAATTAATAATCAGCCACAGGAAACACAATCAAATGTTTACAATTTACAAAATACCTTCAATATAAAAGGTGTTGAGGTTAAAAAAGGATTACAGCAGGGCTGACAAAATAGATGGAGCTCATAGACAAACTTGCCTTGGCTGTGCAGACTCACTGGCATGAAGAAAGGCTTGGTGGTCACAGTGGAGGGTGAAGACCATTGGAGCCAACAGCTCGTGCATGCCCTGAAATAGAGCCAGAGAAAGGGACGGGGGCATGTCCGGACTCCACTGGTGGACAGACGGGCTCAGCTAAAAGCCTCTGCAGCTGATCCCCGCCCCAGGCATTTTCGTATTATACAGAAGAGCATAAACATAAAAACCTACAAAGTGAGATTTTATTTAGTTTTAGAACTTGACTCCAATTCTACCACAGCAGGTATTCTTCTTTAAAACATGGAGAACAGCTCTCTTTTAAATGACACAACAAACAATAAATCGGCATGGTAGACAACCTTGCACCTGTCAGTTGCTTCAGGATGTGCACTCATAAATATGAATTTCATTTATGCAAATTATAATCATATGCTACAGTGTAAAGATCTGCAGTAAGAAGGGCAACTAAGAACTGTAGACCTAAGGAAATTACATCCAATGTTTTCATTATATAATGGCTCAAAATTAGGATGTCTGTAGATTTAGGAAGAGCTGAAGTCATCTAGCTGGAAATGTTGGATAATAAAAGAAAAAACCTTTAGCAGGTATGAGTTTTTAAAGTACGATTTTCAACATGTTTAAGCCAAGATGGCCATAATTTTTTTTCCTGTCTACTTCAACTATAAGGTTGCTTTTCAATTCATTTAGTGATTTCACCAATACAACTTTCTTTTTCCTTATATTGTGTTCACCTGTGGATTAAATACATAGGCATAGAAACAAAAAAGTATATTAGTTACTAAGTTGCCTTTCAAAGGGTATTATAAAAACCCATTATTTATCCATTCTTGTGAGGAAATAAGATATTCCACATCAGTGACCCGCCTTGTTAGTTGAGATTTTTTTCCCTACTTAGGCATCAAAAACATATTTTCGCAAGTTAAAAATGGATTGTACTCTTTTCTGCCTGTTAAAGTGTGTCACTATTTTCCTTTTGCCTACGATGATCTTTTACAAAAAAAGAAGACAAAACCCCGCCTCTACAGCAAATAACAATAAAATACTAAGCTGAGAGAAAAGAAAGTTTTTGCTGATGGGATTAGAGAAAATCCCCTGTGATGGAAGGACAGCCACAGGGACGTCTGCACGGTCTGGCAGCTCTGTGCTGTTCATAGGATGCTAGTTATTAACATAAAGTAGTACAAAAGGAAACTCTGTCAGAGTTCATTTATAAGCTATCACTAGCCTTGAATGAGAAGGACTTAATTTAATTACATTTTTACAAAATAATTTATGATCCATTGACAATTTACTTGTGATTTGGGACAAATTACCACACATCACTTCAATCTTTTTAGGTGACTGTCTCCTACTAAACAAATCTTGAAAAGACTATTCCTTAGAAGAACTTGGTACTCACCCATAAAGAATGGAATTAAGTGTTGCTAATGTGCTTTAAAATCATTATGAGGGGTTTATTCTTCTAGAATAATCTCAAGTTATCCCAAAGACCAAGTGACATAATTTTAATCATGAAAGTAATAGTTATTTATTGCACAGAACTACAGAATATCTAAAACAAAAACAAAAACGAAAAAAAAAAAGGAAGGAGGGAAGGCAGGAAGGAAGGGAAGGAAGGCCAAAAGAGAAAAGAAAGAAAAATTAAAACTGTGATAGATAGCTTTGCGGTAATCTTTTTTGCTTATTTCTGATAATTTCCTTAGGATAAAGTCCCTAGAAGTAAAATTTCTGGGTAAATGAGCTAATAAGACATTTGATATATACAATTAACCTGCCCTTTAGAAATAATTCCCTCACTTCAGGGCATAAAAATCACCATTTCACATACCCTCATCTTTATTTGTAGTGTTTTTTAAAAATCCTGTCAAATTTTACAGTCAAATAGTTGTTTTAACTTATTTAAATGCTAGTGAGGTTGAACACAAACATTTCAGTGGTCATTTTTATTTAATGAATTGTCCATTTTCTCCTAATGAAGAGTCTCCCTTCTCCTGATGATCTATAATAGTTCTTCAGCAATTCAGGAAATTAACCCTTAGTTATTTTTGTTACAAATACTTTCCCATGTTTATAACTTGCCTTTTAATTTTGATTATGTCATAGTAAAGCTGTATACTTTAAAACAGTCAAATCAATAAATCATCTTTCATGATTTCTTATTTTGTTTTTATGCTAAAAAGACCTTCCTCATATTGAGATTAGATTAAATATACAGGCTCTTTTTGTACAGCTAATTCTTTACCCATCTGGTATTTAATTTTGCCCTGAAGAATAATATGTATTTTTCCTTCCCAAAGTGTTAAACTAATTTATTGAATAATCACCATTTATTGAATAATCCATCTTCTCCCAAGAGTTCTGAAATGTCATCTTTATCATAAGCTGAATATTTAGCTCTCATTTTTTCTGAGTTTTTACTGGTATTCCATTGGTTTATATACTCTTAACAGGAACTTTACTACTGTAATGTCTTGAGCTGTAAAATACTCCATTTCCCCATATTTTCTATTCTTTTTCTCAAAATTATCTTGCCTATTCTAACATCTTTTCATCCAAATGAAAATGTAATTTAGTTACATAAAATGCTAAACAAAATACTGCAATTTTTATTGCCATTGCATTAAAATTAACTTGAAGAAAATAGACTTCTTTAAGAACACCAGATCTTCCAATCCAAAAATATGTGGAACTGCATAGTTTTTATTAGGTTTCTTACTAGGCTTTGGTTGTTGGTGTTGGTGGTGGTGGCGGCAGAGATCTTCTGAATAGAACTCTTCCCTGCAGTATGTTTTCTAACTAATTAAGGATGGTTTAATACGAAACGGTTCTTGCCTAAATGTATCTTCTCATTTTCCCTGAACGTTCTCTTCCCTCTAGTTTCTGTGACACTCCTTTCTCCAGATTCTCCATTTGCTCATGCATCATTCACCTTCATTTATTCCAAAAATTATCTATTAACTACATATGATGTGCTGGTAACAGAAAAGTGAATGGAGTGGGCAAACTCCTGACCATTATGGAGCCTGCAGTCTAAACAGCAAGACACACAATAATAAAATGAGCACAGAAGTACTGTAGGTTATAAACTGGGACAAGTGATACAGATATGTATACGTATGTACATACATACATAGACAAACCCAGCTCCTACTAAGGCTCAGCACATACAAGGTGCTCACTGCATAGTGGCTGAATGAATGAAATAGCCTCCATTCAATATAGTGAGGGGTAGATATTTCATTTATCAA
This sequence comes from Mesoplodon densirostris, assembly GCF_025265405.1. Taxonomy (NCBI): domain Eukaryota; kingdom Metazoa; phylum Chordata; class Mammalia; order Artiodactyla; family Ziphiidae; genus Mesoplodon; species Mesoplodon densirostris. The sequence goes on from NC_082665.1 coordinate 123,940,437, forward strand.
CACAAGGGTAAAAGCTGAACTATGATAAGATGAGAAATGGAAAAGAATCATCCTGAATTATATTTTAATATTTTCCATCAATAAATAAGTGCTTTTTGTATAATGGAAATTAAGAGTCCCCTGAATACCATTAAGACAATCTTTTACACATTCAGTGTTGACTTCCAACCAAACTAGGGATATTTTTCTCGAATACACTTGTAAGAGATTACTGGTTTTACTCTCAATTTTAGACTAGTAAAAACCTGATTAATAATTACAAGTGGCAAGCAAACAGACATCTTTAAAGGAAAAGAGAACTATCTGGAAAGAATGATCATAAATTCAATATGCTGTAAATCTGACAAAGCATAATGAAAAAGAATGTATTGTCTGTATACTTCTTGGTTCCCAAAATGTGTATTTTGCTTCCATCCACACCATCCGCGTTTCTGCTTGCTTACAGCCTTTTTCCCTGCTGGATCCTTAGTAGTCACTGCACTCCAAACTCATGCCAGTTGAAAAGAAAGGTAACAAAGTTTTCCTCATCAACAGTCTGTAGGCTCACAAAATTGAACCTGTTCTTTTATCTGCCTGTGTTCATTTAGCCCACCAAGCAGTCTTTATTAAAGCTGAGGCATCAGGCAGTCAAAGTTCATTAATACCATTTATATAATCTCTGCAGTTTCAATTAACTCAGCAAGACATTCTACTACATGATAACAGTCTCATTAATTCAATAAAATCCCATAACTATTAACAATATGGTCGATGTTAAACGGGGTGTCACCTAGTACAAAATAATAGCTTTAACAGCTTGTGATGAAACTTAAGGTTTTTTCTTAAATTTGATCTGGCTAAAATATTCAGTCCTTTTACAGCAAGGGATTATTCCTATGTAAAGAATGTATAGAATTTTTAACATTAACAGGTAGTAATTTAAATCTTAGAAAGTGATACACAGGAGTAAATTAATAATACTTTCCTATTCAGTAATTGATAGACTTTGTCTAAATGATCAAGAGTCTGATCTGTTTATAGTCTTCCTCACAAACGCAGTGGGCTGCGTGCCTCACAAACGGTGGATGGTGCAGTTATGATGTTTTGGTTCCTTGTCCATGGAACTTGTTTCCATTATTATAAGATTTCCTGAATCTAGATTTTTCTTTCTCGAAAGAAAAAGGGGAAACAAATGTATAACTTGGGATAATTTTATTCCGACTTGATTCGTTATCATCAAATTTTTTACTGTGAGATATTTCCAAATATTTGAAAGAGAAAAGTGCACGCTGAGGAGACAGGCTTGATGACAAAAGCCGACACAATGAGAAGAGGAGAAGAGAAAAACAGAAATAAACCTGGATCACTGGTGAAGAGCCTGAGGTACTGAACTAACAAATGCTGCGGAGCCATTCTGCCCCCAGACTTCTTGCAAAGTGTGTTAATAACATCCTTAGACTGTAAGTCATTCTGAATGGAATTTTCTGTTATTTGCTTCCAAAAAATCCTGATATACTGATTGAGATTTATTTTCTCCCAGTCTCCTTTTTGGTTTGTTTTTGGTCTTTGCACTTTATATCTCACCTGAATAGCCTGTCTTGCTTGGGAAGACCTTTCCTACCCTGAGATTATAAAAAAGAAAAGTTCTCCTAAATGTTTTTTCCAGAATTTTAATGTAATTTTAGTTTTTATAATTATATTTTTACTCCGTCTGGAATTTCTTCTCCCAATAATGGTATAATTTAATCTTTTTTAGATGGAAAGCCAAATACAGCAAGTCAATATCCTTTTCCCATTGAAAGAAAACGTCCTATCTTATATGAAGATCTAATTTACAACTGAACCTGTTCTTAGCTTGTTCCACTGATCTATTTCTCAGTTCCCACATTACTGTCACATTGGTTTGATCACAGAACATTTATAACAGTTTTCAGATCTCCCTGTGCCATTCTCCCCTTCCCCTGAATTCTGTGGCAGCTCCAACATATTTAATACTGACTGTAGCAATGATAACCATCACAGCTACCAACATGAACTCATAATGAGCACTACATGTTTTTAACTCTACAAAGTCAATACTATTATTGCCCTCCTCAACGAAACTAAGGATTAGAAAAGTTACATGTGTATATTGTCCAAGACAAGGGAGCTACTTAAAGTGTTGGAACCGAGATTCAAATCAAGGGATCTGAGTCTAGAGCCAGGGATCTTAACCACTAAGCTGTATTATCACCATTAAAATGACTATAAAGCTTCTTGGCATAAAATTTAAAATCACTGTGCCTGGTTTTTAAAAACCATATCTCTCACTTAGACTATCACTGGAATGATAACACATTTACATATTAATTTGGGAAGAAGTAATATTTTTACTTAATGTCTTCCCACCTAAAAACACGTTATCACTTTTCTATTTATTCAACTCTTGCTCCAATAACATTTATAGTTTTCTTCATATAGCTTTTGATTCTATATTATTACATTTATTTTTAGACATTTTATAGTTTTGGTTGCCATTATGAGTAGGATATACTTTTCCATTTCCCATTCTAAAAGCTAAATATCACCATGTAATTAATATAAAGACATATTATTAGTATCGAAACTAAGATAAAATTAGTTCCCTTGGATATTCTATGTATACAATAACAAATACATTATTTAGGACAACTGTAAAATGACTTGATTTATTATCTTTAAACAAATCAACTTTATCTCAAATTAAATACAATGCTCTCACCATGCAGATGTTTTCTGTTATATTACACTGAATTTGGGTTGTCATCAGTTGGATGTCATAACTTTGGATTGTTGGAGAATTTATTAATATAGTTTGAATTCTCATTTAATATGCATTTTGAGAAATACATAAAAATATCTAACTTGGCATATTTTTATTGGAACCCCATAAGGTTAAGTGCAAACCTAGATACTTCTTTATATATTAAGTAAAAAATTTACATTTTGAAAAGAATAAACATAATCCAATAATCTTCTTTAATAACGAGATGAATTAAACATCAAGATCACAAGAATATCATATAAATTTCAGAAAGTTTAAAGGAACTTTCTGCAGTTATATTACTGGTAGATTTTGAAAAGTAAAAGGACATTTGATTATTCTCTACATGACATACCACATATTTATAAATGCTGTACTTAGAAACAATATTTATATATACAACTCTGAAAAGTTTTATTACTAGATTGCCTTCAAAGATGCTGTTTATAAACAAACTCTCAAAAGTTGAAAGCAAAGATTGAATGCCTCATAGAAGACAATTTGGTGGAATGTCTTATAATAAGGAAGAAGCATATGTGCGTCAATGAGCTTACCTTTCTCACCATGCAGCTGACAAGCAGCTCTTTGATTGCTTTACTATTATGATGCAACTCTGGATACAATAAAGGCTACATTATTGCTCTATCATTTGTCAAGCTGTATAGAAAATTCTGAGTCAATGGATGCCACCTGTACGATATTTTCATTACCTGTTTATAAAGCAACTGCTCGTTTTCTCTAGCATAACAGAAAAGAACATCTGTAAGAATTTTTCTCACATTTTCTTGTTGGAAAAACTGCATTTCAGGAAACCTGAAAAAAGAAAACACAGGATTGAAATCGGCTAGCACAATTCCAAGAATTACCCTCAAATTCTCATCTCTGAGAGGTGCCATGGGCAGCTTTTGGTTTCAGTACAAGTCTGTATTTGCCAGGCAACTTATGCCATAGGTGGGACTCATGTGTTAAAGAAAAAAGGGTGAGAAAAAGGGAAACTACTGGATACCCTTCAACATCTAAATATTTCAAATGTCTTCATATGTAAATGTCATCATATGCATGATGAATACAACAGTTTTTAAGCAAAACAAATTATAGCCTATGCATTTGGTGTGGGGATTGCTTTGTTTTACCCCATTTGGTATACTGTAATTTTGTAAGTACCAACTTTGTGAAAAAAAATCATTATCCTATTTTTTTGATGCAAGTATCATGATTCAAATTATTATACATGACCACACCATTAGTTTTATCTGATTAAAACACAGACTTCAAATGGACCGAGTTAGTCAGTATTGCTTAAATGATCTCTGGATCAAAAATTCTACCAGGTGCTTTGAGGTAACGTGAAATACAAAAGGGCAAGAGTATCCACCTGAAAGGAGCTTAAATAGTTGTTTATAATGCAAGAATTTACGACTGCAACAACCCACAGAGCAAATACAGAGCAGTGCAATACACAGTGAATATACAGTCGACCCTGTGGATCCCTGGGTTTCGAATCTGCAGACTCAACCAACGGTGGATCAAAGATGTTTGGGGAAAAAAAATTCCAGAAAGTTCCAAAAAGCAAAACTTGCATTTGCCAGCATGCCAGCCACTATTTACATGGCATTTACATTGTAGTAGGTATTACAAGAAATCTAGAGATGATTTAAAGTATATGAGAGGATATGCATAGATTATATGGGTATATTGCTCCATTTTATACAAGAGAGTTGAGCATCCATGGATTTTGGTATCTGCGGGAGTCCTGGAACTAATCTCCTATGAATACCGAGAGACGAGCCTATAAGGGAAGAAGGAATGTCCTCTAGAAATAAGCAGCAAATAGGTTCAATCACAAAAGGTTTCAACAAGAATTTTTAGGAGAGGAGGAACATGGAATATCTGTGGGAAAAGTAACCAAATCAGAAGGAAAGTTATGAAGACACAGAAGGCAAAGAGTATTCCAAATGTAGAGCACTGTATGGTATTAGCAATGCAAAAGGAAAGTATCAATACTTCCATGAAGTACTGCCACTTGCAGCAGGACCACAGGACAGAAGAAAAGGTGGGAGGTGTGGAATAGAGCTTTGAATGCAGTATTTACAACTGAGGAAAAGCAACAGAGGGACTCCACATTTCTGAATAGGGAAGTAGCAAAGAAGAGAGTATTTGAGTAACTCTAAGTGGGAATAAGCCTGCAGGAGGAGAGATTGCAGGAAGGAGATAAGAGGACATTATACTGAGGTGAAATGGAAAAATCACAAACCTGAGAAGAAAAGCCGAAGTTCAGATTCCTGTTGCATAACTGTTGGCTGTGTGACCTTGAGTAAATGGCTGCTTAAAGGCCTCATCTATAAGTAGCGATAATACTACTAATCTTGTGATCAAGATGAAATAATGCGAAAGCGCCAAGAACAGCGCCTGGCAGCAGACGTTCAGGAAGAGAGGTGATTGCTAGTCTCTGAGTACTGGTACTTTAGGTGAAGAAGATGTGAATGAGGTCGCATTGGGACTAGAAAACATGAGAATATGTAATAAATACGCAAGAGGCTGAAAAGGAGGAGCGCCTAGAGCACGGAGGCATGGGGCATCAAGGAAACAGAAAAATACTCCTTCGTTAGTCTCGTAAAGGCAGCAATGGTTATTTTATTCATATTCTGATGGTTTACTGCTTCTTATTTCTGGCAACCTCTGCTATTTTCTGCTTCCTTCTGATCCTCTCTGGGCACCCTGTGAGAGTTAGAACTTTCTCGCCAGTTCAGGCTGGGATCCTGGGTGGACTATGCTAATGGTTTGTGAAGCATCTCTTTCCTGGGCCTAATTTTTATAATAAATTACAGCCTGTTTCATCTTCATCTGTTCATTTGACTTTTGCTTGAAATTCCCTTGGATGTACAATTTGTCCCCAGACACAGGTATATGACCTGTTCTCTACCAACAAGGAAGCCTCTACTTTGGGGGGCCGGTAATCAACAGTCCATGGGTCTGAACAAGGTTCTCTCAAGTCCACGCATAAATCTTAATGTGACGGCCCTCCAGACAGCCCAAACTGAAGCTCAGGAGTCTGACTAGGCACAAGTGACCATAGCTCCTCAAGAGGAGAGAAATTACCTGAAAGCAGATTCAGAGCAAGAATAATAACTATATCTTAGAAGCCAAAGAAGTTCCAGAAAGGTGTCAAATGCACTGAAGCAGGAAAGAAACAGAAAAACTTGTTAAATGACTTATTTGGGACAAAAGAAAGCTGCTAAAACCTTTAGATAGTCAAATATCCCAAATTAGAGTAATCAGGATGAAAGATAGGTAAGTAGTTAATAAAATGCTGAAAAGAAATTTCTTGGGAAAACTTAGTCACTGAAGTAAAAACAGAGTAACCCTTCTGAGATGAAACTGTTTCCCCTCCTTCCTCATCAGATGACTTAAATCTAGCCCTGTCGCGAAGTAGGCTTCCTGTCCCAGGAGCTGGACAGATCACACAGATGAGTGATTTTGTGTGTCCCCTTCCATGACTATGCTTTGGAAACTGTCTATGAACACTGGCACCACCAAATTCCCTACAGTTACTGCAATCTGAATGGACTATGGGAGAAAGTACTAAAACCTACAACATTCACTTTGTAACAAATATCCACGAACTATATAAAGTAAGAATTTAATACCTTACTACTAAAAATGTAAATTATATTACATATCAATTCAGTTTCATTTAAATGTATACTAACCACTCGTAAGACTAAAAACTAGAGATCTATAAGAATCAAATTGCAGGTAGATAATTTAAATTACCCACTTTTAGCAAATACCCAATCAACTGAAAACGTGTATTAGGCAGACACAGCGTATCTATGTGACAGCACACCATCCACAATTCTAGTCTACAATGCTGAAGTGTCAAGTTAGGAAGTTTCAGGATATCCTCTTTTTTAGAAAAGTGTGAGGTGTTCTCTAAATTCTGATGAAGAATCCATAGCATCAAACAAGTAACATGGGAAAGATTTCAGAAGAGTTCCAAAAAAGAAACAAAAGTTTATGCTATTTTCAGAAGCTGGAAAAAGAGATGACATTCAGAGAAGTTATAAGCTGAAAGAGTCCAGTTCAGAAGGTAACAGGTAAGGAGAACGGAAGCAGAGAGATTAATACCTGCTCCAGTATATCTGGTAGTTAGCAGGTTAGCAGTACTTCCCAACTGCCTTGCTAAACAATGTGTCAGAGATATGCATTGAAGTAAAATTCCATGAGTTTAGAGTTACACAGAAGAACCTAGGTCATAAGGTTGATGAATATACCTGAATAATAACATATTTCCTACAATAAATACTTGGTTTCGTATTAACAGGCTTCAAGTGAGAAGGCATTCCATCTATAGGAATCAGAAATAAAAGGGAGAAAAGTAGTGAGTAGGTTCTCTAGGAATAGTGATAAGCAGCTTTGATGATAGGTTTTAAGTTTCAAAATAGCTTCCCTGACATCTGGTGTTGATTCAGGGCAGGTAATCTGAACAGTAGTCTAACCCGAATACCACTGGAAAGGCAAATCTGGTTTTGAGACAATAACAAAAATCACAGAATACAGACCGAGGCTGGAGTCAACAACTGTAAAGATTTTGAAAAATCAATAGTGACTCTACAGTTTCATGCAAAAAAGAGAAATGGTAGTATATTCATTAAAGATGAGATAGAGAAAAAACAGCTTAGGATTGAAGCTAGAGACATTTATGATTCACTCAAGCCAAACTATCTGATAGGAAAGTAAAAGGAGAAAAGAATCACAATAAGTGGGAACTGAAGATAAATCCTAAATTATTATTAGAAAATGAAAGTCAAGTAATTCCTGCATTTGGCCAGAAATGAAAGTGGAGATGGTAAACAGGTGAGGATGAAACTCTGATAGAGATAAAAAGCTAAGAAAAATTAATATTAAAGTATTCCATGATGTGATTTAGACTAATACCATCGAACATTTTTACCTGATGGAAAAAAAGGTGATAATTCAGTTTTAACTTAATTGATCAATATTTAAAATGCAGGAGTTTCTCTCTCAAGATGTGTGCAGGTACTAAATAGACAAATTTTACATAGTGCAAACTAACATCAAGAGATCTAAAAGTCTGCTGTGTGTGTTTTGGTTTGTATCTTGAAATAACCCCACATTCGTAGGCAGTATAGTTTTCAACTTAAGTTTTAAAAAAACTTTCATTATCTAACATCTTTCATATATAATCTTTTCATTATAATCTTTCATTATAAATTCCAGCATTTATAAAGAGACAATAGTAGACTGAATTGCAGCATAGCCATTGCCCAGCTTCATCATTAATCAGTTCTTTTATTTTTTTACATATCCTCCTCTCTCAGTGTTGCATTTTGAAGCAAACCTGAGACATCACTACACCTATAATATTGCAGTGTGTATTTCTAAAAGATAAAGACTCTCTAAAAACATAACCATAGCACCACTTTAACACTATAAGTAATAAAAATAACCCATTGATTAAATCAAATATACAATCAATGTTCAAATTTCCCTAAAAAATTTTCAGTTTGTTTCAATCAAGATCCAAGAATTTACACTACAATTTGTTGATATATCTCTTAAGAGTTTTTTACTCCATAGACTTGCCCCTCCCTCCCTCCCTTCCTGCCTTCCTTCCTCTCTCCCTCTCCCTCTCTCCCTTACAATGTATTTGTTAAAGAAACCAGGCTCTTTACCCTGTAGAAACTTCCCACATTCTGAATTTTACTTATTGTTCTTCCATTTTGTTATGTAACACGTTCCTCTCCCCACCCCCCACCCCCGCATTTCCTATAAACTGGTTAGGTAGGTCTAGAGACTTCATCAGGTTCAGGTTCAACTTTCAACAAAAACCTTCATGGGTGGCATGGTGGCTTTAGTACATGTTCACAAAGTCTTTGGCACTCCTCCCATACAAAGGTGGAGGAGCCTAACTTCCCTCCCGCTGCAGATGTGCTGTCCTCAGTGATGAGCTTCTCACAGAGAGAAGACAGCACAAGTGATGCTGCGACACAGCTTCTGTCTGCCTCTCCGTCTGGACACATCGTGGAACCCAGACGCTGTGCTGCTAGGAAGTCAAGCAGCTACAGGAGAGGCCACGGGGAGGTGTTCCAGCCACAGCTCCAGAGGTCTCTGCTGAGAGCCAGCTTCAACAGCCAGGCAGGAAAGTGAACACATCTTCCACTGATTCCAGTCCTTAACCTTCAAGCTGGCCTGGCTAACACCATGTGGAACAGAGACAAACTGCCTGCTCAGCCCTACCCAAGTTGGAGATTCATCAACAAAATTAATTCTGCTGTTCTTTTAAGCTTTGGGGTGGTTTACAATGCAGCAATAGCTAACGGGTACAGATGGTACTGTGTACTTCCATCAGGAGGCATACATTTTTAGCTTCTCTTTCTGTGATGATCGATGATCATTGCCTAGATGTATTAATTCATTAGAGGTGGTAAGATGGCAAGACTACAACTTTATCCTTTTTTCTTTCATTATTATCTAAAATACATATATAAAGAAAAATTTACCCTTGTCAATTTTTAGTCATACTGAAGTACAGATCACTATAATTTTGAAAAACATAGTTTGTTTCCATTATATTTACTCATGGATGCTTGTGGACATCTAAGCTCTATGAATGATAAATGACACTAATTCTGTCCCGAAAGTAGGTTATGATAACCAGACTATTCTATTTGCCTTTTGGATATCTTCCCATGCAACTGCAGCATATGGGAACAAGTCAGGAGGTGAGGGATGGAGTACAGCTAAACAACAACGTCAAACCCAGTAACCAGAAACCCAGGTGCCTGATGGGAGCTAACTGGAAAGACGTAGAAACTTCGCACAGGGCTGTGGTCGCTCATAACACAGACAGAGGATGAAGGAAAGCTAGGCAAATATCTGGGGTGTCTATGATGGAGAGTTCCTCAGACAACAAAGAGACAAAAAGAACATTTCCTAAGCAAGAAAAGGGTTAAGAAAAGAGTGAAATGACAAAGGGCTTTGTCACTGCATAATAGTACATAATTAGGTAATTAGAAGTATTAAAACAGACAAAGCACTGGGCCCAGCTGAATTACTGAAGATGCAAGTATTCAATAAGATGCCCCAAGGGAAAAAATAAAACCCTTGGGGAAGGTTTATAGTCAAGCAGGAGGATGGAGCAGCACAGGAGGGCTTGAAGGAACAATAACTGATGTTATGTCGGTAGTTTAAAACCAGAACTTCACTACCAGCATCCATCTAAAATTTAAAATGAACGGATGAAAACTCCCTAGCATACTATTAAACACCAAAATAACTATAATACCTTTCTCTGGTTTGTTGTTTTATTAAAGGAAAACTGAAAAAAAAAATCAAGCAAAAACCATAGAGGAGCAATTTGATATAAAATGAAAGGAGGCACACTACATATTTTTATTCCTGTCCTCCCTACTTTGGTTGATGATTTCACCATCCCCCCTATTGAAACAAATCTGCTTTCTCCTCATTCCAGGCACACGGCAGGACTGAACTTCCCAGCATCCTCTTCAGTGAGCTGTGGCCACTGGGATGGGAGTAGCCATGACATGTGACCACAAAATTCACATTTCCCCCAGCCCCCATCAGGCCCCATCCACATTTCCCCTTCCAGCTGGACAGAATGGAAAAGGTCATCTGGGAAACCTGGGAAGCTACACATGGACTGTGGTGGTTTTAAAAATACATCGGCCGGGCTTCCCTGGTGGCGTAGTGGTTGAGAGTCCGCCTGCCGATGCAGGGGACGCGGGTTCGTGCCCCGGTCCAGCAGGATCCCACGTGCCACGGAGCGGCTGGGCCCGTGAACCATGGCTGCTGAGCCTGCGCGTCCCGAGCCTGTGCTCCGCAACGGGAGAGGCCACGGCAGTGAGAGGCCCACGTACTGCAAAAAGAATAAAATAAAATAAAAATACATCTGCCAATTCTTTAACACACTGCCCTTCCTCCGTGGATTGTTTGCTTTAGGGGAAGAATCCTCTGGAGAAAAGACACTTAAGCAGCGCCATGGCGAGACCCACATGGAGAGGAACCCACAGGGGGCCTCCAGCCCTCATTAGGCCTCCACACGACCGCAGCTCCAGCTGACACCTGACTGTAAGCTCAAGAGAGACCCCTGAGCCAGGACCACAGCTGCTCCCAAACTCCTGATCTCCAGCAACTATGAAATACAATACATGATTTTAGTTCCAAGTGATTACATTTTGGTTGATGCATTATGCAGCAAATAGATGATGAACAGAGGTTTTGATACCTGAAACTAGGCTGTTTTTAAAAAACAATAAAATATGTGGTAGAGGTGTCTATAGGACTGGACAGGAGCTGGAAGGACCTTGCATAGATCTCAGTAAAAGACTAAAGGATCTGAAAGAGATGATTAGCCAGACAGCCCATGAGGCTGCCAGTGAGGGCGTAAATCAAAGTGAGGAAAAGATCACAAGAAAAGTGGAGAGAAAAGATTCCTTATTATGTACTGACAACACAGCAGCCTCTAGTTATCTGGAATACTGAAAATGTCCCTAATACACTGGGTGATCTAGCCAAGGAGACTGTCCAGGCAGTGCTGAAGGTGCTGCCTGGTGCTGCTTGTTATTTACAGTAGAATGGAAAAGGAGGAAAGCGGAAGAACTGCTCAACGCAGAGGCGCTGGGACTTGCTGGGCTTGAAAATACAACCTTTTCTCCTTCTCATCCTCTCTAGTCACAAATGAAGCATTAGGACACTGCTTCTGGGCAAACATCGAATATAAGACACAGTCAGAAAAACAAGGTCCAAAGATGAAACCAAGGGTGTGAATGTAAAATACTTTGTTAAGATCTCAGAAAGCTCTAAAGCAGTGCATCAGAGAACCCTCCTGTCAGACAAGACACCTGATGCCCTGGAAAGATCTAAAAATCATGCCCCACAGAGCCCTGGGCAGCCAGAGGTCAGGGACGCTGCTTAACACCCCACTGCATGGGACAGCCTCTCACAACAAAGAATTAATTGGTCCAAAAGGTCAATACTCCCAAGGGTGAGAAACTCTACATTAGAACATATGAACCCAGAGGGCAGAAACAGTACCTATGTATTGAATCTCTAGAACTTTCTGAGTCAGACTTGAGATAACACCCATGCTTTCATGGTCTGTGTGCTCCACACAGTGCTCTACATACACAAAGTATTTGATAAATACTTCTAGAACTGGGAAAGCGTTAAATTCAGGCAAACTAGATTAACATAAAAGGTTATAGATCTGTGGAAAGACCTGGAGTCCCAGGCGTTATTTCCATTTCGGCCGTTAACAAGTTGTATTTTCTTAAGTCATTCTTTCTGAGCTTCAACTTTACGCGTTTGCAAAATAAAAGGACTTAAGTAGATGACTACCAATGACACAAATGCCTATTATGGATGCCTGGTACTGGGGAATATGAAAGATATAAAACAGAAAAACTAAGTATTTAAGAAAATCTAGGCGAGAAAGTAGACATTTTACAGATATTTTTAAAAGGAAAATAATTACAATAAAATACACAGGGTCTACAAAAGAACAGAAGAGGCACTATTTTCCTTATCAGGATCCTCAACTTCCAGAATAGTAGCTGCTACATGGTAATTTCTCAAGTAGCATTTGTTGAATGAGTAAATAAATCTACAAACCTACAAATAAACAAACCAATGAAAAATGAGAATGAAATCATGAACTCAAGGACTGGAGGTGAAAAGGCAAAGCATAACAAAGGCCAGACCACAGTTCTGCTACCTTTGTTTTTTGCAACTAATGAATATATAAGCAACATAGAGCTTTCACAGGCCGTAAACTGGAGGTGAACAGAAAGAAAGTAGGAATCTGTTGTGATGACAAGGGTGTGATCCAGCCCAAGAGGATAGCAGAAAAATCTCCAAGAGCCTAACAGGGAAGGTGGGAATTTGAAATCGTCATACAGGTGAGAAGACAAACCGGAAGGGTTAGGATGACAGGAAATATCAAAGAATGATAGTGAGGACAGGGCAGCTGGGGCTGGAGTTTCAGGGAGTGGTATCTGTCACCATCCAAATAGAGGTTTTCATCCAAGGTTCTTTCTAGTTCTCCAATGCCCTTTCATCCAAGGTTCTTTCTAGTTCTCCAATGCCCTTTCATCCAAGGTTCTTTCTAGTTCTCCAATGCCCTGAGTTACGTAAAAAGTCCTCTACCCCACTGCCTCTCTGTCTCAAATTAAAAAAAAAAAAAATCTTTTTACTGATACCATAAAGGTGAAAAATTAAGAAAAAAAATAGGTAGATAGAAATATGCACTTTGTGCAAGGCTTTGTCACACTGAAAATATAGACTTTATTTTGCACTTTTTCAGCAATTAAGAAAAAATTTTAAAGCAATTGAAAGCATTTACCCTTGAAGTACTTAAGTGGTGTCAATTCCAAATGTGTGAAAGTTCCGAAAATATTGTTACCCTACTGAACAGGCTAGGGCAACTAGGAATGCTTCAGGATGAGGCATTACTTTGCCACCCACCAGACTTTACTTTTTAACCTTCTCATAATCAATATGTGAACCCACAACTATAAATAGTGCTAAAAAATTCTGGCTTAATTTACAAGGAGGACCTCAAAAGTAAAAATTCTTCTGGTCAGCTGCTCAGAGCGATGTAACTCTGCTGCCACGACATGGACCGCTGCTCCCGAATCCCACAGACAGGGAGTGCCAGGATGCTAATCAAAGCACCACGACTGCAGCAAATACACCTATATTTTCACTCAAATACTACAAAATTTTTTTAAAGTTTAAAAATATCCCATAAATTGGAACAAATGTGTGGTAAGAATCTGCATGCTTAAATGGAACAGAAATGAGAAAAATACACGTCAAAAACATGAGCAGTACAGGAAAATACATATTTCTAAATATATATATTCAACCATGACAATCCAATATTTTGTTTTTACCTTAAGTGTTGTCAAATGAGGAAGGACTACAGGCCATTTGACAGAAGAATTATTTCTTGTGTTCCTGAAAATTTGTTTCTCCCCCTCTTTAATATTTAGGAAACACACACACAGGTTGCCGACAACTCATAGAGAGCGGCTTGTGTTGTAGTTTTCACTTTCGCGGCTGTGAACAAGTGCATATGCGAAGGCTGGTCGTGAACGCACAAGCATGTACTGTGCCTGCATCAAATAAAATCACAACACAACACCAAGTACAGCCACTCATTCGTGTGTGCCTGCAGTCCACCTCGAGGAGACTGAAAATATAAATACAAGCTGCTATTTTGGTGTGATCACACGAATGTGGCAGCTTGTGTGGGTTTTTTTCTCTGTAACATTTTAACACTGGGCAGATTGTCTGCATTAACACACACCAAAATCAATTCTGCTCCGAAATTGCTTGTAAAAATCTTCTTTCCCCAAGGAATTTGGTTTTTATTTAATTAAAAAAAAAAAAAAAAAAAAAAGAAGGGGCTTGGAGGAAACTGTGTAAAAGATACCAACATTTAGGGTATCTTAACTTTGTAAAGTGTGACAATCAATGTTGGACGAGGGAACAGGCAGTACTTCTCCCAAAAACGGGAACTGTGCAGAAGATGGACTTTAAATAAGAAAAAGAAAAAAAAAACTTTGTAAAATAACTTTTATATATCATTAATATAGAAAACATTTTCAAACTAGCCTAATTTCAAGCTGCCCACTACTATATAACATAATAACTAAATTGCATCAAAAACTCAGATAAGACTTGTACACTATAAAAATTCATGGAGGTTTCTTAAGGGCAGAGAAAGGAAACAAAAGCAAATACTGCACAGAGATCATATCTAAAAGTTCACTATGAATGAAAAATAAAATGCAGACATTTCTATCATATACTGCACAGTAATATAACAACAATGAATTATTTACACAGCACTGTCCAGTAGAACTTCCTATGATGACAGGAAAGTCCGATATCTGTGCTGGCCTCTAAAGTAGCCATCAGCACTTGAGATGTGTCTTCTGAAGACATATTTTATCTTATTTAATCCAAATTAATTTCAACTTAAATAGCCACATGTGCCTGGTGGCTACCAAACTGGACAGCACACATCTGTGGGTTTTCTTTTCTTTTTTAATTTTTGAATTTTATTTTATACAGCAGGTTCTTACTAGTCATGAATTTTATACACATCAGTGTATACATGTCAAGCCCAATCGCCCAATTCAGCACACCACTACCCCCACCCCCAACACCACTTTCCCCCCTTGGTTTCCATACATTTGTTCTCTACATCTGTGTCTCAATTTCTGCTCTGCAAACTGGTTCATCAGTACCATTCTTCTAGGTTCCACGTATATGTGTTAATATATGATATTTGTTTTTCTCTTTCTGACTTATTTCACTCTGTATGACAGTCTCTAGATACATCCACGTCTCAAAAAATGACCCAATTTCGTTCCTTTTTATGGCTGAGTAATATTCCATTGTATATACGTGCCACATCTGCTTTATCCATTCATCTGCTGATGGGCATTTAGGTTGCTTCCGTGACCTGGCTATTGTAAATAGTGCTGCAATGAACATTGGGGTGCATGTGTCTTTTTGAATTATGGTTTTCTCTGGGTATATGCCCAGTAGTGGGATTGTTGGATCCCATGGTAATTCTATTTTTAGTTTTTTAAGGAACCTCCATACTGTTCTCCATAGTGGCTGTATCAATTTATATTCCAACCAACAGTGCAAGAAGGTTCCCTTTTCTCCACACACTCTCCAGCATTTGTTGTTTATAGATTTTCTGATGATGCCCATTCCAACTGATGTGAGGTGATACCTCATTGTAGTTTTGATTTGCATTTCTCTAATAATTAGTGATGTTGAGCAGCTTTTCATGTGCTTCTTGGCCATCTGTATGTCTTCTTTGGAGAAATGTCTATTTAGGTCTTCTGCCCATTTTTTGATTGGGTTGTTTGTTTTTTTAATACTGAGCTGCATGAGCTGTTATATTTTGGGGATTAATCCTTTGTCCACTGATTCATTTGCAAATACTTTCTCCCATTCTGAGGGTTGTCTTTTCGTCTTGTTTATGGTTTCCTTTGCTGTACAAAAGCTTTGAAATTTCATTGGTGCCATTTGTTTATTTTTGTTTTTATTTCCATTACTCTAGGAGGTGGATCAAAAAATATCTTGCTGTGATTTATGTCAGACTGTTCTTCCTGTGTTTTCCTCTAAGAGTTTTATAGTGTCTGGTCTTACATTTAGGCCTCTAATCCATTTTGAGTTTATTTTTGTGTATGGTGTTAGGGAGTGTTCTAATTTCATTCTTTTACATGTAGCTGTCCAGTTTTCCCAGCACCACTTATTGAAGAGACTGTCTTTTCTCCATTGTATATCCTTGCCTCCTTTGTCATAGATTAGTTGACCATAGGTGCGTGGGTTTATCTCTGGGCTATCTTGTTCCATTGATCTGTTTCTGTTTTTGTGCCAGTACCATTTTGTCTTGATTACTGTAGCTTTGTAGTATAGTCTGAAGTCAGGGAGTCTGATTCCTCCAGCTCTGTTTTTTTCCCTCAAGACTGCTTTGGCTATTCGGGGTCTTTTGTGTCTCCATACATATTGTAAGATTTTTTGTTCTAGTTCTGTAAAAAATGCCATTGGTAATTTGACAGGGATTGCACTGAATCTGTAAATTGCTTTGGGTAGTATAGTCATTTTCACAATATTGATTCCTCCAATCCAAGAACATGGTATATCTCTCCATCTGTTGGTATCATCTTTAATTTCTTTCATCAGTGTCTTATAGTTTTCTGCATACTGGTCTTTTGTCTCCCTAGGTAGGTTTATTCCTAGGTATTTTATTCCTTTTTTGCAATGGTAAATGGGAGTGTTTCCTTAATTTCTCTTTCAGATTTTTCATCATTAGCATATAGGAATGCAAGAGATTTCTGTGCATTAATTTTGTATCCTGCAACTTTACCAAATTCATTGATTAGCTCTAGTAGTTTTCTGGTGGCATCTTTAGAATTCTTTATGTATAGTATCATGTCATCTGCAAAGAGTGACAGTTTCACTTCTTTTCGAATTTGTATTCCTTTTATTTCTTTTTCTTCTCTGATTGCCATGGCTAGGACTTCCAAAACTATGTTGAATAATAGTGGTGAAAGTGGATATCCTTGTCTTGTTCCTGAACTTAGAGGAAATGCTTTCAGTTTTTCACCATTGAGAATGATGTTCGTCGCATATGGCCTTTATTATGTTGAGGTAGGTTCCCTCTATGCCCACTTTCTGGAGAGATTTTATCATAAATGGGTGTTGAATTTTGTCAAAAGCTTTTTCTGAATCTATTCAGATGATCATATGGTTTTTATTCTTCCGTTTGTTAATATGGTGTATCACATTGATTGATTTGTGTATATTGAAGAATCCTTGCATCCCTGGGATAAATCCCACTTGATCATGGTGTATGATCCTTTTAATGTGTTGTTGGATTCTGTTTGCTAGTATTCTGTTGAGGATTTTTGCATCTATATTCATCAGTGATATTGATCTGTAATTTTCTTTTTTTGTAGTATCTTTGTCTGGTTTTGGTATCAGGGTGATGGTGGCCTTATAGAATGAGTTTGGGAGTGTTCCTTCCTCTGCAATTTTTTGGAAGAGTTTGAGAAGGATAGGTGTTAGCTCTTCTCTAAATGTTTGATAGAATTCACCTGTGAAGCCAACTGGTCCTGGAATTTTGTTGGAAGATTTTTAATCACAGTTTCAATTCATTACTTGTGATTGGTCTGTTCATATTTTCTACTTCTTCCTGGTTCAGTCTTCGAAGGTATACCTTTCTAAGAATTTGTCCATTTCTTCCAGGTTGTCCATTTTATTGGCATAGAGTTGCTTGTAGTAGTCTCTTAGGATGCTTTGGATTTCTACGGTGTCTGTTGTAACTTCTCCTTTTTCATTTCTAATTTAATTGATTTGAGTCCTCTCCCTCTTTTTCTTGATGAGTGTGGCCAATGGTTTATCAATTTTGTTTATCTTCTCAAAGAACCAGCTTTTAGCTTTATTGATCTTTACTATCATTTTCTTTGTTCCTATTTCATTTATTTGTGCTCTGATCTTTATTATTTCTTTCCTTCTGCTAACTTTGGGTTTTGTTTTTTCTTCTTTCTCTAGTTCCTTTAGGTGTAAGGTTAGATTTTTTATTTGAGATTTTTCTTGTTTCTTGAGGTAGGCTTGTAGCTATAAACTTCCCTCTTAGAACTGCTTTTGCTGCATCCCATAGGCTTTGGATCATTGTGTTTTCATTGTCATTTGTCTCTAGGTATTTTTTGATTTCCTCTTTCATTTCTTCAGTGATCTCTTGGTTATTTAGTAACGTATTTTTTAGTCTCCATGTGTTTGTGTTTTTTACGTATTTTTCCCTGTAATTCATTTCTAATCTCAGAGCGTTGTGGTCGGAAAAGATGCTTGATATGATTTCAATTTTCTTAAATTTACTGAGGCTTGATTTGTGACCCAAGATGTGATCTATCCTGGAGGATGTTCCATGCGCACTTGAGAGGAAAGTGTAATCTGCTGTTTTTGGATGGAATGTCCTATAAATATCAATTAAATATATCTGGACGATTGTGTCATTTAAAGTTTCTGTTTCCTTATTTATTTTCATTTTGGATGATCTGTCCATTGGTGTAAGTGAGGTGTTAAAGTCCCCCACTATTACTGTGTTACTGTCAATTTCCTATTTTATAGCTGTTAGCAGGTGCCTTATGTATTGAGGTGCTCCTATGTTTGGTGCATATATATTTATAGTTGTTACATCTTCTGCTTGGATTGATTCCCTGATCATTATGTAGTGTCCTTCCTTGTCTCTTGTAACATTCTTTATTTTAAAGTCTATTTTATCTGATATGAGTATTGCTACTCCAGCTTTCTTTTTTTTTTTTTTTTTTTTTTTTGCGGTACACTGGCCTCTCACTGCTGTGGCCTCTCCCACTGCGGAGCACAGGCTCCGGACGTGCAGGCTCAGTGGCCATGGCTCATGGGCCTAGGTGCTCCACAGCATGTGGAATCTCCCCGGACCGGGGCACGAACCCTTGTCCCCTGCATCAGCAGGCAGACTCTCAACCACTGCGCCACCAGGGAAGCCCTCCAGCTTTCTTTTGATTTCCCTTTGCATAGAATATCTTTTTCCATCCCCTCACTTTCAGTCTGTATGTGTCCCTAGGTCTGAAGTGGGTCTCTTGTAGGCAGCATATACATGGGTCTTGTTTTTTGTATCCATTCAGCAAGCCTGTGTGTTTTGGTTGGTTAAACGTCCTTAAATTCAGGTTTAAGGTAATTATTGATAGGTATGTTCCTATGACCATTTTTTAATTGTTTTGGGTTTGTTTTTGTAGGTCCTTTTCTTCTCTTGTGTTTCCCACTTAGAGAAGTTCCTTTAGCATTTGTTGTAGAGCTGGTTTGGTGGTGCTGAATTCTCGTAGCTTTTGCTTGTCTGTAAAGCTTTTGATTTCTCCATCAAATCTGAATGAGATCCTTGCAGGGTAGAGTAATCTCGGTTGTAGGTTCTTCCCTTTCATCACTTTAAGTGTATCATGCCACTCCCTTCTGGCTTGTAGAGTTTCTGCTGAGAAATCAGCTGTTAACCTTATGGGAGTTCCCTTGTATGTTATTTGGCATTCTTCCCTGGCTGCTTTCAATAATTTTTCTTTGTCTTTAATCTTTGCCTGTTTGATTACTATGTGTCTCGGTGTGTTTCTCCTTGGGTTTATCCTGTATGGGACTCTCTGTGTTTCCTGGACTTGGGTGGCTATTTCCTTTCCCATGTTAGGGAAGTTTTCGACTATAATCTCTTCAAATAGTTTCTTGGGTCCTTTTTCTCTCTCTTCTCCTTCTGGGACCCCTATAATGCGAATGTTGTTGCTTTTAATGTTGTCCCAGAGGTCTCTTAGGCTGTCTTCATTTATTTTTACTTTTTTCTTTATTCTGTTCCTCAGCAGTGAATTCCACCATTCTGTCTTCCATGTCACTTATCCGTTCTTCTGCCTCAGTTATTCTACTATTGATTCCTTCTAGTGTAGTTTTCATTCTCAATCTTTGCCTCCATTCTTTTTCAGAGGTCCTGGTTCATCTTCACTATCATTATTCTGAATTCTTTTTCTGCAAGGTTGCCTATCTCCACTTCATTTAGTTGTTTTTCTGGGGTTTCATCTTGTTCCTTCATCTGGTACATAGCCCTCTGCCTTTTTATTTTGTCTATCTTTCTGTGAATGTGTTTTTTGTTCCACAGGCTGCAGGATTGTAGTTCTTCTTGCTTCTGCTGTCTGCCCTCTGGTGGATGAGACTATCTAAGGGGCTTGTGCAAGTTTCCTGATGGGAGGCACTGGTGGTGGGTAGAACTGACTGTTGCTCTGGTGGGCAGAGCTCAGTAAAACTTTAATCTGCTTGACTGCTGATGGTTGGGGCTGGCTTCCCTCCCTGTTGGTTGTTTGGCCTGAGGCAACCCAACACTGGAGCCTACCTGGGCTCTTTGGTAGGGCTAATGACAGACTCTGGGAGGGCTCATGCCAAGGAGTACTTTCCAGAACTTCTGCTGCCAGTGTCCTTATCCCCACGGTGAGCCACAGCCACACCCCGCCTCTGCAGGAGACCCTCCAACACTAGCAGGTAGGTCTGGTTCAGTCTCCCCTGGGGTCACTGCTCCTTCCCCTGGGTCCCAATGCGCACACTACTTTGTGTGTGCCCTCCAGGAGTGGAGTCTCTGTTTCTCCCAGTCCTGTCGAAATTCTGCAATCAAATCCCACTAGCCTTCAAAGTCTGATTCTCTAGGAATTCCTCCTCCCATTGTCGGGCCCCCAGGTTGGGAAGCATGACGTGGGGCTCAGAACCTTCACTCCAGTGGGTGGACTTCTGTGGTATAAGTGTTCTCCAGTTTGTGAGTCGCCCACCTAGCAGTTATGGGATTTGATTTTACTGTGATTGTGCCCTTCCTTTCATCTCACTGTGGCTTCTCCTTTGTCTTTGGATGTGGGGTATCTTTTTTGGTGAGTTCCAGTGTCTTCCTGTAGACGACTGTCCAGCAGCTAGTTGTGATTCTGGGGTTCTCGCAAGAGAGAGTGAGAGCACATCCTTCTACTCTGCCATCTTGGTTCCTTTTTTTTTTTTTTACAGAAAAAAAAGGCATGGAAAAATGCTCAACATTTGGAATTTTTACATCTGTGGTTTTAAAGAGGAAATTTTATCAATTATTAATGAATCCACAAAATATCAAATGACAAGATAAAAAAAATTTGAGGAAAGAAAGTTTGCTGAAATAGGTTACGTCTAAAGCTTGGCCCATACGGGAAATATAAATGAAAGGGAGCATCAAATGAGAAGGCTGGATCATTAAAGATCTAACCATGTCATGGATATTCAAGTGGGACAGAGTGGAATGAACTATGAATGAGCTGCGTGAACTTCCAACCCTAAGACCCCTACAATAACCAGAAACATGAAAGACCAGAAACTGAAGACAACGACCAGGAAACCCGACAGGCAGTCAGATCAACTGTTAAACATAGGCACCATTACAATAATAAAAGTTAAAGAATTTTAATCATTTAATTCAGGAGAGAGGGAGAACACATTGAAGAAAAGCCAGGCCATAGCTTATAAATATGTTTGGCAATAGCTTATAAATATGTTAATTTGCAAATGATGTTGTAGACACTATAAATATACTTTTAGAATAGACCTTAATAGACCAAATAACAGACTTCTTTGGTATCTAATATGGAAATGATCTTTTATTCTGAACTCAATATTTCCCATCATTTTCAATAATACTGAATTTCATTTAATGTTACAGCCTTCGAAGCATGGCAAAATTGGTTCAGAATGGACAATTCAAGTTCTGAATTAGAAATGCTGTAAATTGGAAGCTACTTGATTTACCTTTTGATTTTCAGCTGTTTTTTTTCATTCAGTAATAAAAATGAGAACAGTAACAACCTCATTAGGTTGAGGTAAGGAACAACTAATTGAAATGAATACAAAACCCTTTGAGGCAAAAAAGAGTTAGTAGAAGAAAAGAATATTAAAATTAGTTGAAAAAGGAGATGATATTTAATACAGTGACATATTCAGATCAAATGCATTCAATAATGATGGCAACAACACAGCTCACGAGATGAAATTATCTTGTTTAAACTCAGACTAGAAGGCTGACAATAGTATTTTTTTAAGTGTGTTTATGTTTCTGAAGAGTGAAAATGTTAGGGACTGTTGTTACTAAAATTGAACAATACCGATCATCAGTGATAAGATTCACCATCAAAGAGCATTTATTAATAAGCATAACCCTGATTCTGCACAGTGTGACAGAAGTAAGATTTGGTCCATGCCCTCCAGGGGTTACCATTAGGTCTGAAAGATGAGACTTGGGCTGATACCAGAGCTCCTGTGCATACTCTTTCCATCAGAGTATTGTTATTTTGCACTGTAACTTTTTTTGGGTCTGCTTTCTCTATTAGACTTTGAGCTTCTTAAGGGCCCATGCCATATTTGTCTTGGCATATGCACTGCCAAGGAGATTAATATAAATGTATCGAATACATTGGCAGATTGAATACATTGGCAGGTCTAAGTAAATATAAGACAAAACAAACTTAAGTAATATTATCACAGAGTTATTAAGAAAATGCCACTGGAACACAGAATCAGCACAAATTATTTCCAATTGTAAAGACTGGAACATGCTTCATGAACAGGGTGGTGATGAACTCAGGCCTTGAAGGATGAGCTGTCAGGACTCCAACAGGGAGCAGTAGGAGGAAGTGTAATTCCAGCAGAGGAGCAGCTGAGGAATGCAAATGGAAAGCAAAAACCTGTGCAGGAAACAATGCCAGAGCACTGATCTAAAAGGGAATTCTGGAGGGACGTCAGGTTTCTGGTTCTTCATATAAGTAGCTTGGACATCACTACTCTATCCTAACAACAAGTAAAAAGCTGAGCAGACTGAAAAATCAATAGCTCTTCTTGGATTCCTAAGAGAGGTGAGGACACAGGGCAAACCGCTGTCCCCAGAATTGGAGAGACAGACAGGCAAATACAGGGAGCCACACTTACCAGAACAAAGACTCACAAGCAAAACCCCTGGCAGGAACCAGTGCTGGGGAAGGAAAACCTGAACTGTAATTGACAGATGGCTAGAAGCTCACTGGACAGCTCTGAGAGTTCAAAAACTCCAGGAAAACCCCATCACAGGGAGGCCCACACAATATTGTGAGATTTACTTCCAGAAGCTTGACCAGGTTCCCACAGTAAGTATCAGAGAAAAATCCCCTCAGCTTCCGACAGGGGAAGGGGTAAAGGGGGCAATCTGAATAGAGCACTCTGCTCTTCTTAACAAGGCCTGCCTGCAAGGAAAACCAGTTAACCAGAGCCTAACCTGCTGGGATACCATCAGACCCTAACTGACCTGGGGAAAGGCAAATACCCAACTCCAACCCCCTCTCCCATCCTGTCCCATCTAAGTGGGTAGGGAGACCTGAGAAACACTTGTGAAGGGCACAGTCCAGAGGCACATCCCTAAAAGACTGGTGGTAAGTCTAAAGAACACTTCCCCTCTCCCCTCACCTTATCACCACATTACTAACAACCTATTTACAGCAGTTCCTTCAGCCAGTACATGTCTGGCTATCATAAAACCACAACAAACATTACAAGGTATACCAAAAAGCAAAAAACAAATGATTCGAAGAGACAGAGCAAACATCAGAACCAAAGAAAGCAGGGATGTTGGAATTAGGGAATCAGGAATTTAAAACAAGTATGATTAACATGCTCAGGGCTCTAGTGGATAAAGCAGATAGCATGCAAGAACAGACAGGCAATGTAAGCCAAAGATGGAAATCCTAAGAAAGAACCAAAAAGAAATTCTAGACATACAAAAACACTGTAAGAGAAATGAAGAATGCCTTTAATGGGCTCCTTAGTAGACTGGACACAGCTGAGAAAAGAATCTGCACCAGAGGATATCTCAATAGAATCCTCAACAACTGAAAAGCAAAGAGAACAAAGACAAGAAAATAGAACAGAGCATCCAAAGACTGTGGGACAACCATAAAAGGTGTAACATACACATCATGGAAATATCAGAAGGAGAAGAGAGAGAAAAAGGAACAGGAGAAATATTTGAAATAATAACTGAGAAATTCCCCAAATTAATGTCAGCTACCAAACTACAGAACCAGGAAGCTCAGAGACTACCAAGCAAGATAAACGCCAAAAGAATGACACCTACATATATCATCTGCAAACTGCTAAAAATCAAAGATAAAGTCCTCAAAGTGGGGGGAAAACATGTTTTCTATATAGGAATAAGGAATTACATCCAACTTCTCCTCAGAAACCATGCAAGACAGAAGAGCATGAACTGAAATATTTAAAGTGTTGAAAGGGAAGAAACCCACCAACCTAGAATTCTGTATCCTGCAAAATTACCCTTCAAAAGTGAAGGAGAAATAAAGACTTTCTCAGACAAGCAAAAATTGTGAGAATCTGTCAGTAGACTTGCCTTACAAGAAATTATTTTAAAAGTTCTTTAGAAAAAATGAAAATAATTTCTGACTCTGATCTACATAAAGGAAGACTGTAAGAAGGAACAAATGTAAAATAAAAACTTTCTTTTTTCTTGCTCTTAACTGATATAACAGATAACAATTTGTTTAAAATAATAATACCAACAATATATTCAATTATGCATGCCTGTGTGTATGGATACATATGGATACATATGCTTACATATGCTTATGTATAAGTGAAATGAATGACAGAAAGCATACAAGGGACACAGCAGGGAGGAATTAGAATTATTTTGCTATTATAAGGCACTGACACTATCTTTGAAGTGGTAGAGTGTAATTTGAAAGTGGGTTTGCTGAAATGTATATTGCAAAGTCCCAGGTAGCTACTAAGAAAAAAAGTAAAAGTATAACCAACATGTTGAGAAAGGAGAGAAAACGGAATAATCTAAAATGCTCAATTAAAACTATGAAAGGTAGGAAAAGAGAAGACAAAAATAGGAATAAAGAACAAGGTAATGAATAGAAAACAGCAACAAATATGACAGATAATAATCCAACTATATCAGTAATCACTTTGAACATCAATGTAGACCACCTAAATGCACCAATTAAAAGACAGACATTGTCAGAGTGGATCAAAAACACAAGACCCAACTATACGTTGCCTTTAAGAAACCACTTTAAATAGAACAACACATGTAGATTAAAAGTAAATAGTTGGAGAACAACACACCATGCTAACACTAGTTAAAAGATAAGAAAGGACACTGCATAATGATAAAGGGATCAATTCTCCAAGAAGGCATACAACCCTTAACAGGTATGCACCTAGTAACAGAGCATCACACTATGCAAGGCAAAACCCGATAACACTGGAAAGAGAAATAAAAGAATCCACTATCACGGTTGGCAACTTCAACACCCTTCTATCAGAAATGGACAGGCCTGGCAGGCAGAAAACCAGTAAGGACCGAGTTGAACTCAGCAACATCATCAATCAACTGGATCTGACATCTACAGACCACTTTATCCAACAACAGCAGGGTACACATTCTCCTCCAGCTCACACGGAATGTTCACAGAGATAGATCCCATTATGAACCATAAAACACACTTTAACAAATTTGACAGAAGAGAAATCATACAGTGTCTGCCCTCAGACCACAATGAAATTAAATGAGAAATCAATAACAGAAAGGTAACTGGAAAGCCCTAAAAGGGAACTGTGTGTGTGTTAGGGAGTCTGGGTTAAGTACATCTTCTGCAAACCACAGAGAGTCGCAGAAGGTCTTAGATTAGCAAGTAGGAGCATGACTAGAAATGTGCTTTGGGAAAACAAGGCTATAACATGTGGGTTGGACTGGAAGAGAAAGTTAATAGATCCAAAGAAAACAGTTAAACAAGTAAGACACTCCAGGTAAGAGGTAAAAAGGACCCAAAACAGACTAGTAACAATGGAATAGAACTGAGCAATGTGAGAAATCTACAAATAATGACACCTAATTTGTATTTTAAAATATAAAATGTACGTCCTCACGTCATCTATCCCCATCTTCATCTTCAGTCTATGTCACCGACACCACTGAACTTTGGACACAGCAACCAACTCCTGGCTGCCCTCCCAGCTTCCGTGCTCACGTCCACCTTCACCCCACTGCACAGCAGCCAGAACTCTCTTCTCAGACCTCATACCCCTGCTCAGTATCCTCCAAGTGGGACCAAACCCACACTCCTCACTGTGGTCGGCAGGACCACCTCTCAGGCCTCCTGTGATCACCCGCCTGCAGCCACCACGGCCTCCCTTCAGCTCCTCTGAACCCTCAGCTGACTGTCACTGAGGACTCTGCACCAGCTGTCCCCTCTGCCTGGAATGGGCTTCCCCTACATCTTCACATGCCTGGCTTTTTAAAATGGGTCACTTATGGGGCTTCCCTGGTGGCGCAATGGTTGAGAATCCGCCTGCCAATGCAGGGGACATGGGTTCGAGCCCTGGTGTGGGAAGATCCCACATGCCACGGAGCAACTGGGCCCATGAGCCACAACTACTGAGCCTGTGCATCTGGAGCTTGTGCTCCACAACAAGAGAGGCCGCGATAGTGAGAGGCCCGCACACCGCAATGAAGAGTGGCCCCCACTCACCGCAACTAGAGAAAGCCCTCGCACAGAAACAAAGACCCAACACAGCCAAAAATGAATAAATAAATAAACTTAAAATCTGTCACTTCTCAGCTCAAATGTCATCTTTTCAGAGATGCCGTTGTCGATGACTATTCTTAAAGCAGCCACCCGTCTAGCTGTCCTATTATCCTGCTTGATTTCTTCACAGCAATCACCACCCTCTACCATTACCCTCTTTATCTAGACAGGCACATTGTCTCACTCCCCAGCAACCCACACTGAAATGTACATCCTGTGATGGCAGGACCTTGTCTGTCTCACTCACCACCCTGTTCCCCCAGGGAAAGGACAGGCCTGAAACAGAGTAGACATTTAGTAAAATATACACTCAAGAACACCAAATTCTCTCACAGATGCTAGTGAACGAGTAACATTCACTGAGCTGTGCGTCTTCCTTTCTTCTCCTGTTGCTTTATGAGCTGCTGTACGGACTGGATTGAAAACCATTCATTTGAGATAACATAGTACCTTCTAAAGAGGGTGTATCGGGACCTCCCTGGTGGTCCAGTGGTTAAGACTCCGTGCTTTCAATGCAGGGGGCATGTATTTGATCCCTGGTCAGGGAACTAGAATCCCACGTGCCACGCGTCCAAAAAATAAATAAATGAAATTTGTTAAAAATAAAATAAATAAATAAAGAGGGTGTATTGCCTAAAGCAGTAAAATTATTCAAGCTATTCAGCTTTTATGATTAGGCAATTTGGTGGCTTTAAAATAAGACGGACACCCTTACCTTACAAGCTAAGTTACTCGCCCCCAAATTTATACACAGATGGCAAGGAGACTTCCTCTAAATGTAGGGGAGAGCCATTGGGAGAGCCTTCTGGGGAAGCAGGTCTGCAACCTCCCCCTCCCAGACTATGAACTACAGGCCTCCTAGCAGCCTTCCCTGCATCTCGGGTTTGCCAACTTAACTAAAATGCACCAGTGAAGACAAATCATAAGGGGAAAAAAAATAGCCATATATGTGTGTTACACACATACGCACATATGCATTTATAAGAAAAATACATAGAAAATATAAAACCAAATAGTTACAAGAACGTAGCTTTTGAGAAATAACATTTTCTCACACAGCAAAGCAGAAACGCTTGAGCTAAGGAACCAAAATGATGAAGAGGCTCCCAACGCCACTTCTTGTTTGGTTTGGCCATCCAACTTTTTTTCTCTGCCTTTCTCTTTTTTTCCTATTTCTTTTGGCCAATCTGGCCCATGTGGCCGCTAGTGTGTGACTGCCTCAGTGCCATGGCATGTCCATTTCCATTTAGTAACAGTAGAGGACACTGACTAAAACCCTTCTTAAACAGAAGTTGTCAAGTTTTCTAAGATAACTGCCCAGCATTTTCCAAAACAGATACCTTGACTGCTTCATTAGCAATATACACCGTGCCTTTTGTTTTTATGAGGTCTGTTTTATTGCCACTGATTACCCAGCTAGTTCCCTAAATGACTGGTGAGGAAATTCATCCTTTTGTTTTACCCCCAAAAATATTTACTGAGTGCCTCCCGGGAACCAATACAGCAGCATTCTGCCTTCTGAGAGCACCTACTAGAGATCCAGCACCACCACCTGACACTGGAGGGTAGCTTCCCTATCACTGCTTAGTCCCCAGTCCTAAGCAAGCTCATCAAAATGACCCCTACCCCACACCTCCAACCCACCATCACGGCCAGTTAGCCACGGTTTTGCTGTTGTCTGAACCCATGACTCCTCTGAATTATTTCCATTTTAAAATAGAAAATCTCATTTGTTAAATATGTAGTATAACCTTATAAAAGGCCGTGTCATCTGATTATTCTGTTTGGGACCTGGAAAGAGATGAATGTCAGAGAGCCAGTGGCCCTGACATTGCACCAGGGGAGAAGGACTTGAACCAGGAGTGGGGCAGACAAGCAGAGCCACAGGAGGACCTGGAAGGAAGCAGTGGATTCAGGACTCTGCACATACCTGGCTCATCCCAGATCCCAATGATGAACTCAAATTTACTAACCTTTATGTAGTTTGCAGTTTAAAGTATAAACACACCTAATTTACTACCATTATCAACATGTTAATCTATAACAATCCCTTGAGGTGGTTACTCTTATCCTTGTTTTACGGAAATGGACACCTAAGGGGGAAAGATGTTTGTTGAAATTAATTTGTCCAGGATTATAGCATACATTGCTAGAACTTACCCTGGGCTCTTCCTACACAAATTCCATGTAATTCTCACTACATGACCCAAAAAGATGAGGTCCAATATATAAAAGTTATAGACATTAACTACATGCTAAATAAAGAACCAATCTTCATATAGTAAATATTGAGTAAACTGAGTTGTTTGCAAACTTGAATGGTGTCAAGAGGACGAGAAGTAAGGTGGGGGGTAAAAATAATAGTTGTCATTTAAAAAGTAATTTGATTAGAAAGGGATTCAAAGGTGTAAAGCAAAAGATAATTTTTTTTAGCAAAACCAGTATTAAGACTATAAAATATAACTTTAATCAGAGCACATGACTTCAAACAATCATTGGGAACTGAAAAACTGATTTAAATAGTTAAGTATTTACATATTATTTTAATAATATAAATGTAATTTACTTTGACAAAGGGAACACAAAAATCTATACTTTAAGAATAGAAAGTAATTATTATTATCAAACTTTGGCCAAAATAACACAAGTAGAATACTGCATTCAATTAAGATTGTATATTTTGCTAAAATTGCAAAGAGGTAACGCTAGTTTGAATTATTGAAAGTAACCTGTAAGTAGTTCTACATACGTTCTTTTGACATCTTGTTCAATCATTGACCGAAGTTCTTTATCCTGGAAGAATTTGTTCCAAAGACTCTGAAATAAGGAAAGCAACCTATTTAAAATAATACCCCAACTTTGCTTGACTTTTATGATCTCAATTTAATAATTAAATGATTAAATTTATCCCTCTCTGAGTTATGATTTTACATTGCAGATAGGAAACCTGACCCTGGAAAAATTATTAAAATCTACTTTAATCTCAGAAACACATCCTTATTCTAACATCAACTTTTCCAGTGATATTATTATGTACATTTAAAGTTTTCTACTATCTGCTTAAAGTGAATGATACTTTTACTGCTACACATCTGCTGCTACCCCTACAACAACAAAAAGGTCCGCCTGGATTAGAGGAAGCCCATTGGCCAAGTGGTCACACTTGAACCTGACCTGAACTGCCAACGCACTAATTAAGATATGTAACGTTTTCTACTACGCTCTATTAGGTTTTATAATCAAATAGATTTTTATGTACTTTTTTTTTTTTTTTTTTTTTTTTGCGGTATGCGGGCCTCTCACTGTTGTGGCCTCCCCCGTTGCGGAGCACAGGCTCCGGACGCGCAGGCTCCGGACGCGCAGGCTCAGCGGCCATGGCTCACGGGCCCAGCCGCTCCGGAGCATATGGGATCCTTCCCAGACCGGGGCACGAACCCGTATCCCCTGCATCGGCAGGCGGACTCTCAACCACTTGCGCCACCAGGGAGGCCCTTTATGTACTTTTTAAAATGTGAACTTAAAGTTTTAAAAATTGCTTAATATTTCATGCTGCTATACCGTAGACTACGTTATAATAATTACATGTATCAGGAAAAAGAAATGTTAATACTATGTAGAAAATAGAGAAAAAAAAGTCTGTTAACATGGAAATAGGAATTAGAGCAGCAACTGAAGAAGTTACACAATCAATACCTCTGAGGTAGTAATTACTCCTCGTGGGCCTGACCTTTTTCGTGATCTTTAAAAACTTGTTCACAGATTCACTACAAACAGTTGCTTTCCTTCGTGTGACTTGGTCCTTCCAGGTGAAGCCTTCTCCACCTTTGTCAGGAAGGGAGGCTCTCCGCAGCCTTCCCGCTCCCCACTGCGACCCTGGGAGGACAGTTCTACCCTCAGCTTCGTGCTCTTCTCTCTGACCCTCGGCTCTTGCAGACCCCTGGGGCCTCTTCTTGGCAGTGCCCTTCCCCAGAAATAGACCATTGGCATGGAATAAAGCCCATCTGGTTTTAGGTGGTATAACTTGTGGGGTAAAAAAATAATAATTGGTATGGTATAACACTGCTTTCGTGGTGATGGATAACAAGACATAAGCATACTCTTATGGGTAAAAGCAGTTGAGATATGAATAAAGACAAACTTTACCCCTTCATCCTGGGAAAGGGGATTATTGATCATCAAGTCTTGCTGGCCAACAACCTTCCTCGGGTTTGTGATGTGCTGGGAAAGAAAGAGAGAAAACACAAATGCAAAGATCAGAGGCTACTGGACTCCAAAGCATACTTAAGAAAACAATTCCATTAATTAAAGTACAACTTACTATTTCTTTAATGTTGCTATACCATGCTCTTAATTCTTTAATTCTAGTTATCCACTGACTTTTATCTTGAGGAAGAACACAAAGAAAGAGCTGTCAAAAAAAAAAAAAAAGGAAACTTTCATAAAAATCCTAAGAAGTAAAATGTCAAACTATGGCAAATGGCACCACCTGAAAACTGAAGAAGATATTCATATTCATGTTATCATTCCAATCCTCAGTCAATTATATTTGGGGGTATTTAAGAAATATATAAATTTGGACAATTCCAAAAGTGAACAAAGGCCAAAGAAGAAGATCCCAAAAGCTACATCACAAGGTGGAATCAACCTCCCCTCCAAATTTATAATAAAAGTGAACAAGAAAAATTCATTGAGGTTCAAGTACAATTCTATTTTACATTCTTACATTAAGGGGGGGGTGCTTCTGGGGTGTATGAACAGGCGCAAGGTCCAATTTGTAGTGTCAAGGTTTCAGATCTGTCTTCAAACAAGCAGGTAAAGGACAGAGAGGAACAATCTGAGGACACAGCCTGAGCACTGAAGCCTCTCCTTCTACAGCAGAAAACGTAATTTACAACTAGCAGTCAGCTTATGAAAATAACAAGCATTCTTAAAAAGACAAATTTGATTTAATTTAGCTTAATACAACATTTAAAAAAATCTGGGTTTGAGTTTATTTTTAGCGAATGAAGGAGACATTAAAAAGTTCAACAACAAGGAGTTGGGGGTGGGCCCAAACCTCCTGTGTACAAACAGCCGAGCAGCACAACCCCTGCCTCCACTGCCTGCACCAAACACAAGAAAAATGCACTTCAACTATTAAATCTAAATAATTAAATTTCAAACTGTCTACTACATTATGTGTTCCTTACTGTCTTCACTTGCAGGCTCCGTATGCTGAATTTGTGCAGATGAATCCTAAACAACTTTCAAGAGAAGTCATTTTAAAAGTGAGCCTCAATCTAAATTGATTCACTTTGAGCGAACAAAAAGGGACAGATTTCTGAGCGATGAAAGAGATACTGTAGCTCATCATCACTCATGTGGTGACCGATGGGCTTTCTCTGGAAGGAGACTGACCTAATCTCCCTCCAGTTCTCCTTCTTGCTGCCCCTCTCTCGGTGTTTCTAGTACAAAAAATATGGAAAATCTTTTCCATCTGTTATTTGTGAAGAAAAAAGGGAGAGCGACTACATGACGGCACTTGATATAGTAGGAGCCTGAAAACATTCACACACTCGCACACCCCCTTCCAGCAGCAAGGATTTCTGCGAATGCCTCTGGGGACCCGGAAGGCGTTACTTGAGTTCCACGCCATCAAATGGGATGAAAAGACCGTTATTTCAAATGACTCCTTCACCATCGCCAGCTATCCAGGGCTAAGGTGGTTTAACCTTATTAGCAAATGTCCTATGAAAGATAAACCTGGATAGCCAAAACCTCGAGAGTGAAGTCTCTTGGAAAATTCAGTGATCCCCCGCATGGGTGATCTTCTGGGGCATCAGGTAATGTGTTGATATACTGCAACTACAAACTGTAAATAAATATTTTCTTCTTACCTTCCAGCAAATGCTGCGGAATCTGCTGCTTCTCAGCTGCCCATTAATCCCCTTCTGCCTTATTGTTGCCAAGTAATTGTTGTTTACAAATAGTTCTTCCCATTCTTTCCTAGATGCAAGGAACCAAAGCATGGGGATCCTTTTGTTAAAATTCTCTGCTTGGAGAGGACTGCTACAGGAATTTAATTTTAAATAAGTCTCAGAAATGCAACTTTTAAAACGTATATATTTATTTGTGTACTGTTTCTGAATGCATGGCTGTCTTTTTGGACAGAGTTCTTTAGTAAATTTAATGAATATGTAGATCGCTATAATTATGCCAGCTACTGAAATTCCTAATGTCTATGGAGGCTATTCCACTGCCTCTAAAATGATGGTACTGCAGTTCAGTGAATCAACAAGAAAAAAATGAATATTAATATAAGTATATGACTGCTTTAGCCATTGACAAAGATATACTTGCTCCAAAAATACACAACCAAAAAGTGAGCCATGGATCGTATTGGCTTCTCACCTGAAATATTTCATTAAATCAACTCATTTTTCTTTCATGTCAAGCTGGGCAATTATATAGAAGACTACTTTCTTTAGTTTTTAGTACAATTTACTATTGAAATCTCTGCAACTTCTTTCCACACGATCAGTTTTAAAATTTTAACAGGTGCAGGCAAATGTGAAAAAAACATCAAAAAAATTTAAAAGCCTCACTGTAAAAACTGTGAAAGGCAAGCTTGAGTACCCTGCCGCCTGTACCTATGGCTGAGGAGATAAACAACTGAAATATGCCTCCCAGGCATGCAGACACCAGGGGCCCAACACCTGTGCCTCATTAATATACAAGTAAATCTGCCCTACTGGGAAACAATTGGAAATTAATTGTCCCAAACCATTTACTGAGTTTGAATAAAGGAAGCAAACCTATATTCCCTGTGTCTGGTACCAAACTAAACATCAAGAACCATTTGTCAACAGTTGAGGCTACTGAGTGCAGCTTTATGAAATTTCTCTCAGATTCCATAATGCCACAATAAACTTATAATGTAAAATTTATTATCAAAGCTGCAAGCCTGGCAATCTCTTCAGAGACCAACTCGCGAGAGAAAGCCTCTAAACCCCTCAATCATCCTTCTCTGTAACACACAGTTGTCGCCGGCCAGACCCAACTCGTGTTCAGAAAGGACAGCCATACGCAAGGCGATCTTAGAGCCGGTATCATAACCAACTGCACACCTAACATGCAAAACCCTGACTGCAGAGCAAGCTGCATCTTCCCCACAGAGGTTTCCAGAAGAGTGGCCGAGGTAATGGCACGTTCCCTAACGCCACGAGCAGGAGAACTTCCAGCCTCAGCCCCGCAGCACTGATCTCCAGCTGCGCCAAGCTTCTGTCAGAAGGGGCTTGTGGCTAAGCGTGACAAATGCGACACACAGGCCAACCCTATGCTGGAAAGAAATAAATTCCTACCACTGCTCCATGAAAATGTCTTATTTCCATCACCCTATTCATGAAAGAAAATAATATTTCATTTTGATTTCACTTGCTTTTGTATCATTAGTAAAACCGAAAATTTTTCATGCTTTTGGGCCATTTTATTTCTTCTTTTTTAAAACTTCCTTTCTGTAAAATGGAATAATAATAATAGCATCTACCTCAAATAATTATCATGAGAATTAAAATATATGAATAGTCCTTAGAAGGGGACTGGCATATCATAACATTTTAGAAAATTAATATTAATAATAATTATAACACAGCTTTTATCTTGGTGTCTTGGGCTTATTGTTCCGAGAGGAGTTTTTCATACCTTAAAGACATCACACCTTTGTCTGCCATATATATATATATATATATATATATATATATATTTTTTTTTTTTTTTTTTTTTTGCGGTACGCGGGCCTCTCACTGTTGTGGCCTCTCCCGTTGCGGAGCACAGGCTCCGGACGCGCAGGCTCAGCGGTCATGGCTCACGGGCCCAGCCGCTCCGCGGCATGTGGGATCTTCCCGGACCAGGGCACGAACCCGTGTCCCCTGCATCGGCAGGCGGACTCTCAACCACTGCACCACAGGGAAGCCCCCATATATATGTATTTTTAACACAATTATTTTGATTTTCAACACGCTGAAGCTTTTTGTGTATAATTTAAACCTAACCTTTATTTCCTCTTGATGCTCTTTCCATTGTTTTCAGGCTTAAGCAATCCTTAGCCACTCCAAGTTCAAAGAAATGTTCACTGAATTCTTGAGTTTTTGGAACATCACTTTAGTCCATTTGTATTATGTATCATACTTTAAATATATTATCCATTTCCCAACAGTTTCACATATATTACCCACATCTCACTGTTCAAGTTTTGTTTTTATACAGTTTGTAGTAATACTCAAAGAGGGGATAAAAAACGAGACAAAGAGTGTTACAGGAATACAGCTCCGAAAACGTGCCTATGTTTAAATAGCTTGTGGTCTATGAACAGAAAGCACAGATTTCAAATGGAATAATTTGTCCGAGACCATGCAGTTCCGTGGCCTGAAAACGCCAATACCTTCCCAATCAGAGAGGTAAAGTGTGAGGCAATGACTCTTCCAGCCTCTTCCAAAATCAGCTCCTATTCACAGGTACCAAGACATTGTGAAAGTAGACACAGCTGGTGGCGAGATTCATTGCCATCTTGTCAAGGTCAGGAGCCTTTCAAGGTCAAGTTACACACCACTTACGTAATAAAGGATAATTATTTGTTAGCTCAAATAAGACCCTGTGCCTTGATTACGGTGTTGGTAAAGAATAAAGGAGACTGAGGCATGCGAAATGGAAACATTCTCTCTGAAATTCACAATCATTTAAATTTATTCATAGGTACTCATAGTTCCAATTAAGGCACAAATCTCAAACTGATGGAGAGCTCTAACAACAGAGATACTATATGAAAGCCACGAGAAAACATATTAATTGTCTTTCTCTTCTACGGAATGGTGCTTCATTAATAAACGGTGATACAGAGTAAACATAATAAACATTTATTCAGTGCCTACTGTGTGCTTAGCACTCAGAGATATTTGAAAAAGCATATTTTAAAAAGTTAAAGGGAGTAGATGGATGTGTAAACCAATAATCACATGATTAAGGCAAAGCACTCTGGCAGTGCAGAGGAGGGTGAAATAATTTTATATCTAAAAAGTAAAACTCGGTATAAAAAATGATAAATAGTATCCCCATAGGCACTGAAATGCCACCCTAAAAACTGAGCTGTCAGAGGTTAAACAGTCTATAGAGGACAAAATGTTAGAAAGTTGAGCCCTTTGAAGGGAGCTGGAAAAAAATAAAAGTTTTTTCCAATCACAAATACAAATGGTGGACAACACTCCTGAACTCAGGTGAAGACCTGGGAAAACAATAGTAAGTACTGAGGAGTCAGTGGTGGAATTTTGCAGTTTAATTAAAAAAATAAAGAAAAGGTAGTTGCTAAACTTTGTCTTACACAGGAAAACATATAGTCTGTCACAGCAAAAATCTAGCAGCGATGTTCTCAAAATGTTAAAAAAAATCCATTCAAAAATGCTTAAAAAAAGTCCATTCAAAATATATAATACTCTGGGTAAATCACTTTTAACCTCTACAACAACCCTCCTGGGGTGAATAATTTTAACCCCTCCCCCCTCCATGAATGACAAAACTGAGGCCCAGAAAAATTAAATAAGTTGTCAAGAGAGAAATGGAATGAGAATTAGAAAAAGCACCTTCCAGAATAACATGGCTGAAAACACTAAAGGGAAGCATAATACTCCACACATCAAGGGACATGAACGGCCCCTGGCAACAAGGCAAGATAGGAATGCGACCTTATATTTTCTTCCTTACATTTTTAGAGTTTGAACATCAAGTCCAAAAGTATAGAGAGAAGTTTTCACCAGTTGGACTGAGAAAGTAAGTCAACAGATGTTGTGAGTGGTTTAAGAACACATGGGACATTTAGGTGCATAATCGCCTCAAATGGAACCTGGGCCTTAAAAACTCTCTGGATAACGCACTAGTGTCATCTAGTGGCAACGACTCTGCATTGCAGGCACTGGGTCCCTGAAAACGTAACCAGCATCTAAGCAAGAAGAGGCAGGAATGGGCTGTTTCATTTCCCCTGCCAATGTTAGCCGATTAGTTGTGGCTGCCCTGGAAGTACTGTGTTCAGGATTCTGAGAACACCTCTGTGCTCCTCAGGGAAGAATTGGCCATGAACACTACAATAATTTCTAAATAAGTGAAATTAATTTTTGTAGCAGCAATGGATGCCTTTCATTTAAGAAGAACTATTTAGGTAGTTAAGGCTCTTGCAAGTTTTTTTTTGACATGGAAATCAACTAGTATTTGCAGTGAAGAAATACAGCTGATGATCATAAGGAGATAACTATTTCTAATTATATATTTTAATGTATTTTCCCAAGATACACACATAAAATTAGTATGAAACTGGTTAGCACCTTCTCAATTTAATTGTTTAAATACTTTTGTAACCTAAAGAATGCAAAAATGACGAAGCAATTCTGGAATAAAAAATTTCTGAATTGTTGTCCCAAATGAGGATACACTAGAGAAAATAACTTTATACTCTATACTTTATATGATGGTTTCACCCGATTTTCTGGCTTTATTTAGACAGGGAACAATGTCTCTGTGGAGCTAACGTAAGAAATCCAGACAATTACAATAACTGAGAAGAGTTCATAGACTACACACTACATACTACTACAGTCTAGTACTGAGTATCTCCAATACTTGGTCAAGAGGAGCTACGTTGGCTTTTACTGATAATAAAGTTGCTGCGTGGAGCAGAGGAGGGCTCGTCACCACAGGGAAGGTCGAGAAGTCACAGACAAGCTGGGGGCAGCAGGGTGGAACAGGAGCTCTCAGAGATGGCCCTGTGGTTTACAAGGTCACCAGTCAACCATCGTCATCTCATCTTTGAGATGTGACTAGAGGAACAGTAGAACAGTAGAGGAACAGTAGACTAGTAGAACGGTAGAACTAAAGGCCAGGTCAAAGGAAGGTGGTCTTTAAGGCAGACAAGTTGGGTAGAATACTTGAAGGTGAGGAACCACAGGTAAGAAAACTGCATCTGACACACAATGGTTTATACAATTTTATAATCCTAAAGTGCATGCCAATATGTGAGGAGATTGCCATATTAATTACGATCATATTTGCTTTATCAAATGCAAAGGGAGAAAGGACACAGTAAATTTTTTAATCTGTATAGAAATATATCAGGGAAAGATTTATCTTAATGAAAGGGCTGTACCATGATTCCAATATTCCACATAGAAGAGTATGTGCCTTTACACCATTTTAAAGGGGTGGTTTTTAAAATACTATCAAAATAGAACAAGGAACGTCTAACTTAAAAATCAAAGGAAATAGGAGAAGTGTAAATTAGGTATGTCAGCATCAGACTATAAAGTGTGGCACCAGATCTGGGTAAGCTACAACATTAGGACTGCAGGTGCCAAGATCAACCAGATAAACACTGATGTTATCTATAATTACCTCATTTTTAGCTTAAATCACAGGTAATGAGGGAACTCAGAGACTCTAAAAAGCAATTAGAAACTATACTGGCTTTTTTGCTTCCTATATCAGGAATTTTTTAAAACTTACTTTTATTTAAAGCTTTTTTTTCCCCTCCATAATGAAACATCAGGGCATATTACTTATACATATATAAATACATATAAAAACAAAAACAACTCACAATTATTCGCAAGCCTAAAATGGATTTCTTCATATTTCTAGGTGAAAAATGTTCTCATGTGATGAGGCATCATTGAAACAAAGGCAACTGATAGTTCAGCGTGTGGTGATTTGTTAAAATTAATTTACAATGATGTTTTGATTCGGGTTTGGATTTAACTGTGAATTGAGAAATCTTGAGCTTCCATGTCAATATTCACAAGGTGGATAACAACTGAGTTAGCAACAGTTTTGGACTGTCAGATATAATAATTTTTTTAATGTATTATTTTCTTCAAAATATAGTGTTTAAGAGCTTCTAAATTCAGGATCATATTAAAAGTACTCAACAAATGTACTTTTAGAAAAGAAATAAGAAAAGCTGTGTCATGAGGTTATAAAAAATTAAGCACATTATAAAAGTCATATTACTAATCAAAGGATCAAACATATAGAAATGAGGTGAGAAAAGGACCTGTTCTAGACAATCGCTACAAAGTTGTCTGAAATGAATGTTTTCTATTCCATGGTTTACTGATGTTTCTTATGTAATTAACACGTAGGGGAAATCCCTTTCTTCAAGACACCTCGCTGCAGACCTCCACCTTCTTGGCCCCCGTCCCGCCCTCGTTTTCCTTGTTATTGGTGATAACCAGCATGGACTTGATATCTTATTTTCTATATGAAAAAGAATTTACCACACAGTCTATGATGTAAACAATACTGCAATGGAAATACAGAACTGAAAACAAATTATTTTCTAGTCATTTAGAAGAAAGCATTTATTTCCCAAAATCTGATGTCCTAATTTAAAGTCAATCCTGTTTCTTAAACCATGTTTTCCAAGACGGGGTTGACTTGTAGGGAATAACACATATAGAAATACATGTACTTTTGAAATAAATACTTTCTCTTAAAAAGATTTAAGTGGATTATATTTTAACTGAATCCATCATTCATTTGATGACCAGCACTATGCAACAGAACTTCCTAAGATGACAGAAATGTCCTCTATCTGACCATCCAATATGGTAATCACTACTCACACGTGGCTACTAAACAAGTGAAATATGGCTAGTGCAACTGAATTACAACTGTTTATTGTCTTATTTTAATTAATTTAAACCTAAACTCAGCCCCATGTCACTAGTGGTTCCTATATCAGACAGTGAAACTGTTTTAGGATGATAAACCATTCATATATGCATTCCCTTTTAAAGTACCAACTAAAAAGGTTCAAGAGATGTAAAGATAAATATGCACATGATACATACTCATATAGTGTCCCTGGGGAAAGAAGACAGAAATACATTAAAAGCTAGACTATACAAGTGGTTAAAAAATCAAGATGATTCTATGAGAGACGTAACACCGTATAAAATTCACTCTGGGGGCTTCCCTGGTGGCGCAGTGGTTGAGAGTCCGCCTGCTGGTGCAGGGGACACGGGTTTGGGCCCCGGTCCGGGAGGATCCCACATGCCGCGGGGTGGCTGGGCCCGTAAGCCATGGCCGCTGAGCCTGCGCGTCTGGAGCCTGTGCTCCGCAACGGGAGAGGCCACAACAGTGAGAGGCCCGCGTACCGCAAAAAAAAAAAATTCACTCTAAGTAAAATCAGATATACATGTAAAAGTTATTTTTTCTTTTTTCCTTTTTCGTCTCCTAGCTCACTGCCTCCCACTGTGTTTCTGTCTCCATCACCACTCTCTGCCTCCTGCTTCCTTCCACCTCCCTCTTTACTCACACATACACACTCACACACACACACTCACATTCACACGCTAACACACAACACACGTTCACACACACACAACACGCTCACACACAAACACTCACACACACGTGCACTCACACATAAACGCACACTCACACATACACACACACACTCACACACATAAAAGTTAGAAAAGCAGATCTTTAGTGATGACAGTGGTACATCTATAAGTAACCAAAAATGATCGATACTGGAAAGTATCAGACCTGAGGTTTGGACTATGAGCATATTATAACCATACTTGGCAAGTGACTGGCTCAAAGATCCAGGAAATGGTAATTTAAAATGAAGATCAGCGGGCCACGTGATCAAATAAACTTTAATTCAAGGTCAATGTGTACTTTATAATTTGTTAGACTAATGTACCTGGGAAAACAACTTTACATGGGCCCCTGGAAAAATAAGGAAATACCCCCAACCCCAGGGTGACTAGAAAACATCACTCATTTATAGTTAAAAAGAAAAAAAAATGCACTGATTTTAAAAATCCATGCTTGAATACCTAATTTACCCAGCATGATGAAAGGCCAATGTATGCTATTTTCTCAACTCAAAAATGTTGAGAGTACCAAAACGTTTCTAAAACTTAAAGGAGTTTTTTCCAGATGTGATACATTTGGGGAATGCATGGCTATTTGCTTCTACATTAAATAACTCCACACTGCTTGGCTTTTGGAGTTTTCCATTCTGTTTTTAGTGGCATTTCTCTCATGGCCATTGTTTTCAGGTGATCAGCTATCGATTCGTAAAATAATATGTTAGCTTTCAGAAATCCTAAATCTCCACCCCTGTCACTTGCTCACTTTTTCTTTTCTAAAACCAAGACAACAAAGTAAACTTTGAACTGTCATACATTCTAGCCTATTTCAATAACATAAACTATATTATCCTTTTTCAAGGAAAAAAAAAAAGAGAAACTAGGTAAGTGGAAGCACTTTGAGAACTGGAAGGGCTTTCCTGTGACTAAATCTACCTAAATAAACAAATTCTTTGGCTATTTTAACATTTTCTCCATTTCTAACTTTCTGATTACATCTTCCTTGGGTGAAGATATTAGAAATTTGACCTCTAAATAACTGATATGTTACTGCATCTACAAAGAAAAGAGGGGAGATCCCTTTTCTCAACACTAGACACTGGGAGACACTGAAGTGGAGGAATCAGGATGTGGAGACCCGGTTCCAGCCCGCACGCTGCTTCCCATGCAGGCCTGAACACCAGTGGCAGCGGTACTTCTCGCACCAATTTTTTGAAACAGCTGCTCCATGTCACAGTGGAAGACGAGTGGTTTTCTCACGACCTCCTTGCCCAAATTAAATTATGCTTCATAAAAAATCCTCTGTTAATATGCAGACATATTCTCCACTGCTGAAATTCTGTCATTTGAAAGTTCATGTACTTCAAAAGAACCCAAATCTAGTCCTGACTTCATAAAAGACCTTTCGTTACTTTGTTATTTGCTGTTCTGTTAGTTCATACTTGTGATAATTCAGATATTCCCAAATGGATGCCACAAAACAATTAATTATACGACCACAGATATCTTTATAATGAACGAGAGCGGGATGTTTTCGTAAAGTTGTTGCGTGGAATGCTACTATAAGATTGAAAATCAGCCCCGGAAGAAAATTTTCATTTTTTCTACAGAACTTTTAAAAATACTATAATTAGGAATGGTGCCTAGAGAGACAGAGGCAGGAAAATGGGCTCCTTCTCTAGGGAGCAGGCTCCATCAGCAGCTCAGGGGCAGCAGGAGAAAAGGGGGTGGGAGCAGTGTTCAAAATGCCAAACAGACCACTCCGGCTCTCTTAATTTATCCTACCCCCTCCACCCTACCCCAGATCTCTCAGGTGGGAATAAATGAGGTCAGAATACAAAGGAGAGACTCAGGCTCTGAGCGTGGCCCTGTGGTGCCTGTGGAGAGGGACGGGCAAGCAAAGGACAGGAGTTACTTTGGAGATTATAAATTTATTCTTGTGAACCGAATAAGATCCAAACAACCAGAACTCTGTGCCTGATTCAGTGACAGTGGGGCTCTACCACTCAAGGGAGCTTTAAGATCTAGAAGCATGTTAAACACTGGAGTGAGAGTGAAGAGACGGTGTGCAACTATTCTGCTTTGCTTCAGATGGGTTCAGAGACTTGGTCATGTCATCCAAATTAGTTTTCTAATCTGAACAAGTAGCTGGAAATACAATCTTTGAAACTCCTTGAGAATATGTCTACCAGACTAAACTACTTCTATATCTATCTCAGAAAAGTGCCTCTATAATCATGGAATGAAAACTAGGTCCATATGTTCAGATGATGCTAGGACATCTTTTTAATTTTCAAATATTCTCTCATTACCAGGCTAATTTTATTCCATAGCTGGTTTACTGATTTCTCCCTTATTTCTAGGCACGTAATATTCACTCTCAATTGTAACATTATCAACTATTTCATATAATTTTGTGCAATTTAAAGATTCACATTTTCAACTCCCAGTTAACATTTTTGATCACTGATTTAGATGTATCAAACATCTATGATACACTGAAATCTACTGTCAAAATAGCAGTTCCTGCAAAGTAACAATGTCACCACAATGAAACAGTTATATGTAAATACCCATGTTGTATGAGTTTGTCACTGACAAATACAAGGCCAACCGAATCTACCCATTCTGAGTGCCCCAAACCCCCAAAGAATGCATTGCTGAAGTAGAAAATGAAGAATGTCTTTGTTCATATCGTTCACCTCACAGAAAACTCCTGTTCATCTACTTTGTCTAGCAAACTTATCTATCCTCCCAACCACAACTCACCCTCAATATTAACTAGCCCATCTGGTATTCCCCTAGTTCTTGGTAAAATGCCCCCACGATGACACCAGTCCTCACGTATGCTAGTTGCTTCCATGTCTGTCTCCCCTCCTAGATCACAAGTGCACCAAGAACAGGGTCTTTGTTTTAATCTTTGTCTAGCACACTGGCTGGCCTGTAATGGGTGCAGAATAACGATCTGCAGAATGAATGAAGATACATTAGGTCTCATGATGAACAACAACAAACTTTCATATATATTTGGGTTGGCCAAAAAGTTCGTTTGGGTTTTTCCATATGCCGGAATGGAAATGGATGTTTATATATATATATATTTGCTTATATATATGTAAACAAATGTCAGAAAAGCAATTTTGAAAGCTCTGGATTAATAATAAATGAAAAAATAGGATTATTAACCACTGCCACTTTCCCTCAAAA
Source organism: Mesoplodon densirostris (assembly GCF_025265405.1). Taxonomy (NCBI): domain Eukaryota; kingdom Metazoa; phylum Chordata; class Mammalia; order Artiodactyla; family Ziphiidae; genus Mesoplodon; species Mesoplodon densirostris. Next base: position 123,983,522 of record NC_082665.1, read on the forward strand.
GGCAAGGTAATCTGATATAGAAAAGAGACAAATATTAAATACTAATTTTATTAAAATATTCTATGTAAATTTCACCCTTAAACTATATCTTTGAGATGTATAAATTGTCCATCAAATCAAACATCAGAAATTTATTGCCACTTTAAAACTACATAGAATTTTAAAATACTTCCCTGGTGGCGCAGTGGTTAAGAATCCGCCTGCCAAGGAAGGGGACACGGGTTTGATCCCTGGTCCAGGGAGATCTCACATGCCAAGGAGCAACTAAGCCCTTGCGCCACAGCTACTGAGCCCGTGTGCCACAACTACTGAAGCCCGCGTGCCTAGAGCCCATGCCCCGCAACAAAGAGTAGCCCCCGCTCGCTGCAACTAGAGAAAACCTGCGCGCAGCATCGAAGACCCAATGCAGCCAAAAATAAATAAAATGAGTAAATTTAAAATACTTTTCTGAGATGAAGGCCAACTTTGTTAGGTGAAAAAGTTGATTAAAACTTAAAGGAAGGGGGGCTTCCCTGGTGGCGCAGTAGTTGAGAGTCCGCCTGCTGATGCAGGGGACACGGGTTCGTGCCCCGGTCCGGGAAGATCCCACATGCCGCAGAGCGGCTGGGCCCGTGAGCCATGGCCGCTGAGCCTGCGCGTCCGGAGCCTGTGCTCCGAAACGGGGGAGACCACAACAGTGAGAGGCCCACGTACCGAAAAAAAAAAAAAAAAAAAAAAAACTTAAAGGAAGTTTTAGAAAAGAGAGAAAAAAGAAAGAAAGTAGTATTGTTACTCACTATGTGTTAGGTGACTGGTTCAGCAGTTCTACACATTTGTAGGTCTGTCCTCTACAACTCTGTGATATAGGAGCTGTTAATACTCCAGCTTCACAAATGAAGTAATTAGGAATCAGGAAGGTTAATTACCTTGCCTAAGATCACACAGTCAGTAAGTGCTGGAGCTAAGATGTAAACTTTATTCTGTCTTATTTTCTATCTGTTTATTTTTTCTAAACTGTTTCCCTAAATTATGTATTTATTCTTAAAAACTTAAAGAGTCAGTGTCATATAATTATATAGATTCTCAACAAACTACAGGCATCACATCAAAGTGGGGAAAGCAACTTTCTAAGAATCAGGAAAGAAACCCTAATTCTAGGTCCTCCTCTTTCATCTATTTACTAAGCTATATCCTGGAAAAATAATTTAAAAGGCAAGGTCTCAGGAACTTAAGATGAGTGGGTGGAGAAGGAGTGGGATGGGGAATTCAGTTTGGTCTTGATTATCTTTAGCATGTGTTATGGACTGAATGTGGCCCCCACAGATTCATGTTCTGAATCCTGACACCCAATGTGACAGTGTTTAGGGGTGGGGCCTTTCGGAGGTGATTAAGTCATCAGGGCTGGGCCCTAATGAATGGAATTAGTGCCTTTACAAAAGAGGCTCCCAGAGATCTTTCTTGCCCCTACAGCCAAGTGAGAACGCAGTGAAAAGACTCATCTATGAACCCGGAAGTGGGCTCCATCAAACATCAAATCTACCAGCATCTTAATCTTGAACTTCCCAGCCTCTAAATTGTGAGAAATAAATTTCTGTTATTAATAAGCTACCTAGTCTCTGGTATTTTGTTACAGCAGCCCAAACAAACTAATACAGTATAACTTTCAATAATTAAATTGTTTCTAAAATTCCGTATTCCTAAAAATAATAGATTAACAAATTTTTATCATTCTAAGAGCATAACCAGAACCTAGATTTCTAATTTTAAATCCAAAGTATGCTTTTGCCCTATTATCTCTAATATTTTGAATCACTGCTTCATTGTCATTTCAAGAGACATATGACCCTCTTACATACAAATCGGGGTGAGGAGGAAGGTACTATACCAACAATAAATGTAAATGATGTAAGGATATTTCCCACATCCTCCCAAATTATTAATTACATGTAAGTAGGATACATAAAGTTTGTGATAAAACTTGAAGCCTAATTTAAAAAATTTCCTCACTGACTAAAGAAAGTTCAAATTAATGGTTTTCTTCCTTATTCAGAAAAAGACAACTTTTAAATTCAAAAAGCTAAACCAACTATATATTTTTTAAACTTTTAACCAACTTAAACAGCCTTTGACTCTGTGGGCTACAGAATACACCATACTGAGAAAGGGAGGCAACTGTGGAAGCTCTGATCAATATCAAGAAATAATAGAAAAACAAATAACATATGCTCACACGTATATATGGAATCTAAAAAAAAAAAATTGGTTCTAATGAACCTAGGGGCGGGACAGGAATAAAGACGCTGACATAGAAAATGGACTTGAGGACACAGGGAGGGGGAAGGGTAAGCTGGGACAAACTGAAAGAGTGGCATGGACATATATACACTACCAAGTGTAAATCAGATAGCTAGTGGGAAGCAGCCGCATAGTATAGGGAGATCATCTCGGAGCTTTGTGACCACCTAGAAGGGTGGGATAGGGAGGGTGTGAGGGAGACGCAAGAGGAAGAAGATATGGGGATGTATGTATACGCATAGCTGATTCACTTTGTTATAAAGCAGAAACTAACACACCATTGTAAAGCAATTATACTCCAATAAAGATGTTAATATATATATATATATATATACATATATATATATCAAGAAATAATGCCATCAGGACTTTAGTGCCAAGTGGCTTTTTATTTTCTTTCCTTAAAAGAAAATAAAATATATAAAGGGGAAATTTTCCCCTTAGTTCTTCAAAAAAACTTCTTTTGAAATATGAAACTTGGTCTTTCTTTAGAGGGAAAAAACTATGAAACCAAAAAGAATGAATATTTCTTAGTTAAAAAAAAAAACAGTGTGTAGTTTATAGTCCTTATTCAAGGACTACACATTTTTCAAGGCTCAAGTCACCCTGTTATGCCAGCTGTAGGATTTGCTAATTCAAAAGACACACATAAGTATTTTGCAATTCTTTTTTGCATTCAACTATCTTTGTTTTTTAATTCAACATCAGGGTTTCTGACTAACTAAATCATTACAAGTTTTGTTGATCAGCTATGACTTATAACTGAACAATCACTGGTCGTTATTATTTTGAACTGTCTCTTGTAGTCAGCATTTAAGGTATTATTTGAAAATTACCCAATTGTCAAAATCCAGAAGAAATACATTTTTACTAATGGCACAGCTTGGGAAAATACACTCAAAAATGGTACCACGTGGGCTTCCCTGGTGGTGCAGTGGTTGAGAGTCTGCCTGCCGATGCAGGGGGGACACGGGTTTGTGCCCCGGTCCAGGAGGATCCCACATGCCACGGAGCGGCTGGGCCCGTGAACCATGGCCGCTGAGCCTGCGTGTCTGGAGCCTGTGCTCCACAACGGGAGAGGCCACAGCAGTGAGAGGCCCGTGTACCACAAAAAAAAAAAGTACCATGTGAAATTAAATTGTAAAAATAATTAGAGTCAGCTAAGATGATTTACCACTGAATACACAGAATCTAGAAAATCAGAGTTAAATAGACAAAATTATTTTAAAATAATCCAAAATGATTTATATTCCATCCTATGCCATTTATACAATGCCAAGATGTTGTCTGAAATTTAAGCAATATTTTGAGTTTCCCAGAGAAACTCAAAATAACTGGTCTGAGTTTTCTCTAAATTGACTCTTAAAACAACAGATTTTAACATGAACTTGTGGCTACATAAACACAGCCTCTTTCAAAAATGAGGTAAAAATTAAGTTATTTTTATACTGGTAATTATAACATTATACTTTTAAAAGCTTTACACTGACTCAAAAAACCATACAGACTTCCAATAAACTTTTGCAGAATATCATAATTTGATCAATCAAGATATTTAAAAACATAGGGTAAAAAAGGGAAAATTTTTAAATGCTCACCTTCAATTTATTTCATAGGTCACTGTTATACCATCTAATAAGATAATTAAAAACATGCAAGCAGCTGGTACTACAGCTAAACAGATTAATGTAATAGTCTGTAGTCATATGTGCTGGCAAGGGGCTCGCCTCTTTGGAGAGGAGAAGGTCAGCTGCCCTTGGGAAGAGGAGGGGGGATGGGGATAGAACGCTCCTACCATGTGGCCCTGTGCTACAGTCACTAAGTTAAACATCTACTGCAAACTGTTCATCGGCAAACTACTTCTCTGCTTTCATACCCTCAGTTTGAAAGGGTCTCAGATTTAATGGTGAAATAAGAAACAGAGAAAGCTCATTTAATCTAACAGAAAACATTAACACTAGTCTTTAAAAAGCACAAGGTATACTGCATAAACCAGTAATATCTTCTCAATTCTAATCTCTCCATTTTTACCACATCACCTGCAAATTAGTTGGGAGATAAACAATTAAATTTTAACAGAAACTTCCAAAACAAGATGTAGCTATTACCCAGGCACCATATAATCATCATACTGGTGCCTTAGGAGTTAAATGCAGCTGTACTCTATCTGAATCAATGAAGCAAACCACAAGAGACACAAATCCAAAGTGAAACCTCCTAGCCTCTGAAAAACAAATCTATGAGCCTTAGGCACATAAAGCTATAGATACGGTCCATTGATTGTAAATTTCAAACTTTGTCAAAATTCCAAAAATCCACCTCTGACTTTGTACTCATAATAAAACATCTTCCTCTTATCTCTACTATGTGTACAAATGTGTTATACAAAGGCAACCTGGAATATACAGCAGAGACAGAGTATCAAGCCTCAGGTTAAGCTTGTTCTTAGCCTCCTTTCTGCTAAAAAACAAGTTACTTTCCTGTAAGACATTTTGTTTTTAAATCTTCCTTTTGGTGTCTCTACATTAGCGCACTATAAAAATATTCTACAATACCAGAAGATTAACAATGATGACAATGATGAGGATGACATGGACTGGAAGATAAAAGCAGCTAATATTTATTCAGCATCTGCCACACAACATTAGCCCATTAACTCCTTGTAACAAATGTGTTTTATTATCCCCACATTCAAGGTGAGGAAACTGAGCCTAAGACTTGTCCAAAGTCTCCATTTGGAGTCAAGATACGAACCAACTCGCTATGTTTAGATATTATTAATAAACAAAAAACAAAACAACAACAACAAAAAAAGAGGCTGTGCCCTCTTGTAACTGACCATCTAAGACCACAATAATAAAAACAAATAATGGAAAGAATATAGACTTAGGTGACCAACTCAAGACTGAATTGGAAAGTTAATAAAACTTGGCACATGCTATAAAAAGGGTACACATGTGGAAGGTTAAGTGAACACTAAGGCAGCAAAGTTGCCAGTTCACATGAGGTAAGCACAAAGAATTAATAATATTAATGCATGGCTTTGCATTTAGATTTTCAGAAGGCTTTATCTTATACAGTCCTACCTCGATCTTTAAAACAGTTGTGAGAAGGAAGCAGGTCAGACATTATAATGTCCATTCTACAGATAAAAAATTAGAGCTAATCATTATCCCAAGGCACAGCATATATAGCTTGAGTATCCTAGTACTAGGTTGACAGCCAGAATTATCTGCGAAGAAAGGTCAGGCTTTCTGAGGTGGTTTAAAACACAAAGGTAGACTTGTTAGGCTAAAGATATTTGACGGCTGGAACATTCACATTTTTCTAATAATCTATTTCTACTTGCTTTAAAAGAGTTCCGATAGTAATGGAAAAATAATTTTCATTTTCAAAAGTAAATTTTATTGACAATTCTGTTGCCATTTTAGTGCGATTCTGCAACAATTCCTGGGTTTTATCAGTTAACCTGATATGAAAATATACCCTAAAGCTGTGCTCCTATGAATTCTGCATTTAACCCAAGTGTCAAATTCACAAGTAAGCTCACTATATTGTAAGAGCTATTGCCTACTCAGTAGAAAAATATTCATTTCACACCTTAAATACTATAATACTATTTAATAACAGCACTGGCCTGCCAACTATTAAAAGCTCATTTTTATACATTGTACTACCTGAGCTTTTTATCTTGCCTTTTTACTTACAACAATAAATTAATATCCTAACATTACAACACTGACAGGCATTGATTAAAACTATATTAGTTAACAACATTAGTATTTACTGTGCAAAGTTGTATTAGGAGTTCATTTTCAAAGTACAATTATCATTCAAAATAATTCAATATTTATCAATTAAATAAGATACTTTAATCTTCAAACTACTCAAGAACAAAATAAACTACCAGATAACACTGTGCCTTCATATTAACACATTTCTCTTAACTTGCTGTCCATTAGTTACTATAATTAGCTAATTACAAATGTAGGTATGAAGTATAATTCACCAATGAAATTGATATATACATATGGGTTTTCCTGCCTTTGAAATACATCTTTATTTTCCTTTTGTCTTGGATTTTTTTAAACTGTATTTATACCTAATACTGATACTTCTACCATGGATTTCACACATATCATCATCTTAGCATTCCTCAGTTACATGACAAACATGAGTATTTATTTAAATATCTTTTATAGAGAGTTCCCTGGTGGTCTAGTGGTCAGGATTCTTCACTTTCACTGCTGTGGCCCAGGTTCAATCCCTGGTCGGGGAACTGAAATCCTGTAAGCTGTGCAGCATGGCCATAAATAAATAAATAAATATCTTTTATATTCATCTTTTTTTTTCTTTTTTTTTGGTGTGATCAGCATGTTCAGATAGAGGATTCTACCTATTATTTAATATGTCAAATTCCAAACTTTATATTACACTTCAGCACTAAAAGAAGGTACTGGAGAACTCCAACATTTATAAGGTAGGATGGGTACAGAGAAAATATAATGACAACACGTGAGCTTTTACTGCTGTGATAATACGCTTATAGAACACCATGGGAACATAAGCCTTCTGTAGTACCCGTGACACCTGAATGACTGATTATTTATAAAGACTCCAACTGGTATAAAATAAAGATATCAAGCATCTCAATTACCACCTCATTTCTGGAATTCATAAACAAACTGTAAAAACTTTCACAATGACCACACTTTTATTAAGTGCTTCCTGAATATAAGGCCCTACTCTAGATGTTAAAAGCTTGCCTGGGATCTGAAGAAACAAATGACACATTTCCAGCTAGGTATACAGAATATGTGTTCAAGAAAAAGATAAAGATTCTCAGCATAAATTCCATACTTATTATAGAAAAGAAGGAATTATAGCTTAATATTCAAATGAGTTTCCAAGTGTACAGTGGTTTTTGCATATATTTTATAGCATCAACACACAAGTATCAGAACTTATGAACCATAAGGACAATGTACTCCAATTAAAGTATTTCTTCAAGAATCTGCACTGTTACCTATAATGCCAAAATGTATTATTACTCGATCTCTACTTTTTATTCCCCAAAAGAAAACAACCTAGTTCTTACATCACTTTGGTTCAGTATATGAATTTTCAAATATTACTGGAAATACATTAATCTTTCTTCTTCCTAGGTTTCCCTGTTAAGAAGATATAAAATATATAAACATTTACTCAAGCAAATTCAAGTTATAAAGAGAATATTAACAAATAACTAGATAAGATGCATGTTTCCTTAATTGCTGTATCCTTTTTAAAAATTGTTAATTGAGATGTAACTGCCCTGTTTGCTGAAGAGCCAAAAGGGATGTTAACAAACAGCACTTAATGTAACCATGGATTATATTTTATACTCTCTGAGATGCTCACAAGCAGTACACTCTGTATTAGCAGGAAACTTAAACAAAGGAAACCTTTAGTACTGTAAGAGATATACTGGAAAAACAAAAACAAAAATGGATTATATTGAAGCTTAATACTACATATGTATTCATTCTAATCATCCTACTCTAGGATAACGACAGATATCTACAATAAGTCCATCTACTCAATAACTAAGAATGTTACATTTTCAATTACTCAATAAGTCTGCAGGACAATTGCATACCACAATATTCTTCACATTTGCCAGATTTTTTTAGAACCCTGTAAGATTAGATATCTTGTAATATTATATATCTATGTATTCATCACCTACCTATAGGAATTAAAAGTTCCATCAGAGTCTAAAGTAGAACTTGTTCTTCTTCCATTTTGATTTGAATCTCCTGGAAAAAAAATTTAAAATACTGAGATTATGAAACTTGAGTATTTCAGTTGAAAAGCTACTGTGTGGCAGCTCCACGCGGTTATTGAGTCAAAACAACAAATATCCCCTTATACCTCTCCCAAATATCTTTTGTAATCAGAGTCCTTTAAACAAAAAATTCATTTTGATGTTAAAATATAGACAAATACCACCACTCCTAACTTGGATAGGAATACTACAGAAGTAATTGCAAACAGGAACAAATGAAGTATAATACAGCCATCTTCTGCTTATGACTCACAGACAAAACCAAAATTTATACACCATTTAATCACAAACTAACGCTTATAAACGAAGAGCAACTTTTTATTAGTGTCCTGTCCACTGGCAGAGTCAAAAGAGAGCAGGCAGACAGCAGACTTGGAATACCCTCCCCCGGCCCACCTCACCCCCTGGCCCCCCAGTCCTCCACTCTCTAGGAAGCTGGTCTGCAGAGAGGAAGAACAGAAAGCTGAGAGGTGCTGATCAAGAATGCATTCTATAAAGACACAGACCTACTAGAGAATGGACTTGAGGACACGGGGAGGGGGAAGGGTATGCTGTGACAAAGCGAGAGAGTGGCATGGACATATATACACTACTAAACGTAAAATAGATAGCTAGTGGGAAGCAGCCGCATAGCACAGGGAGATCAGCTCGGTGCTTTGTGACCAGCTAGAGGGGTGGGATAGGGAGGGTGGGAGGGAGACGCAGGAGGGAAGAGATATGGGGATATATGTATATGTATAGCTGATTCACTTTGTTATACAGCAGAAACTAACACACCACTGTAAAGCAGTTATACTCCAATAAAAATGTTAAAAAAAAAAAAAGAATGCATTCTAAGTAGCTTTTAATACATCTTAATAGTCCTCCCCAAACTTTATGTTTTAACTGTGGGCAAAGTTCAGCAGTTTAAAAAAAAAAAAAAAAAAAAAAACCAACATCAAAAGGTATTTCTGCCTCATGTAGTAATATCAAACTTTTAAGGAAAAAAACCAATTCCTCTCAAGCATATTCATAAAATCAGATTAGAACAAATTCATACCTATCAGTTTAGAGATCATAGAATAAAAATAAATTTGCTAAAGAAGTTTAAACAAATGCTTGCCAATGCCATAATATAAAATATACATTCTTACTGACAGAAAATTGATTTTAGCTTAAAATTTAAAATATATACTTAAAAGTATAGTTTTTAGGAAACCATAGATACTACTATTAAATATATCATTTATTCTTAGAAACAAATTAAATAGACCAGAATCTGATTACATTTTATACTCCTAATTCCTATAATGCAACTTTCAAACATCAGGTTATATTCACTTTTAAGATATTTAAATCTTAATAATTTAAATGATTTATTCAATTGTTATTTATACTTTCACTCCACTTTGAACATTCTAAGGTACCACAGGAGATTATCACAGTGGTCCTGGTTAAGTCAAATAGTAATTACAGAGCTTTCAGTTTAGAGGTGAGATTATTTTAAATTACTGAATATAGCACTTAAGGTACCATACATATATGATTATGTTGCTCATTAATGGTTATTGAAAGCTAAAGTGTAATTTTAATGATAGCTACCTATTTTTCTTTGCACATTTTATAGCTGACTGACTAGTCAAAAATGTTGGTTCTCTTCAAAATCTTTGCAGCTGCACCCAAAGTGTTTAGAAGAACGAGAATTGGTCTGAGCTCACTTACTGAACTTTTAAGTCTACTCTTTTTTTCAAAATACACTTTCAGGTTTTGGGGGGTTTTTTTTCATTAGACAAAAACCCTAAAATGGATTACAGCATTTGAAAATGTTGCCAAATTTTATAGAAGAAAATAATCCAAAACACTTAAATGTTTAAGATCAATCTAGTTGAGTATACTCTGTTAATTCTTTGAAAACATGGGTACCGTAAGATGACTCATGAAACATACTTCATTTGCTTTTTAAAAAAATTAATGGTATTATCATAAATAAACTAAAAAGATTTAAGGAAAATTAGTCTCTCCCTGTCTTGCTAAATGAAAATTTCCTACAACACATGTTATTTAACAGCTTGCACACATTTCCTGTAAAACGTGCCACAATAAGCACAGAATAAGTACTATATCATACATTTAAAATATAAGCTTTCTTTGTCTTTAAAATTAAAATTATGATTACTTAAATACATAAAATCTCACCAATGGAATATTTCTTGCCTTCTGCTTATATTTATCATAATAAATATAAAATACTTCAAATAATTAAGAGATTTTCAGTTTTTTAAATACCAAAGTTTTGTCATCAAAATACATCACAAAAGTTTTCTTCATTTTATACCTGTATGAGAACGAATACATCACATTAAATGTAACCCTCAAAGGATTGTAATAAGGAAAAGCAGCAGCTTTTCTTTCTCAAAAACATACCAAATAAGGGGTACAGTTGTTTCTCACAATAATATTAGAGAAAAGATTTCAGAGTTTGCTATATGGGGAAAAGGCTATAAAGTTTTGAAGTGGGAAAAACTGCTTTGTTCCTTCAATCCTCTAGATGAAATTAATTATAGCAAATGTTTATGAAAACATCTGTTCTTTACAGTTATAAATTCTTAATTTTAGTATGGACGATTCCAGACTCTTATTTTGGAAGGTAACTGTCTGACAATTGAAAGGTTTACCAAGGAACGGACAGAATTTTTAATTCTGGAAAATGGTATATACAGTGTGCTATATCCGGTAGAGATTTTCATTTGTGTGAAATACTTGGAGGGGCTTAAAACTGGTAACCAGGAGAGATCAAAGACAAACAGAAAGGCTCATTTTTCATTTAAGCTGTTATACAACAAAAAACATATCTGTATCACAAGAAAAGACCAACTAAGAATTAAAAACAAATGCTACTTTACTATCAACCTAATTTGGAGGTAAGTATAACAAAGTATTAATTTTATCAGGATTTTAGTAAGTCTAATGCCAATACAGCCATGGGAAAGTATATGTAGTGTTCCTCAAAAATAACAACAGAGGGTGCAAGAGAGTTTAATATGATGTTTTTAGTTGCTGTTCTGATTCTTGAACTAAGTTGTCAGGTAGCTGTAACTGTAACAAGGATACATAGGTTGTTTTCAGACTTTCCCTCTCTTTCTCTCCCAAACACACAAACACACGCACACACACGCACACACACACACACACACGCAAAAATACATTTTTAAAGTAATCTCACACAAAGGCCTTTAAATGACCAAACAGCACAAATACTTAAATATGTTAACAGAGTTCCTTTCATTTGCTTGAAAAGTAATTTAACAATAGAGTAAATTTTAAAAATACAATTGTGACTTTAAAGGTATTCCAATATTTAATGTAAACTAAGCCAGTAAAATAAAATGGATGTGTTTACTGAGTAAATCTTAAATAAATACATAAATTATATACAATATATAACATACGAATTTTGTATGTCGCTCTATGTATGTGTAAGATTGTACAACATATATATTTGTAGGAATGGTTCATCAATTATCTGTGACCATTACAGTTTGAAATTTACATAACACATTCATTTCTCATTAATTGGTAAGTAACTTTGTGAAATGAGTTCATAACATTCATAATTAAAATAAGTTGGCTGATTTGAAAAAAATATGCTCATAGTTACATTGTTTTTAATGAGGATACAAAGAGCATAGTATTTTCCATTAGTAATTCCTAACATATATGTATCTAACTTATTAAAACAATAATATGTATAACGGTGACTTAAATAGGATACATTAAATTTGGACTCCTTTTTTAGCTTTTACTGTAGTCATGTTTAGCTAAGAGCATTTACAGTATCTATCTGTGCACTGTTGAAACCATGCTGAACAAAGGTTTACAGTAGATTTCCAGAGTGCTTTTTATGCACAAATATCTGCTTTATAAGGGAGGATGAAGATTTTAAACAAGGCTAGGTTAAAAACAACCAGAATAATGCAGTAAGTAAGCACACCTACTTAACTGTGCCTTCTTCAGTTTACATGTAAAAAAAAATCAAGTTTTAGAGGATCACATGGTACTAAGTATGAATTCTGAAAAATATTACATAAGTTTTAAAAAGGCTGATCTCTGAATTGTTAGAGAAATGTCATCATGTATGTGTGATCAATTATTAATAGTAAGGGGAAAATATTTGGTTCAAACTTAAGTTGAAAGCAAACTTATGGGTAGCCACATTTTAGTTGTGATAGGATAATATGGCATAAATGAAGAGTGTAAACACCTAAAACCTTGTGTGTCTTTTAAATGAATGAGGATTACTATTGAAATGTTTTAGTTAAATCTGAAATCCCATTCAAAGTGAATGATTCAAAAAAATCTATAAATTAAGTATATTCATGCATTGACACAGTTAAGGCAAAGCATAATAACTCAGCATCATCTATGAAAACAGTAGGTGCAAAGGATACTACCTCATTTCAGGAATCAGGTAAACAACAGGCTCTGTAGGCTAACTATTTATGCTAAAAATCTAGGACCACCCATTAGGTTTAAGAGCCAGTGCTCAAGTAAATACAGGAAATTTGTTTATTTAATAATTTTCCATTTTCTCTATCATTGTTAATTTATCTACATTCTAATGATTTAATGGCCATATTTAGTATAATATTTTCAAATTATTAACTTAGATAATGAAACTCAGATGTAAAACAAATACTTAGGAACTATTTTAAATAAATAACATTTCAAGCGCACAATTTTAATTTAAGAAGATAATACTTCTGTTATTCTTGTTAAATATTGAACAGAATTCTTTTTAAAAAGAAAGCAGAATGACATCAGCAGAGTGGCAGAAGATACAACTCCAAGTTCTCATCCTCCCACAGAAACGTCGAAAAACTAGAACTGTCGGAACCAACTTTGTAATGACTCTGGAGAATAGTCAAAGATTTACAAGAACCAAGTGAACAATGAGCCAAGAAAAAGGCAACTGGAAAGCTTTGTGGGGTTTTTACTTGCCTGTTCTACCATATCCCTAGATCAGCAGCAGTCTTGAAGAAGTAAGCTAGTTCCCAGGAGAATAGTACCTGGTTCTGGAGGGAGGAGAGAAGACCATATTTTCAAAGTATTGTGTAAATCAATTCTAACATGTTAGGAGCTACCTGAAGAACTGACATAAGATGTTCATCTCTTTTTCATCTAAATAAAAAAAAGGAAAAAAAATGGTAGGTTTTGCTCTTTTACCCACTGCAAGTCAAACTAAGAGCCAGCAGATGCCTGGGGCAAAAGAATACAATCAAAACATAAAATAGACCACCTAAGGCCTGGGAGAAAAAGCTAGCGAGAGTTTCTTTGAGAAATTAGGACATTCAAAAGCACCTGGGTATGCAGGGGAATGTAGAACACTATGCACATACCCAGGGCAAGATGCATGATGATACAGAAACTGAGAAGACCGTTAAGTTTCCACCTGAAGCTGACCACTAGGAAGAATGCAAGCCTGGCTAAATGATGAAGGACTGCTGCAGCAGAGACAATCTGAAAAGACAAGGAGAGGCTCAGGGTTTTGTTGCTCTTCTTAGCTCCTGGCATTCAGAAAATCTCTGTTAAAATCCTAGCTGAACACAACCTAAGAAATAAAGACTTCTATGACTATAAGTCTTTGCAAAAATAAAAAATATTTCAGGAGAATAACTAAACAAATGGACTGAAATGGTCTTCAAGAATATAGAAAATAAACCCTGGAGAAGGGGAGAATCTGATTTTTGGATTAACCAATATAATATTTAAATATCAAGTTGTCAAAAACAACAAAATCATGAAGCATACAAAGAAACAGGAAGCATGGCTCGTCAAAGGAATGAAAATAAATTGACAGAAACTATCCCTCAGAAATAACTGGATTTACTAGACAAAGATTTTGAAACAACTGTCTTAAGGATGTTCAAAGAGCAAAAGGAAAACATAGACCAAAAAAGGAAAGAAATCATGTAGAGAATAAATCAACAAAATGACATCAATAGAGAGGTAGAAATAATAAAAGGAAATAGAATTTCTGGAGCTGAAAAATACAATAACTGAATTGAAAAATTCACTAGAGGGGCTCAACCACAGGTGTGAGCAGGCAAAACACAAAAATAACAAAGTTGAACATATGACAAATGAAATTATGGAGTCTGAGGAGCAAAAATAGGAAAAAAGTGAAGAAAAGTGAGCATGCCCTAAGAAACCTGTATGACACCATCAGGCACATCAACATATGCATTATGAGAGTCTGAGAAATAGAAGAAAGAGGCAGAAAGAATATTTGAAGAAAAAATGGCCAAAAACTCCCCAAATTTGATGAAAGACAAATATCTACAAATCTAAGAAGTTCAATTAACTCTAGGTAGGATTAACTCAGAGACTCACACATTATAAGCAAACTGTTCTAAGACAAAAACAAAGAGAGAATCCTGAAAGATACAACAGAAAAGTACTTTGTCACAACAGAGAATCCTCAGTAAGATTAATAGATGATTTCTCATCAGAAAACATGGAGGCCAAAAGAGTGGGATGATATGTATATATAGATATGTATCTATCTATATCTGTATCTATATATAAAGTGCTTTTAAAAAAGGCTATCAACCAAGAATTTTATATCTAGCAAAATATTCCTTTGAAAATGAGTGAGAAGTTAAGACATTCCTAGAAACACAAAAGCTGAAACTAGACATACCATAAAAGAAAAGCTAATGGCAGTCTTTCAAGCTGAAAGGAAAGAATACCACACAATAACTCAAAGCCGTGGGAAGAAATAAAGATCTCTAGTAAAGGTGAATATGTGAGCAAACGTAAAGCCAGCATTGTTGTATTTAAGGTTTGTGATGCCACCCTTTCTTTCCTACAGGATATAAAAAACAAATGGATAAAAATAATTATAAGTTAATACAACTGAGCAACAATGTATAAAAATGTAATTTATGACACAACATTAAAAGGGAAAAAGAGCAGTATAGGAGCACATATTTTGTATGCTATAAAATTAAGTTTGGTTATCAACTTGAAGTAGATTGTTAAAATTTTAGGATTTAAATTTTATCATCTAATCCCTATGATAACCACAAAGAAGAGATCTAAAAATTTACACAACAGGAATGAGAAGGGAACCAAAATGGTCACTACAGAACAAAAACAGAAAAACACAACCAAACACAAGAAAAAGCAGTAATGGAGGAAATGAGGAGAAATAAGGTATAAAACATATAGAAAACAACAGCATCATGGCAGAAGTAAGTTCTTTCTTATCAGTAGTTAACTTAAATGTAAATGGATTAAAGTTTCAATCAAAAGGCAGAGATCAGCAAAAATGGATTTAAAAAAAAAACATGATGCAACTGTATGTTGTCTACATGAGATTCATTTAAGAACCAAAGTAAGAGTATGGAAAAGAAAATAACCAAAAAAAGAGATACTTGGCTATACCAATATCAGACAAAATAGACTTTAAGTCAAAAACTGCTACAACAAAGGACATTATGTATTGATAAAAGGGTCAAACCATGAAGAAGATATAACAATTACAAACATATGCACCAAACAATAGAACATGAAAATATATGAAGCAAACATTGACAGAATTGAAGGGAGAAACAGACAGTTCTATAATGAAAATTGACAGAATGTCTAGACAGAAGATCAGTAAGGAAACAGAGGACTCAAACAAGACTGTAAACCAAGTTGACCTAACAGACGTAAAACACTAGCCAACAACAGAATATACAATCTTCTCAAGTGCATATGGAACACTGTCCAGGACATACCATATGTTAAGCCATAAAACAAGTCTCAATATATTTAAAAAGACTGAAATCATACAAAGTATCTTTTCTGACTACAAAGGAACAAAGCTAGAAGTCAATTACTGAAGGAAAATTCTCAAGTATAGTAAATGCAAATATGTGTGTCTATAGATGGAAAGACAGAAAAACAGGTAAGTATGTAGGTAGGTTCTGTATGAACACACAGTGGTCGTAAATTAAAAAAAAATGCTGATGATGATCTTTGATTAAACTTTAAAGTAATTTCCAGGAAAGAAAACACTAAATGAATTGGTAAAATTAAACTGCCCTGTTCAGTTTAATGAAATTATAAAGTAGAGGTATTACAGCATCATGATTAAAAGCTAAGGCTCAGGCAAGATAGACCCGAGTACATGCTCCACCATTTACTTTCCCTCTGACTTAACTGTTCAATATTTCAGTTTCCTCATCTGTAAAATGAAGATGATAACAGTTTCTACCACAAAGTGTGGTTATGAAGATTAGATAAGTGCAAATAAAGAGCTTAGTATAGCATGTAGCACAATGTAAGTTCCTTGATAAATGTTAGTTATTAATTTATGAATGTTTTAATCAGTGAATGTGTTTAAAATACTGTACCCAGTAAAGGAATAAAAGTAGAAGTCTATTGGTGCTATGTAAAGAGAATAAACTTATTCACAATTTAAATAACTGAAAATTGTAACTCTTCTTAGCAATTAAAAAGCATTATTTCTACATTGCTTTTTTTTTTTTTGGCCCACACTTCACAGCTTATGTGATTTTAGTTCCCCAACCAGGGATCAAACAGGGGCCCTTAGCAGTGAGATCATGGAGTCCTAACCACTGGACCGCCAGGGAATTCCCTAAAAAGCACTATTTCTGATAAAGTTTATAATTAACAAAAGTTTATTCCATGAATTATACAACTCTGTGCAAGATTTGTGGTATACTTTAATATCCTTCCTGATGATGATATCAAACATTGAATATGATATACAGAAAGCAAGTGGAAAAATAGTAAAATTAAATAAAATCAGAACCTTGAAATATAAAGCTATCTAATCCATGAGCTGAATATATATGTTTCTTGGTATTGATAAAATGCAGATAAAAAACTAAAACTACAGTCAATCTAGTAATAAACTAAAACTATCACATATACGATAGTATACACTATTACACACGCATCAGAATAAAACAAGCTTTAAGAAGAATTCATTAAGGATTCTGACACTGAATGGAAACAAGGTCTAATTCCAAAAATAATCACAAATATAACTACCCAACTTAAGTTAACATGTAATAACACACAAATGCAAATATTTCTATTTATTTTCATTGTCATTACTGGACATATTGTTGTCTCTCTAGGCATTCCATGGACTTACAGCTGCTTGATGTCTCAGAAAAAAACAAAGTAGACCAGGAATCAATCAAGTAAAGAGAATTTCAATGCAAAATTAACCTCTCTGGGTCCTACCATCCGCATCTACAACAAAGAAGGACAGGACCAGATCAGACCAAGTTCATGAACATGCTGATCAGCCAAATCACCTGGGGACAGGTATTTGGGGGGGGTGTGAGTGCGGGTGCACGCATGTGGTGTGTTTGTGGGAGAGAAAGAGATTGATAAAAAGGATGAGATTGAGACAACCGTGGGTGTGGTCCAGGATCCTCTACTTTTAAAGGGTTTCCTAGATTATTGTGATGATCCAAAAGTCTTTCCTAGTACGAAACGATAAACTTCTACTGTGCTAAAAGTGACAGTCCCTTGTAGAAGGCAATTTAATTTGCCCCAAACAGGGAGAGCGCCTCATGTATCATCATTTACTATGAGCTACCAATGAGGCACAAGATTTGGTCACATCTTCCAGCAGTAGTAGAGGACTGCTTTGAGCTATGCCAATTCTGCACATTACCCTATATGATCAGTTGCATGTACTGATTATTTTGGAGGATGCACAAGGGAGCTGCCCAGCAGAACACTGCTATTGGCCTGTGTGGTCCTCCTGTGGACCACCTGGGCTTCAAAAGCACCTTCTTACAAAAGAGCTACATAATGCCAATGCTATAATTTAGACAATTACAAATAAGTAGATAAACAGCAAAATAGATTTTAAAAAGAGCTTCCTTAGAAGTAAATGTTTTGACAAAGAATATTTGAAAATATTACTCCAAATTTAAAACTTGGAGAAAGAGTATCAAGGCCAAAGACAATTATTATATAATTTGCCCTTTGCTACAGTTTTTCTTAACAAAACTACAAATAATGACTTGGTTTAAATTTTGACTGACATTTTTAGATTTTCTACTAGTCTTACACAAGTTTCAATGAAATAGCTTCCATCCACAAAAACAACAACAAACAAACAAAAACACACAGTAGCTTTTCAAACATAATCTAACTGAGACCTAGGGAATTCTAAACCTGACATCAAATTACGTGTTCAGTGCCTAAATAACATAGCAGAAGTCATATACATATTATCTGCTAGATAAAAGAGTACATCTGCTACTGAAATCCTATTTCATTTTCTATAAATCTTTCAAATAATAACTATAAAACATGTATATTAATTATTCTTTTCTTCAGTGTATAAAAAAAGGAAATATCTTTTTCTACAAAACAGATTCCTTTGAGCAATTCTCATTTTCACTACTGATTACAATCAACGCTAGAACCTTTAAGATTGTTTGACATCAAGGGGACATAAAATGTAAAGACACCATTAACCTCAAGTACTTAACTTTGGATGGTTAATATCAGATATCCCCCTTTTTGGTATAAAAAACTGAAGTGGGGGCTTCCCTGGTGGCGCAGTGGTTGAGAGTCCGCCTGCCGATGCAGGGGACACGGGTTTGTGCCCCAGTCCAGGAGGACCCCACGTGCCGCGGAGCGGCTGGGCCTGTGAGCCATGGCCGCTGAGCCTGCGCGTCTGGAGCCTGTGCTCCGCAACGAGAGAGGCCACAACAGTGAGAGGCCCGTGAACCCCCTCCCCACCCCCCCAAAAAAAACTAAAGTGGGACTATTTGAAGGATATAAATTACCATCTATGAACTAGGGTAAATTATTCTATTAATGTCTTTTAAATGACAGCTAACTGAACAAGGTCTTATATCAAAGATCTACTTAAAAAGCATAAAGGGGGTTTTAACTATAAAGTCCCAAAGCTCAGATGAAGAACCAAGGGTAAATATTCTCAAACCTATCTTTAGTTTTAAAAAGAATTTACTAAACTAAATTACCTTACATATAGTAATCTAAAATTCTCAAAATATCAAAAATTTTCAAGTGTTTACCATTTCCTTCAAATAAAAAAATTTGAAAAATATTTTAATTGTCTATAAAAATGTTTTATTTCATAAACTATTTTTGTTTTGACATTAAAGAACTATACTAAAATACAATTTTTAAAGAAAAATTCTAAATATACAAACTGATTTCTATTTATTATTTTATGACAAAGTCTAATTATTTATTAGTGGAGATGATTTTTTAAACCTAACAACTATTTTTAAAATGGTGACACCTTTAAATTTGCTAGTAAATGTGTAACACACTAAATTCAACTATCCTTGTAGAGTATTAAATATATCATTCAAAGTAGTTATTTATTGATCACTTTATCTAAACTAACAAATAGTTACCTAGACAAATGGTAAATGGGCCTAATTAATAAATGCATTTATGTACTAATTCAAACTTCTAGTCATGCACCTGGATCACATGATAGCTTTTCTACTTTTTAAAATTCTTTCAACAATCACCAGTTAAGCACCTCCTATGTTTTAGTACTAGTCATATGGTGTAAAACAAAGGTCAAAACCCATCCTTGACATCCTGGAATTTGTTGAAAGTTCAGCAGAGAAGGACAGTCAAATCAATGTACAATGACAACTTTCAAAACTGTTACAGAATAAAGTCACACAACCTACTGTAAAATAACATATGAGAGAGGAGGGGGTCCCTGGCCCAAAGGAGCATGGAGAGCACCCCACTTGGGATCTGCATGCGCCAAGAGTATTTAAAGGTCACGCTAAGAATTTTGGTCCAGATGAACAGGAAGTCAGTGAAAGAACGGTTTAAGCAGAAGTAGAACATGATGAAGCCTTTTAAAAGATCACTTGAACTAGGGAGGAAGCAAATAGAGTGCAGGTGTACGGGGAAGAGTGGATGGAGGGAGACTAAGAAGCCTGCATACTCCAAGGTGAAAAATGATGACAGAACAGTCATATTGATAATACTGTTTTCATATGATCTTAGGTACAGTAATTTACCATTTTTAAAACTCATTGCTATTATTTGCTGAGAGGCTACTATGTGCCAGGCACTGTTCTTGGACATGAAAGTACCATAGTGAACAAAACAGAACCAAGTGTGTGTGTGGGTGCAGGGGGAAAAAAACAAGAAAATAAATTTTATAACAAATAAATTCAGATAATCATAAAAGCTTAAAAACAAAATATAGCAGATTAATGTGACAACCAGTGACTGGGAGAGGGTGTTCTCTGCAGGGAGAGGTAATATCCAATGAGATTCTAGTTATAAGGAAAAAATTAGCCATGCAAGGGACGTACAGCAGAAGCTGGCTTTTAGAAAAGATAAAGAAAAAAAAAAAAAAAAAAAAGGCCATGGTGGCTGGAAGGCTAGGAGTAGAGTAGCATGAGATGAGGTCTGTGCGACAAGGAGGGGCCAGAGAACTTGGGGTTTTATAGGAAGGAAGTCTAGATTTTACACGTATAATGAGAAGCCATCATAAAGTTTCAAAATGATGTAAAAGATTATCTACTTCAGGTTTGGAAATCATTATTTTAGCTGCTATGTGAAGATTAGATTGAACAGGGAGGGGCAAGACAGACGCTAAGAGATCAGTTGGGATCTGGATCATAGGATAACCTGATAATACAGAGAGACAACTTTATACTTAATTCTAAGATAGTCTAAATGAGGATTTGAAAACTGAAATCCTTTAAAATAATTTGAAATTATTTCCATGGTGGAAAAATAAATAATTGTATTAAATAATAAATAATTGTATTCCTAATATTTTATTTCCATATACAATTATCTGAATTTGATTATTAATAAATGTATTTATTTTTATAAGCTGCTTTCTATATAGATCAGTAATTAATCTGGTTTCCAAATAAGACTGATATCTGAATCACAAAAAAAAAGAGAGAAAAGAAACAGTAAAATAGCACATTATAGATTATTAATAGGATTTCCAGTACCATCCAACAAGGAGGACCACTGCAAGCCTCTCTCTCCCACTGATTACAACTAAAAACTCTGGGCAAAGTACAAAAAGCAACTTCTTGAGGAATCTGAATAGTAAATAATAGCAGACATACTAGAGAAGAGAGTCAAAGATACAGTGGTGGTGAGTGTTCTGTTTGGTTTTTGTTTTTCCTCCTTTTATATCCTAACTTTGAGCTCAAGTCAGGCTGAATCTGAGAACAAAATGCCGGGTATGAAGAGCAAAAACTCCAACCCCATTTTTCTGGGACTGGGAAAAGAATCTTTTCCCTGTTGTTCACTCCCAACCTTGCTACAAGACCAGGACTAATCATAGAACTATACTGCCACCATGGGTGGTGACAGCAGTGAGGAAGAAAGCTATCTTTCATAATAGAAAACTAGGAAAATGGGGCCTCTGTTGTGTGAACACTGAGTGGGGAATCCCCATTATGTTTTCTTTCTCTTCCTCTTATCAATTTGCCACAAAAGCAGGCCCATTCATGTGGATCCGTATGACAGCACAAGAGGCAAAAGCTCTGATAAAACAAGCCAGAGAATGTACAGTTAGTCTCAGAAAGAAAGCCTTGGACAAGGGGATTCTCTAATTCTGTGTATGAACTGACACAAACCCTGGGTTCACCCCTAAGATGTATATGCTCAAAACGTACTCAAAGAAGCATAGCAAAAGCTGTGAGAACTGACCTATGATATAAACCATTGCCAAAGTCCCAGATTAAAACCCTGAGAGTCACATATAAGGTGCAGACTCAAAAAGCATAGAAAGGACTTTGAAAACTGAACTGACACTGGAACTAACACCCACAGAAAGTGAACCAGAATTTGTAGGTTGAACCTAATTGCAATGACTGCTGGTGAAAAGAAAAAGAAAAAAAAGCAAAAAGGAAAGAAAGGAGGAGAGGGGAGGGCTTCCCTGGTGGTGCAGTGGTTGAGAGTCCACCTGCTGATGCAGGGGACATGGGTTCGTGCCCCGGTCCAGGAAGATCCCACATGCCGCAGAGCGGCTGGGCCCGTGAGCCATGGCCGCTGAGCCTGCGCATCCGGAGCCTGTGCTCCGCAACGGGAGAGGCCACAACAGTGAGAGGCCCATGTACCACAAAAAAAAAAAAAAAAAAAAAAAAAGGAGAGGGGAAAGAAAAGAGAGAGACAGGAAAGGAAAGATTCCTCCAGTGGATTCAATGAGATCTAGAGTTTCAAAGCAAAATATTCAAAATGTTCAGGATACAATATAAAATTACTTGATTTACCCAAGAATCAGGAAAATCTGGCCAACTCTTAAGGTATAATACAATCAACACCCATCAACCCTGAAATGACCCAAATGTAGGAATCAACGAAGATTTGAAGAAGCCATTATCACTTTTCTCCAAGAAGTAATAGTGCACACTCTTGAAATGAATGGAAAGACAGAACTTCACAGTATGAAAAAAAAAAACTATTAAAAATCAAATTAAACTGTTAAAGCTGTAAAGTACAGTACGTGAAATACAAAAAAAATTTCACTAGGTGCGTTCAATAACAACATGGAGTTGACAGAGGAACGAGTCAGTGAACTAGAAGGTAGATCAATGTAAGTTATCGAATCTGAAGAAGTGAAAGATAAAAAAAAAAAAATAGGGACTTCCCTGATGGCGCAGTGGTTAAGAATCCGCCTGCCAATGCAGGGGACATGGGTTCAATCTCTGGTCAGGGAAGACCCCACATGCCGTGGAGCAACTAAGCCCGTGCGCCACAACTACTTAGCCTGTGCTATAGAGCCCGTGAGCCACAACTACTGAGCCCACGAGCCACAACTACTGACCCCATGTACCGCAACTACTGAAGCCCACGCACTCTAGGGCCTACGTACCACAACTACCGAGCCCACGTGCTGCAACTACTGAAGCTTGTGTGCCTAGAGCCCATGTTCCACAAGAGAACCCACCTCAATGAGAAGCCCATGCACGCGAAGAGTAGCCCCTGCTTGCCACAGCTAGAGAAAGCCTGTGCACAGCAACGAAGACCCAATGCAGCCAAAAAATAAAAATTAAAAATTAAAAATAAATAAAATAAAATGAACAGAACCTCAGGAAACTATGGCGCAACACAGACTCCTGGTAAATTTTTGAAATTCAACCATTTTTAAAAACATTATCAGAATCACATTATATAAATTATAACTATCTTCTCATTAGTTGTATTCAAATATAGTTTCATCATAAAGAATAAATGTAAAGATTATCTAAATAAAAACTGACATTATAATAGAATAAGGAAATTAATTTGATCCACTCTAGAATTCACTTATCTTTCATTTCTTGGATATATTTTATTTTTCCATTGTAAAAGAAATACATATATTATACATTAAAAACTTGTACATTTGAAATAAATTATTCAGAAAAAAACTAACCAAATTAAAAAAAAACGATTTTGAAAAAAGAAAGAAAAAAAAGAGAAAAGGAAAATCAACCTACAATATAATTACATGGCAAAAATATTTTTCTGTCTTCTATAAAATTGAAAACAAACTACATAAACAATTTTGCATTCTATTATTTCATGTATTTTAAGTATAAGAATATCTGTCATGTTATTTTAAAAGTGTTTTACAACAAAATTTTAAATGAGTGCATAATACAGCTATTAATGAATTGTTCTATAATTTATTTAACCAATATTCTATCAATATTTTCATATTTAAAATAGTTAGCTGTTCTTATATAACACTATAAGTATCACTGTGCATATATCTTTCCCTGGCTGCCTTAAGATAAAAAAAATAAATTGGCTGATTGAAAGGTATTTTTTAAATTATAAAATTAATAGAAATTGATAAAAATTACAAACATGATTATTATGGAAGACTTTCAAATGCAGAGTCATACAAGGAAGAAAATTAAAAGTCATACATAATTCTACTGCTGTTAGTATTCTGACATATTTCCTCAATTTTTTAATGAAATTCACTATATATATTCTATAATTTGAATATAATAGTATTTGTTTTAATACTATTTTAAAATGACTTTCAATGGCTTTACAGAATTTTAAACAATAGCTGATCTTTATGGCATAGGCCAAAATAACTATAAACTACTAATAAATATATTCCTACTGCCGTTCACCCTAAAGCATCCTATACAGAACTGTCCATGTAAGAAATAATTTGAAAGTCAATGCCTGAAAGATGAGCATCTGCATTTTGTGAACCTAGATTTAGTTGTTAAAGAATACTGATTGTTCCCCCAAATCTATTTTCCCCTTTTTCTTGGGCATATGGCAACCCAGTTACAGAATACATTTCACAGCTTTTTCATTCCTGGATGCAGCCCTGTATGCACAAGGAATAACGGAAAATTCTATTTCAACTGTTTAAAAATATCCTGATGCCTTCCTTTTTTTCCCATTGACTAGAACATGGGAAAACAATAACCAAGGCTAATTCAAGCCCAAAGAGTAGCTATTACCTAAGAGAGGAGAAGATATCAAGTATTGGTAATGATGTGGAGAAACTACAGCCCTCATACATTGCTGGTAGGAATGTAAAACAATGCAGCCCCTTCAGAAAAGAGTATGGCAATTTCATCAAAAGTTAAACATAAATTTAACATATGACCCAGCAATTCTTCTCCTAGGAATCTATCCAAGGGAAATGAATATACATGTCTACATGAAAATCTATGTTCAAATGTTTATAGCAGCATTGTTTGTAATAGCCCCAAACAAGAAATGATATAAATGTCTTTCAACCATTGAATAAACACATAAAATGTGGTACAGCCACACGATGAAATACTATTCAGCAATAAAAATGGAATAAAATATTGATATATGCTACAACGTGGTTGGACCCCGAAAACATTAAGTGAAATACGCCGGACACAATCACAGGTAATGACCCTCTTTACTGCTAATAATAATCCTTGTTCTGATGTCTACTTAGTCTAATATTAATAGTTACTGCGGCTTTCTTTTGTGTAGTGTTTTCATGGTATAACTTTCTGAATCCTTTTATTTTTGATATTTCTATCTCATTTGTATTAGTTTTCTATTATTGTTATAATAAATTATCACAAGCTTAGCAGATTAAAACAACACAAATACATTATCTTACAGTTCTGTAGGTCAGAATTCTAATACAGGTCCTCACTGAGCTAAAATCAAGGCATGAGCAGGGCTGTGTATCTTATTGGAGGCTCTTGGGAAGAATCTGTTTCCTTGCTCATTCAGGTGTTCAGAGAATTCAGTTCCTCAACATATAACCATAAAAACATCTGAGGGCTTCCCTGGTGGCGCAGTGGTTGAGAGTCCGCCTGCCGATGCAGGGGACACGGGTTCGTGCCCCGGTCCAGGAGGATCCCACATGCCGCGGAGCGGCTGGGCCCGTGAGCCATGGCCGCTGAGCCTGCGCGTCCGGAGCCTGTGCTCCGCAACGGGAGAGGCCACAACAGTGAGAGGCCCGCATACCACAAAAAAAAAAAAAAAAAAAAAAAAAAAAATCTGAAAAATTCTTCCTGCCATGTAAGGTAACACATTCACAGGTTCTGGAGGTTAGGGTTTAAAAACATTTGGGAGGGAGGCATTATTCAGCCTGCCACACCATTTTATTTAAAGTATCTTGGGACTTCCCTGGTGGTCCAATGGCTAACACTCCGCGCTCCCAATGAAGGGGCCCTGGGTTCGATCCCTGGTCAGGGAACTAGATCCTGCATGCTGCAACCAAGAGCCTGCATGCTGCAACTAAAAGATCCTGCATGCCTCAACTAAAGATCCTGTGTGCCTCCACTAAGACCTGGTGCAGCTAAATAAATAAAAATAAATAAATAAATATTAAAAAGATTAAGTATCTTGTAGATAGCAAATAACTGCTTCTTGTTTATTAAAATCTTTTCTGACAATCTCTGCCTTTTAACTGCTATGTTTAGACTGTACATATTAATGTGATTATTGATATGGATGATTAAAAATATAGCACCCAACTACTTGTTTTGTATCTGTTCTTGTTTCATCTATCCTTTATTTCTTTTTTCCTCATTTTATGCTTTAAGTCGAGGATATTTTATGATTCCATTTGATCTCCTCTACTGAATTATTATTTATATTTCTGTATTACATTTTTTAATGGATGTTCTAGAGCAGGGGTTGACAAACCCATGGCGTGGGCCAGCCAAATGTTTTTGTATATTAAATTTTACTGAAACAGAACCATGCCCATTTGCTTTTGTACTAAGGCTGCTTTCACACTACAGTGGAAGAGTTGAGTAGTTGAGAGAGAGGTCATATAGCAAGCAAGCCTTAAATATATATTATACTGTCCATTAAGAAAGTGTTTCCTGACCCCTGCTCTAGGCTTACAATACAGTGTATACATATTTAATTAATCAGAGCTATCTTTAAACAACATTATATAGTCATGTGTAAAGTCACAACCTTACAACAGTATATTTCCAATTCTTCCCTCTCATCCTTTGTGCTACTGTTGTCATGTATTTCACTTTTATATATGCTGTAAACACAAAACATATTGCTACTATTTTTGCTTTAGACACTCATATTTTAGAGCAATAAAAAGAAAAAATAGTTTTACTTTCACTTATTCCACTTCCAATACTGTTTCTCTTCTTTGTATAGATCTCAGTGTCTTTGTCCTATCTGTTCCTTCTGCCTGACAACAGTCCTTTAGCATTT
This sequence comes from Mesoplodon densirostris, assembly GCF_025265405.1. Lineage (NCBI taxonomy): Eukaryota > Metazoa > Chordata > Mammalia > Artiodactyla > Ziphiidae > Mesoplodon > Mesoplodon densirostris. The sequence goes on from NC_082665.1 coordinate 124,010,316, forward strand.
CTTATAGGGTTGGCTTGCTAATAAATTCCAATGGATTTTGCTTATCTGGAAAAGTCTTTATTTCTTCTTCATTTATTTCGAATATTTTTTCATCAGGTATAGAAATTTGGTTTGAGAAGTTTTGTTTTTCCTTTCAGCACATTAAAGATGTTACTCCATGGTCTTCAGCTTGCATGATTTCTGAAGAGAGATTTGCTCTAATTCTTACCTTTTCTTATATCTGTCTGTAATATTTTTATATTAGTTTTCTATTATTGCTATAACAATTTTTTTCCGGTTGCCTTTCATTATTTGCCCTTCGTTTTTATCAGTTTGAATATGATATGACTATGTTTTGAAATTATTTTTGTTTGTTTTCTGTATTTATTATGCTTTATGTTCTCTTAGCTTCTTGGATCTGCAGTTCAGTGTCTGTCATTAATTTTGGGAAATTATCGACCATTATTTCTTCAAACATTTCTTCTGAACCTCTCTTCTTCTGGGATTCCAGTTACATGTACCATTTGATACTGTCTCATGGTTCTTGGGTGTTTTGTTTAATTCCTATTTCTCTTTATGTTTCAATTTGAATTATTTCTATTGACATTTTCCAGTTTATTGATTCTTCTTTTATCTGTGTCAACTCTACTGATAACCCTTGTCATAGACATTCTCTATCTCTGTTGCTTTGTTTTATATTTCTAGGCTTTCAATTCAATTTGTTGAGATAATTTTCATCTCTGCTGAAATTAACCATGTGATCTTGCACGTTGACCTACTTTTCCACTACAGCCTTTAACATATAATTCATAGTTATTTAAATTTCCTTGTGAGACAGTGCCAACATCTGTGTAATAGTTGTATCTGACTATGATGAGTACTTTGTCTCTTTTGAGTGTTGGTTTTTTTTCTTTGGGGGGGGGTCCCTTGCCTTTTCATATTCTTTTTAACTTTTTGCTGAAGTTCTTATGTCCTACTGTTATCAGGTGTACAGTAGTAGAGACTAAGGTAGTTTTTTTTTTTTTTTTTTCTTTTTGCGGTATGCGGACCTCTCACTGTTGTGGCCTCTCCCGTTGCGGAGCACAGGCTCCGGACGCGCAGGCCCAGCGGCCATGGCTCACGGGCCCAGCCGCTCCGCGGCATATGGGATCCTCCCAGACCGGGGCACGAACCCGTATCCCCTGCATCGGCAGGCGGACTCTCAACCACTGCGCCACCAGGGAGGCCCAAGACTAAGGTAGTTTTTATGCTTAGAAATGAGCATACACTTCCTTCTACTAGAACTTTAGCACAGGGGTTTGAGTTAACCTAATCAGGAGTTGAGCTAGGTTTGAATTTTGTAGTTGCAATGGTTACACTTGGGCACCACAGGCTGCAAATTCCTATACTGATACACCGTGTTAGGGATGGGGGGATATAGTTTGCCAGATTTTTTTTTTCATTCTTACAACTGCTCCATATTCAGTCTTAAATCTTTGTGATCCAGAAAGGTCTGTCTCTTGCAAGTTACTTAGAACTTGACAGTTATTATTCTGGCAGCAGGGAATGAACAATGGGGGACAGTGTTCTTTGATCTTCTGATTAAGTCTTAGTCTTACGTGAGCACTGTGTCCCTAGGTCTCACGTGTATGCCTTCTCAGTGATCCTTCCCCTCACCTGGTATAGTTTTGGTTCCTGTAGATACTCCTGCCCTTTCCCTAGGGGCTGAGGTTTATTTTTTTCCCTGTTCCAAATCCCCAGCTACAAAGGGATTCACCAGTGCCCTAAGGCATTGCAGTTCTCCCAACAGAATATGGTTTTGTTCCGTAAAAAAACAGAAGGAGAAGAGTCCAGATGGAATATATTGCTCCTCTTGCTATGGCTGCTGTACTACCCCAGTTCTTCACCACACAGGAAATTTTCTTTGTGTGGCTGAAGGGGTTCAGGAAGAAAAATCCACACAAGAAAAACAGGCTCTCCTATTTTCGTGCCCCCCCACCCCCACCCCGGGCTTCACTTTTTCTCACCAGTACACACTTGACCTCCACAATTCAACAATCATTTTAGTTGAACCCTTTCTATAGGTGTCTGGCTGCATCATGCCCTGGTTAGTACTTGCACCTTGCCTCCCTCTGCAAGAGAAAGGTGTTTGTCTCTCTCTAGATTCTGGACCAGTTCATTGGCTTGTAACTTCTGCACTCAGTGGGTTCAAGAAAAGTAGTGAACCTGATGTCAGTCAGCTTTTTATTGTTGTAAGTTCATAAATGATTTTTTCCAGCTTTCTACAACTCTGGTCAGAAAACTGAAATCATCCCAACTATTTCTATTTAATTCTACACATTATGATTTTCAAAACTTACCATCATAACTTTCCATTAAGTCCATGCTTTCATCAAATGTCCACATAAAGCTTACTACATGGCAGGCATTGGGCCAGAAGCTGATGCCTTCATTCTGCCAAAGTTTAAGCAGCTAACTAATGTCTGCCATACCAAATGCCTCACCAAGAGAAGCTGACCCAATTTCTAATCTGAAGGTCAAGGGAAAAGAGTTCATGATTGCATTTACGTGCAGTTAGCTTCAAATAAATATTGTAGTTTAATTCAAACAACTTCAAAGACTTCATGTGATGTTGTAGAGAATATATATATGAATAAGATAAAAACTTTATCTCTTAACTTTGCATTACTTGCTTATAGAGAACAGCTTGAACACTTAAAAAACAATACTGTGGAGCACACTTTATCAATAATCCGCAGTTGTACATGCTTAAGGAGACTGTTAAGGCATGGCAAAGTGATTAAGAATCACTATTCATGGGTAACAGACAGATGAATTGAAGGCACAATGCCTTAGAAAAATATGGAGTTTCCTTGCAAAATTAATCCAATAAGTTTATAGCAAACAGCAGACAATGACAGGATTTTTAAAATCCAGTAGGATATATTTATTATATTATGGGAATATATTACATGGAATTGAGGGCAACCTTCATGGAATGTGGTCTATTCATATTTGTACCTCTAGCACTCTGGTGGTAAGTACTCAGTCTTAAATCTTAAAGGCTGACTTTTTCAGTACATCAGATTTTACTGGAGACAGATACTTCAAGCCAATTCTGTTCATATAAGAAATTAAAGTATATAGGCCTATTAATTAATGTGTTTTATATGGAGCAAAAAAAAATCTGTGAGGAGGATCAGGTATTTGTGAGAATCTAACCACTATAGTTTCTACATGTAAGAAAGAGTACCGTGGAAATCAAGGTTTCAGAATGTAAGTTGATAAGGAAAATACCACAGTTTCATAAAAGGAGATTAGAAGACTCTAATTTTAATGGCTTCAAAGTTTTCTAACTTGATACATGCAGCCTTCCACATCTCTGGAGATAACTACTGAGAACATTATGATTGTCTAAAACAATTGCTCCTGCTGTACCTAATGCTCAAATGGTTATTACTAATATTTATTACTTTCCATTTCTAGATTAAGTTATTCTCTAGGTATGCTAGTATCATTAGTTACATTACAGCCAAGTTCTTGATCTGGTCTCTCAGTCATTTTGCCTCTCTAATATGACCATTTCTACTATGTAATCTACTTTACATAGATTTTATAGTTTGACTCTCAAAAGGTAATGTTTTAAAATTTTTTCAGTTCTCAGTGTATATGCCCCACTATTTCATTTCACTATATATTCTAAAAAGATAAAAGATGAGGGATTGCTTAAACACCAATGAATATCTAACTCAGAGGGTTATGAAAGTTAAATTAAAAAAAAGATACTACAGGGCCTCCCTGGTGGCGCAGTGGTTGAGAGTCCGCCTGCCGATGCAGGGGATACGGGTTCGTGCCCCGATCTGGGAGGATCCCATATGCCGCGGAGCGGCTGGGCCCGTGAGCCATGGCCGCTGGGCCTGCGCATCCGGAGCCTGTGCTCCGCAACGGGAGAGGCCACGACAGTGAGAGGCCCGCATACCGCAAAAAGAAAAAAAAAAAAAAAAAAAAAAAAAAAAAAGATACTACACAGAAGCGTTGGTAATCATACAATAAAAATTAGCTTCAATATAATAGTGGGTCAAAGACATTACTATACTAGCACATGTATGATTCAGTCTTTTGATTAAAAAAGTGCTATAATTTTGAGTTATAAAAAGCTCTGAGAACTGGAAACAGAAATGCAGTCTAGGTTAGATTATTCAGACTAATATAGAAGTCTTGGCATGAATAATGAGATAACTGTGGTTGATCCTCAGAACAGTTGGATTATGAACCAGAATATGCAAATCAGGTAACTATTTATGATAATTATTAAAATGTTAACTTGCAAATAAAGCACAGAAAATAACATTCTACAGTAGGTTGATTCAAGCACAGTACAGGACAAGGCTGTATAATTAGAAGTATATGTACTTTATGGTCTGTATTACTCTGAGGTATGTTAATACCAAAGCAATAACGCAAGCACAGTTTAACTTCATTTTCAGTTAGGATAACCGTTCATGATTTCTTTACACATAGGTACACAGGCACGCGGGAGCATGCACACACATACACCTCAGTCTGGTCGAAAGTCTCCTTTCTTTACATTTCCAACAGGTTTTGTTAACTATGTTTTATGTATTTACTATGGGCTTCTCTCAAATCCCAGACTTGAAAATTTTCATTCTTTCACTTCTATATTTGGTAGGTACTGAGTTGTACTGATTTACTGTCTACAACACTTTAATGCTGCTTACATTGTTCTTCATTTGCAAAAACACCACACTCTTCTCCCTGGCTTCATAACCCAACCCATGGACTGCTACTTCTCTGAAGATTTGGTATCTACTTTTGTTTTCTCCATTAATAGTTCTAAAAATAACTATCAGAATAACCTTCACATAAATAACCATGTTTATCGAGGTAAGACGTAAGTCAAGGGCTTGCAATGCTGTGTGTGTGTGTGTGTGTGTGTGTGTGTGTGTGTGTGTGTGTTGTTTTACCTGATGACTAATTCAAGTCTAAACTCCCAACCAAAGATTCAAAGGTCCCTGTGAAGTGGTCTCCTATCTTCCTCACTCCATATTCTAGAAGGGACTTTGGTTTTCATCACACCCATCACCTCATTTTATTTGTCCTATCTATGCTCTGAATTTCTGCTTTACTGATTCTGTTCTTTACTACTTCTAACAGATATTTCACCTCAGCTATTAAGTTTTAATTGCGTATCATTTCTTTTCAGCTCTCTCTTTATCTTTTCCTATATCTCGGCCAGATTTTTTTTCACCTCAGTCTTTTAACATTTTTCATACTTTGTTTCAAAAGAACATGTATGCTCTTACTGAAAATACAAAGCATTTTTTAATAAAATTTAATTTTTTCCCTAGATTTAAATCTTTTCCATGAATATGTCTTTTCTCTGTCCCCTAATAACAATGTTCTCCCTATTTCATACTACTGAATCCTTTGGTCTTTGTTTGGCTGTTTACTCATTCCTGCAGAAGTCAACTCTCTCATTTCCTAGTAAGTGGAAGAGAAGGGGAAGGCGGGAGGGTGAATTAATTTCCTTGGTTTCCTTCATTACTCACATATCTACATTTAAATCTTTCAGACCTTAAGGACTTTTGCCAAATTTCTATTATTAGTTGTCATCTGCTTGCTATGGCTCTAAAGAGAAGAGCTCTCCGGGGCTCCACAGCTTCCAGTCTATATAAAAGAATAATAAATCCTGGATAAACTGAAGCATTACCTTCTCTTTAAAGTTACAGCAATAAAAATTCAATGCCAGAATGCATAGGTCCCATGGTTTGACACACATTCCTGGCATTAATTTTCCTATTTCCAAATGAAATGTGCCATTATCTACCTTCTTTTACCTTGGCCATATTACATTATCAGGAACTTCACTTCTGAATAAAGCAAGGCCCTAACAGGTGAATAATTGGTGGTAAGGGGTCAGTATGGTCATGAAATGGTTGTCTCTGTTAGAAAGCAATTCTCTTAGAGCAGAAAAGAACTTCTTTCCTCAAAGGCCTGGTATCTCAGAGGTACAGCATGCAATGGAATTGAATACCAACTAAAACAAAAATTTTTAAACTTACTACCATTCTATCTCAACCTGCTACCATTCTGCCTCTGTTTTGGTTGGTAGAAGCTCTTCATGTTGTCTGGCAGGTTATTGATAAATATTCTGGATTACAGCAATGCATAATTTTGTATCTCTTTGTCTACAAGCATTTTGAAGGTAGCATGAGAAATTATGGACTGGCTCAATCCTTAACTTGCTGGTCCCTTTTTGCCTGCTTCTAGGTTCTATACTGCATTAGACACCGTGGTCCATATTCTCAAGCACACATTCTCCAAGATCCTGTGTTCTGGCTTCTCTGATCATGAGCCATGCTCTCCACATCAGCCATCAATTCTGGGGGACCTTACTGTTTGTTCAACAAATTTGGACTGAGATTAGGGAGAAGGGAGTGAGGAAAGTTAGGTACTTAGACGTTGTTCATAAAATTTAATGGGAAGCCAAAAACTCAAAGATAAAAATATTTTGATGCAGTATATTTTAAAAATCACATGAATGCAAAAAAATCAATGATTAACAAAATAAACTTTTTTTTTTTTTTTTTTTTTTTTTTTTGCTGTACGCGGGCCTCTCACTGCTGTGGCCTCTCCCGTTGCGGAGCACAGGCTCCGGACACACAGGCTCCGCGGCCATGGCTCGCGGGCCCAGCCGCTCCGCGGCATGTGGGATCTTCCGGGATCGGGGCACGAACCCGTGTCCCCTGCATCGGCAGGCGGACTCTCAACCACTGCGCCACCATGGAAGCCCTAACAAAATAAACTTTTAAATGAAGATTAGTAATATTGCTATTCGAAGCCACGTTGAAGCCAAAGGCAAAAGAAAAATCAGTAATACCAATCCTTTTACCTGCCTCATCCTAATCTCAGTATTGAAACAAGTATTTGAGCAACTATACTTCTCACTCACTAATTGCTGCTCTGGTCATTGCAGAAGGAAGACCATGAGGCCTGCTGATGGGATCCACACAATTCTATGTGATCCTGTCTCAACTGTATCCTTTTCTCACAGCTGTTGGTGATTTATTAATTTTATTGACACGTTATTTCTGAAGTTCCTTATCTGTACTTGCCTTCCTTATTCTTAACAAATAAACTAAAATCAAGGTCATCAGACAAGAGTTACTGGTTTCCCAACTGACTGCTCTACTTCAACCCAAAGTGTCACCACATACTTCTCACTACTCAGAACTTCTCTGGATATTCACCCACATTCTTCTGCTTCTCTCCTGTCTCAGAGGAAGAGGGTTCTCTTTTGATTACTGAATACTTTATTCTCTCCTTTCTCCTTTACTGGGATGGTTTCCTGTAAGCACTCCTTTCTACATCAAATTCAAATCCTTCCTCTTTGTTGATTCCATCCCCTTCAAGGGAAATTGGGTCCCATAGCCTTAAAAATCCTTTCTAGAGCTCGAACATTCTTCCTGACCTTATTTCACTTGCTTCACCTGTTTCCAACCCCAGTGCACAGACACTGCTTCCACTCCCTCATTTATTTACTCACCCATCCAGCAGCATGCATGACTTGTCCCCAACACCTGATTAAAACTATACACGAAGCACCTTGTACAGTTTTGTATCTATATCCTTTCTCACCTATATTCACTTTCTCATCTATATCCTTCTTCCATTACCAGCACTACATCCCTTAGCAGCTTCACCACCTCACAGCCAACTGAAATAGCCTGCTGTGACCTAGCTTTTCAACCTGCTTGAATTTCTCTCTCCGTTTTGTAATCCATTCTATACTGTGCGACTCCTATTCCCTTATCTCTCAGCCATCACCATCAAGAAATCTAAGCTCCACCCAAACCTAGACAATCACCTTTTTAAACACTTTGTAGATCCTTTTCTGACATCTTTGATTTTTATCACTCCCTACAGTTTGAATGCTCCTCCCATTCCTCCCTGGTAAAAACTCGCCAAGTACAAGGTACAATTTAAGTGATAATATTTATTTTCTCACTAGACTATAAATTCCTCGGACCCCGGGGTTCTCTCATTCATCTTAGTATTCCCCACAACGAACAAACAAAAGAATGAATCCACCTTAGTGAAAAGGAACAGATGGGGCCCAACCACATGGTGCAACTGTCTTCTTTGGAAAACCTAAGCTATATGGTAAAAAATTTGGTTTTCTTCAAGATAACAATAGATATCATCAAAATCATAATACACTGAGAAGAAAAGGAATTTTCAAGCAAGCAAAGCCCAACGGTGATTCTGCCTGAACAAAGCTAGATCAGGAGTCCTCAAATTACCATTGTTTTTGTATGGCCTAATGAGCTAAGAATGGCTTCTATATTTCAAAATTTTGTTTTAATCAAAAGGATATCTTGGGACACATCAAAATTATATGATATTCAAAGTTTGGTCATCATAAATATAGTTTTATTGGAACACAGCCATACCCATTCATTTACATGTTTTCTGTGGGTACTTTTACATGACAAGGACAGAGCTGAGGAGGTGCTGCAGACCATATGGCCTGTGATGTCTGAAATATTTATTATCTGACCATTTACAGAAAAAAAATTTGTCCACTCCTGCTCTAGATCAACACAGTCCTACCCTGAGAAACCTCACCAGCAGAGGGTAAAAGTGTTTCAGGAGATAAAGAAAAGGCTCTGGTGAGCTCCCACAGGGAGCTTTCTGTGACAGGAAAAGACTGGAAAGGGATCATCCTGCTAGTTGACAGAAAGCAACCAGCTGGGGAATAAGACTTGACTGCTCACTTTTAAATCATTCCTCATCTTCAGGAAAGAAAACAAAACAAAACTGATTTCCCCCACTCTCCAACCCACCCCCCCAACACACACACACTTACTTTAAATTTATTTATACATTTTATAAACACGGATCAACTGACGCCCAACCTCCTGCTGTGGCGAACAGGACTATACGCCAGGTCCTCCAAACAGATCTTAAGGTTACATTATCATAAACCGAGAATTATTTCAAGAAACAATGAATCCTATTGTGTAACTATTGAGAGTAAAACGGACTCAGTATCAAATACACCCAAATTCAAACCTTTGGTTTCGGCAGCCACTTTATAGTGTACAGCTGGTAAATGCCAAACAAAGTCAATTAGGCAGGGCAATTCCTGGAAGAACTATATTTTTAGCCAATTCCTTCTGGTCCATTAAGAGGTGATGTTACTTCAACTCAGATGTTGTGCAGACCTGAGTTGCCTCGCAATTGATATAGACAAACTGATTATACTTCCTCTTCCTGTTTTCCAGATCCTTGCCATCTTTTGCAGCACAAAACTCTGAGGTATCAACACAGCACTTTCTCTCATGGATTGCTTCTCGAGAAAATACTTTGGCTCTGCCTATAAGCATCCCTACAGTCCACATCAATGAAAGAACAGGTCCCAGTGAGAATACACGTTGGTATTCTCATATCACGATGAAATGCTACTGCCTCGCCGCAAGCGTGTTTGCTACCTAAAACATCTGAGTCAGTTCATTTAGTCAAAACTTTGTGAGCTTCTGCTGTGTGCCATGGGGAATTCGGGGATGAAACGCACAGCCTCTGCTTTCGAAGAACAAATAGTTTAGCTGGGAAAACAGATGAATAAACCAAATATAAAGAATATTTCTATAACAGGCTCCAGAACTGATAACTCCATAGCTCCTGTTAAGTAGCTAAGACATCCAAAGGGTAAGAAAAACCATCTAAGGCACTGTGAAGGCAAATTTTTTTTTTAATTATCTCATTTCCATTTCTCTTCTCTATTTGCTAACTTCCTCTTTTCCCTAACTCCAGGAAACAGTGATGGGGATTTTAGACAGCTTACTGGCTAAGAGGATAATTTGGGTTGGCAGATAGTGATCTGATACATAGGCTAGACAACATTTCCTTTAAGGATTTTTTTCTCTCTCTTTGGATCAAGTCAGACCACTAGACAAGAGATTCCTACAGGAATAAAGGGTCTTAGATTTGACTGCCATAGGCCCTCCCCCCAGAATTATAATTATTTCTTAGGAATTATTTCCCTAATTTTATTTTTTATTACTATCAAGGGTGACTAAAGTAGTACATCTTCAACAGGAATAGCTAAGTTACTGAAAAATACCAGGACTGGAAATTTTATCACCAAGAAATTTAAAAGTTGGTAATGAAAACAGGATGAGGAAGACTGAATTTTGGAGGTACATTTTTTAAAGCCCTAATAAATATTTTGTGTTTTCTAAAATAAAGCAATAATGCTTAAAAGAAGGTATGCTGTGTTGTTCATATGTAAGTATTAATAATGGGTATGACACATTTTCCATGTAGCCACTTTTATTTTTTAAAATCTTATCAGGATCTCTCTTCCCCCCAAATTTTAATGAGACGATTATAAACACTTTGCTTTGCCACAGATAAAATGCAAACGGAGAAATATGTTTCATTGTTCTTATTCTGGGTCTGATCCTTCATCCAATTGTTCAGGGCCTTTCTGACTCCTAAATCTACCCAGAAGTGTCCAGCTTCTGCCAGCCCTTCTTAGCTGATCCTTAGCTCTCTCCCTCCTGACACTGAAGGAATCATTTCAGTGTCAAAATGGTACAGATACAAAAAGTTAGTTATTCAAGACAACAGAATGATGAATAATCAGCAAAACTTTATGAATATTTACACATTTTCTTAAAAAATATTCTTATCAATAACTTATCTAAGATCAATTATTACATAAGAGCCAATTTGATTAATTCCTTTTGAAGTTAATACCAAGAAATACATTCTTAGAAATGATGCTTTTTCTTTCATTAAAGGATGAGAATTATGCAAACCATAATGTTAAACTTTTGTCCTGGCCAGGAACCTAAGGCTGTGTGTCTCTGGTGTGTTTCATTCATTTCATTACAAATAATTATTTAGCCCCAGTGCTGGAGATCCTGAAGTGAACAAAATAGACAAGGGACCTGCTGCGTTTTAAAAACTCTCTTTTTAAAAGTTTTTCAAAATATTATTTCTCCCCTTTCTATACAATTTTGGTTCTCAATGATCAGATATTTTAGTATGTGAGACTGTTCTACTCCTAAACTAAACCAGAAAAGGCACTTATATAGCCAATATTCACTTTTGTGAGTTGTCTTGGAAATTAAAATTCTCATTTCCAAGAGAATTTATATAGAAACATGTGCTATAAGGTCTTTAAAAGTAAGTTGGCAACTTTAAAAACAAAACAATCAATTTGCAATTATCAGAATTCCTACCCCAGCCAATCATGTATTTAAAATAAAACACATGTATTCTCTAAGGCTTCATTAACTAGTACCAGATCACCATAATATGAAATTCTTATTATTTAACTATGTTTCATATTTAAGCATTGAGGCTAATGGAGTCTTCTGAGTACCTGTAGGGTTCTGCCTTTGACTGTGTGTACACGAAGACATACCTTTATCTAGAAGCCTTTGCTTCCCCACAATAGCAATGCCATCAACTCAGCCTAGAGTTTCCAGCTCATTAGGCCAGGAAATCCCTCTTGCTTTCAGTCTTTACTCTTCCAGAAAACTACCTTCCCAAGGTCTATAGTACCCTCTTGCTTGTGTGGACTAACCTGGTCCTTAGCATCTTTGTCTCAGGACTTCTCGGTGGTATAGCTGTGGGCATTTGGAGCAAGGCAGTCCTTCATTATGTGGAACAGTTTGCACTGCAAACCTTTAGCACTTATGCACTAAATGCCAGTGGAGTTTCCTAGCTCCCAAGACAAGCCCTCCCTGCAAAAATCCCCTGCCTTTATGCGTTTCCCAATGTCTGGGAGTGGAGGTGGGAGGGGGAAGAGGGGAAACGGAGCACCGCTCCCAATTGATCTCTGTAACATACAGTATGCGGACCTAGTACCTAAATTCTTTGTATCATGACAACTCATTTGCCTGGTTTTCCTCTTTCAGAATATGAACTCTGTATCCCCGAACTGAATCTACTTTCTCCTACAGCTTTCTTATACACTGAAGAATATCTTGCCCTTGCTTCTGCTGAGCTCAATCTGTGTTAAGGTGAAGACAGAGACTAAATCAAGGAGAAATGATATCATAAGCGAAATACACATTTTGAATAAACAGTATAGAATAAATGAAGTGACAAAATGCAAAAGGTCTAAAGGGAAGAACGACCAAAAGATCAGTGGCATCCAGCAGTAAGACCACTGCAGATGGCGATTCAGTCAACCTGGATCAAGTGTACATCATTTAGGCAAACTTCAGGAGTCTAACACCTACTGAGGGTTAGAGAGGAGAATGAGAGTTTTAATTTCCAAGATAACTCACAAAAGTGAATATTGGCTACATGAACTTACATCCCTCTCTGCCCACTTGACTTGCAGCACGTGCTTGGCAGCTCCTACCCTAGCACCTCTGTACTTGGCTATTTCCTCAGCCCGCAATGCCCTTGGCACCAATGTTCACATGGCTTGTTCATTTCCTTTAAAGTCTTGGCTCAAATTTTTTTCCCAATAAGATCTACCCTGATATTTAATTCTGCAACCTCCTGACTCATACATACACTATCAATCCCCTTGAACTGCAATGTTTATTTCTTTCTTCCAAAGCAATTCTTACTTTCTTTTTTTTTTTTTTTCTTTTTTTTTTTGCGGTATGCGGGCCTCTCACTGTTGTGGCCTCTCCCGTTGCGGAGCACAGGCTCCGGATGCGCAGGCCCAGCGGCCATGGCTCACGGGCCCAGCCGCTCCGCGGCATATGGGATCCTCCCAGACCGGGGCACGAACCCGTATCCCCTGCATCGGCAGGCGGACTCTTAACCACTGCGCCACCAGGGAGGCCCGCAATTCTTACTTTCTAAGACACAATCCTAATTCTTTATTATGCTTGTTATTTACTCTCTCCCTCTGCTAGAACATAAGCTCTACGAGGGCAAGGATCTTTGCTTTGTTCACTGATGTATCCCAAGCACCCAGAACAGAGCTGCAGGTCTCAAAAGGCCTAATGTTCACATCAGCAACCCTGATCTGCAGCATGATGGATGCAGGCTGTAGAGAATTCAGTTCTGTCTCAACAAACCAAAAACATGATTCCTTTGAAACCACAGGCACTTTCATGGTATTACACTAATACTGCTTCTTATTCACTAGTTTATTACTAGAGGAAGACAGCAAAACTCTTCTCATACAGACATGGGCACTATCTAATCCCTTAATGCCTTTAGCTAGCAAATCTCTGAACCCTCCACAGCAATAATGCTTAAGACTCTGCACCAGGAAATCCAAAGCCACATTTCTCCTTCCATTTATCTGAAATGACATGAGCCTAAGGAGGGAATTAACAGTCCCCAAAGTCATCTAGTGGCCAAGGCATGGACCCAAAACCAGAGATCCACTGACATTAGCGTTTAGGCATGTACTTTCTAATACAGTTCCTTGAGAGTTTATGAATGCCCATCTGGAAGGGCCAGAAAAAGCACAGGTATCAAGAACTGAAAAAACAAAAGTGATTAAAAAGATACATTTTGGTTAAAGACTGTCAAAACAGTAGTATGAAATGAAGAAACAGAGATTTCACTGTTAGGAGCTAAATAAACATAGAAAGAGAGGATATGAAATATATAGAGAGTCAAAGTTAACTGCTATGTCACATCTTTATTTCCCAAAGAAACTTCCTATAACCACGCATCATTTTCCAATATAACAACAGAGATTTCTCAAAGATCCTTACCCCCTCTCCAGCCCCAGATGCACAGCCTCTCTCTCACATGTTCCTCCATTTATTGTATGTGAGGGCCAACCAGCCTGTAGACAATTCAATTAATCTTACAAGTGACACACAAAAAAACCAACAACAACAACAACAACAAAAACAGATGTGGCATTAAGATTTACAAAGTTATTGAAACTTTTTAACAAGTAAAATGCATCTTTACTTAGCTACACCAGAATGAGGAATAAAGGGGTTTACATATGTTCCAATTCTAAACCTATCAATCAAACCCATGTTATTCCTTTGGGAGCTTATTTACATGCATATTTATCAGCCTCACATGCTAATTCCCTGCTGTTTTATGCCTGCGAGGCATGTTTATGAGTCATAATTGTTGATCTCATTTGATGTATTTCACTGAAGGAAGACATTATTCAGTTATGGGCCTAATGTCAATGAGGTACGATGACCTGATCTTCCAAATGCAACTTGCTCTTTAATTTTTATTAGGACATAATTTATTGTACAGGAAAGGAAGTATACTAAAATAAAAGAATAAATGCTTTATACAAAGAATTTAGTTAATCATCTCATTTTTGATCCACCTCATCCCTCCCATTCCATGTGAGCTGTAGCTGTAAAAATTGTGTCCCTCATTCAGTCCCTCATTTCCCACACTCTTGTCCTGAGCTGTAACTTCCTGGTCTGTCACTTGAACTCTCTGGACCCCTCTCCAGTTCATACTGAAACATGTTTTTCTTCATATACTCTACTGTCATATTCCTTTGCTATCACTTTGTTTTTCCCCCTCACTCAAGATTCAGTGACTTCATATATATGGAATCTAAAAAAAAAAGGTTCTGAAGAACATAGGGGCAGGACAGGAATAAAGACACAGACGTAGAGAATGGACTTGAGGACACGGGGAGAGGGAAGGGTAAGCTGGGACGAAGTGAGAGAGTGGCATGGACATATATATGCTACCAAATGAAAAACAGATTGTTAGTGGGAAGCAGCCACATAGTACAGGGAGATCAGTTCGGTGCTTTGTGACCACCTAGAGGAATGGGATAGGGAGGGTGGGAGGGAGACGCAAGAGGGAAGAGATATGGGGATATATGTATACATATAGCTGATTCACTTTGTTATAAAGCAGAAACTAAAACACCATTGTAAAGCAATTATACTCCAATAAAGGTGTTAAAAAAAAAGATTCAGTGACTTTTTAAGTCTGTACTACAAAACATGACTTGCCAAGCTATTTTCTTCAACTCACATAAAATGTTACTTCAGGCAGAAAGTCTTCCTAAAATAGGTAAATTGGGTAATGAGTAACTATATCTACATTCATCCAAACCTTTAGAAGTATTAAGTATCCACTGGTTATTTCACAATATAACTAATTTTACAAAAAGTAAAAATACCCTATGCAACAAAGAGCAGAATACAATTTAGTGGAGGCATTAAGGGATAGCACGCACTAAGAATGTTTGTTACTGTGAAAGATAAATGGAATGTATTGCAGTGTACCTTTATTTTTACAAATAATTATAAATTGGCATCGCAATGAGGTGCTTTAAAATAATGAAATATGACTTAGATGACTATAAGACATATGTAATAATATCACAAGGGTCTTGAAATAACAGCTTCTACCCTATGATGAGAAATCTAATGTAAAAATAAAATTGATTTTTGTGATGTGGACGTGCGTAAAGAAAACAGCATATGCTTTTCCATACCCAGCACTTTTTGTGTGTAAATATTTCACGTTACTGGAATATCATTGCCAGGGGCTACCATACTGGGGTCAATGGGCAGCGTGGCTTGAGGGAGAGAAGGAGAGCATGAAGCCCACCTCCATTCTTCTACTTAGGGGATCCCTAGATTGAACTGCAGCCCAGAAGATTAAGTAGCAGAAGACAGGCACATTTGGCACATAGATGTCCAGCATCTATGAGTCCAGCAGTCATTCTCTCTTCTCTTGACCTATATGTGAAGAATAAAAATTACAAAGAATTCTATTCTTAAAGAGTATCAGAAAATGTTTCATAGCAGGATTAAAATCTTAGAATGCGATGAAACGTTATCAGCATTGATATTCTTATGCTCAAATAATTTTTTAAAAGTTTGGCTAAGCATAAGCTAAAAAAAACAGATTTTAGGGGAAGAATCATAAGTATAAAAAAACTAAAAGAAACTACTCAGCTTTTCCCATTTCTGAGCATTTGCCAAAGATCTAAGAAAAGTTGACAAATAATAGCACTACACAGACAGCATTTTTTTTTAATTAGAACAAGTTGATATCCAAAACATGTATTCACAATACCGTGAGATTTGAAATGTACTTTAATGCATTAGAACCTACATGTGTTAATAAAACTTAATTGATTTTCTTTCTACCAGAGAGATAAAACCAACGAAATTACATATTTTCTGCAGTAGGAGGTCAGAATGGTTAGTAGTTACCGTATAAAGCAAGATAAAGTACTTTAAAGTACTATGAATACCTAGTAAACTATACTAAGAGGACACACTAAATAAATGGTGATGCCAGTTGCAGGATATTATAGGTTTTTCAATATTCTTATCATTGTTATGTAATTAGAAGAATATGACAATTTAACACTAATGTAGTATGTTATTTCAATACACTGGGGCTTTATGAAAGAAATTTTTTTCATTGGACACTTTCTTCGGGCCTTTACACAAGTGAAGGCAGCCTTTCCTGCTGCCCTCACTGACATCCTTCACTCACTGCATGCCCTCTCTCCAGCTTCGTTTTTCTCCTTAGCCCTTACCACCGCCAAACGTGATATATGTTTTACATATTAATCTTGCTTATTGTCTTTCACTAAAATCATAAACTTCTTGAGAGCAAAGATCACTGTGTGTTTTGTTCACCACAGGGTCCCCAGCATCTACAGCAGAGTAAGGCATGGAGCAGGCACTCAACAAATGCCTAGCGAATGAAGCCATCAATGAATATTAAACCCTACAATGAATGAGGACACCTGAGGTAGAAACATTGTTTTACATTAACAACCAAACCAGAACACTTAAGACTAGTACTGAAGGTTTGACAGTGCTGTTAAATTCTAAATATTAACATCATCAGAATATGTGTGGCTAAGTTACCAGAGCACCTTAACCTTCCCAACTCAGTCATTGTAGCTGAGCTATTCAATCGCTGAAATAGAACTGAGAGAAAATATATCACCAACTACTAATCCTATTAAAAGCTACAATTTTGACCTCACCCCCCCAATAATTATTTCGATTAAAACGTACAGAATAAAAACTAACAAAATTGGTTAACATTCTTAAGTGTCAACACCTTGAAAGTATGTTCAATTTATCAGAGATTAAATAAAAGAACAATTAATGATCTTGAGCAATTTAAAAATTACAAAAATGTGTGATTTTTGATAGAGGATTAAATAACTTAGCATATTAATGTGAACATATGAATTCATATACAAATTTATAACATTAAAAATTCCCTAGGGCTTCCCTGGTGGCACAGTGGTTGAGAGTCTGCCTGCCGAAGCAGGGGACCCGGGGTTCGTGCCCTGGTCCGGGAAGATCCCACATGCCGCTCCGGCTGGGCCCGTGAGCCATGGCCGCTGAGCCTGCGCGTCTGGAGCCTGTGCTCCGCAACGGGAGAGGCCACAACAGTGAGAGGCCCGCATACCGCAAAAAAAAAAAAAAAAAAAAAAAAAATTCCCTGAATAGTTCAATATTCACTCTTTATATATTTAAACTGTACTTTTAAAATTTAAACACCTGGGGTATAAAACACTGAGTTCTGGTATAGTACTAGAAAATGGCAGGAAATAGGGTTTTGAACTTTTCTTGTACCTACAAAGGATAAAATTTGGAAGTGCCTCTGTGGCTCACCACACAATTTTCTACTTCTCTCCTCCATTAAGATAACATGTGTTCTGGCCATGAGTCACTAAATCCAATTTGATGAGAATTTAGTTGACTTTAAGGTGGAAACATCTACTGTTGGACAGATTTGTGGCTTTTTCTATTTAGTAGAACCTATATTTTTAATTTACAAAGTAAACAAACGTACAGGTTTTGTAAATAAGACAAAACGCATGCACTGGCTAAATCCCCTTATTAAGTTTTATTTCACTCTCTTTAAAAGGTCTTGCTTTTTACCTATTTAAAATACATGATGGAACAAACAGGAATATATCTCACGAGGCGAAGGACTCAGAAACCTCAACAGACATAATTTCCAAATAGGGTGTTTTCCTCTTAAAGAATGTACCTAACAATGGTGAAGAGACATGAAATTAAGAGATAAAAAGGGAGACTTCAAAATAGGAACCACCTTAAAATCTACTAAAGGCACACACAGGCAAAGTCAGTAATCACTGGGTAAAAATTGCTACTTTCATTTAATTTACCTTTTGGGAATACAGTATTGACAGAGTTACGTTGGCAAATGCTTTCCTGGAATATTAACTGCTTATTCATCAAAACAGATTTCTGAGTTACAGCACTTACAGAGTTAAAAAGCCCTATCATAATCTGAGTTTATTTATGTTTGTTGTAGAAGTTTCATCATATCTTTGTTTTCCTCCAGGCAAAATGGGGAAGCCATACACTACTTCCTATTTAATTCATTTAAAAAGTGAATGTCTTGGGCTTCCCTGGTGGCACAGTGGTTAAGAATCCACCTGCCAATGCAGGGGACATGCGTTCAAGCCCTGGTCCGGGAAGATCCCACATGCCACGGAGCAACTAAGCCCATGAGCCACAACGACTGAGCCTGCGCTCCAGAGCCCGCGAGCCACAACTCCTGAAGCCTGTGCACCTAGAGCCCGTGCTCTGCAAGAGAAGCCACCGCAGTGAGAAGCCCACGCACCACAATGAAGAGTAGCCCCTGTTCGCCACAACTAGAGAAGCCGACGTGCAGCAACGAGGACCCAACAGAGAAAAAAATTTAAAAAAATAAAGTAAATGTCTTAGTCAATTCGGGCTGCTATAACAAAAACACCATAGACAGGGCGGCTTCAACAACAAATACTGTCTTCACATGGTATGAAGAGGGGGAGAGAGCTCTCAGGGGTCCCTTTTATAAGGGTACGAATCCCATTCAAAAGGGCTCTACCCTCATAACCTAAGCATGTCCCAAAGTCCCCACATCCTAACACCATCACACTGGGGGTTCAGATTTCAATATATAAATTCTGGAAGGATGCAAATATTCATTCCATAACAGTGCACATTTCAATATTTATTATAAATAAGGTTCTCTGTGCTAGGTATGGACAACATTAGCAATATTTGAAAGGTGGAATAAATTCATTATCCATTGGGGGAGGAAAAGCTGGAAGGTATGTAAAAGTAAAAGAAATGAAGACTAACAAAAAGTAAACATAGAACTATAAAGAACTACTCCAGTCTTCAGAAGACATATTTAGACAGACTTTCAGTTGAATAAGGACTTACATTCAACAAACTATCCACATTTTAATCTATTTTGATGCATCATTGACAGTGAAAGTAAAAAACCACAAAGAAGAGGGAAAAAAATCACAGGATTTCAGAAAGAGAAAATAAATTAAACTGGAAGGTTAATGGATAAGGACACATTAAGACTTTTGATAAATATTGCCAAACTGATTGCCATTCTGAAAATGTCCATCTCTCTAGACCTCAGCCAACACCCACTTTTATTATATTTTGAATCTTTGACAATATGTTAAAAAAATTACCTTGCCTTAATGTCATTCTATAGATGGAAAATGAAGTCCTTCTGTATATAATTGTTAAACAACTAAAACACTAAATACTTTTTGAGAATTACCTGTTTATGCTCTTTGGCCATTTTTCTACTACATTCAGCTTTTTTTTTACTAATTTTTCAGAATTCTCAAACACTAAGGATATCAAACACTTACTCACCAACTCTAAAGGTTAGTGTCTTGAGTTTTCACCTTGCCATGTTCTCAAATCCAACATCATTCTGTGTTGACATGTCCCAAACCCATATCTCCAGACTGTATTCTCAGAATTTTTAACTCACATATATGTCTGCTCAGTGACATCTGCACAAGAATATCTACCAGACACCTTGGATGTTGTGACACAGGACAAACAAAAATCTTCATTTCTCCGCCCCACTCCCATTCTCTACAAACTTAAATTTTCCCTCAGTTTCCAACATTTCAGTATACAGCATCATCCACCTAGTCAGTTAACTAAGACAGAAATCTAGAAATCTTTCTGAATTCCTCTCTTATACTAACTGCCCTGCCATCAATTCATCAATGAGTAGTACTCTTCTTTGCTCATCTCAAAAATATATCTTTAGGGCTTCCCTGGTGGCGCAGTGGTTGGGAGTCCGCCTGCTGATGCAGGGGACACGGCTTCGTGCCCGGGTCTGGGAAGATCCCACATGCCATGGAGCGGCTGGGTCCGTGAGCCATGGCCGCTGAGCCTGCGCGTCCGGAGCCTGTGCTCCGCAACAGGAGAGGCCACAACAGTGAGAGGCCCGTGTACCGCAAAAAAAAAAAAAAAAAAAAAAATATATATATATATATATATATATCTTTATTTGGCTATTCAGGGTCTTTTGTGTTGCCATACAACAAAAAAAATTTTACATTTTTGTTATACTTCTGTGAGAAATGCCATTGGTAATTTGAGAGGGATTACACTGAATCTGCAGATTGCTTTGGGTAGTATAATCATTTTGACAATATTGGTTCTTCCAATCCAAGAACATGGTATATCTTTTCATCTGTTTCTCTCATCTTCAATTTCTTTCATCAGTGTCTTACAGTTTTCAGAGTACAGGTCTTTTGCCTCCGTAGGTAGGTTTATTCCTAGGTATTTTATTCTTTTTATGACGGTAAACGGCTTTGTTTCCTTAATTTCTCTTTCTGATCTTTTGTTGTTAGTGTATAGAAATGGAAGAGATTTCTGTGTATTAATTTTCAATCCTACAATCTTACTGAATTCATTGATGAGCTCTATGGTTTTCTGGTAGCTTTCAGTTCTTTTTTTCCCCCTCTGATTGCTGTAGCTAAGACTTCAAAAACTATGTTAAGTAAAAGTGGCGAGAGTGGACATCCTTGTCTTGTTCCTGATCTTAGAGGAAATGCTTTCCACTTTTCACAATTGAGTATGATGTAGACTGTGGGTTTGTCACATATGGCCATTATTATGTTGAGGTAGGTTCCCTCTATGCCCACTTTCTGGAGAGTTATTATCATAAATCGATGTTGAATTTTGTCAAAAGCTTTTTCTGCAGCATCTATTGAAATGATCATATGGTTTTTATTCTTCAATTTGTTAATATGGTTTATCACACTGATTGATTTGTGGATATTGAAGAATCCTTGCATCCCTGGGATAAATCCCACTTGATCATGGTGTATGATCCTTTTAATGTATTGTTGGATTCGGTTTGTGCATATTTTGTTGCGGATTTTTGCATCTATGTTCATCAGTAACACTGGCATATAATTTTCTTTTTTTTTTTCGTAATTGCTTCCCATCTATGATATTTTAATGCCACAAGTATACTGTATACCTATTATATATTGTGGCCCCTTGCAGAGCCACAACCATTGTAATGACTAAGATTTTTTTCAACCCACAAGAATACATTTTTGCCCCCTTAGGGGCAGTATCACCCTCATTGAAAATGCATGCTATATAGCTGCAGTATTCAAGATAGAACAATACTGGTGGAAGGATAGACATTTTGGTCAATGGAACAGAAAAGAGCTCACAAATATTCCCAAAAAAGTACAAATGATTTTTGACAAAGGTACACAAGCACCTCTATGAAGGAAGAATAATCTTCTTAACAAATGACACTGGAACAATTAGATGAGCAAAAAAATAGACACTGATCTAAACCTCACACCTTATACAAAAATAAAAATAAATGGGTCATGAATCTAAATGTAAAATATAAAATGTTTAGAAGGAAATAGACAAAATCATCAAGACCTAGTGTTAGGTTAAGAGTTATCTGATGTGAGTTCTTAGATACGACATCAAGGGCGTAATTCATCAATGAAAAAAATACATCAAAATAAAATAAATTTCTCTGTGAAAGAGTCTGTTAGAAGGGGTGAAAAGACAAGCCAGAGACGAGGAGAAAATATTTGCAGATCACATATCTGACAAAGCACTTGTAGGTAGAATATAAAAAGAATTCTCTAAATTCAATAGTAAAAAAAAAAAAACAATCCAATTTGGCAAACAACTTGAACAGACACTTCACCAAAGAGGAAATACAGATGGTAAATATGCACATAAAAAAGTGTTCAACATCATTAGCCATTAGGGAAGTGCATATTAAAAGCACAATGTGATACTATTACATCCTTATTAGAATGGCTAAAAATTCCTGACAATATCAAAATGCTGGTGAGGATGCTGAGCAACTGGACTTCTCACATGTTGCTTATGGAAAAGTAAAATAGGAGAACTACTCTGGAAAGTAGCTCAACAAAACTTACATCCACACAAAATCCTGTACACAAATGCTCCCTGTAGCTCTGTTAGTAACTGCTAAAATTTGTTAAAAACCCACATGTCCTTCATAGGAGAATGGATAATACTAACTGTAGTACATCCATACAATGGAATTCTATTCAGCAATAAAAAGGAACTACTGATACATCTAACAACTTAGATGTGAAGATCATTTTGTGAATAAAAAAGCCAATCAAAAACTGCTATACTCTATATGATTTCACTTATATAACATTCTTTAAGTGACAAAATTATAATGATGGAGAATAGATCAATGGTAGTTAAGGGTTAGAATTTGGGGAAAAGGTCTTATACACAATCTGATTTTGTTTAGGTTTTTCTTACATTTATGGCTATTACATATTTCCTTTTCTACAAAATGTATGCCTGTTCATGTCATTTACCTATTGATTCACAGAAATTCTTTATATATTTTGGATATCAAACTTTTGTTAGTTTTGTGTGTTCTTTTCCCAGACTTTAGCTTGTATTTTCACTTTCTTTATGGTATCTTCTGAAAGAATTTCTTGATAAACGCAATCTAATTCTATATGATTTGCTTTTTTTGTCTTAAACATTTTGCTACCCTAAAGCATAACGGCAATGTGGGAGGAACTGGTATTTTCCATAAGACATGAAAAAAGGGATTTATTCTCATCTTTCCCCCATATGGAAAATCAGTTGTCCTCAGACCATTTAATGAATAACGCATTCTTTACCACTGATCTGCAATGCCAGCTTTGCAATATATTAGGTTTTAAAATATGTGTGGGTCTATCTGGACTTACTGTTGTTTTCACTGGTCTATTTGTCAAGTCATGAGCCATTACCATATTACCTTGTTACACAGTACACCTTCATTCTTCAGAAGTGTCTTGGCAATGGAACATCTTGTTCCTCTATGGAAATATTAGGATCAGTCTGCCAAGTTACTTAAAAAACACTGTTGAAATTTTGATTTAAAAGTGTACTGAATCTATAGATCAATTTGAAAACGACCTAATAGCTCTGTTGACAATGAGTTCTCCCTTCCACAATCATGGTGAATTCTCTGTATGTATTTACTCAGGTCTCATATGTCTTTCCATAAAGTTTCATAATATTCTCCATAAAAGCTGTCATATTGTTTATTGAATTTATTCAAGGGTATTTATATTTTTATATTATTACAAAACACTTTATTTTTATTACTCATGTATTTCTAAGTGCAAATGATATTGCATGTTAATTTTATAACAGGGTATATTTGTAAAATAAATTAATTCTAATAACTTATCTATAAATACTCATCTTGCACCCAATCTTAAAGAGAAGAACATTTTAGGGCCTCCCTGGTGGCGCAGTGGTTGAGAGTCTGCCTGCCGATGCAGGGGATACGGGTTCGTGCCCCGGTCTGGGAGGATCCCATATGCCGCGGAGCGGCTGGGCCCGTGAGCCATGGCCGCTGGGCCTGCACATCCGGAGCCTGTGCTCCGCAACGGGAGAGGCCACAACAGTGAGAGGCCCGCATACCGCAAAAAAAAAAAAAAAAAAAAAAAAAAAGAGAAGAACATTTTAAATATTTCACCATTGAAGATGGTTTTGCTAGGGTTCTTTTATACATGCTCTTTTTCATATTACGGAAATTATATTCTATTCACAATTTGCTAAGAGCTTGTCTTTTTATCATAAAGTTATCTGAATTTTTCTTAATGTTTTCCCTGTATCTACTGAAATGACCTTTCTTCTTTACTTTGTTAGTAAGGTGAATCACTTTAAAAATTTTTGTAATGAACAAACCTTACATTCCCAGGATAAACAAGATTTGGTAAGATGTGTTATCCTTTTACACATTGCTCAATTCAGTTTACCGATATTTTATTGGTATTATATTCATGCACAAGAATGGCCTGTATTTTCTCATAATGCCGTTGTCTGATATTGTTATGAAGGTTGTATTAGCCATGTGATATGAATGTGAGAACATTCCCTGTATTTCAATTCTCTGAAAGAATTTTTTTTTTTTTTTTTGGCGGTACGCGGGCCTCTCACTGCTGTGGCCTCTCCCGTTGCAGAGCACAGGATCCAGACGCGCAGGCTCAGCGGCCATGGCTCACGGACCCAGCCGCTCCGCGGCATGTGGGATCTTCCTGGACCAGGGGATGAACCCGTGTCCCCTGCATCGGCAGGCGGACTCTCAACCACTGCGCCACCAGGGAAGCCCTCTGAAAGAATTTTTAACTAGAGCTAAATTGTCTTTTTGTCTGCTGGAAATCATCCGTCACCAAATTGGGACTGGTATTTTCTCTGTAGGATATGATTAAGTATTTATTCCATTATATTAATGGCTATGGGATCACCTAGAATTTTTTAAATTATTTTATATTTTAATGTTTGTGATCCGCAATATATGGTTGTATGTATTTTATAAAAATCACTTTAGCAAATAAATTTTTCCCATTTTAAAATAAACTCTTTGTACATGTGGTAATAGTTTACGTAGCCACAGTTTTTTATGTGTAAAATATAACTCAGAAAGCAATGCAAGTACTCTAGCCTCATAGAGGACTTAGTATTTTACTTAAAATGGATTTAACTGTCTTTTAGTCACTTTTAATAATTCTTTTTTAATAGAAATTTTTACACTTCATCTTAGTTTTCAAATTTGTTGTCATAAAAATTTTCACTGTATTTTCTTGCTGTCTTTTTAATAAGCTTATAATTCTGAATGAGTTTAGAGATATTTTCCAAGTTCAAAGAACCTCTCTGGGAATTGACAAAATTACACAACACTCGCTGGAAGATTTTATTTAAAGATCTTATTAACTCATTTCATATGTAATATACTTTTAATCTGATAATTCCAGAAATATAGGAAAACTATAGTTTTTCCTTAATTATTTCCCAGGGGCCACCACATTGTTGAGCTCTCTTATTTCTTCTATTATTATTATTATTTTTTTTTTTTTTTGCGGTATGCGGGCCTCTCACTGTTGTGGCCTCCCCCGTTGCGGAGCACAGGCTCCGGACGCGCAGGCTCCGGACGCGCAGGCTCAGCGGCCATGGCTCACGGGCCCAGCCGCTCCGCGGCATATGGGATCCTCCCAGACCGGGGCACGAACCCGTATCCCCTGCATCGGCAGGCGGACTCTCAACCACTTGCGCCACCAGGGAGGCCCTCTTCTATTATTTTTCAGTCACTTGTCCTAGGTTTTCAGTTCATTCTTTTGTGTCTTCCGTCACACCATCCTTT
The DNA here is from genome assembly GCF_025265405.1 of Mesoplodon densirostris. Lineage (NCBI taxonomy): Eukaryota > Metazoa > Chordata > Mammalia > Artiodactyla > Ziphiidae > Mesoplodon > Mesoplodon densirostris. Next base: position 124,035,732 of record NC_082665.1, read on the forward strand.
TTCGACTGATTCTTGTTAACATAAAGTATGTGCATTACAATTGCTTACTTACACTTTTGCTTCAGTATCTGCAGCAAACTGATGGTATAAATGGCCCTGATTATTCCCCTTTTTGAAAATATGCCTTTTATGAAGTGGCTTTCCAGTTCCTTCCATCAAGAGGCCATGGCTTCATAACAATAAAGAGTTCCCTAATCTATGAACATCAAATTTCTCTCCATTTATTTATATCTTCCTTACAGTAATGTTTTGTCAGAAGTACTCCTAAGTATTTAATTCTTTCTAATGCTACTGTGAATAGAATTTTTGGCTTAAAATTACTGTTGGATTGTCCATTGCTAGTCTATAGAAATACAATTTTGCTACTACTCTACTTTGGCTGGTTCCGTTACCTCCTGTGGCCAACAAAATGTGGTAGAGGTGACAAAGTGCCAGTAATAAGCCTAGTTCTCATGAAAACCTTCAGCTTCTGTTTGTCTTCATGGAATGCTGACACTGCCACGTAAACACATGATGGCTGGCCTACTGAAGGATGAAACATTTGACTCAGTCACTCCATCACTTCACCAAACTGTCAGCCAGTCGCCAGACACATGAGTGAGGCCATCTTAAACCAGCTATTCCCCAAACATATAAGCAAGCTCAGCCCAGAGTAAGAGAATTACCAGGCTTACCAACTTTCTCATTAGCAATAATAAACATTTATTGTTTTATGCAACTGGGTTCAGGAATGGTTTGTTTTATGGCAAAAGCCAACTGATAGATACATATAAGTGACCAACACTGTTCATTTTAATTATGAAGCTTAGCTATATACCATTTGGAAACATTTTCAATCTGTAAATGTAAAATACATCAAAAAGTAGTTCAAGGAACTTTTTATTTTTTTATCATCTTTATTGGAGTATAATAGCTTTAAAACGGTGTGTTAGTTTCTGCTGTATAACAAAGTGAATCAGCTATACATATACATATATCCCCATATATCCCCCCATCTTGCGTCTCCCTCCCACTCTCCCTATCCCCACCCCAGATGAACACAAAGCACTAAGCTGACCTCCCCGTGTGATGCACCTGCTTCCTACTAGCTATCTATTTTACATGTGGTAGTGTATGTATGTCCATGCCACTCTCTCACTTCGTCCCAGCTTACCCTTTCCCCTCCCTGTGTCCTCAAGTCCATTCTCTACGTCTACGTCTTTATTCCTGTCTGCCCCTAGGTTCTTCAGAACCTTTTTTTTTTTTTAGATTCCATATATATGTGTTAGCATACGGTATTTGTTTTTCTCTTTCTGACTTACTTCACTCTGTATGACAGTCTCTAGGTCCATCCACCTCACTACAAATAACTCAATTTTGTTTCTTTATATGACTGAGTAATATTCCACTGTATATATGTGCCACATCTTCTTTATCCATTCATCTGTCGATGGACATTTAGGTTGCTTCCAGGTCCTGGCTTTTGTAAATAGAGTTGCAATGAACATTATGGTACATGACTCTTTTTCAATTATGGTTTTCTCAGGGTATATGCCCAGTAATGGGATTGCTGGGTTATATGGTAGTTCTATTTTTAGTTTTTTAAGGAACCTCCATACTGTTCTCCACAGTGGCTGTATCAATTTATATTCCCACCAACACTGCAAGAGGGTTCCCTTTTCTCCACACCCTCTCCAGCATTTATTGTTTGTAGATTTTTTTTGATGATGGCCATTCTGACCAGTGTGAGGTGATACCTCACTGTAGTTTTGATTTGCATTTCTCTAATGATTAGTGATGTTGAGCATCCTTTCATGTGTTTAGGAACTTTTTAAAAATAATTCTAAAATTGCAAAAGTTTTGGGATATGCTTTTACTGAAAAGTATTTTGTAAATAGAATAGAAAAAACATATTAGAACTTCAAAAATCAGAAAAGCTAATCTTCTCAATGTCTCAAATTATGCCTCAAACCTTTTTGAAAGGAGATAGGATATACATATGCAAATTAAAAAATAAAAATTTCTCACTAAGAAACATTTATCTCAGAAAGATTAACAATATCAATCTTCATAAGAATGACCATGTTGAATAAGCATACTGTGACCCTTAAAAAAAAGCATTACACTAAAATATTACAATATTGCTTTCTTTGCAAATGACTCCTCTTCTTTAATCACTTAAGATATAAAGTAAATGATCCTTAAATAAACACCTTCAGAACACAATTGTGTGGTATTTGGAAGAGGTTTACTTTTCAAGAAATTATCCAAAGCCTAAACATGAATAATGTATTTTGATATCTAATCACATACATCAAAGGCAATGTTTAAGTGTTCCCTATAATATGTACTTTTAAGTCATATTTTTAAAAAAGAACTTCTTAAAATCACTGTTTAAAAAATAATGTGAAGTGATTAATAATAAGGTATTATATCTAAAAAGTAAACACAAAGACATTTATTAGCAAAGAAATAGGGAAATTTAAAAATAACCTTGCAACACTGTTGTGTATGCAATTTATCAAGAAATGTTGTAAAAGAACAAAACAAATGTTGGCTCATTCTGGAGCTTCTTTGTCATCATTAATGTATTCAGGTTTTCACAGCCGAACTGCTATACTTTGAAAAGACTTTCATGAAAGGAAACTCATATTCAATGTTTAAACAAAGCTGTCAGGTTACCAAGATTAAAATTTGTTTGACTGTCCAGAAAATCTTTACTTAAAAAAATAAAAACAAAAACTATGTTGGCAAACAAAATAAAATAAGTTTTTGTTTAACCATGTGTATTTATTTTGGGGAAAAAATAGAGAAAGAACAATTTTAACATAAAAGTGAGACTATTTTTAAGGAGCTATTGTTTCATTACTTGTTCTATTTCTCAAATTGATACAAATGATCTCCTTCTGTTTCTGTCTATCTGCTTGCCTTGTCAGTACAACTAACTGTCAGGGTTGGGGAGATCTCTTCTATCTAAACAGAAGATGTGCAGTTTGTAACCTGCTTAATTCGCCTTATGTCCTATGTCCTCAGTATGGTGTTCATTAAAATCTCAGCTGTTTTGTTCATAGCAGTGGCAGCCTAAACACAGGCTTATTTTTCTTTGTTAAAAGGCCAGATTGTACATAAATATACCCCTAATCTGTGTGTGTGTGTGTGTGTGTGTGTGTGTGTTAATGGCAAGAAATTAAACCAAGTATGTAAATGCTTCTTGGTGTTTTCATCACTCAAGTCAGGCATGTGAACTCACTTAGTCCCTTGCCTAGATGTTCATAAAAATAGCACCTCTCAGTCTTTGGAGAGAGGTTTAATGTAACAGCCATCTCTAAAATCAGATAACCTATATTAAGAACCACAAGTTGATATAGATGAATTCTATAAATTGCCATTAAGAACCATCCTTAAGAGTCCCCATCCCTCCCCCTCCTATAAGTTCCTGGTAGGCCCTAGGTTTCCAATCCTATTTGCTTCCATGTATTTGATTATATAAAAGGTTTAAATGAAACCTACTTACACTGCCTTAGCAATAAGATGAAATGGCTCAAATCAATTACTTTTTCTTTTTTTTTGGCTTGGACAGAAAACTCAAAACTTTACATTTAACTGGCCAATCCAGTTACTGAACAGAATTTCTGTTCAGTTCTGACCTGTTCATAAGTAGACTTTAACACTAAGTTTTTAAGTGCAATATAAAAAATCTCATTGATGTGTATACAAATAATTTCAATACTCATGTATGAATTGTATACATCCATGTATGAATTGTATAGTTAACAGTGTTCACATGTATCAAATTAATCCCATACTGAAACCATTAAGAGTAGAAGGTATATAAACGTGTCAAATGTTTAATTACTACATTTTTCTGTGAAGTTTGATTAACAAGACAAAAGATTTATTTTTAACTTGTTACTAAGTTACTTGCAGTTAATTAAATGTACATAAAGGACTATTAAAATACTATGCTTGACAGCTGCAAAAAATAATTTAACCTCAGAACGACTGAAAACTAAATACTGCCTACAACTCATTTTGATCAATACAACATACATTTTTTTTTTTATTTTACAAATTTAATCAGTTATATATATACATATGTTCCCATATCCCCTCCCTTTTGCGTCTCCCTCCCACTCTCCCTATCCCACCCCTCCAGGCGGTCACAAAGAACCGAGCTGATCTCCCTGTGCTATGCGGCTGCTTCCCACTAGCCATCTTCCTTACGTTTGGTAGTGTATATATGTCCATGCCGCTCTTTCACTTTGTCACAGCTTACCCTTCCCCCTCCCCATATCCTCAAGTCCATGCTCTAGTAGGTCTGTGTCTTTATTCCTGTCTTACCCCTATGTTCTTGATGACATTTTTTTCTTAAATTCCATATATATGTGTCAGCATACAGTATTTGTCTTTCTCTTTCTGACTTACTTCACTCTGTATGACAGACTCTAGGTCCATCCACCTCATTACAAATAGCTCAATTTCATTTCTTTTTATGGCTGAGTAAAATTCCATTGTATATATGTGCCACATCTTCTTTATCCATTCATCCGATGATGGACACTTAGGTTGTTTCCATCTCTGGGCTATTGTAAATAGGGCTGCTATGAACATTTTGGTACATGTCTCTTTTTGAATTATGGTTTTCTCAGGGTATATGCCCAGTAGTGGGATTGCTGGGTCATATGGTAGTTCTATTTGTAGTTTTTTAAGGAACCTCCATACCGTTCTCCATAGTGGCTGTACCAATTCACATTCCCACCAGCAGTGCAAGAGTGTTCCCTTTTTTCCACACCCTCTCCAGCATTTATTGTTTCTAGATTTTTTGATGATGGCCATTCTGACTGGTGTGAGATGATATCTCATTGTAGTTTTGATTTGCATTTCTCTAATGAGTATAGATGTTGAGCATCCTTTCATGTGTTTGTTGGCTGTCTGTATATCTTCTGTGGAGAAATGTCTATTTAGGTCTTCTGCCCATTTTTGGATTGGGTTGTTTGTTTTTTTGCTATTGAGCTGCATGAGCTGCTTATAAATTTTGGAGATTAATCCTTTGTCAGTTGCTTCATTTGCAAATATTTTCTCCCATTCTGAGGGTTGTCTTTTGGTCTTGTTTATGGTTTCCTTTGCTGTGCAAAAGCTTTGAAGTTTCATTAGGTCCCATGTGTTTATTTTTGTCTTTATTTCCATTTCTCTAGGAGGTGGGTCAAAAAGGATCTTGCTGTGATTTATGTCATAGAGTGTTCTGCCTATGTTTTCCTCTAGGAGTTTGATAGTGTCTGGCCTTACATTTAGGTCTTTAATCCATTTTGAGCTAATTTTTGTGTATGGTGTTAGGGAGTGATCTAATCTCATACTTTTACATGTCCCTGTCCAGTTTTCCCAGCACCACTTATTGAAGAGACTGTCCTTTCTCCACTGTACATTCCTGCCTCCTTTATCAAAGATAAGGTGACCATATGTCTGTGGGTTTATCTCTGGGCTTTCTATCGTGTTCCATTGATCTATCTTTCTGTTTTTGTGCCAGTACCATACTGTCTTGATTACTGTAGCTTTGTAGTATAGTCTGAAGTCAGGGAGCCTGATTCCTCCAGCTCCGTTTTTCGTTCTCAAGATTGCTTTGGCTATTCGGGGTCTTTTGTGTTTCCATACAAATTGTGAAATTTTTTGTTCTAGTTCTGTGAAAAATGCCATTGGTAGTTTGATAGGTATTGCATTGAATCTGTAGATTGCTTTGGGTAGTAGAGTCATTTTCACAATGTTGATTCTTCCAATCCAAGAACATGGTATATCTCTCCATCTATTTGTATCATCTTTAATTTCTTTCATCAGTGTCTTATAATTTTCTGCATACAGGTCTTTTGTCTCCTTAGGTAGGTTTATTCCTAGATATTTTATTCTTTTTGTTGCAATGGTAAATGGGAGTGTTTCCTTGATTTCACTTTCAGATTTTTCATCATTAGTATATAGGAATGCCAGAGATTTCTGTGCATTAATTTTGTATCCTGCAACTTTACCAAATTCATTGATTAGCTCTAGTAGTTTTCTGGTAGCATCTTTAGGATTCTCTATGTATAGTATCATGTCATCTGCAAACAGTGACAGCTTTACTTCTTCTTTTCCCATTTGGATTCCTTTTATTTCCTTTTCTTCTCTGATTGCTGTGGCTAAAACTTCCAAAACTATGTTGAATAAGAGTGGTGAGAGTGGGCAACCTTGTCTTGTTCCTGATCTTAGTGGAAATGGTTTCAGTTTTTCACCATTGAGGACGATGCTGGCTGTGGGTTTGTCATATATGGCCTTTATTATGTTGAGGAAAGTTCCCTCTATGCCTACTTTCTGCAGGGTTTTTATCATAAATGGGTGTTGAATTTTGTCAAAAGCTTTCTCTGCATCTATTGAGATGATCATATGGTTTTTCTCCTTCAGTCTGTTAATATGGTGTATCACATTGATTGATTTGCGTATATTGAAGAATCCTTGCATTCCTGGAATAAACCCCACTTGATCATGGTGTATGATCCTTTTAATGTGCTGTTGGATTCTGTTTGCTAGTATTTTGTTGAGGATTTTTGCATCTATGTTCATCAGTGATATTGGCCTGTAGTTTTCTTTCTTTGTGACATCCTTGTCTGGTTTTGGTATCAAGGTGATGGTGGCCTCATAGAATGAGTTTGGGAGTGTTCCTCCCTCTGCTATATTTTGGAAGAGTTTGAGAAGGATAGGTGTTAGCTCTTCTCTAAATGCTTGATAGAATTCGCCTGTGAAGCCATCTGGTCCTGGGCTTTTGTTTGTTGGAAGATTTTTAATCACAGTTTCAATTTCAGTGCTTGTGATTGGTCTGTTCATATTTTCTATTTCTTCCTGATTCAGTCTTGGCAGGTTGTGCATTTCTAAGAATTTGTCCATTTCTTCCAGGTTTTCCATTTTATTGGCATAGAGTTGCTTATAGTAATCTCTCATGATCTTTTGTATTTCTGCAGTGTCAGTTGTTACTTCTCCTTTTTCATTTCTAATTCTATTGATTTGAGTCTTCTCCCTTTTTTTCTTGATGAGTCTGGCTAATGGTTTATCAATTTTGTTTATCTTCTCAAAGAACCAGCTTTTAGTTTTATTGATCTTTGCTATCGTTTCCTTCATTTCTTTTTCATTTATTTCTGATCTGATTTTTATGATTTCTTTCCTTCTGCTAACTTTGGGATGTTTTTGTTCTTCTTTCTCTAATTGCTTTAGGTGCAAGGTTAGGTTGTTTATTCGAGATGTTTTCTGTTTCTTAAGGTGGGATTGTATTGCCATAAACTTCCCTCTTAGAACTGCTTTTGCTGCATCCCATAGGTTTTGGGTCGTCGTGTCTCCATTGTCATTTGTTTCTAGGTATTTTTTAATTTCCTCTTTGATTTCTTCAGTGATCACTTCGTTATTAAGTAGTGTATTGTTTAGCCTCCATGTGTTTGTATGTTTTACAGCTCTTTTCCTGTAATTGATATCTAGTCTCATAGCATTGTGGTCGGAAAAGATACTTGATACAATTTCAATTTTCTTAAATTTACCAAGGCTTGATTTGTGACCCAAGATATGATCTATCCTGGAGAATGTTCCATGAGCACTTGAGAAAAATGTGTATTCTGTTGTTTTTGGATAGAATGTCCTATAAATATCAATTAAGTCCATCTTGTTTAATGTATCATTTAAAGCTTGTGTTTCCTTATTTATTTTCATTTTGGATGACCTGTCCATTGGTGAAAGTGGGGTGTTAAAGTCCCCTACTATGATTGTGTTACTGTCGATTTCTCCTTTTATGGCTGTTAATATTTCCCTTATGTATTGAGGTGCTCCTATGTTTGGTGCATAAATATTTACAATTGTTATGTCTTCTTCTTGGATTGATCCCTTGATCATTATGTAGTGTCCCTCTTTGTCTCTTCTAGTAGTCTTTATTTTAAAGTCTATTTTGCCTGATATGAGAATTGCTACTCCAGCTTTCTTTTGGTTTCCATTTGCATGGAATATCTTTTTCCATCCCCTTACTTTCAGTCTGTATGTGTCTCTAGGTCTGAAGTGGGTCTCTTGTAGACAGCATATATATGGGTCTTGTTTTTGTATCCATTCAGCCAGTCTGTGTCTTTTGGTGGGAGCATTTAGTCCATTTACATTTAAGGTAATTATTGATATGTATGTTCCTATTCCCATTTTCTTAATTGTTTTGGGTTCGTTATTGTAGTTCTTTTCCTTCTGTTGTGTTTCTTGCCTAGAGAAGTTCCTTTAGCATTTGTTGTAAAGCTGGTTTGGTGGTGCTGAACTCTCTCAGCTTTTGCTTGTCTGTAAAGGTTTTAATTTCTCCATCAAATCTGAATGAGATCCTTGCTGGGTAGAGTAATCTTGGTTGCAGGTTTTTCTCCTTCATCACTTTAAGTATGTCCTGCCACTCCCTTCTGGCTTGTAGAGTTTCTGCTGAGAGATCAGCTGTTATCCTGATGGGGATTCCCTTGTGTGTTATTTGTTGTTTTTGCCTTGCTGCTTTTAATATGATTTCTTTGTGTTTAATTTTGACAGTTTGATTAATATGTGTCTTGGTGTATTTCTCCTTGGATTTATTCTGTATGGGACTCTCTGTGCCTCCTGGACTTGATTAACTATTTCCTTTCCCATATTAGGGAAGTTTTCAACTATAATCTCTTCAAATATTTTCTCAGTCCCTTTCTTTTTCTCTTCTTCTTCTGGAACCCCTATAATTCGAATGTTGGTGTGTTTAATGTTGTCCCAGAGGTCTCTGAGACTGTCCTCTGTTCTTTTCATTCTTTTTTCTTTATTTTGCTGTGCAGCAGTTATTTCCACTATTTTATCTTCCACCTCACTTATCCGTTCTTCTGCCTCAGTTATTCTGCTACTGATCCCATCTAGAGTATTTTTTATTTCATTTATTGTGTTTTTAATCGATGCTTGATTCGTCTTTAGTTCTTCTAGGTCCTTGTTAACTGTTTCTTGCATTTTGTCTATTCTATTTCCAAGATTTTGGATCATCTTTACCATCATTATTCTGAATTCTTTTTCAGATAGACTGCCTATTACCTCTTCATTTGTTAGGTCTGGTGGGTTTTTATCTTGCTCCTTCTCCTGCTGTGTGTTTTTCTGTCTTCTCATTTTGCTTATGTTACTGTGTTTGGGGTCTCCTTTTTGCAGGCTGCAGGTTCGTAGTTCCCGTTGTTTTTGGTGTCTGTCCCCAGTGGCTAAGGTTGGTTTAGTGGGTTGTGTAGGCTTTTTGGTGGAGGGGACTACTGCCTGTGTTCTGGTGGATGAGGCTGGATCTTGTCTTTCTGGTGGGCAGGTCCACGTCTGGTGGTGTGTTTTGGGGTGTTTGCGGACTTTTTATGATTTGAGGCAGCCTCTCTGCTAATGGGTGGCGTTGTGTTCCTGTCTTGCTAGTTGTTTGGCATAGGGTGTCCAGCACTGTAGCTTGCTGGTCGTTGAGTGAAGCTGGGTGCTGGTGTTGAGATGGAGATCTCTGGAAGATTTTCGCCGTTTGATATTATGTGGAGCTGGGAGGTCTCTTGTGGACCAGTGTCCTGAAGTTGGCTCTCCCACCTCAGAGGCACAGCACTGACTCCTGGCTCCTCAATTTGGGATGATTTGTTGTCTATTCATGTATTCCACAGATGCAGGGTACATGAAGTTGATTGTGGAGCTTTAATCCGCTGCTTCTGAGGCTGCTGGGAGAGGTTTCCCTTTCTCTTCCTTGTTCTCACAGCTCCTGGGTCTCAGCTTTGGATTTGGCCCCGCCTCTGCGTGTAGGTCGCCGGAGGGCGTCTGTTCTTCGCTCAGACAGGACAGGGTTAAAGGAGCAGCCTCTTCGGGGACTCTGGCTCACTCAGGCCGGGCGGGAGGGAGGGGCACGGAGTGCGGGGCGAACCTGCAGCGGCAGAGGTCAGCGTGACGTTGCACCAGCCCGAGGCGTGCCGTGCGTTCTCCCAGGGAAGCCGCCCCTGGATCCCGGGACCCCGGCAGTGGCAGGCTGCACAGGCTCCCGGAAGGGCGGTGTGGACAGTGACCTGCGCTCGCACACAGGCTTCTTGGCGGCGGCAGCAGCAGCCCCAGCGTCCCACGCCCGTCTCTGGGCTCCGCGCTTTCAGCCGCGACTCGCGCCCTTCTCTGGAGCTCCTTTACGCAGCGCTCTTAATCCCCTCTCCTCGCGCACCAGGAATCCAAGAGGGAAGAAAAAGTCTCCTGCCTCTTCGGCAGCTCCAGAGTTTTCCCGGACTCCCTCCCGGCTAGCTGTGGCACATTAGCCCCCTTTAGGCTGAGTTCTCGCCGCCAGCCCCAGTCCTCTCCCTGCGCTCTGACCGAAGCCCGAGCCTCAGCTCCAGCGCCGCCCGCCCCGGCGGGGGAGCAGACAAGCCTCTCGGGCTGGTGAGTGCCGCTCGGCACCGCTCCTCTGTGCGGGAATCTCTCTGCTTTGCCCTACCCAGGTATGTGGGGAGTTTCTTGCCTTTTGGGAGGTCTGGGGTCTTCTGCCAGCGTTCAGTAGGTGTTCTGTAGGAGTTGTTCCACGTGTAGCTGTATTTCTGGTGTATCTGTGGGGAGGAAGGTGATCTCCGCGTCTTACTCTTCCGCCATCTTACCCGGAAGTCCTCCAACATACATTTTTTAAATAACATTACATTAACTATTAAACAGAGCTGCCTGAATATGATGACTTTAAGAAAACAACCGTAATTGTGTTTCAAAAGCTTTCCTCAAGAACTATCAGACAACTGATTACAGAAAATGGCCTTATTAGGCAAAGATCTTGGAGATAACTGGCCAAGCATCAAAAGAACCACACTGAAGAGTCTCCTCTTCAATTTACATTCCACCAGCAGTGCAAGAGTGTTCCCTTTTCTCCACACCCTTTCCAGCATTTATTGTTTCTAGATTTTTTGATGATGGTCATTCTGACTGGTGTGAGATATCTCATTGTAGTTTTTTTTTTTTTTTTTTTTTTTTTTTTTTTTTTTTTTTGCTGTACGCGGGCCTCTCACTGCTGTGGCCTCTCCCGTTGCGGAGCACAGGCTCCGGACACACAGGCCCCGCGGCCATGGCTCGCGGGCCCAGCCGCTCCGCGGCACGTGGGATCCTCCGGGATCGGGGCACGAACCCGCGTCCCCTGCATCGGCAGGCGGACTCCCAACCACTGCGCCACCAGGGAGGCCCTCATTGTAGTTTTGATTTGCATTTCTCTAATGATTAATGATGTTAAGCATTCTTTCATGTGTTTGTTGGCAATCTGTATATATTCTTTGGAGAAATGTCTATTTAGGTCTTCTGCCCATTTTTGGATTGGGTTGTTTGTTTTTTTGATACTGAGCTGCTTGTAAATTTTGGAGATTAATCCTTTGTCAGTTGCTTCATTTGCAAATATTTTCTCCCATTCTGAGGGTTGTCTTTTGGTCTTGTTTATGGTTTCCTTTGCTATGCAAAAGCTTTTAAGTTTCATTATATGGAGGTTCCTTAAAAAAACTACAAATAGAACTACCATACGACCAGCAATCCCACTACTGGGCATATACCCTGAGAAAACCATAATTCAAAGAGTCATGTACCAAAACGTTCATTGCAGCTCTATTTACAATAGCCAGGAGATGGAAGCAACCTAAGTGTCCATCATCAGATGAATGGATAAAGAAGATATGGCACATATATACAATGGAATATTACTCAGCCATAAAAAGAAACAAAATTGAGTTATTTGTAGTGAGGTGGATGGACCTAGAGTCTGTCATACAGAGTGAAGTAAGTCAGAGAGAGAAAAACAAATACCGTATGCTAACACATATATATGGAATCTAAGAAAAAAAAAAAAAAAGGTCATGAAGAACCTAGGGGTAAGATGGGAATAAAGACACAGACCTACTAGAGAATGGACTTGAGGACATGGGGAGGGGGAAGGGTAAGCTGGGACGAAGTAAGAGAGGCATGGACATATATACACTACCAAACGTAAAATAGATAGCTAGTGGGAAGCAGCCACAGAGCACACGGAGATCAGCTCGGTGCTTTGTGACCACCTAGAGGGGTGAGATAGGGAGGGTGGGAGGGAGACACAAGAGGGAAGAGATATGGGAACATATGTATATGTATAACTGATTCACTTTGTTATACAGCAGAAACTAACACACCATTGTGAAGCAATTAGACTCCAATAAAGATGTAAAAAAAAAAAAAAAAGAGTCTCCTCTTCGTTCCTCATGTTAACTTGTGGATCGTCTGTCGTGTGTGGACTTACAAAGCTGCTTTCAGATAGAAAAAGAGCACTGATTTTTACCCTTGTGTTGAAGCTTTATTATCATTAATCCACCCAGGTTTAAGGAAAAAAGAGGTTCCCATACTAGAGCACTGAGGATGAAGCATCATAACTGAAGACCAGCTGAGCATGAGGAAATTACAGGATAGAAAGTGAGTCCAGCAATAAAAAGCTGGGTAAAGTTAAGACAACTACCTCGAGAGGAAGCAAGGCTACAACGATTTCATGTTTCATCCTTAAGCACATGAACAGAAGGACTTTTCAACACAATATGGCATGTAATACTATTTCCCAGTATGAAACCTGTCATACTCCTGATGTCATAATCAGGACAAACTTAATCATAAGGCCCTATCAAAAGATAACATAACTTAGGTTTTACTATGTTGTGAGTAGAACTAAAACTTCAGGAACAAATTTATCAGAAGCTCAATAGCTTCTGATAGCGAGAAAGTCTCGCTCCTGCTTTGGGTAACCCTTGTGCTACTCTAAGCACCCTGGGGGTTCTTTTGTAACTAGGATAACCAGTAACACTGGATATATAACCTACTATAGGCTAAATTAACCTTACCCAGAGTGAACTGAGAGGATCCAAGATAGGGTCTCTGTACTCATAGGAACACAAGAGGGAGAGGAATGAGGCACCCACATTAACCCAACTGAACCTCCTTAACAAAATCAAAGAGAATAATATAGTCAGTTCTTCACACTTGAAAAATGATTGTGGACAGCAACACGAAATTACTTAAAAGAAATATGAACAACATAAAAAACTGGAAGTTATATTAAAGTATATAAATCAACCCTGAGAAATTTTAAAGTAGGATATTGTTATCCCTACCACCTTTTAATAATGAAGGAAAATAAAGTAAATCACTATATAGGATTTATTAATACTAAGTGCTTCTGGTGTTGAAGAAACAGGCTTACCTTTTTAAAAGGTATTGTGAGGTTTGTGGTTCTTCTGTGCACATCTGAAAACATTACTGCCAGTTTTACTGCTGTCTCTCCACACTCAATTATTTTAAAAGGCAAGATTTTTGAAATTATCATTATGAAAATCTCTTCGTAGTACATCAGTAGGAGTTACTCTGAAAAATGGCAGAGCAGGGAAATCCAGAGCTCCATCCCTCCACAAAAGCAACTAGTAAGCTGGCAAAAACTTAAAAATCAGCTTTTGCAGAACTCTGAAATCTAGTTCAAAACTGATAACAAACAGGAAAGATGAATGAATAGAGAAGCTGCTACATGGTGGGAGCCTACAGCAGGTTTGCTAAGCCAGAGTGAGCTATGGACTTTGTTCAGGATGAAACGTAGTTGAATGTTTCAACCTGTCTGGGCGCTCCCTGCAGAACCAGTGCAAACACCTGCCTTTGTCTGGCTAATTCTAGTGATCCCAGGGCTGGGGCAGCTTCCCTGGTGGCATTTGCTAAAAGCAGTGAAAGTCAAAACTACTGGCTACGGCAGGCTAGTGCTAGAAATAACAGTCAGGACAAATAATAGACAAACCAAGTAGCCTGGGAAGGAAAAGGTTGGGAAAGGAGGTATGTGGTGGAGTGAGGGGTTTTAAAAGTTACCTGTATACAAGGGAATCGAGAGCGTGAGACACACGCTCAGAAAGGGCCTAAAAAGACCCTAAACGTTCACTCCTGACTGAACTTCATGGTACACACAAGCAGGACGTAAAGGCTAAGGCAAAGCTGTAAGTAGCCTGATCAAACAATGAGGGTGCACCTGCCTTAACACAGACCCAACACCCAAAGTCTAAGACAGCGCTGTTTCCTTCTTCTTTTCCTGGCTCCTAGTATTTAAGAAAACTCTGTCAGAATGGTAGCTGACCACTGATGTAACAGACCAGACAGAGCAGAGACTTCAATGGTTATACACAACGAAGACTTTATATATATTTATTTACACACACACACACACACACACACACACACACAGACTTTATAATAATAGTTTATAAAAGACACTAAAACAATAACAACCCACAACTACCAGAAACAACAAACCCCAAGGAGGAGGGGAAGAATCTAATTTCCAAAGTTGGCACACTATAATATTCAAAATAATTCAGCTTTCAACAAAAAATTAAGAGAAACAAGAAAAAAATGCAAAGAAACAAGAAAGTATGGTCCATTCACAGAAAAAAAAATTAACAGGAAACATCCCTGAGGAAGCCCAGGCATTGCACTTACTAGATAAAGACTTTAAACCAATTGTCACAAATATGTTCAAACAGATAAAGGAAACCATGAACAAAACACTAAAGGACAGCAAGGAACAATGTCTAAACAAACTATATCAATAAAAAGATAGATATTACGGACTTCCCTGGTGGCGCAGTGGTTGAGAGTCCACCTGCTGATGCAGGGGACACGGGTTTGTGCCCCGGTCCGGGAAGATCCCACATGCCGCAGAGCAGCTAGGCCCGTGAGCCATGGCCGCTGAGCCTGCATGTCCGGAGCCTGTGCTCCACAACGGAAGAGGCCATAACAGTGAGAGGCCCACATACCGTAAAAAAAAAAAAAAAAAGATAGATATTACAAACAGAAACAAAATAGCAATTCTGTAGCTGAAAATTACAATAAATAAAATTAAAATCCACTGGAGGCATTCAACAGCAGATTTGAGCATGCAGAAGAATCAGCACAGTTGAATATGTCCAATGAGATTATTTAGTCTGAGGGGAAGAAAAAAGAACAAGGAGAAGAACAGAGCAGAGATAAATAAAACAGAGAATAGAAAAACAGTAGAGAATCAATGAAACGAAAAGTAGGTTCTCTGAAAAGAACAAAATTGACAAACCTTTAGCTAGACTGACATAGGGGAAAAAACCACTTTACTAAAATCAGAAATGAAAGTGGGGACTTTATTATAGATCTTTCAGAAACAAATAGGATTATACAAAATACTACAAACAACTGTTCACTGACAAATTTGATAATCTAAATGAAATGGACAGATTCCTAGAAACACACAAATTGCCAAAACTGCATCAAGCAGAAAAAGAAAATCTGAACAGACCCGTAAGAAGTAAAGAGATTGGGTAAATAATCAAAAAACTCCCAACAAAAAGTCTAGGACCAGATGGCTTCACTAGTAATTCTACCAAATATTAATAATAATTAATACCAATCCTTCTCAAACTCTTCTAAAAACTAGGAGGGAGCACTTACCTACAAAGCCAGCATTACCCTGATACCGAGCCAGATAAGGATATTACAGGAATACTATAGACCAATATTCCATATCAATAGAGTTACAAAAATAAATTCTCAACAAAATAATAGCTGACTGAATCCAGCTGCATTTTAAGAGAATTAAGCATCATGACCAAGTGGGGTTTATCCGAGGAACGCAAAGATGGTTCAGTATATGAATATCAATCAATGTAACACACCATATTCATAAAATGAAGGGAAGAACAACATGATCATCTCAATGCAGAAAAAGCATTTGACAAAATCCAACATCCTTTCTTGATAAAAACACTGAACAAACTAGGAATGGAAGGGAATTTTCTCAACATAAAAAAGGGCATTTATGAAAAACTCATATCTAACATCAGTCAATGGTGAAAGACTGAAAGCTTTCTTCCCAAAATCACAAACGAGATACCACTTCTATTCAGCACTGCAACAGAAGTTCTAGCCAGTGTAATTAGACAAGAAAAACAAAAGCTATTCAAATTGAAAAGGGAGGAGTAAAAAGGTCACTATTAGAAGCTGACATGATCTTATATAGAGAAAATAGTAAAGAATCCACACACACACAAACACTAGCTAATAAATGAATTCAGCAAAGTTGCAGGATACAAGATCAGCATATGAAAATCAGTATATTTCTTTACACTAAGCATAGTTGCAATCCAGCTAAATTCAGTAAGTATATTAAGGAGTCAGAATAAAAGAGTCTCTTTGACAGGAGCCTCTAAATTCATGTGAAGAAACTTTTGGTTTAGCAGTCCCAATGTTATGAAATCGTTTTTAGGATATTCTATTTGAAGAAAATTTTGGAAAAAATAACATCCTACCACTCTGTCTCACTTCCATTATATACATTTATTTTAATAACATAGTAATAGTTATTCTAAAACAACAGTCAACAAATTACAGCCCATAGGCCAAACTGGTCAACCTCCTGTTAGGTAATGTTTTATTGAAACACATTCCCAGGCATTTGTTTACATACTGTTTCTGACTGCTCTCAGGCTGAAATGGCATGGCCTGCAAACCTAAAGTATTTACTATCTGGCCCTTTAAGAAAAAAATCTGACAACCTCAGTTCTGAAAAATAATCTAGTATAAAAATTGGACTCAGATTCACATCTGACAGGTATATTAAGATTTCTCTTTTACCTTGTCAGTTATAAGTAACCACCCTATTCAAAATCAAAGAAAAACTCCAAAAAGTATGGCTGAGTTAATGTTCAAATGATTATGAGAGTATTTCCAATCCAGAGCCAAGGACTGGTCATACAAAAAAGGGGCTTTGCTCATTAATTAAAGAGAGAATTCTTTTTAAAAAATGTTAGATGACTGATTATCTATCCAAGTCTAGTTTTAACTGTTCTCTGATTATCTGATGTAGTTCTAAGCTCAAAGGTTTTTGCTTCTCATGCAGTACCTTGTGTGGAACAAAGCTGTGCTTAATGCATGTTACTTTGATTTCATAAAGTATATAAAAATCAGAAGAGTTAAGTAACTTTCACTGGGAAGGAAAAAATGATATTTTTACTTTTCCTTTTTTATATTATTTTCATGAAGAGTCCAACTCTTTGTCCATTGCCTGTTGAAACTGGCCCAAATGCTATGACATTGCAAAACTGAGATCATATAAACTGGTTTTTCTGGACACTTGATTTTGCCCATGTTAGAGGAATATAATTGAATGACACACTCACTTAAAATACTATTACAAATAAGCATACTTTCTCTACTGCCCCTGTGATAATGCCATGATCCCATTTGTATAGACTCTTACTCACTGAAAGTACAATAAATATTTGTCGATTATAAATGAATGAATGAACGGATGAATGAATAAATAAATAAATATAGTTATATGAAGGATTAGATCAGTAGTAGGTAATGTTGATGGGAAAGACTATCCACCCAAAGATTAGATTACAAGAGGATTTGGCCTGTTTCAGGAGTGAGACAGAGAACTATTATAAACTAAAAAGGTTTGAGAGATGTTGTAAGCAGGAGTGTAACACACTTTTAAAAAAATAATGTGTCCTTTCAAGAACCCCTAGTCTTGAGTATTCTGTATATTTCAAATAAACTAAGCATGTGTTTTATATTAAACTGGCATGATGAATGAAGGGGAAATGTATGGTGCCACTTGAAAAAAAGTAAAAATCAGTGGATGAGGAACCCAAGTATCTTTTATTTTTAATTAATAAATCTTATTTTGAGAGTTGTTTTGGGTTTAAGAAAAAAAACTGAGCAGAAAGTACTGAGTTCCTACATATTCCCCATCCCTCACATTCATAGCTTCCCCTAGTATTCACATCTTGCATTAATGTGGTACATTTGTTACACTGATGCATCAATGGTGATACAATATTATTAACTGAAGCTTATAATTTACATTAGGATTTACTCTTTGTTTTGTACATTGTAGGGGTTTTGACAAATGTCTAATGACATGTAACCACAATTACAGTATCATACAGAATAGTGTCACTGCCCTAAAGATCCTCTGTGCTCTACCTATTCATCCCTCCCTCCATCCTCACCCTTGGCAACTCCTGATCTTTTAACTGTCTTCATAGTGTTGCCTCTTCCAGAATGTTATATACTTGGAATCATACAGTATATAATAACCTTTACAGATGGGCTTCTTTCACTTAGTAATATGCACCTAAGGTTTCTCCTTGTTCTTCTGTGACCTAATAGCTCATTCATTTTTATCACTGAATATGTATATACAATTCCACTGTATATACATATCACTTTGCTTATCCATTCACCTACTGAAGGTCATCGTGGTTGCTTCCGAGTTTTGGCAATTATGAATAAAACTGCTATGAACACTGTGTGCTGGTTTACGTTTAGACTTAAGTTTTCAATTCATTTGGGCAAACACCAAGGAGTGCAACTGCGGATCACATGGTAAGAGTACATTTAGCTTTGTAAGAAAAAGTCAAACTGTCTTCCCAAGTGGCTGCACCAATCTGTATGCTCACTAGCAGTGAATGAGAGTTCCTGCTGCTCCACATCCTCACTGGCGTTTGGCTTTGTGTCTTGGATCTTAGTCATCCCAATAGATGTGTAGTGGTACCTCATTTTAATTTGCAGTTTCCTGATGACCTATGATGTTGAGCATCTTCTCCTATGCTTATCTGTGTATCTTGTTTGGTAAAATTTCTGCTCACATATTTTGCTCATTTTTTAACTGATTGGGTTGTTTTCTTATTCCTGGGTTATTAAAGTTCTTTGTATATCTTAGATACCAGTCTTTTATCAGATAATTTTTATAAAGATTTTTCTCCCAGTCTCTGGCTTGTCTTTCACTCCCTTATAGTTTTAATTCTAATGAAATACAACTTATTAATTTTTTCTTTCACTGATCATGCTTTTCGGTTTTGAAACTAAAATGTTATCACCAAACCCAAGGTCATGAAGGTTTTCTCCTATGTCATCTTCTGGAAATTTTATAGTTTTGCATTTTACATTTAGGTTGATGATCCATTTTGAGTTAATTGTTTTTGAAAGGCATAAAATCAATGTCTAGATTTCTTCCCTCCCACCCCCATGGAGATATCTAACTGGTCCAGCTCCATTTGTTGAAAAGACTATCTCTTTTTCCACTGAATTGCCTTTGCTCCTTTGTGAGTATCACTTAAAACTATATTTGCATGGGTCTATTTCTGGGCTCTCTATTCTGAAGTCAGATATTGTAAGTCTTCGAATTTTGTTCTCCTTCAATGTTATATTGTCTATTCTGGGTGGGTCTTGGACTTTAATAGAGAAATCCTGTGTAGTCACACTGGAAAGTGATTGAACAAGCAGAGACCAGGTTGTGAAGTCTTTTTAGAACTTTCTTTAAAACTTCACTTAATCCAAAAAACAAACAAACAAAAACAAACAACAACAACAAAAAAACACAGGCTGCTCATAAAGGCACTTCTGAATTGCTTATAACCCTGACATGCAGTGAATTAATCTTCAGACCTAACATAAAGTAAACACTTTAAGGGCATATTATGTTGTTTCAAGAAGTTTGGGGGGAATTCATTGGCGGCCCAGTGGTTAGGACTTGTCATTTTCACTGCCATGGCCCAGGTTCAATCCCTGGTCAGGAAACTAAGATCCTCATGGCATGGCAAAAAAAAAAAAAAAAAAAAAAAAACACAACACATCAGGGCAATTTCTTACTTACAAGATAGAGAACTAAGAATGAAGACCACATATAGGCAAGATTTGGAAGAGAGCAATTAACTTCTTGCATTTGGCCTTCTTTGAGAAAGCAAATCAATGTCTTGTTTTAAAATCTATTACATTTTAAAGAGCAAGTATTTAAATAATCAGATTCTGGTTACTCTTCTAATATTCTATAACATAGGCTAAGGAATCAATAGACAAATATATTTAGAGGTCAAGATAGAATTTAGAGACGAGGTATAATAAGAATCAGATGAGGGCCAAATGAGAACTGCTTGCTGTAGTATATGTAGCAGCTAATAAAAGCAGTAGTTTACCCATGCAAAACTCAAAATGCTATTTAAAGAATCACCTAAGCTAATTTTCTACTATTGCTAAGTAGACTGTTCTTCTAGTAAATGACTCTATTCTGACTCATCTGACCTATGAACACCCTGATAGACTGAATTCAGAATTTAGGGCACAAAACGAGAGCCAGTGACGGATTGCTGCATAAACATTCATGAGCACTGAAAAACTAAATATACTCCTATGGACCTCTTTCCTAGAAATGTGAGATATAGTTGATTTTTCAAAGTCTAGATTCGCTAAGCTTCTTGCGTTTGACATTTAAATATTTACTACCTAATTATTCTTCCGCCTGTTTTTTTTTTTTTTTTTTTTTTTTACTCCCAACTTTGGGAATTTTTGTCATTAACCAAAGAAGGAAAGGAAAGAAGATAAAAACAGTAGAAACTTAAATCAATCAAATTAGGCAAAAAGATTGTCAAACTAATTTTTTAAATTACAGTATTGAATTATCTGGATTGCATTTATCTCCCTTCCACATAACATCACCACTTGATTACATGACAGTAAATCTTGCTCTTGTGTTTATGGAGAACTGCAGATCTTATTATGACTTGGTTGACCATCCATCTCCCTCTGCTTACTCTGCATATCTAGAAACAGAAACATAACCATTTATTCCTCCCTGGATCTTCTGATCTCAATGTATAGAGTAGGCCGGGTAGAGGAAGAGCTTTTTTTCATTGGCTATAAAAGTGAACTCTTGGGTAAGAAATGGGCAGAAATAGAAACACAGATGTAGAGAGCAAACGTATGGACACCAAGGGGGGAAAGTGGTAGGGGGCGGGTAGCTGTGTAATGAATTGGGAGACTGGGATTGACATGTATATACTAATATGTATAAAATGGATAACTAATAAGAACCTGCTGTATAAAAAAATAAATAAAATAAAATTCAAAAAAAAACCCCAAAAGCCGAACTGAGAATTAAAACATTTTTGCTTCCTACCTTTCCTATACGCCACACCATTCTGTTCCTCTCTATTAGCGTGACTAATTATCTTAACTATTAATTAACTTATAATAATGATGATAATATAGTAATTTAACTATTAATGATTTTAACTATTTTATGATATTCAAAAAGTGGAATATTACTGCAGTATTAATCAAAAACCAGATAAAACTGAACACTTAAAATTTTCGAGGATCTACGTTCTCTTATTTTTAAATGGTAATTAAAAGTTTCCGATATTATTTACACAATGATAAATAGGACATATACGTATTGGTAAGTGCCAAAAAGGTATTTGTTTTATTTACACTCTTGCACACTTTGCTTTCTGGCTTTGTACTTTCTCTTCCATCACTTTATATCTAGTAGCAATTCCACAAAATCACTCGGTCCATTAAAAGTTTCCTTCTTTCTGCTATAAGGAGCCAAGAATGCATTATTACATTTTTCTATGTGAGGTATGCTATTAAATAATAGCTTGTACACTAATTAAAGCAAATGTAATTGTGAGAACACATTGACATTGTTAAAGTAAATTACTCAATTTAACAGTTTCATTTCAAGTGACCTTAATTGTATTAATTGTGATACTAGCTAATTAAATTGAAGAGCATTAAATATATTGTTCCAATATGTCCTAAAGGAGCAAATTTTCCATCACATCAGCAAAAGAAAAATAATGATTATATGGACCCCCCCACACACCAAAGTCTCCTACACACATGTACACACAATGAGTCAAGCAGAAAAGGTCTCACCAGACTGCATTTATCATTACTATTTTAATATTGGTAGCACGGCATAAAACAGACCACACAGAAGTAACTGATCTTTAGATAAATGGTTAATTTTAGGACATTCTTTTATGTCGGGTTAAACAAAAATTACTTCATCATTACAAAGAGTTAAAATATTGAAAAAAATTGGAGTGAGGAAACAAAGATTGGTATAGAGGACTGCAATATGAAAATAAATGTTAAAATACTACAACTCTATGTAAATCAGATGTTACTTATTAAATGCTTAGTATATCAAGTCATAAGGATACATAATAAAAAATAGTTATGGCCCTCATTCTTGAGAAGAAACTTAATAGCACAAGAGTTACATGTCATTTCCATGTAACAGACATATCACCTTCTCAGATAACAACATAGATGCTAAATAACTCTCAGTCTTTACAATACAATCTACACTGGCTTACAAAATCCCCAGTATTTGGCCCCTGCCTGCTTGGCCCATCCTGTGCCATTCCATGTCACCCATGATGCTCCAGCCACCGTGATCTTCCTTCAGTTCCTTGAATAGGATGAACCTATTCCTATCCTAGGAACTTCCATCGTATGAACTCTTTCCTTTTTCTAGACTGGTGTTTCTTTCATTCTGCCTATCTGTCTGTCCATCTGTCTCCCTCTTTCTGTCACCACCTTTGCGTGCCTGGCTCATCTGTCATTCACACGTAACTGACGTATCACCTTCTCAGAGAGATCTTCCCTGACAATCTACGCACATAGATGCTCACTGTAACACTACCTTATGTTGATTCTTACCTAGCCTTTATCATTCTCTATTTTTTTCCTCATTTTTGTACTTTTCCATTTTTTTTTCTTTTTTTTTTTTTTGCTGGCTCTCCCATGCTAAAATGTGAATTTCATTGAAAGAGAGCACCTGGACTATTTGTTTAATAGCCTATCCCCAGATACTAGATGATCAATGAATATTTTTGAATGAATGAATAAACGTCAGGTCTGTGACCCACAGTCCCTACTGTGATTAAATATACGTGCCTTTATGGTCTCTATTCATTTATTAAGTATGACTGAAATTTCTTAACCATCATGTCAACATATCTGAAAATCTGTAAGTTCAACAAAACAGATCTATTCACAAGTCTAATTAAAGATTCAAATTGATAGCAGTGTTCTAAGCTTGGTCAAAATCAGTCATACTCTATTCTGCTGTCTTTTCTGACCCTACTGATGCACTAGCAGAAAACAACTAATATAAATCTTTGATAAGAAATCCACTGTAGGTCACTGCACCTAAATGGGGCTTTTGGTTTAAGTTTTTCTAAGGTTTTAAGATAATACTGTCACTCTACATCACCTGTATAGCTCTAGTTAGGCCTAGACCCAACCAAACCAAACCACCATCACACAGCCTCTCATTTCTGGTGATCCAAGAATATTATAAGGCTGACTAAGCATGGTGGCAAAAATATCTCAAGGTACGGATATTCACTTGCAGATAACTTTGCCCAAGGGGGTAGTGGTGACAGCTCTTGCAGGGCTACTGTTTCTGTCTGCCACCAGAGCAAGCAGTGAGGTCTCCTTTGCTCCTAAAGACACGGGAAATGAAAAACATCCCGGTACAACTAAAATAACCCTTCACACAACCCCAACTCTAAAGGAACTGAAAAGGGGCCTCTCCATTAAGTAAATACTAGGAATTGCCACACCAACAGAAAACTTCAAATAAAACTAAAAACTGGATTCAATTAATGAGAAATAGACAACACAATAAAAAAAGATTAGAATTCAGACCAGAAGACTTTTTTCTTTTATTTCAAGAGTACATTTTACCAACAGTGAGTTTCATTGTTACCCTTAAAATGTCTAACTTGCTAAATCTCAATCCACTGTGAGAGCATGAATACATAAAATCCATATATAGTCAACTAAATCTAATATTAAAGAGTAACTTGAAACTTCCTCATCATTTAAATGTTTACAACTGATATTTAACCACCACCTTTTCATGTTAATTCCATCTACTCAAGTCAGCTAGTGAGTGGTATCTTGAAAATGCCTTACCACTAATTACAGATCATCAATACTCTTCCCATCACCGAATCATAGATTTTCTCCTTTTATAGTCTTTAACCTATGCAATTCTGAAGCACTGACCACCTTGGACCTACTGGAAGCTCTCACATCTGTAGCTTCTTTAATTTTGGCCCTCCTTTATCTTTCCCCAACTTTGACTGTTTTAAAATACTGCTCTCTCTATCCAATTTCTAATCATACAGAATTCTGACCAATCAATCCTCAGTTCTTTTCTCTTTCTTTGAATTTCTTACCTGTCTCATACTGTGAACTGATATCTCTGGAGGATGACTTTCAGATCTCTAACTCGCGGCCTTTCAGACTGAAGTCTCTCATTTCCCACTTTCTTTCGGACAGTGTAATTTAGAGGAACAGGGCATGGCATGTTCTCTGTTCTTTGATGTAACTTCTACCTATTGTCACACCATGTAACAAAATCCTTCTTTAAGGAGACATTTTAAAAAACATCCATTTTAAAAAAATCCTTGTTACTGTCACTTAAGAACTTCCAAGTCGCTCTACCATTTATTTAACAATCTTCATCTTCAACAAAGCCACCATTTTCCTTAATGACTTAATAGCCTTACTTACAGTTTTTCATCTATCTAAACTGCCGTTTTCCTCCATATGTAGAGAGAATTTTTCATTAAGATGATACTTTTTGCAAAACGACACAGACAGTAAAAAGATCAGTGGTTGCCAGGGGTTGAGGGGCATGGGATGGGGAAGATGAACAGGCAGAGCACAGAGAATTTTGGGAAAATACTCTGTATGACACTATAATGACAGGTACATATCATTATACATTCGTCCAGACTCACAGAACGTCCACCACCAAGAGTGAATCCTAATGTAAACTACAGAGTTTGGGTGATTATCATGTGTCAGTGTATGCTCATCAGCTGTCACAAATGTACCACTCTGGTGGGAGATATAGATAATGGGAAGGCAGAGGGTATATGAGAAATCTGTACCTTCCTCTTAATTTTGCTGTGAACCTAAAAAGATTTCAAACCAAAACCTATCCAAATCGACGTAGATGCAATTTATTACACAGAGCTATTGAAGCTACTGAGCTGGTTTATTGGCTACCACTAGACAATGTTCCAACAAATTAACATAGTTATCAAAGACTTATACGCTGTTCCCATGTCCCCTTTATGACTCCCATCACCATGCTACTCTAAGCTTCATCTCTCCTAACTCAATCCCTTCCAAAACTTTCTACTCTGCCCTCTTATAAGCCCCTTCCATAACAGCAAACTTCTTTATATTCTCAAACTATCAATGAATTCTTCTGCCATCAACTTCCTTGCCTACTGTCTACCCATTATACTCCCCTGACAAAACTACTGCCTGCTTTTTTTTTTTTATTACTATCTTTTCTTGGCTGTGTTGGGTCTTCGTTGCTGTGCAGGTTTTCTCTAGTTGTGGTGAGCGGAGGTTACTCTTCACTGCGGTTCATGGGCTTCTCATTGCTGTGGATTCTCTTGCTGCGGAGCACGGGCTCTAGGCGCACGGGCTGCAGTAGTTGCAGCACGCAGTCTCAGTAGTTGCAGCATATGGGCTCTAGGGCACACAGGCTTCAGTAGTTGCAGCATGCAGGCTCAGTAATTGCGGCACATGGGCTTTAGGGTGTGCAGGCTTTGCAGCATGCAGGCTCAGTAGTTGCGGCACGCAGGCTCTAGAGCACACGGGGTTCAGTAGTTGCAGCATGCAGGCTCAGTAGTTGTGGCACTCAGGCTTAGTTGTTCCACAGCATGTGGGATCTTCTCAGACCAGGGATCAAACCCGTGTCCCCTGCATTGGCAGGCGGATTCTTAACCACCATGCCACCAGGGAAGTCCAACCACTGCCTGCTTTTGATTGTGGCTAAATCTTAGGTGCTGAATTCTACTAGACATAATCACACACATTTATAAGCTTGTATCACCTATAAATTATGATGTCTAATATCACCTTGGCCCCTAAGATTATATATTCTTTTTCAACTCAATCTAACCTTTGTTGCTCTCCACAAATCTTCAAATGCTTCATTCTGTCACTCACTATCAGCAAATTATCTCACCCTAACATATCAAGAAAGAGAAATATCAATAATATTTCACTGAACCCTCTGCCATCAAACAAATGAACTTACTGCACCTAAACATCTGTTCTCCATCCTTCCTCTCCTTCTCTCTCTACGAATCCCTCCATCTTGGCTCTAGACTGCATCTGAAACCAAGCAGAGCCCTGCCACTGCCCTGTTCCAAGTACAAAGGCCCCTCCACACCCCCTAGCTCTTGTTTACAGAAGAGCTGAAGTCTCCCAAGCTTCCCTGAGTCACAGAAGAGCAGGCTCAAGAAGTTAATGATTAGGACAATAGAGGCACAGAATCCTTCAGTGTCTGATGCACATTCCTGAGTTGTTTTACAGATACTGTAACTGCCACCAGAGGGGAAACGCTAACTGCATGATGACCAGACTGCAGCCATGAAATAAGCTGTTCCACCTTGAGCAGTACTGAATCTATGGCTAGCAGAATTCCAAGAACTGGGCTTACGACAGTGGGATTAACACTATTGCTCATAACAATCTGCATTTTTGTGGGCATCAAAATAATTGTGGCTTTTTCTCCCCATATATGTAAGCAGACAACTAAAATTATCAGCAAAGAGATGCTACAGACCCATGTCGACATCCTCCACTCTAAAATATGGCACCCTGTGTCAGCATGAAGAAGTTACAGAAAGTGGACCTTTGCCCATAATCCCACAGAAATGGAATGATGTCTGACAGCGGTGATTTGTAAGCAAATTTTTGCAGGCAGTTTGTTGCAGGAAGTAGCTCTCTGCAAGAGGCCACTTTTGTCCTGTCACTTTAGCAAGGCTATATTTTAACTAACCTCCGGCTCAAGCACACCTTTCAAATCTTTTTGATCACACAGTACTTTGCCTAACCTGTTGATTCTTTCCATAGATCAAAGAAGTAGAATTGAAGAATGAGTAATTAACAGATGACCGGATCTCTTCCCCAGCTCCCCCTTCAGTAATCTCGCAATCAAACTGTGTGAACAAAATAGCATCTAAAGAAAGATCACACCGCTCAATGCTCTGTGGTGACCTAAATGAGTAGGAAATCCAAAAAAAGAGGGGATATACGTATGCGTATAGCTGATTCACTTTGCTGTACAGTACAAACTAACACAATATTGTAAAGGAACCATACACCAATAAAAATTTTAAAAAAGCAAGATCATTTTTTGGATCTTTCCAAAAAATGGAAAGGAGTCGACAAGCCTGCACACAATGGGAGATGGCAACAAATCTGACCCCCTATCTCAATGAGTAACTGAGATTATTTCCCCTCTTTTCTGTTAAAAACTTTCATGGCTGAGCAGAATCTTCAGAGTTGGTTGTGGGACAGGAGTCCGCGTTCTCCCCAGATTGCCGGCTCTCTGATTAATGTGACCTTTCCATTCTTAATCAGCACTTGTCACACAAGTGCTGACTTTTCGAGCAGTGAGCAGCCAAACCTGAGTTCAGTAACACTTCTACTAACTGGAAAAACTGTACTAAAGATCATAATAGAACAGTGTCATTTATCACATCAACTTCAGTAAACTAATTGAATTACCACCAGTTTATTCATCAGTAAAGCCACGCATCCCCTTCCAGTCATAAAACTCTATGATATAGCAACAGAAAGAAAGGAAGATTGGGACAAAAAAGTACAAGAGACAAAAATGGAGTAGGCAGGACATTCTGAATGTCTTGGATTTTTCTTAAGTAGGTTATTTTATACATGAATATTTTATACATGAGCTAGAAAGAAAGCTTTGAAACAGATATTATATAAAAAGGCATTACATTAAGTAACTATCTGAATACTATAAAAGCTGTAAGAAGGCATATACAATTGAAGCTAAAAACTCTGGCTACATGTAACAAAATGCTATTCTCAAAAGAGACCTAATAGAGGAAAATGTTCTTTCATGATGAGCAAGATTCCAAGCTCTTGTAAGATTGGAAAACAATTAGTAATTCTGAGAATACTATTTTATTAATAGGTTAAGTTTCCCTAGATCTTGATATTGTTGTTTCCAGTTTAAAATAAAATAATTACTTTTTCATTTAATCCTTGAAAGTTCCATGCTAAGAATGAATAATCATGACTAGCTGAACAAACAGTTTTGCTTTTTTTTATGGCTGCAATTGCATTACAGGTAACTTGTCAATTATTAATTAATACCCTCTGATCAAAGATCTTGGAATTTAAGGTGGTAATTTTTGTATATGACCAAATGCAATAGAGTACAGAGAAAACAGCATACTTTCTATGCTGTTTTCTATTTCAAAAAGAAATTAAAGTAGTTAAAAGTTAATTCACATGGAAAATGCGCCCTAAGATTTTGCATATATATATCCAAACAGTTCTTTTTTCTGCCCTTACCCACTTTCCTCAAACATCCATGAAAGTAAACCAATGATATGTAATTTTCTCTCTATCATACCTATGATGTGGCTATTTTTGCTAATCCTTTCCAGAATACTCAGAAACATTTAACTCAGTAATGTACTATTTTTCTATAAATGTTAAAAATTCAGATTTGAGAAATTAAAGATTTGTTACTTACGGAATATACAACAGGAAATTTTTAAAAATCAAACAAAAAAAAACAGGACTTCTACACAGGGAAACCACTGATTAAGTCCAATGTCTGACTACTTACAAAATGAGTCATTCAGTTGTGTAAAAGGCTTCAAATACGTGGAGAACCCCAAGAAAGACATATATTAAAATAAACCAACATACTAAAAAGGTGGTGATTTTTCAAGTAAATATGACAACCCCATTAAAATGCAACATACGGTTTTCTGCAAAAAGAAAACCTAAGATGAAATATATGCTTTATATAAAATATTTACATATACAATGCACAAAACCCACTACGGTTAGTAACCTTTATGGCTTTGAAGAACTAGATATTTACATATCTTTCTTCTGCATGTGCCTGCGTGTATGTGTGTTTTGTATATATTTTTAACAGTTGACAGCTGTTTTAGAGCATACAGAGATGCCAAGCTGAATGAGGGTCTTGATTACTTCAAGATTAGCTATCTAAAGTTTCTATTCATTTTAAGTGTTGTTAGTTGGAAGAGTCATTAGTCACTTCCTTGTCTTATAGAACATCAGCATACATTTACATTGTTAATGAACATTTGGGGTAAATGAATTAATGGCACTTTTAAACATCAATTCAGTCCTAATAACTTTGTATGTCATAGAAATGTTGGCTAGGATATAAACGAAAATCCTTTTCAGTAAAGGTAACTCCTCATTCCTACAAACAATAAAGAATAAAATTAATTTAAAATGTTTTTTAACCGTTTAAAAAAAAAGAACCTCAATATTTAATGAACTAGTCCAGAGAAAAACAGGCACTTAAGGAAAAAACAAAACAAAACAAACAAAAAAAACCCTATGTTCTAAAATAAGCATATAAACCAGAACATTTTGGTGAAAATATTTCATATACTGATAACACAAAAATATATTCACTTTTAAAATGTCCACTTATCAAAGCGCTTGCAGAATAATTTGACTTATTTCATTATGAGTACTTCTTAAAAGTATGACATTTAAGAAAAAACATCACTAGGGAGGATTGTATCATTCTTACCACTGAAATTCTTTAAATGCTGAAACTGAAATTGGACACAAATAATTTTTTCATATTATCAAAACCTTAAACAGCAGTTTAAATAAAAGTAAATATAAAAATAAAGTAACAAAAATAAGTTGCATGCTATTTTCATTAAAAACAACAAGGGCATTTGTATGATGTGGAAGGTATTAAAGATGCACTAAAAACATAAACACACTCCATAAACTCAATAGCTAGTATACTAAAAAATAACTACTTAAGGTATCAATTTTTTTTTAATTCCCAAAACAAGAGTTAATGGCAGACCTTTATTTACATCAATACAGAAAAAAAATCATATTTGAAGTATGTAAAATATATGTGAATGACTAATTATAATTTCTTAAAATAGATTTTATAATCCTGATACATGTATTGAGTGAAAAATTACAAATAGTTACTTGAGTCAATGAATCAACTTTAGCAAATATTTAGTGAATTAGTTGAAATAAAGAAAAGGGGTCAAGAATGCTCACAAACTCATTGTTTCCTTCTAAGATACTATGTTATTACTAACACTGAGAAAATAATACAAAGCTCTGATACATATACATTTAATACATTTTTATAGGGCAGACCCCGAATACAGTTGATGTTTTAACAATTTCACTACACAGAGCTTTAAAAGTAAAACACAAATCCCAATTACTAAAAAAAAACAAAAAAAGAATAATCAGGTAAGTGCTTTATCCTGTAATAATCTCAACTTGCTGAAGGAAAAAAAAAAATCCCTGCAAAAATCAACACCAAGAGCTTAGACTTTTTAAAAGATGTTTGAGAAAAGGCCATTTTGCATTTCAACATTCTTATACTAAAGCAATAAACTGTTTAAGTTTATGATTTTTTTAAAAAAGAATGACAGTGCATTAAACACTTGGCTATGGCTAATGCGTCTGTCTATAATTAAAAGTTGACGTTTTGTGGAATCCATCAGTGTCAGAGTGCTCCATATCTATCCAGGGAAATGTTCTTAAGGCCCTCCCGCTCAGCCTCTCTAGAGAACGACACACAAGGCAGGCAGGGCTAGCTGGAGACCCTCTGCCAGGTTTCCCAGTAACCTCAAAGTTATGTGCATACAAAACTCACCTCCAGGCTTGTGTGAGTAACTCAACAAGGGGTCAATGCCCACTTCTTGTTCTTCTGGCTGCAGAGGATGTCTAGTTTCAGATAAGGAATGATACATTGTGAGAACTGGACAACGTCACTGAGAGTGACCACCTGGGAGATGAAAAATATGGAGAAAAATTATAAATTTTTTTTCTGCTATGACTGGGAATAAATGCAAAATGGAAAATGATTAAATGAGCATTACAAACATTAACAAGTTTTCCAGAGGCTCCAGGGACTGTTACTACACATTGGTAGGCATATATATAAAGAAGCGAAAAAGTGGCACAAGATTTTCATTTCAACAATTTCTTCCCAAATCTGGACTTCACTGGTAACCTCTACCTCAACATTCAATTACATTTATTTTCAGTAAACTTCTGCACAAAAAGCTGAATTGTAAGTTAAATCACTGTCACATTTATAATATCCTTCATTTTACTACCAAAATAATACACATTTACTATAGGAACTTTCAAAATATAGAAAATATAGCTAACTGAAATCATTTGTAATTATATTAGCTAAAAACACCACTGTTAACATTTCAGTTTATTATATGTATTCTTTCTGGGCATTTAAAATGTTTAATGTGATCCACCATGCTAAGTATACTGATTATATAAATCATCATGAGTATTTTCCTTCCCATAAAAAAGTATATATTATCACTTCTAATGGATCCCTGGTATTCTACTATATAGCTATAACAATTGATGTAACCAATTCCTTATTAGCAAACAAGTAGGATGCTTTCAGTTCCCCAATACTATAAATAGCCTCACAATGAATATCTTCCAGTAATATCTCTGTGTTGCATCCATGATTATTTCCTTAGGATAAAATCCTATAAGCATAATTGCTGGATCAAAATGTTTATTTTTAAAAAATAAGATTTTAAGGTAGGTTTTGCCAAATTATGCCCTAGAAAGATTTGTATATAATAGAACAATTCATTTCCCCTGGACCCTCATCAACAGTGGGAATGAGTAATTCCTTGGGCTTTTTTTTTTTTGGACCTATATAACAGTCAATTTTTATACTGCATTTGCTTGATACCTAGTGAGATCACTGAAGACTTCATATGTTTTCTCTGACATTTGTTATTGTCTTTTGTGGATGCAGTTTATTATTATGATTGCCTTCATGATTTGTAAGCATGCTTTAAATATTAAGGATATTAAACCTTTGTCATATGCTACATCTGTTCTTCTCAGAGTGTGTCTGTCTTCAAATTATATATAGTTTTTGTGGAGATAGTAACTTCTTCATTTTTATGTAGCCAAATATATCTGTATCTCCTTTATGGATTCTGCCTCTGGTATTACGCTTCCAAAGGCAAGATTATATAAATAACCACCTGTGTCTTCTCATAGTTTTGAAGGTTTTCCTCCTCAATTCTCATTTCTATAAATAATTCTAATTTAAACATAGATTTTTTTAGAAATTAAATTGTTTTTGAACTTCCAAGCTACACTAACTACTTATAATTTTTTTGTCTATAAAGTACAAATGACTTTCCCAAATCAGAATCTTCCAAAAAATAGACTGGGTTCGCTACTTTTCATCCAAAATAATGTAAGTAACATAATCTTTTAAATTTTAAGAGCAGGGGGGACAAGAAGAGGAAATGTGTAATGCTAAATTGGAAAAGCAAGTCCAACCAAAATGGGTATGTAATTTTACAGGATATAGTCTCCACTTATGGAGGAAAATTCCAGAGAAGCCCATGAACACACAAATCCTTGACCAATCTTTTCCTATCACAAAATGTTCCTTTATCCTGTTTACTTAATTTCTAAAACTCTCATTTCATAAAATCACTCCTGAACACTTTCTCATTTTTATCAGAACCCTCCAACTCTCACCCACCCTCACTTCTTGGATCAGATGTTAACATCTTTTCCCCCCCAGTTTATGGTTAAAACAAAAGAAGCAGAGGGTTAGGCTAAATCAACACTTGGGAAAGCACAACTTTTGTTGCCAACATAGTAAGAATTCCTAAATCCATAAAGCTAAACCATTGTCAGTTCTTGTTTCTTATGTGTACGTATCAATTAACATATATGGAGCACTAAATATACAGAAGGAACTCTGGGGAATATAATCTAGTAGAGCAACAGTCCCCAACCTCCTTGGCACCACGGACTGGTTTTGTGGAAGACAATTTTTCCACAGATCAGGGGGGTGGGGTGGGGGTGGGGGTCAGGGGGTATGGTGTTAGGATGGTTCAAGCACATTACATTTATTGTGTGCTTTATTTCTGTTATTATTACAATGTACTATATAATGAAATAATTCTACAACTCACCATAATGCAGAATGAGTGGGAGCCCTGAGCTTGTTTTCACTTGCCACTCACTGATAGGGTTTTGATATGAGTCTGCAAGCAATTGATTTATTATGGCCTCTGTGCAGTCAAACCTCTCTGCTAATGATAATCTGTATTTGCAGCTACTCCCCAGCGCTAGCATCACCACCTCAGCTCTACCTCTGATCACCAGGCATTAGATTCTCATAAGGAAGGTGCAACCTAGATCCCTTGCATGTGCAGTTCACAGTTCCCACTCCTATGAGAATCTAACACTGCCACTGATCTGACAGGAGGTGGAGCTCAGGTGGTAATGTGAGTGATGGAGAGCGGCTGTAAATACAGATGAAGCTTTGCTCACTTGTCCGCTGCTCACCTTCTGCAGTGCAGCCCAGTTGCTAACAGGCCACGGACTGCTGCTGGTCCATGGCCTGGGGGTTGGGGGCCCCTGTAGTAGAGGAGAGCAAAATGTAGATAAGCAATTATATTATAAAATACAATCTGATACATTCTGCTGATCAAATGAATGAGCAGGTTAAAAAATAAAGTCCTCTACTATGGAGAAGTAAGGCTAACCAAATGCCAACACCTAATGGGGTCAGGCAAAAAGCATTATTAATTACAGTTAACATCTATTAAGTAGTGAATATATGACAAAAACTACTCTAAACACTTCACATATACTCAACATTTCATCCTCCCAACAACTCAATGACGTATCTTCATCATCATTTTCATTTTATCAAAGAGAAAACAGGTACAGAGAGATGAAGCAATTTGCTTACAGTCGCACAACTAGGAAGTGTTGAAGCCAGACTCTGAACCCATCCTATCTGGCTCCAAAGCTCACCCTCTACTCAGTACTACACTTGGCTCCTGTTAAGTCAATGAGACAGACAGAAGGCATAAAACAAGGGGGTCTAAGAGGACTGGGTCTGTGAACTATTGGAACATCCATTTCTCTGCTTCAACATTTTCAAGAAAAACTGGAAATCTAGAATTTTATGTGAAATCTCTTTACTTGTAAGTGTTGGCAAATAATTTTAAAAAGAAAGAAAGAAAGAAAGAAACTGTGGAACTGATTAAACACATGTCAAAACTGTATTTGGCCATGGACAACTATTTTCATGTAAAATTCATATTCTCTATACACTTTGTCATACTCTTTAAAAATACAAGGGTAAACATTCGAAAATGAGTATTGCAAGTTAACTGCCAGACTTCCTTAAAATTTCTTTAATATCCTATACTATGTTTTCATATCATTTCTCATTTTTATAGTATATACTTCTGTTAGACTTCATATACCTAAAATATATAAATAAGGGGATTTTATGTATTTTAAACTCTATGAGAAATAGACAAGCAACAAGGAAACTGATATCAAAGTGTATTTCAAAAAGGAACATTAGAAGAAAAAAAAAGCCCTCTCTGTAGCTAAAATAAAATACAACATGACGATGTTCAAATATTCACTCAAGATGCTCAAAGAGACTTAAGGTCTTTTAAACTCCTTAGAGAAAGTTAAGTTCAAGTCATTCACTGATTTTAGCTTTAATAATAATTCTTTAGAAATTGAGATGTCTGTGGTAACACCCAATAAACACAATACAAAATTTACCAAACATACCAGTCTACAACCATTCTAGAGAATCAGGCATCTACTATATGCTAACTTATCATGCCTATAGGTTGGAACTGAGTCACTGAAATGCTTTTATTGTCAAATAAAGCAAACCTGCTGAATAGTAATAATGAGTTATTTTCAAGAAATACGTTGAAGAAAAAGTTTGGACAATATCCTCAATTTTCTTTTAATCATAGATTTAAATAATAATCTAGTTCAAAAGTAACTCATTAAGTAGGTGCTGTTTTGTTTTTTGTTGTTGTTTTAAATACAAAGGGCTATTTTTGCCTTTTGGAACGTAAAAGAATATTTAACTTTGTTGGTTACTGCTACTGTGATTACCTTATAAAATCACAATACAACGTTGCTTTCAAATATTAAGTAATTTTTCCAATTTGTGTTCTGTGACTATAACAACAACCAAAACCAAAGCAGGATAGCAAAGGTTTTTAAACAAATGTATCTATATTTATTTTAATCACTATTTTGAATAAATTTTGTATCTATGAATATCAGACTATAAGAAAATATTTAATAAAAATTCAAATATTTAAGGGAATTTTTTGTGGTCTGAAGATTTTAAGATAACCCCTATAAAAGTCAAAATGGCATAAACATTTTGAAACTCACAGTGGACCACTGAATCTTATGTTTGTATACTTGCTATGCCTTAATCTCCTCTACATAGAAGCTAGACATATATGTAGAAATATACATATATATAATGACCAAAAATATGTATCTTAGTAAATGACTACTCAAATCCATAATTGATGGAGTTCAGTTTTCTTAAATAATGCCAAGTTGTCTCTAGAATTTCTCTGACAAAAATAGTAAAGAATTTTAAAAAATAAAGGCAATCTTATTTTTTCTAATTCAGAAAGCACAGCAATATACCTTCTAAGACCTGAGAAAGGAGATGTCCCTTCTTTGCTACACTTACTATAAATAACAAAGTTCCTACTGCACATGAACTCAACATTCACAAAACTCAAAACTGGTTGTGCAACGTGGTTTTACTGCCATCCTGGTCGCAGGAATTGACACATTAGGCTGAAAGTGCCATTTAAAATCCCAGACTAATCTTAGGACAGTTGTATTGGCTTCACATGTCTGGTTCTTGCAGTATTAAATCTTAAGATAAAAGTGATCTGTCTGAAAGAAGGGAAGTCTTGTGAAAACAGTATTTAATGAAAGGGTAGGAGTTCAGCACTAAAGCTTGGAAGACAGTCTTGAAGTATGTCAATTAAATTTCAGAATAATCTATTTTCCATGTAAACTGAAGCAACACAAGCAGTCTGTAAGTGAAAATTTCAAATTATTAGCATGATACAGACAAAACAAAAGGTTAGCTGAATAAAATTTCTCACTTTTAAAATGGCATCATATAAACAAAACCTCTAGAAAAATAGTTTATTCCCTCTGAATCTGAAGTTCTACATATTTCAGCTTATAATCATTCTATCACTGTTTCTATTACATAGGCATAGAATTAGCATTCTGAATTGTGTCTTCTAAAGACATCCGTATTCAGAAAAGCTCATATAAGCATATTCCATTCATTTATATTCTTGCCTGATGGTAAACTTAGTAGTCAAACACTGAAGTTACAGAGTAATATTACTTTACATAAAGATATCTCCTGTAAGAAAAGCATATCCAAGAGCTTAAATGAACTATTTCCAGAGCACAATTATAAAAGGGGGAGAGCATACAGCATGAATGAGTATCTGTTACAGGTAGTATGCATTCACCATGATGGGTATGTAACCTAAAATATGACATCTTGGCTACAAAAGCAAGAAACAGATAGAAGCTGGATTTTTTGTAATTAAGAGAGTAATGGACCATTACCTGTAGAATTGGCAAAAAACAAAAAAACAAAAACTTTTTTTAGACATATTGGTAGCTAGAGGTAAATTTGATGGTCAGGAATAATGATATTTTAAAGTCTTAAGTTATAAGGGAGAGAAGGAGGTAGAAAAGGAGCAAGGAAGAAAGAAGAAGAAATGAGAAAGAAAACAAAGACAAAGGATGAAGTTCCATTTTTAAATTCTGTCAATCTTGAATGCAAGAGTGCTACACTGGACTTTAAATAAGTTAATTAAGTATTAAAATCAATCATCTGAAAGTCTTAATATTTAATATTGGTTAGATTGTATATCAAAGTAGTTTTATTATTTATTTACTCTAAACCTTTCCAGAATACTTCATCTGACAACAGGGGGTCTGTTTCTCACAAGATAAATGCATTTACAATGCCAAATAAATTATATATAAAAGCGTTTGTCTTAATACACGTCATTCAATATTAAAAATCACCCATTGGTAAAATCCTGAAACCCTAATTCATTTTTACCAACCACACAATTGTATTATTCAAGTGCTGTCTACTAAATACCTCAGTGTAGGTACAGGAGTACAATGAGGGTCTACACACTGAGAACAATGATCAAAAGAAAATTAACACAGATTTAATCCTTATAATTAACAGGTTATTAGAACAAGAATTTTAGGGTAAACAATCTACTATAAATATAGCAGATTCACAAACGATACACACAATCAGAAACATGTAGAATATACGAAAGGTTCACAGGTGGTCTTAAATATTTTATATTACAAAATAGGAATATGTTTGGCCTTTCAATATCCAAATGCTATAAAGTAATAGAACGTGGCAGTTGTGACCATATAAGCAAGAGGAAATTGAGCATTATAAAGAGTTAAAGTGGCCTGACAAAAAGCTCTCCGGCATGTATGCTCATATGGTTTCAGAGTTCTCCTGAATACATGCTCACAAAGCAAAGACTGGGAAAGCAGCTCAGCCTAGTAACCAAGCGTTTTGTTTATTACAGCCTTCCATTGCTACTGCCGTATTTTATATGTATAGACACCACCTCTAGCCTTTACACTATTCAGTCAGCTTTTCATAAAATCAAGAGAACTGCAACAATTCAGGGAAAATGAGCAAAACAGAAAATGAAAAGAGAAAACAGTCACAGGAACTTGGTCAATTATGTTAAACTGATGATGATACTAAAAACGAGGAAAAGAAGTAAATGGCTACTCTTCGCATAAGCATCATATCAAATCAAACATTTTGCTCAAAAAACAAACAGAAAACACCCCTTGGTGCAAGCCTGGGGAGGCCTGAGTTGTTTCCAGAAGCCTATGAGCAACTGTGAGGAGACCCGTCCGAAAGTCTGTGGGGATCTTATATTTATCCCTTGGCTATTAGTAAGTGGTAGGGCTGCGAAACCCAAAGAAATGTACTAAAAACAGTACTTTTAATTAAACAATAATAACAGCAAAAACATAGCATTTATTAGGAAGCAGGCACTGTTTAGGCACTTTTACATTTCAACCTTACAATTCCTCTGTGTGGCAGACACTCTTCATTATCTGCTTTTATGATTAGGCAACCACAGAGAAGTTAGAGAACTTAGAGTCACAGAGCTGTTAGTGGCAAAACCACCTCAGGATTTATAGGATGAAAAGTTTCTTTATTGTTATGTTAAATATAACACACAGGCAGACCTCGGAGATACTGCGGGTTCGGTTACAGACCACCGCAATAAAGCAAGTATCGCAACAGAGTCACTGGAATATTTTGGTTTCCCGGTGAATTGGAAAGTTATGTTTATGCTATACTGTACTCTATTATGTGTGCAATAGCATGTCTAAAAAAATGTACATACCTCAATTAAAAATACTTTATTGCTAAAATATGTTAATTATCAGCTGACTATGCAGGGTTGCCACAAACCCTCAAATTTGTTAAAAAACATCATGATCTGCAAAACACAATCAAACGAGGTATGCTTGTAAGGCAAAGCATTCTAGTTTACTTTTCTCCCATACAAGCTTTGCAAAATCTAGTATTAAAAGTTCAATAGGCCCTTTATATTTACAGGGTATATGTGCCCTCCCAAATCACCATCTGAGAATAAATGCGTATCTAGCGAGAAAAGAAAATAACAAGTAAGCTACGGATGCAGACATAGTTTACATACGCCTCAGCAAAATTATAATTTATGAGTAAGCCCCACGACCTTTGGAGTCGCTATCAAACAGCCAAAACTGTGAATTACTCAAATCCCGCGATGCTATGATTCACATTACACCAGTCACTCTAGTTCCAGGTAGCATCACTGAGGGGAGGCCAGCTGCTCAGAAGCATCACCTGATCCTCTCTAGCCAAAGGAGCCTACACAAAAACATCTATACTTTCCTCCCTCCGCAGTTTTATTCACACCTCTTTCCCTCCCGATGAGGCCTTTCCCATTCACTTTTCTAAATCCTAGACATAATTTGAACACCCATTTTTTTCCTCTGTGGGCCAATGCCAGAAGTCACTTCTCCCTGCTCCTCCATAGCAGCATTTCCCTCATGTGATGGACCACAGGAGACTGCCTGCAGGACAATATTAAGCAATAAATGCTAGTAGTTAGAATATGAAGAGCTACGTTTGTTCTAAATACATTTTGGTCAACAGCATTAGTACAGATTTTTCTTACAGAGAGAGGTATGTAATTGAAGACTTCAGTAGAAAGTAAAGATTTTTATTCAAGTTTTTGCTTCCCCTCTGTAGTGTGACCACTCCTAACCCCTTAACTGTAGATTCATCTCTCACTGACACTCTGGCAATACCCTCCCTTAACTGGTCTCCCAGGTTACATTCTTCCTTGCTGCTGTCAACAGTGTTGATTGCCTTTCTGACAAAATTCACATTTTGTTCCGGTCCAAGTGCTCCTGCAGAGATACCCATGGGGGTAGTTATAATTGGTCTAAGCCAATCATGATGGTCCCATTTCCTGTGTCAGACTGGTTGCGATGAGCCATTCGATGTAAATGGAAGTTGCCCAAGGGCTTCTAGAGGTTTTTCTCTCAATTACAAAGACTCTTAATAGCAGTGGATTAACCAACCTAGATTCACCCTACCTCTAGCCATCTTGCTATAGGTAGTAACAGAAACCTTACTGTATAACCCAACTGAGATTTCCTGTTACTGCCAGATTTCACAGCCTAGCATACCCACCCCTCCTACAGTCCATTACCACACAACATTCAATGCGATTTTTTTCCATTGTAAACTGTTTCCCAACGTACTTAGTGTAAAATCCAAACTCTTGTTAAGAGGCCCTGAATCCAGACCCACGCCTAACCCTCTGACCCCACTCTCCCCTCTGTCAGGATGCTTTGTCCACACAGGACTTCTTTCTATTCCTTAAACAAAAATCCAGCTCGGGCTTCCCTGGTGGCTCAGTGGTTGAGAGTCCACCTGCCGATGCAGGGGACATGGGTTTGTGCCCCGGTCCAGGAAGATCCCACATGACACAGAGCGGCTGGGCCCGTGAGCCATGGCCACTTAGCCTGAACGTCGGGAGAGGCCACAACAGTGAGAGGCCCGCGTACCGCAAAAAAAAAAAAAAATCCAGCTCAGTGCCACTTTAGGTCTTCGCACAACCCCATTTCCTCTGCTGGGACGCTCTGCCCCTTAATATCCTTCAGTTACCTGCTCACATTCAGGGCAGCGCAGAAAGCTTTTCCTGGAGCGTATCTAATCCACTGGCAAATCCTGTTGGTTCTACCTTCCAAACAAAATCAAGCATTAGGCCATTCTGTACCACAACCACCCTGACCCAGGTCACTGCCAGCCCCGGCTCGGACTATTTAATTTCCTCCAATACGGCTCCCTGTTTCCAACCTGGCTGGTTATCTACGGTCCATCAACCCACAGCAGCCTGTGTGATCCATCTCAGATTTTAACTCAGCTCGTGCCTCACCTCTGCTCAAAGCTTTCCACTGGCTTCTCATCTCACTCAGAAGAGAACAAAAAATCTTCACCGGACTCCACAGGATCTTGCCCCCAGCACTGCTTTTTTTGAGCTTTGACCCTACAGCTCCCCTGCCCCTGCCACTCAGGCTCTCCAGGCCTAATGGACTCTCTACAGCTCCTCACATGTGCTAGGCAAGTTCTTGCCACCGGGGACCTTTGTATAATACTTTCCTCAGTTCCTAAACACTTCTGTGAGATATCCATCCTCAGAGATGGCTCTCCCACACTGCCTTTCAAAGTCCAGGTTCAACTGTCACCTAATTTGTTAGGTGACCCATGATCACAGGGCCACACTCGGCACACACCCTCCCTTACTCTTCATCCCATTACCCAGCTTTACTTATAATATGTATCACTACCTCACACAGTACAAACTTACTCGTGTTTTGTTTAGTGTCCATCACCCCCTATTATAAATTCTATGAATGCAAAGGCTTTACCTATTTTATTCACTTCTGTATCTCCCGTACCTGGAAGGTACCCTTATTTTTTTATTAGGGCATTCCTGATGACAGTTTGGATGAATCCAATAAAGTACAATGAGAGAAACCTAATTTGAGTCCCAGTTAGTTATTAATTTAAATCAGTTTTTCAAGAATTCCTAGGTACATGTTAGGGATGTATATTAGCACAAAATACATGAAAGAGATTAAAATTAGAGATATTTGAGAAGACAGATCCCATAAAACGGACTAGAAATTAGGAAGATCCTCTAATAAGAATTACTCTAAAGAATCAAGGACCAGTCCCTCTAGGTGAGAGGCAGCACGAGACCCTGGGCTCTCTCTTGGGAGAGGCTGCGGCAGCTGAACAAACACTCGGTGGTGCTGCTCAGGACTCGCTCAGAAACACAGCATGGGAGAAGAGAACCCAAGTTCCCTGTAGACCAACAGGTTCTCAGACACCCCCCAACCCCGCCCCCCGCCCACACACAGACACACACACACACTCTTCTGCCACCTGCACCCACCACACTCTACAGTGGCCAAACAG
Source organism: Mesoplodon densirostris (assembly GCF_025265405.1). NCBI lineage: Eukaryota > Metazoa > Chordata > Mammalia > Artiodactyla > Ziphiidae > Mesoplodon > Mesoplodon densirostris. Next base: position 124,077,079 of record NC_082665.1, read on the forward strand.
CTCCCTTTTAACGTTGCCCATTGGTTAGAAATGCTCCACGGAAGCCAGGGAAGACCAAAGACGGCAAGAAATCCGCACATTTTACCCAACCTGTGATCCATGCTCTGTAAGTCAAGCCCAACCACTTACTGAAAAAATGTCTTGTTCAGGGCTGGAACCAGAAGGTTAGCGGCTCAATATACTAGCACAGTGGGTGAGACCTGGCATAAGCCCTTGCATTTCAACTGTAAATGCTTAGAGTGCAAGCTTTACAAAGTTAGCCATCCCACAAATAAACAATAAAAGGACTATGCACAGGCCAATGATGAGAATATGCCATAAACCCATGACTGTGATTAATCAAATTAATGCAGTTCCTGACAAAAGTTAACCACTGGAATTTTTAAGTTTCCTTATGTAAATTACCAAAACAAACAAAGAAAAAAGGAATAGTATTTCAATGATAAAAGTTGAGTTTGAAAGTATTTTAGAATAACATCTGGTTTACATTGGACATCAAGTAGATGATATCTTGTGGCTAATCTTTTAAGCCAATTTTATTAAAAACACACAAACACAAAGAAGGTATGCTATACAACTAGCTCTATATCTCCTCTTGTTTTGAAAGATTTTTTTCCTTTTATTTCAATTATCTCAATTATCTGTCTCTTCAGAAGAAATTAAATTCTAGCTAAAAGATGTTTTTTCTATTTGTTAATTTCATGTAAGACCTATCTCATGACTAACATGAGAATTAAATAAGATCACGTGTGGGAACACATACCAAGAACTGTAGTGGAACCAAGGTTCTGCGTTGTAGTTTACTGAGAATAATAATCAGTATTAACATTTTTTATACAAGATAGCAGGTATATGATTAACTATATCTTTTTAAGGTTATACTGATACTTCTACTAAGTAAAAGTGGTGCAGACAGTAAGTAGAGAGCAAGAATTACCTGGAAAAGGGAGGCAGGGAAACATCCTGTGGGAGGGCTCAGGGGAGACACAGGACAGGCACGTTCCATTCAGAGTCCTGAGGAGTCAGGCTCAGCTTGGTTGATAATCAGGCTCAGTAAGTAAGTGGAGACTACATGTATAAGGCTTGACTTACAGACCACACTAAGATCCTGAGCTGTTTCCTAAGGACAGTGGAAGCTACTGAATAGCTTTAGGTAAAGAGGAGAGAACGCGGGCTGTGGCTTCTCCACATTTACTCTTTCTCCAGCTATACAAAACTGCATCCCTCAAAACTTCCATACATATGGCTCCTCTGTCTGGCAATACTTTCCTCACCTTCTTTGCTTAACCGACTGCTACCTGTCCTTAAGATTCAGCTCAAAAGTCACCTTCCCCCACCTTGCTTCAGACACCCATTTACCTTATATACAACTCCACACTAAAGTGAACCATTCTTCAGTAAAATGGTTGGTTTTCCACTAACCTCTACTCTTTCTAAGGATAGAGGACGTGTTTTATTCATCTATACTCCAAGGTACGAATATACAAGCACTTGCAAAAGTCATTATTCAGTGAATCAACAAAACCCAAGACACGATTTAGTATAATTCCCAGATATGAGGACTAATTGAATTATACTTGTTCCTATGCATAAGCATACAAATTGAAATGACTCAAAAGGGCCTCACAGTATGTCATAGGAGCAAATACTATCTTAAATTACACTGAGCTACAAGAGCTGAGCTATGCCCCATACTGTTTAATATGACCTAAAACACTCATTTAACAAATACATGTTGAATACCTACTAGGGGCCAAGTACCACAGCACTGTTCCTCATAAGAAACGCAAATTCAATAAGCAGTGAGCTTAATTCTATATACTACTTGGTGAAAATTACCACTGTGATACTGTATGTTACAACAGCACTGAAATGTAATACTCACTTCCAACCATAACTTTGGACATTCTCACATCAGATAACAAACTAGATTACTCAGAATGTTTCCTTTTCCACAAAATCAAAAACCTTTTTGAAATGTCAGCCTTGAACATCATAAAATTATACAGAATGATGAGGAACCAAGCCTATAGTGCATATAAATATGAGAGCATATTAGACTGCATTTAATTATCAATTCAAACAACAACCTGATCTAACCTTTGACAAGTAAAATAAATGTTCTGAATAATTTAACTAAAGCAAACATTTGCTGTTAATGCTGCTAATTATAGTAAGAGCTGGAAAGAGAAGGGGAAGAGAGATGACGAAAGGAAGAGAAGGGGAGATGGAATTTTTTAAATTAAGGTTGAGATCTGCAACTATTCTTTGAAACATCATTTTTTTTCAATGAATTCAATTCGCATAAAAGGGCAAACTCAGTTGAGCAAAGTTGCTTTATGAATACTCAGATAAAGTAACATTTATAGCTGATTAGAGAGCCCACTCTTTCAGCCAGTAAAAATCACTAGACTACCATGGGGAGGGGAAAACTAGGTACAGATGAATTAGGGTATAACTGCCCCCCCTTTCATTCAAGGGGCTCAAAGTTTAGTGAGAAAAAAGCTGAGGAAACAGGTTGCCAGCCTTAGCATTAATTAAGCAATTGAAATAATAAAAATACAGATGCCCAGTTTAATCTGAATTTTAGAAAAACAACAAAAGCAATATTTGGAACATGCTTAAACTAAATGTATTCATTACTTATCTGTTTGTGCATCCTGTATTTTATCTGACAACCCTACAAGTATATAAATGAAGACAAGTATTTATGGGAAAATATGTGGTATATCCACTGTAGGAGTTCCAGGATTAAATGAGACCAGAACTCTCAAAAGGTGAGATTCCCAAAGAACTCACCCTCAGGCAGGAAAGAGTTGTTTTTCCAGAGCTGCTATCTGATTGCTAATGGGAAAGACCAAAATATACTGCACAAATGGACAGCTCCAGCCCACCGGAACTTGTTTTTCAATTGTCCTAAGAAAAGGAGCTATAAAAAAAAAATACAATAAACAAATGAACAAACAAATGTCTTAATGGAAATCATCAGCTACTAAATGGCAGAAAAATGAAACATCCTGAAAAAAATCCAGGAGCCACCGAGGACCTTGCTGAGTGGAAAGAGAGTACAGGACTATTCTTACACTGAGATTATTATCTTTACCCCTGAGAGGAGGTGCATTTAGAAATAAAAAATCCAAAGAAAATTGGACTTTGTTAATTTATTGAGACCACTTTTATTCAAATATATAATCTTCTCATTTGTGTATTATAAATGTTAACTATGATTGATACTGCACAAGAATCTAAGGTATGATAAGCTCTTAGTGTAGCCTTAAATTTAAAATAATTATTCAATAATGCATAATGTGAAGACAAGTTATACTCCATATAAAAACTGCCAATTTAACTGATTAGTGACTTCAAAAGGGACTACCCTATTTGCTCATGTAGCCTAAGCTTCCACATGAGAACAAAGAAGCCTCAATATGAACATGAAAATGTTTCAGTTATAGTAGAAGATCATCATTATTAAAGAGGCAAGAAAAACTCCAATTCCCCAACTTGATGACACATAAATATATACAGATTTTATATAATTGATAACAGAAAATGGCAATCATTTAAAATATTAAAACTTACCATAAAATAATGAATATGACTTGAAGGTTTCTCTCAGAATCTTTGATATCCAGGTTGATTGTAATTGTTTCATCTTTACCCAAAAGATATGTGTGCATGTAACTTCTGTATGTGTTCTAACACCAAAACCATTTAGATGTCCATGTAAAAACACTGATATATATGCGTAGCTTAAAAATGTAAACATTATAGGCTCTCAAAATAAGAATTAAAATATTTAGGTTTCACTTTTATGAGAGGGAAAGTTTCAAACACTGACAAAATGGAAGATGGATAAAGAAGGGCTAATTTATAAAGACAGAAGACAATACACAGCACTCACATAATATCTTGATGTCACAAACACTATGGCTATACTAAAAATAGTTTCAAGACATTAATGCAAAAAATAATTCCATGAACTCCATATAGAGCCAATGAAGGCCTGAAAGGGTTTACCAAAGTGTACAACTAACAAAACTGTATAAATACATAGATAGTGATGTGGGTACACAGGGACTACAGAGGAGCTATACAAACTCTATCCCAATCACCAGAGAATTTCACCAGCAAAAATAGATACCTCTTCTTCCTATGTATATGCTTTAGGCAGAAGATAGCAGCACACTAGCTCCAAAATTTCATTGAATACCACAAAAAAATGTTTAAAAGTACATTAAATTAGACATGAATAATTCTTTTTTTTTTTTTTTTTGCGGTACGCGGGCCTCTCACTGCTATGTCCTCTCCTGTTGCGGAGCACAGGCTCTGGACACGCAGGCTCATGGGCCCAGCCACCCCGTGGCATGTGGGATCCTCTCGGACCGGGGCACAAACCCATGTTCCCTGCATCAGCAGGTGGACTCTCAACCACTGCGCCACCAGGGAAGCCCTAGACATGTATAATTCTTGCCATACTGATTTAAATGAAATCATTGTATAATTTTTAAGACTTTGATAATTTGCTCCTAAACTTCAGTAAATAAAAGTAGATGACAAACTTCACGCCATGCTTTCCTAGTGGTAAAACAATGACACAGTCATTTGGAATTACAATGTGCTATTTATATACTGAACGAGATATATAGATATCTGAAGGCCCTGAAAACTGTGTCAGGCCTGGAAATTTTGTCCTAGTCTCTAACGGGAATAAACAGGATCAAGCACTTTAAGTGTTATTATTACAAGTAATTTTTTCCTATAAAAATAGAGGCTTTCAAAACCAAATAATTTCCCCCCATGAGCCCAAATATACTTTTATGTGTACATTTTTACGAAGTCTTCCTTAGCAAAGAAATGTTTTTATGCTATAACTTTTAAAACTATAAAGGTATATTTTAAATTTCCAAGATTTTAAATCCTACAAAATCAAGTAAAAGATTAAGATGGCCAATTACTCTTAATACAGTAGGAAGATTCTGTTGAAGTTGTGTAAAGCTCTAAGTTTTTAACCAAATATTTGAGAAAGGTCACTACTTATTTAAATGTGGTAACTTAATATAAGTGGTCAAAGCAGTAAATTTACAGAGTTTAATTATAAAATACACTTGTATGGCCTGTTCTCTTTCTCATATTCCAAAACTAATACTTTGCTTTCTAATATAATATGTGTTATTTATATATAGCATGTACATCCCTTGGAACACCAGCATTATTCCTTACAAAATTGTTCTAGTGATTTACTGACAGAGAGCCTTAGCACCAAAAAAGAAAAGAAGTATGAAAACGTTACTACTAGAATTTAATATTGGACATGGTGAGTGAAATTCTTGATATATTTCTTTAAACCGTCTCATTTCAAAAATAATTTTATTAAGTACGCTATAGAATTTTGTGCAAAACAGCAATTGTGAGCCCACATGGCAGGGCACATACATGTATCTATAGTCAAAGAAGCAACCAAATATAAAAATGGATCATAAAACGATTTTCATTAGAAGCATGTGAACACAAAACTACATTTTGAGATATACTTTAACATTTAATGTAATCTTATTTTGAGGACAAACCTAGTAATTTTACTAGATTTTAAAACTTCTAAACTGAAATTTTAAAAGTGAAATTGCTGGATTAAATCCTTTGCCCATCACTAACTCTAATAACATATTGCCAAACTCCTATCCAAAGTCACTGTTCCAAATTACGTGTTGATGTGGGAGAGTCCCTAGTTCTTAGTACCATGAGCCATTTCACTTTTTGTCAGTCTGAATGGTATGAAATGGTATCTCATTGTGGTTTTAATGAGCATCTCCTTGACTACTTGATTGGAAATATTTTCATTTATTAGTCAGGGTTCTCTAGAGAAACAGAACCAATAGGAGACCAATAGAGTACTTCATACTATATAAAATAGTATATATTTATGTAAAATAGTATATATTTATATAAAGACATATATAGAGAGATATTTATTATAAAGAAATTGGCTCTCATGATTATGGAACCTAGAAAGTTCAATCATTAAAATGGGCAAGCAGGCTAGAGATTCAGGAAGAGCCAATGTTCTAGCCTCTCAGACAGGAGGAGACAATGTTCTGGTTTAAAGGCAGGAAGAGATGATGATGTATATGAAGTCCAAGTCATGGCACTGTAGGATTCCTCTTGCTTGGGGGAAAGGTTGGCCTTTTGTGCTATTCAGGCCTTCAACTGATTAGATGAGGCCCACCCACATTGTGGGGGTCAATCTGCTTCCGACCCATTTAAATATTAATTTCATCCAAAACACCCTCACTGCAATACCCACAATAATGTCTGAGCAAATACCTGGGCAGCCCATGGCCCAATCAAGGTGACAAATAAAATGAACCCTTCACATCTGTTTACTGGCCATTTGAGTCTCCTTTTCTGAGTGCTGACAGTTCATAGCTTTTGCCCAGTTCTCAAATGGGCTGTCTTTTGCTTAATGATTTACAGAATTTTTTAAAAAATCATGGATATACAATAATTCTAATACAGTACTGAAAAACAAAAGTATAATGCATCTTATATTATTATTCAGGTATACTTTAAATGGTTCCCATATGGTGAATTATATTGCAGGATGCATTCTGGAAAAAACTGATTTAAAGAAAACGACATTTTCACTGTGCACATATGGTACAATGAGCAACAGATTATGCTCCTGAACAAGAAAGAAACAGAAATAATTACGATAATACTTTTTTCAATGTCTTTCTCTGTGCTAAGAAATGTTTGCGGAACTGATATTATTAATATTTAACTGAATGCCTACCAAACTCCAGACACTGTGCTTTATTTTATTATGCCATTCAATCTCCTCAGCAGTCATATCAAAAAGGTGGCATTATTATCCCTATTTTGTACAGGTGAATATTGAGGCTCCCAGGTTAAGGACCTCAGCCCAAGGTCACACACCGAGTGGCTGCAACATGAATTCAGATGTTTATAAAAATTCATTAATAACAAACAAACAAAAAAACTCATTGCAAGACGTCCCTCCTGGCTTCACACCATGTACAGTGGCACTGGGAAAGGAATCTAAGGGAATAAAGAAGGAAAAGAGACAACATCCTTGCTATCTTGACACTAACAATCTGTCAGGAGGTAGAATATGGAAAATATATAGACTTGGTAATAAAAGACAGAACGTCATAGCAAAGGAGATATATTAAAAGAGCTCTAACCCTAAAAGGTCAAGGGATAATTACGAGGGACTAAATAGACTTCACGGAGAAAGCGAACTTATCTAGGACAGGCTCTGAAGGAAGAGTAACATTTTGACTGGCACAGATAGGCGGAGAGAGCTGTGCAGAGGTCAACTCAAGAAAGATTGTTCCAAAGGCAGCAAAACGAACAGCAAAATAGTAAATGCCTAGGTTTGCAAAAGGGAAATCTGTGGAGAAAAAGGCAGCTGCAAAACAGACACATAATATTATAGCACACAAAATGCAAATTATTAACAACAAAGCTTTATATTTGAATAGCACTTTGCACTTTACAAAAACTTTCACATATACCATGTGATCTCAACAGGAGTGACACTGTCCTTGAGGGAATGAAAATTGATTATTGGGGTGGGGTGGGGGGAAATGTTAGATATTACAATGGCTTATGGCCCTCCAACAGGCCACAGTACATAAACAGACACGCAGTGCATCTGTGTACATCTGTGGTACTAAAATGTCACTGTGAAAGGAAGATGATTAGGGGGACATTTTTTTTAAAGATTTTTTTAAGGAAGCAGTAATGAAGAAAAGGTTGATCATCCCAACCATCTAGTGTGTAAGAAGGGTAACAGTCCTCTTTTTAAAAAGCACATGAGGGGCTTCCCTGGTGGCACAGTGGTTGAGAGTCCGCCTGCCGATGCAGGGGACACGGGTTCATGCCCCGGTCCGGGAAGATCCCACATGCTGCGGAGTGGCTGGGCCTGTGAGCCATGGCCGCTGAGCCTGCGTGTCAGGAGCCTGTGCTCCACAACGGGAGAGGCCACGGCAGTGGGAGGCCCGCGTACCGCAAAAAAAACAAAAAAGCACAAGAGAAAAATAAAACTCGAAGAGTTAAATGAATGAATAAAAGAGAGCATTAGGTAGCTCACAGCAAAATGAAATGTTACTGTGTATACGAATACTTTGGGGGAATGTGTGTGTATGTGCAACATAAAACAATATGCAACTCCACTCATAATTAAAGAAATGTCAACTAAAAAATCTAGATGTAATTCTCATCAAATCTGCCAAATAAAAATAGATGGATAATATCTAGTGTTGATAAGGATGTGGAGAAATATGCATTTTGATTTTGATTAACTTGATTACAGAAGCGCGCAAATTTTTGAAAAGCAATCTGGCAACTACTATCAAAATTACAAATGCATATACCCTTTGGTTCAGCAATTCTGTGAGGAATTCATCCTACTGACATACCCTCTAGCCAAATCCATGCAGAAAGAGGTTGACTGTAACAGCCAAAAACTATAAACAACCTAGATACCCATCAATAAGGAACTGGTTTTATAAATTTTGGTAATCCGGAAATGGAATAACACAGAGGCATTAAAAGTGTAAATTCACTGATGTAGGAAATATACAAAGGATACTGAAATCAGCAAGTGGCAGAATATATATAGCATGACCCCATTATTTTGTAAAAATATATAAATATAAGCTTGCTATGCATGAGGAAAGATTCTTCAGTTTAGAGCCCTGTGTATGCTTTAAAAAAATTAAACCATGAGGATATATCCTATAAGAAATATTTGCTTTTAAAAACATTAAAATGGGGCTTCCCTGGTGGCACAGTGGTTGAGAGTCCGCCTGCCGATGCAGGGGACACGGGTTCATGCCCCGGTCTGGGAAGATCCCACATGCCGCAGAGCGGCTGGGCCCGTGAGCCATGGCCGCTGGGCCTGCGCGTCCGGAGCCTGTGCTCCGCAATGGGAGAGGCCACAACAGTGAGAGGCCCACATACCGCAAACAAACAAACAAACAAACAAACAAAAAACATTAAAATGACTTGTTCAAGTTCATACAATTAGGAAGCAGAGCTATTAATAAAATTCTATTCTTTCGACTCATAATCCACTTTATATTTCATATTATATTACTTGATAAAGCTTACTACTGTTCAGAAAAATCCATTTGGTTAACTAAATATGGTAATGTCTGTGGTTGCAAAATGCCTACTGAAATATAAATACATCTAACAGGTTCTCAATACCTTTCATGAGCTACCCATATCTATCTTTCTTATCTTCTTCATATCTTTTCATTCTCTAAAGATATCCAGTGTTTTCCTACCTCTCTCTATTTATTTGGGCAACTAGCCTTGGTCAAGGAAACCTATCCCAACCCATTTCTCTCTCTGAACCTTCCTTTTTTTAAAAAAAAAACTCTTCTAATCTCATGGCTTAACAAAGAATAGATAGTAACTATTGTCAAATTAATGAATAAACATCCATGAGACCTGATCCCACTAATCACTTCTCGAAGTTCATCTCACATATTCCATTCTCTCTGAAATGTTTCCTAACTCCTTTTCATCCAATTTTAAACTGTTAAATTGAATAAATTCAGAAATTGGATCATGTAAAAGTCAGTCCCCTATTTCTACTTCAAATGAGAAAAAAGTAAGTGAAACAGAAGGTTTCTTTCTTCTAAGAGAACAAGAGGGGAAGAAGAGCCCAGAGAAGAGGCCCAGACGGCACCAGCGCCACGCTTTACCATTCCTGCAAAAGGAAGCCTCCAGCCTAACACTGTTGACACCAGGGACAGAGTCACAGTTTCTAGGCTCAAACTGAGAAAATGTCTTTACTAACTACCTGACCTTACGCAAGTTGGTTTAACGCCCTGTGCCTCAGTACCCTCAATGTAAAAGTGGGAAGTACACATTTCACTGGTTTTGTGAGGATTAAACAAATATCCCTGAAGGACTTACAACACCTGAACCATTCGTAGTAAGCACTCAATAGCTGTTAGCTATTATTATTTTTACCATCACTGTCACACTGTCACCGGTCTGGTGGATATATTTACTCAGCTAAGTGATCAGAACAAGATCAAAAACAAGATGGTACTTACAGTTCAAAAACACAGATCCTTTGAGGGTCCCATTAGATTTGTTCACTACCTTACACATTAAAATTAGATTTCATGTCATGTTTTCTCAATATGTCTCTTGAGGAAGGAAAGAAGGTGGTAAGCAGAAACTGGAGAAAGCAGGGGTGGCACAGGTGTAACATACATTCAACTGAATAAATACCTGTTGAATCCTCCCATGTGCCAGATGCTAGGCTAGAAGATAATCATTTTGTGGTAAACAAGACAGTAGAAGTCTCGAAGAATTAATAGTCTAGGTGAAGGCAAATACTAAGTCAAGGATAAAATACAGTTCACATGTCAAGTAGTGTCATATGTTATGAAGAAAATGTAAAGAGGATGAGGACACAGAATGACAGGGCAGGACTGAGAGCTTATTTGAGAGCTGGGAACTTATATAAGAAACTGTAGTCTTGGAAGGCCCCAACCCAGGAAGTATATAATTCAATAGGAACAAGTGTACAAATACACACTTTATCTTCAGAATCAAAATACCAACCCCAGGGGGTGGAAAGAGTTGATGGTTACAACTAAGCTCATCAGCAACAGCAAAGTAACTAGAGCTCACTCCTCTCTCTGGAGGAAGTGATCATAATTTAGATTAAAGGAACGCAAAAGGAAATACAATATTTTACAAGGAATAAGCATGGGAATTAACCCTTCCCCTCACAGCCTCTTCATTCTCTAGTTCCCCAAGGCACTCGTGCATATTTCAATATTAGGCATAACATATTATCCATCAGCCAAGGCTTTTACCTGGAATACTTGTATTTGCTTGGAAACTAAGTGGACAAAAATCTCATCCAATTATTTACCTAAGTTCAAAAACATTCTCAATTTTTTTCACGAGGAAAACTCATTTTTTACATTCCAATAATACATAAATCTGTTTTTTCCTTACAATTCAAAGATAAAATATTTAAGACAGAGCACTAGCTTATTTGACCTATTAATGCCAATATATAAAGAAAGCAAAAATACTGAAGCCTGAAACCAAACTTAAAAGTATAAATATCATTAAGTAAATCCAAGACCTTGAGTTGTTTTTGAGTAAAGGACAACCGTCGAAGGTCAGGAGCTCCCAGCCCAGTGTCTGGCATATCCAGTCCTAATAAGAGGGAACTAAGCGGGAGGATGAGCCCATGAATGAGCTGAAAAAGAAAACTCTGGCACCAACTCACCCAATCTCCACTTCATGGGGCAGAAAGGCAAAGCAAAATCTGAGTCTCTTCTTTCATTGATTAAAAATATTGCCCTTCGTAAAACCAATTTTAGTCAGAAACTGCTAATGGTAAGTATGAATTGGATAAACTTATTAATAGAGTCAGTATAAAAGAGAGTTTGTGAATTGTCTAATACGCCATTAGGTCCTTAATGGTTATCAGCCCTCTCGGCTGTGGAGGTAAATGACAAAAGAAAGTTTAGTCAGCTCTAGAAATTCTTCTGGATTTTGGTTTCATGTAGTATTATGCTTCTGTTATTGTACTTTTTTTTCCAGAACAATTTATAAAGCAGATAAATCTGTAAATCTAGGAACTCAGTGTATGTCTGTTTCTCTCTTTCTCTGCTCCCCCCACCCCCATACAGACACACACACACACACACACACCCTCTTCATTTTACTTCACAGTGAAGTACCTTCATGAAATGGAACTTCTTAAATATACTATCTTCTACCTATATAACCAAGATCAACATTGTATTTCCTTAAACCCGTGGTGAAGTTTTCTACGGCAATGGCGAGGGGAAGTAGATAGGAGTTAGTATACAGACTCTCTTCCCCAAAGAAATAGAGCAACAAAGTAAAAGATGGAAATGAGGGCTGCCCATTCTAGAATTAGTACAACTGCACAGAATTAAATAGCTTAATTTAGAAGTTTTCCATCTTTCAGGATACTAAAGCATTATTTCTAACACATTAGATGAAGAAATTTAATGACTGATGCAAAAATCTTAAAACTACTCAAAAATGTCCATATTCTCTTCATTAATGGAAAACCAGTCTGATGCATTAAAGATACCTCTTAGGATAGAAGCATGTCTCCTATCTAAATAGTATTAAATGTACATGGATATAGGTCAAAGGATAAGGAAAATTTAACTAGAACAGAAAATCTGATTCAGATTCAAATTAACATCTTCCCCTTACCTCTTCCTTCTGGCAGTACTTGCAAAACCTGTAGCAACAAACTATCACTTCATTATCTTCCCACAAGACACTGGTTTTCTCTAACACTTTGCAATGCTTCTAAGATAGCATATCTGACATAACACCTCCACTTCTGTCCCACACCTAACAAGATAAAGAAAAGGAAGAAAGAGAGTAGACAACCCTTCATGAACATTCAAAGTAACTATAGAGCTCAAACCATTTTCACTATTTTCCCATATAGGCATCTGACATGTTCTGAGTTTTCCCTTTAAAGTACTTAATACACTGTAGGCTCATTCATTCTGTGTTAACTGATGGCAATCATTAACTAATGGTTGGAGAACCAGTCCCATTTAAACTAAAATATTACAAAAATAAAGCACAGTAATTAAAAACCCCATGGTGGTGGTTTTAATGATTTTTGTTTAATCAAAGTTGAGTAATCAAAGGCGGTCTTTGAAAAAGGCTATTTTTATTTTTTTACCTAAACAGGATCCCTCAAAGAGGGAGTAAATGGTAAGTCTTCAATTCAACTACCCAGTATCAAACTGTGTAACAACATAGTGTTTAAGCTTTCTTCAGTGATAGTATTAAAATGAAGACATAACTGATGAGTTCCGCCTGCTTTGTAATAATACCCAGAATCATGTGTAGTGATCTACATGCAGAAACATGCAAGATTTTCAGGGTTGAGCCACAAATTAAACCTAGAGATCAGGAAGTGCACGTATTTCTCTCCAACCAAATCCACTCACAAGGGTGTCTCCCAACAGGTTTATTTCAGTGCTTCTCAGTGTCTGTGTACCTGGGGACAAGCATTCAGAGGGCAGGAATCGGCCCATACACTATGCTTTCACAGCCCCAAGCACAGCTACATTTGCACATGACGCTTACTAAATCCTAGTTGAAAGGCATTTGACAATACAATTGCTGAAAAATTCAATGTTCACCCTGCATGTGAAATCTTGTGCCTTGTACCTTATGATTTCAGCAGTGCCATGTGTGCTGTGATAGTTAAGGGCCTGTCAGTGTTTCCATTATAAACTCTGGTTTTCAGAGGTTTGTATCTTGGCCTATAAAAATAGATTCCGGTCTGTAACTTGGCATAGAAAGTACTGGTATCAGCCCAAGAGAACATTTTTTGTTCCAACGATTAAAATAAAAATCTGTTTAGTAGTTTTAAGTTAAGAGAGTGTTAAAAAAAAGGGGGGGGGGAGTATAGAATGTTTTTAAAAACACACAAAAAACCCAATGCTCTGTGTCTCACTCACTGCTTCATTTTAGATTTTGAAATGATTAACACAATATAAACCAATGATACTGCGTAAATGAAAAGCCTAAAAAGGGTTTTAATTAAAAACATTATGGTCTGGGACTTCCCTGGTGGCGCAGTGGTTAAGAATCTGCCCGCCAATGCAGAGGTCACAGGTTTGATCTCTGGTCCGGGAAGATCCCACATGCCGCGGAGCAACTAAACCCGTGCGCCACAACTACTGAGTGCCTGCGCTCTAAAGCCTGCGAGCCACAACTACCGAGTCCGCGTGCCACAAGTACTGAAGCCTGCGTGCCTAGAGCCCGTGCTCCACAACAAGAGAAGCCACCTCAATGAGAAGCCAGCACACCGCAACGAAGAGTAGCCCCCGCTCACTGCAGCTAGAGAAAGCCCGCACCCAGCAATGAAGACCCAACGCAGCCAAAAATAAATTAAATAAATAAATAAATTTATTTTAAAAATAAAAAATAAAATAAAAGCATTATGGTGGATACCAAAAAAATCATAAAATTTTAAACAATTACATATGTAGGATTTCAAATAATCCTCACATTTAAAGACTGTCCAAGTACTCACTGACAGTAAACCAACACTATTTCAAAGATATGTTTTTCTAGATATGTAAAAATTACTTTTTAATGAATCACTAAAATGTAGATTTACTTCAGATTAGTGGAAACAAATCTTCAATTCTATCTTCAATTCATGCAGCAAGAAATTTCTAAAACAAATTATAACTTAAATGTAAGAAACTCTGAAGTAGTCTTATATACTGTTTATTAAAACTTTAAGTTTTGTGGAGCTTTTTTTTTAGCTTAACATAGAAGTTTCCTTCAAAAACACAATGCTGTTATATAACACTGTTGCATCTTTCAAAAACACATTTTTGAAGCAATAACTTGTATCTGTTAAAGGGGGTATAAATTGGTACAACTGCCATGGAGGGTAACTTGGAAACAGCTATCAATTATATGTGTGTATATATATACACTCATATACACACACACACACACACACACTCTCTCTCTCTCTGTCCTTGAAATTACATTCTTATGAAATTATGCTATGAATATACCTGTATATATGTGAAATAATAGATATAACTTAAACACACAATAATATTCCTCACAGAATTTTTATGATAGCAAAATGTTGAAACCAACCTGAATGTCCATCAATTGGAGACTTGTTAAATAAGTTATATTGTACATGCATACAGTGGTATTACCATCTAACTATTAAAAAGGAATAAAGAAGAAAAAAACATACAAAAGAACGATGTATTGACACAGAAAGACTTCCAAGTTATAATAAGTGAAAATAGTAAGGTCCTATGTTACTATCTGAGAAGGAGAAAAAGAAGAAGGAAGAATTATATATATATATTTAGAGAGAAAGAGAGTTGTATATGCTTTTGCAAACATAAAACATTTCAAAAAAGATACACAATAAACCAACAACAGAGATTAATGTTTTCCACAAAAATACTGTAATAAGTTTGGGTGGTATTCCTAATCAAAGTCTCAGTATCAAATAATATAAGGAAAATCATAGGAGAAAGTAAAAATAACTCTAAGCTTGTATAATTACTGAAAACAATACAATTAGGCATTATACCTACATTCAGCCCAGTGGTTCTCAAATGTTGGTGTACACCAGAATCACCCAGGGTCTCAGTAAAACGAAGAGTCCTGGACTCCACCCTCAGAATTCCTGATCAATAGGTAAATCTGAGCTGTTGGTCCAGGGACCATACTTCTAGAGAATCTGTTGTAGATAAATGACTACCTGTTCAAAATTGTACATAAAAACCCACCTGGTACAACATTATAATCTAGTTATTACCAATAATATTTCAATACTAATGCTTGTTTTCTTAAAACAAGAAGTCTGTGTGGTGAGGGTGGATGATTTAGATTATTCTAAACAAGGTGAAATAAAAGGGGAATTTAGTTCTATTGTACTTTTGAAACTTAGCCTTCCATCTCCATTTCTGCCACTAGATGGAAACCAGTACAATGATTAGCTGTCAATTTGCAGATATAAATTGAAAAATAGTAAAATAAATTGAGGTGAAAATTATGTCACATGGTATTAATTACAAAGGGACATATAGCTGTGGGTCCCTATACTGACATACTTCTTTTTTATGACTATATTTATTTTTTGATTAACTTTATGTGTCATTAGCCATTGGCCTGTAAACTGCATCAACTTCAAATAGAGGTGTTATGGGTTGACTTATGACCCCTCAACATTATATGTTTAAGTCCTAATCCCCAGTGCCTCAGAGTGTGACCTTATTTGGAGACACAGCATTATGGGGGAAAGTTAAAATGTCATTATCAAGGTGGGCCCTCATGCAACATGACTGGAGTTCTTACCGAAAGAGGAAACTTAGCCACATACAGAGGGAAGATGATGTGAAGACACAGGGAGAAGATGGTCACCTACAGTCCCAGGAGAGAGGCCTTGAACAGATCCTGCTCCAGAGTGCTCAGTAGGAACCAACCCTGCTAACTCCCTGACCCCAGAATTCTAGCCTCCAGAACTGTGAGATAATACATTTCTGTTGTTTCAGCCACTCCGTTTGTGATACTTTGTTATGGTAGCCCTAGCAAACCAATACAAGACTTTTCTGTTTACTTTTTTTTCACTTTAAAAGGTTGAATGACTACTGTAAGCAACACATTGTGTCAAATGCTGAGATCACAAAAATGAGTAATATTTGCCCTCAAGGAGCTTACAGTCTAATGGTTTATTAGTTAAGAAGACATGAATGTTCACTATTCATTAATAGTGAATATTCATTAAGATTTCAGCAGTTTTTTCAGAGTTTATTGATGCTTGATTCAATGAGTCACCAAAAAGAAACACCAGCACTGAATACTACTTTCTTTCTATTGTCAACCATAGAACTGTGTCAACTTTCTAACTGGTCTCTCCAACCCAGTGTATACATTATTGGCAGCGCCCTTCCAGCCAGCATCCTTCATGCAATTTCCCTGATCAAAATGTTTCAATAAATATATTAAAAGAACATTCGCTTTTTCCCATTTCAAGTTCTAGTCAGTCATACCTCTCAATAGATGTATGTAACGTCAAACTAATTACTTAAAACCGTTGATTTAGTCTGCACCTAGAAACCTGAAATGGCTTTAAAAGAAGAAGCAATTATTTATAATGAACAGAAGGGGTAGTAATAAAGTATCATGTAATACACTTGTGTATAACTATTCCCCTTCAAATAATCTCTCACGAAGTTCCAACAAAGGATTATCTCAAATTTTGAAGTAGTGAGGGTACAATGTGACAGTTGTTCTTGATTTGTGGATGCTTCATAAAGTACCCATGGCTATCATGGAAATCCTATCTCTAGATTCCAAAAGTTGTATGTAAACTTCTCCTGGAGCTTGTATCTTACATAACCTGCATTTTTTTTTTTTTTTTTTTTTTTTTTTTTTTTTGCTGTACGCGGGCCTCTCACTGTTGTGGCCTCTCCCGTTACGGAGCACAGGCTCTGGACACACAGGCTCAGCGGCCATGGCTCACAGGCCCAGCCGCTCCGTGGCATGTGGGATCCTCCCTGACCAGGGCACGAACTCGTGTCTCCTGCATCGGCAGGCGGACTCTCAACCACTGCGCCACCAGGGAAGCCCCATAACCTGCATTTTATATTGTGCACTGAGGCTTACAAACAGAGCCTCAATTACAAATGAAAACTTAACTTTGAATTTCTTGCCATTTTATTATCAAATGTCTCAACAACTGAATTAGCAATTATACATATAGTTATCCATTTGTTTTAGCTTTATAAAAACGAACAGCATTCAACTGCCAGAGAAAAATTGTTAGTACTAAATTTTCTCTAGCATTTCTCCTCCCTTCTCCTTTCCTCTCAACAGAGTTCACATACATGGTTTAGGAATCCAACCAGGCTGCTGATAAACCTCAATTATGTTACAAGTAAATAAATTCACTAAGTAAACAAATTTCACACCTTCAAAAATTATTAAAGACTATTTCTTGGCCTCTTTATACATACCACTCGAGTGCCACTATTTCTTTTAGGCCGCAGAGAGAACATCTCTTATTAGTCCTACAATTAACTGATTCAGCAACCCGCCACACTCACTATCTTTGCCTTTTAACAGTTCCAATCAGTAGCAGATCTAGGTGTAATCAACAGCAGCAGGGGGCTTTGGGAAGCAAAACAAAACAAAAACAGTAGGAATCTTTACTAGAATACAGTAATTGATACAAGGGAACATTATAGGCTATTTTAATCCAAGTTAGTCTAAGATATTAGAGACTGATTTTATAATCAGAAGTCAAATAAGCAGGGCAACTTTTGAATATGTGAACACAGAACAAATTTCAAACAGTTAATAAGGTTAAAATAAAAGGGGACTGTTTTCAAAATGAATCTTCTCAGTCTCGGAAGGGTCATTACTTCTGTTTTGGTTATTTAGCACCCATTTAGCTGATAAATTAAAGCCCTCCTTACCTCCTACTGCTACCATGCCTAACCAATTTCATATGATATACTTATAAAATTAAAGCGTAACTGGCAATGCTCTTACTCCTCCTAAGAAATGCCTAAAATTTTACCAGCAACATCAGGACAGTCTTAAAATGTAATTTAGCAAAATGTTCTCATTTCTTTCATTTTCCTATTTTTGATTCCCTAGCCTACAGTATGGGGGGGGTGGTTAAGTGCTGTGGCTGGTGTCACTTAATAGCATGCAGGTAGCACAGTGATATATTTACATGAAAAATCGAAAGCCAATGATGGGATGACGGGATGACTACAAATTTTAACTCTACAAAAATTCGCAAATGGAAATGTTACCATAGTAACCACCTGATCATTGCACATGAGGATAGCTGATTTCATGATCTAATTCTATAGCTGTTTCTTGCAATATGTGCAACGAGACATCTACAACACTTCAATTCTTCTATTTCCTTACACTGCTCTGAAGAACAAGATGTGAGGGATGTGGCTGAAACATTTATTTACAATCTTGTCCAATTTTTCTTTTACTTCTTTTAAATCTTTCAAAACATAAAACATTTTTAAAAAATCACTTGGCTAAGATTTAAAATATCTAACTATAGAATTCTGTATAGGACATATTCCAACCCAGGGTGTTAGAATTTCACAGAGCAGGAAACCAGTGTACCTAATGGCAATCATTTCTCTTTCTGAAAATAACTTCAAAGTTATCAGCAACTATGCTTTCCTCAAAAAGCACTGTTTTGTATTGTAAAAGGAAAAATACAAAAATAAAAACACATTGTGCATCCTCCATCCAGAAAGTACATTAAGACAAGTGTTAATAAAAATCATTATCAGGAAATTGACATTTGTCTTGAAAAGGTGCTTTTCATAACAATCTTTCTAGACTTCTCGTAGCTATTGTTGAGGGGAAAAAATGCATTAAACATAAACAAGGGAGGGAGAAGAGAATGTTGATATTAATTTGTTCCTCCTGTATCAAAAATTTACTATATGATTAGAGCTCTGAATATAAAAATAACTTACACTGAAAAATAATAAAGCCATTCACTTATCAGGGTTGACAGAAAAGAGGATATATATGCATTAGATAAACTATTTAAAATATACATTTAAAAAATCACTTTCTTGGCCCCTTAAAGTATAAATTCTTCGATATACCTAAACGAAATTTCCAAAAACTTTTCAATTATTCTACTGAAAATTATTTCGAACAGAATTAATTTGAATAACTTTGGTTATCAATTATAAACCATTGCCAAGAATGTGTGTGTTTTTCTTAACACTTCTATCAAGTGGAAATTTCTCTTCCATATCTAATTTGTACTGTTTGACCAAAATAGAAGCAGGTATCTCTTCATTTTCCTATTCAGTGAAGTTGACTACTAGTCACAAAACATTTAAAAGTTATCTAAAAACGAATCCTTATTAATTTTAATGATTTTGTCCCCTGATAAATAAATGAATAAAAATACAGACATTAACTGATTAGGAAAAAGCTTATATTTTTATTATAAGTTACAAAAAAGAATCACACTATAACTGTTCAGCAAATATGCAACAGGCTGTACTCTCCTCTCATATACAGTGTTTCAATAATGAATACTTTTCTAGTATCCTTTTGAAATTGGATCGTCACATAAAACATAAAATTAATCCATTTAATTTACTTCCCAACCTCTACTGGTTCTTCCCAAGCATCCTGTGAAATAATCTAATGTGAAGGAAGCTGCCCTCAGAAACATTATATAGGCTAAGTTTTTTTACATGTAATAATGATATAGCATTATCAAATCAAGTCTCTTAAATCACCGAGTCTCTCTCTTTCTATGTGATTTGTAATTATTACTAAAGTATTCACTAAAAAATTTTACTACTATGAGTATGCTTTAAATGGCTAAAACTCAGGGTTAAAAGTGGACCCTTTAAGCATACTCATTTCCCCTTATCTCACTGGTCACTATCCACAGTGTTACTTTAGGACTGTGGTTCCACTGCCTGTAATTTCAATTTCTTAAATCACTCAGAAATAACACTAAACTGCTAAAAAGGGCCATGTTCATGTGAACTGAAACACATCTATAAAAGTAAAATAGAATTCACCAAATATTGAAACTTAAAAATGCAAGTGTACATACACAAAGTTAAAAAAATACACCAGAGACTGTCCTCTTCTGTAGTCTTACCCACAGTCAAAGTGAGAAGCACTTTATCTGTAATGCTTATATCCTGGCCACAGTTAAGACTGCCATCAAACAGAAACTGTCATGAAATAACTCAAAATTTTTATTCCAATATAAGTAATGCATTTAGTACTTGAAATAAGAAAGTATCCAGCCTTCTGGAAATATACTGAGACATATTAAGTGATGCTAAGAAGGCAATCCACCTGCTGTGCTTCACTAAATAGTATTTTGCCATCAAGACAGAGCACTTACATATCTGTGAATATCACTGAATACCACACACATATAAAGCTTTAAGTAAAAATATCAGTAAACTGTCATCACCCTTTTACAATGCACCTGCAATAAGACATGACTGTAAATTCACATCCACGTTCACGGGAAACCGTCTAAAATCAACAAATGTGACATTGCCATTACTTTCCTCCTGCATTTGCCCTTTAAAAATTAATTGGGAACAGAAATTAGAATTATTAAAAAGAACTTTCAATATATAGCTTTATTCTCAAAAACAAATAAGAATTGAACAGTAAGGCAACAGCAAAGGAGAGACGTGTGGGTGCGTGCACAAGCACGCACTCTCTCTCTCTCTCTCTCACACACACACACTGCAAAAGGCTTCCATGGCTACACCACTGCTTTGCAGACAACAAGCTAATTTGGGTTCCTATCATGCATCTGATCGGTCATACAGCAATACAAAACAGAAACAAGTAAAGACGACCATCTGCTTGTTAGCTGAAACTATAAAAGTATATCTTTTTAATAAACAATAAAATTAGTTTGACAGGGCAGAGACCACCTGAATAGAAAATCAAATATTTCATGTTATTTAAGGTGTATGTCTGCTAGCTATTAAAATACTCCTCTTTAATTTATTACAGCAACACACACAATACTCATGTCATCCTCATTTTCTAAATCAATAATCAGCACAGCATGCTTCATTAACAGTGACCAATCACGGATGAGCTGGGGATCTCATTTTACAACATGAGCATTCCTAAGACATAAACCATCTGCTACTTGTAGTAACAGAAAAATCAAATTAATCCATTCTTATCATGCATTCAGATTTTAAAGCAATTAAAGATGCTCTCAGTGTAATCGCAGCCACAGAAGTAGTTCTGTAATGAGGGAAGCAAACTCTTCACTGAACTTTCTGTCATTCTCAATACATTTGAAAACTTTACAAGCTTTCTGCACTCCAGTGGGCCATTGTTCTCTGAACACAGATGTTGAAAACAACAAGCAATTTTTATTAAACATTTAATCTTTGCACATTTGAAGGAGTTTAAATACTGAACAGTGATCAAAACATAAAACATACAAACACCCCAAATAACTGCATATTAAAATGAGGCACAACATCTAGTTAAAACTTACAATAGCAAGAAATTCAGAAATGAGGTTTTTCTGATTCCTTAAACTCCTGCCCTTACTCCTTTTATTTTCTAATACATGTGGTATGTGTTATGCCATCTCCAACATCTGCAACACCTGAGCAATGGCAAGGGCAGCTTTATTTCTGAATAGCAAAGATTTGTGGTTTTATGTAAATTTCCCCCTCTTAGGCTATCTCTCATGGGAAAACTATTACTCAATAACTAAAAGCTGAGTACATGGAACACCAATCCTTCCAAATGATCAACACAAGAACCTATGCTCTTAAGAGAATAAAAAAAAAAGGTAACAATCACAGAAATAACAAAGAAGCAATCTTTTTAAAGCAAAGAAAGCAACTTAGCTAGGCAAAAGTCATTCCTGTTAAAGCTCCCCCAAGCCGCACCAAAAAAGATAATAATAATAATGTTTCGAATACCAAAACTCAGCTTCAAAGTTTTAATTCAAATCAGGAAATTTTAAAAATGTTTCAAAAGAGAACCAAAATAATTATTATAGTTTCGGAATGAAATCAAATTGTACATATCATCTTCCTTCCTGAATCAAACAGCATATTGAGGATGAATAGGAGTTTGGGAGCAAGAAAAGGGAAGGGTGGGGGAAGGGTAATCTGGAAGCCGCAGCAAGCAGAAAGGCTGGGGATGAAAGAAGGCATTCTTTCCAGGATCAATTACTAAAAATGCAGCCCACACCAGGCACTGTTCCAGGCCCTGGGACACAGCACTAAACAAGACACAAGTCCTGATCAAATGGAGCTTAAATGCTAGTGGTGGGAGTCAGACAATAAACAAACATCAAAACACCGGGTGCTACTGACAGCTATGATGAAAATAAAACAAGCTGGTGAGATGGAAAGACTCTAAGGCTATTTTAGACTGGGTACTCGGGTATGTGACTGAAGAAGTGATGTTTAAACTGAGGGCTGAGTGACAAAAAGAAGCCCATCCTGGATGGAAGTCTAGAAAAATGTTATTCCACTGGGAAGAAACAGATAGTATAAAAGCCCAAAGGCAGAGATGAGCTTTACAACAATTGCCAAAGTTCCTTAGTCTACAGAAACAGTGTATCCTAACATTTAGCATGGAATTTTGCATTTTCCAGGGGTTTTGTTCACTATTAATATTCTAGCTTCAAATCCTGCCTGGGAAACAGAAAATAAACTTTCACCATATAAACTCAGGGACAAACATAAAATTGACTGTATAGTAAATGTCCACTCTTGACTGGATTAACAGACTGAGCACAAACGTAACCTTGGGCCATCATGTTTGGGACAAAAGAGAGACAGGTAAGAAAGGAGAGGGAATAATGCCCTGTGTCCCTGCAGTCAGAGTCACTGTTAAAAGGTGATCAGTCAATACAAAAGTCCTTAACCAAAGCCATATGAACTGCCACTCCTTGTCTTTAAAAATGCTTTTTGTAAAACTATGAGATTCTATTTTTCACTTATCAGATTGGCAAAAATCCTAAAGTCTGACAGCACAGACTAGTAGTAATACTGGGAAAGACCAGCTCTGCCTCCACATGTTGCTGGTGAGGGTAGAAACAGGTACAATGCCAGCAAGTGAAATTTGGCAATACTGAATAAAACTACAAATGCATTTTCTCTTGATCCAGAAAAATCCACAATGGAGATTATTCCCGCAAATATACTAGCACACATACATATATGCACATTCCCTAATCGCCAAAAACCAAAAGCAATTTCCTAACTTTGCTATAAAGTCATTCCGCAACAAAATTAACCTGAATTAATATGAAGTTATTTACAGTCTTTATTTAGTCAACACTGTGATAATGATAACCATACACTTCCATCAGAACCAGTAACCTGTTTGTTTACCTGGTGCTGCCTCCTCTAGAACTGCTCTAATTTTGGAACATGCATCACATTAACAATTGTAAAAATCCAAAAAATTGTGAATTTCAAAACATATCTAGTCCCCCTATGGATTTCAGATAAGGAACTGAGGTTCTGTACAAGCTCATTCATTACAATATTTTAAATAAAAGCAAAATGCTGGAAACAACCCAAGTGTTCAACAACAGGAGACCGGTTGAATCAACTGTGGACAACTGCTCTTTCCTGCCTTTAAATCCTATCAACTTCTATTCACTAAACACTCAGCCTACTATGTAGGTGTAATATCTTCTGTTTGTAGGGCATATGCTATTTTTACAGGCAACTTTCGCCTCATCTGTCTCTTACAGTAAAGGTATAAAGACACATCAGACAGAATCCCTACTCCATAGGAGGGTAAGTATATTTGGTGAGAAAAGACTGTATGAAATAACCTGAGGTGTAAATAACAGCTCAAGGTCGCTATGAAGAGGTCATCAGTCAATACAAAACGTCCTTTAACCAAAGCCATTATTTACCATTTCACTAATCCATTCTTTTAAAAGGAATGCACCCCAAAACATCTTCTGAAAAGAACCATAGTATGTTAGCTCATGGAGGAGTAATTTGGGAAGCTTTAGTCAGGGTTCCACAGGTAACCCACAGCTAATATAATCAGTGGGAAGCTCTCATGGATTAGAGCTAGTATGCGTCCTTAAAGGACAGTGAGAAGGTTAAACAACAACAACCAAAACAACAGGGTTGTAGGCAGGAACTTTTATCTAGGAGGCTTAGTTTGAACATATTCTGATCAAGGAGAACCACAGAGACCCAACTGTTCTTTTGTCATATGATGCTCAGGAACACATTCTGGAAAATCAACAAAGGTTGCTGACAAATGAATACATAGGTTCTTTACCCTCTCCCATCATGGAGCACTTTTCTGCCACTTGGGTGCTGAGTAAAAACTTAATACAAATAGGATCTGAAGTAGATCCTAAAGGGTATGTAGGAGGTGGATGTTAGAAAACACATCAACTCTCTCCATAAAATCTTTCCATTCTAGTGTTACTGACCCCTTCCTTATAAATACTACAGCTGTTCAGTGTTTGTCTTCATTTCAAATATTAACAGGTGTATTTTTCTTTACTAACACAAGTTGATAATGAATGTATTAAGTTGAACTATAGAAAATTGCTGAAATTGAAGTTTTTTACCTCCCAAAAGAGGTAATTTCCAATGGCTTAAACTTCATCCCGATTCCTTGAATTGTCATTACCGTCTTCTCTTCATGTCTAGTCATTACTCGACTCAGGCTCTCCCTAGTGCTTTTACCATGACACACAATAGCTACTGAGCCTGTCTGTAACACCACTTACACACTCATCGCTCAGCATCATCCACGAGCAGAAGGCTGATCATGACATGCCTTTTTGCATACCTTTCTCTCCCATCCCTGAAAGCTTATTAGAATGCAACTGATCATAGGTGACATTTTTAAAGGATAATATTAAAACAGCTCTAGTTTATCAAAAGGGTAACTCATTTTCAAATTCGATACTTTAATTATTTTTATTAACTAACTACTCGGAAAAACATTCCAAAAATGATTGTTACAGATTATAAAACTCCTGAAGAGCAAGAAGTGACCATTATTAACTGCCCTTAGAACAATAATTTACATACAAAAGTGAATTACACTCACTGACCATTTCTATTATTTTGGTGAGTACGAAAAGTAGGAAAAGAAAAAGGATAAACAAGCAGAAGGAACATTTAAGACATTGCTAAACACATACTTAGGAAAAGTCGAAGCAAATTTACATTTTTATACTACTGTGAAACATGTCACACAACCTGAAGGACCTTCCTCCCTTAACACAAAATAAAAATTAAAAAATAAATATTTAACTGCTTAACATGAATGAAAAGCATATTGTATGTTGATAAATGTCTAAATCATTAGTCAAAGAATAGGTATTGATTCTAACTATTCACTGGTGACAAAACTAGATAAATGAGTGTAAATCAAGAATTAATCACAATGAAAATTAACAAATTTCCCAAGAACAATTTTTAAAACAAGATAGCTATAAAAACCTGCATTTTAGGGAAAAGAACAGAGTGGTGGGTGCTTATTTCTCAGAGCTACTTTGACACACAATGGCTTAAATGAATTAACATTCCCATTTAGATGTAATTATTGATGGGATAAGAAGTTTGTATGTCAATAAATAACTCTTTAAAAACATCTATAAAGTTTAACAATGTGCTTTGCTGCTAGCAAGCATTAGAATGGAAATATACTTTGCTTGCTTTTCATGGCAATTTCCATTGGTAGTCATCTTCCAGCCTTTTTTTTTTTTTTTGGTATCCGAGCACAAGTAACAGCCATAGGAAGGTGAAAAAAAAAATAGAAGATAATATTTTACATAATATAACATAATTTGTCAGGCATAAATATTAGAAATTTAAATAAAACAGATACAGATGCAGAGAAAGACACAGCCATATACCAAAACAAAACAGAGTCATCTTGAATCCTTAAGGAAGGGTCAGTCCTGGCTTCCTGATTACCCAGCACTACTAAGTTATAAAAACATTAGAAATTCCCATGATACCAATTTTTCTCTCTTGCGAATTAGAGTAACCCATTTATACAGTTATAACAGCTGTTAAAAAACAAAATTCAACTGAGTAAATTTTAAAGATCTTATTGGCTTTATCCAACAAACATGAATCGGCAGTATCCCATCTAGCAGACAAAAAGGAGCTCCGAAGAGGTGTACAAAATGAGAGACTTTTTTACAGGCAGAAGGAACAGGAAACTTCTTTGCCTAAAAAGGAGTGGATTGGTTATGGCAAGATCACTCTCCTTTAGGGGACGGCAGGGGTTTATCAGGCAGATTACCGAACAAGTGCTTATTAGGTGATTCCTGATTGACCGGTTTAAGATTCCATCTCTATGAGAGCCGAAACTATAATTGTCTCGGTTTGGTAACATGGGGCTTGGCATAACTGACTCCATTTTGGGTCTGTTGTCTTGTTTTTAACACAGCCAAATTCTATTTTAAAATACCTTAACAAATCAATAAACTATGACTTTGTACAGAAAGCCAACTCTAACACTGAATCTTTAATAAAACTAAAATCCTGCTCCCAAAACCGCAAAGGATTTGCTCTCAGAATTGTTTTAACAATTTGTTTATTTAAATTGCAGTTTGATTTCATGGAAAAGAGGAAATTCTATAGAAAATACAAACATAACAGATTGTACAATATAAAATTATTACCTTAAATTACAATGTAATATTAATAATGGCCAAGACTGTCTGAATAAAATTTAGGAAAAGCCACTTTAATAGCATACCATCAATATCAAATGAACTTCTCTTTTAAAAGCTTTCAATAATTATACACAAAAGACCAAAAAAAAACTGCATGGGAAATGGACTTCAATATGGTCAAATATTAATGGTCATGAGCAGGGTTGAATTCATGTAGTTATATATGGGATTTCTTTTTAATAGTCCCATAAGAAATTACTGGTTATGAACACCAGATTGAAGGGAAATGAGAAAGATAAGGAAAAAGAGGATATTTCACCGCTAGGAATTAGAAAACTCTGTAAAGGGCTACACATTAAGTATTTTAGGCTTTGTGGGCCTGTCTCTCTCTTAACTTACTCAATTTTGCTATAAACTAATGAGCATGGCTGTATTACAGTAAAACTTTATATACAGGCACTGAAATTTAAATTTCATATAAATGTCCCTGTGTCACAAAATACACTTTTCTTTTGACTTTTTAAAAAACATTTTAAAATGTAAAAGCCATTCTCATTTGTGTTGTACAAAAATGGATAGCAGACCAGACTTAGCCATGAACCAGATTTAAGTCAACCCCTGCTCTAAGTCATATGCTTAACCACACTGTCATCTCTTAACACAAAATAGAAACTAGACCCTTTCATCTCCCTTATTTGCTACATCAATACTTCCTAAATATTTTAAGATCTATCTCCTACTTTCTATCAACAACATCTTAATTCAGAGTCATCATTTCTCACTTAGATAACTGCCAAAAACCAGAACAAAATTTTAAAAATTCTACGTGATCTTGATGCCTCCAGTGATGGTCATACCTCCAAACGCATCCTAAAAAACTACTAGTACTAGAGTAATCTTTCTAAAATGCAAGCCTACTCCCATAATTTGGTTGATCAGGTAGAGATACATAAGTAAAAATACAGACCATTTGAAGAATACATTAATAAACTTGATTTAATATTTCAATATAAAATACTGAAATCACAAGCAAAAGAAAAATAAAAGTTCTTTACAAATGCCAGTGGAACCTTTGTAAATTTGCATATGTAAGGGGAGACAAAGGAAATATTCATACATTGTGAAAATGTAGAGCCCACATTTCCTGACCACAATACAAATCTAGAATTTTAAATGTCAAAAAATACTTGTTAGATAACCAGAAATTGAAACAAATTTCACTTCTAGATTGGTTATACAAGAAAAACACAGCAGAGCAAATGAAATAATGAGTTAATGCATTTAGGCTTTGAGCATCAATGCTGCCAAAGTTAAAATGATAGAGAGGTGTTATGTGCCTCCAGATGAACAGATTCAATTGCACCTATAATCTTGCCTAAGAGATTAAGCCTCAACCCAATCTAGCTCTGATGCGACCTCCCAATTTGGAGAAAATATAGAAGAAAATGTTGAGTTGAACCATGAGAACTCTACGGATCAAACAGCCTAGAATCTTCAGCAGATCACTTGTAAAGAAAAGAAAGTGCTAGAGGGAGAAACTACAGGTTAAAAAAGACTTAAAAGGCAAAACTAGTTTTTTAAAATTAGGCAACACTAAACTGTCGTGTCTGGAGAGGCTCACGTGGGTGATAAAAACCATAAAGAAAATTAAATAAGTTATTATTCTTTTTTTTTTATTAGTTTCTGCTTTATAACAAAGTGAATCAGTCATACATATACATCTGTTCCCACATCCCATCCCTCATTCATCTCCCTCCCTCCCACCCTCCCCATCCCACCCCTCCAGGTGGTCACAAAGCACAGAGCTGATCTCCCTGTGCTCTGCGGCTGCTTCCCACTATCTATCTACCTTATGTTTGGTAGTGTATATATGTCCATGCCTCTCTTTCGCTTTGTCACAGCTTACCCTTCCCCCTCCCCATATCCTCAAGTCCATTCTCAAGTAGGCCTGTGTATAAGTTATTATTCTGAAAGTCAGAGAAGTGGCTAATTTTGGAGAGAAAAGGATGCTTTAATTGGCAAAAAGCACATGGAAGGGCTTCCACAGTGGCTGGCAAAGCTCTACTTCTTGACCTGGGTGATCATTACAACCATGTTTGTCTTATAATAACTCACCAAGTTATACATTTGTTCTTATACTTTTCTGTATCAGTATTCCATTTTATAATGGAAAGGTTAAGAGCAAATTAATTAAAGCAAAAAAGAAAAAATCCTTAATAATAGAAACAAGAAGAGGATGTAATACCAGACCCAAATAGGATTATAAAAATACAGGGGTTAAAAAGAGTACTATCTGCAACTTTGTGCCCCAAAATGTCGAGATTCAAATGAAATTAAAAAGAAAGTTGATGAAATGGACAGTTTTCTAAGAAAAAACAAATTTTCACAATCCGAACTGTGCTGCAAAGAAACTGAATACACCCAAAATTTTAGAAGATAATCATAAATGTAAGTCAAAGATTTTCCTTTATCACCACAATTCCCCTCACTCCCAACCAAAGGCAACTCAATTATAGTATGGGTAAATTTTAACAACCCTTAAAGTAATTATTAATTTCTATTATGTTTAAACTGCTCAGTAACAAAAAAAGGGAAGTGTCCCAATTCATTTTATGTTAACATGACTGTATAACACCAAAACATGACAAAGAGAGTACAAGAACAAATGACCTCACAATAACATAACCAAGATGGATTCCGTCCAGAAATGCAAGGGCAATTTATTACTACAGAATCTATTAACTGATTGTATAAGTAAGCTAAAGGAGAAAAGACTATAATATCATTTCATTAAATGTAGCAAAACTTCGATAAAATTTAATACTCATTCCTAATTTAAAAAATAAGCTAAGCAAGAAGAAAAAAAACACCTTCCATTCCTTAATAGAGCATTTATTCCTATGGAAAACAAAACACAAATAGCAGATATAATGGTAAACATAAATACATTTCTCTTAACAGAAAGTCAAGAATATTGGCTATTTTATTCAACATTGTTAAGGAGATTTGAGCTAACCCAATACGTCAAACAAAAGAAACAAGAAGTATAAACTTTAAAAGGAAGAAAGAATTATAATTTGCAGCTTTCACTGTCTATGTACAAAAACCTAAGTAACTGAAAAAATGTTTTTAATTTATAAAATGCTTAAGACTAATGACTTAAAAAAAAGCTTTCCTATATACCCAAAACTGCTCGAAATTCAATAAATATTTGACTCATGTGCCAGGGACTACGCTGAACACTAGACAAACCAAAAAGAAGGTAAGGGAAATATCCCAGCACAACAGCAACAACAAATTTAGTGCATTGTGAAAAACACTAGATGGAGAAAATGTGTGACTTGTTTGAAAGGTTTAAATGGCATTTGATTAAATCAAGATGCACAACATGTTCCTGGATGAGAAGACTCGTTATTGGGAAGATATAAATTCCCCTCAAAGTAATCGGTACCTCTAATGCAATTCTAATAGAAATTCCAAAGGGATTGAGAAGGCAGAAAGCGGCAGGCTTAACAAACAAATACTGAAGCCCATGTAGATTGCCTGAAAACACCTAGGATTTTTTAAAAAGAATAAGATGAAGGAAATAGCTCTGCAAGGTGGAAAATCCACAATAAATCTACAGTTATTTAAAAGTGTAAGGTCTGTATGAAGAGAGACAAATAGATCAACAGATTAAAACTAAGTCCAAAAGAGATCCATAACTATATCAAAATTTAGAATATGACCCAGGGACATTGGTTGATGGATTGAATATGATGACTAAGAGTTTTCTGGTTGCATCACTAATCATTAGAGAAATGCAAATTGAAACTACAGTGAGGTATCACCTCACACCAGTCAGAATAGCCATCATCAAAAATTCTACAAACAATAAATGCTGGAGGGGGTGTGGAGAAAAGGGAACCCTCTTGCACTGTTGGTGGGAATGTAAATTGATACAGCCACTATGGAGAACAGTATGGAGGTTCCTTAAAAAACTACAAATAGAACTACCATATGACCCAGCAATCCCACTACTGGGCATATACCCTGAGAAAACCATAATTCAAAGAGTCACATACCACAATGTTCACTGTGGCTCTATTTACAATAGCCAGGACACGGAAGCAACCTAAGTGTCCATCAACAGATGAATGGATAAAGAAGATTTGGCACATATATACAATGGAATATTACTCAGTCACATAAAGAAATGAAATTGAGGTGGATGGACCTAGAGTCTGTCATACGGAGTGAAGTAAGTCAGAAAGACAAAAACAAATACCGTATGCTAACACATATATACGGAATCTAAAAAAAAAAAAAAATGGTTCTGAAGAACCTAGGAGCAGGACAGGAATAAAGATGCAGACGTAGAGAATGGACTTAAGGACACGGGGAGGGGGAAGGGTAAGCTGGGACGAAGTGAGAGAGAGGCATGGACATATATACACTACCAAACGTAAAATAGATAGCTAGTGGGAAGCAGCCGCATAGCACAGGGAGATCAGCTCCGTGCTTTGTGACCACCTAGAGGGGTGGGAGAGGGAGGGTGGGAGGGAGATGCAAGAGGGAGGAGATATGGGGATATATGTATACGTACAGCTGATTCACTTTGTTATAAAGCAGAAACTAACACACCATTGTAAAGCAATTATACTCCAATAAAGATGTTAAAAAAAAAAGTTTTCTGGTTGCACAACTGGGAAGAAAGATATTACTGACTGAAACTGGGGAAACTAAATAAAGACCAAATGAAGCAAGAATAGAATAAATTTAATTGTAGACCTGTCGGATTTGAAGAATTCTCGTGAAGTCCAAGTACAGAAATATGAAGTAAACAGTGAGATAAATGGGTCTGGAGGTCAGTAGTGCTCTAGGCTGGAGCTGTCAACTTGAGAGTCACACGAAGCTGCTAACTGAACTCCTGGACACAGGTGAGACTTGTCAAGAGGAACGGGTAGTGACAGGAGAAAAGCACTGGATCTTGAGAAATGCAAACACTTAAAAACCAAGTAGAGGAAAATGAGCTCAAAGAGATGTGATAATCCATCAAGAAACAGGGAAACCAGGAATGTGTAATATCACAGAATCAAGGGCAAAAACGTATTTCAAAATGGAGGAAAGTCCAACCTAAAGGTCTGAAAATGTCTACTGCAATTACCAAAGTACATTCTGCATGGTGTAAGGTTATAAAGAGATTCACGGTGTGAAGAATTCCAGTGAAGAACCCATATTTCAAAAGCACCTTTAAAGGGCTTATGTAGATAAAATTTTTAAAAGAGAATGAGAGGAGAAAGACATTAAAAAGGGAGGGAGGGAAGTCTAGAAGCATAAAGAAATGTTTGGGAAGCCTGAGTACTTCTAACAAACTTAGATTCTGCATTCACCCACTCTCCCCACCAGGCCTCTTGGTTCCCTGAGTGTGCCCCACCACCCTGATGAGCACCTCATCAGACCTTCCTCTCTATCTGAAGCACTCAGCACAGGAAAATGCTTATCTTTTTCTTTTCCCTATGTGCTTTAAAAATAGTAGCGTCCATACGTCAATTCATGAGTTCTTAACTCTTGCTTACAGATAATTTTAACTTTGAACCTACCACATTGCATAGTAACACCCTTCTGCTGAGTGAAAAAAAAGAAGAAAAGAATAAAGCTGAGTCCAAAAAGCTAACGTGGTTTAAATCAGTATCAAGGAATAAGAGTGATTTATCAACTACCACATTTTCCTAAATAGTTTTCATATACTGCTATTTCAAGGAAAGAAAGAACCTTAATAATTCCAGAAAAATAAATCGGTACTGCCATTTTCTTTGGAAAAGTTATATAGGTACATGGTTGGCTGTTGAAATAAAAGTCTTTCCAAGGGATAAAGTGGTGGGCCAGGGGCTGGGGGGAAGAAACCCAAAAGAAAACCTCATTCCTAAAATAGTATTTCTCTTTTCACTTGCTATTTCTGTTAACAATCACCAAATAATCTTTATTTGTTCATTCATTCATTTCCCCAGATTAAACAAAATAACAGAATATGTGTATGGTATATTTCATATGCTTTAAAAACAAAGAAATCAAGTTATCTTATTTCTTTATAAAAGATAACTATATTTAATATTAAAATTAATTAGAAATTAAATTTCTTTCATTTATTTATATGTTTCAATTTAATTTTCTTTCTTTTGTGTGGAAGTAAGTGCATGTTACATTTGATAAATTTTGCAAAAAAATATAAACTCCCACATTTTCACAAAGGGTAGAAATGTTAAAAATTCAAACTTTCAAAGTAAGGCTGTATGTAGTCTAAATGAACAGTAATTTTATCCTTTGATATTCTAATTACTATAAATATAATGCAGAATCCTTCCTATATTATAACATTATAGCACAATATTTGAGATCAGTTTTTAAGCACTCAACATTCTAGGGGGAAAAACCATGAAACTAAAGTCTCATTAAAGTGATAATTTCAGTTACATGAGCATTTCATACGTTATAAGAGTCCTGTATTACACACATATCTGTAACCGTCTACTGTGAACACATGGAATCATACTCTTGGTGTTAACACACCACCCCACCATAAAGAATTAGTGATGACACCAAAAGACAAATATATTTCTAAAAACTGACATGGGGGCTTCCCTGGTGGCGCAATGGTTGAGAGTCCGCCTGCCGATGCAGGGGACACAGGTTCGTGCCCCGGTCTGGGAAGATCTCACATGCCGCGGAGCGGCTGGGCCCATGAGCCATGGCCGCTGAGCCTGCGCAAAAAAAAAAAAAAAAACTGACATGGTTTAAGTGTAGACAAACTAAAATATAAAAACAAGATAAAATAAAACTATCCAAAAACAATGCTGCTTACTGAGGGTAACATAGGTAACAGAAGTCCATAATTTTGAAGATCTGATACACATCAGGGAGCCCCTCCAGAGCAAACACTGAAATTAGTAAAAGTGGGGCTGGGCCTTCCATTTACTTTTTGCTATAAAACACTGAACAAGGTTTCTGACATAGGAACTTTAAGAAATAGCAACTAAATGTACCTTTAAGTTAATGATATTAAGGACTAGAATAAATTGCAAACAAACTGTATAAGATTAAAATTTTAAACCCTCCTACTTTTCCCCCCTTTATTCCTCCCCTTTCTGTTTTTCTGTCTCTCTCTATACATGCATGCATATATGCATTTGTATAATTAATTCATCTTAGGAAGCTGAGTTGGTAACAGAAAAATTAATAAAATCTTGTATAAACAAACTTAGAAGGCTGTTCTATTTAGTTGGTATCAACTTTTTTTTTTGACATCTTTACTGGAGTATAATTCTTTACAGTGGTGTGTCAGTTTCTGCTGTATAACAAAGTGAATCAGCTATACATATACATATATCCCTATATCCCCTCCCTCTTGTGTCTCCCACCCACCCTCCCTACCCCACCCCTCTAGGTGGTCACAAAGCACGGAGCTGATCTGGCATTGACTTTTTGAATAAGGAAATTCTGTAGATCAACTTCACTAGGAGACAGAGCCTGCTCTTAGATATATTTGTAAACAAAAAGTCTTGTCTTCCTGTTAAATTCGATACTCACAGAAGGTATATGTTTGAAATAAATAACTGAATCATCACCCTATTATTTCTCATACCCTAAATCATTACCATATATCTATAAAACATTCCCTACGCCTACATTTTTACCAATAAATAAAATTCTGATTCCCTGACATTGTCTTAGCAAAATGCACTAAACCTCATACCAATTATACTACTGACAATACATACTCTTTAAGAATAAAAGAATCCTAAAGTAATCCATTTTGTTTCTAAGCAGACATCATTCGTCTCAGACTTCGTCTTCAACATTTCCACAAAAGAATAATTATCAAAATTAGTGAAATGCTGCACAGTTCTTATTCAGGAGAATACCCTGACTAAAGCAGACCACTCACTAATAAAGTGCAACTTAATAAATCATGTGG